>NC_091092.1:77486438-78736438 GCF_032405125.1 Capricornis sumatraensis
AACATTTGAACCCAGGGCTGTCTGAATTGAGGCTTGGGAGTCAGGTTTGTCATTTCCAGAATCCTTCCTCTCTTTGCAGTGTTGCCCTATCAAGCCTACTCATCATCTACTTTTTCCAGTCACCCCTGGTAAACCCCTTCCACCTTCTACTACATACCTGACTCCTTCTGTGTGGTTGATCCAAAGCACCTGAAATCTGATTTCTCTCTGGAAATGGGAGGAAATCATCTATAAGCAGCATTTGAAATTCTTATCCCTGATGTAGGCCTTTTAGCCATGCCCCCCCCCCCTTACTATACTGTAACTGAACCTTCCAGCTCTATTTTGTGCCGAGTAGAGAAGTAAAAGAGAAGGACAGGTTGAAGAAGCCAGTCCACCTGACTCCTACTGTCTGAATTGTGCTGTGCTCACCAGTCCCAGTCTATTTACAGTTTCACAGCCCCAAGCCAAGACCCTTTGCACATCTACAGGTAATATTCTCGGGGGAACCACTGTGCTCAGTGTAAGCAGCACCTCCTCTGGCAGCCTGATGTCTGGGATTGACATTCTTCTAGGGACTAGCAATTGGGGCATCAGGTCTGGGCATGTCCAAGACCTGCTGGAGTCCCCAACTTGAAGCAGTGCTCCTGCCTGGTGGGACTCCACAGCATGAAAACTCAGCTTATTTCCACACCTTCTCTTGCTCCCTGAGAAGCCATGAGGATAAATTGAAAGGCAGGGCCAGACCCAAGACAGATTGACCATTTGCTTCAGGGCTTCTTGGAAGGACTTTGGAGCAGGATTTTGGAGCCTACTATGAGCCAATTTGCATGACTTCAGGTGAGGATCTCCGTGCTGTCCATCCCTTATCTCCCCTCGCCATCCTCTGTCCTTTTTCTTTATCCCTCTCCAGCTCACTATGGTCACTTCTAGGAACCTCTCTTGCTTCACTAAATGGTGTAAGAATTGGAAAGCTTGGTTATTGTTGTTGTTGTCATTGTTACACAGAAAAAGTTGTCAATATGTCATACTGAGTATTTTAGAAATTCTAAAATGAAAATGAAGGCTATTCCCCAAAGTTCCAGTAATTTCAACAGCAGCTTTTAACAAACCATAAAAACCCTCGACAGGTTACTTTTGAAGACTTGAAATACCTACCTAAATCCAGGAGGTGGGAACTCCTATCATTGAAAGCCTACTGTGCATCACCATGCTATATTCTTTACATATGCGATCTCATTTTTTTCTCACTATTACCTTATAAGGTAGGAAACTGGTGCCTGCAGAGGTAATATAATATGCCCACGGTCTCATAACAAGTAAGTGATGACATCAGGATTTGAAGCTAGGCCTGGTGCCTCTCCTCTCCTTGACACTATTGCTCGGTCAAGTCTAGTCATCATCCCACGTCTGCTCTTTCCAATCATCCCTTCCCTCCTTGCAATGTCTCCCAAAGTGAGGTTCTGAACCAGGTTGATTTTAAGAAGTATCACTGTGTCTCCACATTAAAGCCCAGATAAATCGATCAATGAATATTTTTTGGAACTTCCCATGTGCTTAGTGTCATGAGACATATAAGAGAAGTTTAAGACATTAATCCTGCCTCTGAAAAACAGCTGAGAAGTTGAGATGAGGAGCCAAAACTAACCCCCTTAGACAGGTCAGGACATAATAAGGGCTGATGCAAGATAGAAGAAGAGAAGTAAAACTTTAGGGAGAGTACTTTCATAAGGTTGGGATGTTTTGAATAGATAGAAGAGGAAAGTGCTCATAAGCAGGGGAAACTTGGATAGGTGGGGGCCAGGGAGAGATGGCAGGTTTCCTTGAATTTCATACTAAATTATACATATCAATACAGTAAAGTTGGAGCCATTCTAGGTTCTGAAACTAAGACATGACATGATCCAGTGATATTTGGATGGATCATGGTGGTATTTCAAGGGTGAGCCTTCCAAGACCTGGACCAGAACACTGGTGGTAGGATACTCCCTATCCTATTCCTCCTGAACGACTGAGAGCTGTTAGGAAGAGAGTGTCAATAGCATTTGGAGGTATATCATTTGGAGATATATCATTTATAGGGGATCAAGGAGAAAGGAAGAAGTAAAGATGACTCTGAGGTTTCCAGCCTTGATACCAACTGGGATGGGGAGCCATCGGGAGTAGGGGATAGTTTTACAGAAACATATACTTGATGTGTTCTTTTTTAATACATTGAATTTGAGATATGATACAATGTTAGTATAACTACATGGAATAATTTGTTGCAGCCAATTAAAAAGAAATTTTTAAAGCTAATTTGATGACAAGAATAATTTGCTCATGGTAACAATCTTAAGTGAAAAAACAGGGTGTGAAATGATTTAATACCATATAGTCTCAACTTTGTAAATATACGTAATGTGTGTGTGAGTGGATGTATAGCTATGCATAGCAAAACACTAGAGGGAAACGTACCAAAAATTATAACAGTAGTTATCTTTGATGGTAGAATTGAAATTATGGGTAATTTTTTACTTGTTCTTTATTCTTTTTCTGTTATTTTTCAAAATTCCTATATGAACATGTCTTACTTTTATAGTCAGAAAAAAGAAATACATGTTGGAGCTTTTTAAGAAAAAGACAATAATCTTTTATCATATTTTATGTCCCAATTTTTAGTTTATAAAATCTGGTCACTGTAGCTGCAAATAAGGGACTGGAGATGGACTATTTTACATGTCTGAAGTACTGATTCCTTTCTTAGGTACCTCTAGTAATTCTAGGGTGCTTCCTTTTGTCTTGAAAAGCATATCATGATGTAAAACCTCTTCAATCTAATAGAAGGGCAGAAAATCCAGATAGCTCCCTAGGACCACCACCCTTTCAAAAAGTCTCATTCTCCAAGGCAACTGTCTGTCTGTCTTTTGGGTTTTCTCTTCTGTGCCATTGATCTATGTGTCTATTCCTGTCTTGATTACTGTAGCTATGTAATAAATCTTAAAATCAGGTAGAGTGATTCCTCTTTCTTCCTTTTCAAAGTTGTTTTAGCTATACTAGTTTCTTTGCCTTTCCATATAAGCTTTACAATAACTTTGTCTATATCTTAAAAAAAAAAAAAAACACCTTGAGATTTTGTTAGGAGTTGTGTTAAATCTGTATATCAATTTGGAGAGAATTTCAATCCATGAACATGGTATATTTCTCAATTTATCAAGATCTTCTCTTATTTCCTTCATCAGCATTTTGTAATTTTCAGCATACATATCATTAACAGGTTTTATAAAAGTTTTTCTTTTATTGAGTTATTATGTTTTTCATTTTGGTTTCCATGTGTTTGTTGGTATATAGAAATATATTTTTTGTATATTGTGCTTATATCCTGTGACACTTCTGAACTCATTTATAATTTCTAGGTGTTTTCTTGTAGACTCCTTAGGATTTTCTACATAGATCACCATCTGCAGATAGAGACAGTTTTCTTTCTGTCTGTCTGATCTATATGCCTTTTGTTTCCTTTTCTTGCCTTATTACACTGGTTAAGACTTCGAGTATTATGTTGGATAAGAGTGGTGAGAACAGATATCCTTACCTTGTTCCAGAATTTTGAGGGAAAACATTCACTCTTTTACCAATAAGTATGATGTCAGCTCTAGGTTTTGTAGATTTCCCTTAAAAGTTGAGAGAGTACCCCTCTATATTTCTGGTTTCATGAGAATTTATGTCATGAATGGATGTTGAATTTTATTTAATGTTTTTGCTGTATCAGTTGACACTAATACTGGCATATATGTAATTTTTCTTTTTAGCCTTTTAACATGGTAGGTTACATTGATTGATTATCAAATATTGAACTAGCTTTATATACCTGGGATAAATCCCACTTGTTCATGGTGTAATGTATATAGTATATTATATATTAGATTAGATGAAATCTGATTATATATATTAGATTAGATATGTTATATATTGTGTATGTGCTAAGTCGCTTCAGTCATGTCCAACTCTGCGACCCTATGGACTGTGGGGTCACAGTCCATAGGAGCCCTTCAGGCTCCTCTGTCCATGGGATTCTCCAGGCAAGAATAATGAAGTGGGTTACCATGCCTTCCTCCAGGGGATCTTCCCTACCCAGGTATTGAACCCACGTCTTTTACATCTCTTGCATTGACAGGTGGGTTCAATATCAATAGTGCCACCTGGGAAGCCCATATTATATGTTGTGATTAATTGTGTTAGTCACTCAGTCATGTCCAACTCTGTGACACCATGGACTGTAGCCTGCTAGTCTCCTCTGTCCATAGAATTCCTCAGGCAAGACTACTGGAGTGAATAGCCATTCCCTTCTCCAGGAGATCTTACCGACCTGGGGATCAAACCTGGGTCTCCCACACTGCAGGCAGATTCTTTACCATCTGAGCCATTAGGGAAGTCCATATAGGACTAGTATTGCCCTGATACTGAAAACAAATGATGGTATCACAAAAAAGAAAACTACAGACTAATATCCTTCACGAAATGTAAAGCCTTCAATAAAATACTAACAAATAGAATTCTTAGTTTTTAATTCCTAGAAATAAATATATATTTTTTTATATATTTATTACTTTTTGTTTTGTTTTGTTTAGTAGTTAAGTCGTGTCTGACTCTTTTGCAAACCCAAGGACCGTAGCTCACCAGGTTTCCCTGTCTATGGGATTTCCCAGACAAGAATACTGGAGTGGGCTGCCATTTATTTCCCCAAGGGATCCTCCTGACACAGGGATCAAACCCACATCTCCTGCATTTTACAGGCAGATTCTTTACCACGGAGCCACCACCAGGGAAGGGCTTCCCTCATAGCTCAGTCGGTAAAGAATCTGCCTGCAATGCAGGAGACCTGGGTTTGATTCCTGGGTTGGGAAGATCCTCTGAGAAGGAGGAGAAAATACCCACCCCAGTATTTTTGCCTGGAAAATCCCATGGACAGAGGAGCCTGGCAGGTCCATGGGATCGCAAAAGTCAACACAACTTAGTGACTAAACCACCACCATCAGGGAAGCCCCTATATCTTATATATATTAGTAAGGATATATGAATATATATATGACATAGGTGTATTATATAATGTATATACAATACATATGTATATTATATAAAATATATATAATATATGTATATTTCAGTTCAGTTCAGTCTCTCAGTCATGTCTGACTCTTTGTGACCCCACAGACTGCAGCATGCCAAGCTTCCCTGTCCATCACCAACTCATGGAGCTTACTCAAATTCATGTCCATAGAGTCAGTGATGCCATCCAACCATTTCATCCTCTGTCATCCCCTTCTCCTCCTGCCTTCAATCTTTCCAAGCATCAGGGTCTTTTCCAATGAGTCAGTTCTTCACATCAGATGGCCAAAGTATTGGAGTTTCAGCTTCAGCATCAGTCCTTCCAATGAATATTCAAGACTGATTTCCTTTAGGATGAACTGGTTGGATCTCCTTGCCATCGAAGGGACTCTCAAGAGTCTTCTCCAACACTACAGTTCAAAAGCATCAATTCTTCGGCCCTCAGCTTTCTTCACAGTTCAACTCTCACATCCATACATGAGCACTGGAAAAACCGTAGCTTTGACTGGACGAACCTTTGTAGACAAACTAATGAATGTCTCTGCTTTTTAATATGCTGTCTAGGTTGGTCATAACTTTTCTTCCAAGGAGCAAGCATCTTTAAATTTCATGGCTGAAATCACCATCTGCAGTGATTTTGGAGCCCCCAAAAATAAAGTCTCTCACTCTTTCCATTGTTTCCCCATCTATTTGCCATGAAGTATTGAGACTGGATGCCATGATCTTAGTTTTTTGGTTTTGTTTTTTTTTTAGCTCTGTATTTTATTTTATTTTTTTAAATATAAATTTATTTATTTTAATTGGAGGTTAATTACTTTACAATATTGTATTGGTTTTGCCATACATCGACATGAATCCCACCTCTTGAAGAATTTTCCACAGTTTGTTGTGATCCACACAGTCAAAGGCTTTGGCGTAGTCGATAAAGCAGAAGTATATCTTTTTATGGAACTATTGTGCTTTTTCAGTGATCCAACAGATGCTGGAACTTTGATCTCTGGTTCCTCTGCCTTTTCCAAATCCACCTTGAACATCTGGAAGTTCATGGTTCACATACTGTTGAAGACTGGCTTGGAGAATTTTGAGCATTACTTTACCAGCATGTGAGATGAGTGCAATTGTGCAGTAGTTTAAACATTCTTTGGCATTGCCTTTCTTTGCGATTGGAATGAAAACTGACCTTTTCCAGTCCTGTGGCCACTGCTGAGTTTTCCAAATGTGCTGGCATATTGAGTGTAGCACTTTCACAGCATCATCTTTCAGGATTTGAAATAGCTCCACTGGAATTCCATCACCTCCACTAGCTTTGTTCATAGTGATGCTTTCTAAGGCCCACTTGACTTCACATTCCAGGATGTCTGGCTCTAGATGAGTGATCACACCATCGTGATTATCCGGGTCGTGAAGATCTTTTTTGTACAGTTCTTCTGTGTATTCTTGCCACCTCTTCTTAATATCTTCTGCTTCTGTTAGGTCCATACCATTTCTGTCCTTTATCGAGCCCATCTTTGCATGAAATGTTCTTTGGTATCTCTAATTTTCTTGAAGAGATCGCTAGTCTTTCCCATTCTGTTGTTTTCCTCTATTTCTTTGCATTGATCGCTGAAGAAGGCTTTCTTATCTCTTTGCTATTCTTTGGAACTCTGCATTCAGATGGGTATATCTTTCGTTTTCTTCTTTCCCTTTTGCATCTTTTCTTTTCTCAGCTATTTGTAAGGCCTCCTCAGACAACCATTTTGACTTTTTGCCTTTCATTTTCTTGAGGATGGTCTTGATCACTGCCTCCTGAACAATGTCACAAACTTCAGTCCATAGTTCTTCAGGTACTCTGTCTATCAAATCTAATCCCTGGAATCTATTTGTCACTTCTACTGTATAAAAATAAAGGATTTGATTTATGTCGTACCTGAATGGTCTAGTGGTTTTCCCTACTTTCTTCAATTTAAGTCTGAATTTTATAATAAGGTGTTCATGATCTGAGCCACAGTCAGCTCTAAGTCTTGTTTTTGTTGACTGTAGAGAGCGTCTCCATCTTTGGCTGCAAAGAATATAATCAGACTTTGGTATTGACCATCTGGTGATGTCCATGTGTAGAATCTTCTCTTGTGTTGTTGGAAGAGGGTGTTTGCTATGACCAGGATGTTCTCTTGGCAAAACTCTGTTATCCTTTGACCTGCTTCATTTTGTACTTCAAGGCCAAATTTGCCTGTTACTCCAGGTATCTCTTGACATCCTACTTTTGCATTCCAGTCCCCTATGATGAAAAGGATATCTTTCTTTGGTGTTAATTCTAGCAGGTCTTGTAGGTCTTCATAGAACCATTCAATTTAAGATTCGTCAGCATTACTGGTTGGGGCATAGGCTTGGATTACTGTGATATTGAATTGTTTGCCTTGGAAATGAACAGAGATCATTCGGTCATTTTTGAGATTGCACCCAAGTACTGCATTTCAGACTCTTTTGTTGACTATGAGGGCTACTCTATTTCCCTAAGGAATTCTTGCCCACAGTAGTAGATACAATGGTCATCTGAGTTAAATTCACCCATTCCAGTCCATTTAATTCGCTGATTCCTAAAATGTCGATGTTCACTCTTGCCATCTGCCAATTTGCCAACTGTTTGACCACTGCCAATTTGCCTTGATTTATGGACGTAACATTCCAGATTCCTATGCAATATTGCTCTTTACAGCATCGGACTTTACTTCCATCGCCAGTCCGATCCACAACTGGGTGTTGTTTCCACTTTGGCTCTATCTCTTCATTCTTCATGGAGTTATTTCTCCACTTATCTCCAGTAGTGTAAATCGGCACCTACCGACCTGGGGAGTTCATATTTCAGTGTCATATCTTTTTGCCTTTTCATACTCTTCATGCGGTTCTCAAAGCAAGAATACTGAAGTGGTTTGCATTCCCTTCTCCAGTGGACCACATTCTGTCAGACCTCTCCACCATGACCCGCCCGTCTTGGGTGGCCCTACATGGCATGGCTCATAGTTTCATTTGTGTTAGACAAGGCTGTGGTCCATGTGATCAGATTGGTTAGTTTTCTGTGTTTGTGGTTTTCATTTTGTCTTCCCTCCCACGGAGAAGGATAAGAGGCTTATGGAAGCTTTCTGATGGCAGAGACTGACTGAAGGGGAAACTGGGTCTTGTTCTGAAGGGCGGAACCATGTTTAGAGTTCAGTCACTCAGTCGTGTCTGACTCTTTGCGACCCCATGAACAGTAGTACCATCTCCCGGAGTTCACTCAGACTCACGTCCATCGAGTCCGTGATGCCATCCAGCCATCTAATCCTCGGTCATCCCCTTCTCCTCCTGCCCCCAATCCCTCCCAGCATCAGAGTCTTTTCCAATGAGTCAACTCTTCACATGAGGTGGCCAAAGTACTGGAGCTTCAGCTTTAGCATTATTCCTTCCAAAGAAATCCCAGGGCTGATCTCCTTCAGAATGGACTGGTTAGATCTCCTTGCAGTCCAAGGAACTCTCAAGAGTCTTCTCCAACACCACAGTTCAAAAGCATCAATTCTTTGGCGCCCAGCCTTCTTCACAGTCCAACTCTCACATCCATACATGACCACAGGAAAAACCATAGCCTTGACTAGACGGACCTTAGTCGGCAAAGTAATGTCTCTGCTTTTGAATATACTATCTAGGTTGGTCATAACTTTTCTTCCAAGGAGTAAGCATCTTTTAATTTCATGGCTGCAGTCACCATCTGCAGTGATTTTGGAGCCCAGAAAAATAAAGTCTGAAACTGTTTCCACTGTTTCCCCTGTTTCCCCATCTATTTGCCATGAAGTGATGGGACCAGATGCCATGATCTTCGTTTTCTGAATGTTGAGCTTTAAGCCAACTTTTCACTCTCCTCTTTCACTTTCATCAAGAGGCTCTTTAGCTCCTCTTCACTTTCTGCCATAAGTGTGGTGTCATCTGCATATCTGAGGTTGTTGATATTTCTTCTGGCAATCTTGATTCCAGCTTGTGTTTCTTCCAGTCCAGCATTTCTCATGATGTACTCTGCATATAAGTTAAATAGGCAGGGTGACAATATACAGCCTTGACGTACTCCTTTTCCTATTTGGAACCAGTCTGTTGTTCCATCTCCAGTTCTAACTGTTGCTTCCTGACCTGCATACAGATTTCTCAAGAGGCAGGTGAGGTGGTCTGGTATTCCCATCTCTTTCAGAATTTTCCACAGTTTATTGTGATCCACACAGTCAAAGGCTTTGGCATAGTCAATAAAGTAGAAATAGATGTTTTTCTGGAACTCTCTTGCTTTTTCCATGATCCAGCAGATGTTGGCAATTTGATCTCTGGTTCCTCTGCTTTCTCTAAAGCCAGCTTGAACATCAGGGAGTCACGGTTCACGTATTGCTGAAGTCTGGCTTGGAGAATTTTGAGCATTACTTTACTAGCATGTGAGATAAGTGCAATTGTGCGGTAGTTTGAGCATTCTTTGGCATTGCCTTTCTTTGGGATTGGAATGAAAACTGACCTTTTCCAGTCCTGTGGCCACTGCTGAGTTTAATCCAATTTTCTGTTCATGGGCTGGGCTGTGTTCCCTCCCTGTTGTTTGACCTGAGGCCAAACTATGGCGGAAGTAATGAAGATAATGTGGACCTCCTTCAAAAGGTCCCATTCATGCACTGCTGCACTCAGTGCCCCCGACCCTGCAGCAGGCCACTGCCGACCCACACCTCTGTGGGAGACTTCTGGACACTCTTGTGCAAGTCTGGCTCCGTCTCTTGTGGGGTTACTGCTCCTTTTTCCTGGGTCCTGGTGCACACAAGCTTTTGTTTGTGCCCTCCAAGAGTCTGTTTCTCCACCCAGAGCCCCTGCCCCTGCAGCAGTCCACTGGTGACCCACACCTCTGCAGGAGATACTCGAGCACAGTTCTGGCTCAGCCTCTGTGGGAACTTTGGGTCCTGGTGCACACAAGGTTTGATTGAGCCCTTTGAGTGTCTTTGGCGGGTATGGGGTTTGATTCTAAATGCGATTTCACCCCTCCTACTGTCTTGCGGGGGCTTCGCCTTTGCCCTTGGACGTGGGGTATCTGTTTTTGGTGGGATCCAACATTTTCCCATTGATGGCTGTTCAGCAGCAAGTTGTAATTTTGGAGTTCTTGCAGGAGAAGATGAGCATATGTCCTTCTATTCCACCATCTTGGACTGCCATATGTAGTTTTTAGAATTAGCTAATATATGTAAAAATTGTTAATTCTAAGAATTAAAAACTAAGAATTCTATTTGCTGATATTTTATTGAAGACTTTACATCTATATCCATGAGGGATATTAGTCTGTAGTTTTATATTTTGTAATGCCATCATTTGCTCTCAGTATCAGATCAGTACTAGTCCTATAAAAGTGAGTTTGGAAATGTTACCTTTTCTTGTATTTTCTGCAAGAGATAGTATAGAATTGGTGTTAATGTCCTTTTTTAGTAGAAATCTCCAATGAAACCATGTGGGCCTAAAGATTTTTTTCAGGAGGTTTTTTTTTTTTTTTTTAATTTCTACTTTAGTACCATTGTGGTCAGAAAACATGTTCTGTATAATTTCAGATATTTTCAATTTGTTGGTTTGTTTTATGACCCAGTATATAGTCTATCTTGGCATGTGTTCTGTGAATACCTGAAAAGAATTTGTATTCTGCCATTGTTTGGTGGGTTATTCTATCAATGTCACTTACATCCTGTTGGTTAGTAGCAATGTTGAGTTCTTCTATATCTTTGCTTATTTTCTGTCTAGTTGTTCTATTATCAATTGCTAAGAGCTGCTGCTGCTGCTAAGTCGCTTCAGTCGTGTCTGACTCTGTGCAACCCCATAGACGGCAGCCCACCAGGCTCCCCCGTCCCTGGGATTCTCCAGGCAAGAACACTGGAGTGGGTTGCCATTTCCTTCTCCAGTGCATGAAAGTGAAAATGAAGTTGGTCAGTCGTGTCCAACTCTTTGCGACCCCATGGACTGCAGCCCACCAGGCTCCTCCGTCCATGGGATTTTCCAGGCAACAGTACTGGAGTGGGGTGCCATTGCCTTCTCCGATTGCTAAGAGAGGGATGTTGAATTCTCAAACTCTAATCCATCTATTTCTCCTTATAGCTGTATCAAGTTTTGCTTCAGGTACTCCAAAGCTCTGTTATCTGGTGCATGCACATTTAGGATTGCTGTATCTTCTCAGCAAATTGACTCTTTAACTGTTATGTAATGTCCTTCTCTGCCCATGGTAATTTTTTTTTCGCTCTGAAATCTACTTTGCCTAATATCAATGTAGCCACTCCTACTTTCCTTTGACTAATATTTCATGGCATATATTATTTTATCCTTTTACTCTCAACCTCCTTATATTTAAACTGAGTTTCTTAGAGACAGCATATAGATGGATTAAGCCACTCTGCCAATCTTTATCTTAGAATTGGTGTATTTAGATCATTTACATCAATGTAATTTTGATAGTAAGAATTAAATCTGCCATTTTATTTTTAGTTTTCTCTTTGGTCCCTCTGTTCTTTGTTTTCTGTTTTCTTTACCATTACTGTTGGTGACTTATACCTTTGTTCAAATTCCATTTTGATTTCTCTGTAGTGATATTTATTTATTTATTTTTGGCTGTGTCAGTTCTTTGCTGCGATGTATGGGCTCTCTCTAGTTGCAGTGAATGGGGGCTACTCTTTGTTGTGGTGTACGGGCTTATTGTGGTGGCTTCTTTTGTTGCGGAACATAAGCTCTAGGTGCAGAGGCTTCAGTAGTTGTAGCACACAGCCTTAGTAGTTGCACCTCAAATGGGCTCTAGAGCACAGGATTAGTAGTTGTGCCACATGGGCTTGGTTGCTCCACGGCATGTGGGATCTTCCCAGAGCAGGGATTGAATCCATGTCCCCTGCAGTGGCAGACAGATTCTTATCCACTGCACCACCAGGGAAGTCCCTCTTTGGTTTTTGATTGTTTATCTTTGTATAGGCTTTTAAGTGGTTGCTCTAGGTATATTTTGGAGAAGGCAATGGCACCCCAATCCAGTACTCTTGCCTGGAAAATCCCATGGACGGAGGAGCCTGGTAGGCTGCAGTCCAAGGGGTCGCTAAGAGTCGGCACGACTGAGCAGCTTCACTTTCACTTTTCACTTTCATGCATTGGAGAAGGAAATGGCAACCCACTCCACTGTTCTTGCCTGGAGAATCCCAGGGACGGGGGAGCCTGGTGGGCTGCCGTCTCTGGGGTCACACAGAGTCAGACACGACTGAAGCGACTTAGCAGCAGCAGCAACAGCTAGGTATATATTATACATAATGTAACTTGTTACAGTCTACTGGTGTTGACATTGTACCAGTTAGAGTGAAGTGTAGAAACCTTACTTTTAAGTCCCTTTCCTTTTCCCCACTTGTAACCTTATTGTGTTATTATATAATCTAATAGATATTTCCTCTGTTTATTCAGAACTACATCAGAGAATGTTATAATTTTTCCTTTAATCATCAAACATAATTTGAAAAATTCAAGAGGAGATAAAAATTTGATATTTACCTATATTTTTATCCTTTCCATTGTTCTTTCTTCCTTCCTGGTGTTCAAGCTATCTTCAATCACCATTTCCTTTCCCTGTCAAAAACTTCCTTTACCTAGTCATTTAGGGTGGGTCTAGTAACAACAAATTCTCTTAGTTTTCTTTCTTCTGAGAATATTTTCATCTCCTCTTCATTCCTGAAGGATATTTTCACTGGATGTAAAATTCAAGGTTGACATTTATTTTCTTTCAGCACCCAAAAAATGCTGTACCACCTCCTTCTGGCCTCCAAGGTTTTTGATGGGAAAACCACTGTCATTTGAACTATCTCTCCCTTATATGAAAGCATTTGTTTTTGTTTTCCTACTGTCCAGATTTTTCTTTTTCCGTAGTTTTCAGGGATTTGATTATGACAGATCTTGGTATAGATCTTTGAGTTTACACAGTTTGGAATTCAGTCAGCTTCTTTAATCTGTAAGGTTTTTGTTGTGGTTGTCCAGTTGCTCAGTCACATCCAACTCTTTTCGACCCCATGGACTGCAGCATGCTAGGCTTCCCTGTCCTTCATTATTTCCCAGAGTTTGCTCAGACTCATGTCCATTGAGTCGGTGATACCATCCAACCATCTCATCCTCTGTCATCCCCTTCTGCTCCTGCCTTCAATCTTTCCCAGCATCAGGGTCTTTTCCAACGAGTCAGCTCTTCCCACCAGGTAGCCAAAGTATTGGAGCTTCAGCATCAATCCTTCCAATGAATATTCAGGGTTAATTTCCTTTAGGATTAACTTGTTTTGATCTCCTTGCTGTCCAGGGGACTCTCAAGAGTCCTCCAGTACCACAGTTTGAAGGCACCAGTTCTTTAGCATTCAGTCTTCTTTATGGTCCAACTCTCACATAAATACATGACTACTGGAAAAACCATAGCTTTGACTATATGTACCTTTGTTGGTAAAGTAATGTCTCTGCTTTTTAATCTACTGTCTAGATTTTTCATAGTTTTTGTTCCGAGGAACAATCGTCTGTTCATTTCAAGGCTGCAGTCACCATCCACAGTGACTTTGGAGCCCAGGAAAATGAACTCTGTCACTATTTACATTGTTTCTAAGGTTTTATCTTTTGCCAAATTTGGGAAATCTTCAGCCATTATTTCTTCAAATACTTTTTCAGTCCTACCTTATTTCTCCTCTTCCTATGGAACTTTGGTGACATGAATATTAGATCTTTTATCATAGTCCCATCTGGTCACTGAGGTTCTGCTCATTTTTGACTGTTTTTTTGCCTTTTGTTCAAATTAGGTTATTTCTATTCTATATATTCCAGTTTACTGATTCTTCCTCTGCCCTGTCCATTTGGCTATTGAGTCCATCTGTTGAGTTTTTTATTTCACTATTTGTACTTCTCGATTTTAAAATCTCCATTTAGTTTTTCTATATTTCTTCTGTTTCTTTGCTGAGACTATTTTTAATTTGTTTCAAACATGTTTATAATTGCCTGTTGAGGTATTTTTATGATGGCTGCTTTAAACTGCTTATTGGATATTCCCAATATCACTGTCATTCTATGTTGGTCTCTCGATTGCCCTTTTCTCATTCAAGTTGAGAGTTTTCTGTTGTTGGTATGAGTGATTTTCTATTATATCCTGAACATTTCAGATATTTGTATAAATCCTCAATTTAGTCGCTCAGTTGTGTCCAACTATTTGCGACACCATGGACTGCAGCACACCAGGCCTCCCTGTCCATCACCAACTACCAGAGCTTACTCAAACTCGTGTCCATTGAATTGGTGATGCCATCCAACCATCTCATCCTCTGTCGTCCCCTTCTCCTCCTGCCTTCAGTCTTTTCCAGCATCAGGGTCTTTTCCAATGAGTCAGTTCTTCACATCAGGTGGCCAAAATACTGGAGCTTCAGCTTCAGCATCAGTCCTTCCAATGAATATTCAGGACTGATTTCCTTTAGGATTAACTGGTTTGATCTCCTTGCAGTCCATGGGACTCTCAAGAGTCTTCTCCAACACTACAGTTCAAAAGCACCAATTCTTTGGTGCTCAGCTTTCTTTATAGTCCAACTCTCACATCCATACTTGACTACTGGAAATACCATAGCTTTGACTATACAGACCTTTGTCAGCAATGTAATATCTCTGCTTTTTAATATGCTGTCTAGGTTGGTCATAGCTTTTTTTCCAAGGAGCAAGAGTCTTAATTTCATGGCTGCAGTCACCATCTGCAGTGATTTTGGAGCCCCAAAAAATAAAGTCTGTCACTGTTTCCATTGTTTCCCCATCTGTTTGCCATGAAGTACTGAGACCAGATGCCATGATCTTAGTTTTTTGAATGCTGAGTTTTAAGCCACCTGTTTCAATCCCCTCTTGCAAGTTCATCAATAGGCTCTTTAATTCCTCTTCACTTTCTGCCATAAGGATGGTGTCATATCTGAGGTTATTGATATTTCTCCCAGCAATCTTGATTCCAGCCTGTGCTTCATCCAGGCCAGCATTTCGCATGATGTACTCTTCATATAAGTTAAATAAACAGGGTGACAATATACAGCCTTGATACACTCCTTTCCCAATTAGGAAGCAGCCCGTTGTTCCATGTTTGACTCTAACTGTTGCTTCTTGACCTGCATACAGATTTCTTAGGAGGCAGGTCAGATGGTCTGATATTCCTATCTTTTGAAGAGTTTTCCAGTTTGTTGGGATCCACACAGTCAAAGTCTTTGGCATAATCAATGGAGCAGAAGTAGATGTTTTTTCTGGGACTCTCTTGCTTTTTCAGTGATCCAACAGATGTTGGCAGTTCGATCTCTGGCTCCTCTGCCTTTTCTAAAACCAGCTTGAACATCTGGAATTTCTCGATTCATGTACTGCTGAAGCCTGACTTGGAGAATTTTGAGCATTACTTTGCTAGCATGTGCAATGAGTGCAATTGTGTGGTAGTTTGAACATTCTTTGGCATTGCCTTTCTTTGGGATTGGAATAAAACCTGACCTTTTCCAGTCCTGTGGCCACTGCTGAGTTTTCCAAATTTGCTGACATATTGAGTGCAGCACTTTAACAGCATAATCTTTTAGGATTTGAAATATCTCAGCTGGAATCCATCACCTCCACTAGCTTTTTTTGCATTGATGCTTCCTAAGGCCCACTTGACTTCACATTCCAGGATGTCTGGCTCTAGGTGAGTGATCACATCATCGTGGTTATCTGGGTCATGAAGATCTTTTTGTATAGTTCTGTGTATTCTTGCCACCTCTTCTTAATATCTTCTGCTTCTGTTAGGTCCATACCATTTCTGTTCTTTATTGTGCCCATCTTTGCATAAAATGTTCCCTTGGTATCTCTAATTTTCTTGAAGAGATCTCTATTTTCCTCTATGTGCATTGATCATTTAGGAAGCCTTTCTTATCTCCAAACCCTGCATCTTATTTAAATCTTCAGTTTTAGCAGGCTTCCTCTGATACCATGGTGGCAAGGAAGGGAGGCTCCACCCCATTACCTCCGGATGGGGGTAAAAATCTAGGTTTCCCACTCAGTTCTCATTGACAGCCTGGGGGAGGAGGGGTCTTCATTACTCCTGGGCAGGACTGGAAATTCTGGCTCCCCCTACTCCACCTCAGGGTACCACCCTGCCCAAGAATGGCAGTGGCACCTTGTTACTACTCTTCATGTGACCTCCACTAGGTGGGCCTCCTTGCCATCGAGCTTGGATAAAAGTCCTGGTTTTCCACTCTGCCTTCTCTGACACCACCCTCATTGGGTGGAAAGAGAGACTGGTTACCACTCGGCTGACATTTTACTTTCATGTTTCTTTCATTCAACAAATATGTAATTGGTATTAATATATGCTAGGCATTATTTTACGTGATAGAGATGTAAAAAGGACAGGTGAAGGCCTTGCCCATCGTGAAGCTTACTTCTTTCTAATGGAGAAGAAAGACAGTAAGCAAATAACTAAATATTTGGTAATTGGTTACTGGTAAATTCAGAAAGGGTACTTTTTTAGGTAGGATGGTCAGTAAAGGCCTTCCTGAGGAGGTGACATTTGGGAATAGATCTAAATGCAGTAAAGGGAGGAACTTTTCACAAATTGGGATGAAGAACATTCTGGATGAACAGAAGAGCAAGAGCAAAGATTCTGAAACAGGAATGAATTTGGTTTATTTCATGTAAATATGTTTTAATGTGTATTCAAAAAATTATAACTACCACATCAAACACTTTGATTTCACAGACACCTTGCTTTGGATGAATTTAAGTGTTTTAAGAGTGTAAAAGAAAAGAGAGGTTTTGACATAAGTGATATGTGAACAGGGCAAAATTCTTGACAGTTCTGAAGTTTAGGAAACAAACCTAGCTCTGAAGTAGATAATGTTATTAGCCTTGTTTAACATAAAATAGAACTTAGGGAGGTTGATTAGCTTGCACAAGTTTACACAGTAAAGAAAGGAGCAAGGGAGCTGGGACTCCACATGAGAAAATGAAGATCATACCAACGTTTAGAAGAAGAAATGTGAAATTTTCCTTCTGCTGGGTGGAGCTGCTGGGCTTTGCATACAAAAAACCAAAAACTTTTGAAAAATAGTTGGAGACCTATAAGTTGTTTAATTAAGCTTTTTTTCTGTTTGTTCAAAGTTCATGCCTAAAGCAGTTATATCACTTTAGTCCCCTCCAGCCTTTAGCTCTAAAATAATCAAGGGGCAAAAGGGGAGTTGGAGCTTATCAGAGAAAATAAGGTTAAACCACTCAGGGTTCTGGAATGCCTAACTGTTGACAATTCTCTCTATCTACCCGGAGGCCCTTTAACCAACTGAGATTCAGGTGCTGTCTTTAGCACAGCCGCCAAATCCAGCAGTGCTGAGGGGCAGTTTATGCCAGAGTAAGCAGGCCCAATCTCCCTGGCCTTGCTGCTGAGGACAGCCTTTGCAAGATTCTCACCACAAAGTTCCAGGGGAAGCTCTGCAAACATCCCATCCTGTGAACTGCTCTGCTGTACCTGGATAGGGACATCCAGAATCTACAGTCAGGCCATCAAAGAGCTCTCAGTGTTTGAGAAAGGGAAGCATCTTTATAGGCTTCTGGTTTACTCACATCCTTCTGCCTCTTTGCAGCTCCAAGCATATTTTGGAGGGAGATTTCATAAAGATTTCTAAATTGAGTTAGAATTTCACGTCTGTTGTGACATGCAAATTAGTCCTGCTTGCCCGTTGGCAGCAATGCAGCTGAAGTGCCTAGAGATGGGCCATAAAATGAAAACATCAAAGTGATTAAATGTGCCCGAAGAGTATAATTGAGTGCATGAATAAGAGAAAATAAAACAAATTGATTTTCTCCAGTGCCAGAAAAACAGAATAATTGAGAACAAAATAATAGACTTTGAAGTAATCAAAGTGAGGAATGCACCATAGTGACATAGAAACAGCCAGTTGTGGGAGAGATTTATTGTGTTTCTGTTATCATTTTTACAACTTTAATTTCATTAGCTAATAAATACAAATCAATTGAAAAATCAGTCAACCAGAAAGGAGGCAGTCCCCAGCCAAGATTTTTATTCACATCTCTAAAACAGGCCAAGGCAGTGATCCTTAATCTATTTTCATAGGCGCACATATCTCCCTTGAGCTGGAAAACAAGTTATGGGAGGCCTCTCTGCTTTGGAGGCAAGGATGTTCTCCTCTTGCCTGTCACTTTCCACATATGGCTTTACAGATTCAAATTTCCAAAGGATCACTTTTATACCCCGCCAAGGTTTCCAACAGGCAGAATTGCCTGAGTATAGCATCTTGGTTTACCAAGATGACATTTTCATGGCACTAACCAGCACGTGTGGTCTTTCAGTGGGTCTTTCTGAATTCACATAGTGGTGGTGCTGACGGTGATGGCAGCTACAGCAGCCACAGCAACTTCCACTCTCACAATACTGTTAAGCATCTGTGGGTTTGTCGTGTCCACCCCACTCCCCGCCAGGCCCTACCACCACCACCACACACACACAAGCACACATGCACACACACAAGTGACACTGAAATTTAATATAAAACCAAGAAGTCCAAGCAAGAGTATGCCACCCCTTTGGTGTCCAGCCTGGTAGCCATGATGCATGGAGGAGCAGGAGAGGGGAGTCAGGCAGGGAGGCTTCTTATGCTAGTGATGGCAGTGGGGCACTGGAGACACCAAGCTATGCCAAGACCAGGTGCTTGAAGATCACAAAGCCAACACGAGACCACTGCAAAACTATTTTTATGGCTTCTCCAAGGAAAGACACCCTTCACCCTACTCCTCAGCTACTCACAGGAAGGCTCAGTGGCTCTTCACTGCAGGATCCACAACGATGACTGATATGTTGGTGTTTTTTCTTTTCACGGGCTCTTGAGCTACCCTGGCAGCTGTTGGCATTTCCAGATGTTCAAGACACACCCTACCTTCAGCCCTCCACAGTCACAGGCCATGACTTTGGCTCCAGTAAAAGTCTTTGGGACCATGGGGACTGTAAGCCAGGATGCACAGAAAGAGTTGACAGTGCTGGGACTGGCACTACTTGCTGGCTCCATCAGGATAGCATGGTTCATAGACTGTGCCTGCCAGGCAGTTTGTCCTGGAGAATTACTCTTCGAGGAAGCACCTAGAAGCTGAAAGGAATCTCTCTTTCTGGTGGCATCCAAGGCCCAATCATGGTGTACCTTGTGGAGAACAGGGAATGTTAGCATTTTGTTCTTTTGTGCAACCCCAGTTCAGGCCTAAAACCCCAGCTTCCATTTCCCACTGCTGTTTGGGAAGAGCAAAATGGAGCAGATGGCTTTCACAACTCTAAATCATTATACAGATGTAAGGCTGTATTATTCTTCCTGCTGCTGCTATTCCCATTATCCTGGATTTCCCAGCCCAGAGTTTTTGTCTGAAAAAGAAATGTGGAGAAAGCTCATGGACCAAAGAACCTAGAGCTATGACTCCAAAGTGGCTGGGAGGCATCGCCCAGCCCAGCCCAGCAGATAGACTGCTTGAGGCCGAGCTCTACAAGCTGCCTGGCTGGCAGGCATGCAGCCCACTCCTGTGATGTCACCTCTCCAGTTACTGGTGCCTATCCCTCCACATGGAGCCAGCAGATTTAGGCACGGGGGGGAGAAAAAATGAATCATAGGCTATTTTAGAAATCGCTTCAATTCAGTTTGAGACTGCAGTAGTCCCTTGCAAGTTAAAACCAGAGCACCCAAAACATCAGGGTACTATCCTTTAAGTGCTGATATCCTATAGATGCCAGAAGCCTGGTGGGATTAATTCACAGCCTCAGGTTTATTTCAGGTCAGAGGTAGACAAGTGGTAACTGGCGGTTATACTAATTGTCATTGAAAGGCTTTCTGATGACAAGAGGGATCTACATTCTAAGACAAACAATATAGTTAACAATTAAGAGCTAAAAACTAAAATCACCCATCCATTTCAGCACATACCTAAGGCTTCCTAGAAATCCTTTGTTCTGCCATTGTTCCCAGGTAAAGAGTGAGACCCTCAAGCCTGATGTGATGAGGCAGCTACTAGGGAAGTTACTCTAGCCCTAGATCACACTAGATGAGACTCCTCCCCATCTTAAACTTGTTTGGAGTCTCCACATGGCCTCTAGGATAAGACTATGGCCTTCCGGACCCTTGATGATCTGACCTCGAACAATCTCTCCAGCCTCATTGCACGTGCACACACATACACACCCACACAAACAAACCTGTCCCTGACCCTCATTCTGTGCTCTGGCCACAAAAGCTTTGCCGGTGTTTTTATACATCATGCTCTGTTCCTGCTGCCTGGTACATTCTCTCTCCATTTGCCCTTTAAGATGACACCTCCTCCATGAAGCCTTCCACGCCCTCTCTTCAAATGCCCTCAGCACTCTGTACAGACAGGTATTATATGGCCTTATTGCTATGGACTATGATGTGTTTGTCTCCATATATGCTTTCCTTGCTAGACTGAGAGCTCCTTAATTGCAAGAACTGTATCTTTCAGTGAATACTAGTTGATTGATTCCTGTGCACTGTCAAAGTGGCTAACAATAGTGATGAACAAGATTAACACATCCCAGCCCTCACAAGATGTGTTTGGTGTGCTAAGTGCAGTGAAGAAAATAGAATCATGTGGCAGAAAATGAGTGACTGGGGGTGACAACTTAGACTAGGTAGTCATCAGGCCCCTCAGAGGTGATTTTTGGATTGAGACCTGAGTGATAAGAAGAGTCAGGAATGAGAATATCCAGGAACAGAGCATGCTAGGTGGAAGGAATAACATGTGCAAAGAAGGGGGAGCCCTAAGAGGGAAAAATGACTAGTGTGTTCCAATAACACAAAGAAGTCCCATGTGGCCAGAACAGAGAGTGCAAAGAGGGCAGAGGCAGAAAAGAGACCAGGGACAGGCCAGACCCTGCAGAGCTTGGTGGCTAAGTTTGAATTTTATTCTAGGTGTGATTGGAAGCCTTAGAGGGCTTTAAGCATACAAGTAATGTGATCTGACCTAAGTTTTAACAAAATAATCATGCTGCTATATAGAGGAAGGGTTGTAGGTGGCAAGGATGGAAGCAAGAAGACCAATGTTGAGGCTATTAGAGTTGTCCATGCAAGGGGTGACAGTGGCTTGGAGTAAAGTTATCACAGTGAAGGTTGGAGGGAAATGGGTGGATTTAGAAAATATTTTGGAGGTAGAATTGACAGGACTTCCTAATGGATTGAAAGGGAGGTTATAAATGAAAGAGCAAATAAGAACGACCCCAGTCAATGTCATGAAGAAAAAAAAAAAGCGAAAGGGAACTGTTCTATATCTGTACTGTCCAATATGGTCACCACTGGCCACATGTGGCCATTTGAATTTGTTATTAAAATTAAATTTAAAATTCAGTTCCTCACTTGTACTGGCCATATTTCAAGTGCTCAATAGCCACAGGTAATTAATGGCTCTCATATTGGGCAGCATAGATATAGAACATTTCCATCATCCCAGAAAGTTCTATTGGACAGCACTGCTCTACATTAAAAAGACTAAAAATTATGAGAATAAAAAGACAAGCCACAGACTGGGAGAAATTCTTGCAAAACACATATCCAATAAGGACAATTAGCCAAAACATACAAAGAATTCTTAAAACTCAACAATAAGAAAACAACCCAATCCAAAAATGGGCCAAAGGTCTTAATACACGCCTTACCAAAGAAGCTACACAGGTGGCAGTTAAGTACATTAAGGTATGCTCACTATCATGTCACTAAGGAATTACAAATTAAAACAGTGAGTTCTACTACATACCTAATAGAATAGCTAAAACCAAAACAATGACACCACCAAATGCTCACAAGGATGTAGAGCAACAGGAACTCATTCATTGCTGGTGGGAATGCAAAATAGTACAGCCATTTTGGAAGACAGTTTGGCAGTTTCTTACAAAACTAAAACATAGTTTTAACATACAGTCCTGCTCCTTGCTATTTATTCAAATAAGATGAAAACTCATGTCCACACAAAAACCTGCACATGAGTGTTTGTAGCAGCTTTATTCATAATTGCCAAAGCTTGGAAGCAACAAAGATGTCCTTCAGTAGGTGAATGGATAAACTATGGTACATTCAGACAATGGAATATTTTTCAGCACTAAAAAGAAATGAGCTATTAAGTGACAAAACGTAGAATAACGTTAAATGTGTATCGCTAAGTAAAGGAAGCCATTCTCAAAAGGCTGCATACTGCATGATTTTAGCCATATGACATTCTTGAAAAGACAAAACTATAAAGACAGTAAAAATATCAGTGGCTGTGATGGGATTAAGGAAAGGAAGGAGGGATGAATAGGTGGAGCATAAGAATTTTAGAGCAGTGAAACTATTCTGTGTGATACTGTAATGATGGATACATAATATTATATACTTTTCAAAACTCATAGGCCTGTACAACACCAAGAGTGAGCCCTAATGTAAACTATGGACTAAATAATAATGTATCAATATTCATTCATCAGCTATAAAAAATGTGCATACTAATGCAAGATGTTAATACTAGGGGAAATTGCCTCCTGAGGGGAGATGAGGAACAGGGAATATAAGATATCGCTACACTTTCTGCTCAGTTTTTCTGTAAACCTAAAACTGCTCCAAAAATAAAGTCTATTAATTAGCAGCAACAATGAGAAAGAGTAGAGTGCTCACAAGCACCTAGTACTGGCAAAGAATAGATACTCAATAAATGTTGATTGAATAAATGAATGAACAGATGAATTAGTCAGTCGATGAATCAATAGAACCCAAGCCTCCTGAGCCCCAGTTCAGTACTCCTTCTTGTACATCAGAGGTAGGATGAGGATATAATGTATTGTCAAAACCAAGATACTTGAGAGTGAAATGGGGTGCCATGGGTATAAGTCAGAACTATCCCAGAGATCACAAACTAGGAGCCTGTGAGCCACATCTTATCTCCAAAATTGTTTTGTTTAGCCTATCAGATTAATGTGCCATGTGATATTCCTTAAACATTTAAAGCAGTTGTCCACATTTCACACTATGAAAACTCTGTATAAAGATGTGAATGTCTGACTTCTCTTGGAAAGTGGAAAGATCTGACCCACATTCCTGCTCACTAGTGAATGGCTGGAACCACGTAGCAGCTGCCCCCTTTGTAAGCAGGTACCTTCCTGTTTGCCACAAATTCCACCTTTCCCTATTGTATCTCCTGCTCTAGGCCAAGTGTGAGTTTCCATTTCTCATCTTGCTGACACCATTTTGGTGCTGTTTTCTTTTGTATTAGAGTTAAGAAAAGAGGAAATTATTTCTTACATTCAGGCCATTCTACAAAGTAGGGAAAAGGAAAAGGATTCAGAGGGATCCGTTTGTCTTACCCCCAGTCTGTTCTACTGACATCCAGTATATTCTTGGCCTCTATAGACATTTGAGTTTGCCCCTCTGATCTGTACTCTGTGTCTCTCCAGGCTGCAGACCATGCTGGCCTTTAGAATTTTCTCAGGCTGCCACCCACTGATGGAAAAGCTAGATGTGAGGCGAAAACAATGGGCATTATTTAAGCTTACATTTTCATTGTTACCCAAACTCAATATTGCTCATCATCAACTTTTGGTGGAAACTATTTCTGTTGTTTTTCTTAATTGCCTCCAAATGTAACTAGAGAGTGAGACAGAGCAGTAGAGAACACAGCACCCACCTTTCCTTTCTGTGAACATGTGTCATTGGGACACTCAGACATGGGATTTTGTTCAACTGTGCACTCACTCATTCATCAAGCTCTGGCTATTCTTAATAGATGGAAGCACCCTCGCTTCAGCACCAGGACCCCCTGTAGGTCTCCTCAGCAGAGTCAACAACACACGCAAAGGCTCACATGGAGATGGGAAAGTATGGATGGGACACTTGTAAGCCAAGGTGTTAGATTTCATTCATAGGTACTCGGGAGCTGCTAAAGTTATTATGGAGCAGAGGAGGCATGTGATCACAGCTAGAATTGTGTGGGGGACAGCTCCAGAAGTGGGAGCACCAGTTAAAAGGCTGTTGCAGTGACCTGAGTGACAAGAGCTATGACTAAGGTGGAGAGAGGGCAACAGAAAAGAGAGGACAGATTTGGAAGACATCTTGAGGTTAGATCTGGCAACTCATAAGATGTGGAGAGTAAAAGATGAAGAATCAGATTGTCCAGAGATTATGAACTTAAGGGTTGAAAACACCCAAGCCATGATCCAAAAAATTAACTAAGTTAGAAAAATGAAAAATCAGAATTCCCTGGCAGTCCAGTGGTTTAGGACTCTACACTTTCTCTGCCAAGGGCCTGGGTTTAATCCCTGGTCAGAGAACTGAAATCCCACAAGCCACATGGCTTGACCAAAAAAGAAGAATGCGAAGACAAATTATATACTGAGATAAAATGCTTGCAAATCATATATCCAACAACAGATTTATATCTGGAATATATAAAGAACTCTCCAAACTCAACAGTAAAAAAAAAAAAATCCAATTAATAAAAGACATGAGGAGGATATACAGACAGCAAATAAGTGCATGAAATGATGTTCAACATTATTAGCCATTAGGAAAATGCAAATTGAGACCACAATGAGAGATCCCTACACACCTATCAGAATGGTCAAAATAAAAACTAGTGACACCACTAAATGTTAACAAGAATGCTGAGAAACTAGATCCTTCATATAGTGTTGGTGGGGTACATACCATGGAACACTACTCAGCGAACAAAAAGGAACTAACTTAATGCACACAACAGCCTTAATGGATCTTTAAGAGCATTGTGCTGAGTGAAGGGAAAAAAAATCTCAAAATGTTATATACTGTATGAGTTCATTTATAATCTTGAAATTACAAAGTTATAGACCTAGAGACCAGATTAATGGTTGTCAGGGCTTAAAGATAGGGGGTGGAAGGGAGTTAACAAGGTGGCTTGATGGAGATCTTTTGGTGATGGAATAGTTCTGTATCTTTTTGTGGTGGAAAATGAAAGTGAAAGTCATTCAGTCGTGTCCTACTCTCTGCAACCCCATGGACACAGTCCATGTAATTCTCCAGGCCAGAATACTGGAATGGGTAGCCTTTCCCTTCTCCAGAGGATCTTCCCAACCCAGGGATCAAACCCAGGTCTCCTGCATTGCAGGCAGATTCTTTACCAGCTGAGCCACAAGGGAAGCCCAAGAATACTAGAGTGGGTAGCTTATCCCTTCTCCAGGGCATCTTCTTGACCCAGGAATCAAACTGGGGTCTCCTGCATTGCAGGTGGATTCTTTACCAACTGAGCTATGAGGGAAGCCCTTTTGTGGTGGGGGTTATACAAATTTACACATGTGATAAAAGTTTCATAGAATATACACACACATACAAATAAGTGCATATAAAACTGGCAAAATTTAAATATGGTCTGTGAATTATACCAGTGTCAATTTCCTGGTTTGGATATTAAATAATAATTATGTAAGATATTGCCACTTGGAAAAACTTGGTGAAGGCTACTTCTTGGTAATTTTTTTTTTACAACTTCCTATAAATCTATAATAATTTTAAAATTACAAAGTTAAGTACTACCCCCCAAAAAGGAATAAACTTGATACACTAAAAATTTGCATTTACCTAAAAATTTGCATGAAAATTAAAGGCATTATGCTGCTTGAAAGAATCCAGTCTTAAAATGTCACATACTGATGATTCCATTTATATAACATTCTCAAAAAGACAACACTTACAGTGATGGAGAATAGGTCAGTATTGCCAGGTGGTAAGAGGGGGAGGGGAGGATGTGACTGCAAAAAGAAAGCAGAAGAAATTTTGATGAGTAATGGGACCAATCTGTCTTAAGAATCTTGACATGTGTTAAAAATCATAGAACTGCACATAGCAAAGAAAGTCACTTTTACTGTATGTTTATTTTTTTCCAAGTTTCTATTAATTGAAATTTTATTTTTTTATTATAAATTTATTTAATTGGAGGCTAATTACTTTACAATATTGTATTGGTTTTGCCATACGTCAACATGAATCTGCCACAGGTATACACGTGTTCTCCATCCTGAATCCCCCTTCCAACTCCCTCCCCGTACCATCCCTCTGGGTCATCCCAGTGCACCAGCCCCAAGCATCCTGTATCATGCATCGAACCTAGACTAGCAATTCATTTCATATATGATATTATACATGTTTCAATGCCATTCTCCCAAATCATCCCACCCTCTCCCCCTCCCACAGAATCCAAAAGACTGTTCTATACATCTGTGTCTCTTTTTCTGTCTCGCATACAGGGTTATCGTTACCATCTTTCTAAATTCCATATATATGCATTAGTATACTGTATTGGTGTTTTTCTTTCTAGCTTACTTCACTCTGTATAATAGGCTCCAGTTTGATCCACCTCATTAGAACTTATTCAAATATATTATTTTTAATGGCTGAGTAATATTCCATTGTGTATATTTAATACTGTATTAAAAATTAAACTAGATAGGCAAGTGGGTGCTGATTTTTCTCTCCTTCCTTTCTTCCATTTATCCATTTATTGAGCACCTACTATGTGCGAGGCACTGTGCTAGATATCAACCAAAAGTAAGGCAGCTAGGTCCTTGCCCTCATGGAACATCCTTCCTGTTTTAGAGTAGAAGTGGTCGGTAGGGTTTGGAGCCCAGTATTTTGGCTTGGGGAAGTAGGTCAAGAAGAAGACTGTGGAGGGACCAGTGCTGTAGGATTTCAAGTGATTGCTTTTCCCTCAAAGATTCTTAGACCTGAGAGTAGGGGGAAATCCCCAATTCATCTTTCACAGGTGCTCGTGAGAGAAAATGCTAAAAGGGTTGTACCTTGCTAAGCGGGGGAAGAAATGTTGGGGGTGCGGAAAGATTTGATGCAATTAGTGAAGTATAGACTCTGAAAAGTATTACCCAAATTTGTGCATGTGTGTATGTGTGGCTTAAAACAGCCATTTGTTTAGCTCATGACTTTGTGAGTTGGCAATAGGGCTGGGTTCAGCTGAGCGGTTCTTCTGGTTTTGGCTGAGTTCACCTAGCACTGCAGTCAGCCAGCTGTCCAAGGCCTCACTCACATGCCTGGTGGGTGGCTGGTGGTTGCTGGGGTAACTGGACCAGATGTCTCTCACCATCCAGCAGCCTAGCCTGAGCTTGTTCCTATGTTGGGGGGGCAGGGTTCCCAAGGACAGCAAGAGAACAAGCCCCAAAATGAAAGTGCCTTTTTTAACAGCTTTATTGAGGTATAGTTCACATATGTTACTTGACTTTGAATTTTGTTTTCTCTCCTATTTGCAGGAAATCTGAAGCATGTGGTCTAGTTGACAAAAAGAGATCAAATTTCCAGAGCCAAAGAGCAGTGCCTATAATGAAGACAGCGTGTTTATGCGAGCAGTGTGTGGAATTTGTGACTGCAGGGGAAATTTGGAAGAAATTACTTCCTGAAAATTTCCAAGGGGCACCAAGTGGCAGCTGGCCTCCTAGCATGAAGCAGGCAGGCACCCCAGAGGCCTCAACTAGACCTAGGGGAAGACAAACATTTCCAACATTTAAAGTGTTTATTTTTTAAAAAATACACAGATGCCGTTTCTAATCTTTGAAAATTATTTTTAGGCAAGTTGGGGAGGGGGTATTTTTATTTTCTTAAAGGAGGCAGATCAGAAGCTGGAGGAAAGCATGGAGATTTGGTTGGCAGTTGGTGGGGCAGTAGGGAGATGAGAGTCAGGGTTTGGGCCTCAGGATCATCCAGGTGGAACCTTGGGGGAGGGGGATCTGGTCACAGATGGGGAGAAATCCACCTGTGTTGTTTTCAGGATTACAAATTTATTTTGTTTTTTAATAAAATCTTTGCAAACCTACCTCTCTTCCATTTTCCTCATTGTGAAGTACCACTAACAGCACATAGTTGTGAACATTTCCTCTCACTGAAGTATAAAGACTAACCCTGCTGCTTCCCTGTTCTGCTCAGCCCCAGCCTGATAGGGTGACTCTGAGTGCTGGATCCTGCTGAGAAACTAATGTGTCTTCCACTAAGTCCCGGGGACAGAAAGCCAAGCTCTAACCTGTGCTGGGGCCTGACCAGAGCTCATAAGAATACAGGTGCTGCAACCATGGGGAAGGCCTTGCTGGCTCCCCAGAGAGAATCTATCCTGCCTAGGGAGTGACTCAGCAATGGGAAGAGCAGGTGGCAGGTCAGATCCAAGAGGGACATCTTGATGAATAGAGGCTACTTCCCATCAAGCACGCTTGATGAAAATGGGATACAGGTGTAATGTGTTGGTTTTCCTATAACCTCAAAGGCAAAGATAGAGAAGGCAATGGCACCCCACTCTAGTACTCTTGCCTGGAAAATCCATGGACGGAGGAGCCTGGTAGGCTGCAGTTCATGGGGTCGTGAAGAGTCGGACATGACTGAGCAACTTCACTTGCACTTTTTACTTGCATGCGTTGGAGAAGGAAATGGCAACCCATTCCAGTGTTCTTGCCTGGAGAATCCCAGGGACGGGGAAGCCTGGTGGGCTGCCATCTATGGCGTCACACAGAGTCAGACACAACTGAAGCGACTTAGTAGCAGCAGCAGCAAAGGCAAAGAAAAGATGGCAAAATGCAGATGGGGTTCTCGAGAGAGATAAGAAAGCAGAAGTGACAGCCAAATGTCACAGTTTTGGAATTTGATTCACCAAGTATGCAGCTCCTACAGCTACTGGGACTTGGATGGGAGACAAGGACACAACCCCATCCTGGCCATCTAGGGACTCCCAGACAAGGCAAAGGAGGAGAGAAGGAACCAGATCCCAACATGCTGCATGCTCTGTAACAAACAGGAGTCCTGAACTCTGAGAGCACTGAGGAGAGAGCAACCTACCAGGCCAGGGCAGCATCCCAGAACATTTCAAAGGGGATGATATTTGAACTGGGCCTTGTAGGATGTTGTATTTCTCCAGGCTACTGAGAGGAGGAAGGGCTTCCGCAGAAGGGAGTGGAAAAAGCCTTGAACATGTCCTGGGATGGGAATCAGTTCATTTCAGTTCAGTTCAGTTGCTCAGTCATGTCTAAGTCTTTGTGACCCATGGACTGCAGCACGCCAGGCCTCCCTGGATGGTAATAGCCAAACTTTTATTAAACAGCATTGGAGTACCTGGATGGCTAGGAATACCAGTCACTTCAAATTACCACAATTCTAATTATACACTCAGCTTAAGGATAATTTTACTTATACCAAAATGTAAGATTTTAAAAAATAGAAGAGGGAGGAGGCACTGAATGGGGCAGGTGGGGGTGTGGGGGAAGCCAAGAAAGACAAAAACTCTGAATTCTCAGCCTGTGAAGAACCACCCGCCAAGATTTGTCCTTTCAAAAGCTTGCTGGGTCTGATATCCAGATCCTTCCTAAGGGACCCACCTTCCAAAGTCATCACCCAAATTCTTGTGAAGGACTCAGCCACAAGACACAACTACAGGGTAAAGTGGTGAATACTAGTGCTTCATTTTCCTCTCAAGAGGAATGGGCCTGAACCAGAAGGAGCCCTTTCCCACTGGGCAGCCAGGGCTACCTTCTCAGCAGCACCGGCTCTGCTGGCTGAGCCCCAGAGTGAGCTGCTGAACCTAGGCCAGGCCTGTTCTGAGAGATGGCACCACCTCAGTGGCCTCAATGGCCTTCAGGAGAAGGCAATGGCAACCCACTCCAATACTCGTGCCTGGAGAATCCCATGGATGGAGGAGCCTGGTAGGCTGTGGTCCATGGGGTCGCAAAGAGTCTGACACGACTGAGAGACTTCGCTTTCACTTTTCACTTTCACGCATTGGAGAAGGAAATGGCAACCCACTCCAGTGTTCTTGCCTGGAGAATCCCAGGGATGGTGGAGCCTGGTGGGCTGCCATCTATGGGGTCACACAAAGTCAGACACGACTGAAGTGACGCAGCAGCAGAAGCAGCAATGGCCTTCAGGATTCCTCTTCATTCCATTCTTGTTAAAATGTTAGGCAAAAAAAATCTCATAGATGGAACTCGGAATCATTTTCCATTTTTTACAATTAAAATACCAAACAAAAGTGGTATTCTCAAAACAAACAAGACAGATTGAGTTAGTCCGCTCAGTCTAACCTCATCAAATTATACACATTAAATATGTGCAACTTTTTGTCTATCCATTACACCCTCAGTAAAGCTGTTTTAAAAAAGAAAAAAGTATTTCTTTGCTAAGAATTATCTTAATTGCCTAGAGGAAAAAAGACTGAAAGGAAATACACCAAGATATTAACTGAGGTGGGCTTCTGTGGAGGAAGAAGATATAAGGATAGTTTAATTTTGGTTTCTTCTACTTTTCAATATTTTCCCAGTTTTCTTAATAAGCATGATCTAGTTTTGTAATAGGAAAAATAAATACATAAACTCTTTATGAAAAGAATTGATCTGCAGGTAAAGTTACAGATCAAAGTAAATTCAAGACATCCACTGAGGAAGTGTTTGTGCTTAGGCCCCAGGGCTGTTCTAACAGCCCAGGAGGTTCTGAGCTGGCAAGGAAGACTGGTCCGGCTGGAGGGCTGATCTACAATTCACTCAGCCAGAGAGGGTCTTTTTAGATAAGGTGGCTTGAGGGAAGGGCAACTTTGTACCCAGTTTGAGCTTACTTTCCCTTCAGGAAACATCCGCCTTTTTGCCCGAAAGGACCAGCCATCATAACCATAGTAATAACACAAAGCAAGGCTTAGAATATACCCCATTTTACAAATCACTTTTATTTATACTATGTCACTATCCACCCTGCTGGGTGGGTATTATCGTCTCTACTCTATAGATTAGCAAACTGAGGCCACAAACTGTAAAGTAACTTGCCCCTTGTCAGTGGCAGAGCCAGGAAGCCAACCCAGCCGGAACTACAAGTTCCCTTACTTCCCCATTGTTCCCTCCCCCTCCACCCCACACTGAGTGCCACTAAAATATTTTTAAACTGTGACTTTGGAGTAAACAACTTTCTTCTTGCTTCCAAAGTCCAAGCTGGACCAAGCCTCATGCTGCTCTGCAACCCTCCCCTCACATCAACAAGAGTAAGTACTTGTGTGCTTTTCAGCAAGTTACTCGACCTTTCTGGGTCTGTTTCCTTATCCCTGTAAAGTGGGGCGAATAATTCCCGCACTTCATGTGCTATTGTGAGTGCTTGATGAATTATCTTAGATGAAAGGACTTTGAAAAGAATCTCAAGTCTTGTGTGCAGGAGGGCCTGCCAGAAAAATGAGCCTGGAAAGACCAACCTCTGAGGAAAACCCAGGGCTCCCAGGAGCCCCACAGGCCTTCACTATCTCTCACCAAGAAACACAGAGAGGCCAGAGAGACCAAAAGAGAGCTTTAGGCTGTGTTCACAACTCAAGGTTTAGACAATAACCCTTTAAAAAGTACATATATATATATATATATATATATATATATATATGTATATAGGATATGCCTTTGTTTGCATAAAACACCTCTGGAAAGAGACAAGAAACGGGCACCTCAGTTTCCTGCACCTCAGGCAGGAAAACCATGTGGCAGAGGAGTAAGGGGGGCTTGCACTATGTTCCTTTTTGTATCTTTTGATTTTTGAATCATGTGAATGTACTACCTGGTTCCCCCCGCCAATGGAAAAATCCCAAGCCAGTTTCCCTTTGGGGGAGGGGGTGGGTCTGCCTCTGCTGCCTTCATTGTGAGCTGTCACAGAAAGGGGTATATTTCCAATTCTATATTTAAAAGACTCTTTCTAAGGCAGAAAAACTTCTTTATAAGAAAATCAAATATTGTGATTCAACCAAAAAGGAAGGAGGAGAAAGAAGAGGGGGACAAAAAGAGGGAAGAGAAAGAAGAAAAGCAAACAGCCATCAAGGCTAATCAGGTTTTGACATCTCTAAGCCCCTGCATGGAAAACTCAGCAGCTCTTCCTCCCCAACCTTGGCCAAGGACGAGCCCCCAAACCTGCTCAGTGCTGGGCCCCAAGCTGATCAGCAGCACATATGCACTTTGGCCTCAACATGCCTAAGTTTGACTCCCCTCCCTGTTACTCACTAGCTGTGTGACTTTGGCCAAGAAATGCTCTCTGTGAGCCTTAGTCTCCTCATCCATCAAATGGAGATACTCCCTGTACCTTATTGGCTGATTTTGAGGGATCAAAGAGATCATGGAAGAAAACACATTTAGCATACATATTAGATGTCAATTATCAGACACTGCCCCTGCCCTAAATGCAAAGGTAAAGAATCTAGGCAAAGAATCTTCCTGACATTCTCTGGCTTCAGGAATTAGGGGAAGAGAATGCAAATTAATGTGGTTGTGCATTGGTACATTGTTCTGGGGCAAAGAGACATAGCTATTACTAGATTCTCAATACTCAACAGGGTTTTGAAAGCTACCTACTAAAGGTTTTGAGAGCTGCAAATGTAAAGACAGACATGAATAATACCTTTGAAGATGGGGACAATCCAAGACCCTCACCTTAGGGTCTCTGCACAGGCTAGTACTTTTACCTGCAATGCTCAGATCTTCCGCAGACTGGCTCCTTTTAGCCATGCCATCTAAAGTAGCCACCTTGCTCTCTTTGTTCCAAAATACCATTTATTTTCATACCATTTACCATTATCTTATTCTTTTTTATTCCTACACACACACACACACACACACACACACACACACGCCCTCGAAGGGTGGGAACTTTGGCAGTTTCATTGCTGTACCCCAGTACTGGGCATGGTACCTGGCACCTGTAATTCTCCATATATACCTACGTGATGGTGAAACTACACAGTGAGACAAAGCAATGTTTCACATTCTGGGTATTACAGGACACAGAAATGGGCAGGCAATCTAGACTGGGGCAACCATGAAGGCTACAATATTTAAGCTGATCTTGGAGCAGGCATCAGGGGCAGACATTTCAGGCAAAGGCACGTGAAATTTAGGGAAGTGACAAGCAGTTCAGTGCTGCTAGAACACAGAATATTAGGCTATTCAAGTAAATGAACTGTGAAAAGATGTTTTTCAGACAATAGGGGAAATTTGGACAGAGACTAGGTGATGTTAAAAAATTATTGATAATTTTGTTAAGTATGATAACAGCATAGTAGTTACATATTTATCTAAGTCCTCAACTGTTAAAAATACAAAGTGAAGTATTTACAGGTGAAATAATATATCTGAGGTTTCTTTAAAATTACTCCAGAAGGGGCAAGTGTATGGGTGTGTGGGTTGAGATAAATGAAACAAAATTTGAAAAATGTTGATCATTGTTGAAGCTTCATGTTTGATGGACACGTGGACGTTGGATGTACTGTTCTCTCTACTTTTATGTGCTTTTAAATTTCCATAAGAAAAAACTGAGATATATATTAGTGAGTGACAAGAAGGAAAATAGCAAGGGCCAGTCACAAAGGGCCTCTGTGCCAGGTAGAGGAGGTGAGACTTGATCCTGCAGGTAAGAAGCCATCAGAGACTTTTAAGCCAAAGAGTGGCTTGATCAGATTTGTATTTTAAAAAGATCGCTGTAGCCACTGGGATAACTGAAGTGAGCCTGCTGAGGCTCAGCTCCAAAGTGGCTGAGAAGCCTCTGTTTACCTCTGATGGAAGGAGCCCTAATGCTTTCCTCCCTCAACTGGCCCACAGAGCCTTTCTTATTTGGTGAGAGAGAAAGTAATGGAAAGACTTTTTTTTTTTTTTTTTTTGCAATAGATGACTCAAGGAAAACATTCAAACAATAAGAAAATGGTTCCTTCATAACACCATACCTCAGCAAACACCACTATTAGCAGTTTGGTGTTTGTCTCCAGACTTTTTTCATTTTTTTCATAAATATATATTGACTACCTGCTATGTACTATGGGCTTCCCTGGTGGCTCAGACGGTAAAGGGTCTGCCTGCAATGAGGGAGACCTGGGTTCGATTCCTGGGTCGGGAAGATCCCCTGGAGAAGGAAATGGCAATCCCCTCCAGCACTCTTGCCTGGAAAATCCCATGGACAGAGGAGCCTGATAGGCTACAGTCCATGGGGTCGCAAAGAGTCGGACACGACTGAGCGACTTCACTATTCACTATTCACTAGTCACTATGTACTATGCAGAGTACCAGGCACTGGGGTCATATCTGTGGACAAAGCAGACAATAATCCCCGACCCTAGGGAGCTGGCATTATGCATATATGACCACTTGACATTTTTTTTTAACAAATGAAATCATCCTGTCTGGTAACCTGATTTTTCTCACTTCGTTATATGCCATGGACAGTTTTCCATATCAATCCACAAAGAACTACCATATTATCTTTTACTATGACGTATTTCAGACATACCAAAAAATCTGGCATACCTGATCCCTTAAAGTGGTCATATTATATGGATGCTCCAAAATTTGTTTAAACTGTCCTTTAATGCTGAACATTCAGAATATTCTCATTTTTCCATACAAATAAAAACACTGAATTAGTCATTAGGGAAATGCAAATCAAAACCACAGTGAGTTGCCAGTTTATTCCTATTTGAACGGCTATAATAAAAATAAAGCAGAAAATAACAAGAGGGTATGAAGATGTGGAGAAACTGGAACCTTTGTATATTGCTATGGGGATGCAAAACGGTGCAGCCACTGTAGAAAACAGTTTGGCAGTCCTTAAGTTAAACGTAGAATTACCATTTGACCCACCAATTCTAGTCCTAGATATATGCCCCAAAAGAATTGAAAACAGATATTCAAATACTTGTACATGAGTATTCATAGTAGGACTCTTCATAATAGTCAAAAGGTGGAAATGACTTCAATGTCTACCAATAGATGAATGAATGAACAAATTGTGGCATATGCATACAGTGAAATATTATTCTGCCATAAAAAGGAATGAAGTATGGATACATGTCACAGTACTCAAAAACCTCACGCTAAGTGAAAGAAGCCAGGCACCAAAAGTCGCACAGTGTATTCCATTCATATGAAACATCGAGAATAAGCAAAAGCATAAGGACAGAAAGCAGATTGGTTGTTGTCTGGACAGAGGGGGAAATGAGTAACTGTTTAATGGGCACAGATTTTATTTTGAGGTAATAAAAGTATTTTGAAACTAGGCAGAGGTGGTGGTTGTGCGACACCAAATGCCACCAAATTATTGACTTTGAAATGACTAATTTTATGTTATGTGAATTTTGCCTCAAAGAAAAATTTTTGCAGTGAAGATCCTCTCTTACACCCTTGCACATTTGTTGTATTATTTTCTTATGATACATTTGTTAAAATGGAACTGCTGGATCAAAGGGTGTGAACATTAAAAACAAACAAAACAGGTGATGGATTTTGATCACCAGAAGTGTTTGTTATTTGAATTTTGGTTGCTCTGATTTTATTAGTGGAGTTGAACATGTTTTTATATGCTTAGCAGTAAGTTATTCTTTAACTATCTGTTTCTTCCATTACACTCAAGACCTTTCCTACCTGTATTCATGTCAGCACTCCTGAACTCCTGACCAGCACATAATAGGACTCTGGTGAATGTGGTGAGGAGCTGAAGGGAAAGCAGTGACTGTCAGCTCCTCCTGGTGCCCCCAGGTGCCCAGGCTAACTCTCAACATCCAGTGCAGTTCCAACACATCTTCCCCCAGAAAGTCACCTAAATTTAAATATTTGTACATGAGTATTCATAGCATTCATATTCATGAAGAGCAGAACTCTTCATAATAGTCAAAAGGTGGAGATGACTCAAATGTCTATCAACTGGAATCCACACTGTGAGTGGCATGGAGGGCATGGGTTTGTATTGGAAATGGAGATAAAGACAGAATAAGGGTAAGAATGAGGATTAAACTGAGAGGAGGAAATAATGTTTATGCGTGTCTGTGAATGCAGACAAACGGAAGAGAAACCACCAAAATCACAGCTGTATACTGGGAACAGGGGCGGGGAGAAGGGGACAGGGACAACTATCATTTGTCAAGGTCTTCTCCAGTATTCCCTGGCTTGCTTCTCTGCCGGGCTGGTGGTTACTGCCCAGAAGCTTCCCAGCTGACTGGACCTCCTCCTCTGAAGGTGCCTGTCAGCTCCATGGCATGATTCTGGGGTCACCAGCATAGAAGGCGGGAGAGAGGGGCAACTGCCATCCTTCCAGCCCTACCCGTTCTGCCCATGAATTACCAGCCTCCATCTGACTTTCATTCATATCTTTTTCTCCTTTGAGAAATATTCTGCAGAATCTGTTTCATATTCCACTCCTGAGTCTATTTGGCTAATCTCTGCCCCAGGTCACTTCTGATTCTCCTGCAACTTCTTCCTCCCACACCCAGAAGCTAGACTCTCTGGCTCAGCCATTCCTTCATTCAACAGATATTTGAACATCTGCTATGTGCCAAGTAGTATACTAATCATCAGAGATTCAAAAGTGAACAAAATGCAGAAATCTCTACCCTGATAGAGCGTGCATTCTAGCTGGACAGACAGATAAATATAATATGGTAAGTAGTGATCAGTGCTATGGAGAAAAAGCAAGGCGAGAGTTGAGAGTGACAGGGTTGCTGTTTCAGATAGAGTGCCCAAAGAAGGCCCATATGAAGAGGTGACATTGAGCCAAGACCTGAATGCAGTGAGGTGACAAGCCATGTGGCTCTCTTGGAAAGTATTCCAACCAGGGGGAACAGCAAAATGCAAAGTGCCTGAGACAGAAACCACCTTGTCACCTGTGAAAACATCGAGGCCAGTGTGCCTAAAGTAAAGGGAATGGGGAGGGGGGAGGAGAGAAAAATGTGGAGAAGTAGAAGGGCCAACGTACTACAGGTACTATTAGGACTTCGATCTTTGCCCTGTGGGAGATGGAGAGCTGTTGGAGCCTCCTGAGCAGAGAAGGAAGGGATCCCTCCGGCTGCTTTGTAGAGAACAGGCTGCAGGAGCAATGAGACCAGTCAGGAAGCTGCAGCAGCGATCTAGGTAAGAGATGACAGTGGCTATATATGTATAACTGAACCACTTTGCTGTGCACTTGAAATTAACACCGCACTGTAAATTTACTATACTTCAATTTTTAAACAAAGTTTTTTAAAAGAGAGTGAGAGATGACAGTGACTTAGACCAGAGTTGTGGCTGTGGAAGTGGTCAGAAGTGATTTGACTACTGGATATATTTTAGAGAGAGCTGACAGAATCCGCTGATCAATTGGACATACGGTGAGAAAGACAAGGTTTGGGACCTGAGAAACGTAGTGAATAGGGGCGCCATTTACTGAGCTTGGGAAGCTGGCAGGGAGTGGGGTAGGTGGAATGGGAAACAGGGGATCAAGTGCCTTATTGGCCTGAGTTCAAGAGAAAGAGCTGAGATCTCTCCTGTACGCTTAGGGTTCAGCTCAGCTGCCTGCTGGTGGGGTTGGAGGGTGGATGGAGAAGGTTGGGGCAATGCACATACTTTACTGAGTAACAAACTCTACCAGGCTCCACGTATAATCTGCCCACGTCACCTTCAGTGAGCACATCAAGGCTGAATTTCTTCACATGGCATTGAACTCCAACTCCTGTGACCTTACTGACCCCATCCTGTGCTGGTCTCCTAGTTCCCATTAATGCCTTTGCATATGCTGTCCCCAACACCTGGTGAATGGTGGCCTTCACCTCAGATTTCACCTCTTCCTATCACCCGCTTGGTTTGATCAGTCTGCTTCTCTATCTCCCCAACTGTATTGGGAACTCCTTAAGGGTCAAATTGGCACCACGGTCCCCTCTGAGGCCTTGGTGACCAAAACAGGGATGAGCAGGGGCTCAGTTCATGTCTGTGGCCTGAAGGAACAACCGCATAGGGACAGCAACCAGCCCCTAGCCCACCCTGCTGGGTCAGGAGGCCTGACTTCCCACACAGGCATATGTGACAATGAGGAAAACACGGCCAAGGAGGTGAAGTCAAGCTTGGAACTGGACTCAGATTGGAAGGCTGACTCCATCCCCCAAGCAGCAGGGAACAGGGGTCAGAGAAGAGTAATTACTCACATGTGTATAGCACTTGAGAGTTTATAGCCACAGACATTATCTCATTCGACCCTGGCACAGCCTCATAAGGTAGATATTCTTACTTCTCCCACTTCACATGGAAGGAAACTGAGGCCCAACAAGCTAAAGTCACTTGTCCGATGTCACGCAGCTAGGAAGTGACAGCCTCGGGTCTTGAACAAATGTCAGTCCGATGGCAAAGACCTGGACTCTGGACATCAAACTAAGTCAGGCCTCAAGCTGACTGAAAAGGTGACCAGTCAGGTCTGGATGGGCGTTTCCACTTCCCCACCTGTCTGTCCCATCTTTCAAGCTGGTGGCAGCATGAATTGGCATTTACCCATCCCCTCAGAGCAGGCAGGCCTGAGCAGTCTGAAGCAAATGCAAAGGGGCTGTGGAAAGCTTCCTCACCCCAAGGAAGGCTTGGGGGGTAAGCCCCACCAGGCTGGCTGAGAGTTTGCCCTAGCCCAACCCCCCTGGAGAAGTCTTCTGCGGGGGACGTGCCTTCTTTCCGGTCGGGCACGGAGCCCGGACGGTCCTTGGCTGGCAGCAGCTGGGCCCTCGCACCTGTCGGTCTGGCTCCCCTGCTTCACAAACACACGCCCCCGCCAAGCTCACTGCTGCTTCCAGATGGCTGGTCACTTAGGCCTTTACCCCACTTTGGGCCTTTCTCTTTCTCGTTTGATTTCTTTTCCTTGCCTTGTTTTCTTCCCAGGCACTCACCCTCTTGCTCTTTTGCTCCCTCCTGCTCTCTCCATTGAATACATTTCTTTATGCTCAGTCTGTCTCTTTCCCTCTGACTCTAACAAGGTAGCAAAGCGGTGCTAGTTTCCTCCTCTGTAGCAGTGTGAGGTTCAGATGAGGCCATCTCCCCAAGCCACACCAGATCTTCAGTTTTGAAGGAAGGCAAGAACCTAGGCGTGAGGGAGTAGCTAGAGAGCAAGGAAGGGAGATGGGAGCAGGCAGAAGTGGGTTCCAACTCCGACATGCTCATTTGCTAGCTGTGTGACCTTGGTAAGGTTGCCTCCCATCTCTGAGCCTCCTTCTGTAAAAGGGGATTGATAATAATAGCCACAACCTCACACTGGAGGAGGGGTATCAACTGATCTTGCTCACGGGTGGGAGAGGCCTTTAGGACCGAGAAGGGGCAGGTCCCAGCAGGCATGACTTAGAAGGCAGTGAGGCCCTTTGGTCACCAGTGAGGCTCTGGGGTCTGATTTGAATCCTCAGTACAAAACAAGCAAGGTGTAGGATGTCGGCAAGCTGCCTAACATCTGTGCCTACATTTCCTATCAACAAAATAGAGATGACTACAATAGTAATGCTGGGAAAGATTGAGGGCAGGAGTAGAAGGGAACGACAGAGGATAAGATGGTTGGATGGCATCACCGACTCGATGGATATGGGTTTGGGTAGACTACGGGAGTTGGTGATGGACAGGGAGGCCTGGCATACTGCGGTTCATGGGATCTCAAAGAATCAGACACGACTGAGCGACTGAACTGAGCAATAGTAATCACCTAGCACCTCAGGTTGTTGTGGGGATTCTAGGAGAGAATAAATACAGAATGCTAAGAACAGTACTCTTGCCTGGAAAATCCCATGGATGGAGGAGCCTGATAGGCTGCAGTCCATGGGGTTGCGAAGTCGGACATGACTGAGCAACTTCACTTTCACTTTTCACTTTCATGCATTGGAGAAGGAAATGGCAACCCACTCCAGTGTTCTTGCCTGGAGAATCCCAGGGACGGGGGAGCCTGGTGGGCTGCCATCTATGGGGTCGCAGAGTCGGACACGAGTCACCTAGTAAGTGTCCAGGAAACATTATCGTTGATGTTTTTCATCAGAGCTAGGAGAGATAAAACTCCTTTGAGGTGGTGTTCTTATGCTGGGCCACTGCAGGAACCTCAGCCATATGCTCATCCAAAGTCATTTCTTTGCAGGGCCTCCAAGTATGCTTATGCAGGTCTATCCACACAAGGACCCTGAAAATTCACCTTATGTTCCTCCTGCAAAGCCAAGTGCCCTGGGGTAAGGGTTATGTAAAAACCAGAGGGAGCAGCACCTATTTCTAATAGGTCCTCCCAGAGGAAGTGCCTTTTTGTGATTGGCACAAGGAGACGGTATGAGGGGCATTGTCTTGGTATGGAGGCAGCAGAGGGATCTTGGGTCCACTGGGCCTGTTGTCTTCTTTTCATGGCTGGCAGCAGAGTCTGCTCCCTGACTCCCTGAGCTACCTTACATCCTCCATCTATCTCCAGCTCTGATTTCTGATCCCCAGAAGGATAAGTGTCTTTGGCTGTGGGGATCCAGGGAAATCTCCAATCCCTGAAGCTGTACATGTGAAATGCACCCTAACCCCATTCACACCATCATGATTGTCTGACCCCATCCCAGAGGCAATCAGGGCTACTGATCCAAGATGGGAAACCTCTCCATGCCAGCGGGGCTCTGATTAGAGAAAAACTGGGGTCTGTGATGGGCAAGGAGTGGGAGTTTGAGGTCTCAGGTGTGATCAGATATTGGGAAGCTGAGAGGGCAGGGCCTCGTAGCCCAAGAGAGGTGAGGGCAGGGAAGTGCTCCTCGCATAGACAGGAGATTGAGGGCCAAGGGGCTGCCACATCACCTCAGGGCTCGGGTGAGGGGAGCAGTTTCAGCCTGACGCTGCTGGAAGCAAGGCCACTAAAATGGCCTCATCTTTAGAAGGATGAAGTCAGCTGAGAGACACCACATTGACCTAAAAATGGCGGGTGGCAGAAAAGAGAGAACATACAAGACCCCAAAGACTTGTACTCTAGAAGCTGAAATTAAATGAGGGAAGACCTGGCAAAATGTATTTAGCAAAGTAAGATGAGACCCCTGTCACTCGATGGCCTGGGAAAACTTACGGACTGAGATCCCCTCATCCCACTCTTTAGGGATTTGAAGCATGTGGCCACAATTATGCTGGGCTAGAGAGGCAGCGACAGGCAGAGGAACCGAGCGCTGCAGTGAAGCACCAGCTCCTGGGCCTGGGGAGAAAGCCCCTCTCTGTGCTGGTGGAGATGGAAGAGGAGAGTTCCCCACAGTTTGGCCAAAAGTCATCCTGCCGATTGCTCTTTCTGACACAACCTCACACTTTCTTTCCAGTCCCATATTCCTGGCTGTGTGCAAGCTATTTCCACTTGGATGTTCTGCCAATGGCTTAAACTAAACATGTTTAAAGCAGAGTTTCTCTTCCTCCGCAAAAAGCCTCACACCTTCCCAAGGCCTCCAACTCCGCTGCTGTTACCCGAACAGCCTGGGGATTGGCCGGCTCAGCTGTTTCTTTGTTCCTGATACCAGCCTCTTTCTCCCTCCCTTTGAACCTTGTGCTTTTCCCTAGATAATATTCTTCAGTCCTCTCTGCCATCCTCGGGCTGCAGCCATCTCTCACCTGGCACCTCATCCCTGGAAACTCCTGCCACAACCCCTAACTGGACTCCCCTCAATCCAAGGTTGAGGGTCTCTTCCTCAACCTGGGCCATGATTACCTTCTAGCCACACACACACTGACCACTGACTGCAATGCGTGAGGCTGAGCATCCGTTCTGGAAGCAAGAAGAGCATAGACACAGATAACAGAGGAGCAGGGAGCCTACTAGGAGAGTTTGGCTTGAGGAGTGAGTCCCACTAGGCTGTACATCCCTGCTCTGCTGCTTACTAGCTTTGCAATCGGGGCCTATTATTTCACCTCTCTGGGTTTCAATGCCCTTCCGTCTAAAATGGGGATGATAATGCTGCCTTCCTAGACAGTTAAATCCCAGGAGGAAGTAGAGCAAAGGGGCATGCATTGGAATGACATCTCCAAAGCCTGGAGTGGGCAGAGCCATGAAGGATGTGAAAGGCTAGGTGGCTGAAGCTGTTTGTATATATTTCTTGTGCTGTGCTTTCTTGCTTAGTCTTGGCTTCTCTGTCCACGGGCATTCTCCAGGCAAGAATACTGGAGTGGGTTGTCATGCCCTCCTCCACGGGATATTCCCTACCCAGAAATCAAACCAGGGTCTTCTACATTGCAGACAGATTCTTTACCAGCTGAGCTACCAGGGAAGCCCATATATATTTGCCGTTTTCCCATTTATTTCCTATAAATAACAGGAAATCAAGTAGGGAATCAATTCAACTGGCCTCAATTGTTGGCCCTTTCCAAAGCTCCCCCATCCACTTGTGTAAACAGGAAACCAAGGCTACAGTCTTCAAAGCTGATAGGAGTGTACCCAAAGATGCTCTGTTATCTCTCTGCTCTGTTCTCAGTGTTCTGCTTCTCAAGGCCCTGTCCCCAGAACTAATCTTGTTCCCTTAGTCTGCTCTTCCTATTCATCCTCTCTTCTTTTAAATCCTCCCTCCACCTTTGTTTTTTAACACAGGAGCAGAAGTGCGTGCCAGTCCAAGCCCACTGGCCTAGGGCAGAGGAATGCGGCCACTCCCTCAGCACAGGGCAGCCAGGCCCAGGCGCTCACTCAGGCTGGCAGCAGCAGGCAAGGCGCTGGGGAGGCTCCGGCACCTTGCTCCGAGGGGCTGGAAAGCACTACAGACATTAGCTCATCACTCCCTGGCAGAGGCCAACCAGTCTGCTATTCTCACTAGCATCTTCCAGATGGGGAAATGGAGGCACAATCATACTCGATGTGGTTGCAGACTCACAGGAGCCCAAAGGGGGCTTCTGGGCAGGGTCTCCAGATGAAGTAAGGGAAGGAGGGCCACCCCAACTTTCTTCAATTGGACTTGCAGTTCTTGAGATCTTACAGTAGAAGGAAGAATATAGGGAAGAACTGTGATCCAGATTGCAGTATCTGGAGGGGGCAACAGGGAAGAATGGGAAGAGGTGGCTAGTACTCACCATCTCTTGAGCCCTCCACACATAAAGGGATCCCCAGACAGCTGCAGCTTCCCTCACTAGCCCATTAGGAATAACAGCACTTTTACTGCTTGTACTACGTTTGCTCCACTTATTACCTCTGGGGTAAGAGGCAGCCAGGATAAAGTCTGCATGACCAGACATCAAAGGGTTAACGATGATGCCGGTAGGTTATGCTGTTTTCCTCCTGGTGCTTTTCTGTTATGTCCAAATTGTGTGTAGGGAACAATTATGACATTTATCACCAGATGAAATGTTAACTATTTTTAATTATTAAAAAGAAGCAGGACTTCCCTGCTGGTCCAGTGGTTTAAAATCCACCTGCCAATGCAGGGGACACAGGTTCAAACCCTGGTCCAGGAAGATTCCACATGCCACAAACCCGGTGCACCACAATTGCTGAGCCCACACTCTGCAAGTACTGAAAACCACACCCTAGTGCTCATGCTCCACAGCAAGAGTAACCACCGCAATGAGAAGCCCTCACACTGCAACTAGAGAGTAGCCCCTGCTCTCCACAACCAGAGAAAGCCCACGAGCAGCAACAAAGATCCAGTGCAGCCAAAAAAAAAAAAAAGAAGCAGCAACTGGGATGTGGTGGGGAGCCCTGGGCTTGGAGTGAGGAGCCCCAAGTCAAGACCACTCTCTCACTTTCAAGTTGTGTGACACGTAGGGCAAGTGACTTCAACTCGTTAAATCTCAGTTTTCTACAAAATGGAGATAATCAACCCCATAGGGTTGTCATAAGATTAAAAAAATAATGGATATGAGAATGTTTTTTAAACAGTATTTATGGAACTTTTCAACTATAATCACAAATAAACATTATAATGAAGGCCCATGTACCCTTTTCAACAATTATCTTATTTTTTCTATATCCCCACCCACTTTTCTCCCATCCCCACTGGAATATTTCAAAGCAAATCCCAGACATGCTCTTTATTCCCATAAATACTTCAGTATGGAATTCTTTTTTTATATTTTTAACAATTAAGAAATAATACATGAGAGATGTAAAAAAAAAATGGAAAATGACAAAATCATGTATAAAAGAGAAAACAGTGTGCCTGAAACCAACACAATGTAAATTAACTGTACGTCAATATAGTATAGTTTTTAAAGAAAGAGATAGAAAACATAAATCACCCCATAACCCCACCACCCAGAGACAACCACGTTTTGGAGTACTGTATTATTACTTTATGCGCATGCACACACACACACACACACATTTTAAACAAAAATCAGATCCTATGCCATTTGTATGTATTCATTTTATTTTAATTATAAAAGTAATAAAATCACATTACTAAAAAATCAAGAAAAAAGGAGAAATTACCCATAATCCTTTACCACTTAATATAAAAACAATATTTTAATATATTTCCCTCCCATTTTTTTCAATTTACAGCCATACTTTTAACACCAGTGAGATTGTACTGATTATGCACTTTTAAAATTATGAAGATTTTCAAATTATGGGAGAAAATAATATAATCTTATGGCAGAAAAAAAAATTTTAAATATCATGCATAATCCCACCACTCAATTTTAATCACTATTAACAATGTGGTATTTTGTTTTTGTTTCTAGTTTTTTTTTCCTTTAGATACTTTTTGGGGGGGGCCTTTCCCTACAGTGTGTGGGATCTTAGTTCCCAGACAAGGATCAAACCCATGTCCCCTGAATCTTAGCCACTGGACCTCTAGGGAAGTCCTCATTTTGGTATATTTTCTTCCAATATTTTTTCTATGCACAAATAATTTTAACAATAGTAGAAGCACACTGTTTATGCAGCCTATTAACTATAAATTTATATTTAATTATAAGAATAATATAAACATATTGCATAACAGAGAAAAGAGGGGGGGAAATACCTCACAATCCTACCACTGACACTGTTGGTTTGTTTTCCTGACCATTGCTTCATTGTCCATATTTATACATGGTTGGAAACATACTGACTATTTAATTTTCTGCTCTTCATGCCCTTTGCAACTTGGCATCATATTTATGCAACTTTGTACCCAGTGTTTTTTATTTAATATTTTTGTGAACATTTTTCCATGAATAAACGTTTTTGAAATCAAGGTTTGTTTTTTTTTTAGTGTTAAGGTACTGAAAGATGCTCTCTCATCATGGGCATTTAAATTGCTTTCCATTTTTCATTATTACAAACAATTCTGCTCAGAACATTCTTGAACACAGACTTTTGCTTTTTGGGGAGTCCCGTCTATGGGGTCGCACAGAGTCGGACACGACTGAAGTGACTTAGCAGCAGCAGCAGCTGGTTGCCTAGTGGTTAGGATTCCAGTCTTTCACTGCTGTGGCCTGGGTTCCATCCCTGGTGGGAGAACTGATATCCTGCAAGGTACATGGTAACATGTGCTTTTTAACTTTTCTACACACCTATTGAATATGTTTCTAGAGACCACTCTATGCGTACAGACTGTCCTATAAAAAGTTATCATCTTTTATTGGTCTTCAATTTACTCCTGTCATAAGATTCAGATAGCCCTTGGTTCTGAAAAGTGGGATTCTGAGAACAAATCTGCATTTTCCTCTTCCTCCCCTGGCTGTGTTTACAGACCTCCTTCATCCCCTCACAGCCTGGTTTTTAAATTTATCAGTCAGCAAGTATTATTGGACCTGAAGTATGTAAGCTGAGGCAGGACTAGGAGGCAAAAGGAAAAGAATCAGAAGGTACAGCATTTGTGGACAACTTACAACGTAGCAGGCATCAACTTAAGCTTTTCCGTTGATCCTTGCAACAAGCCCTCATAGTCGCTACCATTATAATCCCCATTTAACAGATGAGAAAAACTGAGGCCTGAAGAATGAAGCTATCGGGCTTCATTACAGAGTTAGTAAATAGCAGAGCAGCGATTTAAACCCAGGCGGACTGGCCCCTGAACCTGTACTCTTGACCACATTTTAGATGTCCCTTTACCTTGCCAAACAACAAGGTGCAAGGGTGGAGGTGAGGATTCTGCAGTTAGCTTAACCTGGATTCAAATGCCTGGCCTCCTGGCTGCGTGAACTTGGGCAAATCTCTGGGACACCTTCTCACCTTTGGTAAACCCGACCTCACAGGGCGTGGGAATTAAATGAGATAATGGATGGGAACAGGCCAGGTCCAATGCTGGCGCACAGAAAGTTCTTGCTGGGTGATTATCCCTGTCCTCTCCTCCGCATGCGAGCTCGCAGTCTAGTTGCCAAGTTGAAGATAAGAGTTCAGTGGAGAGCTCTGAGCTCGGCTGGAGCCGACTGGGAAGTCAGTGATCCAGGGCATATTTGCAGAGAAATGCAAATGTCTCCTTTGCTCTCTCCCGGCCTCTGCAACTAACCTCCCCTTCCATGTACCCCCCAAAGGAAAGGGGTGGCTTTTGTGCTCCAAAGCTGAGTGCTCGAAACCCTTTTCTATCCTGCTCCCCAGGAGGTAGACAGCGGAGATGACAGGAAGTCACCAGTGGGGAGACACTTTCTGGCATGTGGGCATAGAGAAATGTGGCCGAGGGCGCTCCTTTTTCTGCCCTTCAATGGTCCGGATGGGGGAGGGGGCTGGCTGTTGAGCAACTGCTCCGGAGACACTCCAGAAGCCGAGATGAACATATGCCTCTTTCTAACAATTGACCTGGGAGCCATCCAATAGATGGAGGGCGGATCCAGAACCTCCCGGATCCGGAGCCTGCCGCGGAGACGCTGCCGCGGTTTCCAGACTCGCTCCCGAGCAGGAACTGAGGTGAAGGGTAGGTCGGAGGTCCAAATTAGCAAAACACAATTCGAAAGCCCGGGGTCGCTTACGCCAGGCAAATACCAAGGTAGCTTGAGGGTGTATTTCACAAGCAAACTTCATAAGGTTTTAGGGTCCCGACAGATACCGCCTTTTATCAGAAGGAAACTGGGCGCGACCTAAGATCTTTGTGTAACGCCAGAAAGTGAGACGATGGTGTGTGGGATGCGGTTGTTACTGGGGTTTGAGTTGACTCAGGGTGAGGGGAAGGGAGACAGGCAAGGTAGCTTTGGGGGCTGGGGAATGAGTTTACCTGGAGTCCAGAGCACTCGCCCCGCTTCCTCCAGGCGCCAAAGAAGGGCCTTGATCTGTCCCTCTGTTTGCTCCTCATCTTTACGTCAGTGAGCCGGTCAGTCCATCAACAAACAGAACTTTGTTCAAAGAGCAAATGCAGGGCACTTTGGGGTACTAAAGAAAAAAAAAGGAATAAGAAAGAAAAGGAAAGGAAAAGACCTTTAGGTCTTCAAATCCAATTAAGAAGACAGAACACATACATAGTGAAAACGACTTCATGACATTCCCTCCCCCCTTTTTTCTTAACATCAGGACTTGTAAAAAGGAGCGTGTTTTATAAACACTGTAAATGGAGTAGTTGTTGCTGAAAGGGGCCAAAAAGGGGAGGGGGGAGTTCGGTTAGAAGGGTAATAATCCTGGTAGCCTTCCTGGAAGAGGCGAGAGAAACACGAACTAAAATGAAGAAGACTGGAACCTCTTAAACGAAAAGATTTGTAAGATAACATCCCAACCCAAGAAAGATGTGCTCCTAATAGAAAATGTTATTCTTTTTACTTGGGAATGATTATATAATGATCATAAAGTAACCTGGCATACTAGGAAGGCAAGAGGAATCCCTGCGAGCCCCCAGGCAAGCTCTTCCTACTCTGTTCCGTTCTGGGCCTTTTGGCTGTGCCTTGTGAGCTGTACCTGGCCCCACGATCCTTGACCCATCGCCACGAAGCAACCTGCCAGCCTCCTTCAGCCCACAGGAGAGAATCCCTTGAAACTGATCCCAGCTCAGATCTTCGAGGAAAATAAATCACGGCTGCCAGCCAGCTTCCATGAAGCTCTGTCTGGAATCTGGCGACTTTAAGGGGAAAGGGACCCCTCAGCCTCAGCCCTTCAACCGGGGATATGGTGCAGCCCAAAGCGGGCAGACAGGCTCCTAGAAAGCCCTGCACAAAACCCAAATTGTGCCCCTTGGGCCCCGTCCCGCGTGTGTGTGTGTCCCCATCCCCCGGGTCATTTCCTGAGCCCATAACTCTCCTTTCAAACCCCCTGAAGCCCGCTCTGACCACCCTCTGTATATAGGTCAGAAAACAGATACTAACAGCTCTCCCTCGCCTCAGCGAAATTACTAAGTGCAATTTATTGGGCAAGTCCATGCAGGGCGGTGGGGAGAGATTGTGCCCCGGGCCCGGGCCCCCTCCTGCTTTAGAAAAGCAGGCGTCGGCCGGGGGCTCGGGGCTCGGGGCGACCACGGCCTGGGCCCGCCAGCTGCACCCCGGGAGCCGTGACCGGTCCCCAGCGCCGGCGGACCCGCGGGGCCGCTCGGACTCCGTTCCCCAGCCGGCCCTTCGCTTTCACACGATCCGCTGTGACTGCACCAGCTCGAGCGCCTTTAAAGGGCCACACACGCCAGCCGCCGCTATAAAATGGTCCCAGCGGCATAGCTGCAGAAGGGGCACCGCTGAGCTGCCGAGAGGAGGCTCGCTCCGCCCGGCTGCCCGCCCACAGACAGCCGGCGAGGGGTAGTTTCTGGCAAGGGGGAAAAAAAGGGCTGAAGAAGGCGCAGCACCCGCTCTGGCCCTTGGGTGAGTATCCAGTTCAGATTTTGCCACCAACTCGCCCACGAGCCAGGACATGTGCTAATAATGCCCTGAGCCGGTTATAAAGACGTGGAAATTGGGGGGAGAGAGAAAAGGGGGGGAAAGGGTCTGTCCTTCCTGGGATTCCTAGCCGAGGCCAGCCTGCTGCTGTGTGCGTGTGCGTCAGGGCTCTCCGGGCAGCAATGGGGGCTTGAGAGCCGGTTCCCTCGCGCCGGGAAGGGAGCGCGGTGGCCGCCACCGCCCCGGAGTCAGGCGCCGAAGCTGCGGGCGGGCAGGCGGGCGGGCACGGGCGCTGGCTGGGGCTGCTTGGCGCGGCACGGTGCGGTGCGGCGGCGGCGCGGCGCGGCGTGGCGGTGCGGGCTTTTCCCAGGCGCCCCGGGGTCGGGTGGCACTGAGCGCGACCGGCTCGCGGCGGCGGTGGCGGCGTGCGTGCTAGGGGCTGGGGGCTCCGCCGCTGTGCCCGCGGCTCACCGGGCTCCGCGCTTCCCTCTCTCCAGGGCAGGCGGCTTCGCGGAGGTAAGCCGGGCCGCCCGGCAGGGCGCTGGGCTGGGCGGCGGGGCCGGGGACTCCAGCTGAGGGGGCGCGGGGAGCGAGCGGGGGCCGGGCTGGCTGTGGGGCTCTGGGGACTTATTTTCTGTTTGGAAGCTGCTCTGCTGGGAGCGGAGGGGCCGCCACCCGCCCGCCCTCCAGCCAGCGTGCCGGTTCGCTCGCCAGCGCGCCCGTCTGCCGGCCAGCCGGGCCGAGCGCCCGCTTCTCCCCGGGAGACAGCAGCACCTTTTCTCCCCGCGCCCGCGCTTTCTCCAGCTTGGCTTCCACCGACTTTGCTAATCACCCGGACCGCATCTGGACGCTCCGGCTCTAGGGCTGCACAAAGCTCAGGTTTCCTTCAGGGGCTGAAGGCGAGAGGGGCTTTTCGGGCCGAGTTCAGCGGAATTGAGGGATGGAAGTTAGCGAATTCGGGCAACTTGCCTTTGCTGCCCAGTCGACCTCTGCTCTCCCCCACACTCACGCCCACACACACGCCCCCACACGCACACACCCCTCTGCCTATAAATGCCAGTGGCTGGGCTGGGCCGCTCACGGAGTCCCAGCCTCAGCGAGCTCAGGACTTGGAGGAAGACAGATCTGGCTGCGAATCCCGGCTCGCCACTTTCTAGCGCTGTGACCTTGGGCAAGTTACTGAACCTCTCTCACTCTTCTCGTAGCTGAGTGATAGCACTGACCACAGGCGACTTGGCTCGGGGGTAGGCTCAGCTCGCGGCCGCGTCGGGTGCTCAGCCGGCGCTCATGTGTTGGTGAGGCGCGGGAGTGGCCGCAGCCAGCGCCGCCGGAGTGCATCCCCGCGCGCGGCAGCACTGCGGGGCCCCAAACTCGCCAGCGAGGCCGAGACCTCGCCTGTCCATCCCGTCTTCACTATCGGATCCTGATACGGCACTCGCGGGAACTGACGCTCGGGGCCCTGGTGGCCCGGGTGCTCGCTCTCCACGGTGCAGGGATGCTCCCGGCCGCCCTCAGCTCCCGCGGCTCCACCTGGGATGTGGCGAGGAGGGCGGCCAAGCTGTCCGCAAACATCGGGCCTTTAGTTTTCAGGTGGTGAAATTGACTAGCCTAGTTAGATCGCGTCCAAATCAAGTCGCAGTAGTTTGGATTTTTAAATTTCTCCTGAGTGAGAAAATAGCAATCGAAATGGAGCCATCCAGTTAGTGCCATTTTAACTTTTGGTCCCCAACAGGTCAAAGACGGGCCCCCCCCCCACCTGCCTCTCGCCCTCTCTCTTCTTCCTCTCCCTTTCCCACCCCCATCTAGGCGGGAGGGGGCTTCTGGCCCACGGGAAACTCTGTGACGAAGAGCGGGCGGCGGGACCGGGAACTGGTGGCCGGGGCCAGCGAGACACCGGCGGGCGAGGAGGCACTTGTTGCTCTGGGTTGCCCAGTCGCCTCTCGCAGCCGTTTCGTAGTGGTCAGCTCGCGGCTTGGAGAGTGAGCTGGGACGTTTCCTCGCTGCCAAGTTTTGTCTTCGAATGGGCTTGGGTGGGTGGCAGAGGGGAGACAGAAAGTCGGGGAAGCAAGGGTAAGGATTCCGATCGAAATGTGGTTACCTCTTTAAACGGATTCAACAATACTTACTGAGCACCTACCGAGCATAGACCCAGGTCGGGGGGCAGGGCTGGTGGAGGGGAAGGCGGCGACGGGAGGCAACAGGTCTGAATGGAAACAGCGTCCTGCCTAAGGGAGTGCAACAGCCTGAAGGGGGAGACGTGGTAAAATGGTCTTCCCCAGGAACATACTTTTTTTTCTCCTTCTCGCTCTCTGTTTTTCTTCTTTCTCCCCCGCCCCACTTCTGTTTCCTTTTGTTTTTGCTGCTGTGGGTTTTTTTTTTTTCCCCCTTATATATAGTTCAGGTAACAGGTAGCATAAAGAAAGAAGAAAAGCTGGATAGAAACAAGAAAAGATGGACAGCCACCTCCAACCCAGACATTTTTCTTAGGACATGAAAATTGCTTGATACTGAAGGTGCAGGGCTCTTGAAGACGGCATGAATTAGATTCCTTGTCTTGTGGTCACTGGCTTGAAATATTTTCGGGTTGCCTCACAGAAGAAACAGGGCTCCAATCAAGCAGTGGTGATGGACCCAGCAACTGATTGTTTTCTCATGCTTCTCCCCCTTCTTCCTTTTTCTATTTTTCTTGCCTCCCTCCCCTACCAGGAAGTGGTGCAAAGATGAGAGAGGTAGTAAGTGGCCACTTTCTAGAAGTGTCTGAGCAGATTCTTAATGACCACCGAGGGGAGGGAAGTGTCACAGAGAACTCTAGCCTTGTTGGAAAGATTAGAGACTTTTTAAGATCCTGAAGATTCTTTGGGCCAAGAGGTATTTATAAATGTAAAATTTTACATCTCTAATTCATCATAAAGGCTAGAATATATGGGGCTTTAAAAAAAAGCTTCTTGGAAAATAACTTAAGAGCTTTTAGAGATTTTTAAAAAATATTTTCTGGTTTGGGGAGATTCTTTTCCCCTCATCCCCTTATCTTATTCCTTTGGCATTTGAACTAGGGGATAATTTCTTCAGAAGCCATTTGAATCATTCTAGGTATGACATCTTAGCCAGCGGTCACATGAGGCATGTGGGCATAGGAGTGCTGGATCCTTCTCCCAGAGCCACCGCCACCTGATGGGAAATCAATGGAACCTCTGTGCCTCAGTTTCGCTTTGGGAAGAATTATATACACCTGCCACTACAAATGAGTGTGGCTGGGCTCAGAGCAGGTGTCCTGGGAAAGCCAAGTGCCACCAGGGCTGTCTTGGAGGGGACTTGCAGTGTGGAGGAACTTGAGACATCCCTAGCTGCTCTCTGGCTGCTTCAGAACCCCCAGACTACCGTAATCAGCCCGGTTCTCTCACACAAAACCATGCCTAAGGCAGAACTTTGGACCTCATGACATTTGCTTTGGGGACCTATTCTTTCTCTGGATGGCAGCCACCAGCTTTTTAGTCGTCCTCACCCTGACTCCTTCCCACTTTCTCCCAGTTCCAATGGAGACCACAGCTCTTTGGCCTGAGTGCCAGTGGCCAGTTGAGACAGTGTGCTGTGCACTCAGGGACACTGTTGTCCTTGGAATTAGAAAGAGTGCCCCCTGCGCTGATGGCATGGACCTCATTTGCATGAGGAAACAGTCACGTCTGTCCTCTCTTGGCGATGTGGGTAGCTGGCTGTCCAGGCAGCGCCTGGACAAATCAAGCGCCTTTCCCACCTCAGGCAAAAGTTCCAGCAGAGCCCCTCTGCTCAGGTAGTCTCTGGTCTTGGCTCTAACCCATCACCATCCTTGCCTTGTAGCTGTGTGGAATGGCCCAGCTTCAGGCTTTGCTATTTCTTGGTCAATAAAGCCTTTGCCCTTATTACCACTTCTCCTTCACATACAGCACAACAGCTCCAGCTGGCAGCATCTCCTCCCACCAATTTATCCAACTTCTGCCAAGACTCTGAAATGCCAACTATGTCGAGGCCTGCACTTGATGTCAAGGGTGGCACCTCACCTGTGAAGGAGGTAACTTTTGCCATTTTACAGATGGAGGCACTGGAGTGGGAAAGATGACGTGGTCTGGGGCCACATGGTAGGTCCTCCTGGCTGTGGTGTCTGGTGTCCTTTAGTAGACTGGAGACAGCAGAGCTTTCTCAGGGAAGAATGAAAATGGCTTCTCCCTAAATGTGGTCACTTGGAACCCACTAGGGGTATTGAAAGATGGCAGAGAGAGAAGCAGAACTGGAAAAGATCGCTCCATTGTCTCAATGGATTAAAGTGAGACTGAGAAGAGGGGGAAAATGAGACCCCTTTTGTAGAATGGTGAGCTGAAGGTAGAGTCAAGAGGAGATGAAAGCAGTGAACTCCTTTAAGATGGTGGGTGTCCAGCATGAAGATTTAGAGCTGAACACAGTGCTTGGAGCCACAGTGGCAAAAGAATACTTGAGCCCAACTTGAACTAGGAAAGGAGCCTACCTTTCTAAGGGGCCTTCTTGCTACCTCCCCACCACTAGCCCCCGATGAAACACTTCTGAGGCCTGATGAATGGTGAGGAACAAAATGTAGAGCAGGGGTACCATGCTGTGCCTTTCTCTGTCTTCTAGAATGCCAGCCCAGAGATGAACTCTCTGGCCTACTCTAACCTGGGGGTGAAAGATCGCAAAGCGGTGGCCATCCTGCACTACCCTGGGGTAGCCTCGAATGGAACCAAGGCCAGTGGGGCTCCCACTAGTTCCTCGGGATCTCCATCTCCAATAAGCTCTCCTACTGCCACCCCTCCCACTAAACCCCCACCCTTCAACCTGCACCCCGCCCCTCACCTGCTGGCCAGTATGCAGCTGCAGAAACTAAATAGCCAGTATCATGGGATGGCTGCTGCCACTCCGGGCCAACCCGGAGAGGCAGAGCCCCTGCCAAACTGGGGCTTTGGGGCTCAGGCGGGGGGGGCGGGATCACTCTCTCCTTCTGCCGGTGCCCAGAGCCCTGCCATCATCGATTCAGACCCGGTGGATGAAGAGGTGCTGATGTCGCTGGTGGTGGAACTGGGACTGGACCGGGCCAATGAGCTTCCGGAGCTGTGGCTGGGGCAGAATGAGTTTGACTTCACGGCAGACTTTCCATCTGGCAGCTGATGCCAATTGTTCCTAAAGATGGAGGAATAAAGCCACCAATTCTGTTGTAAATAAAAATAAAAGTTACTTACAAAGTGATGGGCCGACTGGAGGTGTTCTTCATTGAGGTCTAAATGGGTGTGGCACAGTCCAATGTTCTTTTAACAATTATGAGACCCATGATGAGGTTGTCGGTGGATAGCTGGAAGGGAACTTGTTTGAATGGGAGGAAAGGGAAAGGCCGGGATGCCAGGGGTGTGGTGGAGGATGCTACTCACTGAATTCCTACTTCAGGAGCCCAAGTACCTAGTCTCAGTGCCCTAAGACCACAGGAACACTGTCCTATTCAAGGTTGATGACAGGGGCTGGTTGGGAGCATTCTTGGAAAAAAGACTGATCCAGACCCTTCTACAGCCTCCTCACCTTGTACATCCAAGTCTAAAAGGTTGCCCTAGCCACAGGGCACATGTTTCACCAACTCAAGAGCCACCCCACTCACTCTCTAGCCCCCATCCAGTTGATGCATTAAGGCCACTCCTTTGCCTTTTTGCCCAAGGCAGTAGGTATGACCCAAGAAGGAGCCTATGACCTGGGAGCTCAGATTTCTCTTGAAAATTGCAAAAGCTACAGACCATTAAACTGAGATTCTAGATGACTTGAAGTCCCTCAGACAGTTGCACAACCCCCACTTCCATGCCTGGGACACTCTGAGCAGGCCTAAATGTCCCCTAACTCTCGCCTTCCTGGCCCACACTGTATGGGGACAGCTTGTTTCTGTGGGCTGGCTTCTCCATCTTGGAGACACAGATCAGTGCTGGGCTCAACAAGGTCAACCTTTGAGGATATGTCTGTTGCCCTTAGATTAACTGCTGAGGAGGCAGTGGCTTTAGAAGAATTCCAAGTGACAAAACCGGAGCACTGAACTGGATCCCAGCCTTGAGCTGCCAGGGAGGGGAGGGCGGGCTGTGGTGCTGGTGTGCAATCCAGCCCTGTCCTCATATGGACACAGTCCAAGAGTCTAGAGACTCCTCTACCCACATTTCATACTCCCGGAGACATTCTTCCATGGACATTGTGAAAACTAATCAGCTTTTTAGGACTAGCATGGGGCCCGTCCCCTAGCAAATGCTTTCGAAGGAGCCCACCAAGAGAAGCAAGGCATTGGATTCAGCACTCCCTGAGCATCTGCTCTGGTTCAGGCACTCTGCTAAGCACCAGGAGCATAAGTTAAAGTTAGTACCTTTGAAGGAGTCCCCCATCTAGATGGAGAAAGTCATCAACAAATTACATAAAACAGTATTTCTTATAACACAGGGGAGCATCCTATTCAATCCCAGAACAGGAAACAGCTCCATCTCCCTGGGAAGTCTGGGGAAGGCTTCCTAGTATTGAACTAGTTCATTTGTTTTTAAGTCTCACAAGTAATAAACACATGATCCAATCTCTTTGTGAAAAGTAGAAACTCTACAGATAAGGCCAAAATACCCTTTGACCAGCTCTCTCCCTCAATCCTGATTGCCTCTTGCCCTCCACAGAGGTAGCAACTGCTTATCTGTTTGTGGTGTATCCTCGATGGCCTTGCTGTATGTCTACACAGAGACTTTACCCACAGAAACAATTGGGTTTAAAAACAAGAGCAGAGTCAACCAAGGAAAAAATGAGTGAGGGGGAAAGCTGTTATGTAAGTGCATGCTTATGAAAGGGGCTGCACATGCTACAAAACAGAAGTTCAGCAAGCAGGGTCACAGGGCCAGAGCAGGTTTGTGAGCGGGCAGGGCTCAAAGGGCCTTCTAGACCAAGCTGGGAGCGTGACTTTCCCCTTGGTACCACCATCCCTGTGGTTTGTGGAGTCTCTCTGGAAATTTGTAAGAAAGCAAAGACTTAACCAACTTTGATTTTTGGGATGATCCCACTGAAGGTGGATGGCTGGATTCATTTAAGGCTGTGAACAGGGAAACATGGGGTCCTAGGAGTCGGGGGGTGGGGCAGGATGAGGGTGTGGGGTGGTAATTGTTTATTGCTGGAGAAAGGGCATGATGGAATGTGTGTGTGTGTGCACTAAGTCGCTTCAGTCACGTCCAACTCTTTGCAACCCTATGGACCATATTCCGCCAGGCTCCTCTGTCCATGGGGGCAGGGGAGGGGACATCAAAGAGTACAGTCGGGGAGGGCAGGGAAGCCTCTGCCCCTGCCCTGCCTCTCACAACAAGACCAGGCACATTCATCTCTCTCTCCAGGAGATTCCAGAACCAACACCAAGTCTCACCCTGGGCCATGCCCTGGGGGTTAGAAAACGAGGCTCCCAGATGCACACAGGTAAAGCAATATTGCCTACCCACAAGGAGCTTGTAGCCTGGGAGCAGATGGAGATGTGTAAGCAAGAGTGCCTCCTAGAGTTCAGGAGCTGAGCTGCTCCCTGGGGACAAATGAGGGGGATTCTGTTCCTATTCTCAATGAACTCACAGTCCAGAGGCGGGCATGGCCTCAAAGGGTGAACTATATTTCCATAAGGCATCAATTCTGGTGGGAGAGTAAGGGGAGGGCATGACCTCCAGGCACAAGGAACAATTAGTTCAGTTCAGTTCAGTCACTCAGTCGTGTCCAACTCTTTGCAACCCCATGGACTGCAGCACGCCAGGCTTCCCTGTCCATCACCAACTTCCGGAGCTTACTCAAACTCATGTCCATTGAGTTGGTGATGCCATCTAACCATCTCATCCTCTATTGTCTCCTTCCCCTCCCACCTTCAATCTTTCCCAGCATCAGGGTCTTTGCCAATGAGTCAGTTCTTCGCATTAGGTGACCAAATATTGGAGCTTCAGCATCAGTCCTTCCAATGAATATTCAGGACTGATTTCCTTGAGGATGGACTGGTTGGATCTCCTTGCTGTCCAAGGGACTCTCAAGAGTCTTCTCCAACACCACAGTTCAAAAGCATCATTTCTTCAGTGCTCAGCTTTCTTTATAGTCCAACGTTCACATCCATACATGACTACTGAAAAAACCATAGCTTTGAGTAGATGAACCTTTGTTGGCAAAGTAATGTCTCTGCCTTCTAATATGTTGTCTAGCTTGGCCATAACTTTTCTTCCAAGGAGCAAGCATCTTTTAATTTCATGGCTGCAGTCACAATCTGCAGTGATTTTGGAGACCTCAAAAATAAAATCTGTCACTGTTTCCATTATTTCCCCATCTATTTCCCATGAAGTGATGGAACCAGATGCCATGATCTTTGTTTTCTGAATGCTGAGTTTTAAGCCAACTTTTTCACTCTCCTCTTTCACTTTCATCAAGAGGCTCTTTAGTTCTTCTTTGATTTCTGCCATAAGTGTGGTGTCATCTGCATATCTGAGGTTATTGATATTTCTCCTGGCAATTTTGATTCCAGCTTGTGCTTCATCCAGTCCAGCATTTCTAATGATGGGCTCTGCATATAAGTTGGAGAAGATAATGACAACCCACTCCAGTACTCTTGCCTAGAAAACCCCATGGGCAGAGGAGCCTGGTAGGCTGCAGTCCATGGGGTCACTACGAGTCGGACACAACTGAACGACTTCACTTTCACTTTTCACTTTCATGCATTGGAGAAGGAAATGGCAACCCACTCCAGTGTTCTTGCCTGGAGAATCCCAGGGATGGAAGAGCCTGGTGGGCTACCGCCTATGGGGTTGCACAGAGTCGGACACGACTGAAGCGACTTAGCAGCAGCAGCAGCAGCAGCAGCATATAAGTTAAATAAGCAGAGTGACAATATACAGCTTTGACATACTCCTTTCCCAATTTGGAACCAGTCTGTTCTTCCATGTCCAGTTCTAACTGTTGCTTCTTAACCTGCATACAGATTTCTCAAGGGACAATTAGAGCTCAAATTAAAAGATAAAATCAGAACATGGTGTAAACCAGAATGAAATGTTAGGAAGCCCATAGCTTTTTCAGTAAAGTTCAGCAGCTTGACTTCCTTGAAGGGCAGAGGACAAAGATAAGGTAAGTTGGAATCAGACCTTGTAGTCTTTTCTACTTTATTCCACAGGTGAGGGAAGTATCATTCCACAAACATGGACTGAGCACCTACTGTGTACCAGCACACACAAAACAGTGGGGAATAGGCAATGAGTTCATTGCCCTTGCTTGAAGTTTAGCAAGGAGACCAACAACAGTCAAATAATTTTGCAGATCATTAAAACCACGAATTATGAGAAGTGACACAAGAAAAGGTATAGGTGTTATGAAAGAGTATAATGAAGGACTTAATTTCTTTTTTAAAATTTTTATTGAAATATAATTGACTTATAATCTGTTAATTTCAGTTGTACAGCAAAGTAATTCAGTTATATATATATATATATATATATTTCAGATTCTTTCCCCCATAAGGTTATTACAAGATACTGAGTAGAATTCCTGTGTCATACTGTAGATTTTTGTTGGTTATCCATTTTACACATAGTAGTGTGTATATGTTAATCCCAAACTCCTAATTTATCCCTGCCCCTCTTTCCCCTTTGTTAATCATGTTTGTTTTCAACAGTCTGTGGGTCTGTTTCTGTTTTGTAAATAAGTTCATTTGCATATTTTTTTCAGATTTCACATGTAAGTGATATCATATGATATTTGTCTTTATCTGTCTGACTTACTTCACTTGGTATAATAATTTCTAGGTCCATCCATGTTGCTGCAAATGGGGAACTTAATTTCAACTGCAGTATCCAAGAGGGCTTCTGAAGGTTTTGAATGAAGGAGTGTTGTGGTCAAAGCATGCATGAGGAAAATGAAGGGTACATGACAGATTGAAATTATGATGATGCTAGAAAGCTGTTACAATGATCCAAACAAAAAAGTAACAGACAGGAAATTAGTCTATGATGAAAAGTAGCATTTCAATGGGGAGTTGTTCAATGAGTACAGAGCTTCCCTTTTGTAAAATAAAAAGTGTTCTAGAAATCTGTTGCACAACATTGTAATAACACTATGATCTGCACACTTAAAAATGGTTAAGATGGAAATTCCCTGATGGTCCAGACTTGGCATTTTCTCTGCTGTGGACCCAGATTCAATCTTGGGAACTAAGGGAAGTAAGATCCCACAAGCCACATGGTGCAGCCAAAAAAAAGCGGGGAGGGGGGTTAAGATGGTCAATCTTTCTGTGTTTCTTATCACAATTTTTAAGTTAGTATTTCCAAGTAGAGAGAAAATGAGGAAACATTCAATAAATTCTTTGGGACAACTGGATACACTATCTCATACTAAACACCACAGTGAATTCCAGATAGACCAAAGATTTAAAACAAAAAAATGAAACTATAAAAATACTAGAAGAAAATATGAAGGGATTTAAAAAGAAAATTTGATATGAAGAGACTTTTCCAAGAATGACACAAAACCCTACATTGTAAAAAAAAAAAAATGTGTATGGCAAAAAAAAAAAGAAAAAGAAACATTAAAAGGTAAATTAAAAGGTAATAAACCTGAGAAAATATCTGCAACTCAAAATGAAAACTCTTACAAATCAAAACATCAAAGACCACCAATTCAACATAAAAATGAGCAAATAATATCAACATGAAATACAGAAAAAAATTAAAATTACTTTAAAACTTATCAAAAGATGTTCAAATCCACTCATACTAAAAGAAATGTATTTTAAAACTACACTAGGGGACTTCTGGTTCCAGAGCAAGATGATGCAGTCTTACCTTTCTGTGTTCCTCTTCTTCAAATATAACTACAGACCCTAGAAACTATTCAACAGTCAATGATGAAAGGACTCTTAAAGCAGGAAAGCAGGCTAGGAACTTCAGGACTTGAGGAATGACATAGTGAGTTTCCTGTTTTCTTTTTATCTTTCATAGACCCCTAAGTAGGTGCCAAAGAGGTGGGCAACCCCAAGCCAACAGCTATACACACACACGCACACACACACACACACACACACAATGGGAAATGAGGAGCCCAACGAAGACCTAGTGGGGGGACCTAAACTCTGCTCCACAACCAGAGCTCCAGTGGATGGTCTGACCTGCTTTCAAGCAGCAAAGTTCTGGGCTGTCTCAGTCCCCACTCCAGAACTGAAAAGCCAACAGGAAGCCTGCTTGGCTTTTGGTAGCAGCATCCCTAAATCTTCCTACCTTCCACTTTCTACCTTCCACAGTGGCAAAAGGAGACCCAGATACAGTGATTTTAGCAACTTCCTCTTCCCCCAGAAGATCACCCAGCAAAAAGGAGCTGCTGCAGACAGCACCAGCAAGGATGGAGAACGAGCCCCATGGACAACAGAAGAATGAAGCAGACAAAAACAGCACTGCAAGGGTGTGTAAAACGAAACTTTCACTGGAACTACAACCCACAGAAGTAGACCAGAGCATACATGCTAAACCTAAATAGGGTAACTTCCTACTAAAATAGAAGATTGAAATGGGATCAGGGGTCTCCTAACATAACCAAAATTTCCAGGATACAATAGAAAATCACTCATTTCCTGGCAAGAGCCAGGAAAACCACAATTTTAATGAGAAAAGACAGTCAAGTGACACCAATACCAAAATGTTGGAATTACCTGACAAGGTTTTTAAAGAAGCTGTCACAGAAAAGCTTCAACGAGTAATTACAAACTTATTTGAAATAAAAATTGAAAGTCTCAACAAAGAAATACAAGTTATTAAAAAAGGACTAAGTAGAAATTATAGAATGAAAGAAAAATAACTGAAGGAAAAAGACTCACAGATAGACTCAATAATGGAGTAGAAGGAAATAGAGGATAGAATTAGTGACCTTGAAGACAGATCAAAAGAACTTAGCCAATCTGAACTCACTTAAACACCAGTAAGCTATGATAAGTTATATGTGTTTATGACAGTATTTAGATCAAGTACTAAGAAAACTATAAAAAGCAATATATATATTCAGAATCATTATAAGTAAATTCAGATGGAACTGTAAAATATATTCAAGTAACTCACAGGGATGCAAGGGAAAACAAAACATATTATAAGTCAGCTAAATTTCAAATTAACAAATAAATTACTTGAATAAACAAAAGAATGAGAAACAGAAAACAATCAAACATCTGACTTAAGCCTTGACATATCAATAATCATTTAAATGTAAGTAGACTTATACCAATTAAAAGAAACAAATAAGTAGAGTGGATAAAAAAAAAACCCACAACCCAACTATACACTGTCTACAAGAAACAAAGCAACATAAGTAGATTGAAAGTAAAAGGATGAAAAAAAGATACATGATGCAAATATTAATTATTATCAATTATTTTTGGCCACCCATCTTGTGAGAGCTTAGTTGCCCAACCAGAGATTGAACGTCCTCAGCAGTGAGAGCATGGAGTCCTAACCACTGGACCACCAGGTAATTCCCAATATAATTTTTTAAAAGCAGAAGGGGCTATACTAATATCATATAAAGTAGACTTCAGGGCAAAGAAAATTACTAGGGACAAAGAGAGACTCTACCTAATGTTAAAAGGATTAATCCACCAAGAAGACATAACAATCCTACAAGTGTATGTACTGACAACAAAGCTTCAAAATACATAAAGCAAAACTAAGAGCTCTACAAGGCAAGAGACATCTGAAACAAGAGTTGTAGAATTTAACACACTCTCAGCAACTGATAGAACAACTAGACAAGTTCAGCAAAGATATAGAACTTGACTACGCTACTGACCAAGAGGATCTAATTGACATAGAACTCTTCACCCAACAACAGAGGAATACATATTATTTTCAAATGCTCATGGAGTATTGACCAAGATAGACCATACCCTGGTCATAAAACAAAACTTATTAAATGTGAAAGAACTGAAATAATACAGAGTATGTTCTCTGGCTCTAATAAAATCAATCTAGAAAATATGACAAAGATAACAGGAAAATCACCAAATACATAGAAACTAAACAACATACTGCTAAATAATCTATGGATCAAAAAGTAAGTCTTGAAGGAAAACTTAAAAAAAATACTGAGCTGAATGAAAATGAGAATATGATATATCAAAATTTGTGGAGCATAGCTAAAGTCAAGAGGGAAACTTAAAACACTAAATGCCTCCATTAGAAACAGAAAGAAGGTTTCAAACCAATGCTTTAAATTCCTACCTCAAGAACCAAGAAAAGTTAGAACAAAATAAACCCAAACTAAGCAGAAAAGAGAGGAAATAATAAAGATAAGAACAGAAATCAGTGAAACCGAAAACAAAAACAATAGAGAAAATCAATGAAACAAAAAGCTAGTTCTTCAGGGAAAAAAATCAATAAAACTGACAAACTTCTAGTAAGACTGACATCAATGAAAAGACAGAAAACATAAATTATTAATTTCAGAATGAAACAGGGGTTATCACTACTGATTCTGAAGCTATTAAAGGAATAGTAAGGAAATACTATGAACAACTTCATGCTCATGAATTCAGTGTAGAAGGAAAGGACTAATTCCTCAAAACCTAAAGCTACCAAAACTCAACCAAGATAAAACAGATAATCTTAATAGTCCTATAACCACTAATGCGATTGCATGTGATTAATTAAAGAGCTTCTGAAAAAGAAATCTCTAGGCCCATATTTTTTCCACTGGACAAATTTATTAAATATGCAAAGAAACATTAATACCAAATTTACACAATGTCTTCCAGAAAAGAAGAGGAATACCTAAGTATTACCTTGATCCCCAAAACCAGACAAGGACAATACATACAAGAAGAAAACTGAAGACCAATATCTCTCCTGAACTTAAAATTCAAAAATTCTAAAAAAAATTTAGTGAATTCAATTTAATAATATATAAATATAATATGCCATGACCAAGTGAAACTTATTCTAGATAGGATGACTATGACTATGCCAAAGCCTTTGACGGTGTAGATCACAATAAACTGTGGAAAATTCTGAGAGAAATGGGAATACCAGACCACCTGAGAGAGTTTTCTCTCTTTTCTCTTGCCTCTTGAGAAATCTGTATGCAGGTCAGGAAGCAACTGCTAGAACTGGACATGGAACAACAGACTGGTTCCAAATAGGAAAAGGAGTCCGTCAAGGCTGTATATTGTCACCCTGCTTATTTAACTTATATGCAGAATACATCATAAGAAACGCTGGGCTGGAAGAAACACAAGCTGGAATCAAGATTGCCAGGAGAAATATCAATAACCTCAGATATGCAGATGACACCACCCTTATGGCAGAAAGTGAAGAGGAACTCAAAAGCCTCTTGATAAAAGTGTAAGAGGAGAGTGAAAAAATTGGCTTAAAGCTCAACATTCAGAAAACGAAGATCATGGGATCCAGTCCCATCACTTCATGGGAAATAGATGGGGAAACAGTGGAAACAGTGTCAGACTTTATTGTTTTGAGCTCCAAAATCACTGCAGATGGTGACTGCAGCCATGAAATTAAAAGACGCTTACTCCTTGGAAGAAAAGTTATGACCAACCTAGACAGCATATTGAAAAGCAGAGACATTACTTTGCCAACAAAGTTCTGTCTAGTCAAGGCTATGGTTTTTCCAGTAGTCATGTATGGATGTGAGAGTTGGACTGTGAAGAAGACTGAGTGCCGAAGAATTGATGCTTTTGAAGTGTGGTGTTGGAGAAGAGTCTTGAGAGTCCCTTGGACTGCAAGGAGATTCAACCAGTCCATTCTGAAGGAGATCAACCCTGGGATTTCTTTGGAAGGAATGATGCTAAAGCTGAAACTCCAGTACTTTGGACACCTCATGCGAAGAGTTGACTCATTGGAAAAGACTCTGATGCTGGGAGGGATTGGGGGCAGGAGGAGAAGGGGACGACCCAGGATGAGATGGCTGGATGGCATCACGGACTCGATGGATGTGAGTCTGAGCGAACTCCGGGAGTTGGTGATGGACAGGGAGGCCTGGCGTGCTGCGATTCATGGGGTCGCAAAGAGTCGGACACGACTGAGTGAATGAACTGAACTGAACTGAAGGTTGATTCATCATTCAAAACTCTATCAATGTAATTTACCATATCAGCAAACTAAAGAAGAAAAAAATATATGACCATATCAGTTAATGCAAAACAGTATCTGAAAAATCCAATACCAAGTCATTATTTAAAAGCAGAAACTAAACTTTCAGAACACTGGGAATAGAGGGGAATTTTCTCTACCTCACAAAGAGCATTAGAAAAAAAAAAAAAAAACAACCCTATACCTAACCTTACACTTAATGGAAAAAAACTAAATGCTTTCTCTCTAAGATAGGGAACAAGACAAGAATACACACTCATTGTTTTTATCCAACATAGCACTGGAAGTAAGTCAAATGCAGTTAAGCAAGAAAAAATAAAGAAAAAGCATACAGATAGAAAGAAGAAAAGAAAGAAAAAAAGGAAGGAAGGAAGAAAAAATCTTTCCCTATTTGCAAATGACATGATTGGCTGTGTAGAAAATCCCAAGAAATTTACAGAAAAAACTCCTAGAACTAATAAGTGAGCTCAACAAGTTCAAAAGATACACTAACACACAAAAGGCAAATACATTTTTATATACTAACAATAAACACATACCAGCTGAAATTTAGGACTTGATAGTACCATTTACAATCACTAAATATACATCTACTTATGTTTGTAACCTAGTCAGGATCTTTATGCTGAAAAGCTGTTCCTGTTGTTCAGTCACTCAGTCATGTCCAGCTCTTTGCAGCCTCATGGACTGCAGCACGCCAGGCTTCCTTGTCCTTCACCATCTTCTGGAACTTGCTGAAACTCATATCCTTTGAGTCCATGATGCCATCTAACCATCTCATCCTCTGTCGTCCCCTTCTCCTGCCTTCAATCTTTCCCAGCATCAGGGTCTTTTCTAATAAGTCAGCTCTTCACATCAGGTGGCCAAAGTATTGAAGCTTCAGTTTCAGCATCAGTCCTTCCAATGAATATTCAGAGTTGATTTCCTTTCGGATTCACTAATTTGAACTCCTTGCAGTCCAAGGGACTTCAACACAACAGTTCAAAAGCATCAATTCTTCAGTGCTCACCTTTCTTTATAGTCCAACTCTCACATCCATACATGATTGCTGGAAAAACAATAGCTTTGACTAGATGGACCTTTGTTGGGAAAGCAATGTCTCTGCTGTTTAAAATGTTGCCTAGGTTCCTCATAGCTTTTCTCCCAAGAAGCAAGCATCTTTTAATTTCATGGCTGCAGTCACCATCCGCAGTGATTTTAGAGCCCAAGAAAATAAAGTCTGACACTGTTTCCATTGTTTCCCCATCTATTTGCCATGAAGTGATGGGACTGGATGTTTTTTTGAATGTTGAGTTTTAAGCCAGTTTTTTCACTCTCCTCTTTCACCTTCATCAAGAGGCTCTTTAGTTCCTCTTTGCTTTCTACCATAAGGGTGGTGTCATCTGCATATCTGAGGCTATTGATCTTTCTCCTGGCAATCTAGAGATTTCTTCAAGAAAATTAGAGACACCAAGAAAACATTTCATGCAAAGATGGGCACAACAAACACAGAAATAATATGGGCTGGACCTAACAGAAGCAGAAGTAATTAAGAAGATGTGGCAAGAATACACAGAAGAACTATACAAAAAAGATCTTCATGACCCAAATAACCATGATGGTATGATCACTCACCTAGAGCCCGACATCCTGGAGTGCAAAGTCAAGTGGGCCTTGTTAGCATCACTACAAACAAAGCTAGAGGAGGTGATGGAATTCCAGCTGAGCTATTCCAAATCCTAAAAGATGATGCTGTTAAAGTGCTGCACTCACTATGTCAGCAAATTTGGAAAACTCAGCAGTGACCACAGAACTGGAAAAGGTCAGTTTTCATTCCAATCCCAAAGAAAGGCAATGCCAAAGAATGTTCAAACTACTGCAAAATTGCACTCATCTCACACACTAGCAAAGTAATGTTCAAAAATCTCCAAGCTAGGCTTCAACAGTACGTGAACCATGAACTTCCAAATGTTCAAGCTGGATTCAATAAAGTCAAACGAACCAGAGATCAAATTGCCAACATCTGTTGGATCATAGAAAAAGCAAGAGAATTTCAGGAAAACATTTACTTGTTTCATTGACTACACTAAAGCCTTTGACTGTGTGGATCACAAAAAACTGTGGAAAATTCTTCAAGAGATAGGAATACCAGACCACCTGACCTGCCTTCTGAGAAATCTGTATGCAGGTCAAGAAGCAACATTTAGAAATGGACATGGAACAATGGACTGGTTCCTAATTGGGAAAGGAGTACATTGTCACCCTGCTTATTTAACTTATATGCAGAGTACATCATGCGAAATGTTGGCCTGGAGGAAGCACAAGCTGGAATCAAGATTGCTGGGAGAAATATCAATAACCTCAGACATGCAGATGACACCACCCTTATGGCAGAAAGTGAAGAAGAACTAAAGAGCCTCTTGATGAAGGTGAAAAGGAGGGTGAATAAGCTGGTTTAAAACTCAACATTCAAAAAACAAAGATCATGGTATTTGGTCACATCACTTCATGGGAAATAGATGGGGAAACAAAGGAAACCGTGACAGACTTTATTTTCTTGGGCTCCAAAATCACTGCAGATGGTGACTGCAGCCATGAAATTTAAAGATGCTTGCTCCTTGGAAGAAAAGCTATGACCAACCTAGACAGCATATTAAATAGCAGAGACATCACTTTGCTGACAAAGGTCCAACTAGTCAAAGCTATGATTTTTCCATTGGTCATGTATGGATGTGAGAGTTGGACCATAAAGAAAGTTGGGTGCTGAAGAATTGATGCTTTTGAACTGTGGTGTTGGAGAAGAGTCTTGAGAGTCCCTTGGACTCAATCAATCCTAAAGGAAATCAGTCCTGAATATTCGTTGGAAGGACTGATGCTAAAGCTGAAGCTCCAATACTTTGGCCACCTGATGCAAAGAACTGACTCATTACAAAAAACCCTGATGCTGGAAAAGATTAAAGGCAGGAGAAGGGGACAACAGAGGATGAGATGGTTGGATGGCATCACCGACTCGATGCACATGAGTTTGAGCAAGCTCTGGGAAGTTGGTAATGGACAGGGAAGGCTGGCATGCTACAGTCCATGGGGTCACAAAGAGTCGGGCACGACTGAGTGACTGAACTGTACTGAATCTTGTGCTTCAGCTTGTGCTTCATCCAGCCCAGCATTTCGCATGATGTAGTCTACATATGAGTTAAATAATCAGCATAACAATATACAACCTTGACATACTCCTTTCCCAGTTTGGAACCAGTCCGTTGTTCCATGTCCAATTCTAACTGTTACTTCTTGACCTGCATACAGGTTTTTCAGGAGGCAGGTAAGGTGGTCTGCTATTCTTATCCCTTTAAGAATTTTCCAGTTTGTTGTGATCCACATGGTCAGAGGCTTTAGTGTAGTCAATGAAGCAGAGGTAGATTTTTTTTTAAAATTCTTTTGCTTTTCTATGATCCAATGGATGTTGGCAATTTGATCTCTGGTTCCTCTGCCTTTTCTAAATTCAGCTTGAATATCTTGGAGTTCTCGGTTCACATACTATAGAAGCCTAGGTTGCAGGATTTTGAGCATGACCTTGCTAGTACATGAAATGAGTGTAATTATGTGGTAGTCTGAACATTCTTTGGCAATGTCCTTCTTTGGGATTGGAATGAAAACTGATCTTTTCCAGTCCTGTGGCCACTGCTGTGTTTTCCAAATTTGCTGGCATAGTGAGTGCAGCACTTTAATAGCATCATCTTTTAGGATTTGAAATAGTTCAGCTGGCATTCCATCACCTCCACTAGCTTTGTTCATAGTGATGCTTCCTAAGGCCCACTTGACTTCACATTCCAAGATGTCTGGCTCTAGGTAACATGCTGAAATAACAATATATTGATGATAGAAATCAAAGAAGACCTAAATTGATTTACAAATTTCATGCAATTTGTATCAAAATATCAGCAAGGTTTTTTTTTTTACATAATCATACTTATTTCAAAATGTGCAGAGAAGGAAAAAGGAACCAGAGTGGCTAAAACAATTTTGTTAAAGAAGAATAAAGTAGGGAATTCCCTGGCAGTCCAATGGTTGGGATTCTACACTTTCACTAGCAAGGGCCTGGCTTACATCCTTGGTCAGGGAGCTAGGATTTGGGAGGTGCTTCTAAATAGTAACAATAATAATTAATAAATAAAAAATAATAAAGTTAAAAGAATCATTTCAATGTTAAGGCTTACTATATCACTACAGTAATTAAAAGATTGTGATATTGGTGGAAAGAGAGACCAATAGATAGATCAATGAAACAGAACAGAGAACCCAGAAATAGACTCACAGGAATATGACCAAATGATTTTTTGACAAAGGTGCTAAGCAGTTGAAAGGAGAAGGAATAGCTTTTTCAAAGAATGCCACTGGAGCAATTGAACACCATATCCAAAAATTAACTCAAACTGAAAATTGATTAGATTGTAAAACAAACTGTAGAACTTTTAGAAAAAAAAAAAAAAAACACAGGGACTTTCCTGGTGGTCCAGTGGCTAAGACTGCACTCCCAATTTATGAGGCCCAGGTTTGATCCCTGGTCAGGGAAGGAGATCCTACATGTCATAACTAAGAGTTCACAGGCCACAATGAAGATCAAATATCCCATATGCTGCAACTAAGACCCAGTGCAACCAAATAAATAAATATTTTTTAGAAAAAAGGTAAAAAAAATAATAGAAGAAAATCTTCAAAGCCTGAGGTTAGGTGAAGAATTCTTACTTGACATCTAAAGCACAATCCATCAAAGTAAACAGTGATCATTTCAACCTTGGCAAAAACAAAAACTTTTGTTCTGTGAAAGCCTGTGTGAAGAGGATGAAAAGACAAGCTATAGACTGGGAGAAAATCACTCTAAACCACCTATCTGACAAAGAACCAGTATCTAGACTACGTGAAGCACTCTGAAAACTACCATATGTAAAGAATCCTCCAAATGTGACAATAAAAAAAAATCCAGTTAGAAAATGGGCAAAAGACATGCATGGACATTTCACTGAAGAGGATAAACAGATGGCAAATAAGAACATGAAAAGATGTTCAGCCATTAGGGAAATGTCAATTAAAACTACAGTGAGATATTACTACACACCTGTCATAATGGCTAAAATTTTAAAAAGTAGTGACAATCCCAGATGCTGAGAAAGATGCGGAGAAACTGAACCACTCACACATTGCTGGTGGGAATGTTAACTGGTACAACCACTATCGCATAGAATACGGCAGTTTTAATCAAAGTAAACTAACTATACAAAGTTGTACTCACCATACAACCCAGCAGCTGCAGTCTTGAGCATTTGTGTCAGAAATATAAAACTTATGTTCACACAAAAACCTGTACACAAATGTTCGTAGCAGTTTTATTCCTAAAAGCCCCAAACAGGAATCACTCAGATACACTTCCTTGGGTTGAACAAACAGTGGCACATCCATACTATGGAATATTATTCAGAAAAAAAAAAAAAAGTAATGACCAACTTGGATAAACATCTAGGAAATTATGTTGAATGAAATACAGCCAATCTTTAAAGGATACATACTACATGATTCCATGTATGTAACATCCATGAAATAAAAGAATTATAGCAATGGAAAACAGAACACGGGAGGCTAAACAAGAGCATAGACAAACCCTGGAATGAGATTGGCTTCTAGATCCAGCTGCACAGTGAACTACCAAATATTTGGGTGAGTTGCTTAATTTCTTTGAGCCTTGATTTCCACATTCATAAAATGGTTTTCATTCATTTATTCAGTCAATCAACAAATGCTTAGTTCCAAGTGTTGAGGATAGCAGTGAACAAGAGAGACAAAAATCTTTACTCTCATAGAGGTGACACTCTAGTGGGGAGAAGAGAGGCAATAAATAAACATACTAATTAATACATATCAGCAAAGATGGTATTAATACTATCAGGAAAAGTAAAGCAAAGTGAGGTGAAAAAAGAGAAAGCATATAGAATGTTTAGTACAATATTAGAACATAGAGGTAAAAGAATAAGAAGCATATGCAGTGCTTAGCACAGTGCTAGAAATAGTTAATGTTCAAAAAATACTAATTATTGTTATACATTGCTATTAACAATCAGTAAAAATGTTATTTTTAAAGGTTTAAGTGTTAGCAAGAGTGACGGGAAATGAATACTCTCATACACTGCTGATGGGCAATTCATACAGCCTCTTTGAAGGACAACTTGGCAGATCTTTTAAAATTAAAAATACCCATGCCCTATGACCCTATGAACTCTGAAACCAAACTATCTGAGTTCAAATCCTGGGCCTGCTATTGACCAGCTGTGTGACCTTTGTTAAGTTGTTTAACCTCTCTGTGCCTTGGTTTCCTAATCTGTAAAACAAGGATAAAATATGGGCTTGTTGTGAGGATTAACTGAATTCATATACGTAAAGCATTTAGAACAGAACTGAGCACATAGTAAGTGTTATATGCCAATCCTAAAGAATATCAACCCTGAATATTCATTGGAAGGACTGATACTGAAGCTGAAGCTCCAATACTTTGGCCACCTGATGCAAAGAGCTGACTCATTGGAAAAGACCCTGATTCTGGGAAAGATTGGAGGCAAAAGGAGAAGAGGGTGGCAGAGGATGAAATGGTTAGATAATATCAGTGACTCAGTGGACATGAATGTGAGCAAGCTCCGGGAGATAGTGAAGGAAGGACAGGGAAGCCTAGCATACTGTAGTTCATGAGGTCAGATGACTTAGCGACTGAGCAATAACAACAAGTGTTATATATGCATTTGCGCATAAATTCCCCTTCTCAATATTTACCTAGGGAAACACATGTACACCACATCAGGCTTACAGATGCTCATCTACAGTACTGTTTGTAGCAGTTAGACAAAAATGGAAACTACCTAAATACTCATCTCCATAGAAGGCAATTGAGAAACAAAAGAAGGTATAGTGGTACTAGGGAATCACCTGAAACAGCTAAAAAAATGGAGTAAATTGCTATGCTCAGCTATGGAAAGATCTATGAAAAGAGTTGTTATGTCCCAAAAAGCTAAATTCAGAATGATACCTACAGGATGATCCTATCCAAACAAAACATGTTTTTTTATATAAATTTATTTATTTTAATTGGAGGTTAATTACTTTACAATATTGTATTGGTTTTGCCATACATCAACATGAATCCGCCACAGGTATACACGTGTTCCCCATCCTGAACCCTCTTCCCTCCTGCCTCCCTGTACCATCCCTCTGGGTCATCTAAGTGCACAAGCCCCAAGCATCCAGTATGTTTTAGTCAGTAGGTGCCCAATATGCTACTGGAGATCAGAGGAGAAATAACTCCAGAAAGAATGAAGGGATGGACCCAAAGCAACAACTATACCCAGCTGTGGATGTGACTGGTGATAGAAGCAAGGTTCGACACTGTAAAGAGCAATATTGCATAGGAACCTGGAATGTCAAGTCCATGAATCAAGGCAAATTGGAAGTGGTCCAACAAGAGATGCCAAGAGTGAACGTCGACATTCTAGGAATCAGCGAACTAAAATGGACTGGAATGGGTGAATTTAACTCAGATGACCATTGTATCTACTACTGCGGGCAGGAATCCCTCAGAAAAAATGGAGTAGCCATCATGGTCAACAAAAGAGCCTGAAATGCAGTACTTGGATGCAGTCTCAAAAACGACAGAATGATCTCTGTTCGTCTCCAAGGCAAGCCATTCAATATCACAGTTATCCAAGTCTATGCTCCAACCAGTAACGCTGAAGAAGCTGAAGTTGAATGGTTTTATGAAGACCTACAAGATCTTTTAGAACTAACACCCAAAAAAGATGTCCTTTTCATTATAGGGGACTGGAATGCAAAAGTAGGAAGTCAAGAGACACCTGGAGTAACAGGCAAATTTGGCCTTGGAATGCGGAATGAACCAGGGCAAAGACTAATAGAATTTTGCCAAGAAAATGCACTGGTCATAGCAAACACCGTCTTCCAACAACACAAGAGAAGACTCTACACCTGGACATCACCAGATGGTCAACACCGAAATCAGATTGATTATGTTCTTTGCAGCCAAAGATGGAGAAGCTCTATACAGTCAGCAAAAACAAGACAAGGAGCTGACTGTGGCTCAGATCATGAACTCCTTATTACCAAATTCAGACTTAAATTGAAGAAAGTAGGGAAAACCGCTAGACCATTCAGGTATGACCTAAATCAAATCCCTTATGATTATACAGTGGAAGTGAAAAATAGATTTAAGGGCCTAGATCTGATAGATAGAGTGCCTGATGAACTATGGAATGAGGTTCGTGACATTGTACAGGAGACAGGGATCAAGACCATCCCCATGGAAAAGAAATGCAAAAAAGCAAAATGGCTGTCTGAGGAAGCTGTACAAATAGCTGTGAAAAGAAGAGAGGCAAAAAGCAAAGGAGAAAAGGAAAGATATAAGCATCTGAATGCAGAGTTCCAGAGAATAGCAAGAAGAGATAAGAAAGCCTTCTTCAGCAATCAATGAAAGAAATAGAGGAAAAAAACAGAATGGGAAAGCCTAGAGATCTCTTCAAGAAAATTAGAGATACCAAGGGAACATTTCATGCAAAGATGGGCTCAATAAAGCACAGAAATGGTCTGGACCTAACAGAAGCAGAAGATATTAAGAAGATGTGGCAAGAATACACAGAAGAACTGTACAAAAAAGATCTTCATGACCCAGATAATCATGACGGTGTGATCACTGACCTAGAGCCAGACATCCTGGAATGTGAAGTCAAGTGGGCCTTAGAAAGCATCACTACAAACAAAGCTAGTGGAGGTGATGGAATTCCAGTTGAGCTGTTTCAAATCTTGAAAGATGAGGCTGTGAAAGTGCTGCACTCAATATGCCAGCACATTTGGAAAACTCAGCAGTGGCCACAGGACTGGAAAAGGTCGGTTTTCATTCCAATTCCAAAGAAAGGCAATGCCAAAGAATGCTCAAAGTACCGCACAATTGCACTCATCTCACACACTAGTAAAGTAATGCTCAAAATTCTCTAAGCCAGGCTTCAGCAATATGTGAACCGTGAACGTCCTGATGTTCAAGCTGGTTTTAGAAAAGGCAGAGGAACCAGAGATCAAATTGCCAACATCTGCTGGATCATCAAAAAAGCAAGAGAGTTCCAGAAAAATATCTATTTCTGCTTTATTGACTATGCCAAAGCCTTTGACTGTGTGGATCACAATAAACTGTGGAAAATTCTGAGAGAGATGGGAATACCAGACCACCTGACCTGTCTCTTGAGAAATCTGTATGCAGGTCAGGAAGCAACAGTTAGAACTGGAGATGGAACAACAGACTGGTTCCAAATAGGAAAAGGAGTCCGTCAAGGCTGTATATTGTCACCCTGCTTATTTAACTTACATGCAGAGTACATCATGAGAAACGCTGGACTGGAAGAAACACAAGCTGGAATCAAGATTGCTGGGAGAAATATCAATAACCTCAGACATGCACATGACACCACCCTTATGGCAGAAAGTGAAGAGGAACTCAAAAGCCTCTTGATGAAAGTGAAAGAGGAGAGTGAAAAAGTTGGCTTAAAGCTCAACATTCAGAAAACGAAGATCATGACATCTGGTCCCATCACTTCATGGGAAATAGATGGGGAAACAGTGGAAACAGTGTCAGACCTTATTTTTTTGGGCTCCAAAATCACTGCAGATGGTGACTGCAGCCATGAAATTAAAAGATGCTTACTCCTTGGAAGAAAAGTTATGACCAACCTAGATAGCATATTCAAAAGCAGAGACATTACTTTGCCAACTAAGGTCCGTCTAGTCAAGGCTATGGTTTTTCCAGTAGTCATGTATGGATGTGAGAGTTGGACTGTGAAGAAGGCTGAGCGCCGAAGAATTGATGCTTTTGAACTGTGGTGTTGGAGAAGAGTCTTGAGAGTTCCTTGGACTGCAAGGAGATCCAACCAATCCATTCTGAAGGAGATCAGCCCTGGGATTTCTTTGGAAGGAATGATGCTAAAGCTGAAACTCCAGTACTTTGGCCACCTCGTGGGAAGAGTTGACTCATTGGAAAAGACTCTGATGCTGGGAGGGATTGGGGGCAGGAGGAGAAGGGGACGACAGAGGATGAGATGGCTGGATGGCATCACTGACTCGATGGACGTGAGTCTCAGTGAACTCTGGGATTTGGTGATGAATAGGGAGGCCTGGCATGCTGCGATCATGGGGTTGCAAAGAGTCAGACACGACTGAGCGACTGAACTGAAGTGAACTGATATATATATATACCTGGAAGAATACTCTTCAGATTGATGTTGTTAGTGATGAATGCTCGGAGAAGGCAATGGCACCCCACTCCAGTACTCTTGCCTGGAAAATCCCATGGACGGAGGAGCCTGGTAGGCTGCAGTCCATGGGGTCGCGAAGAGTCAGACACAACTGAGCGACTTCACTTTGACTTTTCACTTTCATGCATTGGGGAAGGAAATGGCAACCCAATCCAATGTTCTTGCCTGGAGAATCCCAGAGACAGGGGAGCCTGGTAGGTTACCGTCTATGCGGTCGCACAGAGTTGGACATGACTGAAGCAACTTAGCAGCAGCAGCAACAGCAGCAGTGGTGAATGCTGGGGTATGTCTGATTGGATATAAGTGTCATCAAAAATGAGTCTATATTTTATACGGAGAATATATTCATCTGTGATTTGTGTGATTAAAAAGAGTTGTTTTAAAGTTTAATAAGGAAATAGCAAAAAGTGACCATAAGGAATTATTTTTTCAACAAATAGTTCTGGAGCATTGGCTATCAATAAGCATAAAAATAACCTCTTTCCATATCTTGTTTCATATTAAAAAGTTAACACAAAATGGATCACTGACCTAAATATAAAACCTAAAACTATTAAATTTCTAGAAGAAATCATAGGAGAAAATCTGTGAGATCTAAAGTTAGACAAAGATTTTTTAGATACAATACCAAAAGCACAGTCCATAAAAGAAAAAAATATGATAAATCAGATTTCATCATAATTAAATACTCCTGCTTTTTGAAAGCAATATTAAAATATGAAAGACAAACAATAGATTGGAAAAGATATTTTCAAATCACATATATCATAAAGGATTTGCATCCAGAATATATAAAGGACTCTTAATAAGAAAAAACAGCCCATTTTTTTTAATGGGCAAATCATTGGAACAGATATTTCACCAAAGAAGATATATGGATGGAAAAAAAAACACACACATGAAAAGCTGTTGAGCATCATTAGCTTTCAGGGAAATGCATGATAAATCCACAATGATATATAACTACATATCTATTAGAATGGCTAAAATTAAAAAGACTGACCTTCATAGGCAACAAAAGAAAAAAAGTAGATAAATTGTGTGCTTAGTCACTCAGTCATGTCTGATTCTTGTGATCCCATAGACTGTAGCCTGCCAGGCTCCGCTGCCCATGGGATTCTCCAGGCAAGAATACTGGAGTGGGTCACCACTTCCTTCTCCAGGGGATCTTCCCGACCCAGGAATTGAACCCAGGTCTCCTACATTATAGGCACATAGATTCTTTTCTGACTGAGCTAGGAGGGAAGCCCAGATAAATTACACTCCATCAGATCAAAACATTTGTGCATCAAATAACTCAAAACAGTGAAAAACAACCCACAGAATGGGAGAAAATATTTGCAAATCATGTACCTGACAAGGAATTAGTATACAGAATATATAAGAATGCCTAAAATTCAACATTTTTAAAAAACCAAACAACCCAATTCAAAAATAGGCAAAGGACTTGAATAGATATTTCTCCAAGGAAGGTATACAAATGGCTAATAAGCACATGAAAAGATGCTGAATATCACTAATCATTACAGAAATGAAAAGCAAAATCACGGTGAGGTACAATTTCTCATCCATTAGGGTGGTTATTTTTTTTTAATGGAAAAATAACAAGCATTGGTGAAGATATATATGGGGAAATCTGGAATGCTTGTGCATTGTTGATGGGAATGTAAATGCCATTATGGAAAATAATTTGGCAATTCCTCAAAAACTTAAGCATAGAATCACCATATGATCAAGCAATTGTGCTTCTAGGTACAGACCCAAAAGAAATGAAAAATGCAGCTCAGATACTTGTACATCAGTATTCATTGCAACAGTATTCATAATACCCAAAAGGTGGAAATGACCTGTGTCCATCAACAGAATGGATAAACAAACTGCAGGGTATACAAACAATGGAATATTATTCAGATTTTTAAAGTAGTGAAACTCTGAAACATGCTGTTAATACAGTATGGGTGAACTTTTAAAACATCATGCAAAGTGAAATAAGCCAGATACAAAAGGACAAATATTGTATGATTCCACTTATATAAGATGCCTAAAATTGACAAATTCACGTAGAGAAAGACAGTAGAATAGAGGTTACCAGGAGCTGGGGCCAAGGAGTAAAGGGGAGCTACAGTTTAAGATGAAAAGGCTCTGAAAATGAAGAGTGGTGATAGTGCACATGGTGAATGTACTTTTTAAAAAAATTACTCACGTATAGTTGATTTACAATATTATGTTAGTTTCTGCTGTACAGTAAAGTGATTCAGTTATTATATATATATATATATATAATATATATACAGATATATATACTTAAAAAATGTATCTGTCTTTAATTGAAGGATAATTGCTTTACAATATTGTGTTGGTTTCTGCCATACATCAACATAAATCAGCCATAGATATGCATATGTCCCCTCCCTCTTGAACCTCCCTCCCACCTCCCACCACATCCCACCCCTCTAGGTTACCACAGAGCCCTGGTTTGAGTTCCCTGTGTCATATAGCAAATTCCCACTGGGTATCTATTTTACATATGGTAATCTGTATATTTCCATGCTACTCTCTCCATAAATCATAGCAAGATACTCTATGACCCACCTCCTAGAGTAATGGAAATAAAAACAAAAATAAACAAGTGGAACCTAATTAAACTTAAAAGCTTCTGCACAGCAAGGGAAACTATAAACAAGGTGCAAAGACAGAATGGGAGAAATTAATAGCAAATGAAACAGCTGACAAAGGATTCATTTCCAAAATATACAAGCAGCTCATACAACTCAATACCAGAAAAATAAATAATCTGATCAAGACCTAAACAGACATTTCTTCACAGAAGACATACAGATGGCTAAAAAACACATGAAAAGATGCTCAACATCAGTCACTATTAGAGAAATGCAAATCAAAACTACAATGAGATATCACCTCACATCAGTCAGAATGGCCATCATCAAAAACTCTACAAATGATAGTGCTAGAGAGGATGCAGAGAAAATGGAATCCTCTTGCACTGTTGGTGGGAATGGAAGACAGTATGGAGATTTTTTTCATATGATTTTACATTAGAGGTTATTACAAGATTTTGAATATAGTTCCCTGTGCTATACAGTAGGACCTCCTTGTTCATCTCTTTTATATATAGGAGTTTTTATCTGTTAATCTGAGACTCCTAATTTATCCCTCCCCCTGCCCTTTTCCCCTCTGGTAACCATGTTTCTTTTCCATGTCTGTAAGTCTCTTTCTGTTTCGTAAATAAGTTCATTTGTATCACTATTTTAGATTGTATCAGATTTAGATCTGTATCACGTATAGTGAAATGAAAGTTGCTCAGTCCTGTCCTACTCTTTGCCACCCCATGGACAGTCCATGGAACACTCCAGGCCAGAATACTGGAGCAGATAGCCGTTCCCTTCTCCAGAGGATCTTCCCAACCCAGGGATTGAACCCAGGTCTCCCGCATTGCAGGCGGATTCTTTACCAGCTGGGACACAAGGGAAGCCCAAGAACACTGGAGTGGGTAGCCTATCCCTTCTCCAGCAGATCTTCCCGACTGAGGGATCAAATCGGGGTTTCCTGCATTGCAGGCGGATTCTTTACCAACTGAGCTAAAGTGATACCATCTATTTTTCTTCCTCTGACTATTTCAGTTAGTATACTAATCTCTATCTAGGTCTATCCATGTTGCTGAAAATGGTGTTGTTTCTTTCTTTTTTTGGCGCTTGGTGGGCTACAGTCCATGGGATCACAAGAGTCAGACATGACTTAGACACTAAACCACCTCTGCATTCCATTGTGTATGTACTGCTGCTGCTAAGTCGCTTCAGTCGTGTCCGACTCTGTGCAACCGCATAGACGGCAGCCCACCAGGCTCCCCCATCCCTGGGATTCTCTAGGCAAGAACACTGGAGTAGGTTGCCATTTCCTTCTCCAATGCATGAAAGTGAAAAGTCAAAGTGAAGTCACTCAGTCGTGTCCAACTCTTTGCGACCCCATGGACTGCAGCCCACCAGGCCCCTCCGTCCATGGGATTTTCCAGGCAAGAGCACAGGAGTGGGTGTCTATGTACTACATCTTCTTTATCCATTCATTTGTCAATGGAAACAGGTTGTTTCTATGTTCTGGCTATTGTTAATAGTACTGTTGTAAACACTGGGATGCATTTATCTTTTCCATGAGAGTGTATTTGACATCACTTAAATGTACATTTAATTGTGTTTTTGGTTTTGTTTTTTTTAAAAAATATTTTGGCAGTGTTGTGTGGCATGTGGAATCTTAGTTCCCTAACCAGGGATCAAACTCTTCCCTCCTGCAGTGGAAGTTCAGAGTCTTAACCACTGGACAACCAAGGAAGTCCCCTAAATGTACATTTCATTTATCTATTTATTTTAAAATATTCATTTATTTGGCTGAGTCAGGTCCTGGATGCAGGATCCTCATTGTGTCATGAGGGATCTTTCGTTGTGGCAGGCAAGCTCAGTAGTTTTGGTGTGCTGGCTTAGTTGCCCCATGGCATGTGGGATCTTAGTTCCCAGACCAGGGATTACGAGGGATCGAACCCATGTTCCCTGCATTGGAAGGTGGATTGTTAACCAGTGGACCACTGGGGATGTCCCTAAATGTACATTCTAAAATGGTCAAAATGGTCAATATTATGTATTTGTTGTTGTTTAGTTACTAAGTCGTGTCCCCATGGACTATAGCCTGCCAGGCTCCTCTGTCCATGGGATTTCCCAGGCAAGAATTCTGGAGTGGGTTGCCATTTCTTTCTCCAGGGAATCTTCCCAACCCAGGGATTGAACTTGGTCTCTTGTGTGTCCTGCATTGGCAGGCAGATTTTTTACCACTGAGCCACAAGGGAACTCCAATTAAAAGTTAAGTTAAAAAAACAACAACTGATTTAACATATGTTGGCCAGGGCATGGTGCAACTGGAACACTGAAAATGGGGATGTAAAATATTACAGCCACTTTGCAAAACAGTTTAGCAATTTTTTCAAAATATTAAAACATACATCTGCCATATGACCTAGCCTTCCACTTAGAAGTTTTCACCAAGAGAAATATAAACATTTGTTCATAAAAAGACTTGTATAGAAATGTTCATAGCAGCTTCGTCTGTTATTGCTTAAAACTGGAAACAACTCAAATGTCTATCCACGGGTGACTGGGATAAACTAATTATGGTATTAGTTAGTGTTAGTCGCTCAGTCGTGCCCGACTCTTTGCGACCCCATGGACTGCAGTCCACCAGGCTCCTCTGTCCATAAGATTTTCCAGGCAGGGATACTGGAGTGGGTTGCCATTTCCTTCTCCAGGGGATCTTCCCAACCCAGGGATCGAACCCGGGTCTCCTGCACTGCAGGCAGATTCTTTACTGACTGAGCTACAAGGCATACATACATACATGTGTATATGCATATATGTATACATGTACTATATGATGTATATGAGGAACTACTAAGCAATAAAAGAATAAACTATTGATACATGCAACAACATGAATGAATCTAAAAATAATTATTCTGAATGAAAGATGCTAAACAAAAAAAGAGTACAGACTGGAATATTTCCATTTATGCAAAATGTTAAAGAATGCAAATTAATCAGTAGTGACAGAAAGCAGATCAGCAGTTGTCTGGGAGTGCAGGGGGAGGAGCTGGACTGAGGGGTTACAAACAGACATGAGAAAACTTGGGGCTTATGGATATGTTCATTATCTTAGTGATAAATGGTTTCACTAGGTGAATACACACATCAAAATTTGTCAAACTGCATACTTTAAATACGTGCCATTTGCTATATGTTGATTATTCCTCAATAGAGCTGTTGAAAAAACCCAAATTTCAGAAGGAAGCATCCAGAAGGGAATTGGAGCACTAATTCATTGACTGAGTCTCTATGTTCTATGCATTTGATACATCATCTCTCAAACTGAGTATGGTTATCCCTATTTTCCAAATAAATCACCTGTGATTCAGAGAAGTGAAGCCATGTACTCAAAGGCACACAGAGATAGATTCAAACTATGCTCTTTCACTTCTGCTTCACTGTCTCACAGGAATGTGAGAAGAAGGCTGTGCTCATTCATTGACGATAAATCGATCAGGGAATCTGAGCCATGAAGGGCTACTCTTTAAGATGAAGACTGAGGGGCTTGGACCACTCCACTCATGGTGTGACTTTTGAACATGAACCACTCATACGCATCCTTTACCTTTGGCAATCTGGGACAGGATGCTGGGGATGTATGTACATCTCAGTTCCCTACTCATCGTCTCCCGTGCCTACACTTACAGAAATAGAACCATGCACTGCATGGATTCATTTATGATATGTTAAAGCAGTTCTTAAAAAACAACAAAGACAAAGATCATTCAACATATTGTAATGAGAAAATTGGTTAAACATTTTGGGGAAAATAGATTTGTTTTCAGTTTATCTTTAATTCCATTTATCTTTATCAACCCCAAGTTGGTAAAGAACTAAATACATGTTATTAAATAGAACTGAGTATTTAGCAGATCTTTGAACTGAGAGTAACCTTCTAATCTTTGAATTGACAAGAAGAAATTACAAGAGAAAAGATCAACAGATTTGGCTATATAAAAATTTGAATTTTGTACATAGAAAAATAAAATCAAAAGGAAAGTAATTGGTAAAAATATATGCCTCAAATATGACAAATGATGAACTTCTGTGTTCTGTAAAGCACCCATGCAAATTGATCAGAAAAACATGTCCCCCAAAATTAATAGGCAGAGATACTTCACACAAGGGGAAATGGAATGAGTAAACAAGCATATGACAAAATGTTCAACCCCACTAGTGATTTTTTGAAGTGCAAATTAAAACAATTACGTTAGTAAAAGTTAAAAATAAGTGATTACCAGGCTGGCATGAGTATAGTAAAATTGCAAGGCTGCTCTGAGGAAGGTCTTTGGCAATACACAATACCACTCTCAAAGTATTCAGACCCTTAACACAGTGCTCCCTTTCCAACAGTTACTGCCAACCACTCCCGTGGACTAAGCACAGATGCACCAGTTCTCCCAAATGGGAGTCTCCAGCCCAGATATCACACACCTGTGCTAAGGTTTGTGTCTATAAAGCATCTCCAGCTGGTCCTCCCCCTCAGTCCCACGTCGCACACACCAAACATGCCTCCTCCTAGTTCCCCGTGAATGTGCTACTGAGTCACCAAACCAGAAACCTGGGAATCATCCTAATTACCTCCCTGTCCCTCACCCCTGCACATATGTCATTTCCTAGTCAGATTCTGCCAATACTCCATCTGCAATGTCTTTTGAATCTGCCCCCTCCTCCTCCACCCCACAGTCACAGACCTGGGTCTCGCCCTTCTGTTTCTTGCTTGCCTTGTTGAAACAGCTCTGACCCATCTCCTCCCTGACCCAAACCAGTCACACTTCCTTCAAACCATCCTAAAAGAAGCAGTCAGTTATCTTTCTGAAGCACAAAGCTGATTCTCTCCTCTTTAAAATCTTTCAGTGACTCCTCAATGTCTACCTACAGGCTAAAGTCCAAATTCTTAAGATTTAACAGCCCTCCATGTTCCAAACTGCCTCACCACCATCTTTCCTCTGAGAGCTTCTTCTAACTTTCCATCCCCTCCTCCCACCCGACCTCTCCACTGTAATGTGAATTCTTTGAGACCAGGAACTAGATCTTAATCATCTCTGTTTCCCTGGCTCATAATACAGAATTTGATTCAGAGTAGGTACTCAAAAACTGTTGGGTGAAGGAATGGATTTATTCTAAGGAAGTTGTTCCACTGAAGGAAAAAGCCATATAAAGGAAACTATTCACTGTAGCAACATTCATAATAAAGAAAAAGCACTAAAAACTAAATGTTCAACAATAAGGAACTTTTATTAATTATGGGATATCCATTTAATGAAATATGACACAGTTGTTAAAATACTCATTATGAAGATTATGTAGCAACTCAGAAAGTGTTTAGTATAATAAAAGCAGAATGCAAAATAGTCTGTATGCTAGGAGTAAAATTATGTAAAAGTATGCATGCACACAAACCGATCAGAACAAGAACAGGAACAAGAACAAATGAATACAGATGATGTGTTTAGGGTGTTTGGGGAGGTGCTGTTTTGTGATTTTCTTAGCTCTTTCCCAATTCCCTTTATTGTTGTTAGAATGTCATTTGTGCATAAATACAAATTGACAGAGAAAAAAATATACTGGAAAAGGTGCTTTGATTTCATCAAGTCCTTTGACAAGCTACAGTACAAAAACAAACCAACCCTTGACCTGGGAGGCAAGAGATCAGCCTCTCTAACCCATCCCCCACTCCTAACCAGCTGTGTGATCTTAAGTAACATCTGCGGCTCTAACCAGCCATTTTTCCTATTCTCTCAAGCCAGGGGTCCCATGGACTTCCCATGGAATTCCTCACCCCCAGGTGAACTCCCATCATTCCTGTTGGCTGCACCACCATCTTCCCAATGCCCTCAGACTGAAAATCTCAGAATGCACCTTCTATTGTCTCACCAACTTCACTCTCTCTCTAATCCCCATCTCCAATCAATTATCCCTTCTTGCCAATAATCATCTATAGCATGCTTTCAGTTCAGTTCAGTTCAGTTCAGTCGCTCAGTCGTGTCCGACTCTTTGCGACCCCATGAACCGCAGTACGCCAGGCCTCCCTGTCCATCACCCACTCCCGGAGTTCACTCAGACTCACGTCCATCGAGTCCGTGATGCCATCCAGCCATCTCATCCTCTGTCGTCCCCTTCTCCTCCTGCCCCCAATCCCTCCCAGCATCAGAGTCTTTCCCAATGAGTCAACTCTTCGCACGAGGTGGCCAAAGTACTGGAGTTTCAGCTTTAGCATCATTCCTTCCAAAGAAATCCCAGGGCTGATCTCCTTCAGAATGGATTGGTTGGATCTCCTTGCAGTCCAAGGGACTCTCAAGACTCTTCTCCAACACCACACTTCAAAAGCATCAATTCTTCGGCGCTCAGCCTTCTTCACAGTCCAACTCTCACATCCATACATGACCACTGGAAAAACCATAGCCTTGACTAGACGGACCTTAGTCGGCAAAGTAATGTCTCTGCTTTTCAATATACTATCTAGGTTGGTCATAACTTTTCTTCCAAGGAGTAAGCGTCTTTTAATTTCATGGCTGCAATCACCATCTGCAGTGATTTTGGAGCCCCCCAAAATAGTCTGACACTGTCTCCACTGTTTCCCCATCTATTTCCCAGGAAGTGATGGGACCGGATGCCATGATCTTCGTTTTCTGAATGTTGAGCTTTAAGCCAACTTTTTCACTCTCTTCTTTCACTTTCATCAAGAGGCTTTTGAGTTCCTCTTCACTTTCTGCCATAAGGGTGGTGTCATCTGCGTATCTGAGGTTATTGATATTTCTCCCAGCAATCTTGATTCCAGCTTGTGTTTCTTCCAGTCCAGAGTTTCTCATGATGTACTCTGCATATAGCATGCTTTACTGTAGAACTAATTTTAGACAAAGAGGACTTCCTGTCCATCTAGTTAGTGAGTACTGTCTGATTGAAAAAAGGCAACCATTTTTTCCTCTCTCTTGCTCCTCTGCAAACTACTGAGGGATGAAAAGGAGGGCAGAAACAAAGACATGTAAAATGGAACCTCCTGGGTTAGGACTTTGACCTCATGGTTGCGGGAGGCCAGGCAGAGTCAGGGAGAGTATAGTGAGACTTGGCACAATGACTGGGATGTTGACTCAATTTGTTCATTCAACAAGTATTTACCAAGTGTTGGACATCGCACTAACCTCTCCGTTAGATGAATTAAGGCGGGCTCTTTAATGAAGATACTCACAGTCTAGTGGAAGACAGACGAATAAACTAATTACAACCCGATCTGCTACTGTGTTGCCATTGAATTTGAACTGAGGACTCTGGGGCAGAAGAATGTGGCATGACCTTGCCTGAGGGGACCAGGTGCTCACAGAGCCAGAAGGACCTGAGCTGTATGCATCTCCAAGGCAGACACGTGGGATTAGGTACCCAGGAAGAGTGCTGGGCTGTCCATGGCAGTTCCAAGCTGAGGGATCTTCAGGTCCACTATCAGGAGGCTTGAAAGAGGCAGTTTTGTCAGAGCAGTGACACCTTGGAGTGGCTTAAGCTTTGAGGTTTGGGATAGTCTATGGGGTCACAGAGTCGGACACGACTGAGCGACTTCACTTCACTTCACTAAGGGAGCAATGGGTGTCCTGATGAGTGCAGGAGGCAGGATGTGAAAGGCAGAGGGACCTGAGGGGCCTGGCAGGAGCCCCAAGGGCACTTTCAAAGTAGGGAAATCACATGATTAGGTCTACATTTTAGTTAGATAACCAGATGATCTCTAACGTCTCCTCTCTTCCCTGAAACTTTATGGTAAGTGCCGAATGCACTGTACAGAAATGGAAGGGCAGAGTTCAAGCAGAGATCCCTTCCCACCCCCTACACTCCACCCCTTTGGCAATCTGCAGAGAAGCCAGAGGGAAAAAATATTGATTCTTCCCAACTTATAGTAAGGGCAGGCCGACTGGCTCCAGGGAACTCAGGAGAAGGAACAGACAATAGGTTTAAGGAACAGTATTAGTTATTCATTTTAATGTATTCTTTAAATTTCATTTATTTATTTATTTATTTGAAGTATAGTAGATTTACAAAGTTGTTACTTTCAAGTTGTACCGAAAAGTGATTCAGATATATACATATGGACATATGTATATAGATATAGATATATTATTTTTCAGATTCTTTTCTACTAGTTTATTGCACGATGTTAAATATAGTTCCCTGTGCTACACTGTAGGACCTTATTCATTTCAGTGTATTCTAGTGAGTATATGGTCATGTATATGTGGGAATTAAAGTAGCCTCACTTTAGGCAAGAGAGCTTGTCTAACTCATCTTGGTCCAGCACCTAACACAGAATCAAGCGCTCCAGAGGTTCTCAGCAAATACTGGAGGGATGAGGGCGGGAAAGGAGAGGGAGGAACTCGCCCTTCGGAGATACCCGCTTTTCCACGGCGGTTTCCAAGCCCCAGACCTCTGACCTCCCACCAGTAGGTGGCAAGATAGCCTCCTCGCGTGCCGTAAAAGGGCGGAGCTGGTAGGAGGGTCCAAGGTTCCTGCGCGCGCAGACGCCGGCCCTGTTTTCTCTGCTCGCCGGAAGAAGGCGGGCCTCTTTTCGTGCCTAGCGCAGCCATGGTAAGGCGGGTTCTTTGCGAGCTCTTGACGATCCATCAGCCTCCATCCTCCCAGGGCTGGGGCTGCCCGGGACTCCGGGACTCTCGCGGGGGGTGGTCGGGCCGAGGCGAAGGGAGAGGGACCTCGTGGGGTGGGCACAGGCGGGGTAGATGGTGAGAGCGAACACCAGCTTTCAGCTGTAGGGGGAAATTGGTACCGCTGGCAGGAAGGCCGCGGTATCTGGGCCGGCCACGCATCATGCGGCCCTGGGAGGAGCTGCTTGCTTCCCAGAATGGATCCCCGGGTGGGCCCGGAGGATAGACGTCTGGCCCGGGGCAGGAGAAGAGATTCTCTCCGTCGTGTCTTTAGCACGCTCTGATTTTAGCTAATGTGATTGGTGAGATTCAGTATACGGCCTTAAAAAGGCTTCTTTTCTCACTTTAAGGTGGAAAATGATCTTAGCTACTTTAGAGTTTGAGGAAGCAGCTATTGGCACGTGGTTGTTCCAGTATCTCAACAGCTAACACTTGAAAGCCAGATATGTTTCGAGAAGATTTCTGTTTGATAGAGAAGCACAAATTGAGTTCCGGTCCATTTCTGTTGCTGGCTGGCTGTGTGCCTTGAAGTCCATCCCCTGGCTGTTTCACCAGCAGTGTCCTAGTGAAAACATCCTCTAGAAGCATTCACACTTTTAAGCAGTAATATGTAAATAACTAGTAGGAAACTGGTTGCAGTTTGCGGCACCTGTAGTATTTGCTGGGTACTGTGTGTGTTTTTATTGAAGAGGAAACGATGCTGTTCTTCAAAACACCTGAAGCAATTTAACAGTATTAAAATCTGAAACTTTAGGCTCGGGGTCCCAAGAAGCACCTGAAACGCGTAGCAGCTCCAAAACATTGGATGCTGGATAAACTGACTGGTGTGTTTGTAAGTATCATTATATTGTAACCATGTTTTTTTACATTGTATGTTTTGAGACATTTTGTACTGTTTCTTTTTGTGTCGGATATCCCTGATTACCGGATGGGAACATTCACTGCCTGCCAGAAGTCATTTTGGGGTCAGGGCAGTCTGAATCTCGGGACTTGAGAGGTACATTTTTTAAAATGATAAATTGATCATTTACAGGCCCCTCGTCCATCTACCGGCCCCCACAAGCTAAGGGAATGTCTCCCCCTAATCATTTTCCTAAGGAATAGACTTAAGTATGCCTTAACTGGAGATGAAGTAAAGAAGATTTGCATGCAGCGTTTCATTAAGATCGATGGCAAAGTCCGCACAGATATAACCTACCCTGCTGGTTTTATGGGTAAGTGGTTACTGGTGGGCACTTGGTGGTAGCCCCTTTGATATTTTTTTTTAAATCTCGCTCTCTAAAAAGGTGGTTGTATTAAATACTGGTGAACTTTTGTCAGAGTCGTCGTTGGTATTCAAAATGGGAAGCATATGGATTTTTTTTCCTTATGTGGTTGTTGCTCAGCATGGTCTACTGGGGTTCACTGTAGTAACCTGAGTTATTGTTTGATATCAGATGTCATCAGCATTGATAAGACTGGAGAGAATTTTCGTTTGATCTATGACACCAAGGGTCGCTTTGCTGTTCATCGTATTACACCTGAGGAGGCCAAGGTGAGTGATGCAAGCAGGCTGGGCTGTTGTTTTAAAGTACTTGATTCTAAGTTACAGCCTGAATTAAGTACATGGGCTGATGCATTGTGATGAGTTAGGTTGATTAGGATTCCTTATAATCTTATACCTGGAAACATCTAGTCGGGTTAGCATCCTCAACAGATTGTTACCTTTTTTATCACAGAAATGAATTCGCACTGAACAGTGACTTCTGGTTGCTGGTGGTTTTTTTGTTTGAGGCAAGGAGAGTGAATTCTAGAAATGTTTGAGTATCTGAAGTGTGGATCCTTTAAAGGCTAAGGGGCCAGAAAACCCAATGTCTAGTCCAGTCCAGTTGGCCTTTTGTCTAGCTTTATTCTGGAGAGGGGAAAGGTATTAATGGAAAGGACCAATAGCCTTCGGGGCACTAATTTGAGATAATGGAAAAGGTTACAGACATTGATTATTTAATCCAGTTTGTTGTGGTGGTTATATGTATAAGTTCATGGCGGCTTCCGTTATTGGCTGTAAATGAAGGTTAATTCAATTGAGTGATTGAGCTCCTAATTTCCTTAGCTGCCTGCATTGTTACCAGCAGGTTGGACAGCCTGTCCAATGGAATCAAGGTGATTTGATTCATTCAAAGAATCTTTTGGAGAGTGAAAAATCCAAAAGTGAAATGGTTTGTGAAATAGTTGATTCGATGAACTGGTAATGCAATTGCAGTTTGTGAGACAAAACTCAATTGTGATGTAGAGGGAGCCATTAAGAGGCACTTGTTAGCTGGGTGGGTAGAAGGGAAGAATTCAAGCTGTCCCAGACTGAACCTGAGAAAGGGGCTGTAACTTGCATTTGAGGGGGGAGGAAATGGTGGTGATTAGCCCACCTGGTAGTTCCCAGGTTGTGAGGCCTTCCAGTGCCTTGAACTTTTAGCCTTGGGGTTGATGCAGTGCTACAAAGAAAACACATAAGAAATAGGAAGATTAATCTAGAAGGGGGGCCAGTGTGCAAGGTGAATTTATTGGGGGGTGGGAAGAAAAGTCAAGAACACCATTATTCAGCTGTAGCTCTTTAGCTGCTGGTTACATCTTTAAGGTGGTGACAGAACTGTCATTGTACTCTGGAGCATAGTGCATGTAAGCTGGACTGATGTGACTAAACCTTGTGTGTTTCTAGTATAAATTGTGCAAAGTAAGAAAGATATTTGTGGGGACAAAAGGAATCCCTCATCTGGTAACCCATGATGCTCGTACCATCCGTTACCCTGATCCCCTCATCAAGGTGAATGATACCATTCAGATTGACTTGGAGACTGGCAAGATTACTGATTTCATCAAATTTGACACTGGTAAGCAGCCTCTGCTACGTAGGCATTCTCTTGAGGCAGAATTCTCATAGGCAGGCATAAGAGCTGTACTTTGCTTTTACTTTTTAAATTGATTGAATCTAGGACTTGCACAAGGCCTGGGTACAGGGTTTTATTTTTTGGGTTCGTGGTCTAATATACACCTAATTGGCAACCAAAGCTAGATGTCTTTTGTTGATATAGTAACAGATGGGGAACAAGGCAAGTCTTTTAAGAAATGTTCAGTGAATGTGTAAAAGCAAAGCCTTGTGTCATTGTTTTCTGGTGGCCATGAGGGAATTGAGATACAGCCTTTTATAGTTGACTCATCCTTCAAATCTGTTCACAGTAGTAGCAGAAAATTAATTGTACCTTGAAAGATTAACAACTTTGTTTGAAACCTGTCTCTCTCATTGACTACCATTTCCTTCCTATATAGGTAACCTGTGCATGGTGACTGGAGGTGCTAACCTGGGAAGAATTGGTGTGATTACAAACCGGGAGAGGCATCCAGGTTCTTTTGATGTAGTTCATGTGAAAGATGCAAACGGCAACAGCTTTGCCACTCGGCTCTCGAACATTTTCGTTATTGGCAAAGTAAGTCTGGGTTTCTCTAGTCCAGGGAAACCTGTAAAATGCTGGGATTGTAGCTCCTGGTTCCTGCTAAACCTGTTATAAAATAAAGCCTCCTCTGGGATAGGGCTCACAGCAGGGCTGAGGCAAACCTGTGCTTTTTCAGCATCACAGGATTGGGGGTAGGGACTGGATCACCTGGGTTGGTGAAAAGTGCCAGTAATGGGATGAATATACCTTATAGTTTGGCTCTTTAATTTGTACCTGTGGGAGATTGTGGCGGGGGGTGGTAAGCTAATGCTTGGCCTTCGGCACAATTTCAGTATATCTAAGACTAATTATGAAGGATATTGTAGTTTGCATTTACATACATGGGCAAAATTTTTCAATGGGCATTTCAGATAAATGACTGCCTGACTATTGCTGAGTGCTTTCACAAACAGGCTTCTCTTCCTCTTGACAAATATAAACATAGCATGTGCCAGCCTGTTAATGGTGTGTAGCAGGTTTTGATTCTCCTTGTTTTCTCCTCCAGGGCAACAAACCATGGATCTCTCTTCCCCGTGGAAAGGGTATTCGCCTTACCATTGCTGAGGAGAGAGATAAGAGATTGGCAGCCAAACAGAGCAGTGGATAAAATGATTGCTATGTGATGTGATTGGAAAGGTCTTTGTAATTAAAGATAATACCAAGTGATTAATAGCATCTCTGGTGTTTGCTGTGGTTTCGGTTTTTGGTTTGTTTGCTTGCTTTGAATTTTCAGGCAGGCTTGGCATTCTGGGATATGATGTCTCCTATAGGCTAGACTTCAGTGATGGTAGGAGAACATATCAAACCTTGGCAAGGAGACGCAAGTAAATTATTTTATACACAGTAGCTTGTTTTTTTTTTTTTAATCCCCCTCTTTTCTCTGGTCTTTATATAAGACCATATATAAGCCTGGCTCATCTGTTTTTCTCACTTCTGTGCCCAGCTTGCCAAATGGCAGGAAAAAAATGGCCAGTTTTGAATACAGGTCGTCATAAAGATATGGGCTCTTGTTGCCAAGCAATACACTTGCTTGGACTTTGTCCTTACATTTTTCAGCTACTATAGCATTCAGTCCTCAACTCCATTTCTCAGGACTGCAAAATCATGTTTTTACCAGTTTGGGGAGGCACCTCTGTTGGCAAGGGGCCAGCAGTTAGACCTATTCCTGATTTCAAACTCTGGGCTTCTTACAAATGTCAGTTACCCTGTGTTGTGATATCAACCAGCGTGTCTTCCTGCTAAGACCTAAAACCACCTTGGCTTCCCATAGCAGAGCTTTTCTCAATCTTTCTGTGGGAGCAGGGCGGGGGAGGGGATGGCTGTCCTGTGTGTTGGATGTTGGGCAGCATCCCTGGCCCCTAACCCACTGGAACAGCCCTTTGTTTTTCCTGATTGTGATAATCAGAAACTGACTTGAGATAATGCCAGATAACCCAGAGGAGCAAAATGCCCATGTGTTAACCACTGCCCTGTATATATCACCATCACCTTCACATAATATCTAGCTACAGACCACTCAAAACAACTAAATCACCCTTTTGCCTTGTGGCAGGATTTGGACTGAAAAACAGTTGTTTTAGATGTCTTCATCTGAGATAAAATGAACCTGTGTGAAATCACTGCAAATTTAACTGGGCATGTCTACTGGTATCCCTGCTGCCCAGGCCTGTGGGTCCAGTTGACCGGGAAGCCTGCTGAGGAGCTGTAGTTTGGGGCAGCATCCTTTTCCCCAGGATGAGTCCTGGGCTTGGAGTCAAGCCAAAGAACTGAACAAACAACATACTAGCAAAAACTGCCGAGGGGTCTCCCAGACCCAGATTTGGCCCCACAGGGCATCCCTGCCTTCCATATTGCAAGTTCAGTTCAGTTCAGTCACTCAGTCATGTCCAACTCTGCAACCCCATGAATCGCAGCATGCCAGGCCTCCCTGTCCATCACCAGTCCCGGAGTTCACTCAGACTCACGTCCATCGAGTCCGTGATGCCATCCAGACATCTCATCCTCTGTCGTCCCCTTCTCCTGCCCCTAATCCCTCCTAGCATCAGAGTCTTTTTCCAATGAGTCAACTTTTCCCATGAGGTGGCCAAAGTACTGGAGCTTCAGCTTTAGCATCAGTCCTTCCAAAGAAATCCCAGGGCTGATCTTCAGAATGGATTGGTTAGATCTCCTTGCGGTCCAAGGGACTCAAAGACTCTTCACCAACACCACACTTCAAAAGCATCAATTCTTCGGCGCTCAGCCTTCTTCACAGTCCAACTCTTACATCCATACATGACTACTGGAAAAACCATAGCCTTGACTAGACGGACCTTAGTTAGCAAAGTCATGTCTCTGCTTTTAAATATGCTATCTAGGTTGGTCATAACTTTTATTCCAAGGAGTAAGCATCTTTTAATTTCATGGCTGCAGTCACCATCTGCAGTGATTTTGGAGCCCAAAAAAATAGTCTGACACTGTTTCCACTGTTTCCCCATTTATTTCCCATGAAGTGATGGGACTGGATCCCATGATCTTCGTTTTCTGAATGTTGAGCTTTAAGCCAAAATTTTCGCTCTCTTTCACTTTCATCAGGAGGCTTCTCTGAGTTCCTCTTCACTTTCTGCTATAAGGGTGGTGTCATCTGCATATCTGAGGTTATTGATATTTCTCCCGGCAATCTTGATTCCAGCTTGTGTTTCTTCCAGTCCAGCATTTCTCATGATGTACTCTGCATATAAGTTAAATAAGCAGGGTGACAATATACAGCCTTGACGCACTCCTTTTCCTATTTGGAACCAGTCTGTTCTTCCATGTCCAGTTCTAACTGTTGCTTCCTGACCTGCATATAGGTTTCTCAAGAGGCAGGTCAGGTGGTCTGGTATTCCCATCTCTCTCAGAATTTTCCACAGTTTATTGTGATCCACACAGTCAAAGGCTTTGGCATAGTCAATAAAGCAGAAATAGATATTTTTCTGGAACTCTCTTGCTTTTTCCATGATCCAGCAGATGTTGGCAATTTGATCTCTGGTTCCTCTGCCTTTTCTAAAACCAGCTTGAACATCAGGACTTTCACGGTTCACATATTGCTGAAGCCTGGCTTGGAGAATTTTGAACATTACTTTACTAGCATGTGAGATGAGTACAATTGTGCGGTAGTTTGAGCATTCTTTGGCATTGCCTTTCTTTGGGATTGGAATGAAAACTGACCTTTTCCAGTCCTGTGGCCACTGCTGAGTTTTCCAAATGTGCTGGCATATTGACTGCAGCACTTTCACAGCATCATCTTTCAGGATTTGAAATAGCTCCACTGGAATTCCATCACCTCCACTAGCTTTGTTCATAGTGATGATTTCTAAGGCCCACTTGACTTCACATTCCAGGATGTCTGGCTCTAGATGAGTGATCACACCATCGTGATTATCTGGGTTGTGAAGATCTTTTTTGTACAGTTCTTCTGTGTATTCTTGCCACCTCTTCTTAATATCTTCTGCTTCTGTTAGGTCCAGACCATTTCTGTCCTTTATCGAGCCCATCTTTACATGAAATATTCCCTTGGTATCTCTAATTTTCTCGAAGAGATCTCTAGTCTTTCCCATTCTGTTCTTTTCCTCTATTTCTTTGCATTGATTGCTGAAGAAGGCTTTCTTATCTCTCCTTGCTATTCTTTGGAACTCTGCATTCAGATGCTTATATCTTTCCTTTTCTCCTTGGTTTTTCGCTTCGCTTCTTTTCATAGCTATTTGTAAGACTTCCCCAGACAGCCATTTTGCTTTTTTGAATTTCTTTTCCATGGGGATGGTCTTGATCCCTGTCTCCTGTACAATGTCACGAACCTCATTCCATAGTTCATCAGGCACTCTATCTATCAGATCTAGACCCTTAAATCTATTTCTCACTTCCACTGTATAATCATAAGGGATTTGATTTAGGTCATACCTGAAGGGGCCAACAGAACTCTGCTTAAGCAGCCTGAAGGGAATTTCTGCAGAACTGGGTCCAGCCAAGTAGAGGGCTGCAGAAAAGGGCTTGCCAGTCACATGTTACTTAAGCCTTCTCTTGTCGAGAGTGGAGCTCATCCAGAAGCAGTTAGGAGGGGCCATATCAGAAGTAATTTTTATGGTGCCCCTTGAGAAATGGAGAGGAGAAGGCAGGGGACCTGAATGCAGCTGGATTCTCTTGCTGCCACCCTGCTCAGTGCACTTCTTTCTAGGTTTGTCCTGTCTCAGCTCAGCAGACGACAGAAATGATTTGTTGAAGTTTAGATAAGGAACCAAAGCAAATATGGAGGAAGAGAGGCCTCCAAGTTGGTTCTTTCCACAGGTCCAGTGCTATCCTAGATGCTCACTGGGCCACCCATCTTGTCCAAATGAGGAACTGGTGTTACTTGGCTGCATTCTCCTCACATCACCAGGGTTTTGTTTTTTTTTTTAATATTTATTTATTTGGCTATGTTGGGTTTTAGTTGCAGCACACGGAATCTAGTCAAAGCTATGGTTGTGTATGGATGTAAGAGTTGGACTATAAAGAAAGCTGAGACCGGAAGAATTGATGCTTTTGAACTGTGGTGTTGGAGAAGACTCTTAAGGGTCCTTGGGCTGCAAGGAGATCCAACCAGTCAATCCTAAAGGAGATCAGTCCTGAATATTCATTGGAAGGACTGATTGATGCTGAAGCTAAAATTCCAATACTTTGGCCACCTGATGCGAAGAATTGACTCATTGGAAAAGACCCTGATGCTCAGAAAGATTGAAGGCAGGAGGAAAAGGGGACAACAGAGGATGAGATGGTTGGATGCCATCACCGACTCGATGTACACAAGTTTGAGCAAGCTCTGGGAGTTGGTGATGGACAGGGAAGCCTGGCATGCTGCAGTCCATGGGGTCACAGAGAGTTGGACACAAAAGAGTGACTGAACTGAACACAGAATTTTTACTTGTAGCATGTGGGATCTAGTTTCCTGAGCAGGGGTTGAACCCGGGCCCCCTGCACTGGGAAAGCAGAGTCTTAGCCACTGGACCACAGAGAAGTCCCCTTTACAACCTAAGTTTATTTTGGTTTTTTATTTGTTAAACTAGCACAGGGTGTTTTTGTTTTTTTTTTTTTAACCAACTAGCCCCAATGTGCAGATTTCCGACCTCACACCAGGTTGTATCACTTGACTTAGCCCAAAGGAGCCTGTATCATTCGAATGAGATACAGTTTCCAAATAATATGGCTTGGGTCATTGTAGGCTTTTTAAGACTTCCAGTTTGATTCATAAAATCTTAGAGCTGGAGAGAACCTTAGAGATCATCTCAGCAGAAAGGCAAATGGTCCTGAGATTAAAATGACTGCAGTGAGCAGAACTTGTGGGTGGTTGATATACTTCCCTTGTGCATTCAGCAGACTGGGCCTTGTGGTCCACTCAGGGCAGCACAGTCATTCGATGACAGTAAGAATGAACGGTTCTATGAAGACCTACAAGACCTTGTAGAACTAACACCCAAAAAAGATGTCTTCTTCATTACAGGGGACTGGAACGCAAAAGTAGGAAGTCAAGAAACACCTGGAATAACAGGCAAATTTGGCCTTGGAATGCGGAATGAACCAGGGCAAAGGCTAATAGAGTTTTGCCAAGAAAATGCACTGGTCATAGCAAACACCCTCTTCCAACAACACAAGAGAAGGCTCTACACATGGACATCACCAGATGGTCAACACCAAAATCAGATTGATTATATTCTTTGCAGCCAAAGATGGAGAAGCTCTATACAGTCAGCAAAAACAAGATTGGGAGCTGACTGTGGCTCAGATCATGAACTCCTTATTGCCAAATTCAGACTTAAATTGAAGAAAGTAGGGAAAACCGCTAGACCATTCAGGTATGACCTAAATCAAATCCCTTATGATTATACAGTGGAACTGAGAAATAAATTAAAGGGACTAGATCTGATAGAGTGCCTAATGAATTATGGATGGAGGTTCATGACATTAAAGAAATGCAAAAAAGCAAAATGGCTGTCTGAGGAGGCCTTACAAATAGCTGTGAAAAGAAGAGAAATGAAAAGCAAAGGAGAAAAGGAAAGATATAAGCATCTGAATGCAGAGTTCCAAAGAATAGCAAGGAGAGATAAGAAAGCCTTCTTCAGCGATCAATGCAAACAAATAGAGGAAAAGAACAGAATGGGAAAGACTAAAGATCCTTTCAGAAAATTAGAGATACCAAGGGAACATTTCATGCAAAGATGGGCTCGATAAAGGACAGAAATGGTCTGGACCTAACAGAAGCAGAAGATATTAAGAAGAGGTGGCAAGAATACACAGAAGAACTGTACAAAAGAGATCTTCACGACCCAGATAATCACGATGGTGTGATCCCTCACCTAGAGCCAGACATCCTGCAATGTGAAGTCAAGCAGGCCTCAGGAAGCATCACTATGAACAAAGCTAGTGGAGGTGATGGAATTCCAGTGGAGCTATTTCAAATCCTGAAAGATGATGCTGTGAAAGTGCTGCACTCAATATGCCAGCACATTTGGAAAACTCAGCAGTGGCCACAGGACTGGAAAAGGTCAGTTTTCATTCCAATCCCAAAGAAAGGCAATGCCAAAGAATGCTCAAACCACCGCACAATTGCACTCATCTCACGTGCTAGTAAAGTAATACTCAAAATTTTCCAAGCCAGGCTTCAGCAATACATGAACTGTGAACTTTCTGATGTTCAAGCTGGTTTTAGAAAAGGCAGAGGAACCAGAGATCAAATTGCCAACATCTGCTGGATCATGGAAAAAGCAAGAGAGTTCCAGAAAAACATTTATTTCTGCTTTATTGACTATGCCAAAGCCTTTGACTGTGTGGATCACAATAAACTGTGGAAAATTTTGAAACAGATAGGAATACTAGACCACCTGACCTGCCTCTTGGGAAACCTGTATGCAGGTCAGGAAGCAACAGTTAGAACTGGACATGGAACAGACTGGTTCCAAATAGGAAAAGGAGTACATCAAGGCTGTATATTGTCACCCTGTTATTTAATTTATATGCAGAGTAGATCATGAGAAACGCTGGACTGGAAGACGCACAAGTTGGAATCAAGATTGCCGGGAGAAATATCAATAACCTTAGATATGCAGATGACACCACCCTTATGGCAGAAAGTGAAGAGGAGCTAAAAAGCCTCTTGATGAAAGTGAAAGAGGAGAGTGAAAAAGTTGGCGTAAATCTCAACATTCTGAAAATGAAGATCATGGCATCTGGTCCCATCACTTCATGGGAAATAGATGGGGAAACAGTGGAAACAGTGTCAGACTTTATTGTTTTGGGCTCCAAAATCACTGCAGATGGTGACTGCAGCCATGAAATTAAAAGATGCTTACTCCTTGGAAGAAAAGTTATGACCAACCTAGATAGCATATTCAAAAGCAGAGACATTACTTTGCCAACAAAGGTCCATCTAGTCAAGGCTATGGTTTTTCCAGTAGTCATGTATGGATGTGAGAGTTGGACTGTGAAGAAGGCTGAGCGCCGAAGAATTGATGATTTTGAAGTGTGGTGTTGGAGAAGAGTCTTGAGAGTCCCTTGGACTGCAAGGAGATCAACCCTGGGATTTCTTTGGAAGGAATGATGCTAAAGCTGAATCTCCAGTACTTTGGACACCTCATGGGAAAAGTTGACTCATTGGAAAAGACTCTGACGCTGGGAGAGATTTGGGGCAGGAGGAGAAGGGGACGACCCAAGATGAGATGGCTGGATGGCATCACGGACTCGACGGATGTGAGTCTGAGTGAACTCTGGGAGTTGGTGATGGACAGGGAGGCCTGGCGTGCTGCAATTCATGGGGTCGCAAAGAGTCGGACACAACTGAGCGACTGAACTGAAATGAACTGAACTGAACTGTCCCTGACCCAAGCCAATCAGTTCTATCTAAAGTCTTTCCCATCTCAAAGTGAAAGTGAAAGTGAAGTCACTCAGTCATGTCTGACTTTTTGTGACCCCATGGACTGTAGCCTACCAGGGTCCTCTGTCCATAGGATTTTTCAGGCAAGAGTACTGGAGTGGGTTGCCACTTCCTTCTCCAGGAGATCTTCCTGACCCAGGGATCGAACCCAGGTCTCTCACATTGTAGGCAGACGCTTTACTGTCTGAGCCACCAGGGTAGTCTTCCCATCTCATGTCACAACAAATTCCATCTTACCAGTTACTCAAGTCAAACACTTCAGATGTGTCCTCTCTTTGATTCCTTTTCTCATGCTCTACACATAATTTCCATAATTTTATTAGAAAATTCTGTTGGCTCTCCTTTCAAAATGTATGATAATCATTATGAGTCTTTATCTTTCTGTGATAAATACTGAAGGATCTGCAGAAGAAATTATAAGCAATCTGAAAGTTGCTTTAAAATAATCTAGTGAGTAGGCAATAACAATGAAACAAGATTTACCACATACTGATAATGTTGAATTTGGCAATAAGAAGTTCCTGATCTGAGCCACAGTCAGCTCCTGGTCTTGTTTTTGCTGACTGTATAGAGCTTCTCCATCTTTGGCTGCAAAGAATATAATCAATCTGATTTTGGTGTTGACCATCTGGCGATGTCCATGTGTAGAGCCTTCTCTTGTGTTGTTGGAAGAGGGTGTTTGCTATGACCAGTGAATTTTCTTGGCAAAACTCTATTAGCCTTTGCCCTGGTTCATTCCGCATTCCAAGGCCAAATTTGCCTGTTACTCCAGGTGTTTCTTGACTTCCTACTTTTGCGTTCCAGTCCCCTGTAATGAAGAGGACATCTTTTTTGGGTGTTAGTTCTACAAGATCTTGTAGGTCTTCATAGAACCGTTCAACTTCAGCTTCTTCAGCGTTACTGGTTGGGGCATAGACTTGGATTACTGTGATATTGAATGGTTTGCCTTGGAAACAAACAGAGATCATTCTGTCATTTTTGAGATTGCATCCAAGTACTGCATTTTGGACTCTTTTCTTGACCATGATGGCTACTCCATTTTTTCTGAGGGATTCCTGCCCACAGTAGTAAATATAATGGTCATCTGAGTTAAATTCACCCATTCCAGTCCATTTTAGTTCACTGATTCCTAGAATGTCGACGTTCACTCTTGGCATCTCTCGTTTGACCACTTCCAATTTGCCTTGATTCATGGACTTGACATTCTAGGTTCCTATGCAGTATTGCTCTTTACTGCATCGGACCTTGCTTCTATTACCAGTCACACCCACAGCTGGGTATTGTTTTTGCTTTGGCTCCATCCCTTCATTCTTTCTGGAGTTATTTCTCCACTGATCTCCAGTAGCATATTGGGCACCTACTGACCTGGGGAGTTCCTCGTTCAGTATCCTATTATTTTGCATTTTCATACTGCTCATGGGGTTCTCAAGGCAAGAATACTGAAGTGGTTTGCCATTCCCTTCTCCAGTGGACCACATTCTGTCAGACCTCTCCACCATGTCCCGCCTGTCCTGGGTTGCCCCACGGGCATGGCTTAGTTTCATTGAGTTAGACAAGGCTCTGGTCCTAGTGTGATTAGATCGACTAGTTTTCTGTGAGTATGGTTTCAGTGTGTCTGCCCTCTGATGCCCTCTTGCAATGCTTACCATCTTACTTGCGTTTCTCTTAATTTGGGTGTGGGATATCTCTTCCCGACTGCTCCAGCAAAGTGCAGCCACTGCTCCTTACCTTGGATGAAGGGTATCTCCTCACTGCTGCCCTTCCTGACCTTCATGGGATGGCTCCTCTAGGCCCTCCTGCGCCAGCGCAGCCACCGCTCCTTGGATGTGGGTTGCTATTCCAGGCCGAGCTCCTGGCCTCGTATGCGGGGTTGCTCCTCCCGGCCATTCCTGCGCCATCGCAGCCTGGCACTCTCGGCCGCTGCCCCTGACCTCGGAGATGGGGTAGCTCCTCAGCTGACTGTGGCTCAGATCATGAACTCCTTATTGCCAGATTCAGACTGATATTGAAGAAAGTAGGGAAAACCGCTAGACCATTCACGTATGACCTAAATCAAATCCCTTATGATTATACAGTGGAAGTGAGAAATAGATTTAAGGGCCTAGATCTGATAGATAACAGAGCCTGATGAACTATGAAATGAGGTTCATGACATTGTACAGGAGACAGGGATCAAGACCATCCCCATGGAAAAGAAATGCAAAAAAGCAAAATGGCTGCCTGGGCAGGCTTTACAAATAGCTGTGAAAAGAAGAGAAGCGAAAAGCAAAGGAGAAAAGGAAAGATATAAGCATCTGAATGCAGAGTTCCAAAGAATAGCAAGAAGAGATAAGAAAGCCTTCTTCAGTGATCAATGCAAAGAAATAGAGGAAAAGAACAGAATGGGAAAGCCTAGAGATCTCTTCAAGAAAATTAGAGATACCAAGGGAATATTTCATGCAAAGATGGGCTCGATAAAGGACAGAAATGGTCTGGACCTAACAGAAGCAGAAGATATTAAGAAGAGGTGGCAAGAATACACAGAAGAACTGTACAAAAAAGATCTTCACGACCCGGATAATCATGATGGTGTGATCACTCATCTAGAGCCAGACATCCTGGAATGTGAAGTCAAGTGGGCCTTAGAAAGCATCACTATGAACAAAGCTAGTGGAAGTGATGGAATTCCAGTGGAGCTATTTCAAATCCTGAAAGATGATGCTGTGAAAGTGCTGCACTCAATATGCCAGCACATTTGGAAAACTCAGCAGTGGCCACAGGACTGGTAAAAGTCAGTTTTCATTCCAATTCCAAAGAAAGGCAATGCCAAAGAATGCTCAAACTACCGCACAATTGCACTCATCTCACACGCTAGTAAAGTAATGCTCAAAATTCTCCAAGCCAGGCTTCAGCAATACGTGAACCGTGAACTCCCTGATGTCCAAGCTGGTTTTAGAAAAGGCAGAGGAACCAGAGATCAAATTGCCAACATCTGCTGGATCATGGAAAAAGCAAGAGAGTTCCAGAAAAATATCTATTTCTGCTTTATTGACTATGCCTAAGCTTTTGACTGTGTGGATCACAATAAACTGTGGAAAATTCTGAGAGAGATGGGATTACCAGACCACCTGACCTGCCTCTTGAGAAACCTGTATGCAGGTCAGGAAGCAACAGTTAGAACTGGACCTGGAAGAACAGACTGGTTCCAAATAGGAAAAGGAGTGCGTCAAGACTGTATATTGTCACCCTGCTTATTTAACTTACATGCAGAGTACATCATGAGAAACGCTGGACTGGAAGAAACACAAGCTGTAATCAAGATTGCCGGGAGAAATATCAATAACCTCAGATATGCAGATGACACCACCCTTATGGCAGAAAGTGAAGAGGAGCTAAAAAGCCTCTTGATGAAAGTGAAAGAGAAGAGCGAAAAACTTGGCTTAAAGCTCAACATTCAGAAAGCGAAGATCATGGCATCCGGTACCATCACTTCATGGGAAATAGATGGGGAAACAGTAGAAACAGTGTCAGACTTTATTTTGGGGGGCTCCAAAATCACTGCAGATGGTGACTGCAGCCATGAAATTAAAAGATGCTTACTCCTTGGAAGAAAAGTTATGACCAACCTAGATAGCATATTCAAAAGCAGAGACATTACTTTGCCAACAAAAGTCCGTCTAGTCAAGGCTATGGTTTTTCCTGTGGTCATGTATGGATGTGAGAGTTGGACTGTGAAGAAGGCTGAGCACTGAAGAATTGATGCGTTTGAACTGTGGTGTTGGAGAAGACTCTTGAGAGTCCCTTGGACTGCAAGGAGATCCAACCAATCTATTCTGAAGGTGATCAGCCCTGGGATTTCTTTGGAAGGAATGATGCTAAACCTGAAACTCCAGTACTTTGGCCACCTCATGTGAAGAGTTGACTCATTGGGAAAGACTCTGATGCTGGGAGGGATTGGGGGCAGGAGGAGAAGGGGATGACAGAGGATGAGATGGCTGGATGGCATCACTGACTCGATGGAGGTGAGTCTGAGTGAACTCCGGGAGTTGGCGATGGACAGGGAGGCCTGGCGTGCTGCGATTCATGGGGTCGCAAAGAGTAGGACACGACTGAGCTACTGAACTGAACTGAACTCATAATGTTGAAGCTGGTGATGGGTCCATGGGGTTTGCTACACCAGTCACAACACTTCTGTGTATGTTTGACATTTTTCACGGTAAACTTATAAAGAGACTAATAGATAAATGCTGTGGTGTGTGCCCTCCCGATTCACACTACCCCCCGAACAATATCAGACCATTTCTCATCACCTGCATTGCTACTACCCTGATCTGAGACACCAACAACTCTCACCTACATTATAGATTATAGCATTAACCCCAGACTGGCTTCTGGCTTTGTGGGATCTTAGTTCTCCAACCAGGGATTGAACCCACAACCCCTGCAGTGGAAGTGCAGAGTTCTAACCACTGTATAGCTAGGGAAGTCTCAGAGGGATATTGTTTAAAGTAAGTCAGCTCAGATCACTCATTTTCCCAGAGGCCCCAGTGGCTCCCATGTTACTCAGACTAAAAACTGTAGTGAACACAAGGTCCCATGAGGCCTCCCACAGTCTGGCCTCTGACTTCATTTTCTATTACTCTCCCCCTGCTCGATGCGTGCCAGCTACACTGGCCTCCTGCTCTTTCTTGTTTGTTTTGGTTTTGTTTTTAGTGTTTTGTTTCTGCTACTGTTTCTTGAACTAGAGAAGTACTCTACTGTCTTAGCACCTTGCATGGACTCTTTTTTGTTTCTTAATATATATACATTTTATTGAAGTATAGTTGACTTACGATATTTTAGGTTTACAGCAAAGTGATTCAGCTATACACATACACATATATTATTTTTCAGATTATTTTCCATTATAGGTTATTATGAGAGAAAATATGGAATGTGTCACAAATTTGTGTCATCCTTGCACAGTTCAATTCAGTTCAGTCACTCAGTCACATCCGACTCTTTGCAACCCCATGAACCGCAGCACACTAAGCCTCCCTGTACCATGCTGCTGCTGCTGCTGTTAAGTTGCTTCAGTCGTGTTCGACTCTGTGCGACCCCAGAGATGGCAGTCCACCAGGCTCCCCCATCCCTGGGATTCTCCAGGCAAGAATAATGGAGTGGGTTGCCATTTCCTCCTCCAATGCAGGAAAGTGAAAAGTGAAAGTGAAGTCACTCAGTCGTGTCTGACTCTTTGCGACCCATGGACTGCAGCCCACCATGCTCCTCTGTCCATGGGATTTTCCAGGCAAGAGTACTGGAGTGGGGTGCCATTGCTTTCTCTGGTACCATGCTAATCTCTCTCTATTGTTCCAGTTTTAGTATATGTGCTGCCAAAGCGAGCACATAGACTGTTTTTTCATACAGCTAGTTTATATGATAAACTTTTTCAAATATTGGGTTAGTCAAAATGTTCATTAAGGTTTTTTTTTTTTTTTTGGTAAGATGGCTCTAGCAGCACTTAACTTCATTTTAAACAATTTTGTCAGTTTGTATTGTGACAGCTGTCATATCAGTGAACACTTTTTAAAAATTTATCAAAATTGATGCATTTTGTGGATCCACTTTAATATTGAAGATGGAAGGAAAAAGGCAACATTTTCAGCATATAATGCTTTATTATTCAAGAAAGGTAAAAATGCACCTGAGACACACAGAAAAAGATTTGTGCAGCGTATGGAGAAGGTGTTGTGAGTGTTCGTAAACGTCAGAAGTGATTCGTGAAGTTTTGTGTTGGAGATTTCCCACGGGCGGGTGCTGCATGGTCAGGTAGACAAGTTGAAGTTGATAGTGATCAAATCAAGATATTCATTGAGAGCAATCAATGTTCATATCACATGGGAGATAGCCAGCATACTCAAAATACCCAGACCAAGGGCTGAAAATCATTTACATCAGCTTGGTTATGTGAATCGCTTTGATGTTTGGATTCCAAAAAAGTTAACCGAAAAAAAAAAAAAAAAACCTTCTTAAACATATTTGCGAATGCAATTCTATACTTAAACATAACAAATTCTTTTCCGTTTTAAAAACAAACTGTGATGGACAATGAAAAATGTATACTGTACAATAATGTGGAGTAGAAGAGATCATGGGGCAATCAAAATGAACAACTGCTAAGCTCACCAAAGGCTGGTCTTCATCCAAAGAAGGTGATGGTGTGTGTATGGTGGGATTGGAAGAGTCCTTTATTATAAGCTCCTTCCGGAAAACCAAATGATAATTTCAACAAGTACTGCTCCTAGTTAAACCAACTGAAAGCAGCATTCAACTGCTTTCCAGAAAAGTATCTGGAATTAGTCAACAGAAAATGCATAATCTTCCATCAGGATAACTCAAGACCACATTTTCCTCTGGTGACAAGGCAAAAACGGTTACAGCTTGGTGGTGAAGTTCTGATTCATCCACCATATTCACCAAGACATTGCACCTTCAGATGCCCATTTATTTTGGTTTTTACAAAATTCTCTTAATGGAAAATATTTCCACTCCTTGGAAGACTGTAAAAGGCACCCAGAATGGTTCTTTGCTCAAAAAGATAAAAAGTTTTGGGAAGATTGAATTATGAAGTTCCCTGGAAAATGCAGAAGGTAGTGGAACAAAATGGTGAATATATTGTTCAATAACGTTCTTGGTGAAAATGAAATGTGTCTTTTCACATCACATTGATGGGTGACCTACAAACTGGAGAACAATAATACCAAAGTTTTCCCACTGTTGTGAAGGTTCTGAACCCCATGTCAGGATTCACAGCCTGGGGATACAACAAAGGGGCTGGGAATCCCCAGGGAATCTGACCTTGAAGGCCAGTGAGATTTGATTGTAGAACTTCCACAGGACTGAGGGAAACAGAGACTCCAGTCTTGCAGGGCACAAACGAAATCTTCCGAGCACCAAGACCCAGAGGAAAGGAGCAGTGACCCCACAGGAGACTGAACCAAAACTACCTGCTAGGGCCTCCTGTGGAGGCGTGGGTTGGCAGGGGCTCACCACAGGGACAGGAACACTGGCAGCAAGAGGCCCCAAAAGTCCCCCTTGCTGTCCCCCATAGAGCCTGTAGACCCCAGAGTTGCATCACCTCAGGCCAAACAACTACCAGGGAGGGAGCAGAACCCCACCTTTTAGTAGATAATCGGATTAAAGCTTTACTGAGCAAGGCCCTGCCCACCAGAGCAAGACGCAGTTGTTCCCATGCCAGTCCCTCCAATCAGGAAGCTTACACAAACTTCTTCAATTCAGTTCAGTTCAGTCGCTCAGTTGTGTCCGACTCTTTGCGACCCCATGAATCGCAGCACGCCAGGCCTCCCTGTCCATCACCAACTCCCGGAGTTCACTCAGACTCACCTCCATCGAGTCAGTGATACCATCCAGCCATCTCATCCTCTGTCGTCCCCTTCTCTTCCTGCCCCCAATCCCTCCCAGCATCAGAGTCTTTTCCAATGAGTCAACTCTTCGCATGAGGTGGCCAAAGTACTGGAGTTTCAGCTTTAGCATCATTCCTTCCAAAGAAATCCCAGGGCTGATCTCCTTCAGAATGGTCTGGTTGGATCTCCTTGCAGTCCAAGGGACTCTCAAGACTCTTCTCCAACACCACACTTCAAAAGCATCAATTCTTCAGCGCTCAGCTTTCTTCACAGTCCAACTCTCACATCCATACATGACTACTGGAAAAACCATAGCCTTGACTAGATGGACCTTTGTTGGCAAAGTAATGTCTCTGCTTTTGAATATGCTATCTAGGTTGGTCATAACTTTTCTTCCAAGGAGTAAGCATCTTTTAATTTCATGGCTGCAGTCACCATCTGCAGTGATTTTGGAGCCCAAAACAATAAAGTCTGACACTGTTTCCACTGTTTCCCCATTTATTTCCCATGAAGTGATGGGACTGGATCCCATGATCTTCGTTTTCTGAATGTTGAGCTTTAAGCCAAATTTTTCGCTCTCCTCTTTCACTTTCATCAAGAGGCTTTTGAGTTCCTCTTCACTTTCTGCCATAAGGGTGGTGTCATCTGCATATCTGAGGTTATTGATATTTCTTCTGGCAATCTTGATTCCAGGTAGTGCTTCATCCAGCCCAGCGTTTCTCATGATGTACTCTGCATATAAGTTAAATGAGCAGGGTGACAATATACAGCCTTGACGTACTCCTTTTCCTATTTGGAACCAGTCTGTTGGTCCATGTCCAGTTCTAACTGTTGCTTCCTGACCTGCATATAGGTTTCTCAAGAGGCAGGTGAGGTGGTCTGGTATTCCCATCTCTTTCAGAATTTCCCACAGTTTATTGTGTTCCACACAGTCAAAGGCTTTGGCATAGATATTTACAAGTTGTTATGTCTTCCTCTTGGATTGATCCCTTCCTTGATCATTAGTGCCAGTTCTAACTGTTGCTACTTGACATGCATACAGATTTCTCAGGAGGCAGGTAGGGTGGTCTGGAATTTCCATAAATTTAACAATTTTCCACAGTTTGTTGTGATCCACACAGTCAAAGGCTTGGTGTAGTCAAAAGCAGAAGTAGATGTTTTTCTGGAACTCTTTTGCTTTTTCTATGACCCAATGGATGTTGGCAATTTGATCTCTAGTTCCTCTGCCTTTTCTAAATTCAGCTTGAACATCTGGAAGTTCTCAGTTCACATACTGTTGAAGCCTGACTTGGAGAATTTTGAGCATTACTTTGCTAGTGTGTGAGATGAGTGCAATTGTGCATTCTTTGGCATTGCCTTTCTTTGGGATTGAAATGAAAACTGACCTTTTCCAGTCCTGTGGCCACTGCTGAGTTTTCCAAATGTGCTGGCATATTGACTGCAGCACTTTCACAGCATCATCTTTTAGGATTTGAAGTAGCTCCACTGGAATTCCATCACCTCCACTAGCTTTGTTTGTAGCACTGCTTCCTAAGGCCCACTTGACTTTGCATTCCAGGATGTCTGGCTCTAGATGAGTGATCACACCATTGTTGTTATCTGGGTCATGAAGATCTTTTTTGTAAAGTTCTTCTGTGTATTCTTGCCACCTCTTCTTAATATTTCCTGCTTCTGTTAGGTCCATACCATTTCTGTCCTTTATCGAGCCCATCTTTGCATGAAATGTTCCCTTGGAATCTCTAATTTTCTTGAAGAGATCTCTATGAGTCTTTCCCATTCTATTGTTTTCCTCTATTTCTTTGCATTGATCATGGAGGAAGGCTTTCTTATTGCTCCTTGCTATCCTTTGGAGCTTTGCATTCAGATGGGTATATCTTGATCTCTGCCTCCATATTACCTTGGGTAACTATACACCCAAGAGGGATCCTATCTTTTCAGTTCTGTTCAGTTCAGTTCAGTTCAGTTGCTCAGTTGTGTCTGACTCTTTGAGACCCATGGACTGCAACATGCCAGGTCTTCCTATCCAGCACCAACTCCTGGAGCTTGCTCAAACTCATGTCCATTGAATCAGTGATGCCATCCAACCATCTCATCCTCTGTCATACCCTTCTCCTCCTGCCTTCAATCTTTCCTAGCATCAGGGTCTTTTCCAATGAGTCAGTTCTTTGCATCAGGTTGCCAAAGTATTGGAGCTTCAGCTTCAGCATTTGTCCTTCCAATGAATATCCAGGGTTTTCCTTTAGGATTGACTAGTTTGATCTTCTTGCAGTCCAAGGGACTCTCAAGAGTCTCCTCCAACACAACAGTCCAAAAGCATCAATTCTTCGGTGCTTAGCTTTCTTTACAGTCCAGTTCTCACTCTCTTTTCAGGGAGGACTTATCCATCCTAAATCAGGGGAATCCACTCATCTGCCCCAGGTTGTTGAGCCTGGAAAATTCTCTAAACCCAAAGATCAATTCTAAAGTCCAAAGAGAAAATGAAAAATGAAAAGATTTGAGTTGTTCAGGCAGGAGTTTTTGAGTCAAATTTTTTCTCTTTCACTTTGCCTTCTAAGGATGTGGTACTGTCTGGATAATAAATGAATAATTATCATAATAACAATAAAAACAAATGTTCCCTGGGGACAACAAATAGCTTTTAACAGCAACCACAACAGGAAGAAGAAACTTCTCAATGGCCAACAGATTTTCAGTTTATTCCAGAGACTTTTATAGGGATATGCTCTTGTATTTTTCTCAGCTTTTCTAGAAATGGTAAACATGTATAATTAGCGATGTGCTGGTAAATCTTTAACATCCAGCTCTCTGGAAAAAAATATGTGTGTGTATAAACATAGGTTAATTGTAAATTTTACTGATAAAAAGGGTGTATATCACAACTTGAAAATAAAAGTAGGCAAGACTCTTTACTGTGAATTCCATATAGTCAGTTGATGCTCACAAATGTTTTCATTGATTTTTGCCAAACTCTTATATCCATATCAACCTATCATCTTGGTTGCAATTGACAAATGTAGTTCTGAAAAGAGTGTTGGTTGATATTTTTGTTTGTATTGACAAATAGGACAAAAGTGAAACAATCAAGACCTATGTTAGGACTTCACTCATTTGTCAATGATGGGAACAACTTATTTGCTGAATCAGGTAACAGTTTTCAAATGTTGAGTGTTTCCATAATTTTTTGTACAATTTACAATATAAGAGCTACAAAACACAACACATTTCTAAGTTTTATCAACATTTTGACATTTTTTCCATCAGTTCCTTAACACTAGACAATCAGCAAAATAGTTAACCTAGTTCTGGCTTGTAATGTTTACCAATTTCCATGGCTAATTTCAAGCTACCCCCATGATCAGGCAGCTGGGAAGAAGTATGAAGTAGCACGCCATTATATCACATTTCCACCACTCAGATACAACAGGTGCAAAGAACTTCAAGATTATAGGTAATAGTAAAATGTAGTAAAATAATTAAAAATGAGTTTTAATATTTATTTATTACCTTTGTACTAAATATAATTCACTTAATTGTAAGTTTATATATTAACATTTAGAAATTTTTTTGTATTTATATATTTTAAAATTATAGTTGATTTACAATATTGTATTAGTTTCAAGTGTACAAAAGAGATTCAATGTTTTTATAGATTATACTCCATTTAAAGTTATTACAAAATAATGGCTATTTTTTCCTGCATTGTACAATATATTCTTGCTGCTAATTTATTTTATACATAGTTGTTTGTATCTCTTAATCCCACACCCCTACTTTCCTCTCTTTTACATTTTTATGTCACCCCTCCCTCTCTTTTATATTTTTAAAATAAAGGCTATTTTTAACAAGTGACTCAGGAAATTGCTGAAAATTTGTCAGTTGGCTCTGGTGAGCTGGTATGAGCCCACTTCAGCACAGCCCAGTGGGTCATGCTGAGATCCAGCTGGCTGCACTGGTCTTGTTGAGTGTGCCTCCTCAGGACCTCTCACATATGCCCTCCTTCTCCATCATTTTGGCCACCTCTGCCATAGGCAACTTTCTATGCTCCCACCTGAGTTGTGTCGCTTCCTCTTCAAAACTTCTTGTTTAAATGCACTGTCTGTAGAATCAAGTCCAAATGCCTGGACTACCCTTGCAAGTCTCCCCACCCCCACACTGCACAATATGATCCTAAGCAGTTTTTTCAATAGGGAACAACACACTAGCTCCCAACTTCCAGGCTTCTAATTCCCCACAACTTCACTCTTGGAGTCAGACCCCCATAATCACCTGCCAGCCGGAGTCTCCTCTTGGACATTCCCTCAGCATGTCCCAAGTAGAACGCATCCTTTCCTCTCCCTCCCACCCCCACAGTGCTTCTATTCCTATAGTCCATGATTTTCATTTAGGCCCTCAAATTTACCCTTTTCTTGTCTCTCTTAATATTATTTGGACACTTTTTTCTTCCAGGAACATTTTTTTTTCCCATTCCATTCTCCTGCATGCCCTCCCTTATCTGTTTTTTTCTGGTAGACTCTCATCCATCCTTCCAGTCTCAGCTGAAATATTGCATCCTCCAGGAAACCTCTGGAAAGATTAGGGGCCCATGGCCCTCCATTTCTCTGTTCTTCTCATCATGGGATTTATTTAGCACACTGTATCATAATTGTGTATTTAATTGTCTGTCCCTCCCAGGAGACTGAGAGGTCCTTAAGGCTAATCTTGCTCACTGCTGTATCCCCAGTATCTAGCCCAGTAACTGGCATATTGTGAGTGCTGAATTAATGAATGAGAGGTATATTGTGCAGTTCCCCTACAAACCCTTGCCTCCATCTTTCCTTATTGTTCCACAAGAACACCTTGTAGTTTTTCATTTTCTAAATTAAAAAGCCACAGCTTTTGCCTGTGCTTAAGGGGACAAGGTCAGAAAATGTCACCTTCTCAAATTGGAACTAATACAATCGACACTGAATAGAAGAGATCAGCCATCTGCAAAATAATCCACTTTAAGAGTTGGTTTGAAAATGTGGTATCAATGCGACAAGGGTGCTTCTTGGATCTCTATGGTGACCAGCATGTTGCCACAGGCTGGGAATCTGCCAAATACAAAGAAAGTGATAATGTCAATCAATTGTAACCTAATTCCTGTAGATAATGCTATATGGGCAGGAGGGCCCTTGTCTACATGGGGTCTTGAAAAGAGTTGAGCCAAAGAGTGGCACATTTTCTGTGTTTGATTGTCATCAAATGCTCATGCAGTCCTTTGCAGTTTACAAAGCACCTCCGGTCTGTTACCTCAGTGAATCTCCATGATGATCCCACTAAGTGGGTCTTATTTGTCATTTTACAGATGACAAAAATAAAGTTCAGGGAGGTGAGTCAACTTGCCCTAAATCGCTCCCTAGCACTAACACCCACACCTTCACTAAACCTGGAGGAGTATGAAGTTTATGAACCCAAGGACAGAAATACCTCCAGAGCAGGGACAGAAAGTTCTTACCATGACCAGATAGTCAACCCACCCAGTTGGGTTCAGTCTGATTCTGTGCTCAGTTAACCACTTTTGGCTTTGAAGAAGTTTGGCTTACAGCCTTGGGCCCCTTGAAAGGAGAGTGGGGAGGGGTGCTGGGGAGGACTGCTGCCAGGCCAGTCTTTTGTTCATTCGGCAAACATTTACTGGACAACTACTATGAGCACAAGAGTAAGAGCTTGGGCTAGAGTGATGAGTGAGACAGAGCTCCTCCCCAAACTGAGGGCTTAATTCTGGGAGTCTGACAAGTAAATGTTTACAAACATGGTGTGACAGAGGCTTTGAGAAGGGAAGCACGGAGTGCTCTGGGAACCCATAGAAGAGCCATCTACAGTGGTCTGGGGAGGGTCTGGGAATGCTTCCCAGGGGAACTGATGCCTGAGTTGATACCAGAAGGGACTTAGCAATAAAGAAAGGGGCTGGAAGAATCAGAGGATGAGGAGAAAAGAACTTTCCAAGGTTAGATAATCAACAAGGATCTACTGTGTAGCACAGGGAACTAATCTCAATATTATGTAATAATGTAAAAGGCAAAAGATTCTGAAAATAGCATATATTATATATGTATGTATAACTGAATCACTGTGCTGTATATCTAAAACTTAATCAACTATAGGTAAATAAATAATTTTTACTTTTTTAATTTTAATTTTTATTTAAACACCCAAAACAATAAATCTTTTTTTTTTTTTAAAAAAGAACTTTCCAAGGAGAGAGTGAAAAGGCTGGGGGGGACAAAAGTTTGTGGCAATGAAAAGAAGGGAAAAGATGTGGGGCAAGGGCTTGTGAGAGGTGAGGCTGGATAAATAATCATAAAATCCAAAATAATATAATAATAATTTCATAATAATAATGTCTAATATAATATAAGAAGATCCATGATGTTACTAATTGTAATTATTCATCATTAGTTGATTCAATCAATAATAGTTCACATGACTGACACTGCTAACTTTATAATCATAAGATCTCACTTGCATTGAATGAATAAAGCACATCTCGGCAGGGCATGAAGCTCAGTGCATTCCAGGCATTATCTTCTGTCACTCTCACAATAAGCCTACCAGGTAGGTGTTACTATTGTCCTACCTTACAAGTGAGAAAACTGCAGGTTAGAGAAGTTAAGAAGTGTACTGAAAGTCACATTTGCTATTAAGTGGCTGGTCTGACATCAAGATTGAGGTTTAGTATCAACTCCAGAAGGGATAAATTAGGAGTCTGGGATTAACATTACACAGTACTACATATAAACAACAAGGACCTCCTGTATAGCACAGAGAACTATAGTCAATATTTTCTAATAACCTATAAGGGAAAAGAATCTGAAAAAGAATATATATATATATATATATATATATATATACACACACACATATATATCACTGTGCTGTACACCTGGAACTAACACAACATTGTAAATCAACTATACTTCAATTAAAAACATGTATATAGACTCCAGAACCCTTCCTGGAAAATGGTTTGTCTAATAGCACAGTGCCTCAACAGATGTATATAAGAATTTGGACTTAAGCTTAAGAGAAAGTCATAGAAGAGTTTTGGGCAGAGGAGAGACACTCAAATTTTGTTGTCAAAAGCTCATTCTGGCTGCAGGGTGGAGGAGGAATTGGAAGGAAGAGAATAGAGGCAGAGTGGGCAGGGGAAGGCTTTGCTTTCTACTTCCTCTCTCAGATGGTGGTGGCTTGGACTAGGAAGGTGGCGACTGGGATGGAGAGAAGGCAGTGGATTCATGAGGTACATAAGAGGTAATATTGACAGGCCCTGGTGCCTGTGAGAGTGAGGGCAAGGAAAACTTGGAGAATGCCTCCCAGGTTTCTGGCTTAAGCGAATGAATAAATGGAGGAACCATTCCTCAAGAAGAGGAGCACGGTGGCGACTCCTGAGCCCACGTACCACAGCTACTGATGCCTGCAAGCTCTAGGGCCTGAGAGCAACAACTAATGAGCCCCTGTGCTGCAACTACTGAAGCCCATATGCCTAAAGCCTGTGCTCCGCAACAAGAGAAACCAATGCCATGAGAAGCCCATCGACCGCAACAGAAGAGTAGCCCTCTCTCTCCACAACCAGAGAAAGCCTGTGTGCAGCAATAAGACCCAGTACAGCAAGAACAAAAACAACAACAGGTGTCCTACATGAATTTCTAGTCTGCAGAACTATAAACCTATGAGACACACAGACATCTTCCTAAGGCAGCCTCTTAACAAAGACTTGTTTTGAGTTTTCACAGCAGCTACCAAGGAAATCAAACTTGTGTGGGGCACTTTTAAGTGTATGACCAACAAAGGATGCCCATTCCTATGTAATGTTTGATTTTGCTTCCCTTGTGGCTCAACTGGTAAAGAATCCGCCTGCAATGCAGAAGACTTGGATTTGATCCCTGGGTTGGAAAGATCCCCTGGAGAAGGGAAAGGCTACCCACTCCAGTATTCTGCCTGGAGAATTCCATGGAGTGTATAGTCCATGGGGGTGCAAAGAGTTGGACACGACTGAGTGACTTTCATTTTCACTTAAAAAAAATATACAAGGAGTTCCTTGGTTGCCTAGTGGTTAGGATTCTGGGCATTCACTGACAGGGCCAGGTTCAATATCTGGTCAGGAAACAGATTCTGCAAACACACGGTGCAGCCAAACAACAACAACAAAACAATCAACTAAACAAAAAAATACAGAGCTATATGGACATGAATTACTACTATGTAGAAATTATATATGCCTGTGTCAGGCTTAGGAAAAATGAAAATATCTGTTAATAATAAGAGATATAGTTATTGTTTGAAAAATATTTTCAATAAAAATGGAAAAACATTTTTTAAAAAAGAGGAGAATCATGGGAGGAGAAAGGTTCTAGGGATGAAGACACCTGTAGAGTTCACACTGTAGGGCAAGTGCCAGGTCCTTGGAGGGAAGGCTCAAAAGGCAGCTAGAGAGATGATTCTAGAGCTCAGGGAAGAGGAGTGGATCAGGCATCAGGAAGAAGAAGGGGACTCCAGCCATAGAGGGATGAGGTCTCCCATGTGCACACAGAGAGCAAGGCAAGGGTGAATGTACCTAACCCGTTTGAGGGAGGGCCCAGGGAGGAGGGTCTGCACGGAGCAGCCAAGAGTCAGCTTGCTCCTCTGGAAGGAGATATCTGGCAAGCCTGAGGTACATTTGAGACTTTGACTTCTTGACCTGAAAGCACCTTTGGAAAGTATTTAGTTCAAACCTGCCTCTTAATTATAGATGCCTCCCCAAAGAGGGACACTGGGCAGCCCAAATGCCAATTTCAGCACTCATGTATTTTGTAGTGAGCATGGGCTGGGGGACTGGGTCTCCAGCCATGGAGAGGGCTACTGAGAGCCATTCTCACTCCCTCGACCCATCCCAGCCCTCCTTGGCATATAAAGCTCTCACCCGTGTGACAAGGGTTTGATCCATCTGTTTAAAGAGACAGTATAGCATATTGGTCTAGCATATGGCCTTTGTTTAAAGAAATAGCTTGGTCTCTTTTTTAAAATTTAGTTTCATTGTTTTTATAAATCTGTGTTGAAGTGTAGTTGATTTACAGTGTTGTGTTACTTTCTGGTGTACAGCAAAGTGATTCAGTTATATATATATATATTTTTTTTCATATGCTTTTCCATTATGGTTTATCATAAGATATTGAGTCGAGTCCTCCGTGCTACACAGTAGGACCTTGTTATTAAACATATGGTCTTTACAGCGAGACAGTCTCTTTTCAAAACCTCCACCAACGTTCACTAGCTGTGCAATGTTGGGCAAGTAAATTCAGCCCCTGCCCCAATTCTCAGCTTTCCCATTCATAAACGGGGATAATAATTGTACCAACATCATTTGTTGTGAGGGTAAAATGAACTAGAACATTCTGTGGCAGGTACCACACTCTATTGAGTGTTAGCTGATCCTGGCCAACAAGAATGTATCTGATCCATTACAGTTTCCTTTTTTTTTTTTTTTGATGTGGACCATTTTAAAGTCTTTATTGAATTTGTTTTTTTAATTTGTTTTACTTTACAATATTGTATTGGTTTTGCCATACATCAACATGAATCTGCCACGGGTGTACACGTGTTCCCAATCCTGAACCCCCCTCCCACCTCCCTCTCCATTCTCTGGGTCATCCCAGTGCACCAGCCCCAAGCATCTGATTACAGTTTCCAAATCCAAATTCTTCAGGGCCTGATTGCTCAACAAAAATGCTTTGGGTTCAACACAGGAAAGATCAGAACTTAGCTGGCCTTTCTCCCCCTTTTTATATTTTGTGATCAGGTTTTACTCTGAATCACCTACAAATAGCAGTAATATTGATGTGGAGTTGGTAGAGGGGTGTCGAGGAAGAATCTACATCTTTTCAGTCCTGAGCCTCTGGATCATAGTCTCAGGTATTTCCATTTGAGCCTCTCTTCAAGTCTGCGAAGGAGGTGTCATTTATATCTATCTTTGTAGAGATGGAAAATAAGGCTCAAAGAGGTCAAGAACGTGACGCAAGTTCACACAATGAGTAGGGATGGGACTGGATGGAAACCCAGGCAGTCTGTTGTCAGAGCCTCCCAAGAAGTAGACATTTGGTGTTCATGGTTCTGGAGGGGAGCTCCTCGGCCTAAGTAGCCCCAAGTAAGGGTAATTCATACTTCCATACAACAGTAAAGGAGTAAGAGGGCCCTGGTGGCAGACCCAGGCCAGGCCAATTCAGGCCAGAAGGTAAAGATGGCTCTTTTGGAAAGCCCCCTTCTTGGGGGCCTTCTGTTCACAATCAGCATATGCACCTCTGGTCTGAAGGGTGGGGGTGAGGGGGCCTGTCCTGACCAGTGACCAAGCCAGATGTTTGTTGTGTGACTCCACACAGCACAGAGCTCACTACCCCTCACCAGGTTGGAATCTGTGTGCCATAGTTACAACCAGCTTCATCCCATAACTCAGAAGGTTTCAAAGATCCTCTGGGCTGAGGCTGGCCAGAGGCACAGCCAGGGAGGAGGAAGGTTGGCCTCCCAGCCCCTCACACAGCTCTGTTGGGGTTCCTTTCCTCGACAGGACTTTCCCTCACATCTTTCTAAGCCCAGATGCTCCCTGTTCTCCTGCAGCTTTCCCCACCCCAGGATGTCCACTAAGGCCTGCTTGGCTATTGGCTCCATTTCACTCTGCCTTTTGTGAAGATGAATCTCTTTGCCCCCTTTTCCTTCTCACAAAGCCCCATTCATCCTTACAGTCCCCTCCAATGTTGGTTCTTCTGCGAAGCTTCTTCAGCTTCCCCAGAAAGGGAAGGGCAAGGGGACAAGTGATCAGGGGGCACCTACTCTGTGCCAGCTGTAGCCCTGGGGGGTTTGCACACCTCACTTCATTCAATCTTCACAGGAACTCTGTGAGATTCTACAGGTAAAGGAACCCAGATTCAGAGACAGAAAGCAACCTGCCCAAATTTCCACAGCTAAGAAGGGACGAAATCTAGCTCAATTTAACTCCCAAGGCGCTACGGACTTGAACTCTCTCTGGATTAGATGGCACCGCCCGTCCTTGATCGCCTTCAATTTCTCTCTTTTTATCCCACCACGATGTCCCAGCAAATCCCATTGGCTCTACTTTCAAAGTTATATCCGGAATTTACCACTTCACCATCTCCCCAGACACCACCCTGGACTAAGCTTCCATCACCTTTCACCTGGATTACTTCAGTAGTACCCTGACTGCTCTTTTGCTCCCCACAGTGCTCCTAACTGCTTCACCCCTACCTCTTATCACCCTGTGCCTCAACACACACACAGTCTACTCATCACACAGAAGACAGAGGGAAACTATTAAAACACAAGTTAAGTCATGTCATGTCCCCAACTCAAAATCCTGCCCTGGCTCTTCTTTCCCTTACAGTGTCTGTCCTTATGCTGCCCCTCATGGCCTGCGCGCTCTGTCTCTGCCTCTCTCCCAGCCCTCTCTCCCTCGCTCACTCTGCTCCAGCTATTCTGGACTCACTGCTGCTCCTCTGGATACACTAGACATGCTCTTGTCTCAGAGTCTTTTATTCTTTTTTGATGTGGACTGTTTTTAAAGTCTTTGTTGAATTTGTTATAATATTGTTTCTGTTTTATGTTTTGGTTTTTTGGCCACAAGGCAAATGGGATCTTGGCTCCCCAACCAGGGATCAAACCCACACCCCCTGCCTTATAAGGTAAAGTTTTAACCACTCAACCACCAGGGAAGTCCCTCAGGGCCTTTGTATTTAGTTTCTTCTGTCTGGAACATTCTTGCACAGCTTACTACCTCGTTTCTTTCAAATTGTCATTCAAATGATAATTATCTCAGTGAGACTCTTACTATTACCCTGTTTAAATTTTCCACCCCTGCTCCACCATCACTTCCTACTCCTATTTGCCTGTTTAATTTTTCTCCCTTGTTAGCACTTATAACTAACTGTTATGGCTCATTTTATGTATCAACTTGACTGGGTCACAGGGTGCCCAGATATTTGGCTAAGCAGTATCTCTCTGGGTGTATCTGTGAGAGTGTTTCTGGATGAGATTTGACTGAGAAAAGCAGATTGCCCTCTCCAATGTGAGTGGGTCTCACCCAATCCATTGAAAGCATGAATATGATAAAAGATTGAAGAAAAAAATCCTTTTTCTATGCCTGAGTGCTATCAGTTCTTTCTTGCCTTTGATCTAGTAGTGGAACTTATATTATTGGTTTTCCTGGCCCAGGCCTTTGAACTTGGACAATAACTATATATACCATTGGCTCTCCTGGGTCTCCAACTCACCCACTGCATATCTTGGACTTCTCAGCCTTCAAAACTGCACGATCCAATTCATTTTAATATATCTTTTTATGTATATATACACATCCTATTTTATTGGTTCTGTTTTTCTGGGGAACCCAGACAAATACACCAACCAACAGTACACCTTTGTTATTTAAGGAAAAAGTTGTTGGTCTCCCATCACATCAACGTAAACTTCCCGAAGGCACAGGTTTTTGTGTGTTTTGTTCACTGCTGTATCTTCAGCACAATGCTTGGTGCTTAATAAACATGTTGAATGAATGATGGCCCTTATAATTGTACTTTGTGTGTCTTTTGTGTGTCTCCCAGGAGTCTGTGACATACTCCACCACAGACTGGCCTTTGCATCCCCAATGCCAGGCAAAGCACCTTTCACCAAAGGTTCCCAGTACATATTGAACAAAATGCCTTGATATGATCCATCCAGAATGCTGAACCAAAGAGGTATGCTTCCAGAACCAAAGAGGTATGGACAAAGAATGTTGGCCTGCCATTCCAGTAAACATAAAATGTTGCCGCCATCAAGCCCTGCAGCCTCCCCATCCCACCCCCAAGGCCGCCTGACACGGTGCACCCTGAGGGGAATTCAGATGGTGAAAAACAGAAAACATTCCCTTGCTTTGGTTATTGACTGGCCTTAGATAGTTAAGATGCATATCTAAGGAAGAATTTCAGTGACCTAGGACTCCTGCATCTTCTCAGAAGTAGAAAGATCACTAAAACAATTAACTGAGATATCTGATCCTCATGACTAGCAGTAACTTTTCCCAAGATGTGAAGTGAAGTCACTCAGTCACCTCTGTCCATTGGATTCTCCAGGCAAGAATACTGGAGTGGGTTGCCATTTCCTTCTCCAGGGTATCTTCCCAACCCAGGGATTGAACCTGGGTCTCCTGCATTGCAGGCAGACGCTTTATCCTCTGAGCCACCAGGGAAGCCCATACATTCCCAAGATGTATGCTTGACATTACCTATTTCTCAGGAAAAAAAAAAAATTCCTGTGTATCCTGACTTTTCCTTAGGAGCAGTTCCTGAGAGCTATGTGAGAGGTTGACTCTCAGGCTATAGTCCTCAATAAGGTTTTCTTCCCCACCCCATCCCATGTCCGCCTCCCCGCAAAAAACAACTTGAAACTGTTAGGCTGTGTGTTTTTCTTCAAAGGGCACAGGACTGAGTCCTCCACAGGACTCAGTACCGAATGCAGGAAGACGCCCTGTTTTCCCCACTCCTCCTAGAAACCCCAGCCTCGATCCCCTCTGCTCGACCTCCCTCCCTCCGTTGCCCCTTTCCTTCCCCCAGCCAAGCCCTCCTCGCCCGCCCGGGTACAGGCGATTATCTGAGGATGGTAATTATTGCGAGTAAATTGGAAGTTGTTTTGCACAGGGCTGTGTCCCACGCAGGTCGATTTGTATGCTTCCTGGGCACTTGTGGCACTCGAGAAATGCCATAGCAACGGCCCCGGCGCTGCCGGGTTCCGGGCGGCGGGTAGGGCTCCCTGCCACAGAGGCCCTCCCAGCCCCGCCTCCCAGAGCCTCCGTTCCCCGGTAGCTCCCGCCGGATGCTATACTGACCCGCATGCGGGCTGTTGTGGGGCAGAAACCAGATAATGGTTGAAGCAATCTGTAAAAGTGTAAATCGCAGGCTAGTTATGAGAACAATGACTATTCTGCGTGGAATGGTCTCCTTTCCCATTTGTTTCTCCCTGCCTTTCTGCGACTCCCCCCGGTCCCCTCGCCCCCGCCCGGAACCAGCGCCTGCCATATTCCCCCGCCGCCTCAGGAGCAGGAGCCCTGCTGGCCAGCCTTTATTCAGTGCAAAAATCACGGCCCTGGAACACCTTTTAGTGATGCGGCCCACAGAGACACCGCCAGCTCATCCCGCGGGGGCCGAGCCGCTGATTAAATTGTATTTACTCTGCCTTTCAGTCATTCAGTTGGGCTGGGACGAGGCCAGCTGGAATTAGTGACAACTTTGAAGCATATTGACAAAGAAAGGCCGTTTTATTGCCTGCAATGACACGCGATAATTCAAAGGAAGCTCCCGAGTGTTTCAAAGGAGAGCCTTAATTAGTGAATAGATACCAGATACCACTTTTGCTAATTGTTTGGATAGATGCAGACCTTAAAAGTCCTTTAAAAAACAGTTTTGAGATGAAAAGCAAGAAGGCCTTCCTTCTGCAATAGCCTCTTCTCTCTCTCTAAATCTGAGATCCTGACCAGGACAAAGCTTTGAAAACAAGAAAGTACTATTGAACTATTCATTCATTCCAAACATTTTTTAAGCACCTACTGTGCACCAGAACTATTGCAGGTGTTGAAGATCCAAATATGCAGCTAATGTTCTAGAGGAGGAACAGATAACATGGAAGTAAAGAAAAAGGAAATAATTTTAAATAATAGTAAGGGCTGTAAAGAATATAAACAGGGAGGTCTTGAGGGAGAGGTGGCTGAGATCTGAATGATAAGGTGGAGCCAGCCATACTAAGGTTTTAGGGGAAAGTGTTCCTGGCAGAGGGAATAGCAAGTGCAAAGATTGTGGAAATGGGCTTGGTGGTTCAAAGAAGAGAAATAAAGCCAATGTGGTTAAGGCAAACTGAACAAACAGGATGAGATTTGGACCAGCCAGGTCACTAGGGACTTGCAGCCACAGTAAGGAGTTTGGTTCATTTTTTTCAGTGCATTGTGAACTCACGGAAAGGTCTTAAGCAAAGGCGTGATGTGATCTGGTTTATATTTTTTAAAAAGATTATCAGCTGCTATTTAAAGAGCAGATTAGATTTTCCTAATAAGAAAATGAACTGAGACAGGAATAGGAGTACAGGGGTGGTTAGGAAGCCATTGGTAAATGCCAGGTGGCTTAGGCTTGGGTACTTGCAGTTGGGTGGGGAGAGGTGGAGAGATTCAGGATGTATTTTGAAGACAGAGACCACTGGGCTTGGTGATGGATTAGATGAGAGACAGAGAAGAGAATGTTTCTAGTTTCTGGGTTTGGGACTTGAGCAACTGAGTGGCGAGTGGTGTCATTTACAGAGATGGAGAAGACTGCAGCAGATCAGATTTGAGGGTTGGGAACTGATACTTATCTTTTTGATGTTTTCAATGTGAGATGTCAGAGAGACCTTAATATAGGAGCCTGAGGTTCACCTGAGAGGTTTGGACCTAAGGAAGACATTTGGAAATCCTTAATATTTAGCTAAGAGTTCTTGGAATTTTTGCTGACTTGTTCAAAGCTGACCCTAGGCTAGAGGGGAATAACTGCCTCCTTCCCTGCCTCCAAAACAATACCCTTGCCCTCCAAAAGAATGCCCTTGATCTGTCTCAGTGCAAACTTACTCTCAGAAAGGCAAAATAAAACCATGAGGTATACCTTTTTACTAATGAGAAGGGTGAAGATCGAAAGGTTAGAAAGCACTGTTAGCAAAGATGTGGGGAAGCAGCACCCTCATATACTGTTGACGGGAATGTAAGTTTACCCATCCCTTTGCTCTTGTTATTCAATCACTCAGTCATGTCCAACTCTTTGCCACCCCATGGACTGCAGCACGCCAGGCTTCCCTATCCATCACCTGCTCCCAAAGCTTGCTCAAACTCATATCCATCGAGTTGGTGATGCCATCCAACCATCTCATCCTCTGTCGCACCCTTCTCCACCCGTCTTCAGTCTTTCCCAGCATCAGGCTCTTTTCTAATGAGTCGGCTCTTTAGAAGTGGAGCTTCAGCATCAGTCCTTCCAATGATTATTCAGGACTGATTTCCTTTAGGATCTCCTTGCAGTGCAAGGGACTCTCAAGAGTCTTCTCCAACACCACAGTTCAAAAGCATCTTCAGTGCTCAACCTTCTTTATAGTCCAACTCTCACATCCATAAATGACTACTGGAAAAACCATAGTTTTGACTATATGGACCTTTGTTGGCTAAGTAATGTCTCTGCTTTTTAATACACTATCTAGGTTTGTCATAACTTTTCTTCCAAGGAGTAAGCATCTTTTAATGTCATCACTGAAGTCACCATCCGCAGTGATTTTGGAACCCAAGAAAATAAAGTCTGTCACTGTTTCCATGGTTTCCCCATCTATTTGCCATGGAGTGATGGGACTGGATGCCATGATCTTAGTTTTTTGAATGTTGAGTTTTAAGCCAGCTTTTACACTCTCCTCTTTCACCTTCATGGAGGGCAATTTAGCAAGTTCTATCAAAATGAGAAAGATATATACACTTTGACCCAACAAGTCCTCTTTTAAGAAATTATCCTACAGATATACTCACATATATTCACAAAAATGTATGTACCAGGATATTTATTGCCACAATATTTGTGATAGCAAAAGATTGGAAAAAATATCCATCAATGGGACTGGCCAAATAAATTAAAATGCACTCTTACAATGGCATATATACAGCCATTAAAACAAAGGAAGCTCTTGATGTTTTTATTTATTATTATTTTATTTTTTAATTGAGATAAAATTCACATAACATTAACTTCACTACTTTAACCATTTTAAAGTGTAATGTTCAGTGTCTTTATGTTTTGATCTTAAACACCATCTGAAATATATTGTTAAGTGCCTACCCTCACTCACCTTCTGTTCCCGCCTCTGCTTGTAATAGTGGGAGGAATTTTTTTCCACTGGGCACCTTTGAAAAGCCTCCATGACCGAGGAGGCTGAGACAGTTTATTGCTAGGGAAAGGTGGTGCTAATCTTAATCAGTGGTTCTCCGACTGGCACATTAGTGCAGAGAAGATTTTAAAAATGCCCTTGCCCAGGTCGCATCTCTAGAGAATTTTTATTTAATTAGTCAAGGGTGGGGAAGGGTGGGGCCTGGGCATGATTTTTTAAATTGAGACGTGATTAACACACAGTAAAATGCATAGGTCTTAAGCATATAGTTCAATGAATTGTGATAATTGTAGGCACTTGTGTAACCACTGCCCCAATAAAAACATAGACCATTTCCTCTGTCCCAGTCAATGCTCCCACCTCTGCCAGAGGCAGTCACCAGTCTGATTTCTATTATAGATTCATTTTGATTGTTCTTAAAAACGTATATAAATGGAATCAAGCAGTATGTAATATTTTGAGATTGGCTTCTTTCACTTGGCGTAATGGCTTTGCAATGCTAATACCATCCAAACTGTTGTACTAATCAACTTCCTTTTTATTGTTGTGTGGTATTCTCTTGATGTATCTTTGAAATACATCACAGTATGTTTTGCCATTCATACATCCAGGGACATTTGGACCAGGGACATTTGGACCAGGGACATTTTAGAGTCAATCATTTTATTATTGATTTGGAGGAACTCTTTATATATTCTGGATACTAGTCCTTTGTCAGATACATGTATTGCAAATAAAATCACCATTTAAAAGATCCCTAGTGATTCTATCATGAATCTAGGGTTGAGAACTCCTGGTACACTAAAGATCAGCCCCAGAGGTGCCCTAACTTTATGGATCCCCAAATCTGCCTCCTGGCAACTATGCCTGAGGACTCATTCTTCAATCCTATGAATATCCAGGGCTATGAGGATTTTAGGAGTGAGGGGTGCCTTGCCAGCCTTCTGTGGATCTGTCTGGCTTCTTGAACAGGTGTATTCATCTGAACTGTTCTCTTATCCTCTGATGTGAGACCTTAAGTGAGTAGTTTTCTTGTGTCTACCCTAAAATTTTCTTCATGTGATACTTGATCTTATTGCTTGACCCATTCCTACCACCTTGAGATGGTGTGTGTCAAAGTGAAAGTGAGTCACTCAGTTGTGTCCAACTCTTTGTGACCCCATGGATTATACAGTCCATGGAATTCTCCAGGCCAGAATACTGGAGTGGGTAGCCTTTCCCTTCTCCAGGGGATCTTCCCAAACCATGGATCGAACCTAAGTCTCCCACATTGCAGGCGGATTCTTTACCAGCTAAGCCAGAAGGGAAGCCCAAGAATACTGGAGTGGGTAGCCTATCCCTTCTCTAGCGGATCTTCCCGACCCAGGAATCAAAGAGGGGTCTCCTGCATTGTAGGCAGATTCCTTACCAAGTGAGCTATCAGGGATGGCTGTGTGTCAAAGAGACAAAGACAAATTTTTCTCCTGAATGGAGCAAGATATATCCCAGGCACAGAAAGAATGTGAATTTGTATATCTCCTCCCACCCATTGTCCACAGTCCACCTACCTACTCACTGAAAGGGAGACTCACTTTCTAATAGCCTGGCAACCGTTCAGCAACGGGCTGAGAGTTGATAGCCTGGTTCTGGTCTCTCTGAATGTGCTGTGCACTTGCTGCATGACCTTGCATGATGCAATTAACCTCCCTGAGTTTTGATTCCTGTGGCTGATGAAGGAGAACAGTCATTTCTTGCTTGTTGTGGGGAAAATGCCTGGCATAAAGTAGGTGCACACAAAGCCATCAGTTCCCTTGAAAGGGAAGCTGGGAAAGCTTGGCTTCAGAAGCAGGGCAGCTGTACTGTGAAAGGCTCTCCCTGCTTGGGGATTTGCCATGCCCTCAACATGCCCCGGTGTCATGTATCTGCTCCTCCTCTCCACACCTTCAGGGGCCTAGACTGGCCAAGGTCCCCCCTACTCTGTTGTCCTCGCCCTGCCCTTCTTGGCTAATTTGAACAGAGCATCCCACGAGGGCCCCTAGGCTCTTTAAGCTCAGAGCAGATGGCTGGAAAGCCAGTTCTCTGGGACATACAGTTCCTGACTCAGATCTGGGCAGGGGGCCAAGGCCTTCGAAGGACTAGGGAAAAACATAACCCTCATCCCCCACTCAAGAGCTTGTAGTTTTTACTGTCTGTCTCTTTTAGTGCCAAAGAGGTAAGAAAAAGGACCACAGTGGTTAAGATGTTAAGATTAGGTACTCCCCCCAATCCCTTGTTGGACTGGCACCAGAGAGGAGCCTTGATTCTAGCTTTTGGGAGAGGCACTCATCCATGTAGGGAGGGTTTCTCTGCTGCTTCAGGAGGGTGAAGATGCTGAAAAGGAACTCACAGGGAGCTCCCAGAAATGCCCCTAACCTGGGAAACAAGTGAGTGCAGGGCTCAGAGAATCTACCAACACTTGGCCCATCCATCTCACAGCCAAGCATGTGTGGCTTTATCCCTGCACACGATTTGGGAAAGGAATAGAAAAGGAATATCCGGTCCCTGGGTGTAACTCAGATTCCTCTACACTATTTCCAGGTCCCTCTTGAGGCAGGTTCAGGAAGGAGATGGAGCAATACTGGCAAGAGGAGTGGTTGGGATGGGCGTGCTTGGACCTCCCCTCTTCTCTGGTTCCTGGTCCCCATTATTGCTTTGAATGTATCAATCCCACTCACAGCCTCATTTGAGCTCTCCAACATGGTACCCATTGCTCTCCTTTAGGATTAGTGAATTGACAATTCATCCATCCACCCCTCCAACAAATATTTTGTTGTTGTTCAGTCACTCAGTTATGTCCAATTCTTTGTGACCCCCATGGACTGCAGCACGCCAGGCTTCCCTGTCCTTCATCATCAACAAATATTTACTTATCAGCTACTATGTGTAGGTACTTGCTAAACTCTGTGAAACTATAACTGTGAAAAAGAAAGATCTGTCCTTCACAGAGCTCATGTGAACATGGGAAAGCCAGGGAGGTAATCAGGCAGTCACATTCCATAGACTAAACCCAATGATAAAGGCAGGGTATGTCACATTGCCGCACAGAGAACCACTGCTGGGAAGGATCATGGAAGGGCCCTGGAAGGAGGGAGACCTGAGACTCATAGAGTAGATAGGGGGATAGTTAGACAAAGTGGAAAGTCCAGACAGAGGAATCAGCATGTGAGGGGGCCTAGAGGCAAGAGTTGAGAAAGTGGAGGTGGTTCAGTTTGAGAGGACTGTGGTGTATGTGTGCGTGTGTGTGTGTGTGTGTGTGTGTGTGTGTGTGTGTGTGTGTGTGTGTGTAGGGGCCATGAAGGTGGAAGATGGGACATAAGGTGGGAGAAGCGGTCAGCACCAGACTGAGGGGGGCATTGTAAGCCATGGTGAGGAGGAAAGAGTTGATTTTGAGTGCAAGGAGGAAGCTTTGAAGGGTTTAGACTGGCCCAGGACATGATCAGATTGGTGTTTTTGCAAGATCACTCTGATTTCTGGGTGCAAAGAGGGTGGGGAACAGGCACAAATATAAAAGCTGGAAGAAAGTCATGAGGCAATTGCAGTGAGCCACACTAGAGATGATGGTGGCATAGACCAGAATGGTGGCAGTGGAAATAGAAAGAAATGTTTAGATTTGAGATATATTTTGGAGGTGGAGTCAACAGGACTCAGTTTCTGACTTGAACAATTGAGGGGTTGGTAGAGCTGCTCTTGGGGATGGGCGTATTGAGGGAACAGGTGTAGGAGGGAAGGGTGAGAAATGAAGTCAGTGTCATGTTGAGTTCAATCTTCCAGGAAGACATGTCTTGTAGCCATCTGGACATCTAGGTCTGAAACTCAGGAGGGAGGATGAGGCTAGAGACAGAATTCTGACTTTTGGGGAGTGAATGAGGTAGCCTGAGGAGAATGGATGATGCCATGTTTTTTGCAGCAGTGCCATTCTTCCTGTCAAAGGATTCCCTCCACTTTGGTGCCTGCTTCAGCTCAAACTGTAGGAGGTAGTTTAGAAAGCACTTATCACACTTTGCAATTTAATGCAAAGACCCTGTGGATAATCCTAACTCTTGGCTCCCTCTTTCCTCTCAGTTCCTGTCATTTCCACAGCATTTTAGGCTGACTTGACCAGTTTCCAATAAGAATTTATCCAACCCTGGGGCCAGGCCAGCTACCATTCTTAGGAAATTTGGTTTCTGGCTCCCCCTGCTGGCAGAGCTGGAGATGACGCACCTCCTGGCGCAGAGCTGGAGGGCGCCCTTCCTCCCGGTTCCAAACTGGGACAAGATCCCTCTCATCCTCAAACAGGGAATTAAGACCTTAACCTCAGTCCTCTTCTCCACCAGCCAAAAACAAACAAACAAACAAACCCTCCACTCATTTTAGAACCCTAGATAGAAATAGGGGCAAAAAGCCTAATTAGGTATCTGGGAATCACAAATTAAATTCTTCCTGTTTCCAAATCACTTTCTTCTTTTTTTCTGCCCCAAGCCCACTCTTGACCTCCTTGCCCAAGAAAACTTCACTTGTTTATTTATATCTATCTCTAAAAATACCCTCTCCTATTCTCAGTCCCCAAGTGCAGCATTTTGCCGGCACCCAGTTGGCTTTCCTCCTCCTCATACACAGGGAAGCCAAGGCTTGTGCTGGAAAGACCACTTGGCTGGGAATGAAGGAACTTAGGTTTGAATCCCATTTCTGCCAACGATTCAGGCTGTAACCTTGGACAATCACTTCCTTCTTTCCTAGTGGCAGTTCCCGCACCTGTGACATTACGCTAGACTCCAGAAACCGTTCCAACTCTGGCGTTCCTGGCTTTGCCCCAATCACCTTAGCTTTTTCACTTCTTCCCATGCATCAAGCTTTCTCCTGTCACAGCGTTTTTAGTCGTGCTCTTCCCTTTCCCCCTTTTGTTTGATTAACTCCTCTTTATCCTTAGCTCTCAGCTCAAATACTACTTTCTCAGAGAAACCTTTCCCAGGCCTTCCAGACTGGGTCAGGTACCTCATCAGATGCTCTCAGAAGTTCCTGGAATTTTCCTGCCTACAAACCTCATCATGGTTTGCAATTTTCCACAGGCTTGTGTAATCATTGTTCCAAGTCTACCTACCCCTACCCCCAGGCCCACATCAGACTTTAAATTCCTGATAAGAACCTGTCTGTTTTGCTCACCACTGTACCCCAGCAAACAGATCCTTGACTGGCAATCTTGTAAAGACTTAACACATATTTACTAAATAAATGAATAAGAAATGAATGATTCCTTCCTCTTCATGTATCAGCTGCTTGCATCATGTTTAACACCTAACTAGCATTATGTTTAAGAGTAAAAAGTCAAAAGCCAGGCTGCTTGGGTTTAGAACTCAACTTTACCACTCACAAGCTATACAAACTTGTATAACTCATTAAATCTTCCTTGTGCCTCAGTTTCCTTATCTATCAATATAAAGTGACTTTAACAATAGTATACACTACCTAACAAGGTTGTTGTGAGGATTAATATAGGATTAAATGCACCTATATTAAGCTTAATATAGGTGTATTAAGCATGTAGAACAGGGCCTGACACTCAAGTGCTCCATTAGTAATAGCTATTGTTCTTATTCTGCCTCATCCATTTCTGCATTTACCTATTCTGAACTCTCCCACATGGTCTCATTATCTTATTTCCGGTCTGTGAGCATGGGTGACTCAGTGTAATTTGCAGACTAAAAAGCAAAGGGTCTTTTTTTATTATGGAAAATTTCAAACACACAGAGAAGCAGAGAGAAGAGGATAATGAACCTCTGTAACAAGCTTCAACAATTATCAACATTTTGCCAATCTATGCTCATCTATCTCTTTTTTTTCTCTACCGAATATTTTAATGTAAATCCCAGATGTCATATCATTTTATCTGAGAATACTCCATTACGTATTTCTAGCAGATAAGGGCTTTAAAACATACAATACCATCATCACACTTTCCAAATGAACAATAATTAGGGAAGGTTTAGAAAACTCCATTCCCTTGAGAGAAGCTGAGAGAATTCAATCCCTTGCTTTAGGGGTAGATGTGAAATGAGGAACAGCCACGAGAGTTAATATGAGTGCTTTGAACAGGACCTGACACATAAATGGAATATAGTAGTAACTCTTATTTTGATCCTCTTTCATTCTCTTCATTTATCCACTCTAAATCCTCCCCAACCTCTCTCTTATTTTTGGCCTGTGATAGGAGGACTAGGAGTCCTGGGTGGCAAGCTTCCTGGGTTATCAGCACTCTGGAATGGGAACTGGGACCCCAGAAGGCACTGAAAACAGCCCCAAGGAAGTGGCTACTGTTGGACTTAGTGGAACGGAAGGAGAGCTGGAGGACTTAGTGGGTTTAAAGAGGAGTCTCGTGGTTGTGTGAAAATGGCACTGAGAAAAATCCAATAACCTAAAGGCAGGCAAGCAGGAGGGTTGGTCCTTTCATCTAAGGATCAGGGGAAGATTATCACTGTCACTGGGAAACAGAGAGGGAGCAGTGCAGCTCCTGAGGGCATTCCTTTGAGTGTTTCTCTAAAGCCAACATAGGGGCAGCTCCCTAAGGCAGCAATCAGGGTTCTGCTTTGCTTCATCTTGAGTTCCCACAACTAGAGATGACTTTCCTCAGACTTGAGATAAAGATTTTTGTGCTCCCATCTCTCTTTTCGATGGAATTCTCTCCACCAGCCTTTCTTCTCACCACACATCCTCTGGGTACCCAGGGCACCTATACACTTTACCCGTCCCGCCCCGACTCCCAATCCCAATACAAACACGGCTCCAGGAAAAGAAGTGATTCAAACACTTCAGCAGCGTAAACAAACTCCTTCACAAACTGGCTTCCAACTACCCTTGCAACCTCATTTTCCACCACTCCCCTCTTCTTTCCAGCAATAGACAGTGTGACATAGTGAATGAGCACAGATTTGTGTCCATATTTACCTGGTATGGAATTCTGGCTCTGCCATTTCCTAACTTTGGAACCTTGGGCCAAGTCATTTTTTTCTCTGAACCTCAATTTTCACATCTGAAAAATGGGGAAAACCCTCATAACAGAGGGCCTAAAGCACATATGATTTAAAGTCATATACACCAGGAGAGCAGACCATCTTCTCTCAGTTCCCTTTTTAACTCTGAATGACCTACGAAATTTATATAAAGTTTAAAATCCTCTGGACATGTGGTAGACATGTGACAGGGGCAATAGGTGAGTTTTCAAATGCTAACTGTTAATTAGTGCCTTGAGGAATTGTAATGTCATGTTCTTACCACTATATGAACAAGAACAATTTTTGTTGGCTCACAAACCTATTTAGTATCACACCACGTTACCTAAGCCCTAAGGTCTGCTTTTGAAAATATGCTGCATTTAAGTTGGAGCTTCCAAAGAAATGGTAGTGAACATACACCACTGATACCTGGGGTAACAAGCAAGTTTGGCCTTGGAGTACAAAATGAATCAGTGAAAGGCTAACAAAGTTTTGCTGAGAGAACATACTGGTCATAGCAAACACTCTTCCAACAACACAAGAGATGACTCTGCAAGTGGACATCACCAAATGGTCAACACTGAAATCAGATTGATTATACTTTTTGCAGCCACATATGGAGAAGCTGTATACAGTCAGCAACAACAAGACCTGGAGCTGACTGTGGCTCAGATCACGAGCTACTTATGGCAAAATTCAAACTTGAAGAAAGTAGGGGAAACCACTAGGCCATTCAGGTATGACCTAAATCAAATCTCTTATGATTATACAGTGGAGGCGATGATTAGATTCAAGAGATGAGATCTGATAGACAAGAGTGCCTGAAGAACTATGGATGGAGGTTCATAACCTTGTACAGGAGGTGGTGACCAAAACATCTGAAACAAAAAGAAATGCAAGAAGGCAAAGTGGTTGCCTGAGTAGGCCTTAAAAATAGCTGAGAATGGAAGAGAAGCAAAAGGCAAAGAAGAAAGGTAAAGACATCCAACTGAATGCAGAGTTCCAGAGAATAGCGAGGAGAGATAAGAAAGCCTTCTTAAGTGAACAATGCCAAGAAACAGAGGAGAACAATAGAATGGGAAAACTAGATTCTCTTCAAGAAACTTGGAAATAGCAAAGAACATTTCATGAAAAGATGGGCACCATAAATAACAAATGGCAAAGATCTAACAGAAGCAGAAGAGATTAAGAGATGGCAAGAATACACAGAAGAGCCATATAGAAAAGGTCGTAATGACCTGGATAATCACAGTGGTGTGGTCACTCACCTAGAGGCAGACATACTGGAGTGCAAAGTCAAGTGGGCCTTAGGAAGCATCACTATGAACAAAGCTAGTGGAGGTGATGGAATGCCAGCTGAGCTATTTCAAATCCTAAAAGATGATGCTGTTAAAGTGCTGCACTCAATATGCCAGCAATTTTTTAAAAACTCAGCTGTGGCCACAGGACTGAAAAAGGTCAGTTTTCATTCCAATCCCAAAGAAAGACAATGTCAAAGAATGTTCAAACTATTGTACAATTGTGCTCATTTCACATGCTAGCAAGGTAATGCTCAAAATTCTTCAAGCTAGGCTTCAATAGTACGTGAACTATGAATTTCCAGATGTTCAAGCTGGATTTAGAAAAGGCAGAGGAACCAGAGATCAAATTCCCAACATCCGTTGGATCATAGAAAAAGCCAGAGAATTTCAGAAAAACATCTGCTTCATTGACTACACTAAAGCCTTTGACTGTGTGGATCACAACAAACTGGAAAGTTCTTTAAGAGATGGTAATACCAGACCACCTTACTTGTCTCCTCAGAAACTTGTATGCAGGTCAAGAAGCAACAGTTAGAACCGGACATGGAACAATGGACTGGTTCAAAATTGGGAAAGGAGTATGTCAAGGCTGTATATTGTCACCCTGCTTATTTAACGTATATGTACAGTATATGTTACGTGTACAGCAGATATTCCAGATGTTTAAGCTGTATTTAGAAAAGGCAGAGGAATCAGAGATCAGATTGCCAACATCCGCTGGATCATTGAAAAAGCAAGACAGTTCCAGAAAAACATCTACTTTTGCTTTATTGACTACACCAAAGCCTTTGACTGTGTGAATCACAACCGTGGAACATTCTTAAAGAGATGGGAATACCAGACCATCTGACCTGCCTCCTGAGAAATCTGTATGCAGGTCAAGAAGCAACAGTTAGAACTGGACATGGAACAGAAGACTTGTTCCAAATAGGAAAAGGAGTACTTTAAGGCTGTATATTGTCACCCTGCTTATTTAACTTATATGCAGAGTATATCATGCAAAATGCTGGGCTGGACAAAGCACAAGCTGTAATCAAGATTGCCAAAAGAAATATCAATAACCTCAGATATGCAGATGACATGACCCTCATGGTAGAAAGCAAAGAAGAACCAAAGAGCCTCTTGATGAAAGTGAAAGAGGTGAGTGAAAAAGTTGGCTTAAAACTCAACATTCAAAAAACAAAGATCATGGCATCTGGTCCCATCACTTCATGGTTAATAGATGGGGAAAACGTGGAAACAGTGACAGGTTTTATTTTCTTGGGCTCCAAAATCACTGCAGATGGTGACTGCAGCCATGAAATTTAAATAATGCTTGCTCCTTGGAAGCAAAGCTATGACCAATCTAGACAACATATTTAAAAGCAGAGACATTACTTTGCCAACAAAGGTCTGTCTAGTCAAGGCTATGCTTTTTCCAGTAGTCATGTATGGATGTGAGAGTTGGAACATAAAGAAAACTGAGTGGTAAAGAATTGATGCTTTCAAACTGTGAGGCTGGAGAAGGCTCTTGAGAGTCCCTTGGACAGCAAAGAGCTCAAACTAATCAATCCTAAAGGAAACCATCCCTGAATATTCTTCATTGGAAGGACTGATGCTGAAGCTACAATACTTTGGCCACCTGATGTGATAAGCCAACTCACTGGGAAAGACCCTGATGCTGGGAAAGATAGACAGCAGGAGGAAAAGGGTGCGACAGAGGATGAGATAGTTGGATGGCATCACTGGTTAAGTGAACATGAGTTTGAGTAAACTCCAGGGGACGGTGAAGGACAGGGAAGCCTGTGGTGCTGCAGGCCATGGGGTCACAAAGGGTTGGACACGACTTAGTGATTGAACAGCAACAATACACCACAGCACTACTTCTTTTCTTTTTAAATTTATTTATTTATTTGGCTGCATGAGGTCTTAATTGCACCATGTGGGATCTTATTCCCTGACCAGGGTTTGAAACTGAATCCCCTGCATTGGAAGCACAGAGTCTTAGCCACTGGACCACCAGAGAAGTCCCACTGCTTATTTCTTAAATGAGACTTTTGGCTAGATTTTTGAAGCCACCTCTTCACCGTAAATTTAAATTAGGAGTGAAGGAGTTACACGGTTCAAAATAGCCTGGAGTCAAAACTCCCCTCCAGGTCCTCCCCACCATTCTATGCAAAACAAAGAACTCTCTCACCCAAAGAAAAAAATGGACATTAAGGTTGATTACGCCCAGCTCCCAGCCAGTCCATCCCCTGGTGGATCTCCAAAATTCCTTGCCCCAGCCGTTCAAGAGATAACTACTCCGAACAACCTTGGAGAAGAATAGGTCCCCTTAAGACAGTAACTTTCCACATATACATGCACATATATACATACTCTTTTCCTGGATAAGTGCAGCAGCTGGCTAATCTGACTCCTGCCCCTTCTCTCCTCATTAAAGGTGATTGTTCCTGTAAGAAGTGCCTGTCTCCTCCTTTTTCTAAACCTCGCCTTCTCTAACTCCCTATCTACAACGAGGTCTATGCCTCCTCCTGCTGCTGCTAAGTCGCTTCAGTCGTGTCCAACTCTGTGCGAACCCATAGACGGCAGCCCACCAAGCTCCCCCGTCCCTGGGATTCTCCAGGCAAGAATACTGGAGTGGGTTGCCATTTCCTTCTCCAAAGCATGGAAGTGAAAAGTGAAAGTAAAGTCGCTCAGTCGTGTCCGACTCTTCGCGACCCCATGGACTGCAGCCCACCAGGCTCCTCCGTCCATGGGATTTTCCAGACAAGAGTCCTGGAGTGGGGTGCAATTGCCTTCTCCGCTATGCCTCCTAGGGTGTTTGAATTTAAAGCACGCTCAGTGTCGGACATCGCCCAATTGGGAAAGGAGAATATTTGGGGACGCTGTGGAGGAGCTTTCTAGGGGCCATTAAAACGACTGAGATCCTTTGAGACAGTCTACCCCACTCACAAGGATATCACACCCACACCCACACCCGAATCTGCCGCAGCATGATTTGGACTGGACTGAAATGCAAGACAAAAAGACGCAATCCAGCCCGCGCCACTGCGCTAGCGACTGCCTCTACACCCACCCAGCCAGCGTATGCGCCGGCGCGCGACCTTCATGGGCGGGGCCTAGGCGGTGGCGCCAGAGCGTGATACAGCGGATTGGCCGCCGGGACGTCGACGGTTGACCCGGCCCCGCCTCCATTCGCATGGCGCATGTGCAGGGCGGGAAGGAGGGAAATTCAATCCGCGGCCGAGATACCGGAAACCCTCTGAGGTGTCATGGAGGTGTCCCGAGGTTTTTCGGAAGCTGGGCCCTTAAGCCCGGAGCAGGCTGCCAGTTACCTGAGGTATGTTTGGGACGGTGGGCGGGTCTGGTTCACCGGCCCTGGCCGGGAGTGGGGATGAAGGTCTCTTGGACTCCCTCAGGGGCCCAAAGTGCCGACAAGGGCGAGCGCCCTTGTCCTCCGAAGAGGGTGTGGGAATATCTGCAGATTTCTAAATCCTGGGGAGCCTCCGATGCCGGGTCAAATAACTCTCCCGTATGAACTCGATTGAAGAGCCAGAACTTCAGTCGATCCAGGCTTTCTTGGGTCTTCAGCTTTCAAAATTACTATTTTGAAATCCATTTTCTTTCAATACATAAAAAGTGGTGATACATTATGGTATTGTTCTTACTAAATTTAAATATTTTCCTTTTATAATTTAATGTATCGTTTTCAGTCGGGGTTGAGCACTCACCTTTCTGTTTGGAAATAGTTAAAAATTTTTTTGAAATATACTAACATATTAAAGATATAAAATTCACATTATATGTAGTAAAAATATTTTCCCTTTTTATTTTTCCAACGATTTTTGTGCATGTTGTGCGTTAATATACAAACATAAATTTTAACATCCCCCCCACAAAAAAAGCTTTTCTTGGGTCTTTCCAGTCTACCAAGCTCCAGGCCTAGGGGATACAGAGGAGTAAAACACTGTCCCTGCCCCCAGATTGCTTATATTCTAGTGGTGGAAAGAGATAGGTAAATGTGTAGGGAATGGCCAACCACAAGGGTCACTGGGCTGAGGGAAGGGCTCACAAGAGGAGACTTTGGTGTTGAGAAAGGAATGTTCTTTCACCAGATGGCTAAGGATGGGGGAATGAACATTTAAATGTTTTTAAAAATTGTTATAAAATAAAACATAAAATTTACCATCTTAGCCATTCTTTTTTATTAATTTATTTTTTATTAAAGTATAGTTGATTTTCAATGTGTTAATTTCTGATATACAGGAAAGTGATTGATTTATACATATATTTTTAGGATTTAAAAACTTTTTTTAATTCAAGTATTGTTGATTTACAACATCATGTTGATTTACAACATCATGTTATTATAGTTTCAGGTATACTTTTTCATATTCTTTTCCATTATGGTTTATCACAGGATATTGAATATGGTTCCCTGTGCTATATACCTTGTTTATCCATTCTATATATAATAGCTTGCATCTGCTAATTCCAAACTCCAAAACCCGTGGTGTAGGAGCACAGAAGGGGTAGGGCTCAGGGCACAGGCAGCCACTAAGGTGGCTTCTTTCCATGGAGAGAGGGGTGCAAGAAGGTTACTGCGAGGCCAGGTAGAGACTTCAAGGTCGATGAAGGACTGTGTGTTCTGGGTGAGTGGCCGTGTGTCACTGCTCATCCACTGTGCAGCAGCAGTAGGCAACTTCAGGAGAGCCCTGTCCTCCTTCAGTGTGCCTCAGGCATCCTTTACTGAGAAAGCTTAGCATTGTGCTGGCTGTAGAGGAGAGATGCTTAAAGGAATTCTGTCATCATAGAGCAGGTATTGAGGGGTAAATTTGGAACTGAGACCGTAATAAATGATGACTGACAGAGTTATCTGACCTCTATTTATCTATGATCCACCCTCTCTGCCATGTCACTCACTGTCTGTCACTCTCTTTGTGACCCACTTGCTTGTCCTCTATGTTGTCCACTCTCTTGCTGTCACCCATCTGTTCTCTTTCTCTATGTCACCCACTTTCTTCTGCTATTTAATTTCTAATATTGCTTCTGTTTCATTCTACTCCCATTGCTTTGGTCAAGGTCACCAGTGACTTTCATATAGCTAAATCTAATGGTCAGTTCATAATCCTCCTCTTCCTTTGCCTACCAGTAGTACTTGACAGAGTAGAGCAGTTCTCCACAAAATGCTAGATCCATTTGGCCACTGGGGCCCCTCAATCTCCTGACTTGAGGTCACAAAGAATGTCTGACTCTTTGCGACCTCATGGATTGGGGTCCACCAGGCTCCTCTGTCCATGGGATTTTCCAGGCAAGAATACTGGAGTGGGTTCCCATTCCCTTCTCCAGGGGATCTTCCCAACCCAGGGATTGAACCCAGGTCCCCTGCATTGCAGGTAGACTCTTTACTGTCTGAGCCACTAGGGAAAACTATATATGTATATATATGTCACACACACACATATATATAATATATAGTGCATGTTTGAAAGTTGCTAAGAGCGTAAATCTTAAAAATTTTTTAAAGTTCTCATCACAAAAAAATCTATAATTATGTATGGTGACAGATGGTAACGACCTATCGTGGTGATCATTTCACAGTACATATAAATATCAAGTCATTAGGTTGTACACCTGAAACTAATACAATGCTGTTTGTTGATTATATCTCAATAAAAAATTTTAAAAAACTATTCTAGAGCCAAAACAAAAAGATTTAAGATTCAGTATTTTTGTCAAGAATTCTTCATAGGTAAGGTCATGTACTTCATATTGCAACATATCAGGAAGTATACACTGTCTGATTTTTCTACTTTTAGTAATTTTATGGTTGATCAGTGAGTTCAGGTAGTCGTAGGCAGATCACTCCTTTGCAAAGTTGCATTTCCCCCCTTGTGATGAATAAATAATATGTCAGGGATACTTCAGCATCCTATGAATACCCACTTCCCCATCAGCCTTTCATCCATTGACAAGCATTGTTATCAATAATATAATTATTATCAATGCCTAAATCAATTATTTCATTAGATATTACAAGAGGTGGTTTTCTAATTTCACCATTCTTTCTGTATTAATTAGCTGGAATTCTTTCTGTTAATGTTGAAATACCATTTTTTAAAATTATACTCCTTTGGTGATCCTATTCAGGTTCTTGGTTTTAAATTTCATCTTTAAAAAAAACTTATTTTTGGGTGCAGTGGGTCTTCATTGCCAGATACAGGCCTCCTCTAGTTGTGGCAGATGGGAGCTACTCTTCATTGCCTTGTATGGACTTCTCATTGTGGTGGCTTCTCTTGTTCTCTTCTCTTGGGGGAGCATGGACGCTACAGCATGGGCATTTCAGTAGTTGTGGCATGTGGGATCTTCCCAGACTGGGGATTGAACCTGTGTCCCCTGCATTGAAAGGCGGACTCCCAACCACTGGACCACCAGGGAAGTCCCTAAATCCTGTGTTTATGTTGTGAATTTTCACATTTTTGTCTTTAGTCCTGAACTATTCTGAATGCTAGACTCCTGTATCCAGCTACTTACTCTGTATCTCTACTTGATAATAGACATATCAAACTTGCCAAAAGTAGAGGACAGATCTTGAAAAATAACAAAATTGGAGGACTCTCTGTACCTGATTTCAAAACTAACTACAAAGCTGTGGTAGTCAGGTTACATATATAAGTATAAACATAGAGATCAATGGAATAGAACTGAAGAGTTTAGACTCTTCTTTCATGTAACAACATAAAGCACCCATTTTTTGTTGTCATTTAGTCACTAAGTTGTGTCTGACTCTTGTGACCCCATGGACTTGAAAGGTTGTTGTTGAATTACGACACCGGGATTCTTGGCCCCCGGAGGAGAAGAATTTAATCCAGGGCCAGAGACAAGGCTTGATCGCTCAGAGCTTTTGTGTAACAAAGTTTTATTAAAGTATAAAGGAGATAGAGAAAGCTTCTGACATAGGCATCAGACGGGGGCAGAAAGAGTACCCCCCGCTAGTCTTTAGCTGGATGTTATATAGTCACCAGCAGTCTGTTAATGAAAGAAAGGAATGTATCAAAACTTAGAATGGTACCAGGCCCCTCACCCATAAGATGTATTTTGGGATAATTTTGGCTCCAAATGGTTTATCATGGGCCATAAAGGATTAACTTGAATCTTGAAGAAGGGCAGAACACCATACAAATAGTGTCATTTACATAGATTAGAGAAGTTGCTCAGTCCTGTGCGACTCTTTGCGACTCCATAGACTGTAGCCTGTCAGGCTCCTCCGTCCATGGGATTTTCCAGGCAAGAGTGCTGGAGTGGGTTGCCATTTCCTTCTCCAGGGGATCTTCCTGACCCAGGAATCGAACCTGGGTCTCCCACATTGCGGGCAGACGCTTTACCGTCTGAGCCACCAGGGAAGCCCCCAGAGGAACAATATTGGAGTATGACATACTGGTTTATCAAGTAGGTTCTGAGCCCAAAAAGGCGGAACCGAATTGAAGACAGAGTTTGGGGTAAATGCATAGTACATTAGCATAGCTTAAGACCACTGGACCATTCAGGTATGACCTAAATCAAATCCCTTATGATTATACAGTGGAAGTGAGAAATAGATTTAAGGGCCTAGATCTGATAGATAGAGTGCCTGATGAACTATGGAATGAGGTTCGTGACATTGTACAGGAGACAGGGATCAAGACCCTCCCCATGGAAAAGAAATGCAAAAAAGCAAAATGGCTGTCTGGAGAGGCCTTACAAATAGCTGTGAAAAGAAGAGAGGCAAAAAGCAAAGGAGAAAAGGAAAGATATAAGCATCTGAATGCAGAGTTCCAAAGAATAGCAAGAAGAGATAAGAAAGCCTTCTTCAGCAATCAATGAAAGAAATAGAGGAAAAGAACAGAATGGAAAAGACTAGAGATCTCTTCAAGAAAATTAGAGATACCAAGGGAAACATTTCATGCAAAGATGGGCTGGATAAAGGACAGAAATGGTCTGGACCTAACAGAAGCAGAAGATATTAAGAAGAGGTGGCAAGAATACATGGAAGAACTGTACAAAAAAGATCTTCATGACCCAGATAATCATGATGATGTGATCACTAATCTAGAGCCAGACATCCTGCAATGTGAAGTCAAGTGGGCCTTAGAAAGCATCACTACGAACAAAGCTAGTGGAGGTGATGGAATTCCAGTGGAGCTATTTCAAATCCTGAAAGATGATGCTGTGAAAGTGCTACACTCAATATGCCAGCCAATTTGGAAAACTCAGCAGTGGCCACAGGACTGGAAAAGGTCAGTTTTCATTCCAATTCCAAAGAAAGGCAATGCCAAAGAATGCTCAAACTACCACACGATTGCACTCATCTCACATGCTAGTAAAGTAATGCTCAAAATTCTCCAAGCCAGACTTCAGCAATACGTGAACCGTGAACTCCCTGATGTCCAAGCTGGTTTTAGAAAAGGCAGAGGAACCAGAGATCAAATTGCCAACATCTGCTGGATCATCAAAAAAGCAAGAGAGTTCCAGAAAAATATCTATTTCTGCTTTATTGACTATGCCAAAGCCTTTGACTGTGTGGATCACAAGAAACTGTGGAAAATTCTGAAAGAGATGGGAATACCAGACCACCTGACCTGCCTCTTGAGAAATCTGTATGCAGGCCAGGAAGCAACAGTTAGAACTGGACATGGAACAACAGACTGGTTCCAAATAGGAAAAGGAGTGCGTCAAGGCTGTATATTGTCACCCTGCTTATTTAACTTTTATGCAGAGTACATCATGAGAAATGCTGGACTGGAAGAAACACAAGCTGGAATCAAGATTGCCAGGACAAATATCAATAACCTCAGATATGCAGATGACACCACCCTTATGGCAGAAAGTGAAGAGGAGCTAAAAAGCCTCTTGTTGAAAGTGAAAGAAGAGACTGAAAAAGTTGGCTTAAAGCTCAACATTCAGAAAACAAAGATATGGCATCTGGTCCCATCACTTCATGGGAAATAGATGGGGAAACAGTGGAAACAGTGTCAGACTTTAGTTTTTGGGGCTCCAAAATCACTGCAGATGGTGACTGCAGCCATGAAATTAAAAGACGCTTAACTCCTTGGAAGAAAAGTTATGAGCAGCCTAGATAGTATATTCAAAAGCAGAGACATTACTTTGCTGACTAAGGTCTGTCTAGTCAAGGCTATGATTTTTCCTGTGGTCATGTATGGATGTGAGAGTTGGACTGTGAAAAAGGCTGAGCACCGAAGAATTGATGCGTTTGAACTGTGGTGTTGGAGAAGACTCTTGAGAGTCCCTTGGACTGCAAGGAGATCCAACCAGACCATTCTGAAGGAGATCAGCCCTGGGATTTCTTTGGAAGGAATGATGCTAAAGCTGAAGCTCCAGTACTTTGGCCACCTCATGCGAAGAGTTGACTCATTGGAAAAGACTCTGATGCTGGGAGGGATTGGGGGCAGGAGGAGAAGGGGACGACCCAGGATGAGATGTCTGGATGGCATCACGGACTCGATGGACGTGAGTCTGGGTGAGCTCCAGGAGATGGTGATGGACAGGGAGGCCTGGCGTGCTGCGTTTCATGGGGTCGCAGAGTCAGACACGACTGAGCGACTGAACTGAACTGAGGGGATTATGGTTGCTATAGTGTTTTGTTTTGGTTTTTTTTTTTTGATCTGTTCAGCAAGCTTTCACATCTACCCTCTTCTGGTGATCTTATCCTTTGGCCACTAAGGTGAGCAAGATAATAGTTTTTAACATTTTTCTTCTGAAATATAAGACATATATAAGAAAATGTAAATATTCAATTTAATGAATTATCATTATAATTACTACCTAGGTCATAGTTTGTTTTTAGATTTATATTCTTGTCTTAATGGAAAGTCTTACCTGTTTGCACACTGAGGTGGCCTGAAGGTTAACTGAAGGCACACTTGAGGGTTTAGGACTTTTTACAAAACAACCCTAGGTTTGTTCAGATTCTGGGTTAATTGCTTACTTGAAGCCCCAGAGTTTTGTGCTCCAGTGCCGTAGTTAACCAGATAACCTTGGGCTGAAATATCGAGGGCTGGAGGTACCAAGGTTCTTTTTTACCATAAAAGAACTTAATATTGTTCCTGGAGAATTTTTCATTTTTAGTTAGACTTTATCCCAAGGGGCCAGTCAGGATGTTAACCATGAAATGCTCCCCTGAATAATGAAACTTTTTCCTGCTGAAGAGCATTAGTTGGTATAATCTATCTGAATGCCAAAGCATATCCTCTATGTCAAAAAAAGAGAGAATTTTGGTTTTGGCATAATTATGAATTAGCTGCTCTTTCTGGAGTCATTAGCAGATTCATCTGCTTTCTGATGGCATGTTGTTAACATGTAAGAGATGCTATCTTCCTGTTTTTTCTGGTAGAAGGTATTTGTCCAGTTCAACCGAAATTGTTAGGTCTTAAGTTACAAAGAGGGTGGCAGATCCCTATCTGCCTTTGAAACAGGCCTTGCTCTTCTTGCCTCCTTATATTCTCTTTCTGACAGGGTTCAGAGGACCTGAAAGAGCACTAAGAACCTTGGATCTCTTTTGGTCCATTTGGTTTGGTCCAGATAGTTCTTGTCTAGATTCCCAAGCCAGTGACACAGATAAATACTACAGAAAGCCTTACACTGTTTTAAGTAATAGAGGGAAACAGAGTACATATATGGACAATGTGAAAAGCTTGTGTAGGGTTTTTTTTTTTTTAGACACCATCCACATTTATTTATATGTATCATTTGAGTCCCACTTAATGGGCTTTTTCACCTAACTGAACAAGTGCTGATCCAAACACACTGCATTACCAGACTTGTTCTGTACTCAAAGATTCTGGACTGATTCAATTTAAAGTATTTTATAAAATAAATGCACTAGAACTTCCCTATGTGTTACTGCAAAGAGCTGAACACAGTAAAAAAAAATACATTTGGCTTTCCCCTTCAGCTGATCAAAATTCTCCTTTGGGCCCCAAAGCATTAGAAGGTAGGAGACTGTGGATATTCACCAGAACCCTTCATTCTCTCCATCTCTTCATCAGTTTCTGGGCTGCTCACTGGGGATGCTTTTTCTTGGTTACTACTATTAGTATATGTTTTAGAGGGTCTGTTCTGTATCTCCCAGCCGTGACTTCTTGAACTGCCACCCATCATCCATGTCTGAGGCTTTCCTCTTGGTCACCGGCAGGGCACTACAAGCTGGACTCGCTTCAGGAAAGTCTGTGTATTCCACCATTAGGGTTAGATTGTGGACCCCACTGAGAGGGTGGGTGGTAGTACAGCTACTTCCAGAAATGCGCCTATTTTTCAAGGAGATAACACATGAATGGAGAAGTTCACAATCCGGAAAAAAGGTCCGTAAAGCTTGACAAAGCAAAATGTTCTCCTGAGGGTCTTTTTGGACATTCTTCTCTCGTGTTGCTTGCAACTGTGCTTGTTTTCTTTTTTTAATTTCTCCTTTTAATCTGTTTACATCATTTAGTAGTTTTTCTACAGCTCTCTCACTGTGTTCCACTTTTTCGCATATACTCTTTAATTCATCTTGTAAAGAACTATACATTTCATTTATCTTCTGCACCTCCTTTAAAGATCCATCTTTAAAAAATTCAGAGCTGTGTTTTTACTGCTCGACTGAAACCAGCAGACGTACAGGAACCAGATGCAGTTTTATAACCCAGCTGTTCGGACATGCCCAGATTGGCCACCACTAAAGGTATCCTATGAAAAAGTCCTTTCTGAGGCTTATATAAGGCGTGCTCCAGTCGATGAGTAGAGCAGCTTTCTGTTATTATACTTGGTGTTAATAACAGAAAAACAAGTTCCTGGCTTGAAAGATGCTGCTGTAAGTTTCTGTGAAGCAGTCTCTCTCTAAATGTCATGATCTGGTCTGAATGACGTCGCAATTTGTACCAACCAACCACATCCTTCTTGACATTTGATAATATTTTCTTCAGCGCCTGCTCATTTACTTCACCAGAAGAATTATAAAAGCTAAAAAGCTGATAGCATGAAATGTATTTCTGAATGTCAATTGTATAAATAACTTCAACATTATCTATCTGGGAATCAGTGATGCTGTTCTTGGCTTCACCTTTCACTTCCCCAAGGAGAAAACCGTGTCCGAGTCGGTGTTGAGGTGCTGGAAGGCGAGCGCAAATCCAGAGAGCACCGCCGACGTGCTCTCGCCCTCCATGCTTCCCTCGCCGCCGCGCGGCCCCCCGCTTGTGTAGGGTTTTATCCTCAGAGCCCTAGGCTTACCATTTTGGGGTAGGGGTCGGGGAAAGCACTTGGAGAAGGGATACAGCCAGAGTTGATGGTACTTTTTCTTTCTAAGATAAACCAGGAGTCATGAACTGGCAGTCCATGAGCCACATTCACAGATAAATTTTATTTTCTGACCCAGTGTTTTAAACATGTATGCGTTAGTTACTATTTAAAAATCAGGAGAATTCACATAAAAATCAGAATTTCCAACTGTCTTTCAACCATCAGAAAATCTTGGCAACTCTGGACTCTTTTTTTTTAAATTTTTTTTTTCTATTTTTTTAAAATAAATTTTTAATTTTTAAATCTTAGTTTACTACTTTTTTTTTTTAACTAATTTCTCATTTTCCCTTTGGTTTGTTTTATTTTTACAAACCCTTGGAAGGCTTAGTTTCAATAGATTGCAGGGAGGTAGCTGCTCTGCTGTGTATGAAAGCCAGACCTGGAGGCAGGTCCTCTATGAATGGTTTAACACCAGTTTCCACAGGAGCTTGTGTGTGATGGGTGAGGGGCGGCACCCTGTGTCCCAGAAGGATGGGCTTTCCATATTAGACCCCGGTCCCAACATGCGGCAGGGCTGCCACGCCAAGCCCTGAGAACTCTGGGCTCTTATTCCTGTGTTGGAATTACCATCCAAAGATGAATTACAGCTTGTCTCCTTTACATGGGGCATATTCCTCAGTGTTGCTTTCAATATAGCAGCTTCACACCTCTGTTATTTGCCTTGTCCCTATAGGTCTTTGCTTTATGACCTCTATACGTTGGGTGTATTCAGCAAGGACCAAACCTGATGAGTTAAAATAGAATTCTGTAAGGTTTGAGGCCCACTGCTCTTCATCCCTGAGCCCCTCTCTTATATGCTTTAATAGCCCTCTATACTTTTCCTTCACAGCCATTACAACAGTTTGTAGCTACTTATGTGATTCTTTGATAGATGTCAGTCTCATGTACCATGAGCTGCATGAAGGCAGAGACCTGTTTTGTTCTTAGCTGTATCTCCAGTGTTTAGCACAACGTTTGACATATGATAAGAATCTGCCTGCAGTGCAGAAGACCTGGGTTCGATCTCTTGGTTGGGAAGATCCCCTGGAGGAGGACATGGCCACCCACTCCAGTATTCTTGCCTGGAGAATCCCATGGAGCCTGGTGGACTACAGTCCATGGGGTTGCAAACAGTCAGACATGACTGAGCAACTAAGCACAGCACAGCAAATGCTTAATACAAATTTGATGAAGTGAATGTTCCGTAGCTTACTTTGGTTGGTCAAATATCCTCCAAAGACAGTGGTTACAATTTCACCAGTGGAGAACCCGTATACATTGGGTGATTATCATAGGGGAATATTCTGAGAGAGAGCTTACTGGGGATTGCTGCCTCTGTGCTACCTGTGCTTGTTCAGGTGTCGCTCAATCGTGTCTGACCCCTTGCAACCCCATGGACTACAGCACGCCAGGCTTCCCTGCCCATCACCAACTCCCCATCACCAACTCCCGGAACCTACTCACACTCATGTCCATTGCGTCAGTGATGCCATCCAATCATCCCATCCTCTGTCGTCCCCTTCTCCTCCCACCTTCGATCTTTTCCAATGAGGGTCTTTTCCAGTGAGTCAGTTCTTCGCATCAGGTGGCTAAAGTATTGGAGTTTCAGCTTCAGCATCAGTCCTTCCAATGAATAGGACTGATTTCCTTTAGGATGCACTGGTTGGATCTCCTTGCAGTCCAAGGGACTCTCAAGAGTCTTCTCCAACACCACAGTTCAAAAGCATCAATTCTTCGACGTTCAGCTTTCTTTATAGTCCAACTCTCACGTCCATACATGACTACTGGAAAAACCTGTGCTAACTCAGAATCAATTGTGTCTCAGGATCTAAGCTTCTGCTGGACCTTATAGCTAAGCTCAAGTTCCTCCATTAAGATCTCTAGTAGCCTGAGGTTTCAGGTACCTGAACAAGGCTGTTTTTAAATAAGGCTGCTTATAAAAGCATTTTAATTGTGTTAATGTTGAAGTGACTGTCTCTGAATTCTGCTTTATATCCTGTCTTGAAGGCAGTGGTTTTCAAACATCCAGGTCTTAGATGGTCAGTCAGATTATAGTCTGCTAGTGAAGTTTTTGGAGAGTTGCAAACTCCTGGAAAGACAATAGACTGCCCACTGTATCTGAAAGCTGTTTAACTTTCTGAGTATCTTGATCTCACCATTGCATACCTTTGGTGAACATATACCAAATGCCTCATGTGGACCAGCTCACTCTGCTGGTTGCTTAGAATGCAGTGGTGAAAGACATACATGTCCTTATAATCGTGTGTGTGTGTGAGAGAGAGAGAGAGAGAGAGTCGCTCAGTTGTGTCCAACTCTTTGTGATGCCATGGACTGTAGCCTGCCAGGCTCCTCTGTCCATGGAATTCTCCAGGCAAGAATACTGGAGTGGTAGCCTATCCCTTCTTCAGAGGACCTTCCCAACCCAGGGATTGAACCCAGGTCTCAAGCATTGCAGGCGGATTCTTTACTGTCTGAGCCACCAGTTTCATAAGATGACATGGAAAATTTCATATAATAGATAAAAAAACACAAGATATGTCTCCAATCCAGATTGTGTGTGTGTGTGTGTGTGTGTGTGTGTGTGTGTGTGTGTGTGTGTGAAGGGGGAAGTTGTCAGAGAAGCCTTCTTAAGGAAAAAAACACTGACTTTTAAAGGTTAGTGGGAATTAAGCAGTGGGGAAAAAGCTGATGGCATACTAGACATACATGGCATACTAGACAGTTTTATGTGTAAAGATTTAGAAGCAAGAGGAAGCATGGCCCCTTCAGGGCAGGGTAGGAGTTTAGGATTGCTGGAATATGGTGAAAGTTGGAGGAGTGAAAGCAGATCTTTGGACCTTGATGGTAGATGGTAGCAGATCTTTGGACCTTTTCCTTGTCTGGGAAAAATATAACATGGAGGCAAGGTAGAAAGATAGAGCAGTGGCTTTGGCTTTTTCAGGCTTCAGTCAAAATTCTAGCTCTGCCACTTGCTTTGCTAGCTGGGTAACTTCAGACAATTCATTTGACCATGATATGCTGAGTCTCACTTTCCTTATGTTATAAAATGGGGATATCTGGTCCTGGGTCAGTTGTTCTGTTCCTTCTCTTAGCCAAATTATTGTATCTCTTCTAGATTGGTCTACTTCCCACCTTCCCACACCCATCCTCTTGAACAAATGGCAGTTCCTCAAAAAGTTAAACATAAAATTTTGATGTGACCCAGCAGTTCCACTCTTAGGGGTATACCCAATAGAATTGAAAACAGGGGCCCAAACATATACTTGTATACCAGTGTTCATTGCAGCAGTATTCATAAGAGCTGAAAGGTGGAAACAGCCCAGGTGTCCACTGATAAATGGATAAAACAGGTTTCCATGCAGTGGAGTATTCAGACTTGAAAATGAGTAAACTTGTGATAGATGTTACAATATGGATGAACCTTGAAAACATTATGCTAAGTGAAATAAGCCAGGAACAAAAGGACCAATATTGTGTGATTCCACTTGTATAAGATACCTAGAATAGGCAAATTCACATAGAGACAGAAAGTAGAATAGAGATTATTAAGGGCTGGGCAGGAGGGAATGGAGAGAGTTTCTGCTTGGGATGATGCAAAAGTTTTAGAAATAGATAGTGGTGATAGTTTTACAACATGATAAATGTAATTAATGCTATTGAAGTACAATTAAAATGGTTAAATTGGCAAATTTCATCTTACATAGATTTCACCACAAAAAAAAATTCTCCAGAAATTTATTCTTTCATAGTTCCAGAGGCCAGAAGTCTGAAATCAAGGTGTCAGCAGGGTTAGTGTCTTTTTGGAGGCTATGAGAGAGAATCTGTTCTGTGCCGCTTTTAGCTTCTGGTGGTGCTGATGATCCTTGGAATTCCTTGGCATGTAGAAGCATCACTCCGTTCTCTGCATCTGTCTTCACATGGCATTCTCCACTTTGTCTCTCTGTGTGCAGTATACCTCTTATAAGGACAATAGTCATGTTGGATTAAGACCCACCTTAATCCAGGGTGGTGACTGCATCTTAACTTGATTACATCTGCCAATACCCTATTTTCCCAAGTAAGGTCATTCATACATTCCAGGTCAATGTGAAATTTGGGGGGATACTGTTCGATCCAATAGGAAGCCACTGCTGTGGATAAAATCTTCTGGAGGAAAGTACATAGAGTCAGAAGGGCAATGACAACACAAAGATCCTCGGAAATACCAACGTCTATATGAGGATGGGCAGAGGGGAAGGAATTCAAGACTCAGACTGAGAAGGAATGATTAGAGAGGTAAGAAGAAATCCAGGAGAAAGTGGGTATACCACTATACCCAAGGAGAAGGGAAAACTTAATGAAGGAGATGGTGGTCAGTGGCTTTAAATGCAGCACAAAGGTCAAGAAAGACCAAGAAATAACCATTTGATTTGGCAGTATGGAGGTTGTTGGTGCCCTGTGAAAACAGCTGCATTAGGGTGCTTAGGTGAGAAGCCACATTGTCGTGTATTATGTCTCCGTTTTGTGAGCCTTTGAACTGAGAGGCAGCAGTCTGTGGGCAAAGTGGCCCCCTTCTTTTTTTTTGACCCACTACCCAGATTCTATTATTAATATTTCACTGTACTTATTTTATCACATATCTTATACCAATTCATCTTATTTTTTGGATGCATTTCAAAGTAACTTGTAGACATCAGGATATTTCCTCCTACTTCAGCATAATACCATTAACTATTTTTATTTTTAAAAATTTATGTATTATTTTTGGCTGCTCTGGGTCTTTGTTGCTGGGCTCAGTCTTTCTCTAGTTGCAGGGAGGGGCTACTCTCTGTTTGCAGTGTGTGGGCTTATTGTGGTGGCTTCTCCTGTTGTGAAGCATGGGCTCTAGGGCACAAGGGCTCAATAGTTATGGTCTTGATGAAAGTAAAAGAGGAGAGTGAAAAAGTTGGCTTAAAGCTCAACATTCAGAAAACGAAGATCATGGCATCTGGTCCCATCACTTCATGGGAAATAGATGGGGAAACAGTGGAAACAGTGTCAGACTTTATTTTTGGGGGCTCCAAAATCACTGCAGATGGTGATTGCAGCCATGAAATTAAAAGATGCTTACTCCTTGGAAGAAAAGTTATGAGCAGCCTAGATAGCATATTAAAAAGCAGAGACATTACTTTGCCGACTAAGGTCCGTCTAGTCAAGGCTATGATTTTTCCAGTGGTCATGTATGGATGTGAGAGTTGAACCGTGAAGAAGGCTGAGCACCGAGAGTCCCTTGGACTGCAAGGAGATCCAACCAGGCCATTCTGAAGGAGATCAGCCCTGGGGTTTCTTTGGAAGGAATGATGCTAAAGCTGAAACTCCAGTACTTTGGCCACCTCATGCGAAGAGCTGACTCATTGGAAAAGACTCTGATGCTGGGAGGGATTGGGGGCAGGAGGAGAAGGGGACGACAGAGGATGAGATGGCTGGATGGCATCACTGACTCGATGGACGTGAGTCTGAGTGAACTCCGGGAGTTGGTGATGGACAGGGAGGCCTGGCGTGCTGCGATTCATGGGGTCGCAGAGTCGGACACGACTGAGCAACTGAACTGAACTGATGGACTTAGTTGCCCTGCAGCATGTGGAATCTTTCTGAACCGGGAATTGAACCCCTGCCCGCTGCCTTGGCAGGTAGATTCTTAACCATTGGACCACCAGGGAAGTCCTATAGCATTAACTAGATTTCAATATTTTAGGGTTTTTTCTTTTGAAGTAAAATTTACATACCAAGAAATGCTTGCTGCTGCTAAGTCATTTCAGTCGTGTCCGACTCTGTGTGACCCCAGAGACGGCAGCCCACCAGGCTCCCCCGTCCCTGGGATTCTCCAGGCAAGAACACTGGAGTGGGTTGCCATTTCCTTCTCAAATGCATGAAAGTGAAAAGTCAAAGTGAAGTCGCTCAGTTGTATCCAATTTACACCTGTGTAAACATTGTGACATCTCTCTTGGCTTCCCTCTTTTTATACTTCACGTCTCCTCCTTTTGGTTGTGCCCTGTGCAAAATAGGGCTTATAACCACCACCAATCAAGAAAGGGAATGGAAATAGGCATATGCTCAAGGCCGATTGACAGTTGCAAGTTACATAACAATAGGCTTTGTTGTGCATGTCTTACCGTAATTCAGTCTGTTATAATCAGATGTATATATGTGTAAATGTTTATGAATGGGCTCCTAGCTGCCTAAGGTTACTTGAGGAAGCTCCTGTGGTTAGTTTGTATCCACTGTGTGCCTAGGGCACATGTGCAGTAGTTGGAAAAGTCTGTGTTTATTTTTGTAGCATATCTTTGAGCTCTTCTGGGTGTGTCTGGGATAGGGTTTAGAGATCAGCCTGCATCTTTTTCAGCTAGGTCACCCCTTGTTGCTCACACTTAACTTCCTACCTAACATTATGATGGGTTTCCCTGATGGCTCAGAGGTTAAAGCATCTGCCTCCAGTGCAGGAGACCCAGGTTCGATCCCTGGGTCAGGGAGATCCCCTGGAGAAGGAAATGGTAATCTACTCCAGTATTCTTCTTGCCTGGAGAATCCCATGGACGGAGAAGCCTGGTAGGCTACAGTCCACGGGGTTGCAAAGAGTCGGACATGACTGAGCGACTTCACTTTCATTTTAACATTATGATAAATTATTTTCCACTTTGATTAAAATGATCACCCTGGAAGTAAGGCCAAAAGGCAGCCATCTTCCCAAGCTAATTCTATGATCCAGGCTTTAATGGGCCAGTTTCCAATACTGGCGTTCAGGTCATCTGCAATTTTTATGTCAGCCACACATGACTTATTGATTCTGATTGAGAATTGTATGTGATGTATCTGCATGCATCTTGACATGGGGGCTGTAGATATAGAGATGTGTCAAGGAGCTCCTTATCAGGGGGTTGGATCAGGATAGGGGAACTGATTTCTTTTTTTTTTTCTTGGCTATGCTGGGTCTTCACTGCTGTGCAGGGGCTCTCTCTAGTTGTGGTGAGCAGAGAGCTTCGTTGTTTCGGTGTGCGGGCTTCTTGCTGCAGTGGCTTCTCCTGTTCAGAGCTCAGGCTCTAGGTGCATGGGCTTCAATAGTTGTGGCCCATGGGCTCAGTTGCTCCGTGGCCTGTGGGATTTTCCCAGATCAGGGATTGAACCCATATCCCTTGCATTGGCAGGTGGACTCTTAACCACTTAATCACCAGGGAAGTTCCCGAGTTCTTTTTAAAAAATTTTTGTATTGAAGTATAGTTGATTACAATGTTGTGTTATTAAATAGCAAATCACAGCAAAGTGATTCATATACATATGTGTGTGTGTATATATATTCTTTTTTAGATTTTTTTTCCATTATAGGTTATAGGAAACTGAGTTCTTGTGGGAAGGAGAGCCATAATTATACTCACATGGACCGAAATTCGCAAGACCAGGCTTCTATACCCTGTGGCTGGTGGTCAGGTTAGAAAAGAGCAACTTCTGGTTGGTTTGCATGTGACATCAATAAAGTTTTACTGGGTCAGGGTCTTTGCATTTAGTTCCTTATCTTGTCACATTCCAGAAGAACAGCATAGGGCATGTTGCAAAGGGCCCTCCAGATTAAGGAAAACCTAGTGCTTGTCTCTGCAGTTTAAGCTTGTGTCTTTTCAGCTGCTGATTTGCAAACACTGCTGTATTTAGTGGGGCTTAGCTTTTGGGAGGAGAAGGCAATGACACCCCACTCCAGTACTCTTGCCTGGAAAAATCCCATGGATGGAGGAGCCTGGTAGGCTGCAGTCCATGGGGTCACTAAGAGTCAGACACGACTGAGCGACTTCACTTTCACTTTTCACTTTAATGCATTGGAGAAGGAAATGGCAACCCACTCCAGTGTTCTTGCCTGGAGAATCCCAGGGACGGGGGAGCCTGGTGGGCTGCCATCTCTCGGGTCACACAGAGTCGGACACGACTGAAGTGACTTAGCAGCAGCAGCTTTTGAGAGTATAGTTATGGTATAGAAACCATAGCTAATTGGTTTCTCTCGGTAGGAAAACATTGCAATATGTAAGCCTGGCATTCCCTTTGTGGAGATGAAATGCTTTTCGAGGGATCAGGCAAGCAATGGAAGGATGGAAGATGGGATGGGATTGTTGAGATGTTAGTTGGCTGTGATTGAGGCAGATTTTTGCATCTGGGGAAACAGAAAGTGCTTTTGGGAAGAAATGGTTTTAAGTGGCTACTTTAAGGCAAAGATATTCAGGTGGGTTTAGGATCCAGGGAATTAGTAGCTGGGCAGTTCTGCCAATGAAAGGGTAGCTTTGCAGGTAGAGGCTGTGTTTAATGGTTGTGTCTTTCTCCAGCAGTTGTTTGTATACAGTCTATGTGTCCTTCAAAACATTCCTTAAAGGGAACCATATTCTAAGCATGTAATTTGGGGTATAATCATTAAAATGTAAAAGGTTTTATTATCCCTTGCTATGAAATTAAAATCTCTTTTGGGTTGATGGTTTTGCATCTGAATAGTTCTTTAATATACTAGAGCTTCATATGTAAATATCTTTTGGAAATTATTAAATGGGCAAATGAAAATAAAAACTGACACTTTCTCCCCACACTCTAGCACTCTTTTTCTCCTTGTTGTCCTGCTGGAGAGGATGTTCTTTCTGCTGAATTGGTTACTCTTCCCTTGTCCTCTTGGCTCCCAAGCAGTCCTGGCTTCTCCCAACCAGGCCCAAGGAGAATAGGGGAGCAATTTTGGAAAAAATATTTGAGCCCTTAAACTATTAGCTGAGTTCTCCAGATCATTAGGAATACAATGTGTTATAGATGGACACATGATTGCAGTAGTAGTAAAAATGACATGTTTTCCTTCCAAGCCCAGGATTGGAGGTTAAGTAGCTAAACCAAACTGTATTACAGAAAGCGTTGTAGTTTTGTAAATAATAAGATATCCAGAGCAGTGCTATAAAAAGCAGGTTTCATTTTTCCCCCAGTTCCATTATAGGGAAAGAATACTGTCCTAGGTCTAACTTTATTGTTGGAGCAGACAGGGTGGAGGGGAAGAACTGAGATACAGTGTTAGATCTGCTAATTAGGGTGTTCCAGGGACTGGGAAGGTAATTTGGCTGACAGCAGGGGTTTGACCCAGCCAGAAAATGGTGCTGTCCAACAAATACTGTAAACTCCAGTTGTAGTTCAGGCAGAAGGTTGACAAATGTGGATGTTTCAGAGGATGGGTAGAAAGAACCCAGAAGTATGAGTCTTGGGCTGGTGGTAAGAAGTCTAGGCAGACAGTCACCATTTAAAATTTTGTTTTATTTTTGGCTGCACTGGGTCTTCCTTGTTACATACAGGCTTTCTCTGGTTGCAGCCAGTGGGGGCTACTCTTTGTTGAGGTGTGCAGGCTTTTCATTGCTCTGGCTTCTCTTGATGTGGAGCACAGGCTCTAGGCATGCTGGCTTCAGTAGTTGTGGCACACGGGCTCTGTAGTTGCAGCTTGCGGGCCCTAGAGTGCACAGGCTCCAGTAGTTGTGGTTGTTCAGTCACTCAGGCATGCCTGACTCTTTGCGACCCCATGGAATGCAAGCACGCCAGGCTTCCCTGAGTTCAGTCACTCAGTCATGCCTGACTTTGCAACACAATGGACTGCAGCACACCAGGCCTCCCTGTTCATCACCAACTTCTGAAGCTTGCTCAAACTCATGTCCATCGAGTTGGTTATGCCATCCAGCCGTTTCATCCTTTATTGTCCCCTTCTCCTCCTGCCTTCAGTCTTTCCCAGCATCAGGGTCTTTTCCAATGAGTCAGTTCTTCTTATCAGATTGCCAAAGTATTGGAGTTTCAGCTTCAGCATCAGTTGTTCCAGTGATTTTTCAGGACTGATTTCCTTTAGGATTGACTGGTTTGATCTCCTTGCAGTCAAAAGGACTCTCAAGAGTCTTCTCCAACACCACAGTTCAAAAGCATCAATTCTTCGGTGCTCAGCTTTTTTTTTATAGTCCCACTCTCACATCCATACATGACTGCTAGAAAAACAATAGTTTTGACTAGATGGACCTTTGTTTGCAAAGTAATATCTCTCCTTTTTAATATGCTGTCTAGGTTGGTCATAGCTTTTCTTCCAAGAGTAAGCATTTTTAATTTCATGGCTGCAGTTATCATCTGCAGTGATTTTGGAGCCCCCCAAAAGTCTCTCACTGTTTCCCCATCTATTTGCCATGAATAGTGTGACCAGATGCCATGATCATAGTTTTTTAAATGTTGAATTTTAAGCCAACTTTTTCACTCTCCTGTTTCACTTTCATCAAGAGGCTTTTTAGTTCCTCTTCACTTTCTGCCATAAGGGTGGTGTCATATGGGTGTCTGAGGTTATTGATATTTCTCCCAGCAATCTTGATTCCAACTTGTGCTTCATCCAGCCTGGCATTTTGCATGATGGACTCTGCATATAAGTTAAATAAACAGGGTGACAGTATATAGACTTGACATACTCCTTTCCCAATTTGGAACCACTCTGTGTTTCCATGTCCAGTTCTAATTACTTCTTGACCTGCATACAGATTTCTCAGGAGGCAGGTAAGGTAGTCTGGTATTCCCATCTCTTGAAGAATGTTCCACAGTTTGTTGTGATCCACATGGTCAAAGGCTTTGGCATAGTCAATAAAGCAGAAGTAGATGTTTTTCTGGAGCTCTCTTGCTTTTTCAATGATCCAGTGGATGTTGGCAATTTGATCTCTGGTTCCTCTGCCTTTTTAAAATCCAGCTTGAACATTTGAAAGTTCATGGTTCATGTACTGTTGAAGCCTGACTTGGAGAATTTTGAGCATTACTTTGCTAGCATGTGAGATGAGTGCAATGGTGCAGTAGTTTGAGCATTCTTTGGTATTGCCTTTCTTTGGGGTTGGAATGACAACTGACCTTTTCCAGTCCTGTGGCCACTGCTGAGTTTTCCAAATTTCCTGGCATGTTGAGTGAAGCACTTTCACAGCATCATCTTTTAGGATTTGAAATAGCTCAACTCGAATTCCATCACCTCCACTGGCTTTGTTTGTAGTGATGTTTCCTAAGGCCCACTTGACTTCACATTGCAGGATGTCTGGCTCTAGGTGAGTGATCACACCATTGTGATTATCTGGGTCATTAAGATCTTTTTTGTATAGTTCTTCTGTGTATTCTTGCTACCTCTTCTTAATATCTTCTGCTTCTGTTAGGTCCATATCATTTCTGTCTTTTATTGTACCCATCTTTGCATGAAATGTTCCCTTGGTATCTCTAATTTTCTTGAAGAGATCTCTAGTCTTTCCCATTCTGTTGTTTTCCTGTTTCTTTTCATTGATCATGGAGGAAGGCTTTCTTATCTCTCCTTGCTATTCTTTGGAAGTCTGCATTCAAATGGTTACATGTTTAATTTTCTCCTTTGCCTTTAGCTTCTATTCTTTTCTCAGCTATTTGTAAGGCCTCCTCAGACAACCATTTTGCCTTTTCACATCTCTTTTTTTGGGGATGGTCTTGATCACTGCCTCCTGTACAATGTCACGAACCTCCATCCATAGTTCTTCAGGCACTCCATCTATCAGATCTAATCCCTTGAATCTATCTATCACTTCTACTGTATAATCATAAGGGATTTGATTTAGGTCATACCTGAATGGTCTAGTGGTTTTCCCCACTTTCTTCAATTTAAGTCTGAATTTTGCAATAAGGAGCTCATGATCAGAGCCACAGTTAGCTCCTGGTCTTGTTTTTGTTGACTGTATAGAGCTTCTCCATCTTTGGCTACAAAGAATATAATCAGTCTGATTTCGCTGTTGGCCATCTGGTGATGTCCATGTGTAGAGTCTTCTCTTGTGTTGTTGGAAGAGGGTGTTTGCTATGACCAGTGCTTTCTCTTGGCAAAACTCTGTTATCCTTTGCCCTGCTTCATTCTGTACTCCAAGGCCAAATTTGCCTGTTACTCCAGGTATCTCTGGGAGACGGCAATGGCACCCCACTCCAGTACTCTTGTCTGGAAAATCCCATAGACGGAGGAGCCTGGTGGGCTGCAGTCCATGGGGTCTGAAAGAGTCAGACACGAATGAGCGACTTCACTTTCACTTTTCACTTTCATGCATTGGAAAAGGAAATGGCAACCCACTCCAGTGTTCTTGCCTGGAGAATCCCAGGGATGGTGGAGCCTGTTGTGCTGGCGTCTATGGGGTCACACAGAGTCTGACACGGCTGAAGCGACTTAGCAGCAGAAGCCAGGTATCTCTTGACTTCCTACTTTTGCATTCTAGTCCCCTATGATAAAAGGACATCTTTTTTGGTTGTTAGTTCTGGAAGGTCCTGTAGTTCTTCACACAACCATTCAACTTCAGCTTCTTCAGCATTACTGGTCAGGGCATAGACTTGGATTACTGTGATATTGAATGGCTTGCCTTGGAAACTAACAGAGATCATTGTTTTTGAGATTGCACCCGAGTACTGCATTTCGGACTCTTGTTGACTATGAGGGCTACTCCATTTTCCTAAGGGATTCTTGCCTACAGTAGTAGATATAATGGTCATCTTAGTTAAATTCACCCATTCCAGTCCATTTTAGTTCACTGTTTGCTAAAATGTCGATGTTCACTCTTGCCATCTCTTGTTTGACCACTTCCAATTTACCTTGATTCATGGACCTAACATTCCAGGTTCCTATGCAGTATTGTTCTTTACACTATCAGACTTTACTTCCATCACGAGTCACATCCACAACTGGGTGTTGTTTTTGCTTTGGCTCTGTCTCTTCATTCTTTCTGGAGTTATTTCTCCACTCTTCTCCATAGCATATTGGGCACCTACCAGCCTGGGGAGTTCATCTTTCAGTGTCCTATCTTTTTGCCTTTTCATGCTGTTCATGGGGTTTTCAAGGCAAGAATACTGAAGTGCTTTGCCATTCCCTTCTCCAGTGGACCACATTCTGTCAGAACTCTCCACCATGACTTGTCTGTCTTGGGTTGGCCCTACACGGCCTGGCTCATAGTTTCATTGAGTTAGACAAGGCTGTTGTCCATGTGATCAGTTTGATTAGTTTTCTGTGATTGTGGTTTTCATTCTGTCTTCCCCCTAAAGGATACTTCCCTGGTGGCTCAGAGGGTAAAGCGTCTGCCTGCAATGTGGGAGACCCATGTTCGATCCCTAGGTTGGGAAGATCCCCTGGAGAAGGAAATGGCAACCCACTCCAGTATTCTTGCCTGGAGAATTCCATGGACAGAGGAGTCTGGTAGGCTATAGTCCACGGGATTGCAAAGAGTGGGACATGACTGAGCAACATCACTTTCATTTTCCCTCTGAGGGATAAGGATAAGAAGCTTATGGAATCTTCCTGATGAGAGAGACTGACTGTGGGGGAAACTGGGTCTTGTTCTGATGGGCAGGGCCATGCTCAGTAAATCTTTAATCCAGATTCTGTTGATGGGCAGAAATGTGTTCCCTCCCTGTTGTTCCCAGCCTGGAAATTGCTCCCTGTGTTCTCCTAGGGAGAATGAATTGATCCTGCCCAGCCTTCTCTTCCTCTTCCCCACCTCCTCTCTGCTCCCAGGTTTCCCTGTCCTTCACCATCCCCCAGAGCTTGCTCAAACTCATGTCCATTGAGTCAGTGATGCCATACAACCATCTCATCCTCTGTCGTCCCCTTCTCCACTTTCTCCCTCAGTCTTTCCCCGCATCAGGATATTTTCTAATGTGTCAGCTCTTTGCATCAGGTGACCAAAGTATTGAAGCTTCAGCTTCAGTAGTTGTGGTATTCAGGCTTATTTGCTCCATGTCATGTGGGCTCTTCCTGAATGAGGGATTGAACCCATGTCCCCTGCATTGGTAGGTGGATTCTTATCCACCACACCAACAGGCAAGTCCACAAATGGACTTTTTTTTTTCTTTTTTTTAAAAAAACTTTTAATTCTAGAGTAGTTTTGGATTTACAAGTATATCACAAAGATAATACAGAGAGTTCCCATATATCCGAAACCTAGTTTCCTATATTCTTAACATCTTACATTTGTGTGGTACATTATAATAAACTAACACTGATACATTATTACTCAGTAAATCCATACTTATTTGAATTTCCTTAGGTTTTGCCTAATATCCTTTTTGTATCCTGTCTAGGACACCACATTACGTTTTATCATCTGTCTCTTTAGGTTCTTCTTGCCTGTGACAGTTTCTTAGACTTGCCAGTATTTTTGATGACCTTGACCATTTTGAGGAGTATTGATCAGGCAGTTTGTATACTGTTCCCCTAGTTGGGATTTGTCAGTGTACTGCTTATGTTTAGACTGGGGCTTTTGGTTTTGGGGTGGGGGTGGGGAGACTACAGAGGTAAATTACCCTTTTCATTAAACCATGTCAAAGTGAAAGTACAAGTCACTTAGTCGTGTCTGACTCTTTGCGACCCCTTGGACTCTACAGTCCATGGAATTCTCCAGGCCAGAATACTAGAGTGGGTAGCCCTTCCCTTCTCCAGGGGATCTTCCCAACCCAGGGATCAAACCCAGGTCTCCTGCATTGTAGGCAGATTCTTTACCAGCTGAGCCAAAAGGGAAGCCCAAGAATACTGGACTGTGTAGCCTATCCCTTCTCCAGCAGATCTTCCTGACCCAGGAATCGAACCAGGGTGTCCTGCATTGCAGGCGGATTCTTTACCAACTAAGCTATCAGGGAAACCAAAAAAGGGTACATATTACCCACATGACTTATCACTGTTGATGTTGACTGTAGTCACCTGGCTGAGGTACTGTTTGCCAGATTATTCATTTTATTTTTGTTTTGTTTTTGGCCACACCACATGGTTTGTGGGATCTTAGTTCTCCAACCAGGGACCAAACCCGTGCCCCCTGCAGTGGAAGCACGGAGTCCTAACCACTGGCCCACCAAGAAATTCCCAGTTTCTTCACTTTAAAGGTACTCTTTTCTGTACTGCACTTTTCCATACTGTACTCTTTGGAAGGATGTTACTGTGTGTACTACATAGTTAAGGATTAGGAATTATGCTTCATTTTCCTGAGGGTAGAGTATCTATAAATTATTTGAAATTCTTCTGCACAGGAGATTTGCCTCATTTCCTATACTTATTCACTCATTTATATTGGACTAATATATCTGTGGACTCATGAATATTTATTTTATACTTTGAGTTATAACCCAATACTACTTTATTGTATTGCTCAAATTGTTCTGGCTTTGACCATTGGGAGCTCTTTCATTTGGCACTTGTGTCTCTGACATACTCCTGTCATTGTGGGATGTTGTTTGTATTTGACCACTTCCTTACTTTCTGACAATACAGCATGCTCCAGGCTCATCTTATAGATTTCTTGCCATAACCCTAGAATGCCATTTTTCCAAGGAGATCTGGTCCTTTTATTGGCAAATGGTACTAGAAATCAAGATCTGGGTGCTTGATGTGCTTGTTACTGCTGGGGTTTCCTTGCTTCTAGGCCCTCTTAGCTGATAGAGTGAGGAAATATGTGTGTGTGTGTGTGTGTATATATATATATATATATATATATATATATATATATACACACTAACCCACGTATATCCACATCTGTAAATATTTTTAGCTGTAACTATCTGTGTTTATCTATCTAGATGGCATCACCGACTTGGACATGAGTTTGAGCAAGCTTTGGGAGTTGGTGGTGGACAGGGAAGCCTGGCGTGCTGTAGTCTGTGGGGTCACAAAGAGTTGGACACGACTGAGCAACTGAACTGAACTGATCTGTATTTATGTTGAACATAGGTTTATAGTGATGTTTCTAATTCTGATCCATTACCGCCTGGATCATTGTAACCTTCTCTTAACCAGTCTGTAAATTCCCATTCCAGCAGTGAGAAACATGGCTCCCATTATTGCCATCCATTTACTTAATTCTTTAACTCTAGCATACATGCATTTCATATCAGAACTTTTACCTCATACCCCCATGGGAAACAACTGTATCCACTAGAGTACATGCTTATGTTTCTTTTGGTTTTACTCTTACAGACTTCATTAATTTCCTAGGTTACTTAGGTCAGCACATTTTCCCTCCAACCTCTTCAGTGAGGTTGTTTCATACATTTGTAATACAGCTAGATTGTTTCATGGTGATTTTAATACAGTGTGTTAAATGTACTGATAGAGATGAACATATAGGGGAGTATTGAGGTGGAACAACTGATGGGGGAGGGTAGGGATGAAAGGCATCCTAGAGGAACCACAGGTGAGGCCTGATCTTAAAGCAGCTTTGTAGAACTGCAAATTCTTGGGCCTCACTACAAAATCAGAAAATCTGATGTTGGGGTCTAGCAATCTGTGTTTTAACAAGCCCTCCAGGAGATTGTGGAGAAGGCAATGGCAACCCACTCCAGTACTCTTGCCTGGAAAATCCCATGGGTGGAGGAGCCTGGTAGGCTGCAGTCCATGGGGTTGCGAAGAGTCAGACACAACTGAGCAACTTCACTTTCACTTTTCACTTTCATGCATTGGAGAAGGAAATGGCAACCCACTCCAGTGTTCTTGCCTGGAGAATCCCAGGGACGGGGAAGCCTGGTGGGCTGCCGTCTGTGGGGTCACACAGAGTCAGACACGACTGAAGCGACTTAGCAGCAGCAGCAGCCAGGAGATTGTGCAGAACATTGAGAAACAGTGTCTTAAAGAATAAGTGAGGTCAGCTTGGAGAAGAGTATAGTCCAGAAGAGGAAGGTAGTGTGAGGCTAAGCTTTAGAGGATAAAGTAGTATGATGGACATAAGGGGTTAAAAGAAAATGTTTGAGGCAGGAAGTGGCAGAAGTTAAGGCAGAGAGATCAGCATTTCCTGGCTGTATCAGTCAGGGCCTGGAATGCCAGGCTACAGAGCTTAAACTTCATTCTTAGGCCATAGGAAGCCACTGAAGATTTTGTTGTTGTTAGCAGATTTGTTGATGTACCATTCCATTCTCAAACCATAAAAGAGTACAGTTTAATAATTTTTAGTATGTTCACAGAGTTGTGCACCCCATCACCACAGTTAGTTTTAGAACATTTTCATCACCCTTAAAAGAAATTCCTTACCTTTCAGCCATCATACCCTTTCCAGTCCATGAATGCCCCAAGCCGCCAGCCCCTGGCAACCACTAATCTACTTTCTCTGTGAATTTGCCTAACCTGGACATTTCATATAAATAGAATGATAAAATATATGCCCTTTTGTGACTGGCTTTTTTATGTACAGTTAATGTACAATATTATGTAAGTTACAGGTGTATGATTTAGTGATTCACAATTTTTAAAGCTTATACTCCATTTATAGTTATTATAAAATTTTGGCTATATTTCCTGTGTTGTACAGTATACCCTTGTAGCTTATTTTATACTTGATAGTACCTCTTAATCCCTCACCCCTATGTTGCCCGCCATGACCCCCATTCCCCTCCCCAATGGTAACCACTAATTTGTTCTCTGTATCAGTGAGTGATTGGCCTATTATTTCATGTAGCAAAATATTTTTAAGACTCATTCATGCTGTAGCATTATTTCATTCCTTTTTATGGCTGCATAATATTCCCTTGTATGGGCATATCACCTTTTTATCTGGTATATCATCATTTGATGGACATTTGTGTTATTTCCCCTTTTGGTTTAGTGAATAATATAATACTGCTGTGAATATTCATGTGCAAGATTTTCTGTGACCAAATGTTTTCATTTCTCTTGGGTATATACCTGGGAGTAGAATTCCTAAATTACATGGTAACTCTATGTGTACCTTTTTAAGGAACTGATGGACTAATTTCTGAAGCATCAACTCCATTTTACATTCCTACCAACAGTGTTATAGAGTTTCAATTTTTCCACTTTTTCGTGTTGCTGTCAACACTTGGTATTTTCTCTTTTTGATTCTAGTCATCCTAATGGGCATGAAGTGTTACTGTGGTTTTGGTTTGCATTTTCCCTGATGACTAATAATGTTGAGCATCTTTTCATGTGGTTGTAAGCTATTTGTATATCTTCTTTGGAGAAATAGTCAGATACTTTGTCCATTTTAATTGGGTTACTTGTCTTTTTTTTTGGGGGGGGGGAGATCTTAGTTCCCTGATGAGGGATTGAACCCAGGGCCATGGCAGTGAAAGTGTTGAGTCCTAACCACTGGACCACCAGGGAAGTCCCTGTTTGTCTTTTAATTATTAAGTTGTAAGAGTTCTTTATATATTCTAGGTACAAATCCTTTATCAGGTACAAGATTTGCAAGTATTTTCTCTCATTCCTTGGGTTGTCTTTTTACTTTCTTCATGGCATCCTTTGAAGCACAAATGTTTTTAGCTTTTATGAAGCCCAATTTATTTTTTACTTTGGTTGCACATGTGTTTGGCATCATATCTAAGAAACCATTGCCAAATCCAAGGTCATGACAAAGAGTTATACCTATGACACCTAACTTTCTTCTAAGAGTTTTGTGGTTTCAGCATTTATATTTAGGTCTTTGATTCATTTTGAATTAATTTTTGTGTATGTTGTGAGGTAGGGGACCAGTTTCATTCTTTTGCACATGGATATTTAGTTGAAAAGACTACTCTTTCCTCAGTGAATTGTTGTGGCACCCTTTCAAAATCTATCAACTGTAAACCACTGAAGACTTTTAAGCAAACGACTCACAATTTCTTTTATGTTTTAAGACAATATCTCTGGCTCCTGTGCAGAGAATATGTTGGAGGGGCCAAGAGTGGACGTAGGGAAACCGATGAGTAGGAAGTTGTAGTTATCCAATCCAGAGATGATGGTGACTTGGACCACAGTAGTGGTAGAGATGAGAGAGCAAGACACAGGTTATTTTTGGGAAATAAAGTTAGGAGGGCTTGGGGGACTGTTGGCTAAGGGATGAGGTGGTTAGAAAGAGAAGTCAAGGATCACTCATTTGGGTTGGAGTCAAGGATGATCTTTAGATTTTTAGCTTGTATGGCTGAGTGGATGTTACTGTCGTTTATTACCATGCAAACAGAGAAGTACGCCTTAAGAGGGGAAATAATAAGTTTAATTTGGAATTAATTGAATTGGAGGTGCCTGTAAAACTTTCAAGTGGAGATGTACAGAAGGCAGTTGGAATATGGGTCTAGACGAGAGCCTGAGGGCAAGCCTTGGGTTGGAGAAAGTGTTTTGGGAGTTAGGAACACATAGGTGGGAGTGGAAGCTCTAGGAGACAATAAGGAGAAAGGAAAAGGAGTGAGAAGAGGGCTAGGACTGAGCCTTTGGGGAGGAAGAATAGGAACCTAAGAAAGACACAAAGAGGAAATGGCTAATGATGGGGGAGGAAACCAGGAGGAATCTATATGAATCCAGTGGAGGGAGGGATTTGCAAGGACAGAGTGATCAACAGTGTGAAATGCATCACAGAGATCCAGAAAAATAAGGCCTGAGAAGTGCTTATATATGTTCTTGTTTCCATGCTCCCACAATATAGGTTGGTTATTTCCTACAATTAGTACCTGAAGTGTTGCTAGCAGGGTTTGGTGGATATTTGTGTCTTTAAGTGATGCCAGCTTTCATTGGTATCTTCTGTGCTAATCTTTCCCATCCTGAATTGAGGATATTGAAAGCTCAACTATGGTTTGGGTTCCAAAATGGACTCTAAAGCATTCTTAGACTGAGTGTTCAATTTGTTTCCTTTCTAATCTTCTCCCTATCAGTCTCTCTCTATGTATGCATAGCTTTTTTTAACCTTATTTTTACAGATACGTGAAGGAGGCCAAAGAAGCAACTAAGAATGGAGATCTGGAAGAAGCACTTAAACTTTTCAACTTGGCAAAGGACATTTTTCCTAACGAAAAGGTGATGAGCAGAATCCAAAAAATACAGGAAGCCTTGGAGGAGTTGGCAGAACATGGAGATGATGAATTCATAGATGTGTGCAACTCTGGCCTGCTGCTTTATCAAGAACTGCACAACCAACTATATGAGTACCAGAAGGAAGGTGTAGCTTTCCTCTATAGCCTGTATAGGGATGGAAGGAAAGGTGGCATTCTGGCAGACGATATGGGGTTAGGAAAGACTGTTCAAATTATTGCTTTCCTTTCTGGTATGTTTGATGCTTCACTTGTGAACCATGTGCTTCTGATCATGCCAACCAGTCTTATCAGCATATGGCTAAGAGAATTTGTCAAGTGGACTCCAGGAATGAGAGTCAAAACCTTTCATGGTCCTAGCAAGGATGAACGTACCAGAAACCTCTGTCGGATTCAGCAAAGGAATGGTGTCATTATCACCACATACCAAATGTTAATCAATAATTGGCAGCAGCTTTCCAGCTTGAATGGCCAAGAGTTTTTGTGGGACTATGTCATCCTTGATGAAGCACATAAAATAAAAACCTCATCTACCAAGTCAGCAATATGTGCTCGTGCAATCCCTGCCAGTAATCGCATCCTCCTCACAGGAACCCCAATCCAGAATAATTTACAAGAACTATGGTCCCTATTTGATTTTGCTTGTCAAGGGTCCCTGCTAGGAACATTAAGAACTTTTAAAATGGAGTATGAAAATCCTATTACTAGAGCAAGAGAGAAGGATGCTACCCCAGAGGAAAAAGCTTTGGGATTTAAAATATCTGAAAACTTAATGGCGATCATAAAGCCCTATTTTCTCAGGAGGACTAAAGAAGAGGTACAGAAGAAAAAGTCAAACAACCCAGAGGCCCAGCTTAGTGAAAAGAGTCCGGATGTTGGTGCTATATGTGAAATGCCTTCCCTTTCCAGGAAAAATGATTTAATTATTTGGATACGTCTTGTACCTTTACAAGAAGAAATATACAGGAAATTTGTGTCTCTAGATCATATCAAGGAGTTGTTAATGGAGACACGCTCACCTTTGGCTGAGCTGGGTGTCTTAAAGAAGCTCTGTGATCATCCTAGGCTGCTGTCTGCACGAGCTTGTGGTTTGCTGAATCTAGGAGCTGCCAAATTCTCTGTTCAGGATGAAATTGAAGGGGAAGATTCCTCAGATGTAGACCATATTGATCAAATAAGTGATGATACACTGATGGGAGAATCTGGAAAAATGGTATTTCTAATGGACCTGCTTAAGAAACTGCGAGACGAAGGGCATCAAACTCTGGTGTTTTCCCAGTCAAGACGAATTCTAAACATCATTGAACGTCTCTTAAAGAATAGGCACTTTAAGATATTGCGAATCGATGGAACAATTACTCATCTTGTGGAACGAGAAAAAAGAATTAGTTTATTCCAGCAAAATAAAGATTACTCTGTTTTTCTGCTTACCACTCAAGTAGGTGGTGTTGGCTTAACACTAACTGCAGCAAGCAGAGTGGTCATCTTTGACCCTAGCTGGAATCCTGCAACTGATGCTCAAGCTGTGGATAGGGTTTACCGAATTGGACAGAAAGAAAATGTTGTAGTTTATAGGCTCATCACTTGTGGAACTGTAGAGGAAAAAATATACAGAAGACAGGTTTTCAAGGACTCATTAATAAGACAAACTACTGGTGATAAGAAGAACCCTTTCCGATATTTTAGTAAACAAGAATTGAGAGAGCTCTTTACAATTGAGGATTTTCAGAACTCTGCAACCCAGCTGCAGCTTCAGTCTTTGCATGCTGCTCAGAGGAGATCTGATAAGAACCTAGATGAACATATTGCCTTCCTGCACTCTTTGAGGATCGCTGGAATCTCAGACCATGACTTGATGTACACACGTGACCTGTCTGTTAAAGAAGAGCTTGATGTGATCAAAGACTCTCACTATATTCAACAAAGGGTTCAGAAAGCTCAATTCCTTGTTGAATGCGAGTCTCAAAATACAGAGCTCTTAATGGAAAGACAAAAAACGGGGAATGAGGGCATCTGGCTGAGAGAACCTGTATATCAAACAAAGAAGAAACATCCTGAAGTAAATAAACCACAGCCTCAGCCTTCATCTCGTCTACCTATTTATCACACCCAGGAAGAAGAAATCAGTTCTCTAATGGCCAGCGTAATCATTGATGATCTGCCCAAAGAGGGTGAGAAAGATCTCTCCAGGACAAAGATGAATGATACCATCCCACAAGATGGTAGGCACCCATGTGTAAGTACATTTGATGATGACTTTGTCACTACTTTACCCAAGGGGTGTGGAGATGTCAAAGAGATTTTCCCTGACTCTTTATCAGGGATGGCGCTACAAAAAGAGGCATCACAAGAGGGGTTTATGCAGAAGTCAGAGCAAGAGAGCCCTCTGGGAAGTTTTAATTATTTACCTAGCAAGTCAGCCAGTGTTGATCTTGGACCAAATCTAGATCAACTAGAGGATGATGAGATTTTACATCACTGCAATCCCTCGCCTGCTAATCCCAAAACAAAGGAATATCAAAGGCCAGAATTGAATGTATCTGTTATTAAAATAGCTGATGATGACTTAGCAGCAGCCCACAGTACACTGCAGGATGCTCAAACAAATGAGGCCAAATTGGAAGAGGAACCTTTAGCCTCTTCAGCACAGTATGCATGTGATTTCAATCTTTTCTTGGAAGACTCTGCAGACAATGGACAAAATCTTTCCAGTCAGTTTTTGGAGCACGTGGAGAAAGAAAATAGCTTGTGTGGCTCTGCAGCTAATTCCAGAGCAGAGTCAGTGCATAGCAAAGCATGTCTCAGTGTGGATCTTTCTGAGGAAGATGATGAGCCAGAAATAGTTAATGTGAATATCAGAAGAAAAGCCAGACGACTTGATTCAGATGACGAAGGTGAACATACTTTTAAAGATACTTCAAGCACAAATCCATTCAACACATCTCCCTTCCCATTTTTATCTGTAAAACAATTTGATGCCTCAACTCCCAAAAATGACATCAGTCCACCTGGAAGTTTCTTTTCACCTAAAATATCTGAAAGTATAAATAAGTCTGTAAACTCTAGGAGATCCCTGGCTTCTAGGAGGTCTCTTATTAATGTGGTTTTAGACCACGTGGAGGATATGGAGGAAAGACTTGACAACAGCAGTGAAGCAAAGGTTGTTGAAGATTATCTGGAGGAAGGAGCAGAGGAGAGCGGTGATGAAGCCCCAGAGCATACAAAAGATCCTTCCAGAGAAACACTGTCTTCAGAAAATAAATCCAGTCAATTAAGTACATCTAAGCCTGGTGCTCTGGCTGAGGAGACCTCTCCAGGTGACCCTGAGCCTTTGTCTGGTGGACAGTTGGTTGACTCTCCCCAGGATGAGGCAATGGAGGCTGTGAATGACTATGACACTCTTGTCTTGCATGGAAAAGAACTGAAAGAGTGTGGAAAAATACAGGAGGCCTTAGACTGCTTAGTTAAAGCACTTGACATAAAAAGCTCAGATCCTGAAGTCATGCTCATGACTTTAAGTTTGTATAAACAACTTAATAAAACTTGAGAATAAAACCTGTTTTATAGTATTTTAGAGCAAAACTTGAGTATGAGGTAATTTGTTCCCATAATTGGATTCTTTGGGAGCATGAAGCCTTCAGGCTTAAGGTGAGAGAACTCAAAAAGTGAGTTTTTGTTCTAACTTTTTTTGCAAATTTTGTATTTACCACCTGCTCCTGCTTTCCATCATACATATATTTTGGTATTCTGAGCACTAGGTTAATATTTCTTTACTCAAGTATTCTTATATTTTTCTTTTAGGCATATTCTGTAAACTTAATAGAACTATGTTATTTCTAGAGAAGTTTTTGTAACATTACTCTGGCCATTTTAAATTTGAGAATGTCAATTTTGTATATCACAGTCCAGATATTAATAATATTAAAGTTACTTTTCTCCAGCATTTTTCATTCAGTTTCTTTCACTGAGATGGTTGATATTGACAAATACATGTAAAAATCATTTAGGCAGAAGTCTGTCATTAGTATTCCAGATCTAAGACCCACTTAACATGCACTAGCATGTAGGCTGTTGGTTTACTACAGCCAGCCTGGGGTAAGGTACCTGGTGCTGGGCTGCTTTATCACTAGTGCCCTACCCTGGAGTCCCTTTGCAGACCATTTGGCCATCCGTCAGTCACCACCATATCACACGTCATATCTTCAGGTTGTAGACTGAAAAGGAGTTTGGTTCCCTCCTAAAAACAAAAAGTGCAGCATAGCATTCTGTGCTCTATCACTGAAGAGTTTATCAAGTACCATCTGTGTATTAGGTACTCTACATAGGTTTCTTGTTTAATCCCTACCGTAATCCTTTGAGGTCAAGGGTAGCATTTCCATTTTTTAATTGAAATGGCTTGGTGAGACTGTGATCTGCCCAAGATCACACAGTAAGGGGTGAAATGGATTGTTAACCATGTGTTACCTAGTAACAAGCCACTATAATAACTGAGCTGCTTTTACTCACATTTCTGACACCAAATGTGGGGTTTTTCCACACCTTAGCAGTTCTCCATTTCTTTGCAGACACCAACTGGCTATTCTACAATTGAACTTAATTCTGACACTCCCTGGACTAGAGTCAAACTGCACACAGGTTTAAGGACTCACTCCCATAAGACTGCCCTCACGTCAGATACTAGTATTAGGGTCCCGTGTTATCCACACTTCTCTTCAGCTTGGCTACAAATGGAGGGTTCCTGAGGATGGCTGCTTCTTCAGGTTCAGTAATTTGTTTGAGCAGTGCATAGAACTTAGGAAAACCTATTATTACTGGTTTTTATAACTACAACTCAGAAACAGCCAAGTGAAAGAGATGCATGGGGCAAGGTATGGAGAATGAGGTGTGTGTGAGCTTCTGTGTCCTCTCTGGGCATGGTCACACTTCCAGCACCTTGATGTGTTCACCAACCTGAAGCTCTCTGAACCCTGTCATTTAGAATATTTTTACAGAGGTTTCATTGTGTAGGCATGATTGTTTAAATCATTTAAATCACTGGCCATTGGTAAATAACTATTTCTAGCACCTCTCTTCTCCCTAGAGGCCAGGGGGTAGGGCCAAGAGTTCCAAGCCGCTAATTAAGTCTTTCTGGTGACCAGTCCCCATCCTGAAGCTCTTGAGGGGTCCTCAGCCACCAATCATATTAACATAAAAAAGGCCAAATTACTACATAGATTCCAAGGGAGCCATGTTGCCAGTAACTAGGGACAAAGATTTTTTTTAATCACATACACACATATGAATGTTCCGTGGATGGAGGAGCCTGGTAGGCTACAGTCCGTGGGGTTGCAAAGAGTTGGACACGACTGAGCAAATTTTTTTTCTTTATGTCTCTAGTTTATTTTGGAGAAGGAAATGGCAACCCACTCCAGTGTTCTTGCCTGGAGAATCCCATGGATGGAGGGGCCTGGTGGGCTGTGGTCTATGGGGTTACAAAGAGTCGGACATGACTAAGCAACTAACACACACACATATGAAGCTACTTGTAAATGACATGTAGTACACGTTACTGTTATATGTATTATAAAATATACAGATAGAAGCATGAAAAAGATGAGCTGAAGCTTAAATGTTACCTATTGATAGTACAAAACTTTGCTCTTACCAAAAGAAATTATTATAGGTGTCCCTCAAATCCAAGGGGAGTTGCTTGCAGGATTTTCTGCAGATACTAGAGTCCACAGATGCTCAAGTTGCTCATATAAAATGATGTAGTATTTACATATATCCTACATACATTCTCACATGTATTATATTTTAAATCACCTCTAGATTACCTATACAGTTCAGTTCAGTCACTCAGTCGTGTCCGACTCTTTGCGACCCCATGAATCGCAGCACGCCAGGCCTCCCTATCCATCACCAACTCCTGAAGTTCACTCAGATTCACGTCCATCGAGTCAGTGATGCCATCCAGCCATCTCATCCTCTGTCGTCCCCTTCTCCTCCTGCCCCCAATCCCTCCCAGCATCAGAGTCTTTTCCAACGAGTCAGCTCTTCACATGAGGTGGCCAAAGTACTGGAGTTTCAGCTTTAGCATCATTCCTTCCAAAGAAATCCCAGGGCTGATCTCCTTCAGAATGGACTGGTTGGATCTCCTTGCAGTCCAAGGGACTCTCAAGACTCTTCTCCAACACCACAGTTCAAAAGCATCAATTCTTCGGCACTCAGCCTTCTTCACAGTCCAACTCAAATCCATACATGACTACTGGAAAAACCATAGCCTTGACTAGACGGGCTTTGGTAGGCAAAGGAATGGCTCTGCTTTTGAATATGCTATCTAGGTTTGTCATAACTTTTCTTCCAAGGAGTAAGATACTTTTAATTTCATGGCTGCAATCACCATCTGCAGTGATTTTGGAGCCCCCCCAAAATAAAGTCTGACACTGTTTCCCCATCTATTTCCCATGAAGTGATGGGACTGGATGCCATGATCTTTGTTTTCTGAATGTTGAGCTTTAAACCAACTTTTTCACTCTCCTCTTTCACTTTCATCAAGAGGCTTTTGAGTTCCTCTTCACTTTCTGCCATAAGGGTGGTGTCATCTGCATATCTGAGGTTATTGATATTTCTCCCGGCAATCTTGATTCCAGCTTGTCTTTCTTCCAGTCCAGTGTTTCTCATGATGTACTCTGCATAGAAGTTAAATAAGCAGGGTGACAGTATACAACCTTGACCATGTCCAGTTCTAAGTGTTGCTTCCTTGACCTGCATACGGATTTCTCAAGAGGCAGGTTAAGTGGTCTGATATTTCCATCTCTTTCAGAATTTTCCACAGTTTATTGTGATCCACACAGTCAAAGGCTTTGGCATAGTCAATAAAGCAGAAATAGATGTTTTTCTGGAACTCTCTTGCTTTTTCCATGATCCAGCAGATGTTGGCAATTTGATCTCTGGTTCCTCTCCCTTTTCTAAAACCAGCTTGAACATCAGGGAGTTCACGGTTCACGTATTGCTGAAGCCTGGCTTGGAGAATTTTGAGCACTAGTTTGCTAGCATGTGAGATGAGTGCAATTGTGTGGTAGTTTGAGCATTCTTTGGCATTGCCTTTCTTTGGGGTTGGAATGAAAACTGACCTTTTCCAGTCCTGTGGCCACTGCTGAGTTCCCCAAATTTGCTGGCATACTGAGTGCAGCACTTTCACAGCATCATCTTTCAGGATTTGAAACAGCTCAACTGGAATTCCATCACCTCCACTAGCTTTGTTCGTAGTGATGCTTCCTGAGGCCCACTTGACTTCACATTCCAAGATGTCTGGCTCTAGATGAGTGATCACACCATCGTGATTATCTGGGTCGTGAAGATCTTTTTTGTACAGTTCTTCTGTGTATTCTTGCCACCTCTTCTTAATATCTTCTGCTTCTGTTAGGTCCAGACCATTTCTGTCCTTTATCGAGCCCATCTTTGCATGAAATGTTCCCTTGGTATCTCTAATTTTCTTGAAGAGATCTCAAATCTTTCCCATTCTGTTCTTTTCCTCTATTGCTTTGCATTGATCGCTGAAGAAGGCTTTCTTATCTCTTCTTGCTATTCTTTGGAACTCTGCATTCAGATGCTTATATCTTCCCTTTTCTCCTTTGCTTTTCGCTTCGCTTCTTTTCATAGCTATTTGTAAGGCCTCCCCAGGCAGCCATTTTGCTTTTTTGCATTTCTTTTCCATGGGGAGGGTCTTGATCCCTGTCTCCTGTACAGTGTCACAAACCTCATTCCATAGTTCATCAGGCACTCTATCTATCAGATCTAGGCCCTTAAATCTATTTTTCACTTCCACTGTATAATCATAAGGAATTTGATTTAGGTCATACGTGAATGGTCTAGCGGTTTTCCCTACTTTCTTCAATTTAAGTCTGAATTTGGTAATAAGGAGTTCATGATCTGAGCCACAGTCAGCTCCCAATCTTGTTTTTGCTGACTGTATAGAGCTTCTCCATCTTTGGCTGCAAAGAATATAATCAATCTGATTTCGGTGTTGACCATTTGGTGATGTCCATGTGTAGAGTCTTCTCTTGTGTTGTTGGAAGAGGGTGTTTGCTATGACCAGTGCATTTTCTTGGCAAAACTCTATTAGTCTTTGCCCTGTTTCATTCCGCATTCCAAGGCCAAATTTGCCTGTTACTCCAGGTGTCTCTTGACTTCCTACTTTTGCATTCCAGTCCCCTATAATGAAAAGGACATCTTTTTTGGGTGTTAGTTCTACAAGGTCTTGTAGGTCTTCACAGAACCGTTCAACTTCAGCTTCTTCAGCGTTACTGGTTGGGGCATAGACTTGGATTACTGTGATATTGAATGGTTTGCCTTGGAAATGGACAAAGATCATTCTGTTGTTTTTGAGATTGCATCCAAGTACTGCATTTCAGACTCTTTTGACCATGATGGCTACTCCATTTCTTCTAAGGGATTCCTGCCCACAGTAGTAGATATAATGGTCATCTGAGTTAAATTCACCCATTCCAGTCCATTTTAGTTCGCTGATTCCTAGAATGTCGACATTCACTCTTACCATCTCTTGTTTGACCACTTCCAATTTGCCTTGATTCATGGACCTGACATTCCAGGTTCCTATGCAATATTGCTCTTTACAGCATCGGACCTTGCTTCTATCACCAGTCATATCCACAGCTGGGTATAGTTGTTGCTTTGGCTCCATCCCTTCATTCTTTCTGAAGTTATTTCTCCACTGATCTCCAGTAGTGTGTTGGGCACCTACTGACCTGGGGAGTTCCTCTTTCAGTATCCTATCATTTTGCCTTTTCATACTGTTCATGGGGTTCTCAAGGCAAGAATACTGAAGTGGTTTGCCATTCCCTTCTCCAGTGGACCACATTGTCAGACCTCTCCACCATGACCCGCCCATCTTGGGTTGCCCCGTGGGCATGGCTTAGTTTCATTGAGTTAGACAAGGCTGCAGTCCTAGTGTGATTAGATTGACTAGTTTTCTGTATGATTTCAGTGTGTCTGCCCTCTGATGCCCTCTTGCAATACCTACCGTCTTACTTGGGTTTCTCTTACCTTAGGCGTGGGGTATCTCTTTACGGCTGCTCCAGCAAAGCACAGCTGCTGCTCCTTACCTTGGATGAAGGGTATCTCCTCACCACTGCCCTTACTGACCTTCAAAGTGGGATAGCTCCTCTAGGCCCTCCGCAGCCAGTGCTCCTTGGACATGGGGTTGCTCCTCCCGGCCGCCACCCCTGACCTCGGACGTGGGGTGGCTCCTCCCGGCCGTTCTGGCGTCGTTGCAGCCTGGCACTCTCGGCCGTTGCCCCTGACCTCAAGACGTGGGGTAGCTCCTCTCGCCCACGCTTAGTGCACTGGTCGCAGCCGCCCACGCTTACTTATACAACATAAATGTAAATTGCAAAGTTTGTAAATACAGTATAAATGCTATGTAAATAGTTGCCAGTTCATGGCAAATTCAAGTTTTACTTTTTGGAACTTTCTGAAAATTATATTTTTGATCTGCAGTTGTTGAATCTGCTAATGCAGAACCATGGAAAGAGAGGGCCGACTTTTATTTTAGAGAGGGTGATATGACTGAATGTGTATCATTGAAAAAAATCCCATTGTTAATACTGTGATTCAGCAATTCATAGTCTGCATCTAACTCCAGTTCCAGTTTCCCTACAAGAACTGAATGACTGTCATCATGCAAGTGCATCATTGGCTGTGTCCTACATCTTATAAGTCTCCCATCAAACACAAATGTTCGTGAAAATTCAGCTAATAAATTCTTCTCTCCCTTGATACGAAAAAAAAAAAAAGGCCCCCACGTGATTTATTTGCTTGCCAGGAGGCTTTCAGGGCCTGTGTCCATTTGATCTGAAGAGTAAGACTTAAAGGTCCTAGATGTATTTCTCACTGAAAAACAACAGTGCTTCTCGAGTCCCTATAATGACAGTTTGGTGGGGGGGCGGGGGGGGAATACAGGTACATGGTAAAATGTTACAACAGTATCTAAGGCATGGATTTTTAAACTGAAGAATTCAGATGTCTGAATCTGGATGGGAAGAGTTACATCTCCCCCTCCTCCCCCACTACTGTACTCTATCTGAAATTTAATGTTTCCTTTCATTATGAATGTTGGCAACAAAGTACAGAAATAGCAGTACCACAACTTTCTTGCTAACAGAAATCACAGAGATTCCATAGTGATTGCATCAATTTCAAAATACCATTGATATTCACCACCACAAACTCATGGTGGGTTTTATTTTTTAATTTTGGCCATGTCACATGGAGGATCTTCATTCCCTGACTAGGGGTTGAACCCAGGCCCATGGCAGTGAAAGTGCAGAGTCCTAATCACTGGACCACCAGGGAATTCCCTCCCTCACAGTGGTTTTTAGTCCTACCACTACATCTCAGTGTATTAATAGTAAACAATATTTTTATTACTCCATTTCAGTATAATTGATGTTCTTTGTAGTTCTATGTATTCATTTAAAATGCACATTCTTTTCAGAATTTTCTTCAAGATTTTCAGAATTTATAGCCCTTATTTAGAGTGTTTTAAATGTGGTTTTAAAGCAGTTTCATCTGATGCCTACTATTTTGATCATCCCTCTGTATCATATCTATGTATTCTAGGGAGTGGGCAGCCTTTAGTCTGCTCAGTGGGGAATATTGCATGGAAGCACAGGTGGTTAGAAATGTCTAAAATGGGAAACTTAACTAAGGTGAACTGCTGCTGTGTGGCATAATGTGGGTATGTCAAATGCAGCTGAGAGAGAACACAGTGTGTTCAAAAAATCACTATTAATAATCACACAGTTGCACTTGCAAACTTTGATTTTTGAAGTAGTATCGTATTTATAATATTTATATACTTTTTTGTTATGTCATAAAAGTGGCATTAAAAAAAATGTAGATACCCAGAACATTGACCCTGGAGAGGACTGTCATAATGTAACCCATACATTTGAGGATGAAGGAACGTTTTTAGGCTGACATCCCTCTCTGTTTTTTTTTTTTTTTTCTTTTTTGGCCTGTGGCTTGTGAGATCTTAGTTTTCTGACCAGGGATCAAACCCAGGCCCTGGCAGTGAAAGCTCTGAGTCCTAACCACTGAATCGCCAGGGAACTCCAACATTCTTCCCTTTAATCAGCAGTCACTGTCAATGGCTACCGTTTAGTACAAAAAACTGACAGAAGAACTGAGTGTTTTTTCTTCCAACAAACGTTTATTTAAAAAGAAAGGAGTTAATGTTGAATGGCCATAATGTTGAATGTGCCATGTGCTACGTTATGACAGTAGAGCTAATAACAACTGTCCTGGCAGATCAATGTTGGCTACCTTATAAAACAAGTGTCTAGGAACCTATTTTATGATTTTCATATGCTAATCCATCTATTCAATATCCAATTCAGTCTGAATTGTATGAGCTGATATTTGACTTTTCTAGAGAAGCTTTCTAAATTAACTTATGGGATATACTGAGAATCAGATAAAGCAGTTCTTGGGGAAGGGACTAACAGGTTTAAAAGGAGTCTGCTTGACTTATCTTAGATAACTACCAACTAAATACCTACTGTTGTGCACACCAACCTTTACCCACCTGATTTTGTACCCACAAACCCACAATGACAGAGTTCATAAAATAAAATGATTATTCAACACCTTTTAAAGAAATAATGTATAAAACATATGTAGTCTTTCATACAATTTTATTTTCTCCCTTCAACCATTATAATATGATACCCAAATTTTGTCTTTACTGGAGGGTCTGTAAACACAGGCTTATCCAGCACACTTATAGGCAAGGCGAATGCTGCTTCTTGAAATGGTCCTACCATGGACCCTCTGGTCATCCAACCCAAGTCACCCTGGAAAATCCAAAAGATACGTGATATCAAGTGGCCCCGAAGAGGGAACAGTTCTACTGTAGCTTGAAAATTTCCCAACATGAATGCTAAGGTTCCTAGGTTTATGCATCTGGGCTGGAGAGAAGACGACTCAATGAGCATAAAATGGGGAAGAGGCCCAACCCTGGGCTGTACACACAAGCACTCACAATGTTACTGGGTGTCTACTCTGTGCTTAGTCACTCAGTTGTGTCTGACTCTGCGACCCCATGGACTGTAGCCCTCCAGGCTCCTCTGTCCATGGAATTCTCCAGGCAAGAATACTGGAGTGGGTTGCTGGCTGCCCTCCTCAGGGGAACTTCCCAACCCAGCGATCAAATCCAGGTCTCTCTCATTGCAGGCGGATTCTTTACCATCTGAGCCACCAGGGAAGCCCTAGGTATCTGTTAGCTGTGTAAATTTGGTTATGCCAAGGTTTAGACAAAGATGACCTGTATTCAACTGTTCACAAGTTGGACATTTCTGCTTTTAAGATCTTTAAGATATGCCTAAAACTAATGGCAAAACAAAAATAATCCCTACTGCTGTGTGTCCTCCATGAGAGACATTTTAAATGATGAATGCACCATACCCCTTGCCTGGCTTTATCTTCACTATATTGTGCAGCCACTTCATTGAATTTCATTCCAGACTTTAACTTTTCCATGGCTTCCAAGATTTTTCCATGTTTTTCACACAGAATGTGTCTGACCTACAAGGAAAAAACATGTTCATGTAATAGCTGGAGACCCAAATGATTTCTTTCCTCACAATAAAGCAGTCACATCAGGATTACCCCCATACTAGTGGAAAAAAAAACAAACGCATTCACTCATGGCGATGGAAAATTCTGGAAGTCTGCCCAACTGGGCAATAGTCCAATGGGGCAAAAACCCATTTCCTGTATAAGACAGTATCTTAGAACCCAGATTTAGATGGAAATTGGGCACCTGGCTGAGGAATGCTCCCATCCTTTACCATGTACCTCAATGATAACAAGAGGAGGAAACATGATAATGGTTGAGAGCTGGAGTCAAATCCCCACTCTCCTGTATGGTCTTAGGCATGTTTTAAATCTCTAAATGTTTTCCCATTTGTGCACTGAAATAACAGTAACTGTGTTGTGAAGACTGAGATGATGCAGCTAGCACTCAATAAAAGTTACCTAGTAATTTATCAGAGGTGGAATGATATGAAGAAAAACCCACAAAGAAATGCTTTTTACTTGAACTAGACTAAGCAGTACTTTCACTCATAGATTTCTCTGACTTCAACATTTGAGGAAATGAAAACAATATTTCTGGCTGCTGTTCTTAACACAGGGGTTGGGTGTATAATGACAAACATTTCTAATCAAAAACAGCCTATGTGAAGTGTTTATTAAATTACCTGTAAGCTTTAAATCTTAATTTATATGTATAAAGTTGGAACAATACAAGGAAAAAATCAAAGGAATTTGATTATAAAGAGATACTTCAATTTATGAAAACTCCTAGAAACCAGTCACAGATGTTTGTGTTAAAGTTTGTATTATTTAATACTGTATTACCTGAGTGAATTTAATGCATCAGTAATTTAGATACCTGGATTGTTCTAAGATTGTGTATTTGGGGAGTTCTCAATATATATCAAAGCACCAAAAAAAAAAAAAAAAAAGAAGAAGAAATGCTTTTTACCAAAAGAGGCCAATTGCATAAAGCCCCTCCACAATTTAACACTTAGAAAAAGAATCATAGGTTGAAGATTAAGAATACTCAACCCTAAAAAAGTATTCAAATGTAACTTATATTTATATAAAGTCATGTTTTTAAAAAAATCACTATGTCCTTAGAAATGCTTTTGTCAAGATAGGTTTTGTAGGATTTCCCATTTCTCACTCAAATAGAATCCATTATTCATTTCTTATTATAGGTGATACACTAGGGTAGGGCCTAAAGATTTCTCCCTTATAAATTTAGAGACAGACAAACCATGTCCTCAGGGTTCAGTTAGTAAAACTGGGAATGACAGAATCCTGGACTGGAGGAGCTACACAAAAGACAGACACAGCAAAGAAAAAAATGTGTCAAAAAGCAGGGCTCAGAGAGGCAAACTTCTATAGAATGTGTCCAGCACTGCCTAGGGGAGACAGGGACAATCTGGACACTAGAGAGATACATGTTGGGGGATGAGGATGGTTCCTCAGACCTCATCTTAGCCTGGCTAAAACTGCTTCTCCACTGTTTCCCTCTTTCTGCTTCTACATTCACAAAGCAAACCTGGTTTAATGACTGGGAAAGTGCACAAAGCATTCGTGATCACAGAAAGGGGATCCCATCTACCACTTTACAAATGAATAAGCAAGTATTCTGGTTTTACACAGTTTGACAGAGTCTGTAGTACCTGTGGAGTTTGCAAGTGTGACTAACCAACTGGCAACTGTATGAGACTGACATCTTAGAAGAGAGCCAAGGGTCTTTCCTGGCAGCCCAGTGGTTAAGACTCCATGCTGCCAATGCAGGGGCCTGGGTTCGATCCCTGGTCGGGGAACTAAGATCCTTCATGCCTGGTGGTGCAGACAAAAGATTAGAAAAAAAGAGCCAAGCTCCAGAGAGAATGTGGGAGTGATGAGCATGGAGGTAGCAGCTGATGCTATGGGAGGTGATGGATCACCCAAGGAGGCTACACAGAATGAGAAGTACACAGAATGAGAAGAAGAGCAAAGTACACTTAAGACTCATCGGTGGAGAATACTGGTGTTTAATAAGCAAAGAAAAGCTCAACAAGCATAATAAAAAGAACCAGACAGGTAGAGAGAAAGGTGTGTTAACAGAAACCAAGGCAAGAGAAAGTTTCAAGGAGGAAATGGGCAACAGGGTTAAATGCTGCAGAATGATGAGGATCCAGGACCTTGTAATGAAGAATTACATTTTCTTGTGAATTATTACACTGTTATAACAATATTTCAGTTATTGAGTACTTAATACTAACTGTGCTAAGTGCTTTACATGCGTGATCTCGTGAAACCTTCACACCAACCCTGCGAGACTGAATCAGTGTTTCTCAACCTTGGCATATGTCAGAATCACCCCCAAGAGCTTCTAAAAAATATACCAAGATCTAGTCCCCACACTTAGAGACTGTGAGGCAGCTGGTCTGGAGTAGACCCCTAGGCATGGAGACTTTCAGAAGCTCTCCAGGTGAAGTTGATGTATATACCAGGGTTGAGAACCACTGGACGAAGCTGTCTGCTGACTGACTGGAGGAGGGTGGTGGATGGCTTGAGGTGAGTGGCAAGGGATCTCCGTGCAGTTCTGATGGCCCAGCTCAGGGCAGAGACCAGGAATCAGTGGCCCCAACCCCCGAGGCTATGTGACTCTCCAGTGGGCCCCAGCAGGTCTGGGTTTGAGTGTAAAGAAAGGAGATCACTGGATTGATTCTGAGTTGTGGTCTGGCAGATGACATAGTGGATCACCAAAAGGAAAGGAGTCAGGGCTCCATGATCCATCTAATTTCTAGCCTATAAGACATACAGGGCTCAGAGAACAGGCACAAAGCCTGGGAGAAGGTGAAGCGAACAGGGCAGGCTAGAGGGCCTAGAGGTCTGCAGGGAGAGGAACAGAACAGGATTGGGGGAGGTGGGAAACAAGAGGAGGAAGGAAGCTGTGATCGGAAGGTAGGTTTCAGAATCTGGGCAGCTCTAGTGACACAGGGCAGAGCCGGGTTCAAGAGTGCGGTCTAGAGCAGAATGGCAGGTGTGGAAGGAGCCTAGACCCTAAAAGGCTGAAGGGTTTGGGGTCCCTCTGCTACTGGGTCCTTCAGAAACACTGGAGACAAACCAGTCCCCTAGCAGGTGAAAAGTTCAACACACTACTTTCATGTGTCCATGGAACACTACTCAGTAATACAAAGAACAGACTGTGGATACACACAAGTGGAATGAAATCTCCAGAGGTTTATGGTGAGTGAAAATAGCCAACCCCAAAAGGCTACACACTGTATCATTCCACTTACATAGAAATTATAAAATTATAGAAATGGAGAAGAGATTAGCTGCTGCTCTGAGGTCATGGAGGGTAGGGGATCCAGGGGGGAAGTGGGTATGGCTATAAAAGGGCAACAGGAGGGATGATGGAAATGTCTGGATCTTGACTGTAGCAACGTCAATCTCCTGGTTGTGCTAATGTACTAGGGTTTTGTAAGATGTTACCATTGGGAAAACAGGATAAAAGGTATAGTGCTAAGTCATTTCAGTTGTGTCTGACTCTTTGTGACCCTATGGACTGTGGCCTGCCAGCCTCCTCTGTCCATGGGATTATCCAGGAATACTGGAGTGGGTTGCCATGCCCTCCTCCAGGGGATCTTCCTAACCCAGGGACTGAACCCATGTCTATTATATCTCCTGCACTAGCAGGCAGGTTCTTTACCACTAGCACCATCTGGAAAGCCCCTGATAAAAGGCACATGTACATGTATAAAAAGTACAGCTATCCTACAACTGAATGTGCGTCTAAAATTATTTCAAAAGGAAAAGTTTAACAAAAGAGTTTAACCTTAACTGACTTTCCTAGCTAACTGATGTTTTCAAACTGGTGTTGGAGAAGACTCTTGAGAGTCCCTTGGACAGCAAGGAGATCAAACCAATCAGTCCTCAAGGAAATCAACCCTGAATATTCATTGGAAGGACTGATGCTGAAGCTGAAGCTCCAATACTTTGGCCACCTTATGCAAAGAGCCAACTCATTGGAAAAGACTCTGATGCTGGGAAAGATTGAGGGCAGGAGGAGGAGGGGGTGACTGAGGATGAAATGGTTGAATACCATCACAGACTCAATGGATATGAATTTGAGCAAACTCTGAGAGATGGTGATGGACAGGGAAGCCTGGCGTGCTGCAGTCCATGGCGTCACAAAGAGTCGGACAGGACTGAGCGACTGAACCACCACCACCTTTCCATATACCTCAAATATAGCCACACTGAACTTATTTTTGTTTCCAGAAAGGGCAAGATGCCTCTTTAAAGCCACTTCTTCAGCTGGATGCCTGGACAAAGTAGCTGGCTTGCATTTAGGCACCATGTTTTATGAAAATTATCTTTGGATACCAGAATCCCACTTCACATGGTGGGATGTTCATATAAGAACAAAGGTCAACTATATATGAAAAGCAAATTCATGTCTCCCATCTCTATCTTTCTATGGGTTCACTGAGTAGAAAAGTGGGCAGAATGGCCCTCTCTATTTACATTCGCTCTTTTTTTTTGGCTGCATACGTATAGGTGCATTTATATGCTACAACTCCACTATAGCTCTTCTCATATAGCAATGAAATTTCTTTCTTTACCTAACTGCTCCCAACTAGACTGTAATAACAGGAACCATCTCTTACCTGTTTTTTTTAATACCCAGAATTTACTACACTGCTTGGCACAGAGCAGATGTCACTAAATCCTTAAGGAATGAATGAATCAGAGTATGGAATCCCACATCCTGACTGAAACATGGAAATTGCCTTTTTATGTAGTGTTAAACAGTATAATTCTATTTCGGATTAGATTTTCCCAGGGCAGACATACCTCTGGCACTATGTCAAGAACTTCGAGTAATTATTTGCAATTGTCTCCCACCTTAATTTTCACAGTCAGGGCTCTGGCTTGTAGCTCACCAGTGGGGAAGCTGTCTAATGAGACCCATGCCTTTGCCTGCTCATCTCAGCTCTTGGTTTTGTCAAGTAGTATTTCATTCTGAGAAACAACTCATTCACTTACTTGCAAAGACTTAATATATTTTAAGGAAGAATACTAGAGTATGAAGAATTTCTGGATGTCTGAGAAAACATTTAAGAAATATTTAAAAGGAATTACTTTTCATAAGTGAGTGATCTATTATTATCCACTTTTGTGTTATCTTTTTTTTTTAACTTTTTAAATTTTTAATTTTTTTTTTTACTTTACAATACTGTATTGGTTTTGCCATACATTGAAAAATATGGAACGCTTCACGAATTTGCGTGTCATCCTTGCGCAGGGGCCATGCTAATCTTCTCTGTATCGTTCCAATTTTAGTATATGTGCTGCCGAAGCAAGCACCACTTTTGTGTTATCTTGATCTTCTGTCAGTATTAGGCTAGCCTTAGGATGAGTTAAGCATGCTGTCTTTTCCTTTTATGTGTACCAAAATAACAGATGTATATGTTATTTATATTTAAAATGAAAAAAAAAAAAAAAAAAAAGGAGAATAACTCACCTTTACTGCATTGCCACCACCTTTGGGACCCTGAGCCTTCTTCTCAGAACTCTCACTCCCAGAGGCTGCTTTTCCTTTAGAGAAGAGATGACAAGTACTCATTTAAACTACACTTTCACCTTATTATTCAACACAATAGGAGTTGATAATTCCATCACAGCACCAAGCTTCAAAAGGGAACTCTGCAGACACTTTACATCAAGCTAAATTAACCTGTAACATACCTCTTAAAACAAGAAATTTGTGCCCTACAAAAACCCTTCACGGAAAATGGATACACAAGTGAGTGTGCTAATAGTTGAATGGGAGCACCAAAAACCTGGCCTGGATTCTCTAGACCCAGTTTGAAATCCTGCCTTCTAAGAGCAAACCCTGGAGCTCTTGTGAGATTTCTAATAAGCACGGCAGCTATGTACTTGGATACTCACAATTATAGTAGGTAAAATGTCCAAGAATATATTTTAAATAAAGATCAAATTTCCTACCACCCATATTTGGCTAAAGAATACATTCATGTCCAAACTCCTGGAGTCAATGACATTGCCTACTGATAACCTTCCTAAGAAGTTATCAATATTCAGATTAACACAATGGGCAGTATTTTACATTTTATTACTGTGTCATTTTGCTACTATGCCAGTTTCTGTTTTGATGGCAGCATATTTACTGTTAGAGGCTGATGTTCCTAAGAACTATTGTTGGTTTAAGTGTTCAGTTCATAAACATTTCCTAAGTAACTAGGTTCCAGACACTGGAGATACAAAGATGAACAAGCCATGGCATAATACATTCCTTCAGGGGGCTCATATACTACTCGGGAATATTGTTATGTAAAATTATGTAAAAGATCATTTCAGGAGAATGAGCTATGCTGTATAAATAGAGGGCTGTGGAAGCACAGAGGTACATTTTAGCCAGTTAAAGAAAGTTTCCTGGATGAGTAGGAGCTGAACAGGCAAAGACAGGACAATGGTGAGGAGAATTCCAGGGTAGGGGAATAGTGTAGTATGTGGGGGGAAACTAGGGATGAAGCCAAATCTGAAGTAGGAGTGTTGTGAAAGGAACCCAGGGGAGGTGGCTGAGGGTTAGGGCATGAGGGCCTTTGGGCTCCATTAAGGAACTTGGAATTTATCCTAGAAGTAATAGGGACCCATTGAAATTTTATTCAGGAGACTCCATCCTGTCTTAGGAACCCCAATGCTGAGCACCCAAAAGTTGTTCAATAAATGTTCCACAAAACTGAATATCCAAAATGCCAACCACCAAATGCCTAAGAAAATGTTACTGCCAAAGGAGTTTTATTACACTAAACTTATTTTCTCTAGAACAATGATGCCTTCTGGTCATCCCACCCTCTGCCCCAATGGATGCTATCATCTTCTGAATGCCCCTTGACTCCCTCTGACTGAGAACTCTGGCAGCAACTTCAGGCTTCCTTTCCATCCTCATTACTGCCCTAATCTTGGGTGACTTCACTATCTATTCAGAGGAACCATCCAACAGCCTAACCTCACATTTCTAGACCTCTCTCCCAAATGCCCATGCCTTTTACTCCACCCCACCTGTTCCCAGGGGCACGTGATGAAACTGTGCCACTCACAACTAATTCAATCTCTGGCTACAACTTTCTGTTCTTCCAGCCTTCTCATGCCTCACTCCCACAACACAGGTTCTTTAATGTCACAGAACCACCTCCTCCTTCCCCCCATTCAGTTCCTTTATCCTCCTATGTTCTCCTATGCTATCAAACTTCTCCTTCCCTTCCCAGTCTGGATCCCATGCTTGATCATCTGAACCGTGTCCCTAGTGGCATTCGTAATTCCCTTGTGTTGCTTTCCTTCTATTATCATTGTCCAACAAAACCTCAACCTTGGCTACAGGTTATACTTAGCTTGTCTCAATCCTGTATTGTGCCAGTTATATGGTACTAGGTAAATCATGACTGAGCAGATTGTGTCCCATAGAAATTCACAGCCTTCAATCTTAAGCTCTCAGCCCTAAGGGCAATCCTTTTTTAAGTGTTTCATCCCCTCTTACCACCCCAATGACTATTCCAAACGCTTAACACTGTCCTCAAGACTCCTACTCAGTACTTGTCCTGCTGTTTAAAAAACTACTCTTGCCTTCCACTTTTTACCACCACATCCATCTTCATCTCTGTGACGTCAAGCTTAAGATGTCCCTTCTCCTTCTCAAAGTCAACTAACTGCTCTACCTCTTTTTTCCCAAATTTCACTACCCTGTAGTTACCTAACTAATGGATCCTTCATGACAGCCTCACTCCCAAGTTTTGCCCATTCGGAAGAAACCAACAAAATCAAACTTTCTTGTAATCCTTTCTCCTCTTCTATCCACCATCTAATCCCCATGCTTTTAAATCAAAACTGAAGTCTGTATTGATTGTTTCTATCATCACTTCCTGGTCAGTCCTCTAGTCACTGGCAACCCGCTGCCTCCGTCCCGGACCCCGGCGGTCTGCTCCCTCCGCCTTGCTCCTCACCCAACCCCATTTCTTCTTGGTTTCTACCTTTTCCCCCTTTTCCAGAACCGCTTTTTCCTTTCGGGGGCATTTCCAAAATCTGCCGTTGAACTCTCAACTGCTTAGGTTGCCGCACAAAGCCCCTTCAGGCCCCACCGGTCTGTCCTAAACATATGCCAGAAAGCGGCATCGCAATTGGCCATCCTTACCGTGGCTCCGGAAGCAGGCATATCTTGGGGCAGGCCCGGTCCTTTGACTCTTGGGCCAATGGGGCTGAAGCTCGGACCGGGGAAGAGGGGCGGAGCCAAAGGTTGGGCGGGGCAGGGGGGAGTTACGCCTCTGCTTTTTGCGGCTTCTTTCACACGCCCTTCTTTGCGCCCTTTCCCCAACTGCCCTACCCGCTTCCTCCACGTGTGCGTAATGGAAGCCGGAGGGGTTGGGGTTGGGGGGCGCCTCTGCAGTCCCTCGGCGCGGGGTTCCAGCCAATCACGCGGGGCAATTAGACAAAGGCATAGCCGGAAGAACCTCGGCGGCCGCCTACCCCTTTTGCACGCTCATACACACCGGCCTGCCCTTCGTTTTAGGTTTTCGCTTTTAGTTATTTTATAGCTTGTAGCGAGGCTGTATAAGTGGCTGAATTTGCCCAAAGCAGTGCCTCAAGTAGTTCAAAGGAGAAAACGATGGGCAGAGGCGGACACAACTGAGCGACTAACACTGCTGCTGCTGCTGCTAAGTCGCTTCAGTCGTGTCCGACTCTGTGCGACCCCATAGACGGCCTCCTACCAGGCTTCTCTGTCCCTGGGATTCTCCAGGCAAGAACACGAGTGGGTTGCCATGTCCTTCTCCAGCGACTAACACTACTACTGTTAAATATTTGCTGTAGTTAGTACCTGTGCAGCTTCCCTGGTGACTCAAAATGGTTAAGAATCTGCCTGCAATGTAGGAGACACAGGTTCAATCCCTGGGTCCAGGTTCCTTCCTGGAGAAGGAAATGTAGGCTTCCCTGGTGGCTGAGAGGTTAAACCGTCTGCCTGGAATGCGGGAGACCTGGGTTCGATCCCTGGGTTGGGAACATCCCCTGGAGAAGGAAATGGCAACCCACTCCAGTACTCTTGCCGGGAAATCCCATGGAGGGAGGAGCCTGGTAGGCTACAGTCCATGGGGTCGAGTCGGACACGACTGAGCGACTTGACTTGACTTGACTTGACTTTATAGGATGTAAAGAGAATTAAACAAGTTTGTAAAGCACATAAAACAATGACTTGTTTGTGGAGTGTTGGCTTAAGGTGAATGAGTTTTGAATTTACATCCTCAAACTTTTTACCCTTATCCACAACCCCTCTTCTCCCAATTTTTGTAAGATCAGGGCTTTTCCTCCACCTCATGAGATAGCTCTCTCATCTTGCCCATGCCAGCCAGAATGGTCCTCCAGCTCAGAGCTTAGTTTTTGAATCGAGTCTTGTGGGACTTCAGATGCTACTTGCCAGCGATCAGGTATTTCTGAGACTGCCACCCCGAACTCATGCATTACAGGCAGCCCCCTGTTTTACTGCTGTCATTTCTGAACAGGCACAGTTTAGGCACTCCTTGGTTTGGATTGGTAGTGATCAACTGTGGGAAACACATCCAGAGCTGAGGAGATAATTGGTCCCTCACTTCTGAGGTGGATCCCACTTATGTATTGACTTTCAAAGTCCTGCTGGAGATGAGGCAGATTGACAATAATAGTATGGCCTCATGTTCAACAGTTCATCTACAGCCAGGAGGCCAAGAGGACACCTTTACTTCTGGTTTTTCATAGGGGACAGCCTTTCCTGTGACCACTGGCTATGGCAGTCTTAAGAGTGGGAATGAGGCAAAGTTCAGACCCCAATGAAGAGCCAGCATTAAATGGCTGATGTATCTGCAAATGCTTGGTGTCTGGAACATTGTGAGAATTCTGTGTGTTCCAGCAGATAACAGCAACAACAATAATAAGCCTGTGTAAGTGGCTGAATTTGCCCTAAGCAGTGCCTAGAGGCCAGTAGATCAAAGGAGAAAATGATGGGCATAGGTCAAAAGTGCTTTAGGACTGATAAAATCATGTACAATCTCAACTATGCAGTATGCATCACAAGCATCTTAAATGTTAGTCTTGGGATGCAAGTTTATGGCTAGCTTTCTTTTTTTTCTGTTTAAATTATATTCTGTTTATATGAATTGGCATGTATTCTTTTTTAATTCAAGAAAAAAGGCAGTGAATGTTATTTGTAAAACAAACAACAGAAAAGCTAGCCTCTATACAGGGTTAAGTCTGCACCAGTCTGTGGAGGCCGACTGTGGAGGAATCTGTGGGAGCAGAGTGACGAATGAACAGCAGAAGGGGTAGGGGGGCAGAGCAGAGAAAACTTCAGCCTTGAAACCATGGTAACAATTGCGGGAGTGTGCACAGTGAGTCAGAGCCAGGGATGGCTGCCAGTTGTATTTTCTATTAGGTATCTCCTCAGACTGATTCTTCCATGCATTTCTTAAATGAAGAAGATCAGGAAGGGAAGCTGGCAGCCTGCTTCTCAGGACACAGTTTCACAAATCTTGACCCAAACTCACTGACCCGTCCCAGCTGCTCCACAACCAAAGGGCTGCAGCTTCTTTCCCATTTGTGGTGCCAGCAGAGCTTATTCTGAAAGGGGGCCTTGAAGCTATAAAACACAGAGCTCTAGTTGATCCCATTCAGAGGTGGTCAGTGTATGTGGAGCTCTGGGCCCAAGACTCTAGGGATAAGGGTGGGAAAAGGTCACCTTTGGACACTGAAACCAGGAAAAATCAGTACACGGTGGATGTACACCTGCAGAAGTAACCGCCCATCAAGGCGAATGGATGCTGGGACATTGCCGATGGGATGTATGTGTCTCCTGAGCACAGTCAGTGGCCAGAAAAGTTTCTGTTTTCTTCATGCTGTTGTAACATGTCTGACATGAGATAATGAAGCATTCAAGAACTGGTTTTTTAAAAAGAATGTCAGAGAAGAAGATTCCATCTAGGTTTGTCCAGCCTTGCCTAAGCAAAAGAACTGCAGTTTCTGGAGGACATTAATATTCCAGTATCTACTGGGAGAAGATTGTCTTCTGAGGCAGTGTTCATTTGAGACAATGAAAAACAATGGACACAAATGGCATATGTGGCATGAACTGGGCACTTTTCATTATTTCTTTTATTTTTCAGAACAGTCTTATTGGTCAATCACCATTGCCATTTCAGAACTGAAGACACAGGCTCAGAGAAGTTAAGAAATCTGTTCAAAGTTTCACAGCTAAGGATTGTGGCATGGTTGGGCTCAGAACTTAGGCCTGTGTAACTTACAAGCTGGTACTCTCTGTATGATGACACTGCTGTAGGCTTTGCCATTCTCTAAATGAAATTCAAGAATACCTTTGTTCTGGGTGCCTGTTCTCCAAATCAGCTTCCCCAGGGGTGTTTCTGCCTGAGAGGCACCAGAGCAAAGTTATGGCCCCGCCACGAGAAAGAAATAAACTTCCCTCTGGTTTATGCATCATTGTGTTGGTTTGGAGTAATCTAATCTAGAAGATGATCACCTCTACCTACAGTGCTGGACATCCCAAGCTCAGAAACACAGAGGTGAGGAGAAGGAACACAGTGGGGTGGGAGCCAGTGGCAGAGGAGAGGACAGTTGGAAAGAGGTCTTCTGTGTGCTCAGGAACTGGTCTCCATTTGCAATGGATTATGCCACTTAAACACCTCTTTATCTACACCCTTCATCATTTTAGAGTGAACAATGAACACTTCACTAGAATTCAGCAATCATCTCTGGAACAGCCTCCACATTGGTCTCTCAGCTGCCAGTCTCATCACACCTCCAATCTACCCTCTCCAGCGACTGATAGAGAGCTCTCAGAAACAGATCTGACTCTCTTTCAGTGAAAACTCTTCAGTGGCTCTGACTATTTGAGAGGCTACTTAGCCTAGAGACCCAAGGGCTTTTCTCCTGGCATCTGCAGTCTCATCTCATGCTGGTCCACACTGGGCTCTAACCATGTCAAGTTACCATCTACAGGCCCTCAAGTACACAGGGCTCTCTTAAGACTCCATGCCTTTGCACATAATACTGTATCTGGAATACCCTTCCCCCATTTTTGACCTAGCTAACTATTGTCTAACTCAGTGAACCTATGAGCCATGCCATGTAGGGCCACCCAAGACAGACAGGTCATGGTGGAGAGTTCCGACAAAATGTGGTCCACTGGAGAAGGGAATGGCAAACCACTTCTGTATTCTTGCCTTGAGAAGCCCATGAACGGTATGAAGAGGCACAAAGATATGACACTGAAAGATGAACTTCCCAGGTTGGTAGGTGCCCAATATGCTACTGGAGAAGAGAGGAGAAATAGTTCTAGAAGGAATGTAAAGGCTAAGCCAAAGAGGGAACAAAACCCAGTTGTGGATGTGTCTGGTGATAAAAGTAAAGTCTGATACTGTAAAGAACAGTATTGCATAGGAATCTGGAATATTAGGTCCATGAATCAAGGTAAATTTGAAGTGGTCAAACAGCAGATGGCAAGAGTAAACATCAACATTTTAGGAATCAGTGAACTAAGATGGGCTCAGTTCAGTTCAGTTGCTCAGTTGTGTCCGACTCTTTGTGACCCCATGAACCGCAGGATGCCAGGCCTCCCTGTCCAGAGTACACCCAAACCCATGTCCATCAGGTCGGTAATGCCATCCAAAAATCTCATCCTCTGTCATCCCCTTCTCCTCCTGCCATCAATCTTTCCAAGTATCAGGGTCTTTTAAAATGAGTCAGCTCTTCGCGTCAGGTGGCCAAAGTATTGGAGTTTCAGCTTCAACATCAGTCCTTCCAATGAACACCCAGGACTTATCTCCTTTAGGGTGGACTGGTTGGATCTCTTTGTAGTCCAAAGGACTCTCAAGAGTCTTCTCCAACACCACAGTTCAAAAGCATCAATTCTTCGGCGCTCAGCTTTCTTCATAGTCCAACTCTCACATCCATACATGACTACTGGAAAAACCATAGCCTTGACTAGACGTCTGGACCTTTGTTGGCAAAGTAATGTCTCTGCTTTTTAATATGCTGTCTAGGTTGGTCATAACTTTCCTTCCAAGGAGTAAGTGTCTTTTAATTTCATGGCTGCAGTGATTTGGGAGCCCAGAAAAATAAAGTCTGACACTGTTTCCACTGTTTCCCCCATCTATTTGCCATGAAGTGATGGGACTGGATGCCATGATCTTAGTTTTCTGAATGTTGAGCTTTAAGCCAACTTTTTCACTCTCCTCTTTCACTTTCATCAAGAGGCTCTTTAGTTCTTCTTCACTTTCTGCCATAAGGGTGGTGTCATCTGCATATCTGAGGTGATTGATATTTCTCCCGGAAATCTTGATTCTACCTTGTGCTTCCTCCAGTCCAGCATTTCTCTGTACTCTGTATATAAGTTAAATAAGCAGGGTGACAATATACAGCCTTGACATACTCTTTTTCCTATTTGGAACCAGTCTGTTGGTCCATGTCCAGTTCTAACTGTTGCTTCCTGACCTGCATACAGGTTTCCCAAGAGGCAGGTCAGGTGGTCTGGTATTCTCATCTCTTTCAGAATTTCCCACAGTTTATTGTGATCCACACAGTTAAAGGCTTTGGCATAGTCAATAAAGCAGAAATAGATGTTTTTTCTGGAACTCTCTTGCTTTTTTGATGATCCAGCGGATGTTGCCAATTTGATCTCTGGTTCCTCTGCCTTTTCTAAAACCAGCTTGAACATCTGGAAGTTCACAGTTCACGTACTGCTGAAGCCTGGCTTGGAGAATTTTGAGCATTGCTTTACTAGCATGTGAGATGAGTGCAAGTGTGTGGTAGTTTGAGCATTCTTTGGCATTGCTTTTCTTTGGGATTGGAATGAAAACTGCCCTTTTCCAGTCCTGTGGCCACTGCTGAGTTCCCCAAATTTGCTGGCATATTGAGTGCAGCACTTTCACAGCATCATCTTTCAGGATTTGAAACAGCTCCACTGGAATTCCATCACCTCCACTAGCTTTGTTCATAGTGATGCTTCCTGAGGCCCACTTGACTTCACATTACAGGATGTCTGGCTCTAGGTGAGGGATCATACCATCGTGATTATCTGGACTGCAATGGGTGAATTTAATTCATATGACCGTTATATCTACTACTGTGGGCAAGAATACCTTAGAAGAAATGGAGTAGCCCTCATAGTCAACAAAAGAGTCTGAAATGCAAAACTTGGGCGCAATCTCAAAAATGACAGCATTATCTCTGTTCATTTCCAAGGCAAACCATTCAAATCACAGTAATCCAAGTCTATGCACCAATTACTAGTACTGAAGAAGCTGAAGTTGAATTGTTCTATGAAGACCTACAAGACCTTCTAGAACTAACACCAAAAAAAGATGTCCTTCTCATCATAGGGAACTGTAATGCAAAAGTAGGAAGTCAAGAGATACTTGGAGTAACTGGCAAGTTTGGCCTTGGAATACAAAGTGAAGCAGGGCAAAGGCTAACAGAGTTTTTCAGAGAAAGCACTGGTCATAGCAAACATGCTTTTTCCAACAACACAAGAGAAGACTCTACACATAGACATGAACAGATGGTCAATACCAAAATCAGATTGATTATATTCTTTGCAGTCGAAGATGGAGAAACTCTATACAGTTGCAAAAACGACCGGGAGCTGACTGTGGCTCAGATCATCAACTCCATATTACAAAATTCAGACTTAAATTGAAGAAAGTAGGGAAAACCACTAGACCATTCAGGTATGACCTAAATCATATCCCTTATGATTATACAGTGCAAGTGACAAATAGATACAAGGGATTAGATCTGATAGACACAGTGCCTGAAGAACTATGGATGGAGGTTTGTAACATTGTATAGGAGGTGGTGATCAAAACCATCCCCAAGAAAAAGAAATACAAAAAGGCAAAATGGTTGTCTGAGGAGGCCTTACAAATAGCTGAGAAAAGAGAAGTGAAAGGGAAAGGAGAAAAGGAAACATATATTGATCTGAATGCAGACTTCTGAAGAATAGCAAGGAGAGATAAGACAGCCTTCGTAAGTGATCAATGTAAAGAAATAGAGGAAAACAATAGAATGGGAAAGACTGAGATCTTTTCAAGAAAATTAGGGATACCAAGGGAACATTTCATGTAAAGATGGGCACAATAATGGACAGAAACAGTGTGAACCTAACAGAAGCAGGAGATATTAAGAAGAGGTGGCAAGAATACACAGAAGAACTGTACAAAAAAGATCTTACTGACCCAGATAACCACGATGGTGTGATCACTCACCTAGAGCCAGACATCTTGGAGTGCAAAGTCCAGTGGGCCTTAGAAAGCATCACTACGAACAAAGCTGGTGGAGGTGATGGAATGACAGTTGAGCTATTTCAAATCCTGAAAGATGATGCTGTGAAAGTGCTGCACTCAATATGCCAGCACATTTGGAAAACTCAGCAGTGGCCACAGGACTGGAAAAGGTCAGTTTTCATTCCAATCCCAAAGATGCACAGTGTCAGAGAATGTTCAAACTACTGCACAATTGCACTCATCTCACATGCTAGCAAAGTAATGCTCAAAATTCTCCAAGCCAGGCTTCCACAGTACATGAACCAAGAACTTCCAGCTGTTCAAGCTGAATTTAGAAAAGGCAGAGGAACCAGAGATCAAATTGCCAACATCCACTGGATCATAGAAAAAGCAAGAGAATTCCAGAAAAACATCTGCTTCGTTGACTACACTAAAGCCTTTTACTGTGTGGATCACATAAACTGTGGAACATTCTTAAAGAGATGAAATAGCAGACCACCTTACCTGCCTTTGAGAAAGCTGTATGAAGGCCAAAAAGCAACAGTTAAAACCAGACATGGAACAACAGACTGGTTCAAAATCGACAAAGGTGTACATCAAGGCTGTATATTGTCACCCTGCTTATTTAACTAATATGCAGAGTATATCATGCAGAATGCCAGGCAGGATGAAGCGCAAGCCAGAATCAAGATTGCCAGGAGAAATATCAGTAACCTCAGATATGCAGATGACACCACCCTTACAGCAGAAAGCAAAGAGGAACTAAAGAGCCTCTTAATGAAGATGAAAGAGTAGAGTGAAAAAGCTGGCTGAAAACTCAACATTGGAAAAACAAAGATCATGGTATCCAGTCCCATCACTTCATGGCAAATAGATGGGGAGACAATGGAAATGGATTCCAAAATCATTGCAGTTGGTGACTGTATCCATGAAATTAAAAGACAGTAGTTCCTTGGAGGAAAAGCTATGACAAACCTAGACAGCATATTAAAAAGGAGGGGCATCACTTTGCTGTCAAAGGTCCATCTAGTCAAAGCTATGGTTTTTCCAGTAGTCATTTATGGATGTGAGTGTTGGACCATAAAGAAGGCTGAACACTGAAGAATTGATGCTTTTGAGCTGTGGTGTTAGGGAAAATTCTTCAAAGTCCCTTGGCCCTCAAAGAGATCAAACCAGTCAATCCTAAAGGAAATCATTCCTGAATATTCATTGGAAGGATTGATGCTGAAGCTGAAGCTCCAGTACTCTGGCCACCTGATGCAAAAAACTGACTCACTGGAAAAGACCTTGATGCTGGGAAAGATTGAAGGTAGGAGGAGAAGGGGATGACAGAGGATGAGATGGTTGGATGGCATCACTGACTCAATGGATATGAGTTTGAGTAAGCTCCAGGAGATGGTGAAGGACAGATAAGCGTGCTGTGCTGCAGTCCACGGGATTGCAGAGTCGAACATGACTGAGTGACTGAACAACAACTCTTGTTTACATTTCAAGCCCAAGACCAGATGTTACTTTCTCCTGGAAGCCCTCCCTGCCCTCTTCTACACCTTCTCCCGGGTTGGGCTAGGCACTCCTCTGTCCTCCCAAAGCACCCTATGCTTATATTGCCATTTGTATTATTTGGAGTAGCAGGCCATAACACGATTGCCCATAGTTTATTTAAGTATTCACTCATTGAAAAACATCTGAGTTGTTTCCAGTTTGAGGCTATTACAAATCAAGTGGCTATAAATATTAATATTTGTGTATAAGTTTCTGCATGAATACAAGTTTTCATTTCTCTAGGATGATTTCCAAGAGTGTAATTATGAGGTGTATGGTAATTGCATTTTAGTTTTGTAAGAGACTGCCAGAGTGTCTGCACCATTTCACATTCCTACCAGTCATGAATGGGTAATCCACTTTCTCTACCTGCTTGCCAGCATTTTGTGTCATTAAAATTTTTCATTTTAGTCATTTGGATAGATGTGTACTAATATCACATTGTGATTTTAATTTGCACTTCTCTAATGTCTTGCCTGGCAAATCCCATGGATGGAGGAGCCTGGTAGGCTGCAGTCCATGGGGTCACTGAGGGTCGGACACGACTTCACTTTCACTTTTCAGTTTCATGCATTGGAGAAGGAAATGGCAACCCACTCCAGTATTCTTGCCTGGAGAATCCCAGGGACGGGGAAGCCTGGTGGGCTGCCGTCTCTGGGGTTGCACAGAGTCGGACACGACTGAAGCGACTTAGCAGCAGCAGCAGCAATGGCTGATGATACTGAACATCTTTTCACATGTGATTTTGCTATCTGTATATCCTCTTCAGTGAAATAAATGTCATGTCTTTTGTGGAGTTTCTGAATGGATTTTTTTTGTTGTTGAGTTTCAAGAGCTCTTTATAGATTCTAAATATGAGTACTTTGTTAGCTATGTGGTTTGCAAATATTTTCTCCCAGTCTCTTAGCTTGTCTTTTCATCTTCTTGAGGGTTTTTTTGGCAGAGCAAAAGTCCTTATTTTTTTTTTATGGATTATGCTTTTATGGTGTCATGTCTAAGAACTCTTTATCAAGCTGTAGGTCTCAAATGGTTTCTCCTATATTTTTCTCTAAAAGTTTTAGAGCTGTATGTTTTACACTTAAATGTATGATCCATTTGAGCAAATCTTGTGGAAGATGTGAGGTTTATATTGAAGTCTATTTTTTTTCCTTTCTGGCATATAGATGTCCAATTACTCCAGCAACATTTGTTGGAAATGTTGATCTTCATTAAATTGCTTTTGTACTTTTGTTAAAAATCAATTGGCTGGGGACTTTCCTGGTGGTCCAGTGGCTAAGACTCCATGCTCCCAATGCTGGGGGCCTGAGTTCAATCCCTCGTGGGGGAACTAGATCCCACATGCCACAGCTAAGACCTGACACAGCCAAATAAATAAATATTTTTTAAAAAATCAGTTGACTGTATCTGTGTGAATCTGTTCTGGATTCTCTGTTCTGTTCCATTGATCTATGTGTCTATCCCCTCATCAGTATTACACTGTGTCATGCACCCTTCATTACTGTAGCTGCACACTAAGTCTTAAAATTGGGTATAGTGATTTTTCCCACTTCATTCTTTTTTGCAAAATTGTTTTAGCTATTCTAGTTCTTTTTTTTTACCTTACCATGTACATTTTAGAATAATCTTGTCTATATCTACAAAAATGTTGATAAGATTTTGATAGGAATGTTGTTAAAACTGTAAAATATTTGGGGGATAATTAACATCCTTACTCTGTGGAGTCCTCCAATTCATGAACACAGTATGTCTCTCCATGTAGTTAGTTCTCCTTTGAGTTCTTTCATCAGTGTTTTGCAGTTTCAGCACACAAGTCCTGTACATGTTTTCTTAGATTTATATATCTTTTCATTTTCTTTGAGTGATTTGTGCATGATATGGAAAATTTTTTTATTTGGCTGCATCAGGTTTTAGTTGCAGCATGTGGAATCTTCATTGTGTTATTCAGGATCTTTCCTTGTGATACACAGATTCTCTAGTTGTGGCGAATGGGCTTAAATATTCCAAGGCATGTGGATCTTAGCTCCCCGATCAGGGATTGAACCCATGCCCCCTACACTGCAAGATGGATTCTTAACCACTGGACCACCAATGAAGTCACATAATATTGTGATTTAAACTTTGGTTTTCACATGTTCATTGCTGATATTTAGAAGTACAATTGAGTTTTATATGTTGATCTTGTATCCTGTGAGCTGTGACCTTGTTGAACTCATTTATTTGTTCTAGAAGGTTGGGTTTTATATTTGTTTTTACAGATATTTTGTGATTTTCTATATAGACCTGCCTCTTGAGAAATCTGTATGCAAGTCAGGAAGCAACAGTTAGAACTGGACATGGAACAGACTGGTTCCAAACAGGAAAAGGAGTACATCAAGACTGTATATTGCCATCCTGCTTATTTAACTTATATGCAGAGTACATCATGAGAAATGCTGGGCTGGAAGAAGCACAAGCTGGAATCAAGATTGCTGGGAGAAATATCAATAACCTCAGATATGCAGATGACACCACCCTTATGGCAGAAAGTGAAGAGAAACTAAAAAGCCTCTTGATGAAAGTGAAAGAGGAGAGTGAAAAAGTTGGCTTAAAACTCAACATTCAGAAAACTAAGCTCATGGCATCCGGTCCCATCACTTCATGGGAAATAGATGGGGAAACAGTGGAAACAGTGGCTGACTTTATTGCTTTGGGCTCCAAAATCACTGTAGATGGTGACTGCAGCCATGAAATTTAAAAACGCTTGCTCCTTGGAAGGAAAGTTATGACCAACCTAGACAGCATATTAAAAAGCAGAGACATTATTTTGCCAAAAAAGGTCCGTCCAGTCAAGGCTATGGTTTTTCCAGTGGTCATGTATGGATGTGAGAGTTGGACTATAAAGAAAGCTGAGCACTGAAGAATTGATGCTTTTGAACTGTCGTGCTGGAGGTGACTCTTGAGAGTCCCTTGGACTGCAAAGAGATCCAACCAGTCCATCCTAAAGGAAATCATTCCTGAATGTTCATTGGAAGGACTGATGCTGAAGCTGAAACTCCAATACTTTGGCCACCTGATGCAAAGAGCTGACTCATTTGAAAAGACCCTGATGCTGGGAAAGATTGAAGGTGGGAGGAGAAGGGGACGACAGAGGATGAGATGGTTGGATGGCATCACCAACTCAGTGGACATAAGTTTGGGTAAACTCCGGGAGTTGGTGATGGACAGGGAGGCCTGGCGTGCTGTAGTCCATGGGGTCACAAAGAGTGGGACACGACTGAGCGACTGAACTGAACTGAACTGATATAGACCAACATGTTATCTCCAAATAGGGGATTTTTTCACCCCTTCCTTTCCCATCTGTATGCCTATTATTTCATTTTCTTATCTGGCTAGGGCTTTCAGTACTGTGTTGAATTAAGAGTGGTGAAAGGAGACATCCTTGCCTTGCTCCCAGTCTTAGTGGAGAAAAGCATTTAGTATGGATGATGTTACTTGTAGGGGTTTTATAGATGTTCTTTACCAACTTTAGGAAGTTCCCCCTCTTTTCCTAGTTTTCTAAATGAATGTGCGGTTCTGTGCTCAATGTTATGTGGCAGCCTGGGTGGGAGGGGAGTTTGGGGGAGAATGGATACATGTATATGTATGGCTGAGTCCTTGTGCTGTTCACCTGAAACTATCACGACATTGTTAATCAGTTATACCCCAATACAAAATAAAAAGTTTTTTTAAAATACACACAGAGGAAACCAGAATTGAAAGAGACACATGTACCCCAATGTTCATCACAGCACTGTTTATAATAGCCAGGACATGGAAACAACCTAGATGTCCATCAGCAGATGAATGGATAAGAAAGCTGTGGTACATATACACAATGGAGTGTTACTCAGCCGTTAAAAAGAATACATTTGAATCAGTTCTGATGAGATGGATGAAACTGGAGCCAATTATACAGAGTGAAGTAAGCCAGAAAGAAAAACACCAATATAGTATACTAACACATATATATGGAATCTAGAAAGATGGCAATGATGACCCTGTATGCAAGCCAGCATAAAAGACACAGATGTGTATAGCAGACTTTAGGACTCAGAGGGAGAGGGAGAGGATGGGATGATTTGGGAGAATGGCATTGAAACATGTATACTATCATGTAAGAATTGAATCGCCAGTCTATGTCCGATGCAGGATTCAGCATGCTTGGGGCTGCTGCACGGGGATGACCCAGAGGGATGTTGTGGGGAGGGAGGTGGGAGGGGGGTTCATGTTTGGGATCGCATGTACACCCGTGGTAGATTCATGTCAATGTATGGCAAAACCAATACAATATTGTAAAGTAAAATAAAGTAAAAAAAAAAAAAAAAAGAATGTGTGGTTAATTTTGTCAAATGCTTTTTTTTGCATAAATTGATACAATCATGTGATTTTTTTTAGTATTTTAATATGGTGGATTACACAGATTGATTTTCAAATGTTGAACCAGCTGCAAGGATTTATTGATGCAAACCCTTGGAATAAACCCTACTTGGTTATGGAGTATAATTCTTTTTATATATTGCTAAATTCTTTCTAAGTTTTTTAAATTGGAGTATAGTTGCTTTACACTGCTGTGTCAGTTTCTGGTGTACAGCAATGTGAATCAGCCATTTGTATACATGTATATCCCCTCTTTTTTAAATTAATTAGTTTGGCTGCACCGAGTCTTAGTTGCAGCATGCGAATTCTTGGTTGCAGCATATGGGATCTAGTTCCTTGACCAGGGGATCTAACGTGGACCCCCTAGCTATGACCTGGAGTGTAGCCAGTGGACCACCAGGGAAGTCCCTGTATATCCCCTCTTTCTTGGATTTCCTTTCTGTTTAGATCACCACAGAGCACCGAGTAGAGTTCCCTGTGCTATAATTTGTTATCTATTTTGTGCATAGTAGTATGTATATGTTAATCCCTATCTCCCAATTCATTCTACACTACCTTTCTCCCCCTTGGCCTCCATACATTTGGTCTCTACATCTGTGTCTATTTCTGCTTTGCGATAAGACCATCTGTACCATTTTTCTAGATTCCACATATATGCATTAATATATAATGTTTGTTTTTCTCTTTCTGAATTACTTTACTCTGTATGACAGTCTCTAGGTCCATCCATGTCTCTGCAAATGACACAAGTTTGTTCCTTTTTATAGCTGACTAATACTCCATTGTATATATGTACCACATCTTTTTCATCCACTCCTCCATTGATAGACATTTAGGTTGCTTCCATGTCCTAGTTACTGTAAATAGTGCTGCAATGAACATTGATGTGTATATATCTTTTTGAATTATGGTTTTCTCTGGGTATATACCCAGGAGTGGGATTGCTGGGTCATATAGTATATATTGCTGAATTCTATTTGATAATATTTTGTTGTGGATTTTTACATCCATATTCATGGAGGATATTGATCTGTAGTTTATTTTGTATTGCCTTTGGTTATTGTATAGGGCCTAACCTCATAAAATGAATTGGGAAAAGTTCCCTCCTATTTTCTGAAAAAGATTATATAGAATTGGTATTAATACTTCTTTAGATATTTGGTAGAACTGTCCAATGAAACCACCAAAACTGAATATTTCTTTTGGACAGACTTTTAGTTACATATTCAATTTTCTTCATAGGAATGGGTCTGTTTCATTTAGGTGTCAACATTTATTTTATTTTTTAAAGGTTTTTAAAAATCTATTTTGGCTATGCTGGGTCTTCATTGCTGCATGGGCTTTTCTCTAGTTACGGTGAGCAGGGGCTACTCTCTAGTTGCAGTGCGTGTGCTTCTCATTGGCTGGCTTCTCCTGTTGTAGAATACAGGCTCTAGGGCACACAGGTTTCAGTAGTTGTGGCTCCTGGGCTCTAGGGCACAGTCTCAATAGTTGTGGTGCACGGGTTTAGTTGCTCCACGGTACGTGGAATCTTCCCAGATCAGGGATCAAATACATATCTCCTGCACTGGCAGGCAGATTCTCTACCACTGAGCCACCAGGGAAGCCCTCAGTTCAGTTCAGTTCAGTCGCTCAGTCGTGTTGACTCTTGACAACCCCATGGACTGCAGCATGCCAGGCCTCCCTGTCTATCACCAACTCCCAGAGTTTCCCCAAACTCATGTCCATTGAGTCGGTGATGCCATCCAACCATCTCATTCTCTGTCACCCACTTCTTCTCCTGTCTTCAATCTTTCCCAGCATCAGGGTCTTTTAAAATAAGTCAGCTCTTCTCATCAGGTGGCCAAAGTTTTGGAGTTTCAGCTTCAACATCAGTCCTTCCAATGAACATTCAGGACTGATATCCTTCAGGATGGACTGGTTGGATCTCCTTGCAGTCCAAGGGACTCTCAAGAGTCTTCTCCAACACCACAGTTCAAAAGCATCAATACTTTGGTGCTCAGCTTTCTTTATAGTCCAACTCTCACATCCATACATGACTCCTGGAAAAACCATAGCCTTGACAGAATGGACTTTTGTTGGCAAAGTAATGTCTCTGCTTTTTAATATGCTGTCTACGTTAGTCATAACTTTTCTTCCAAGGAGCAAGTGTCTTTTTATTTCATGGCTGCAGTCACCATCTGCAGTCATTTTGGAGCCCCCAAAAATACAGTCTCTCACTCTTTCCATTGTTTCCCCATCGATTTGTCATGAAATAATGGGACTGGATGCCATGATCTTAGTTTTCTGAATGTTGAGTTTTAAGCCACCTTTTTCACTCTCCTCTTTCACTTTCATCAAGAGGCTCTTTAGTTCTTCACTTTCTGCCGTAAGGGTGGTGTCATCTGCATATCTGAGGTTATTAATATTTCTCTCGGCAATCTTGATTCCAGCTTGTGATTCATCCAGCCTGGCATTTTGCATAATGTACTCTGCATATAAGTTAAATAACCAGGGTGACAATATACAGCCTTCATGAACTCTTTTCCCGATGTGGAGCCAGTCTGTGGTTCCATGTCCAGTTCTAACTTGCATGTTGACCTACATACAGATTTCTCAGGAGGCAGGTCAGATGGTCTGGTATTCCCATCTCTTTAAATGTTTCACAGTTTGTTGTGATCCACACAGTCAAAGGCTTTGGTGTAGTCAATAAAGCAGAAGTACATGTTTTTCTGGAACTCTCTTGCTTTTTTGATAATCCAACAGATGTTAGCAATTTGATCTCTTGTTCCTCTGCCTTTTCTAAATTCAGCTTGAACATCTAGAAGCTCACAGTTCATGTACTGTGGAAGCCTGGCTTGGAGAATTTTGAGCATTACTTTGCTAGCATGTGAGATGAGTGCAATTGTGCAGTAGTTTGAACATTCTTTGGCATTGCCTTTCTTTGGGATTGAAATGAAAACTGACCTGTTCCAGTCCTGCAGCCACTGCTGAGTTTTCCAAATTTGCTGGCATATTAAATGCAACAGTTTCAGAGCATCATCTTTTAGGATTTGAAATAGCTCAACTGGCATTCTATCACCTCCACTAGCTCTGTTTGTAGTGATGCTTCCTAAGGCCCACTTGACTTTGCATTCTAGGATATCTGGCTCTAGGTGAGTGATCACACCATTGTGGTTATCTGGGTCATGAAGATCTTTTTTTACAGTTCTGTGTATTCTTGCCACCTCCTCTTAATATCTTCTGCTTCTGTTAGGTCCATACCATTTCTGTTCTTTATTGTGCCCATCTTTGCATGAAATGTTCCCTTGGTATCTCTAATTTTCTTGAAGAGATCTCTAGTCTTTCCCATTATATTGTTCCCTCTATTTCTTTGCATTGATTGCTAAGGAAGGCTTTCTTATCTCTCCTTGCTATTCTTTGGAACTCTGCATTCAAACTGGTATATCTTTCCTTTTCTCCTTTGCCTTTAGCTTCTCTTCTTTTCTCAGCTATTTGTAAGGCCTCCCCAGACAACCATTTTGCCTTTCTTTTTCTTAGGGATGGTCTTGATCACTGCCTCCTGTACAATGTCATGAACCTCCATCCATAGTTCTTTTTTTTTTTTTCCCATCCATAGTTCTTCAGGCACTCTGTCTATCAGATCTAATCCCTTGAATCTATTTGTCACTTGCACTGTATAATCATAAGGGATTTGATTTCGGTCATACCTGAACGGTAGTGGTTTTCTTTACTTTCTTTAATTTAAGTCTGAATTTGGCAATAAGGAGTTCATGATCTGAGCCACAGTCAGCTCCCAGTCTTGTTTTTGCTGACTGTATAGAGTTTCTCCATCTTTGGCTGTAAAGAATATAATCAATCTGATTTCAGTATTGACCATCTATTCATGTCCATGTGTAGAGCCTTCTTTTGTGTTGTTGGAAGAGGGTATTTTCTATGACCAGTGTGTTCTCTTGGCAAAACTCTGTTATCCCTTGCCCTCCTTCATTCTGTACTCAAAGGCTACATTTGCCTGTTACTCCAGATATCTCTTGACTTTCTACTTTTGCATTCCAGTTCCCTATAATGAAAAAAATATATTTTTTTGGTGTTAGTTCTAGAAGGTCTTGTAGGTCTTCATAGAGCTGTTCAACTTCAGCTTCTTGAGCATTACTTGTTTGGGCATAGACTTGGATTACTTGAATGGTTTGCCTTGGAAACAAACAGAGATCATTCTGTCATTTTTGAGATTTCACCCAAGTACTGTATATTGGACTTTTTTGTTGAATATGATGGCTACTCCATTTCTTCTAAGATATTCTTGCCCACAGTAATAGATATAATGGTCATCTGAGTTAAATTCACCCATTCCAGTTCATTTTGGTTCATTGATTCCTAAAATGTCAATGTTCCCTCTTGCCATCTCTTGTTTGACCACTTCCAATTTACCTTGATTCATAGACTCAACATTCCAGATTCCTATGCAATATTGTTCTTTACAGCATTGAACTTTACTTCCATCACCAGACACATCCACAACTAGGTGTTGCTTTTGTTTTGGCTCTGTCTGTTCATTCTTTCTAGAATTATTTCTTTACTCTTCTCTAGTAGCATATTGGGAAGCTACCAACCTGGGGAGTTCATCTTTCAGTGTCCCATCTTTTTGCCTTTTCATGCTGTTCATTGGGTTCTCAAGGCAAGAATACTGAAGTGCTTTGCCATTCCCTTCTCCAGTGGACCATGTTTTGTCAGAACTCTCCACCGTGACCTGTGCATCTTGGGTGGCCCTACATGGCATGGCTCGTGGTTTCATTGAGTTAGACAAGGCTGTTGTCCACGTGATCAGTTTGATTAGTTTTCTGTGATTGTGGTTTTCATTCTGTCTGCCCTCTGATGAATCAGGATGAGAGACTTATGGAAGCTTCCTGATGGGAGAGACTGACTGTGGGGGAAACTGGGTCTTGTTCTGATGGGCAGGGCCATGCTCAGTAAGCAACAGTTAGAACTGGATATGAAACAACAGACTGGTTCTAAATTGGGAAAGGAGTATGTCAAGGCTGTATATTGTCACCCTGCTTATTGAAATTATATGCAGAGTACATCATGAGAAACACTGGGCTGGATGAAGCACAAGCTGGAATCCAGATTGCTGGGAGAAATATTAATAACCTCAGATATGCAGATGACACCACCCTTATGGCAGAAAACGAAGAACTAAAGAGCCTCTTGATGAAAATAAAAGAGGAGAGTGAAAAAGGTGGCTTAAAACTCAACATTCAGAAAACTAAGCTCATGGCATCTGGTTCCATCACTTCATGCCAAAGAGATAGGGAAACGATGGAAACAGTGACAGACTTTTTTTTTTTTTTTGGCTTCAAAATCACTGTAGATGGTGACTGCAGCCATGAAATTAAAAGACCCTTGCTCCTTGGAGGAAAAGCTATGACCAACCTAGACAGCATATTAAAAAGCAGAGATGTTACTTTGCCAACAAAGGCCTGTCTAGTCAAAGCTATGGTTTTTCCAGTAGTCATGTATGGATGTGAGAGTTGGACTGTGAAGAAAGCTGAGCGCTGAAGAATTGATGCTTTTGAAGTGTGGTGTTGGAGAAGAGTCTTGAGAGTCCCTTGGACTGCAAGGAGATCCAACCAGTCCATTCTGAAGGAGATCAGCCCTGGGATTTCTTTGGAAGGAATGATGCTAAAGCTGAAGCTCCAGTACTTTGGACACCGCATGCGAAGAGTTACTCATTGGAAAAGACTCTGATGCTGGGAGAGATTGAGGGCAGGAGGAGAAGGGGACGACCCAGGATGAGATGGCTGGATGTCATCACGGACTCGATGGAGGTGAGTCTGAGTGAACTCCGGGAGATGGTGATGGACAGGGAGGCCTGGCGTGCTGCGATTCATGGGGTCGCAAAGAGTCGGACACAACTGAGCGACTGAACTGAACTGAACTGAACTGAATTTCCCTCCAAAGAGAGAAGACCAGCCAACATTCCCACTGACCATGTGTAAGGGCAACTATTTCTCTACTAACCTTTTATTCTTAAAAGAGCTGCCTTAATTACTTAATTAGCTAATAATTTAACAAGATCATTCTAGAAAACTTTCTCTGTATTCAGGCCATAGTACTACCTCTGGAAGGGAGGTTACCATCTAGGAAGCATCTCTGATTACTTCAGAAATTACCCCCCTTTGCATCCCAAGGCCTCTGGCCTAATACTAAAGTGGTTTTATGTGGAACAGTGCCATGGCAAGGTTCCAATGTGGTAGTCTTTGCTCTGCTGAAACATTTCGTAAGCAAAGTAAAATCATTACAGGCCTTTGGGGGCTTAGCTCCTTTGGGACTAGGATTACATCTAAAATATTTCAAGATAGTAAATTTTTTTTAGCAAAGTTAGGCATGTTACTATTTTGTAACCTCAACAGAATGCTTTTCTCTCAAAAGGATATGACGTTCAGATGGCCTAATGGGTCATTCTAGTGTCTCAAAGTTTTGTCCCTTCTAACTTAATGATGTGAAAGTATGCTAGGTCTGCTGTAAGAGGTTAGTATGAGTAAGGTAGTAATCAATGTGGAATGAATTAAAACAATACAAAAATTGATGTATGATATATCTGTATATGGGAGTAGGTTTATAGTGAGTATAGTGACTATCTGGGTATGAATCCTAGTTTTGTCACCTACCAGCTGTAACATCACAGGTAAGTTACTTTTTCTGGCCTTGTCTACAAAGCAGAGTAATATTAGTATTTTCCTCATAGGACATTAGGAGGATTACAAGAATTAATTTGAATAAAGCATTCAGAACTATGCTTAACACATGGTACACTCTCAACAAAGATAAACAATTATTATGTTTGCATGAGCCAGTATTTTTTCTTTTTTGGGGCAAAGTGTGTTAATTAACATAATCAAAGTTCTGTGAGATTATATCCTGGTAGATGGTAGGGTGTTTTACAGTATAAGGTGCCTTCTCCTAACAAAACCTATAGATAAATACCCTAACAAGCTATTCCAAAAGCAAAGAGAAGAAAGTCACACATATAGAGATACATTAAACAGCAATGAACAATTGTCTATAAAAGACAGTTCATGCAGGAACTCAGAAATCACCACTGTGGTAGAAAGTCCACTGTAACCTTTTATTCCTGATATTTGTCCGTGGAGGTTATTTACTCTCATTAGATATGTGAATGGACTATTTGGAGAGGGTAGGGCTAGGGTCACAGCTGGAAGCTGGAAGGAATTGACTGAAAACAGGAAAGTGTAAATAAACAGGGGTCAAAGCTCACAGACAGGCTGAGAAAGAGGGACTACAGGGCAAGTGGAGTTTGCACAAGGTTTACGTGTCTATCTCCCTTTTGGCTGTGAGCAATGTGAGGGCAGGGGCTCCATGTATTAATCATCTCTCTAGGCTGAAGATGATTCAGTAAATATTTACTGATGGCACTAAATGGAATTAAAATTAAATGGGCCAAGAATGGTGTTAAGGATTCTGAAGCAAGCAGGAGAGAACAGGCAGAATGGATTCCTACAGTGTTTGGGAACAGTGGCCCTGAACGCATCAGAAACAGATGGATACATGGAATTGGCAAAACACTGTTAGAGAAAAATGGCAACAAAACATTGCAGAAAATTTGGAGAAACTATTTCTAATCATATCTCACTAGTAACAACTACAGTCATTTTTGTTTATTCCCTTGTAGTGGTTGTGATGCCATATGTATATTACTTTTCATTCTTAATTCATTCAACAAATGTTTACAAACACATGTGCCAGGCATGTTCTATACATGGTTGTACATGGTTTCAATCATAATTTTGTAGCCTGCCTCTCCATTTACTGTAGCATAAGCCAGGATTTCTCTCCTGTGTTTTGCTGAGGACAAGCCGCCCCATGAGAAAAAGTTTCCATGATCAATAACCTGGGGTGGAATGGGGAGGGAAGTGGGAGGGAGAGTCAAGAGGGACGGGACGTATGTTTACCTATGGCTGATTCATGTTGATGTTTGACAGCACCAACACAATTCTGTACAGCAATTATTCTTCAATTAAAAATGAATAAATTTAAAATTAAAAAAATAAGACTTGGGAACACTCCAATCTAGAGTTCTTCTCTTGACAGTTCACAACTCAGCTTCCTTTCTTGGTTGTTCCTTCTTTGCTGGGTATCTAAACACAGGACAGCCCCATGGCTCTTCCTGGGTCCTCTTCTCTATTTTCTTTTGCTCCATAGGTGAACTCATGCAATCTTAAGGTATTAAACCATCAGTGTCCTAAGAGAACTCCCAAATTTCTTCAAGCTCTGACCACTGCACTGAACTGCTTATCTGTATATCCAGCTGTCCACTGGTATCACCCCTTGAATGTCTAATAGGCAATTTAGATTCAATATATATAAAGCGTAATCTCGGTCTCTCCCAACTCCACTCTTGGTCAAATCTTCATTATCCTAATAAATGGTACTACCATCCATGCAGCTGCTGAAGCCTCAAACCTAGGAGTTTTTTTAATAATTATTTTTTTTTTAAATTGAAGTATAGGTCATTTACAATGTTGTGTTAGCTTCAGGTATACTGCAAAGTGATTCAGTTTATATATATATATATAGTTTTTCAGATTATTTTCCATTATAAATTATTACAAGACATTGAATATTGCTCCCTGTGCTACAGTAGGACTTTGTTGTTTATCTGTTTCATATATAGCAGTGTGTGTGTGTGTGCTTAGTTGTGTCCGACTCCTTGCAATCCCATCCAACCCTATCAGCCTCCTCTATCCATGGGATTTTCCAGGCAAGAATACTACCATTCCCTTCTCCAATACATGATAGTGTGTGCATGTTAATGCCAAACTAGGAGTCATTCTTGATTTCTCCTTTTCACTTGTCATCCACTTCCAAGTCACCAGAAGAAAGTCTGCTGCTGCTGCTGCTAAGTTGCTTCAATCGTGTCCAACTCTGTGCAACCCCATAGACGGCAGCCCACCAGGTTCCCCCGTCCCTGGGATTCTCCAGGCAAGAATACTGGAGTGGGTTGCCATGTCCTTCTCCAATGCATGAAAGTGAAAATTGAAAGAGAAGTCGCTCAGTTGTGTTAGAAGAAAGTCTAGTTAACCCAATATTCAAAATATAACCCAAATACTTCCATTTCTCCCCATGTCCTTGGTTGCTACCCTGCCCCAAGCTGCTGTCCTCTCTGCCCGGCTTGTGGCAGTAATCTCCTCACTGGTCCTCTGTGTTCATTCTTGCTTCACCCCACTCTATTCTCCACAGAGCAGTGAGAACAGTTTTGAAAACAAATCAAATAATGTCAGTGACTCTCCTAAAACCCTCCAAGGGCTTTCCTTTCTTCTTAGGATCCCAACTCCTTAGCTTGGTCACTCTGCTTCACTCACTCTCTCCCAATCATGCCAGGCTTCTTTCTATTCTTTGAAAACAACAAATTCTCTCCTTCATCCAGGTCTTTGCATTTGCTGTTCTCCTGCCTGTAAGATTCTCCTTTCAGGCTCCTTGGGGTCACTCCAAAGGCACCTTCTGTTACCAGCCCATCTAGAGTAGCTCTTCTCTCTCTATTCCCATCTCCCATGTCACCCTGTTAATTCGCTGCACAGCACTTGCTGAAATCTGAAGTAATTTGGCGTATTTACTTATATGTTGCCTCTTCTGATTGGAATATAAGCTTCATGAGGTCAGGGATCTTGTGTCTCTGTTCACTGCTATATTCCCAACAGCTGGGTGTCTGACATATCCAAAAATTACTTGCTGAATGAATAAATGTGTAATAAAATCCCTGAGAAGTCTGAGATTGCTACTAAAGAAACCTTTAAAATCTGGTATTAAAAAAGACCTATTATGCCCACTTTCTCCAGTATTACTCTGCATAGTTTTGGAAGTCCTAGCTATGGCAATCAGAGAAGAAACAGAAATAAAAGGAATCCAGATTGAAAAGGAAGAAGTAAAACTCTCAGTGTTTGCAGATGACATATTATACATAGAAAACCCTAAAGATACTATCAAAAAATTGCTAGAGCTAATCAGTGAATTTAGTAAATTACAGGATATAAAATCAATACACAGAAATCACTTGCATTCCTATACACTAATAATGAAAAATTAGAAAGAGAAATTAAGAAATCAACCCCATTTACTATTGCAACAAAAAGAATAAAATACCTAGGAATAAACCTACCTAAGGAGATAAAAGAGCTATATATAGAAAACTATGACACTGACGAAATCAGTGATGACATAAACAGATGGAGGGATATTCCATGTTCCTGGGTTGGAAGAATTAATATTGTGAAAATGACTATACTACCAAATGCAATTCACAGATTCAATGCAATCCCTATCAAATTGCCAATGGCATTTTTCACAGAACAAGAACAAATAATTTCACAATTCATATGGAAATACAAAAAACTCAATAGCCAAAGAAAGAAGAATGGAGCTGGAGGAATCAACCTTCTTGACTCCAGGCTATACTACAAAGCTACAGTCATTAAGACAGTATGGTACTTGCACAAAAACAGAAATATAGACCAATGGAAGAAGATAGCAAGCCCAGAGATAAACCCACACCCCTATGCACACCTTATCTTTGACAAAGGAGGCAAGACTATACAAGGAGAAAAGGCAGTCTCTTCAGTAAGTGGTGCTGGGAAAACTGGATAGCTATGTGTAAAAGAATGAAATTAGAACACTTCCTAACACCATACGCAAAAATAAACTTAAAAATGGATTAAAGATTTAAATGTAAGACCAGAAACTATAAAACTCTTAGAGGAAAACATAGGCAGAACAGTCTATGATATAAATCACAGCAAGATCCTCTATGACCTACCTCCTAGAGTAATGGAAATAAAAACAAAAATAAACAAGTGGGACCTAATTAAACATAAATGCTTTTGCACAGCAAAGGAAACTATAAACAAGGTGAAAAGACAACCCTCAGAATGGGAGAAAATAATAGCAAACAAAACAACTGACAAAGGATTAATTTCCAAAATATGCAAGTAGTTCATGCAACTCAATACCAGAAAAACAAAAAACCCAATCAATAAGTGGGCAGAAGGCCTAGACAGACATTTCTCCAAAGAAGACATACAGATGGCTCACACATTTTTTCATGTTGAGCATGAAAAAATGCTCAACATTGCTTATTATTTGAGGAAATACCAATCAAAACTGCAGTGAAATATCACTGTACCAGTCAGAATATCATACCCCAGTCAGAATGGCCATCATCAAAAAATTACAAACAATAAATGCTGGAGAGGGTGTGGAGCAAAGGGAACCTTCTTGCACTGTTGGTGGGAATGTAAACTGACATAGCTACTATGGAGGACAGTGTGGATATTCCTTAAAAAACTAGGAATAAAATTACCATATCACTCAACAATCCCACTACTGGGCATATATCCTGAGGAAACCAGAAGTGTAAAAGACACATGTACCCCAGTGTTCATTGCAGCACAATTTACAATAGCTAGGACATGGAAGCAACCTAAATGTCCACTAGCAGATGAATGGATAAGGAAGTTGTGGTTCACATACCCAATGGAATATTACTCAGCTATAAAAAGGAATGCATTTGAGTCAGTTCTAATAAGGTGGATGAACCTGGAGCCTATTATACAGAGTGAAGTAAGTCATAAAGAGAAAAACAAATATCATATACTAACACATATACTTGGAATCTAGAAAGATGGTAATGATGAACCTATTTTCAGGGAAGCAGGGAAGACATAGACATAGAGAACAGACTTATGGATGTGGGGGGAGGGGAAGGAGAGGGTGGGATGAAAGGAGAGAGTAGCATGGAAACATATACACTACCATATGTAAAATTCTTAAAGAGATGGGAATAGCAGACCACATAACCTGCCTCCTGAGAAATCTGTATGCAGGTCAAGAAGTGACAGGTAGAACTGGACATGGAACAATGGACTGGTTCTAAACTGGGAAAGGAATACATCAAGGCTGTATATTGTCACCCTGCTTATTTAGCTTATATGCAGAGTGAAAGTGAAAGTCGCTCAGTTGTGTCTGACTGTTTGCGACCCCGTGGACTATACAGTCCATGGAATTCTCCAGGTCAGAATACTGGAGTGGGTAGCCTTTCCCTTCTCCGGGAGATCTTCCCAACCCAGGGATCGAACCCAGGTCTCCCGCATTGCAGACAGATTTTTTACCAGCTGAGCCACAAGGGAAGCGTATATGCATAGTACATCATGCCAAATGCCAGGCTGGATGAAGCACAAGCCAGAATCAAGATTGCCAGGAGAAATATCAATAACCTCAGATATGCAGATGACACCACCCTTATGGCAGAAAGTGAAGAGGAACTAAAGAACCTCTTGATGAGGGTGAAAGAGGAGAGTGAAAAAGCTGGCTTAAAACTCAACATTAAAAAAACTAAGATCATGGAATTCGGTCCCATCCCTTCACAGCAAATAGATGGGAAAACAATGGAAACAGTGAGAGACTTTATTTTCTTGGGCTCCAAAATCACTGCAGATGGTGACTGCAGCTGTGAAATTAAAAGATGCTTGCCCCTTGGAAGAAAAACTATGACAAACCTAGACAGTGTATTAAAAAGCAGAGACATCACTTTGCTGACAAAAGTCCATATAGTCAAAACTATGGTTTTTCCAGTAGTCATGTATGGATGTGAGAGTTGGATCATAAAAAAGGCTGAGCACCAGAGAATTGATGCCTTTGAGCTATGGTGTTGGAGAAGACTCTTGAGAGTCCCTTGGACTGCAAGGAGATCAAACCAGTCAATCCTAAAGGAAATCAATCCTGAATATTCATTAGAAGGGCTGATGCTGAAGCTGAAGTTCCAATACTTTGGCCACCTGATGCGAAGAGCCAACTCATTGGAAAAGACCCTGGTGCTGGGAAAGATTGAAGGCAGGAGGAGAAGGGGATGACAGAGGATGAGATGGTTGGATGGCATCAACCACTCAATGGACATGAATTTGAGCAAACTTTGGGAGATGGTGAAGGACAGTGAAGCGTGGTAAGCTTCAGTCCATGGGGTCAGAGTTGGATACAACCGAACGACTGAACAACAACTATATGTAAAATAGATGGCCAGTGGGAATTTGCTCTATGACTCAGGGATCTCAGATCAGGGCTCTGTGACAACATAGAGAGGTAGGACAGGCTGAGAGGTGGGAGGGTCAAGACGGAAGGGACATATGTATACCTATGGGTTATTCATGTAGATATGCGGCAGAAACCGATAGAATATTGTAAAGCAGTTATCCTTCAATTAAGAATAAATAAATAAAAATGTTAAAAAAATAAATACCACACCAAAAAAGGCCTATTAGTAATGTTTTATGTCTTTTGGGAAAAAATACTTCAAGAAATGCTAGAAGTATTTTTTTTTCATGTTGCAGTATAATGGGGTGAAAATAACAGAATTATCAAATCAGATAGGTATGTACTCAAATCTTGGTTCTGCACCTCACTAGCTGTGTGGTCTTTGGCAAGTTAATTTGCTTCTCTGAGATTCAGTTTCTTCATATTTTAATGACAGTAACAATAAAAGACTTTGGAGGTAGCTGCATTAAACTAGATAAAGTAATGCACTTAGTATAATGCACATTAAGACATATCACTAAATAAACGTTAGTTTCCTTCCTTCCCATTATCATAATTATGATTTTTACTTAGTGGTGCTTAACAAAGTTTATTCAGTGGTTTCCCTGTTAAGGGATACTTGAGTCACTTCCAGATTTGTTCATATAACCTTTCCTTCCTTGCATGATTTTCCTAGCACAGATTCCCAGAAGTAAGATTACTAAGATGGTATGAGCATTTACAATTTCCTGATGCATATTGCCAGATTTTATTTTAAAGGGATCGTGTTTATTCATAGCATCAGCAGCCAGTAACTCCAGGCTTCAATTTGGTACTCTTTCCAGCCTGACATATTGTGATTTCTTCTGCTTCCTCTCAATTTTTGCTGCTATGATAGGCAAAAAATGGCCATTCAGTTTTTAAAATTTTGTATGTCTTACCTCATTAAAAAAGAGTATGCGTTTCCCCATATGTTTGCCTTCTAATGGGCTTCCCTCATAGCTCAGTTGGTAAAGAATCTGCCTGCAATGCAGGAGACCCTGGTACAATTCCTGGCTTGGGAAGATGCCCTGGAAAAGGGATAGGCTACCCATTCCAGTACTCTTGGGCTTCCCTTCTGGCTCAGCTGGTAAAGAATCTGCCTGCAATGCGGGAGACCTGGGTTTGATCCCTGGGTTGGGAAGATCCCCTGGAAAAGGGAAAGGCTACCCACTCCAGTATTCTGGCCTGAAGAATTCCATCGACTGTATAGTCCATGGGCTCACAAAGAGTCGGACACACTGAGCAACTTTCACTTTTACTTTTCCTTCTAATAGTATTCCCATCTGTTTGTGCCTTCACTTATTTTCCTTTCATGTAAGCACATTCTTGTCATGGGTGCAAAGACCCAGAATGGTGGCTCTCAGACCTGCTTGCAATGCCTCCTGTGGAGCAGGGGGGAATAGGAGTTGGTGCTGTGATCCACTCCCTTTGGAAATTTGGTAGCTGCTTCTCTTCTGGTTTGCTGCTTGCCCTATCTCTTTCATATACTCCTTTTCCTGCAGCTTTTGTCTTAAATTTGGTGCAACTCAGAATTGTATCCTGAGTCTTTAAAAATGTTCTTATTGTAAAATATAACACACAGACATGCATACAGAAAAGTGTTTAGAACAAATGTATAGTTTATTTGTATGTTTATAATAACAGCTATAAGCGAACACCAGTGTGACCACTACTCAGTATCCAAAACTAGAACCTTGCCAGCACCCTAGAAGCCTCTCCTGTGTTCTCACCAATTACAGTTTCAGTTCAGTTCAGTTCAGTTGCTCAGTCGTGTCCCACTCTTTGTGACCCCACGAACCGCAGCATGCCAGGCCTCCTTCTCCATCACCAACTCCTGGAGTCCACCCAAACCAATGTCCATTGAGTTGGTGATGCCATCCAACCATCTCATCCTCTGTCATCCCCTTCTCTTGCCCTCAATCTTTCCCAGCATCAGGGTCTTTTCCAATGAGTCCGCTTTTTGCATCAGGTGGCCAAAGTATTGGAGTTTCAGCATCAACATCAGTCCTTCCAATGAACATCCAGGACTGATCTCCTTTAAGATGGACTGGTTGGATGTCCTTGCAGTCCAAGGGACTCTCAAGAGTCTTCTCCAGCACTACAGTTCAAAAGCATCAATTCTTCAGCGCTCAGCTTTCTTCATAGTCCAACTCTCACATCCATATATGACCATTGGAAAAACCATAGCCTTGACTAGATGGACCTTTGTTGGCGAAGTAATGTCTCTGCTATTTAATATGTTGTCCAGGTTGGTCATAACTTTCCTTTCAAGGAGTAAGCGTCTTTTAATTTCACGGCTGCAATCACCATCTGCAGTGATTTTGGAGCCCCCAAAAATAAAGTCAGCCACTGTTTCCACTGTTTCCCCATCTATTTCCCATGAAGTGATGGGGACCAGATGCCATGATCTTCATTTTCTGAATGTTGAGCTTTAAGCCAACTTTTTCACTCTCCTCTTTAACTTTCATCAAGAGGCTCTTTAGTTCTTCTTCACTTTCTGCCATAAGGGTGGTGTCATCTGCATATCTGAGGTTATTGATATTTCTCCCAGCAATCTTGATTCCAGCTTGTGCTTCTTCCAGTCCAGCATTTCTCATGATGTACTCTTCATATAAGTTAAATAAGCAGGGTGACAATATACAGCCTTGACGTCCTCCTTTTCCTATTTGGAACCAGTCTGTTGTTCCATGTCCAGTTCTAACTGTTGCTTCCTGACCTGCATACAAGTTTCTCAAGGGGCAGGTCAGGTGGTTAGGTATTCCCATCTCTTTCAGAATTTTCCACAGTTAATTACAATTTACCCTTCCTCTTATAAGGAGCCATTCTCTTAACTTTATAACAGTTTCCTTGCTTCTTTTACAAGTCTTTTTTTTTTATCATCTATGTATCCCTAAACAAGAGTTTAGTTTTGTTTATTTTTGTACTTTATCTAAATGAAATCATACTATATGTGTTCCTTTTTGCCTTACTCTTTTTTGTTTGTTTGTTTTTAAGGTGCATGGCATGTGGGATCTTAATTCCCTGACCAGGTATTGAATCTGTGACCCCTGTACTGGACTGAACTGAACTCCTGTACTGGAAGCACAAATTCCTAATCACTGGACCACCAGGAAACGCCCCTGCACCTTGCTTCTTTTGATCAACTTTATATCTGTATGTTCCATACATGTTCTTGCATATGGCTATAGTTTAATTGTCATTGCTGTATAATATTCCACAGTTTATTCATTCTCCTTTTGATGGACTGTTTGATGGTTCCAGTTTGGGCTGGTATATGCAATGCTGCTATGTATTTTCTGTATATATTTTGGGAAAGATAGGTACACATTTCTCTAAGATATATAGCTAGGAGTGGAATTGCTGGGTCCTGGGGGATGTGTACCTTCAACTTAAATAGATAATTACAAAGTATTTTCCAAAGTGGTTGAAGCAATTCCAATCCCCGATGCTGCTGCTGCTAAGTCACTTCAGTTGTGTACGACTCTGTGTGACCCCATAGATAGCAGCCCACCAGGCTCCCCTGTCCCTGGGATTCTCCAGGCAAGAACACAGGAGTGGGTTGCTATTTCCTTCTCCAATGCGTGAAAGTGAAGTCGCTCAGTCTTGTCTGACTCTTAGTGACCCCATGGACCGCAGCCCACCAGGCTCCTCTGTCCATGGGATTCTCCAGGCAAGAGTACTGGAGTGGGGTGCCATTGCCTTCTCTGCCGATCCCCACTAAGGGTGTATAATAGTTTCTATTCCTATACCTCTTCCTCAACCCTATTTGTTGTCAGACTTGAAAATATTTTGCCATAAGATTTAGAAAACTATTATACATAGAATCTTTTCTTGATCTTTTCTGCTTCTATTGGGTCATTACCATTTCTGTCCACTATTGTGCCTGTCTTTGGATGAAATGTTTCTTTGAAATTTCCGGTTTTCTTGAAGAGCTCTCTAGTCTTTCCCCTTCTGTTGTTTTCCTCTATTTCTTTGCATTGTTTATTGAAGAAGGCCTATTTATCTCTCCTTGCTATCCTCTGGAACTCGAGATGGAGATCAAGAAGAGATGGAAAGAACACACAGAAGAACTGTACAAAAAAGATCTTAATGACCTGGATAACCATGATGATGTGGTCACTCACCCAGAGCCAGACATTCTGGAATGTGAAGTCAAGTGGACCTTAAGAAGCACTGCTGTCAATAAAGCTAGTGAAGGTGATGGAATTTCAGCAGAGCTATTTAAAATCCTAAAAGATGATGCTATCAAAGTGCTGCACTCAATATATCAGCAAATTTGGAAGATCTAGCAGTGGCCACAGTACTGGAAAGGGTCAATCCTCATCCCAGTTCCCAAGAAGGGCAGTACTAAAGAATGTTCAAACCACCAAACAATTGCACTCATCCCCCATGCTAGTAAGGTTATGCTCAAAATCCTGCATGCTAGGCTTCAGTATTACATGAACCGAGAACTTCCAGATGTCCAAACTGGGTTTAGAAAAGGCAGAGGAATCAGAGATCAAATTGCCAACATTTGCTGGATCATAGAGAAAGCAAGGGAATTCCAGAAAAAACATCTATCTTTGTTTCATTGACTACGCTAAAGACTTTGACTGTGTGGATCATAACAAGCTGTGGAAGACTCAGAGATGGGAATATCAGACCATCTTACCTGTCTCCTGAGAAACCTGTATGCTGGTCAAGAAGCAACAGTTATAACCTTGTATGGAACAACTGACTGGTTCAGGATTGAGAAAGGAGTGCAATAAGATTGTTTATTGTCACCCTGTTTATTTAACTTATATGCAGAGCACATCATGAAAAATGCTGGGCTGGATGAGTTACAAGCTGGAATTAAGATTGCCGGGAGAAATATCAACAACCTCAGATATGCGAATGATACAATTGTAATGACAGAAAGTGAAGGGGAACTAAAGAACCTCTTGATGAGGGTGAAGAAGGAGAGTGAAAAATCCAACTTAAAAATAAACAACTAAACTTAGTTTGCTGTACAGCAGAAACTAACACAACATTGTAAATCAACTACACTTCAATAAAATAAAATATATTTTGCAGTCTGGTGGGTGTGAAATGGTATGTTACTGTGTATATGTGTGTTTTACAGCTTTATTGAGGTATAACTGATGTAAACCAAACTATATGTATTTAAAGTCACAGTTTGATGAGTAAACATCTGTGAAACCAGAACAACAATCAATATAATGAACATACCCATCACCTCCTAAAGTTCCACTGCCCCTTGGTAATCTATCACCCCTCAATCTTCATTTCTCTCTTAGATGAGGTTAAGCACATTTTAATGATTATTGGATATTTGGAGTTCTTTTATAATGAGTCTATACAAGTCCTTTACCCATTTTTCCTATTGAGTTTTCTTTTTATTAGTAATTTGTAGGAGTTCTTTGTGTATTCTGAGTACCAATCTTTTGTTGGTTGTAAGTGTTGAAATATCTTTTCTTTTACTGTGGCTTTTGTTTTCATTCTTTAAATGGTTTCCTAGGTTTTTTAAAATATTAATTTATTTATTTTAATTGGAGGTTAATTACTCTACAATATTGTATTGGTTTTCAAATAGTTGAATTTTATCAATTTTCCTTCATGGTTAGTGGTTTTGTATTTTATTTAAGAAATCTTTCTCAACTTTGAGGCATGAATATATTTTCCTTCATTATCTTCCAAAAGCTTTATATTCTTGCTGTTCATATTTAGAGTTTTGTCTAATTGGAACCAATTTCCTACTATGGTGTGAGGCTCACTTTTTATTGTGTGAAATAAATAACAGAATGATAGGCTTCTAAGTATTTATTGAGCCCTTACAGCAACAAATAAAGAATGAAGAAATACAAGAGATATTTATGTGGTAGAATCTGCAAAGCTTATTGCATGTAGCTTATTGAATGTAAGAAGAGACATCTATGAAGGTGTCCAGGCCCCTGACTCATGCAGATGAGTGGATGATGACATGATTCACTAAGGAATGAACCACAAGAAGAAGGGCAACAGGTGTGACTGAGACAGCCCAGGAAAATCTGTAAAGGAGAAGGAGGAGAAAGTCTGAAATACTGGCCTGAGGACTCCAACTTGCCAGGGTCTAGTCCCGGTGGATCCAGGGTAATTCGAAGGGGGGATGGAGTTGGCGTCTTAGGAATTAATTGCTTAATTAAAGATATGGAGGGAGATTAGAAAGAAATAGTGTAGTAGAAAAATGAGTGGAGAAAAGATGCTGAATAACTTGGTTTACGTGGAAAACCAATAAAGTTCCAAGACAAGGAACTTGCACCGTCTATGTTAGGCCATAGGCACTCACTTGAATAGCGGAGGGTGCCCCGCCTTGGGCTCCCTCTAGCGTGGGTCTTAGAAGCCCAGGCAAATAAGCAGACACAGAGAGCCTTCGCATTCCAAGGGATCAGCCTGAAAAAGAGAGGGAGGGAGAGGGAGAAAGAGAGAGAGAGAGTCAACACAGGGGAGGTCAAGCTTGTGCAAAACCCCCATAACTTTATTATTTAAAAGGTGTTTATATACCCTAAGCTTTACATAATGGAAGATAGAGAGTCATGCAGGGGCAGCAGTCCTAACCCTTTCTGTATATCTTTTTGTATACAAAAGGTCTCAGGTGATTTACATTACCTTCTGGCCAAGAGGCCTGTTAACACTTTATGGCTCTCTTCTTTAATGAATGTTAATCTCATTTCCCCTGAGTGTTTTTCTTTAATCTGCACCACCCTCAAAGCACTAAAGTTACATCTCTATAGAACAAAGGCGCAGTGGGTTATAACAAAGAAGGTACTTAACTCAAAGATCTATGTTGCTACTTGTTTTTTTTTTCTATATACCAACTATATCAACAAATAAAAGATATAAAAATTTGGCAGCAAGTGTTGGCTCAACAATGAAGCCCTTAATCAGCCCTATTCTAATGATTCTGACTCCTCGGAAGCCCCTACATTCCTAGGATGTTTTGAGCTTCCTGTGCCTCTCGCGGTCGGGAGGCCGCAAACAATCACATGCACAGCTGTAAGAGTCCTGCAGGCAGGCTAGAAAGCCATCAGAGGGGTTTTTGGATTGAAACATTCTTATTATGCCCAGGAGACTTATCATCTAAACACTCTAAATTAACTTTTTCCAGAAAAAGGTGGTGGGGGGACAGCCCCCTGTTAATGTCAGAAAAGTAGGCAAAAAGCACAATGCAGTAAGGCAGGCAGACTCTGGTTTGGGGGCAGATGCACGAGCAGATTCAGTGAGGCTCCCTTAAGGCCGGACTTGCCTTTGCCTGTTGGACCCCTTGACCTCATGACCTTTGCCACGGGCGGGACTCCTCATGCTGGCTCCTGGCATCAACTTAAGAATGGAGGCTATTGAGAACAGCATGGAGGTTCCTTAAAAAACTAAAAATATAACTACCATTTGATCTTGCAATCCAGCTCCTGGACATAAAGCCAGAGGAAAACTTGGTCTGAAAGGAAACACACTCCAATGTTCATTGTAGTGCTGTTTACAATTGCCAAGACATGGAAGCAACCTAAATATCCATCGACAAAGGGATGGATAAAGAAGCTGTGGTATGTATATACAATGGAATATTACTCAGCCATTAAGAAGAATGAAATAATGCCATTTATAGCACCATGGATGGACTGAAAAATTTTCATGCTGAGTGAACTAAGTCAGACAGATAAGAAGAAATATTGTATGACATCCCTTATATGTGGAATCTAAAAATAAATGATACAAATGAACTTATTTACAAATCAGAAAGAGACTCACAGACTTAGAGAGTGAACTTATGGTTACCAGGGAAAGGATGGGGGAAGGGATAGTTAGGGAGTTTGGGACACTGCTGTATTTAAAATGGGTAGCCAACAAAGACCTACTGTATAGCACATGGAACTCTGCTCAATGTTATGTGGCAACCTGGATGGGAGGGGAGTTTGGGGGAGAATGGATACATGTATATGTATGGCTGAGTCCCTTTGTTGTTCACCTGAAACTATTGCAACATTATTAATCCACTATGCTCCAACACAAAATAAAAATTAAAAAGAATAAGGTGGAGAGAGAAGCAAGGGAAATTGCAAAGGAGTGCTCAGGTAAGTGAGTGGGAAACCAGGCAAGTGCAATGTCAGGGAGGCCAAACGAAGAAGCTTCTTTTTTAAGAAGAAGCTTATTGAGAAGAAGGCAGTGCTCAATGATACCAAGTGCTTCAAAGGTATAAGACAGAACTGAAAGAATCGCTGGAAGTTTTCGACATGGAGTTCTTCAGTGTCCTCAGGACAATATGTGGACATGGTGGAAGGAGGAGGGTAGAATTCAGATCAGAGAGAGTTGTGAGAGGGTGACACATGAAGAACAGAGCTGGGCAGTGGTGACAATTCTTTCATGATGTTATTTTTTTTTCTTGTTCAATATCTATTGGTTTCATATTTGTTGGTTTGATATTAAGCAAAACCAAAGAATAGATAACCTTCCTTAGGAGAATTTGAGGTGTTATAATTTTAAAATATATAAGTAAAATGACTTCTCATAAATTGCAAATGTTCACAAAATATTATTTCACACAGCAGTGCAGAGTTGAGACTTTTGACGCATGAAGGATCAAAAATTAAAATTTGTTTTCATCATCAACTCTTGAAAGAAATAAATTAGTTATAAGTGTAGTTAATATTAAAGATTATCTTATCCTGGTTTTTTTTAAGTTGAAGTATAGTTGATTTACAATATTGTGCTAGTTTCTGGTGTACAGCACAGTGATTCAGATATATGTGTGTGTGTATAAAATATACATATATATATAATATATACACATACATACATATATACATTCTTTTTCACATTTTTTCTATTATAGGTTATTATAAGATAATGAATGTAATTCTTTGTACTATACAGTAGGGCCTAGTTGTTTATCTGTTTTATGTATAGCAGGGTGTTTCTGCTAATCTCAAACTCCTAATTTATCCCCTCCCCTGCTTTCCCTTTGGTAACCATAAGTAAGTTTGTATGTCTTTGAGTCTGTTTCTGTTTTGTAAATAAGTTCATTTTTATCATGATGTTAATTTAAATGAAAGGAGGTGAGACATGGGATGGTGGCTGAGAAGTGATGTGAGGTTCAGGAAGAGTCATGTTTAGGATGAAGAGATATGGAGGTCTCTGTTCCATCCAGAAGTCAGGAGAAAGGAATCCCAGGTTACTGTATGACCTCCACATTGCCTTGTTATTTCCAGAGAGTGACCTCTCCACCCAAAAGGCCACACCATCTCAGCTGATGGCTTTGCTTCCTATTTCACTGTGAAATTTGAAGTAGCCAGAAATGAACTTCCTCAGGCTCCTATATTCACACCAGTCCATAAAACCTGTGTTTATGCCCAAATACTCTGCTTTCTGTCCTGTTACTATGGAACAACTCTCTTCACTCCTTATAAAAAGCCAGCGAACCCTTCCTCCTGTATTCAGGGTATTATTCACTCTCACCTTTTCTTTCTTTTTTAGAAAATTTTATTGACATATGGTTGATTTACAATGTAGTGTTAGTTTCAGGTGTACAGAAAAGTGATTCAATTATACATATATGTATGTATTACATATACATGTATATACATATACATTCTTTTCCATTATAGGTCATTACAAGACATTGAATATAGTTCTCTGTGCTATACAGTTAGATCCTTGTTGAGTATCTATTTTATATATAGTACTGTGTATCTGTTAATGCCAGACTCTTCATTTATACACCCCCTTTCTCTTTTGTTAACTATAAGTTTGTTTTCTATGTCTATGAGTCTATTTCTGTTTGGTATCATTTTTTTAGATTCCACATATAAATGATATCATGTGATAGTTGTCTTTCTCTGTATGACTGACTTAGTATCACCTTCACCTTTTCAATGGCTCTGCTTCATCAACAGGGCTGTAGAGTGAACTAGTCTCAGCAGTGGCCCCAGTGGACTGTAAACTCCATGGGGAATGGGCACACTATCTGTTTTGGTCACTACTCTACCCTCAGCACCTAACACCCTGCCAGGCAGATTGCTGTTGTTGTTCAGCTGCTCAGTTGCATCCAAATCTTTGAGACCCCATGGACTGCAACATGCCAGGCCTCCCTGTCCTTCATTATCTCCCAGAGTTTGCTCAGACTCATGTCCATTGAATTGGTGATGCCATCTAACCATCTCATCCTCTGTTGTCCCCTTATCCTCCTGCCTTCAATCTCTGGTGGCCAAAGTATTGGAGCTTCAGCATCAGTCCTTCCAATGAATATTCAGAGTTGATTTCCTTTAGGATTGACTGGTTTGATCTCTTTGCAGTCCAAGGGACTCTCAAGAGTCTTCTCCAGCACCACAGTTCAAAAGCATCAATTCTTCGGCACTCAGCCAGGTAGGTAGAAGGAGCCTGTTACATTTTTGCTGACTGGATGAATAACAGAAGTGGCTGGGGGAGCACACAATGTCTGAGCCATCTCACGTGCTTGATAGATGCTGACACCATTTTATTCCTAGTGTCTATGATGGATTGACTTATCCACTTGCATCTATGACATGCCTTCAGAGAAAGTTTGCTAATGGGCATGAATGAGGCTTGTGAAACACCAAAGGCCAATTAAGGCTACTGGCATGTATCCTGAAATGGTGACAACAATTTAAGAAAGCTATACACCTCATCAAATGAACTGTCATCTGTCTGAGGTAACAGAAAATAAGAATTTGTGTGTGTTTTTTTTAAAGATTTATTTGGCTGTGCAGGGTCTTCACTGTTGTGTGCAGACTTTCTCTGTGGTGAGCAGAGTCTACTCTAGTGCTCAGGCCTCTCATTGCGGTGACTTCTCTTGTTGTAGTGCATGGGCTATAGGCACACAGGCTTCAGTGGTTGTGGTACAGGGGGTTAGTTGCTCCATGGCATGTGGGATCTTCTTGGACCAGGGATTGAACCTGTGTCAGGAGATTGGCAGGTAGATTCTTAACCACTGGACCACTAGGGAAGTCCCAGAATTTGTAAGTGTTTAACCTGCACTGTGCTTGGGAGAAAGACACCTGTGATAGACACAGAACTGTGTTGGCCAGATCCCCCTTCAAGGGCAGATGTTGCTCCAGCTGCTGGGAGAGCTGTCAGCCAAGAACTTTCTTGAGCTGTCCCCCTCCTTTGGGGACTGCCTCTACTGGAGAAAGTCACCTCACCCAAAGTCAGGCCATTGGTGGGATGGCCCGTAGCCAGGGACTGACTGAAGCAGGGGTGCAGGACAACTCTGATGGGTCCTATTACTGCTGGAGCTCTCTGTAGAGTCAGCCAAGGCTATCTGGCGCCTGCATTGCTGCTCTTTTCCCCTTCAGCCTAAGCCTGTTTCCTTCCCTTCTCTCTCACAGATGTCAATCCCTTGGACATTTCCTAACAAACATCCCACACACCAAACTCCATCTCTGAGTCTGCTTCCCAGGGAACCCAACCACAACAAGGTGTCACAGGCTCAAATGCCTTCAGGAGCCTGGCAGGTGATATAAATGAATGAAGCTAGTTGGACTTCATATAACAGGGAGTGGTGGGGAACTGTGTAAAGTGAAGACTTTGTGTCCCATCTACATTTTGAAAAATTAAAAACCAACATTAAGTACTCTGGGCAATGTATAAGAACTCAATTCAGTCTGTGGGCTTCCTGTTGACCTGTATGACCTGTGCTTTAAAGGTATGCTCTCTCTTTGGTGAAATATACTGGTATATTTAAAGTATTTGAAGGCAAAGTATCTCTTTGCCTTTAACATGTACTTTGTGACTTTGGTCAATGTAGATCAATCCCTCAAAGCTTCCCCAGCTCATGGTTGGGGGTGAAAGGGGGCCCAGACCCTGCTGGAATCAACACAGGGTCTCATTGAGGTACTGCATGCCGTGAGGCCCACATCAAGACAACCTCCTTCTCCGACCTTGGTCTTAAGTCTTGATACCTGCTATTGTCTGAGAGTAGCCCTGGCCCTTCTCCCTTCCCCTGTAAACTTTCTAGGTTGTTTCCAGCTCTGCAGTGTCTTTTTGGAAGATCAGTCCAGTGGTATCAGGGGAGGTGAGCTAGCACGGGGACTGGGAAGACAAGGCTGGTTGCAAGGGCCTCACCCTTAGAGGCCTGAGCCGATTGGGATGAGAACAAAGTTTTGGATGGGACTTGACCCATGAGTATAGCTGTCACCACTAGTAATGTGGGACCATTCCCTTCTCGAGGAAGGAGGTAATCTGAGCCACATCTGGTCTGCGTTTTTCGCTCCCAGTCCTGACTCACTCTAATCTGCCCCTGCCGGGTGGCTTCATTGAGCCAAAGAACAAAGAGGGAGTGCGTGCCCTGAGCACAGTTGCTATGGCAACCTCCTCCCCTCAGGAGCCTGGTGACTGCTGCCCACTTCAGCAGAGCTGTGTTTGTCTGAGACCCCTTGTTGCTTCCAGGAGTAGTTGAATGAGAATCCCTGAGACAAAGTCCTCAAGCATGGATTTCCTGCCCATATAACGTAGATTCACAGATGGATGGGTTATGTTTCTGTAAGACACTGTCCTGCATATCTGTTTTGGGCTCTCGGGGGTCTGTGAGAATCAAAGCTCATGTTTGTGGGCCCCATACTTGTGTTGTTGGGAAAAGGTACTCACAAACTAGGCTGAGTATCTGGATAAACGAATCATTGCTATAATGAGAACCAGAGGATGAAACAGAAAATGATTTTAACAGAAAAAATTTATTTTAAGAAGACACAAACAGCTCTAGCTATATAAAGAATACAGTTCAATTGCTGGTAGCAAGCCAGTAAGGAATGCTTTTTTTTTTTTTTAAGGAAAAAATAAAAAGATAGAAAGACAAATAAGACCCTTTGTAATATCACCCCACAGAGGGCCCCCTTCCATTCTGTGTTGTAATTCCAAAAAGACTGGGATGACACTCTTCTCCTAGTTTATGTTGCTTCTTGAAATTTCAGTCCAGGGATACATTCTCATCACTGGGGGAATTGCCTCATCACTGTCTTTCAGTTTAGGATATTGGTCTGCAAGTTCCTATCTCCCTAATTTTTCTAGAGCGCATCACACCCACTCAGTAAGCACTGAATGGTAAGCACTAACTTAACAAAAGTCCTCCTGACTGCAGAGTACGACTAGCCAATCCTCCTTCATCATTTTGTTTTTGGCAAGTGTGCTACTTTTGCTGCTTTAGAGTCCAGGGTACAAGCCTGGTTCCCTCAAGGCTGGAAATCCTAATCAAAATGCAGAAAGGAATTGTTTCATGAATGTTTTTAAATAGGGAAATCCTAAAATTACTAGTGTCTCTGATCTTTAAAAATGTGGATTTCAGTAAGTGGGTAAATCCCTGGGCTCAAATGACAGAAAGCAAACTAAAGGTCCCCAGAAACAAAGTTCTTAGATTTAAAAAATCTTGCAGCCTGAGAAATATGTCTAAGTGACAGAATTCATATGGGATTAAAGTCCTAGCTCTCTGTATGTTGGCTGTCCAAAACTGCCCCAGAGGAGTATCTTCAAATGGCTTCCTGGGAGAAGTGAGCATAAGCCAGCGGAAAGAAGGTTTCAAAAGACAAAAAAAGGGAAATGTCTCCGGAGCCCCTACTATCCCCTACTCCTTGACCAGCCCCATCAGACCTGGAACTGGACCAGAGAACTGATGAGAGAACTGGACAGTGTGTGTGTGTGTGCGTGTAAGATACACTAGCAAATGGGACCTTCACAGTCTAGGTGGAGAAACCATGTTGTTCTCACACACAGGCACATAACCTGTTATTCACTGGTATCCTCCAATATTTATACGAGCAAATGTGAAAATGTGAAACTGAGCTTTACACTCCCAAGCAGCATGAGAGGTAGAGACCAGGAGTGAGATGAAGAGAGATGTGGAGGAGCTTTAAGGAATCCTTTTAGAGGTTCAGAAAACAGGAGGTGGCAGTGTGCTGAATGCCTGCTGGCTGTGGTGCTGCATGGGACATCCCAAGGAGCCTATTCCTGGGGCTGGGGGTCAGGGATGCAGGCAACCGTTTAGACAGGGGAAAACTGTGGACATAGAACACCTTCCATACCTCATTGGTTTCATTGCTGGGGCTGAGTCTAGAACAAGTCCAAATCACATTAAAATGGGCACATGGACACTTCAGATTTTAAAACCAGCCATTGGAACCAAGAGAGCTGGTGATTTTCCTAGGAAACTGTAGACGGAACTGGAATCTCATGGCCTGGGCCACCAGCCTTTCCAGAGATGGCTCTGAACATGTGATGGAAGTACTGAGCAGAGTGGGACTGATGACCAGGGCCAGGGGTCCCTGATCACAGTTTGGAATGAATGAAATAAGAAAACTCAGAAAACCATTCTTTCCTGCAAGCTTAACCCACACATGAGGAAGCAGAGACACATTAGATAACCAGTACAGGAGATCTGGAGAAAAGAACGAGGGTTCTACACTGAGGTAGTCAGAGAGAGAGGGGGCAGAGACAGAGACAGACTGAGAGAGTCTAGGAAGGGCATCTGTCAGAGAGTACTGGTTGGCATGTGCAACGCCTTTCCAGCCACCTCTGTGCAGCTGAGTCTGACACTGTGGTACATGGAAGGACAGTGTGCACATCACCCAGCACACAACCCAGTCATCACGTGGGTCACAGAAATGCCCGACCCAGGGGTCAGGAAACTATGACAATTTCAGTCTGCAGCTTTGTACCGCCCAAGAGCTAAGAATAGTATTTACATTTTTAAAGTGTTGTAAAGCAAGCAAACAAACACTAACAAAGAAGAAGACTATACTACAGAGACCATCTGTTCCTTGCCCACAAAGCCTGAAAGAGTTACTATCTGGACCTTTATAGTAACAGTTTGTCAAACCTTGGTCTAGATGAAGAGGAAAATCCCACCAATCTCTGAGTATTCCTGAAAAGGGAAACCAGAGCAGGTTCAGGAGAAGGACTGGAACAATGGGATAACTGAAAACACCACTCCATCTGATGAGTACTGCCTGCAACTCCACTAAACCACACTAGTGAGGTACACATGAGCTTTGGAAGGAAGCCTGAGAATAGCTAAAGAGAGAGTCATAATAAGGAACATTAGGCAAACCATGTTCTGGAAAACAAACAGCATGCAGAGCTCAGTACTGATGAGAAAATTCAGTTATTGTTTGATAAAATTGAGATAGAGTTTGAGCCCAGGGATTGATAAAATATCAAGAAGTTTCTAGAACACAAGCAAGCATCTCATGAGCATCTAACAGTCTGAAACTATCTTGTAAAGTTTAATAAGGGAAGAATAAAGTAGATTCTAGGAAAGTCTATATTGGTTTGCCCTACTTTAAATAAATACCAGTTACAAAAGTTCACACTGAAAAAGAAAATAGAGGCATGAGGGATATGGACAAGAGCATTTTTCATTTTTCAAAAGAAGTCATCAGAAGATGCCCTTCTGTAAGAAGCTTCTCTCTTAAAACATGGAATTTGATCTACAAAAATTCAGTTTTTCAAATAACTCTTAGAGAAAACATCCACTGTGAAGAGTAGGGCATATATATTTAATTTGGAGGGAAATGAATGTTTCCATACTGAAAATCAGATTTGTCTTTGTATTCATGAACATTTTCCTTAAAGCATATGTATTATTCACTGACATACCTAGGAAATTCATGTGTCATAATAGTAGAAGCCAGCTGTGGGTCTTCCATAAATGCAGTGATTTGGATGAAAAAACACTGGGCCCAGAGGCAGGAGAACTGGGATTGAGGCTGGGCCCTGCCACTGCATGACCTTGCGTAAGTTATTTAACTTTCTGGGCCTCAGTTTCCTCATCTGTAAGAGGAGAGGTTGGTCCCTTTCAGCACTAACATTCCATGACTACAGATAAATATAGAAATAAGATCAATACAACAATCTAAAAATAAGAAATAATCCCCAAAGTAAGCTCTGGAGTCAGTAGAAAAAAGTAGCAATGAAATATAATAAAAAGAATTAAATTTTAACTACTAGCCAGAGTAAATATATCTCATTTAAAAATTAATGAAAAGATTTGTAATTTACAATTGATTAGGAGAGGTAAGAACATACATGTTGCTATTTCTTCACCATCATACATATGGAGGAGGAGATGAGTGTCTGGTGACTTGTACAATGAGCACAATGCTGCGTTTGCATGCAGAACATTTTGTAAAATTGGACATTAAAAAGAGCTCAACACCACATAAGGAATAAAGAAAAAGTAGTTAACTAGTTGCTGCAGTTCAGATTTTTTTGCAGATTTGTTGATATCAAATTCCACAAATATGCAAAATCTTAAAAATTAAATCTACTTCTATAAGAACCTCCCTAGAGAATAGCCACCACAGGGAAGATAGACATTTAAGGGTTGGCAGTATCAAACAAATGTAACACCTTTTCTTTTTCCTATTTGTGGATTAAAAAATTGTTTTTAAACCAAAAACAGGCCAGATGTGCTGGCTAAGTCAAATCAAAAGTTTCTGCAGGTTGAGCAAGTAGTTGATTCAATATGATAATTACTTAACACCAAATAAACATATTATCTGATGAACATGATAACATAAGTCACATGGCTGGAGACTGATCACGTAATATAATGACAGCAGAAAAGATAGGAAAGGCTAGGATCATTTCGAGTCGTGGCTATAGTGACTCAGGAGCTTGAAGAAGTAACAGCACTAGCGCACACACACACACACACACACACACACACACACACTATTCGGATACTGCTGCTGCCGGTCCTGGGACCATGCTTTGAGAACCACTGGCCTAGATTTTGGGCTTTACTGAACAGAAGTAGATACCTATTTCACATAACTCATTACTTAGGCAAATTTTTTTGCTTAACTTATTAAAAGTGCCTCAAATGTGTGCCTATGACCATTTCCTACTGTATTCCTCTACAAAATGTTTCAGATTATTAAAAAATTTATTTCGTATCCTTGTTAAAATCCTTATCATTTTTGCCGCCCTTTTACAAAGTTAGCTCTTTGCATCTTTCTCACTCTCATCATTTTAAATCCGTAATAGTTTAGTCACTTATAGCTGAAATACACACAAAGGCTTTGGAGGGACCGTACTCTGGAATAGATCTGGTCTCATTCTCACACCAAGAGGAAGTGGTAGCACAAAAAAAAAAAAAAAGGTAAGGGTTGGGGCCGAGGCTGCGGGCAGTAAAGTTGCACCTTGAAGAAGTTTAATAATCACCACTGATACCAGATGGCTGACACTGATCTGGCACTTACTGGACAGTTTCACCTTTCATAAACAAGACACATTTTCACAAACTCTTCAAATCCTTGTGTTTTTTACTCAAATGATAAGTAGTACTAATTGCATTTGTGTAAAAATGTTAAGGTACAACAAGAATTACCTAGGCCTTCTAAGTGTCTTGAGTAGCCATTTCTGAGACTCCCTTGGTAGAAACCATACTGAACAGCACTGAGAATCAGGAGAATTTAATTGACCATCAGCAATTTACTTAGATAGTTCCAGGAGATTAAGGTATTTTCTATATTTAGGAATGAGTTATCAGTGAATTTGACCTTTCCATGGTGAAAAATATACTTCTGTAACTGACAGATGCCTAAAATTCTACAAGTAGAACATCATTCCTTTGGCTTAAGGCTTTTTCCCTGTTAAAATGCAAGTGACCCTCCAAAGAGGTTTCAATAAGCCTTATAATCTCAAAGTAAAGGAATTTCTTCCTTTCCTGAGAGCATGCTTTCCTTAGCAAGGAGGAGGACAAATGAGGAGGCATTCAGGAGAGTTGGGACCAAGAAGCAAGGTCTGCGGGGAATCGAGCAGAAAGAGGAGACAGAGGATGCCAATGACAGACCTCCAACTCATTCACTATTTTGCTGAAGGGCTGTCTCTGTCAGTATTCCTACTGAAATGAGTGCTAACTTGCCACTTGGAGCAGGTTACTTAGAAATCAGCCACATTTTCTGATAATATTGAAGAGTCTTTGATGTATAGGCATACAAAGGTTTAGAACCATGGAAAAATTGATGGCAATGAAACATTTGGTGCAACAACAGATAGGGAGTTACCCTCCCCCTTCAAATCAGAAGAACCGTACATGTCCATAGGAAGAAGTTAAATTGATATTACTTTACAGAGTGCAAATTGCAAGGCCGGGATTAGGGTAAGGCACTTACATGGCCCTGAGAGTGGGTGCCTCCTTAAATTCTGCACCCCAGGTGCCTCACTCACCCCACTCTAGCCCTGGCCCTGGCAAATCATATTAAAATGAAGGCTAGCCATTGTGTTACATACTTGGTGATAATCGAAGGCTGCACTGGAGGAACAGAGCACTGACTATGAACTTGTCCTTTTAGGGAACAGTTTGTTGATGAGGAAGAGGGCAGGTGCATGGACAGATCTGCTCAAACTGATGGGTCTTGTGGGATCACAATCTGACCTGTGTCACTGGAGAATTAAAATGGGTCTTTGGTGACAATCCTGTTATAAGAGCCTTGCAGACTCTCCTCTGTCTTTGTACATTCAAGGTAATGTTTCCAGATCAACTGGTTGATTCGTGGTCAGTAAGCTAGCATGAGCTTTTTTGCTTCCTATGATCTTGCCTCTTTAAAAAGTGAGCTGTTGGCTAGGGATGTAGTTCACAGGAATACGTGCTGAGGGACATGTTGGGGCCAGGTGGAAGGCCCAGGTGACAGACTGAGGCAGGCAAAGGACAAGAGACAGCAGCAAAGATTCCTGTTGTGCTGAAAATGACTTGTTCTCCACCCTCAACCTTTGAACCACAAACACATAATGAATACTCACCAAGGGCAAAGTGCCCTTAGCTATCGATTAACCTCCCCCCCGGGGATGACTCCCTCTATTCCTGACTAGACAGAAGTCAGCCCAGCGGAGAACCCTGCTGCTATTAGTTGGAATCAGAGGAAACAAAGGGACAGAAACAACTTGAATTGGAAGTTGATTTCCTGGGGCTAACTTCATTTCATCTGAATCCCTTCTGTATTCCACCTTCAAAAATTATTTTTTTTATTCACACTAGTAATAGTGGCAACAGTGGGTTTTCTGAAAGTCTGACTGGAAGGGGCTTTCTGCCTCTCTTCTCATCTTGGCAGAGTAGGTGCAGAAGGCAGCAAACACTGCGGCTTGTGCCTGGGTGGGAGACAGAGTTGGCGTTACGATAAACAAGGGGAAGCAAAATGTTGAGTGCTAGGACTAAGAGAGCTGTCTGGTATGATGTTCATCAAAGATTGATAGAAATTCTATAGTTTGGTTGTTTGTTTAGGACTAAGTCCACCTGTTGCAATATTAAATGATTATTACCAGTCCTCAGTGTTACCTCTGACCACGCCATCTCTGCCCCAAATCCTTTTCTGCTAATGGGTACAACACTGGGTATTGGAGGGCCATAGTGAAGATGTATAAGACTTTCTAAAAATTGCAGGCATGCAGAATATTGCAGAGGAAAAAATGTCAAGATGTCTGGGTATTCAGCTTTAGAATCTTTGGGGAAAACCACCAGAGGCGGCAAAATGAGGGGAGAGACAAAAGTTGCAAACAAGAAGCTTCCAAAAGGTCAGCAGAAGTAACAAGTCATACAACGTGAGTCTCATACTCTGTTTTATAGCTCATAATGGTTCAAGAGTAGAGGGCCCCAGCAGTCTTTCACTTTTGTTAGGCAAAAGAACGAACACTCCATTTCCCCACAGAGGAAAATGTTTCTGTCCTTTGAAATTCTGTGTTGAGGGCAGACAAGTGTGGTATTTGTATATAAATTAAGGCTAGGAATGAATCTTCTTTTACTTTAGGCAAAACCTCTGAAATCTAGTCAGGGCCTTTGCACCAACTAGTTGGAATGCTTTCAAAAGCAACTGAGCTTTTGGTAACTGTCTATTATTTGAAGTAGCTTCTGTCTAAATCAGGGGAGTGGATGGGCCTGGTCTGTACTCAGAAGTCTAGGGTTCAAAACTGAACCAACCAAGGGCCCAGGCCTAGGCCCCCTGTGCGAGAGGCCCAAGTCCCATCAGCGCTTAGTGTGGTCTTCCAGCTGCTCTGTCTGCTGTGTGGGCAGCTGGGCTAAAGGGTTTGCTTCTTATTGAGACCTATCAAAATCAAGATCTGCTTGTCTCTGGGGGGACGTTTCCACATCCTCCAAGAGGTTGACCAATGAATCTGTTGGGTTGGGGGTGAAGGAGGAAGAGGTCAGGATACCCTCTTTGTGAATTTCATTTGACTTTCTTTTTTCCTTCTTGGGAATGGTGGACAATTAATTTTCCATTATTGGTCAGCTAGTTTTCTTTGTTCAAAGCTGTCTGTTTTTCCCCTCAACCTCTCAGAAACCAGACATATGAAAATCAAATGAATCATGGCTCTTGCTTTGCTTAGAAAACTGAACTGACAAGAATAGTTAGTGTCTATAAGCTTTGGCAGAGGGTGGGGGGAAGGGGTCACAATGATTGTTCTGGTGCTCTGTCAGCATCCCATTTAACAAAGTTCTTACTTTCTCCCCTAGCATGGTTAATTGAAAATTGGTCAAACAGCAGAACCTAAATGGCAAAAAGTAGCCCTTTTGGGGGGGTTATGGACCACAGTAACTTGCAAGGCTGCCTGTCAGATTTTCGCTCTATCCTTTTAGTGTGTATGTTCTCGCTTGGGAACAGAGGAAGATCTCCTTCTAACAAAATAAAACCAACCACAATCTGAACTGAATGGTGGTGGGCAAGTTACACTTAATTTCTCTCCTCCTTGAGCCTCTGAGGATGCTCTTCCTTCAGCTAATGACTTCCTGTAATGAATGCTATATGCAAATGAAACCAGAGTTCTTCGAATGCAGCGTGAGCTGGGCACAGACACTAGCTATCGTTGGTGGCAGACACTTGAAGGATCTCAAAGCGCATGTGTGAGTTACCTTGGGTAGATGTGAGTGAACAAATGGCTGCCTTGTTTGTTGACTGAGATTGGTTCATCCAAAGCAAGCCAGTTCTGACCTTTTTTAGCAGAGGAGTGAGGAGGGGGAGGTCTATATGTTTACTGAAACTCTTCACCCTGATCTCCGTGTAGACAATCAAACTGAAAAAGGCATGAAGTTCAGGACAGAGTCACATTCATATTTTGCACTACAAAAGCCATCCAATCAACCCCATGCCAAAATAAGTGCACACCTGCAAACCTCTCATGGGAGAGAGTTATACTGTGGTTCAAGAGGCATTAGAGTCCTTCTGTTTCTCCATACAAGGTCATCAGGGCGTCGATGAGAAAGCGAATAATCACCATTGGCACCCTATATCTCCTGGGATTGGCAGCCCTCAAACTGCTCTCTCACTGTGCCCCTCAGTGACAGAAGCCAGGGATGGAGTAGCCTGGTGATTGATTGGAAAGATGGCACATGTGCCCTTGCATCTGAGAATTTCTTCTAAGTGCATACCACTGGGGGGAATAAGGAGAAAACCGGTACTCAGTAACGGCAAGATTTTAAGTATGAAAATGTAAAATGTCTGAAGATGATTAAAGTGCCTGATAAATTTAGTTCTAGATGTGGCCTCTCTCCTGCTGTCCAGAGTGTAAGTTAATGTCAAAGAAATGCAGGCTTTTTTGTTATGTTCTTTTTCAAAACCTTCTTTTCCTCTTCCCCCTTCTCTACTCAAGTTTAGTAACTAAACCTTGTTTGCTGAACCCAGGGCTTAGGTACTGGGGTTATCAGGGGTTTTGTAGTCTTTTGAAAATTGTGCAATAATTCGCCGAGCCAGTGGGTTAGTGGTCTTCAGCAGTTCGGCTGCTGAGGGGCGGGACCTTGGAGTTGCCTTGCTTCCCTTCTTCTGTAGCAAGGCCTTGAAATCATCATTTCTGCCAGCATCTAGGTTGGCACTGCCGCTTGACCCTGCAGAGGCAGCCAACTCACTGACTAGAGACTCAGGTGGGTTCCTTACTGGTGAGTGGGAGCTTGGTCTGCTGCTGCCAGCAAAGGTCTCACCAGGTTCCTTCCAGCCAAGCAGCTTTCTTTTGGACCTAAATAAGAGAAAGTGTGCTTTCAGTGAATTCATGCGCAAACATTTCCTAATGCTTCATGTAGTGTCACGAGTGTCAGTGACATGACCTGGGAACTTCCATGCAACAGCTTTGCGAGCAGTTGTACCTACCAGCTTTCTCTCTCTCTGCTAAGTCCTCAGAGTTCCTCGTCTGGTCCCCTGTCCCTATACTCCTTTCAGTCCCCACATCTGGAGTCACTGGGCCTGGGCCTGCAGGCTCAGTCCTGCCCAGGTTCTGGGACCAAGGAAGAATTTCAGGAGTCAAGGCTAGTAGCTCAGTGACTCTGAATCAAGACATCCTGGGAGCTGATCCTGTTCTGAACTTGTGCTCCAACTCCAATAACTGGGCTCTTTCCAGTTTCCTCACCATTGAATCCCTGCTTTGTGCCCCAGTCCAGTAACTGGGTCCCCCTGTGGTCATTCTTTGCCTATAACTGGGTCCCCGTGTGGTCATCCTTTGGCTAAGTTTCTGCTTTGATGCTCAGCCTGGTGTCCCACTTCACTTTTTGATCCTTTTTTTTTTTTTTTTTTGGTACAGGAATTCTATGAAGGGTTAAATGTCTCTGATTGTAGGCAGAGCTGTGAGAGAGCAGATGGAGCCACAATAGGCCATGTGGTTGCTAAGAGACGAGGGGCCTCTCATTCCGCACCTGGTCCTCCCTTCCCTGCCTGCCCCTCCTCCACTTCACCCGAAGATGTCAGTGAATCAGAGATGTGAGGCCCTGGACTGTGTTCACATACGTGGACATCTGAACTTAGTCTCCAGTTTCCAATCTAATGCTTAGAGGTAGCAGTTTTTCTTCTGGTATAAGGAGGGAAGGCAATTATAATGGGAATTAAAGAAATTGGTCCAGACCTGTGGATCACAGTAAATAAATCTTCAGTTGTACGTGAAGCCACAAACACATCATCATCATCTTCTGCAATCCACTCGGCTGTTTTATCACTGATTACACTTTTTTCTTCGGTGCTTGGTTCCACTGAACTCCCTAGGCATAAAAACCAGAAAGAATTACTTTGACCACAATCATTAGGACAAAGCACATTCTCAGATGTATTTCATCTGATGTTCAGAGCAACTCTGGGAGGGAAGCAGGGCAAAAACTTGTCTCCATTCTGCAGAAAACAAGATGTTCCCAAGGTTAGTGATTTGGCCTGCACAATGTGGAGGGAGTGATGAAGACCAGCCTGGCTCCCTGTTTTCTCATGCCTTTTCCATTACAACAATGCTTAGGTTGCCTGAGCATTCTCTTGTTTTAAATGTATCATTTTTAAAACTCAAGGCACTGAGAACAATCTAAAGCAATGACTCAACCAGTGGGTGGAAGTGGGACCTATCTGAATCTCAGAGGGAGCCTGTGAAGTTTGAGGAAGCAGATTCTAAAATTACCTGTGGTTTGACTTGTTTGCTTGTTTTAGTTACAATGATTTAACTTATGTTGAAAATCCAAATCAGCTTAAGGAAGGCCATAAGATTTTGATGTTTGTGTTAAGGGTTTCAGAAAGGATGAGAAACACAGATGAGCCTGGAGGACATTATGTTAAATGAAATAGCCAGTCATCAAAAGACAAATAGTATATAATTCCACATATACGTGGTCCCTATAGGAGTCAAATTCATAGAGACAGAAAGTAGAAGAGTGGCTGCCAGGGGTTGGGGGGAGAGGATGATGGGGAGTTATTGTTGTGGGTACTGACTTCAATTTTGCAAGATGTAGAGAGTTCTGGAGATGGATGGTGGTGATGGTTGCACAACACTATACATGTGTTTAACACCTACTGAACTGTGCACTTAAAAATGGTTGCATGCATGCTAAGTTGCTTCAGTCATGTCCGACTGTTTGCAACCCTATGGACTAGAGCACACCAGGCTCCTCTGTCCATGGAATTCTCCAGGCAAGAATCCTGGGAGTGGCTTGCCATTTCCACCTCCAGGGGATCTTACTGACCCAGTCATTGAACGCATATCTCTTATGTCTTCTGCATTGGCAGGCAGGTTCTTTACCATTAGTGCCACCTGGAAGCCCTCAAAATGCTTAAGATGGTAAATTTTACATTATATGTATTTTACCACAGTTAAAGCAAAAAGAGACAAGAAAAAAAAAAAAAACCTGAAAGGATATGAAATATCATCTAGCTTGGTCTTATGGTTCCAGGCGGAGATAGGCTCAAACCATCCAAGAAAGTGAGCCCCTTTTCCTCTAGAAAACAGAGAAGCTGCTGGTGGTAATATATTACACTGCTTGAAGCCCTCCAGTCTGCCATGGCACTTGAACTCAGACTGGGAGGGTACTTAGTCCCATGCATGAAACTAAATTTAGTGGAAGCTGGTGAAAAGTGCTGTCAAGTGAGATGGAGAGGCGGTTCCTAGGGCAGGAGATGCCTGCCTGAGGAGGAAGATGGGTTCCTAAGGTCTTAGGGTGCTGAGACCTAGTTTGATTTCATTAGCTCACCACTGGGGGTTCCAGCGTAGACTGTTTCATACTGTCCCATACTCCACTGATCGCTGTGGAGATCCCCCCAACCCCCGGATCAGTCCTGACCCCAAGGGCAGTGAGACCAATTTAGAGTAACTCAAACCTCAAGCGGTGTCCACTCTTGACTTGGATGCCCTGGGATCAGGCTCATTATCTGGGGGCATTTGCTTCTGCCTCTGGCACCCCATCCTCACTCGTCTCTTCTGGGATTGAAAGGAAAAGCCCACAGACATTTTACTAACCTGGAGGACTTGCTTCCCTTTCACTGTTGGACTGTAGCATTGAGGTCATCCTTGTGCCAGCAGATGGCAGGTGGTCATCAGTTGGGAGACACTTGGCATCTTCCTCCAGGGTGATGATGGGGCTGAGGGGCAGTCTTGGTTCAGTCACATAGGCCTCCGCTTGAGCCATGGGTGAAGTGAGAGGCAGGTACAGCACGCTGGGCTTTTTTGGTACAGGAGGTGGAATCTTGCCTTTCTTTTTCTCAGCTTCTTCTTGGCTCTGGAGGCTAATTCTTTCAGGCAGGGCTCTCCCCTTAGGGCCCTCATCCTCCATACTTCCCTGGGGAGGTTGCTGTGTTCCTGAGAAGAAAGCACCAGAGGAACTGGAAAAAGGCATGAAAACAAGAGATGAGGGTGCTGTGGACTCCCCTGGGCTTCTGCTCTCAGGGAAGCTGGAGGACTTTGATTTCCGCACCACTGTGTAGATATCTTGAGGGAGTGGCCTTATGTGCTGAATTGAGCTCTTAGGAGTCATAGCCAAGGTAGGCGAAGTTAGTGGGTACTCCTCGGGGACAGATGGTGGCTTGTGGACTAAGCTTGGAGGCCTTCGGGCCAGAGGGGGCTTCTCAGCTATGGGAGGTTTCATCTTCCTCTCTGGCAAGGTGAAGACTTCAGCTCCTGACTCCTCGGCATAATCAGGGCTCTCAATGTCATCTTCCAGCTCAGACTTGCTGACTGACCTCAGGCGAACAGAACGTAAGTCAGACTGAGTAACCATGGGCATGATTGGCTGGTTGGGGCTAGTTTTCTGGGCCAGCTTGGCCCCCAAATTTGTATCTGAATGATGCTGGCTCACCTTGTTTCTGCTTCGGATTGAAATACTCATCCCAGACAGATCCAGGTTGGTTGAAGAGGTCAATGGTAGGTCAAACGATAGCCGTGACTTGGACATTTTCTCCATTGGTGATGTTGGGGGTAGTGATGACTTCCTCTCAGGTACCACTGGACGCACCCGGACACTGCTGCTTGGAGGGGGCAAGTGGCCCAGGGTCAATGACATGGAGACAGTGGGTGTTGGTGTCTCTGACTGGCTGGAGTATCCACTGGAGGGTGACATCAGCCCAGCAGGCCTTCCTGGAGAGGATACCTCCCTGGCCTCCACCTCGATGGAAAGTTGAGAAGGTGTCGTGGCTCTGGAAGTGGAAGGGGAGGCAAGAGACTCTGAGCTGCCCTGAACTTGGGTGCACTCAATGACTGTGGTGCCAGTGGCAGTGCTGGAGCTGGACAAGGATTGGTAGGTGTCACCAGACTTCCAGTCAGTAAGATACCAGTGATGGGCGAATTGTGTACCTTCTGGGTCTTTGAAGGTTGGAACAGCTGGGTGACCCTGAGTATCTGGGTGGGATGAGTGATGTCCTTGGTGTTCCAAGGAGAGACAAAGGCTCCTGGGCCTCTGGTCCTTGGGTAGTACTGACCCACCTTCCGGCAAGAGGACTGGTTCATCTTTGACCAGTGAGACACTGCGAGTCGGAGGGGAAGGCTTCTTCTTGGCCTTTTTGAGTGAGATGCTCTTGGACCTCTGCCTTCTGTGATGGGCCTCCTGTTGGGCACTGAGGGAGGCAATGTTGTCAGCACTGTTACTGCCCTCAGAACTCGTACTGGCATAAGGTAGGGCACAGGCTTCACTGGCCTTCTGCTCCTCCTCATAGTCCACATCCATGGTACCTGTATCTGTGGGTACAGACAGTGACCGCTCCCGGAACCTGCTGGCCCCACCTGGGCCTGTCTCCAGCCTTGAGGTACCACGGGTCAGAAGGCCAATCTTGGAGGGTCGTTCTGATACTTGGCTTCGTTGAGTAGGATGCTGAGAGTAGCCAGCAGGCCCACTGCACCCTGCTGGGCTATCACGAGTGACAAAGAGGGTAGCAGCCTCCTTAGGAACAAGAGGTGGCAGTGTGTGCAGAGAGACCCAAGAATTCCCAGAGGAAGGATTTTTTCCATTTTCATTGACTTGACTGCTCTGAGCAGTGGCACTTGGAGTCACATAGGTAAAAGCATCCCCCTTACGGGAAGCAGAGAATGTCGATTCTGTTGGTCCATTGCAAGAACCAGGAATGCTGTACACCATCCCCATGCTCTCCATTCCAGGGGGTTTTGTGGCACCCCATGCCTGGAGAGGTTCTTCCGGATGACTAGAAGGATTTCTTAGTACTGGTGAGGTGAGATTTGGGAACCGAGCTTCCTGACCAAGTGCAACTCTTCCATGAACACTTTCTGGAACTGAATGGCTGGGCCTGATGTCTGAGGTGGTAGAGCGGGCCACACTGCCTGCTGGGCTGTTGCTGTGACCTGAAGGAGGCAAACACAGAATGTTAGTGGAGTGGTTCGGGATCCTCCAGCAGCAGCTGTCACCAAAGAGACGGAATCACCGATTTTTTGTCAAGAAGCATTTGTCAATAGCTTGGTCAGAATTCCTTGGTTCTTCCTTTCCATAGTTGAGGATGCTGGGGAAGTTGAGTCCTTACCCATCACCACACAGTGAGTCACAGGGTGCCCTTGAATTGTCCAGAGGGCTGCCAAAGACTTTCCAGCTTTTTAAATATATATATATATATATATATATATATATATATATTTAATTGAAGGATGATTGCTTTACAACATTGGTTTGATTTTTGCTATACATCAACATGAATCAGCCATAGGAGGGAGGTTCAAGACGGAGGGGACATACGTACATCTCTGACTTTCCAGCTTTGAATATGCCTTTCAGAGCTGAAGTAGCATGTGGGACAGCCATGGTTTTTTTCCCCCAGGTTTTCACCCCAGGCTCAGGAAGCCACCACAGCCCTCAGCATTCACCTCCCCAGAGATGAGAGCAGAGGCTTTCAAACTGATAAAGGACAGCAGTGTGACCTTCAGTTCCAGCAGCACAGTGGGAGTATGCCACAACTGAAAAGTTCAGTTTGGTTGTATTCTTGGCTTTTTAGATTGGCAACAGGAGAAAGTGAGGATAACTTACAATGTGAGGAAACCATTCAGATGTTGAAAACCCCCAAAGGTTTTCTCATATACATAACAATTATTACTGTTATGAGGATGACGATGAAGATGACTACTCTTATGATAATTTATAATAACTGCCACTGTTTGCTGAACACATACTATGTACTGGGCACATGGTAGGAAAATTACATACAATAACTCTAATCCTCACGACCACTCCATGGGTTGGAACCATCATCCCCATTCACAGATGAAGAAGCCAAGGCTTAAAGAGGTTAGGGAACTTGGCTAAGGCCTCACAGTTAGGGAGTGGAGAGGCCAGAATTTGTATTCACATTTCTCTGGTCTGTGCTCTTTGGATGGCATTCATTTAATGGCAGTAATGATTTTGTGAAGATGCTACTTTTAGTGATGATTTCCTTCTTTATCCGCCTAAAGTTGACATATAGAGCTATATTCTACTTATAATGGGAAACAATAACATAACAAATTTATTAGCCTAGAGATCTCCTGTCCATTTTCAGTTGCTGCCCTTTACAAAAGGCTTTTGGTTATCCTTAATTACTATTAATATATTGCCTTTTTCAAGATGTCCAAAGTCCCCCTCTCCCCCAATCACTCCTGTTCTCTGTCACAGCAATAACACTTGGGTTGCAGAAATGGTAAGAGTGAGCAAGGGAAAAGGTTTGGGGGATCAGCTATGGTGGGGTCACCTTGGTCTCGCTGGGAATAGTTAGAGAATCCAATAATGGTCCTCCTCCGCCTCAGGGTGGACTTGGGGTTCACGGCTGTCTCTGTGTTAAACAACGAGTGTCGCAAACTTGCATGTTTATCAAACTGCTGCCCTGTAGCCAAAATAAAGACACTTGGGTGCATCCTGGTTTCTGTTCACAGTATGGTAGAAACTGGCCTGAGGTAGACAGAAGGGATGATGGCAGTAGCGATGAGAATGAATAGCATTCAGGCAGGTGACCCTTCTTCCCCATCCCTCCCATCTAGGCCCTGGGCACCCGCAGCTCCAAAGCATGCATGCTGAATTTCAGAGGTCCACCCTGTGAGTCTTAGGTGGTGGAGAGCTGTGGTTTTCAATCCTGGTTTTATATTGAAATAAACTGGGTGGCTTTTCAAACTCTAACAACTGGACCCCATCTCAGAACACTTAACACTCTGGGAATATGGCCCAGGTAGAAGCATTTTCTCAGACTCCCCAGGTGATTGTTCAGATGTACAACCTGGGGTGAGAACCCCTGAAGTGGAGAGACAGGTTGAGACTAGATGTTGTTTGACTGCAATCTTTTCTCAGAGAATGGTTTAACTTGGGCCAATGAGTACCTCCAAGAAATTGCCCCATCCCGGCATCCAGGAAGCAGTCAGATAACCTGCCCTCCAGCCCCCTGATCATGTTTGATCAAAGTTCACCCTGCGTGGTGACTGAGATCTACTTTTCTCAAAGCACCGGCTCAGTCTTTGCTTCTATGGAGTTGCTAGGGCAGGGACAGGGTGAGGGCAGCGGAGTGAAGTTTGCTGCTTCCCACCACTGTCTCTCTTTCAGCGGCTGGCTAACCAAATCCTCCCCTCTCAGTCCCATGGACACATAGGTACCCCCCTCCCCAGTAAGTGGCTCTGTGGACAAAACACAGGGCCAGCCCCATGGAGGGCAAGGTAGAAGTTCAAAAACAAAGTGCCCACCATCACTTTGTGAGCTTTTCCTCTTGGCCCTCACACATCTGAGTATATCTCCTGAGGCTCTGAGCTGTTTCCTGCCTCTGATTTCCTGAGATGACACCACTGGCATCAGATGACCTCATATCTAGGGAGTATCACCACCTGTGGCCAGAGCTGTCCTTATCATCTTCATCAGCTTTTTCCAGCATACCACAGGCCAATGCTGGCTCACAGGGTGCCTCCGGTCCCCTTGGGTTAGGAGGTCTTGATCTCATCAAGTTGTTGGCCCTATCTCCTGAAATGGTTGACCTTCCTCCTCTTCCACTTATAGCTGGTGAAGTGTGGTGAATGAATTAATAATGGGCATGGTAGAGGGTTCCACATGTACCCAGAGAAAAACCCAGCTGAGCTGTGTACAGTATTTTTCCCATCTCAAGGTAGTACCGGGTTCCTCTTTGATCTTACACAATAGGAGGCGGCCCACCCCCACTAGGAGATGGAGTGACCACTCAAAGTGCTGCAAGGCCCTTGGTCTGTGCTCTGTGTCTGATCTTACTATTTACCACCAGCACCCTGAACCCCACACGTCCCCTGAAACTCCTATCTGTGTGCTCAAAACCCAGCTTCTGGCACAAGTTTTCTTTCCCCAAACCAAACATAACTCATACACTCTAAGTTTCCACAATGCTCCAAAGAGCACACAAATTCATAAAGTTTTAGAGTTTTCTGGTAAGAGAGTTTCCTTTGCCATCAAATGGTCTCAGTTAGCATGGCAGGGCCAGTAGAAAGTGAAGAAAGAGCATGCCTCCATTCCCTGGTGAGATTCACGACCTTGACAGTGCGGGGTGAGCCAGTAGCCAAGAAAGTCTTGCTCCCTCCCCCAGCACCCAGTGCATTTGGACAGGATGATCTATAGTTGGCATGGAGGGAAGCGAACAGAGGTGATGCTAAGCAACTCTACCGGAGACGTTGATGGGCACGATGTCAGAGTGTGTGGGACAAGACTGAAGCCACCGCTTCTCCTCTAGGATGGGCAGAGAAAAGGGGCTATTCCAGGCAGCTTGCTTGTCGGCTGTGGTAGGCAGGCTCGGGGAGGCCTCAGGGGCCCTCACACCCTGCATGGTAGTCTCATCCTCGCTCAGCTGCCATTTTGTGGGCTGTTGGGAAAGAAGGTGATGGGAAGGGTGTGCTTCCAACTGGAGATGAGCTGTGCCCACAGGATGGCTGTCTAGGCAGGGTGGTCAGAAGCTTCATCTGGGAGGCAGGAAAGCATGGATAGGCTGCCAGGCCAGATGCCTGCTGTGCAGGGCCCACCTCAGTGGGGCCTCGGGATGGCTCTGCTGGTGAGCAGAGGTAAGTAGCAGCTTCCAGTGGGTAATGAAAGTTGTTTCAGGTCCCCCGTCAAAGGGCGTGGGGCAAGCTCTGCATGCTGGCTCTCCCAGGTCGGGGAAGAGGCAACTCACCATCAGTACAAACTCCAGACGCCTGGCAGACTGGAGCCTTGGGCTGGGGGTGGGCTCAGGGGCCTCATCAGCAGAGCGGAAGGTCTGCCCCAGAAGTCTGGCCTCCGAGTACTGTTCCTCATAGTCTTCTGAAAAACAGCACAGTGGATACACACTCTAGGGAGCCACGGCCAAGCGCCGGGCTGGGGGCTCCTGCTCTAGCTGCCAGGTCTGACTCGCATTGTTTAAGTTAGTTCCCAGCGTCTGAGCCTCTGGATTCAGGAATGGAAAAAATGCCTACTTCCTACGAGGAGAAAAGAGAGTCAATGGATTTGAGTTGTGCTGGTTCAGGGACTAAGCCTTTGTCTCCATGGCCCCCATGGTAAGGGTTCAACTCAGGGAAGAGGCTCAGGATGCAGATGCCTTTGGCCACTCTTTGCTCCAAGGCCCTCTCTTTGAAGCCCTGCAGCTCTCAAGGTTTTTACGCAACCCTTCCAGGGACATGACCTGTGTGAAGCACAAAGAAATATGCCTTGGAAAGTCCAATGTAGAAGTTTCCCTTGGATGCCGAGAACTCTTACCTCAGCCTCTAAGGGCTTGGTTCCCTGCACCTTAGCCCCACTGTGGTGGGGGGCGATGTCAGTTCCAGTGGGGCTAAGGTGAAAGAGAGGGAAGGCAGAGGTAGTGGCAGAGGAGAAAGAGAAGTTTAGGGCATTGTCAGGGAATAAGAAGGATGCAGAAGGTTTGAATGGGTTTTATTTAAGTGATGGATTCAATGAATGAAGGAAGGAAGTGAGGCTAAAGAACCAACAGTCAGAGCTTGCACATTTGAACAGAGACTTGAAGAATCATAGAAACTTGGAGTCAGGAGGGGCCTCGAGGGTTCTCTGGCCCAATGTTTCATTCTAGGCTCCCGTTTCCTCCTCAGCAGCCCTTCCAGGTGTTTCTTCAGCCTCCGCACACACCTGCCTGCAGAGAAAGGAAGCAGCCTTCCCCCCAAGGTGGCTCATTCCATCCAAGGACAGTTAGGGCTGGCAGGCATATGGAAAGTTCTTCCTTATCTTGAGGTGAAATCCACCTCCCCCTAGGTTTCCACCCACCTGTCCTCATTCTGCCCATGGCGGTAACACAGAGCACACTGACTCTTTCTGCATGGCGGCTCCTCTCATCAGAACACAAGGCTTACGGTGTCCCTTGGAATCTTGCTTCTCTAAGCTTGCCACTGCCCTGGCAGGGAGGTGGGGGTCATGGCTGTTGTCCAGTTGGGTGGCCACTCTGAAGTTTTCTATTCTCCATAAAAGTTAGCCTTTGTTGGTAATGCATAAATGACAGCTGGTAAGACCTCTTTTCGCTTTTAATGTTCATTCAACACATGCCCTCTTGCAGATGCAGCCCTACGCCAGGTGCTCCCAGAAACCTGAGAGTTCTAAGAGATGTGATCTTTTACATTGAGAAGCCCAGTCTGGTTAGGTGGACAAAATATATACCTGGGATTAGCAGAAGAATGAGTGAATGAACAAATGAATAAGTGAAAGGAAAATTAGTTCAGAACTATACAAGTCCTTTTGAGCTAGATGGTACAAAGGGCCTTGTATGACTGCTTAGGGAGGGAATGATGCAAAGTGAAGAACTAGCGTTAAGGGTCTTCTTGGAGTCAGCAAGTATAGAACTTGGAAGAAAGTCTAAGGATTGGAGTGAGAAAGAGGGAGGAAGGGCTTCTCTGCTTGGAAAAGAGCCTCGAGTGGGACAACGAGTGCCTGGAGGGTATAAGGAGCTTGTGACTAGCACTGGGGTTTTATTTGTATTTTTTTCTTGAGATCTAATTTACCTACAGTAAAGTACACAAATCTTCAGTGTGCAGTTCAGTGAATTCTGATATATGCATGCCCCTTGTAATCTCCATCCAGATATTTGCAGCACCCTGAGTTTCTCTCCTAGCATTGAGTTTTAATCCTCTTGCCACTTACACTGGATAAATCCCACTGGTCAATGTGTATGTTTTTCATATTGTAAGATCTATTAGGGACCACGTTGTTTTTTTCTTTTACCTTAATTTTAACATTGTGTCTAGATCAGCCCAGTTCCAAAGGACACCAGTCAGGAGCTGATGTTGCATTTTATCAGTATCATTTTACCCAGCTGCCAGATACTGTTGCTAATTGGTTTAGGAACACCCTATTTTTAGTTCTCACAAAATTCTGCCATGTGGGGAACTGGAATCCCCATTTTGAAGATGACTGACTAATCTGAAGCTCAGAGAGGTTGGGTAATATGCATGAGGTCACACAGCTAGTTAGGTGTGGGATTCAAACCAGATTCTGGCTCTGTCTGATTTCAAAGTATGGGTTTTCTCATTCCACCTGGTGCAAGCAGTCTGACTGCTCAGGTGTTATGACTGGGCTGTTTCTCTGGTTGTGTGGACCCAGCTTTGTGTACAAGGTGCTCATCAGAATACCTCAAAGACACTGAGTTGGGAATTGGGAATGAGATGAAGTCTGAGTGTTGTGTATTGGGCTTACTTGGTGAGGCAGGAGTGACCCAGGAGACACATGAACAAGGTTATTTCAAAAGCAGAGAGAGTGAAGCCCAGAGAGGGAGACCCTGTTGATGCCTCATTTGTCTTCAGGTGCCAGAATTCCAAAGGCTTGGGTGATGTGGCAAGAGAAGACCTGAGGGTATGTGGACCCACATTTTTGGAGTCTCTCATCTAGTGTTCTTTGTAAATGACTTGACTCATGGCTCTGTCTCGGCCTCTGTCCCTTTTCCCTCAGAGACAAGTGAACTGAATAAAAGTAAGGGGGGAGCAAGGGGTGTAAAGAGCCTTAAAATTAGGGTCTTTTGGAGTCAGTAGTTTGGAAGGTGAAAGAGAGCAAGTGTGTCTTTTGTTTTTCAATAGGTTTTCTACTATTCTCGCTTTTTCTCTCGCGGGTCCCTGTCCTTTCTTCGTCGCCTCCCTCTAGCCGCTGCTGGGCCCGTGGCCTCTGGCCGCAGCCCCCCTCCCTCTCAGTACCTTGCAACAGGCTCTGGAGATTGAGCTGCGCCTCGCGAAGCAGCTCCTCTACACTCGGGGGCCTGCCCGAGGAGAGGAACACGTTCACTGGCTGTCGCCATGACGACCTCGAGTGGGCAGTCGCTGTCGCATTTTCCCGACCCGAGTTAGCTGCAGCTAGGGAAGGAGAGAGGCAGTGAGAGGCGCCGCCAAGCGGGGGGGCGGGGGGGTTTGAGGGGGGCGGCACGCAGCGGCCAGTGGGCTCCCGCGGTTCCCTAAGACCCGCCCCTGCCGGGGGTGGGGGGTGGTGGCGCGGGCCGCGCTTAAAAGGCGGGGACGCGCCAGCCGCAAGATTTTTCCTCGACAGATCGTGCCGCAGTCAGTTCCCTACCTCGCCGCCAGCCTCCGCCCGCCCGATTGCCGCCTCGCTGCCTCGCCGCCCGCCTTCTCCGCCTGGCGCCTCCCGGCTCCCGCCGCCGCCCGCCCTTTGCGATCCCCGGGACGAGGTAACGCGCCCCGGGCGGAGCCGCCAGGCCTTCCGAGCTCGCTCCAGTGGGTGTGGCTCGGCCCCTCGCGCGCCCCGCCGCGGCCCCCGGCTCCTCTCACGGCCCTATCTCCCCATCCCACCCCTGCCCGCAGCCCCAGGGCCCCGGCTAGTCCTGATGTCCGAGGCGGCCGGCAATCTCAATAGCCTCCGCATGGCGAACGTGGCCCTGCGAGAAGAATTAAATGCCCTTCGCGGGGAGAATGCCAATCTGGGCCTTCAGCTCGGCAGAGCCCTGGCCGAGGTCAATTCCTTGCGGGGCAATGTCTCGAGCTACATGCGCTGGCCGGTCCCCGGGGTGCCCGCCCTTTCTGAGGAGAACTTTGAGTTCCCGCTCAGTGAGATCGACGCCGCTCCCGAGGGAGAACTGCCCTTCCTGTGCTGGCCTCCCCCGCGCACCGAGCCCGAGTGTGCCCCGGACGAGCTGTTGATTAGCGTGATCCAGGATTGCGGTACTTCCGGCGCACCCACCGACCCACCCCCGATGCCCAGTCCACCCCCGCCGGCGCTGCCCCCGTCTCCGGCCAAGGAGCTGCCCCCGCAGCCTCTTCTGCCGCCGCTGGAGCGGCCTGAGATAGAGCCCTTCTCGGGCGACCCAGTCTACCTGGCTGAATTCTTGATGCAGCTAGAGACTTTCATAGCCGACCATGAGGATCATTTCCCCGGGGGCGCTGAGCGGGTGGCCTTTCTGATCTCCTTTTTCGCTGGTGAAGCCAAGGACTGGGCCGTCTCAGTCACCCAGGAAGGAAGCCCCCTGCATGCCAACTTTCCGCGCTTCCTAGATGAAATCCGTAAGCAATTCTGTGGCCCCATTCCCCCAAGCGTGGCAAAAAAAGCCATCCGCAAGCTCAAGCAGGGAGACTGTACCCTGGGCAGCTATGCAGATGCTTTTCAGTTCCTGGCTCAATTCTTGTCTTGGGATGACTGCCGCCTTCAAAACCAGTTCCTCAAAGGCTTGTCAGAGTTCTTCCGCAAGGAGCTCTTATGGTCAACTGAAATGGCCGACCTGGACGAGCTGATTCTCGAGTGTGTGGAGATAGAAAGAAAAGTGCGTGTCCCCAAGCCAATGCCACTCCCTGGGGTTCGCAATATCTTCTTCCCTTTTGCAGCAGACCGTAATCTCGAAGGTGAAGAGGGAGAAGAGTGCCACAGTGGGGATCAAGATGAAGAGGCACGCAGGCGCAGGATTCTCAACAAGGACCAGCGGAGGCGCGTGAGAGCAATCCAGCAAGAGACCAGGGGGGAGGAGGAGGAGAAGAGGAGGAAGAGGGAGGAAGAGATGAGGAAGGAGCTGAAACAGAAAGGGGAGGAGGACGGGGAGGAGGAGGAAGAAGAGGAGGCGGAAGAGGAGGAGAAAGAAGAGGAGGAGGAGGAGGGGATGAGGAAGAAGAGGAAGAAGGAGGAGGAAGATCAGAGTAAGGATAAGAAAGAAGAGGAACATGAGGGTGGCCGCCAGGAACCAGAGCAGGAGCCCGCGCAAGAGCCCGAGCAGGAGCAGGAGACAGAGGATGAGACCCAAGACGATGACCTGGATGAGCTGATGGAGATGGAGCCCACCTATGCCAACGCTTCATCCCAGACTTCTGGCTACTATCATGAAAACTTCCTAGATGTGTCGCCTCCCATCATACAGCCCAGCAGACGCAGGAACCAGAATCGACTCCCACTTCTGGAGGGCCTTCCAGGTACCAATTCACCATTCTACAGTTCACCGCCGCTAATTCGCCGCGCAGGTCGCCTGGGGCAACGCCAAATTCGACGCCGGCCCCCAGTGCTATTTCGCCTCACTCCGAGGCAGGGGGGCCACCGGGCTGCACGGGGCCGTATTCGCGTGTGAGAGCTGGAGTGAGCTGCCCCCTCCCCCACAACACACCCTTCCACTGTGTTCCCTGCCCCTGCTTTCGCTGCCACACCTGCCTCATTCACTGACCAGCACTTAAGGGAGTTACAGACCTGCAGAACCCGAAGACCTGGAGGACTCCAGACCATCCCATGACCTTGACTGGGGAGTGACACTCGGGAAAGGAGGGCGCGGTGATAGGTCTCCTCTCGGTGTGCACTCTGCTCATACCTGCCAGGATCTAGAGAGCAGGTTTATGGGCCTGCTCCCATAAATGAACTGGTCACCCTCTTGTATTTCCCCTCTAGTTCCAAGCCCTCACCTTTCCTGTGTTAATTCACACTGTATTCTATGGTTTCATCCTCTGGCTGGCTAACCTGGACTTCACCCAATGGCTCACTGCTCTGCCCCGGGCAGGCTCCACTGAACTTCTAAAGCCACTGAAGCCACTTAGTAGGTATAATTGGTGGACAGCAGGATGCTATCAAGAAACGTACCTGGAAGCCTACACTTGCTTCAGGTCACCCCTCCAGCAGGAGGGCCCTGAAGAGGCCCCTCCAATTAGCCCAGTGAGAGAATGCAAAGCCACATGTCTAGTGGATCACCCAGCTGAGACCTGTCTTCAACTGACTGAGCAAGCTGGTTCCACCTTCCCACAGACCATGGGCTTAGGGCCTGAGAGCTCGCCAGATCTGGGACCCTTTCCTCTTACTTCACTGCTCTCCTGGGCATCCCTAGTGGACACAGCCCAATATTCCATGCCCTACTCCTTTCCTTGACATTGCCTAAACGGTAGGCAGTTAGGCCGGGGCGGAGGAGGAGAAAGCAGCAGCAACAACTCAATTTGACCCTGTAAGGAGTGACTCTTTCCTTAGGGATGGTGGCCTCCTCCGCTGGCCAGGCCTTGGACTGCAGTCTCCAGCCGCAGGTCTTGGCCGAAGATTTGCCATTCTTGGGGTTCCAGAGGTGGGTTAATTGGCCTTTCCTTCCCAGAATGCCAGAGAGAGAGGTCCAAAGCCTGCTCTTCAACTCCAATGTGAAGGACTCCTTAGTACTGAGAGGAGAGAGGAAGGTTCTCTCTACAGAGACTGCCTCCTGCAGCTTTGCAACCGGGATGACCTCACGTCTCTCACATGAGGGGCAAGCCATAGCCTGATGCTGGGCATTGAGCAGATGGTGAGGTTTCAGAGGTTGACTGCCTCCTAGTAACTCCTGGGGCTTCTGGGTCCTAACCTAGGGGCCTTCACAGAGACCTGCTGCTGGCCTTGGGTCCAGAAGACACGGTTCTGCAGTGAAAAGTACATACTATGTCACTCTGGCTACAGAATGGCAGCCAGATCCACTGATGGCCTGAACTGCCCTCCACACTGGCCTTCCTGCACAGGGCCTGGCGGCTGGGCAAGTGCAGCCAAAGTGTCTGTGGCCAGAGGGAAGAAAACATAGTCAATTAAACCTCTGTTCCTCACTGGAGTCTGACAGATAACCTCAGCCCAGCCTTAGGAGTTTGAGCTCAGAGGCAAGAAAAAGGAGCAGGAGGAAGAGGAGTCACAGAAACCCAGTCCTCCGACTGGTTTCCGGTGAGGTCTCTATTCATCAGTGGGAGGTAAGAAGCACTTCTGTTGCTCACACATTTCTCAACCTGGGGATTGGTGGAGCCAGGTTCCTATAACCTGTTGCTATCTTTTAAAAAGGCTACTCCCTTCTCCAAGTAGAAAAGTAATACATAATCATTATAGAAAATTTGGCAAATAGAGAAAATGATGGGGATCCAAAAGCCACATTCAGAATCCCACCACACAGATGAGCCACACTCTTAACGCTTTGCTGCCTTTCTTTCTAGTGTGTTCTTGCCACGTCTTTTCAAAGCTGAGATCTGTGAGCTCTTGATCAGCAGGATTTAAAATGGCTGCCACCTATGTAATCACACAGACTGAATAACATTTGAGCTTTCTCCTAATGTGTTGGACATGTCAATTGCCTGGTTTTCCCCATCCCCACCAGTTCAAAAGTAAATAAGCTTGTAAAGAAAATTTTGTCTGTTTTTCAGCTATTTTCTCAGGAGAGAGTTCCAGAAGGAGGCCTGCCATTCTTCAAAGCTGTGGACTCTTGTTTGCTGATGGTCAATCAACATTCTGGCCCTGCTGCCCATGTCCCTGTCAGAGAAGTCCAAAGGACAGGTGCCTTCCACCCACGCTTCCAGGGACCCCTCATCACAGGCCCTGCCTGTTCCCATGGTGCTTTTCATCCTGAGCCCATGTAGCCTCGGCCAGGAAAAGAACAGTTGAGCAGTGAGCTGGTTTGTGGCTCTCTGGTGGCAAGGGAGCTTGGGCTCCCCTTTGACCCTCTTCCCCTCCTTTCCCAGATCTTCAATATTGTGATCTAACAGCCACAATAGCTGTAAGAGGAACTATGGGCTTTGGGCTATTTCTTGGGTTTAAAGAGGGGTGGGTGGGGGTGGGCGTATGCATGCAGGGGTATGAGGGCAGCCCAGGGATTCCCAGAGACCCGGGGAGAAATCATTTGAAACCAATGTGTTATTGTTGTTTTACTGTGTTGTGAAGATGAGAAATTGTTCTGTACGCTAAAGCTTTCTCCTCAATAAAAAGATAAAGGGTGTGTAAAGACTGTGTTTCTCTGGGTTATTGAGCAAGCACAGAAGACCACCTAGGAGGCATTAGGTACTTCCCAGGCACTTCGCCTGGATCAACCCTAGCCTGAAGCCTTGAAGTCCTTCAAACTAAGGGCTCCAGCCTACTGAATCTGTGAATGGCAGAAGCTATCAGGAGGGAAGTGGAGGGACTAGGCATATTAAAAAACAGCATTAGTTCTCCACTAATATAAAGATACAAGCGTCCTAGCCTTACCATCCTGTAACAGTGCAGTCCCCCTGGCCTCCAAACACAACACACACGCGCACACAGGACTTTGGACGGAGGGAGTGGGGAAGGGGGAAGGCCCTTCCACTTCTTGGCACTAGATGGCGCTATGGGGCATCAGTGAGAAAGCTGGTGAAGATTTTCAAATACACTCTCAGAGCAAGTCCACGCAGACACTGTCCAGCAAGTATCCACTGCTCCTCACAGACTGTGGGCTCAGAAGAAACTGAATCCCATTCTGGGATTTGCTCAAGTTTCCCAGGCATGAGCTGAATTTTCCCCACCTGGGACAGTGGGTGAGAACGCTTATGGAGTCCCTACCAGTGGCTCTGCCAGGGACTTCACACCCGTTATCTCATTCATCTCACTCTCCTCTTACAGATGAGGAAACTGAGGCTTAGAAAGGAGAAAGCCTGGCCCAAGGTTTACAGCTGCTAAGTGGCGCTATCGTAGCACCACAGCTGCCCATTTCTCAGCTCTAGGGATGCTTCACCCCTCTCCGCCTCCCTCTACTGGCCCTCCAACAGGGTCTGTCCTGCCCTGCCCACCACCGTACAGACATGCTGTGAGAAACAAAGCCCGGCATCAGATGTGCGCTTGCTTTGCCTCTTTATGGGGAAGGAACAAAGGGAAGGAGGGAGAAAAGAGGGCGGAAACTAGCGTGTTTCTGACCGTGTGCCAGGCACTTTCACCACATTTCATTCCCACACTCAGTGAAGAAGGTAATGGTGTCTTCTTTTAGAACTGAGGGACCTGAATTTCAGAGATACTAGGTTGCATGGTGGACTCGGGTCATTGTGACTCCCAGATTTACACTCTGTCATTTCTGATACTCCAAGCCTTTTCCCAAGAAAGCCCCGCGACATGCTCAAGCCTTAACCTGACTGGATTCTGGGTCTTTGCCAAAGCAACCAGGTGCCCGATCTCTGGAAGTTCCAGAACCAGCCAGTTCTGTCCTTCAGGGAAGGGCCTGAAGAGCAAGGCAGGCCAGTGGCAGGGCTGATTTTATGGAGATGAATATGCATGAGTGTGTGGCTGACAACTGCCTCCTCTTGGGGAGGAACAAGGCTGTGGGGCCATGAGAAGCATCAGTGAGTACTGGAGCTCCCCTTTCTGCTTGAGGGGATCAGATTAAGTCTCCAGCACCCAATGGAGTTTCTCATGCCATTTCAGGGAGAGCTAGGTGATCCCAGACTGCATATGTGATGGCCTGTCAAAGGAGGTGGGGGCAAGTAAGAGCAGGCTCAGCCTTGCCAACCCTTGCAGTGGGGAGCCCTGAGAGTATAGAAAAAAGAACCCTGTATTCCAGTCTGGTCACACCACTGACTGGATTTGGGACCCTGTGTGACTCCCAATCCTGCTTAGGACATAGTTTCCTCATCCATATAGTCCCCTGGACCCAGCACACAGCTACCCAGCACAGGTATTAGCATTTCATGATCCACACAGTAGGATCACAACCCTAGTTTAGTACATAAACAAAGAATACATGGGCTGCTGGATGGAGACCTAGAGGTAGGCTGCCAAGGGCATTAGCAGATGGCATTAAGTTGGAGGACTAGAGGACCCCCTCCAAAATGGAGTCAGGAACCACCCCCTCCCAATCTAACTTGGAAGGATGTGCTGAAATGACCTTTACTAGGTGCACCTGTGATATCTTGCAGTTACGTTCACAAAACCATCTGCAGAAGCCTGAGTGGGGAAGATGTGGATGAGAAGAAAGCTGTGAAAAAAACCTGAAAGTTGATGGGGGCCTGAGGTGATGCGGGCTTCAGGATTAATCAGCAGACTGCCATGGGTGCCAGAAATGCTAATACCTTTCAGGGCTGCTGCAACAGAGTGCATGCAGGACTCAGAAGACGGCAGGCCATACCTGGGATCCTGGCTGTCCAATGGAAATGAGCAGGTTGTATCTCACAGAAGCCCATTTGCATGCCCAAAACAAGGGAATAGAACAAAAGCCCAAAAGAGGCAGCTTAAGGTCACTTGCTCCGTCTGCAGAGTTCAACTGTGAGGTCTAGCAATTAGACATCCAGAACTTAGCCTCCACCCTCCACTCACACCCACACTGGTGGAATCAGAATCTCCAGGAATTTCTATTTCTAAAAAGCTCCCTAGGCAATTCTAATGACTAGCTCAGCCCAGTGCAGAAAAGAGCCTTGGAGACCAACCAGCTCAGGTGACATTTAGTGGCCAGTTTGGTTCTGAGCCTTCCCATAGAGCTCCCTGGAGCAGAAGCCAGCCTGGAAATTCTGCACTAGCATGTAGTATGGGATCAAGAAATATTTGTGCAGTGATCCCCCAGCATGTAGCATGGCCTGGTATGAGCTTACCCCTCCAGGACACTTGCTCAGATTGAACTTCCTGAGAGAGGTGTGCCATAAGATGGGCCTGGCCTTGAGAAACCAGGTCCACCAGAGCCTAGGCTGCCAGAACTGACTTTCCTGGGGCCTTGGCCCCTCCCGGGGGATGAAGAAAGGCATTAACAAGGCAAGAGATTATCTCTAAGTAGGAGTAGGGGCTCCACCTCCAGCTAGCACTTCCTGCTTCCTGCCTAGACTAGGGAAAGCTCCACAGATCTCTTCTCTCCAGGGACTCCACAGACAGAAACACAAAGCCCAGGGTTCTTCGTTGCCCTGGTAACAGCAGGACCTACTTGGAAGAAAACAGTCTCTGAAAGGCTTAGGAGGGTGGATATTTCCTTTGACTGAGGGCAGGCTCTGACCTGCTCTTTGAGGCCCCCTCTCTCCTTCCTGCCTACCACGCAGAGGGGTAGAGCTGGGGCCCCTCATCTCAGCTAGTCTCCTAGGAGGGCAGGGCCAGAAAGTAGGGCCCTGGCTATTTATTCTGCTCTTGGAAGTGTTAGCCTGTGAATTCACGGCGATTGTCTTTTGGCGTGAAGAAGACTTTCCAAACACAATGAAACTTGAGGAGGGCAAGCACCCCCAGCAATTGTGGTCCTGATCCCACCTCCTCCTCACCACTTAGTGCAGAGGCTGAGCCAGACGGAATGTCAGAAGCTCCAGACTCCTCCCTTCCCAGTTTAGCCCCGCCTCATCTCTCTGCCCACTGCTGAAGTAGCCTCCCTATTGGGCTTGTTTGTTGTTTAGTTGCTCAGTCATGTCCGACTCTTTTGCAACTGCATAGACAACAGCTCACCAGGCTCCTCTGTCCATGGGATTCTCCAGGCAAGAATAGTTGAGTGGGTTGCCATTTCCTTTTCCAGAGGATATTCCCGACCCTAGTCTCTTTCGTCTCCTGCATTGGCAGGCAGGTTCTTTATAGTAGCGCTACCTGTTGGTCTAACCAGCCTCTAGTCTCTACCCCTTCTAAGCAATCCACCTTCTGCAAGCTTGCTTGTGGGGTGGGTGGGCATGGTTCTTTGAACAGGCAAATCTGGTCCTGTTGCTGCTATATAAAAACTTTTCAACGGCTCTCCTTCCTCTATTGGAACATTTGTGGACCAGGTTCTGACCTTCCTCACTCAGTTCAGTTCAGTCACTCAGTTGTGTCCAACTCTTTGTGACCTCATGGACTGCAGCATGCCAGGCCTCCCTGTCCATCACCAACTCCTGGAGTTTACTCAAACTCATGTCCATTGAGTCAGTGATGCCATCCAACCATCTCATCTTCTGTCATCCCCTTCTCCTCCCGCCTTCAATCTTTCCCAGCATCAGGATCTTTTCCAATGAGTCAGCTCTTCACATCAGGTGGCCAAAGTATTGGAGTTTCAGCTTCAGCATCAGTCCTTCCAATGAATATTCAGGACTGATTTCCTTTAGGATTGACTGGTTTGATCTCCTTGTAGTCCAAGAGACTCTCAAGAGTCTTCTCCAATACCACAGTTCAAAAGCATCAGTTCTTCAGCACTTAGCCTTCTTTATCATCCAACTCTCACATCATACATGACTACTGGAAAAACCGTAGCTTTGACTATACGGACCTTTGTAGGCAAAGTAATGAATGTCTCTGCTTTTTAATATGCTGTCTAAGTTGGTCATAACTTTTCTTCCAAGGAGCAAGCATCTTATAATTTCATGGCTGCAGCCTTCCTCACTATCTGGTTATAAATAAACTGCCATCTCATCTGCCCATGCCAACCTTCTTCCCTCTTCCATTCAATCCAAACCTCAGACATCCTGAATTACTTTCTTCTTTCCTTACATACCAGACTCTTTTATGCCTCTGGCCCTTTGCATGGCCTATTCCCTCTGCCTTAAAAATTCATAAGCACTCCTGGCCCCACTCCAACTGGTGATCTCCTCTGCTCCCAGACCACTTCCTTCTCAATGCCACTTTCACTGCCCTGACAAGCTCATCCGTTTCTGAGTCCCCAGTTGCTCCCCTACCCCAAACTCCAATACTCTATAAGGCTTGAGTAGATTTCTTTGGAGGGAATGATGCTAACGCTGAAACTCCAGTACTTTGGCCACCTCATGCGAAGAGTTGACTCATTGGAAAAGACTCTGATGCTGGGAGGGATTGGGGGCAGGAGAAGAAGGGGACGACAGAGGATGAGATGGCTGGATGGCATCACTGACTCGATGGACGCAAGTCTGAGTGAACTCCGGGAGTTGGTGATGGACAGGGAGGCCTGGCGTGCTGCGATTCATGGGGTTGCAAAGAGTTGGACACGACTGAGCGACTGAACTGAACTGAGAGGCTGGTTCATGACCCCAAATGAGCTTGGTATTCATTTGTCCCCTTCACGTGTAGGGGCTGCACTGGCAATAGACTTTGGGAGGATGGGAGGACTGGCCTCCTGAGATCTGGCTGAGGGCTGACGGCATATAAGTGGAGCTGGGAGCAGCCCTTTCCCCCCATTAAGCTGGAGGTGTGGACAGTAGGAACAAGTTGGGGAAGAGAGTGCAGAGCTTGTTGTTCATCCCCAAACGACTCCCCCCTTGATGGTCCCCATCTATTTGGGGGAGACGGGCAGTTGCTTCTAATCAGCCATGTGGTGAAGAGAGACCTCTGCTGGCCTTGAGAGTCACACAGACCTGGCTTTGAACTCTGGCTCAACCATTTCCTTGTGTGTATCCTTGGGTTAGTCATTTCACCTCTCTAAGCTCCAGTTTCCTTTTTCTAAAAACAGAGATAGTAATAGTATATATATATATATTAGGATATATATATATATATATATATATATATGGATATATATATATATATATGGATATATGGATATATATATATATATATATATTAGTGAGATAATCGATATGAACAACAATAATAAAAATAACTAATACTTATGAGCAGCTACTATTAAGATCCCCTAGAGAAGGAAATGGCAACCCACTCCAGCACTCTTGCCTGGAAAATCCCATGGACGGAGGAGCCTGATAGGCTACAGTCCATGGGGTCGCAAAGAGTCGGACACGACTGAGTGACTTCACTTTCACTTTCAAGTGCTTTACATGTATTAACTCATTGAGTCACTGCAACAACCCTATAAAAGTAGGTAAATTGGTAGTGTTATTCCCCACTTTGCAGATTGAGAAGCAGCAGGGAAATTTGAATTTGCCTAATGTCACAGCACTAGCACACAAGTGTTTTTGAGCCCTCCAGTAAGATAAGGAAAGTTTTGTAGATCAGAAATTAAGCCAGTGGAGCAGGAGAGCACCGGGATATAGGGCAAGGGTCTCAGCCTCTTTTTGGTCATCGGTCCCTCTAGCAGTTTGGTCAGACCTCTGGACCTCAGAATATGGGTTTCAGACCATAAAATATAATGCATAGAATTACAAAGGAAATGAATCATATTGAAATGGTTATAAGAATACTTTTAAGAAATTATGATCTAGTTATATTACTTTAATAATGCATTAAGTTACAAGACTGAGTGGCAAGTCTATAGATTAGGGGTTTTGAAGTGATGCTGAGCATAAATAACTTTTTGGAGATACAATAACTGTAATCTGATATGAAAATATTTGTGATTTCTATTGCAGATAAAGTCACAGATACTGTTAATACTATTATGGCTTGCTGCCTACATTCCAAATTTGAGGAAATGCTAAATTTCTGTTAGAGATTAGTGGAAAAGGATCAAATAGTTTTCCCATCCAAGTTCATAGACCCCCTAAATTCTTTCCACAAACTGCTTGGAGGTCCACAGAGCTCAAGTTGAGAAGCCCTGCCCTACAGTGTCACAGAAAAGACAATAGCTGCATTTTAAGCTCTAAGGAGAAGCTAGGGGCTGGCAGAAAGACAAGTGTGTGGTTTCTCTTTCAAGAACTGTTTACAGAAATCATGAAGTCTGGCAGCTCCTTCTTCCTCTTGGTCCTGAGTCAGCAGCCCAGGGTGGGGCTGAGGCTGTCACACTTGGTTTGAATTTCAAGCTCACCACACACTCATCCCTAAGAGCTGATTTGTTGCCACTTCCTTTCCAGTGAAATCTCAGTGGGTTTTGCTCCCTTTTAAAATTTGGACTTGCTTGCACATACAGATTTCCTATTAGTCTGGAAATAATCTTTAAGCGAACATTTTATTGGCTCAAAGACATTTTCTGAGATAACAGATGCTTCTAACCCCAACACCCCAGCCAGACTTAAGGCTTGCAGAGAGGGAAAAGATCACCAACTGTGCTATGCACCCCAGACCACCAGTCAAAATTGGCACTTTCCCAAAACACCAAATGCCTTTTCCTGACTTCCTGACTTTGCCACCTGTCAGCTGAATCCCTGCCAACCAGGGCAGCACAGTCTGGGTGCCATGGCTAAGGAGACAAATGGTCAGAACAGCAGGAGGCCTCTGGCCTTTCTAACTTGCCTCTGTTCCCTTCTAACTTGCCTCTGTTCCCATTCAAAACTCAAAGAGCCCTGTTTATCAAGACCAGGCCTCAGGTCTACTCACAATGCTTTGCTTGGGGCTTCTAGCTAGCCAGGGTCTGCTGCCTTCTGCTCTTCCCCAGGTCCCCATATTTATTCAGAAATAAGCAATACTTGGCTGATGGCCAGTGTGCTAAAAGGGCTGCAGCTTATTTTCTAAAATGAGTGGCTGAGATTGTGATAGTCTTATGAACTACAGCCGGGGCTAATAAAGAGGCTGGTTCACAATGAATCTGCCTCAGTTAGCCAAGGGAACAGAATAGTATGCTTTGGGGGTTTAGATTGAGAGCTTCATGTGCTGGAATGTGAAGAAGACTTATTCTTTTGACTATAAAAGAAATATATGTATGTTCTTAGGTTGGCCAAGTCTCCCAAACATAGGCAGAAAGAAACTGAGGATCAAATGAGAATTCAAAAGAACTTTGATTAGCTAGATTGACCAAGAATAAAAGTGAGAAGATCCCAATTACTTGAATCAGAAATTAAAAACGGGACATTACAATCCACCTTACAGAAATAAAAAAGATTATAAAAGAATACTATGGACAATTGTTTGACAATAAATTATACAAGTTAGATGAAATGCATAAATTCTTAGAAAGATACAAACTATTGAAAAGACACAAAGAAGAAACAAAAGCTCCAAATAAACTTGTTGTAAGTAAAGAGATTGAATTAATAATCAAAACTACCCATGAAGAAAAGCCCAGACACAGATGGCTTCTTTGATGAATTCTACCAAATAATTAAAGAAGAATTAATGTCAATTCTTAAAAAACGCTTTCAAAATGTAGAAGAAGAGGTAATACTTCTCAACTCATTCTATGAGGCCAGTATTATCCTGATAACAAAAATAGACACAAAACATAACAAGAAAACTACAGACTGACATCTCTTATTATTATGGACTCAAAAATCCTCAAAAAGATATGAGCAAACCAAATCCAGCAACATACACATTACCATATGTAAAATAGATAGCCAGTGGGAATTTGCTGTATGACTCAGGAAACTCAACCTGGGTCTCTGTGACAACCTAGAGGGGTGGGATGGGGTGGGAAGTGGGAGGGAGGTTGAAGAGGGAGGGCCCATATGTATATCTATGGCTGATTTATGTTGACATATGGCAGAAACCAACAGAATATTGTAAAGCAATTATCCTTCAATTAAAAATAAATAAATTAAAAAAAGAAGGATCACACACCATGGCCAAGTAGGATTTATCCCAGGAATGCACAGTTGTTGTAATGTTTGAAAATCATTTTATGAAATACAGCATATCAACAGAATAAAAAGCAAAAACATAATTATTTCAAAAGGCACAGAGAAAGGACTTGACAAAATCCAACACCCTTTCATGATAAAAAAAAATACCCTCAACCAATGGAAATAGGAAGAAAGTTTTCCAAGTTGACAAAGGGCATCTGTGAAAAACCCACAAGAACATCAAAATAGTGAAATGCTAGAAGTTTTCCCTCAAGACCAGGAATGGACAAGGGTATCCTCTCTTGCCACTTCTGCTTGACATTGTACTGGAGGTTCTAGCCAGAGCAATTTGATAGGAAAAAGAAATAAAAGGATCTGGAAAGACTGGAAAGGAAAAAGGACAGATGACATGATCCTGTATATAGACATTCTAAGGAATCCACTAAAAACTATTCAAAGTAATGGATGAATTCAACAAAGTTGTAGGATATGAAATCAATATAAAAATTGTATTGCTATATACGTGTAATGAACAATCTGAAGTAAAATTAAGAAAATAACTCCACTTACAATACCATCAAAAGAATAAAACACTTAGAAAAAATTAAACAAAAGTGGTGCCAGAGTTGTACACTGAAAACTTACAAAAGAAAGAAGACTGAAACAGATGGAAAGACCAAATACTTAACATTGTTAAGACGGCAATACTCTCCAAAATGATCTACAGATTGAATGCAATTTGGATCAGAAGTCCAGTTGAATCCCTTGTAGAAATTGACAGGCTGAGGTTAAAATTCATATGGAAATTCCAGGGACCCAAACAAACTTAAAAAAAACACAGTTGGAGGACTCACACTTCCCACCAATTTCAAAACCCTATGCAAAGCTACTGGAGTAGGAAATGGCAACCCACCCCAGTATTCTTGCCTGCAGAATTTCACGGACAGAGGACCCTGGTGGGCAACCCATGGGGTTGCAAAGAGTCGGATACAACTGAGCACACATGCACAGTAATTAAAATAATGTGCTACTAGCATAAGGATTGGAGAAGGCGATGGCACTCCACTCCAGTACTCTTGCCTGGAAAATCCCATGGATGGAGGAGCCTGGAAGGCTGCAGTCCATGGGGTCGCTGAGGGTCGGACACGACTGAGCGACTTCACTTCCACTTGCAACCCACTCCAGTGTTCCTGCCTGGAGAATCCCAGGGACGGGGGAGCCTGGTGGGCTGCCGTCTGTGGGGTCGCACAGAGTCGGACACGACTGAAGTGACTTAGTAGTAGCAGTATAAGGATAGCATATAGATCAATGGAACAGAATTGAGAATCCAGAAATAATACTCATGGCCAACTGATTTTTGACAAGGGTGCCAAATTCATTCAATGGGGAAAGAACAGTCTTTTCAACAAGTGGTATTAGGACAACTGGATCTCCACATGTAGAAGCATGAACTTGGGAATTCTTACACTGACACAAAATTAAACTCAAATTAGATTAAAGGCTTACACATAACAACTAAAACTATGAAACTGAGAAGGAAATACAGACATAAATTTTTGAGACCTTGGATTATACAACAGTTGCTTAGTTGTGACACGTTGCACAAATAACAAAAGAAAAAATAAACTGGAATTATTAAAATTTAAAAAATGTGTTATAAATAATGCCATTGAGCGAGTAAGAACCCTGGCCTTCTCTGGCCACCCAGTGGTTAAGAATCCACCTGCCAGTTCAGGGGGCGCAGGTTCCATCCCTGGTCCAGGAAGACCCCGCGTATCACGAGGCAGCTAAGTGTGTGCCCCACACACCACAACTACTAAAGCCGGCACACTCTAGAGCCTGTGCCCCACAACAAAGAGAACCCACCACCATGAGAAGCCCACACACCACAACGGAAGAGCAGCCCCCACTTGCCACAGCTAGAGAAAGCCCATGCACTGCAACAAAGACTTAAGGCAGACAAAAATAAATAAATACATACATAAAAGTAAATAGCCTCCAGAAGCCAGAAAATATTCGCAAATCATGTACCTAATAACAGACTTGTACCCAGAATATATAAACATCTCTTACAAATCAGTAATAAAAAGACAAATAACTGAATTCAAAAATGGGTAAAAGATCTGATTAGACATTTCTCCAAGATATACAAATGGCCAATGAGCACGTAAAAGATGTTCAACATCATTAGTCATTAGGAGAATACAGATAAAAAACACAGTGAGATCCCACTCCACACCCACTAGGATGGCTAGAATCAAAAAGTCAGACAAATGTTGATGAGCATGTGAAAAAACTGGTACTCTTACACATTGCTGGTGGGAATGTAACAGTGCAGCTGCTTTGGAAAATGGTCAGTCCCTCAAAATGTTAAATACGGGGTCATCATACAATCCAGTGTATACTTCCATTACTAGGCATACACCCAAGTGAAATGAAAATACACATCCACACAAAAACTTGTAAATGAATATTTATAGCCACATTATTTACAATAGCCAAAAGAGGAAGCAACCTGTGTGCATCTGCTGATGGATAGATAAAAAAATAAACAAAATATGGTGTAGTCATACAATGGAATACTATCCAGTCATATGCTAAAGCCTTTGACTGTGTGGATCACAAACTGTAGAAAATTCTTAAAGAGATGAGAATACCAGACTACCTTACCTGCCTCCTGAGAAACCTGTATATAGGTCAAGAATCAACAGAACTGGACATGGAACAACAGACTGGTTGTTGTTGTCAAGGCTGTATATTGTCACTCTGCTTATTTAGCTTATATGTAGTGTACACCATGTGAAATACCAGGCTGGATGAAGCACAAGCTGGAATCAAGACTGCCGGGAGAAATATCAATAACCTCAGATATGCAGATGACACCACTCTTATGGCAGAAAGCAAAGAGGAACTAAAAAGCTTCTTGATGAAGGTGAAAGAGGAGAGTGAAAAAGCTGGATTAAAACTCAATATTCAAAAAACTAAGATCATGGCATCATCACTTCATGGCAAATGGATGGGGACACGAAGGAAATGGTGAGAGACTTTATTTTCTTAGGCTCCAAAATCACTGCAGATGGTGACTGCAGCCATGAAATTAAAAGATGCTTGCTCCTTGGAAGAAAGCTGTAACAAACCTAAATAGCGCATTAAAAAGCAAAGACATTACTTTGCTGACAAAGGTCCATATAGCCAGGGCTGTGGTTTTTCCAGTAGTCATGTACAGATGTGAGAGTTGGACCAAAAAGAAGGCTGAGCACTGAAGAATTGATGTTTTTGAACTGTGGTGTTGGAGAAGACTCTTGAGAGTCCCTTGGACAACAAGGAGATTAAACCAGTTAATCCTAAAGGGAATCAACCCTGAATATTCATTTGGAAGGACTGATGCTGGAGCTGAAACTCTAATACTTAGGCCACCTGATGAGAAGAGCTGACTCATTGGAAAAGATCCTGATGCTAGGAAAGATTGAAGGCTGGAACAGAAGGGGACGACAGAGGACGAGACGGTTGGATGGCATCACTGACTCAAAGGATATGAGTTTGAGCAAGCTCCGAGAGATGGTGAAGGACAGGGAAACCTGGTATGTTGCAGTCCATGGGATCACAAAAAGTGGGACAGAACTGAGTAACTGAATTGAACTGAACTGATCCAGTCATAAAAGGGAATGAAGTAATGAGACATACTACAACATCAATAAACCTTGAAAACATTATGCCACACCAAAGAAGCCAGACACAAAAGGCCACATGGTGAATGATTCTATTTACATGGCATGCCCAGAATAGGCAAATCCATAGAGATGGTAAGTAGATTCGTGGTTATCTAGGGCTGGGAAGGGGGTTTAAGGTTTCTTTCAGGGTACTGAAAATGTTCCAAGATTGGGGTGATTGCTGCAGAACTCTTGTTGTTCTGTCGTACAACTCTTTAAATATACTAAAACCCTCTGAATTGTACATTTTAAAATGTGTGAACTGTATGATAAATGCATGAATTATGTCTCAATAAAGCTGTTATATACATGAAAAAGAACCTTGGTAAGTCAGAAGTGTACCACAATATCATACTCAAGTGTCAAAACAAAGGCCACAAGATGAGATCAGCGTTGTTGTTTAGTGACTAAGTCTTGTCTGACTCTTTGCAGCCCTTCTGTGCCAGGCCCCTCTGTCCATGAGATTCTCCAGGCAAGAATACTGGAGTGGGTTGCCATTTCCTTCTTCAGGGGATCTTCCCAACCCAGGGATCAACTGTGTCTCTTGTGGATTCTTTACCTTTGAGCCACGAGGGAAGCCCAAGATCATGGTAGCTAATTGATAAACTGCAGAAATTCTAGTATGTCTTAGATTCCATAGTGACCATGTATCAACAGATATGCTACCATTTAAAAGTAAACTGGTTACCAAGGTACAAAGAAATACTGCTTGTAGAGATCTTAGTAAACTCTATCTGGAGAGTCGTTGTTCTAAGTAGCAGAGTTTAAAAGAGGAAAGTAGAGCTGGGAGTAGCACACATGCCTGAAGTTTCAAACTTACTACATACCTACCCCAGTCATCTGACCTGGACCTTGATCCTAAAGTCAGCTATTCTGACCTTAGGCTAGGATTTTACAGTCCAATCAGGAGTCCCCTGGTACCTAAATATATATGTAGGTAGAAAGATGGGGATATAGATGTGCCAGCTAGCTGGACTTATTCCCTTTAGAGATGGAGATCTAGTTGAAGCTCTCACCAAATATTCAGATGTTTCCAAGAAATCAGCAAGGTCTGAGCTCCCAAGACCATGCTGAGTCTCAGTTGGAATGCTTCTCCCTTTCTGAGGATGAGTTCACTGTCCAGCCCTCATGCCCACCTCTCAGCCATCTTTGGTGCCACTATTGAGGTTCTTTATTTGGACCAGACTCTGGCTCACATCTCTTCCATTTTAACCTTGAGGGACTTTAGTTTTGCCCTCCTGTACCTGAATGGAGACAGGGACAACATACGGCAGTCCTATACCTTGAGTGCTCTAGAGCAGTCTTTTCTTCAACTCCACCCATTGGTTGTCTAGGATGCAATACATTTTTCTTGTCTAATCTGATTTATTTAATATTTTGATTCCAAAGATATATTTAATTACATGCAAATGTTTGTGATTAGAGAAAGAAATCGCCCATGATTTTACCCTGTTCATGTGCATACACAGTTTTACATAAGTGCAATAACAGTAAAGATACAACTTTGTACTTTTTTTTTTACTTATCAAATCATAGAAAGTTTACGACCCTGTTTTTTACTTAGAATCACTGTCATGCTGAAGGAGCAGACAGAAGCCCTAGGCTCCATTATTTCCAACAGTAACAGTTGTTAACATACATAAATGTTACACTAGGCAAAAGGAGAAGAGGGTGGCAGAGGATGAGATGGGTGGACGGCATCACCAATTCAATGGACACAAACTTGGGCAAACTCTGAGAGATGATGAGGGAGGCCTGGTGTGCTGCAGTCCATGTGGTCACGAAGAGCTGGACATGACTTAGTGACTGAACAACACAAAGACAACATTTATAAATATAGCTCCTTACATGTCCCAGACATTGGTCTAGGCACTTTGCAAGTTTAATCTTGTAGGATTGTTGTGAACCCTGTAAGGCAGGTACTATTATAGCCCCCATTTTACAGATGAAGAAACTGAGATACTGAAAAGTTAGGTCTTTTGTCCAAAGTCATAGCTAGTAACGCAGGCTGCCTGGTGCCAGAGTTTGTGCTCACATCTCCTTTAGTGAGTCTCAGACTTTACTGAGGATCAGAATTCCATGGAGGGCCTCTTAAAACACAAATTGCTGGGCCCCACTCCCAGAGTTTATAATCGAGTAGGTTTGGAGTAGAGTCCAAAATTCTGCATTTCTCACAAGTCGCCAAGGGATGCTGACCCTGCCGGTGTGAGGATCACATTTGGGAACCACTGCCTCCTGAGAGCAGCATGCAAGTTAGGTACCTGGGTCCCCAAACCAGTCCTTACAGCGTGCTGACAGGAAGGGGGCATTACTTGCTACCTGCTTCTTCTTCCCTCACTATTCCTCTGTAGGACATCCACGCAGGAGCACCTTGTCACAAGGGGGCTGCCTGAAGAGAGGGCATATTCATGCCAGGCTCAGACTCAATTAGCTAAATGCAATCCCATCCATTAAAAAGACTGATAAATCAGTCCCTGGCTGTCAGGCTGCTCTGGTCACTACTGAATTAATGCCTGTACTGTCACTTGCCTGGTGCCTTCAGCCAATTGATCTCACAGGTTAATAAGATTAACTCAACCTTAACTCAGCCAGACTGGCTTCAGCCTCCCATGTCCCCCCAAACTGAGGAGGCTCAGGTGCAAGAGAGCTCTGCTCCCCTCCAAAGACAGCAGCTTTCCAGGAGAGGAAGAGCGATTTCACGTTGCATCAACTAAGTAAAAGTGCACTTTGTGATTTGCAGGATTGAGATGGGCTCATCTGGAAACTGATTGGTGGGCATGGGGAACAAACTGGTTTAGCAATAATGAGAAGGAACAGATTTGTCCATTTGATCACAAAACAAATCACTTGAAAGTCTGGGCAGCCGTGTTACCAGGGACACAGAGGGTGGGACCTGAGGCTGGACAGAGCTGGCTCTGAGCCTACATCATCACAACTTAGCTGGGTCTTCTCTCTGAACCTAGGATTCCTCATTGATCAAATGTGCTCAGAATATTTCCATTCTGTCTGTATTCCAGAGTAGTGGAAGTATCCTAGGAGATAAAGTTGGGAGTAGTGTTGTGGATCGTGGAAAGCACCTAAACTAAAGGCTGGCCCATCAGTGGCCCTCAAAGGTCACTGCCTGAGGAGACAAACTGGAATAGAGATTAGGGCTCAGAATGGGAGGGCAGCCAGGCATCTGAATTTAAAAATGATGCTTTCCTCTTTGAAAACCCCTCTAACATCTGCCTATGGAGGTCTCCTTTGCCAGGCAATCTCCTGATAGCAGACACTGATGTGCTGCCCAGATCTCACCTCAGGGACAAACAATTTAGTCTCCTAAGTGTTTACAGAGCTGCCTTAGGCAGCATTGTACTGCTTTGGGGATTCCTTTGCTTTCCTTGGGGAGCCCTTTGCTTTGGGGAATCTGTGGGGATTCCTTGTCAAATGTCATACCTTCTTCTTAGGGTGGCTCTTTCATCCCCAGTCAGGCCAACTCTGAATTGCCGGCTCAGAGCCAGAGACTCCCACTTAGGTTGACTGAGCAAGGCCTTAGGGCAGCAGTGCGCTTTGTCCCACCTGCACAACCCTGCTTCTTCACTCTCTTTCCAAAGCTGCAGATCCTGAGATCCTCCCTAATACACTTCCTGCACACTCATCTCCATCTCAGAGTCCAATTTCTGGGACACCCAACCTCCCTTGGTGGAGAGCGCACCTCACGTTTTGAAAGGTGTGTTGACACGTGCTCCTACTGGCTCTGGTAGAGACTATCTTTTTTGCTCCCTTTCCCTGTTGATGACCTCTAGGCAATCTCTCTCTTTAAAAAATGTCAATTTTAGCATTTCCCTGGTGGCCCAGTGATTAAGAATCCACCTGCCAATGCTGAGGACATGGGAAGATTCCATACGCTGCAGAGCAACCAAGTCTGTGTGCCACACTGCTGAAGTCCATGCCCTAGAACCTGCACACAGCAGCTGCTGAAGCCCCCACTCCAAGAGCCCGTGCTCCACAAGAAGCCATTGCAATGAGAAGCCAGCGTACCGCAATGAGAGAGTGGCCCCTGCTTGCCACGACTAGAGAAAAGACCACACAGCAACGAAGACCCAGCACAGCCAAAAATAAATAAATAAAATTTAATTTTAAAATGTCAATTTCACTTTCTTTCTCTTATGCTTTTCTTTTTTTCCTTGTTACAAAAGCAAAACACGTGTATCAAAGTGAAAAATCAGAACATACAAGCACACTGAAAGAGGAAAAACAAAAACGCATTATCTTCCACATGCCAGCGACAAGCACTGCTGATACTTTCGGTGTATCTTTCCACAAGTTTTCCTATGCCAAACAAATCATGGGCTCATATTGTAAATATTGCTTTGTGGTTTGCTCTCACTCCCACAACAAATCTTTTCTGCCAGCCTCATTTAGCTACCCTGTGAGACTGGGAAAGTGAAGACCCAGAAGCCTGTGGACAGCAGACCCAAGTCCAGCCCCTCACATAACAGAGATGTGGAAACTGGGGCCCAGAAAGAGGAAAGGTGTCTTCTCAGGTCCTACACTGAGTTAGTGTGAGAGGGGCTCCTCCCCAGCCACCCAAGGCCATCCACATCTGAGCCTATTTTCCAGACATTTGAGTTTTCCAACAGGTGCATGCAGGATTTGCATAAAAGAAAGGCAAGAAAATGAGGACAGCATGTAAATGCTTGTGTCCGCGTCTGGGCTGTTTTGCAGGCTTTGGAGCCCAGCCCTCAATCAGGAGGTCGAGGTTCTGCATTGAGTGCTCAGAGTGACCCCTCAGGGCCACTTTCATTCTGCCTCTGCATCCCTGCCTGCCATCTGTTCCCAGCACGGTGGCCAGGAGAGTCATTCTCGAAGTCAAGGGACAAGGGGATGGGTTCTTAGATGTGATACCAAGAGCACAAGCAACAGAAGAAAAAAAATAAGATAAACTGTACTTCATTAAAAAAAAAAAAACCTTTTGTGCTTCAAACAACGCCATCAAGAAAATGAAAAGAACAACTCACAGAACTGAAAGTATTTGCCAATCATCTACCTGATAAGGAACTTGTATTTATCAATAGAATATATAAAGAACTCTTACAACTCAATACTAAAAAGACAAATACTAACATAATGTGCAAATAGGGAGACATTTCTCCAAAGAACATACATAAACGGCCAGTAAGCACATGGAAAGATGCTTGACATCTTTAGTCATCAGGGAAATGCGCACTGAAACCACAGTGAGATCCCACTTCACACTCACTAAGATGGCTAGAATCAGACAGTCACAAGTGTTGGCAAGGATGTGGAGGAATTGGCCACAAGTACATTGCTGGAGGAAATATAAAATTATGCAGCCACAATGGAAAACAGACTGCAGTTTCTCAAATGATTAAACATAGAGTTATGACATGATCCAGCAGTTCCACTCATAGTTATCACCCGAGAAAATTGAAAACATATGTTCATAAAAAAGCATGTACATGAATGCTTGTAGCAATACTATGCATAATAGCCAAAAGGCAGAAACAAACCAAATGTCCATCAATGGATGAATGGATAAACCAAATGTGGTATATCCTCACAATGAAACACTATTTGCCAGTAAAAAGGAATGAAGTTCTTATACATGTTATAACATGGATGAACTTTGTTGACATTATGCTAAGTGAAATAAGCTAGTCACAAAAGGTAACACATTGTATGATTCTATTCATGTGACATGTCCAGACTAGGCAAATCCAAGAGACAGAAAGTAGATTAGAGATTACCAATGGCCAGGGTAGGTGACGGTGAAAGCAGGACGTGATTGCTAATGGGTAAAGGGTGGCAAATTTTCTGGAATTAAACTGTTGATGGTTGCACATATATGGGAATATACTAAGAACCAATGAATTATATGCTTTAAATGGGTGAACAGATACATGCATCCCAATGGTCACAATAGCCAAGAAACGGAAGTAACCTAGATGTCCGTTGACAGATGAATGGATAAAAAGATGTGGTATACACACACACACACACACACACACACACACAATGGAATACTACTCAGCCATAAAAAGGAATGAAATCATGCCATTTCAGCAACGTGGATGAACCTAGATACAGATTATCATACTAAATGAAGTCAGACAGAGAAAGACAAATATCATATGATGTCACTTATATGTGGAATCTAAAAAATGATACAAATGAACTTATTTACAAAACAGACTCACAGACATAGGAAACAGACTTACGGTTACAAAGGGGAAAGGGTAGGGGAGGGATAAATTAAGAGTTTGGGATGAGCAGATACAAACTACTATGTGTAAAACAAACAACAAGAACCTACTGTATAGCAGAGGGAACTATATTCAACGTCTTGTAATAAAGTATAATGGAAAAGAATCTAGAAAAGATATATGCATCTATATTCATACATATATAGATATAACTGAATCACTCTACTGTATACCTGAAACTAATACAACATTGTATTAATAAATCAACTATATTCAATATAAATAAATAAATGAGTGAATTGTATAGCATATGAATTATAGTAATATCTCAATAAACCTATTACTAAAGAAAAAAGTTTATTATATCTTATTGCTCCCCAGCACACCTTCCCATTGCTTCTCATCACATTATATGAAGATGAAAAGTCCCTACCATCATCTGGCCTCTGGCTCCCTCTCTGGCCTCATCACTTACCACTCTCCTTGCAAGCTCTTTTTTGGTCACTGCTGCCTTCTTGCTGCTTCTCAAATATGCCAAGCCCATTCCCACGTCAAGGCCTTGGTACTGGTTGCTCCCTCTGCCTGGGAACATTCTTCTACCAGGTAGTCACATGGTTTGCTTTCTTCTTTCATCTGGGTCTTCACTCGAATATCACCTTCTTAGGTAGACCTTCTTTGGTCCTGCAGTCCTGTGGTGCCCAGATCCTAGTCATCCTGGCCACATCTCTGCTTGCTTTCCTTCATAGTGCTTCCGCCACTTGAAACTTTTCTGGTTTATTGATTTTATTGTTTCCTATCTGTTTGCCTTTCATTGGAGGTAAATTCCCCAAGGCAAGGGACTTTGTCTTAGTCACCAGTGTATCCACAATGCCTAGCATACAGTAGGTGCTCGGTAAATGCATGTTGAATGAATAAACGAGTGAATCTCACTCCAGCCAGCTGAGCCACAAAGGAAGCCCAAAAATACGGGAGTGGGTAGCCTATCCCTTCTCCAGCGGATCTTCCCAATCCATGAATTGAACCAGGATCTCCTGAATTGCAGGTGGATTCTTTCCCAACTGAGCTATCAGGGAAGCCCACTCCAGCCAGCTGTCCTTGCAAATATCCACTCCTGATGCTGAGGGGGCTGAGTGTGAGTGTGCAGAGGGTCAGCGCAGCCCCTCCTCACTGGTAACATGCTACTGTGGAGCTGCTACTTGTTGCTGGATTTTTTTGTTTGTTTTTGGCCGCCTGGCATGGCCTGTAGGACCTTGGTTCCCCAATCAGGGATCGAATCTGCACCCTTGGCAGTGGAATCACAGAGTCTTAACCATTGGACCACCAGGGAATTCTCTGTAATGCTTTAATTTAGCTTTAGATGGCACTTATATCCTGTAGTCAGCTGCAACCCAATCCTTGTCCCAGTACCCGGTTGCAGTCCTGGCTTCAATGGGCTGTGGTTGCTTGCCTCTGTCTTTTCCATTTGTTGGGAGCTCCTTGTGGACAGGGGCCATGGGCATCATTCCTGGAACCCCACTTGTACCTTAGAACCATCTGCAGAACTTAACAATACTAATCCCTGGGCTCCACCTTCAAGGATTTTGATTTACTTGGTCTGGAGTAGGGCTCCAACATGGGCTGTTTTCAAAAACTCTCCAGATGATTCTTTTATTTATCCCTTTATTCGGTTCCTATTGTATATCAGGCATTAGGTAAGCCCTGTGTATATATTATCTCTAATTCTTACAACAAACTTTCATTTAAAAATGAGATTGAGAGGCTCTGTAAATCATGTAGCTAGTAAACAATAGCCCTACACTTAAATTCAGGTCTCTCTGACAGTTAATTTCCCAATCCAGTTTGCAGAAACAGATATGATTTCTTAATCAGCTATATCCCCAGTGATTCCAGTGGGCAGTGGCTTTGCTAACGCTGAGCAGAATGTAAATACTCCTTGGGGCTGCTGAGGCAGTCAACAGAGTCATAAGGCAGTTTTCTGGGGGGTTCTTCAGCCCAGGAAGCAGTAAGGGATGAGAACCTCTGTGGTTCTTAGTCCCAGCTCTGTGACTTCCCATCTGTGTGACCATGGGCACTTCCCTAGCCTTCTGAGAGTCTCCATTTTATCTTCTATAAAATGAGGAAAATAGCATCTACCTTGCAGTGAGGAGTAAATGGGAATGGAGATGTTTAATTTCTAGCAAATTTTATTCCCCCACTCAAAACTGCACAAGACCTGGTGTGAGTGTGTGTGTGTGTGTGTGAGGGTCCTCAGTGAGTCTCTGGAGTGCAGATGGAACCCCTTTGTATTCCCTGCTGAGCACTGACTAAGCTGTGCCGGGATAAGGGTGTACCCACTGGGTCCCAGGTTGGTGATCCTCCAGGCAGGCTCTGAAGGTTTTGTCTTGGGCTGGGTTAGGGGCCCTTGCTTAAGTTGTTATTCAGCCAGGCCCCAGCCTACACTGACAGCAAACTGGCACACAACACACTGGTGATAATCTACAACAGTAGCCTACTTGAGGCTAGAAAGAAAAGAGGGCAAAGTGCCTCAGCACTATTCACATAATACTAACTGGCAATTTAAAAAGCAGCAACAAATTTCGCTAGGTGTTAAGAAAAGCTTTGGTGTGCCATGAAATTTCAGTTTAGCCGGATGAAACCCGCTTTTTCTAGTGGGACCAGGACGCCTCACAGCAGCCTCCTAACCTCCGTCACTGTGAGGTTTCTGGTGCATTCCCTAGACTTGTAGGGAAGGAAGCAGAAAACTTGACCAAGGCTGGGCCCTCTGACTGGCCTCCCTTCTTGACCCTTGGAGTCTCAGGTGCTCTTGCCCCTCTCTTCTGTTGGCCTGAGCCCCTCAACCTCTCTGCTTTCCATGCCAAAGGACAGTGTTTCCTGAGTCCAAGGAGCACTTTGGAATATCTGAAAGGGAGAGGGAAGCAGGAAGGGAGAGCAGGGCCCCTCTGAGGAAGGGCAGATTTGCCATTTCTTCTGTTCAGGGCTGTTGGGCTCCCTGACTGCTTAGCATCTTGCCTGGGGCCGCCTGTATTGGTACCCACCTTATTGCAAGGCTTCCCCCACAAGGTCTCTGACTCCTTGAAGGCAAGAAGCAGATGCAATATGTGTATGCTCTTCTCAGGGCCTGGCACAGAGTAGGTACTCCATAAATGATTTTTAACTGAATGAATGAATGTGGGCTTAAGATAATACCTGGTTTCTTGTTTCAGGTGATTAGTCCTTTGACTTTGCAGCAGAGGCTGCAAACAGTGACTTAAGATTCCAATCCCAGCTCTGCACTTCCTGTGTGACCTTCGACAAGTCACCCCATTGACCTAACACTCCGTCCCCTTATTTGAAGAACTGAGGTAATAATACTATCTGGCAGGGTTGTTGCAAGGATTGAATGTGAGAGTGTCAAGGACTTAGCTCAGTGCCTAGCACACAGTAAAGACCCAATCAAGAGTAGCTATTGTGATTTTTCTTCAACTCTCCCACCTTTCCCTTACTCCAGGAAGTTGCAGCACTCCTCTGGCAGCAGAGTAGTGGGCTTGCTTGCACATGCAGTGCTGGACCTCTGGTCAGGATATCCTCTTCCCCAGCAGTTTCCTTTCCCACGTATCCTTTATGACCTCAGCCTGCATCACCACAGGCAGGGCCCTGAGAGTGGCTCCCAGTCCCCCTGCACAAGCCCATCCAGGTGGGACAGCCTGATTCTCAATTGGCCCTCTTCTTCCTCCTCCCCCCCCACCCCACTCTAGGCAGAGCCAGGAGACGGAGAGATGAGCTCACAAATTGTTTTCTGCTCTTCTGAAAACTCTCAGTCCCAAAACACTGAACATAACCTCCTTGGCCAAGTAACTTTCCTAATCCCAGTTGCCATAACAACGTGACTTAATGAAGGAGCAATTTTTTTTTCTTAAAATAATTCGACCCGTTTCCATATCAACAGAGGTTTATTTTGGTTGCACACTCATGGAGGGGTTGGTAGTCAGCCCCTGGCAGCACCTTCTGCACCTTGGAACGGATCTGGATTTCCAGGAGGGGAATGCCTTTGAGAAACGACATGGGGATGGCAGCAGTCACTTGTGCTGAGGAGGCCAGGCCCTCTGAAGAGAGCAAAAACAGAGTGTAGATGCCTCCAAAGTTCCTCCTTGGGGTTTTCAGGATGGGAGGATGGAGGAAGCAAGCCTATTTGGCATCCTATTCAACGTCTAAGGCCTATAGAGACAAACCTCCTGTTGGTGGGCCTCCCTCATGGGACCATAGGCTGGGAGGGAGCCCCAGGGCTGGACCCTCTGCCTTGGGCAGCTTGCAAGAGCAGGTGACAAGTGCAGGCAGGGCTGCACAATGTGCCTGGTACATGATTCTATCTGTACCTAAGCTGGCTGTATGTGGCTAGATTCCTTCAGAAATTTACTCATTCAACACACATCACTGAGTACCTGCTAGGTGCCTGGCACTGTGCAAGGACCCTGGGGGCACAAGATGACACAGTTTTGCCCTCAGGGAGCTCCCAACTAGTGAGGAGTCAGGTCAATCTCAAAGGTTGCCCCCTAGGTCAATGCTTCTCAACTTTTCATGCATAAGAATCCCCTGAGGATCTTGTTAAAATGAGAGTTTGAATCAGTAGGTGGAGAGGGGTATGTGCCGAGATGCTGTGTTCCTCACTGAGAGCCAGGTGCTGCTATTGCTGCTGGTCCTCATATCACACTCTGAGTAACAAGAAGTTGGTTGAGAAAAGATACCTGGGCCAGAGGGAGGCATTTCGCCCTTCTGTTCCTGCATCCTCCAGGGGATGCTCAGTCCTTTGGGTTTCAGTTGCATCTCCCACGGGGGTAGGATGACTTTCTCACTGACTGGGAACTCTGCTTTGCATTCTGAGGGGCAAATCTACCTTCTCTAAATTAGGTTTTTTAAATAAACAAGAATGAAAAAATGGAACAACCTGGGCCTTCTCAGTTGAGATCCTGTCTGGATGCATACTTTGGAGCAATGTATTGTAGGGGAAGCGGCATCAATCAGGAGTCAAATGCAGCCCGGCGTGCTGCAGTCCATCGGGCGGCAAAGAGTCAGACAGGACTGAGCAACTGAACAAGTGTTCATGAACATGAATGCTGGCATGCAGGGCCTCTACTCAGGAGAGCAGGGGGCTGAATGGGGCCGGAGGTAAACTAGGGGATAGGAGGTATGCCCATTCACAAGGGGACAGGACTTCTCAGTTCTAACTGACAGGTTCATTGTGGTCAGATCTTAGAATTTTTTAAAAAGTGAGTTGGCAACTAACAAATTATTTTAAAAACTATGTACAATAACAAGAAAAAACTGACCTTCAGGCCAACTGTGGGCCTATCATTTTGCAAACTCAAAGCCTGTTATTTTTTTATGGAATGAATGAACAAATGAATCAATTTTTCTGGATTTTGCATTTTGGGAAGAGCTTGTGCCTAATAAGTTTGGTTGCTATTTAGTTTGCTTTTTTGGTCTTAGGACATAAATGTCAAAACCAAAAGTCTAGTTTGTACACGTGTCACTTTCAAAATGAAGCCCAACCTCCTTTTACTTGGCAGCTCTAACAGTATCATTTCTTGGACAGACTGCAGGCCTTGTGAGCAAGGTTCTCACCTCAATTGTGGTGACATCCCCTTTTTGAGATGTGGGTCACCCCAAAGGGAAGGGAGGGACCCAGAGGCCACAGAACTTGTTTCTGCTGTGGTTGGTTTGCTTAGTTTGGTAACCTCTTAAAAACAAACAGTGGAGGATAGCAATGGCTTAGCTCTCTCCAACTTCCCCCCAGCTTAGCCCCAAATGGGAGAAGTTGGAGTAAATACTGAGAACTCTGTATTACAGGCACCAAAGACTCAAATTCCTTTTAGGCCATGGTTCCCTGTCCCTAGATTCCTAAAATTGGCTGTAGACTGCAGGATGGGACTTCCTCAAAGGCCTGTGCAGGGTTGGGGGTAGTTATTTGCACTTTCCACAGGGCTGGGACAGCAGACTTGAAGTTTTTCCCTTCCCTCATTCAGGAGCAAGGAACTCATCCCCCTAGTTGCTAGGGATGTTGGCTGGTGGCTCATAGTTGAGTCCCTATCCAAGGAAATGCCCCGGGGGAGGGCAGCCTATATCCAAAGACTAGTCAAAATATGGGGGCGAGTGTGGTAGGAAGAGAAAGACCCAGCCACCCGGCCACATTTGGGACCCTATGAAGGACATCCCAGTTCAGAACTCCTCATGGGATCAGCTAAGGTCTCCAGTGTGACTATGTTTTGCAGTTCAACTCTTGTCTTTGACTAATCCTGCTTCAATTACTTCTTCATAGCTGTGTTCTAGAAGCCATTCTCCTTGCATACCTGCATGCAAATCTCTGTCTCAGAATCTGTTTCCCAGAGAATCCAGCCTATGACAGCCTCTTGCCTTGGCCTCTTTTCTCCCACTGTCTTTTTTCTATTGAAGGCTACAATTACTCTAAACTCTTCTAAGACCATCTTGAAGGATGACCCCCTCAAGTCTTTTCTGTTGCAATGGCCACTCTCCCAGTCTGCTCACTTGCATTTTCCAGAGCTGGGTGGACAATTTCACGTAGATGTCCAATTTTTAGTCCTGAATTTAATATGTTTAAAACAAAACTCTCTCCCACTACCTTAATTGACCTTTCCTCCTGACTTCTCTATTTCTGTTAATGCTACCACCATCTCTGGAATCCCAGGCTGGAAACCTTAGCACCATCTTGGGCAGTCTCCTGCTTAGAAACCTTTAGTATCCTCTTGGTGCCTACAGAGCACAAGCCTGAGCTGCCTCTTCCGGCATCCAGGCCTCCCCTGTTGACCACAATTGGCCTGATTTCTTGCCAAATCTCAAACCCAGGAGTTCTTAACACATTTATGGCTTGGACCATTTGGGGAGTCTGATGATACCTACGGACCCTTTCTTGGAATGTTTCTATGAGCATAAAATAAGATACACAGGATACCAAGGGAAGTCAATTATTTTTAAAGATTATTATAAACATGTATGCTTTAAAATTTGTGATACAGTAGTAGATGTTTCATTATTAGCATATAGAGTAATATGATCTAGTGGCAGGTCCAGTAACTACCACACCCATGGCTATGAGTGTAATGATATTTCAAGATATCTGCAGCAAGGGTGATGTGGTGGTGTGTGTATGCTCAGTCATGTCCAACTCTGCAACCCCATGGACTGTAGCCCGCTAGGCTCCTCTATTCATGGGATTTTCCAGGCAAGAATACTGGAGTGAATTGCCATTTCCTACTCTAGGGGATCTTCCTGACCCAGGGATCGAACCCACGTTGCTTGAGTCTCCTGTACTAGCGGGCAGATTCGTTACCACTGTGCCACCTGGGAAGCCCACAGCAAGAGTAATGGGATATAAAAATCTCCGCAGTTTTAATTGGAGACAACGTCGCTGGTAGTGCTAATATAACTGCAGGGTGTTGCTGTATTCATAATGGAAGGGAAGTCGAAAATTCAATTAGAGGTTCGTGAAGATAAAGTTGTAATTTTTTTCCCATCCAAGTACATGGACTCCTGGTCAAGCACCTCTGTGCTCTGGCGGGGTCAACGCTGTAGCTCAGCTTGGAGAGTCATCATACTTCCCTGAAAAAATGTCACACATCCCACTCCCATCCTGCCTGATGCTGGGTAACTGGCACCTGGGCCTGGGGTTGAGTGGGCCCCACCCTTTGTGTGGACTCTTTGGCACAGGCTGGCCAGGGCTTGGGTCCCTGAGCAGAGTGGTTCACTGCCTGCCAGGGGTATAATGCCCATTCGGGCAGCTCCTGGGGGAATATCTTTCCTGGCTTTTCTACCCTGAGGTCCCAGGCCCCATCTGACTGATTTTACACGTCTCCACTGGCCCAGTCAAGATCACCCAGTCACTGGGTTCATGGGATAGCTCATGGCCATCAGGCCAACACGTAGTTGTGGAGCATCTACTTTAAAAAGTCATCTTCAAGGTGCCATTCAGAGTGATGGAGAGGCTACCACTCTGATGGGGCCATTCTCCTGAGCTTCAGTGACTGGGACTCATTTGGCTCTTAGGCTTACAAGGTGCGCCCTATCCTTATCTTGCTGTCAGATGCTACTTGTCCTGCAAGGCATGGGACAGTCCAGTACAATGAACTGTATTGACCAAAATGACAATTGTGCCCTCAGTGGGAAACACTGAGTAGGCACTCTATAAATATCTGCTTAGTGCCCCTGTGGTCTCCATTGGCCTGGAGCACTGGCATCCAAGGCACAGCCAGTCAATGGGCATTATTTTGGACTTCTCCCATCCCCCTCCCACTTGAAACCCCATGCATTTTATAGACAGAGCTGGGATTGAATAGCAGATATGTAGAATGGTGAGAGGGCTTTCCTTACTGTGATCATCATGGCTGTTGGTTCCAAACTGGAGCTTTGTCAGGCCTGAATCTTTGCTGGCTTAAGAGAAGCTGGGCTTGACAGCTGCCACTAGGCAGAAAAAAGCTGGCAGGCAGCTGCTTTCAATTTCTTCCAAATGCCTGATGGTCTGGGACCCCTGTGGCTCTGCTCCTGGGAAGGGAAGCCCGTCCTAGGCCATCTCTGCCTTGGAACTTGACTTATGAAGTGGGCACTCCTGCCCAGGTCAGGAGAAGCTGCCAACTCCTACTGTGCTCTTCTGGGTAAATCATTCCCAGGTAGAAGCTGCCAGAAGTCAGCCTGTTTCTCACCTCCTTTGCTTTCCATGAACCAGTCTAGTCTCTTAAAAATACCTGGTCCTGATTTCCCAGGCCAAACTACTCCAGGAAATGCCTGCAGCTGTGATTGGTGGAGCAGTAGCTGCTACTATTAGTTTGACTTGCATTCTGATGAAAAGGAGGAAGCACTTTATATATTAGGTTGAATTGTACAAAACTGCTGGTGTTCAACTGTTTGGGGGCAATTTCTTAGGGTTCATCCTAATACATTTTCTCATTTATTCCTTACCACAATCCCAGACAGGTATTTTCAGCTCCATTTTACAAAGCACAGTATTAAGTCTTGGAGAGGCTATGTAACTTTTGATTAAGGTCATGTTAATAAGGAAAAGCAGGCTTGAGACTAGAATCCAATCCCATGCTTTTGATTCTCAAAGTAGGATGATTCAGCCCAGAAGACCCTAAAAGCAATAACGTGAAGAGAGAGAAGCAATAATGTGCAGTGAGATCATTCTCCCAGCCTACCCTCAGGAGTCCGTGGGTTGGCTGTACTCATGACTTTTTCTTAGTAGAGATTAGTGGCAGCTGAGGTACCTGGAGTAGAAGGAGCAAAAGTGATATGAGAGATTTTAGTTTGAGGGCTTTGGGAGTAAGTGGTACAGCAAAGACAAAATCTAGAACATGATCATTCATCCATCAATCCAAGAAAACTCTACTGGGTAGCTCCCATGTATGTGCCAGGCTCTATGCTAAGCTACTGACATTCAGGGATGAGTCTTAATTAGCAGGGTTCCACCCTGTGGTCAGCTGGAGAAGGGGACTGGCACAGTGGGACTGGGGTGAGGCCACTGTGTGCATACGGGACTTTGATTTGCTGTGAAGCTCCTCTGTCTTCCTAGTACTTTTACTCCGGCCCAGGCTCAACTTGTTGGGAGGCCTCAGCTTAGAGGATCAGGAAGAAAGCTACCAAAATCAGACTGATTATATTCTTTGCAACTGAAGATGAAGAAGCTCTATACAGTCAGTAAAAACAAGACCAGGAGCTGACTGTAGCTCTGATCATGAGCTCCTTATTGCAAAATTCAGACAAATTGAAGACAGTAGGGAAAACTACTAGGCCATTCAGGTATGATGTAAATCAAATCACTTATGATTATACAGTGGAGGGGACAAATGGATTCAAATTAAATCTGATAGACAGAGTGCCTGAAGAACTATGGACAGAGGTTCATAACACTGCACAGAAGATGTTGACCAAAAACATCCCCAAGAAAAAGAGATGCAAAAAGCCAAAGTGGTTGTCTGAGGAGATCTTACAAATAGCTGAGAAAAGTGAAGCAAAAGGCAAAGGAGAACGGGAAAGATATACCCAACTGAAAGCAGAGTTCCAGAGAATAGCCAGGAGAAACAAGAAAGCCTTCTTAAGTGAACAATACAAAGAAATGGAAGAACAAAATAGAACAGGAAAGACTAGAGATCTCTTCAAGAAAATTAGAGATACCAAGGGAACATTTCATGCAAAAATGGGCACAATAAAGGACAGAAATGGCAAGGACCTAACAGAAGCAGAAGAGATTAAAAAGAGGTGGCAAGAATACACAGAGGAATTGCACACAAAAGGTCTCAAGAACCTGGATAACCATGATGATGTGGTCACTCACCTAGAGCCAGACATCTTGGAGTGTGAAGTCAAGTGGGCCTTAGGAAGCAGTACTACAAACAAAGCTAGTGGAGGTGATGCAATTTCAGCTGAACTTTTTCAAATTCTAAAAGATGCTGTTAAAGTGCTGCACTCAATATGTCAGCAAATTTGGAAAACTCAGCAGTGGCCACAGGACTGCAAAAGGTCAGTTTGCATTCCAATCCCAAAGAAAGACAATGCTAAAGAATGTTCAAATCACTGTATAATTATGCTCATTTAACATGCTAGCAAGGTAATGCTCAAAATCCTTCAAGCTAGGCTTCAACAGTACGTGAACAGAGAACTTTCAGATATACAAGCTGGATTTAGAAAAGGCAGAGGAACCAGCGATCAAATTCTCAACATCCACTGGATCATCAAAAAAGCAAGAGAATTCCAAGAAAACACCTACTGCTACTTCATTGACTATGCTAAAGCCATTGACTGTGTGGATCACAACAAACTGTTGAAAATTCTTAAAGAGATGGGAATACCAGACCACCTTACTTGTCTCCTGAGAAGACTGTATGCAGGACAAGAAGCAACAGTTTGAACCAGACATGGAACAACAGACTGGTTCAAAATTGGGAAAGGAGTACGTCAAGGCTGTATATTGTCACCCTGCTTATTTAACTTATATGCAGAGTACATCATGCAAAATGCCAGGCTAGATGAATCACAAGCTGGAATCAAGATTGCCGGGAGAAATATCAATAACCTCAGGTATGCAGATGATACCACTCTAATGGCAGAAAGTGAAGAGGAACTAAAGAGCCTCTTGATGAGGGTGAAAGAGGGGAGTGAAAAAGTTGGCTTAAAACTCAACACTCAAAAAACTAAGATCATGGCATCTGGTCCCACTTTGTGGCAAATAGATGGGGAAAAAGTGGAAGCAGTAACAGATTTTATTTTAATGGGCACCAAAATCACTGAGGATGGTGACTGCAGCCATGAAATTAAAAGATGTTTGCTCCTTGGAAGAAAAGCTATGACACATGTTCCCCATCCTGAACCCCCCTCCAATTAAAATAAATGAATTTATATTAAAAAAAGAAAAGCTATGACAAACCTAGAAACAGCATATTAAAAAAGAGAGACATCACTTTGCCGACAAATATCTGTTTAGTCAAGGCTATGGCTTTTCCAGTGGTCATGTACGGATGTGAGAGTTGGATCATAAAGAAGGCTGAGCCACCCCCATGTAAGGCAGTCACTGGAAACTGGGAGTGGGGCCAGTGAAGAAGAGCTCCCTTTCTCCTGTTTCAGAGTCCACTCTGAGCCTTTGGAGCAGCTCACTGCCATGCGTGGATTCTTGTGGCTGGCCAGCAGGGAAAGGCTAGGCTGGGGTAGGGCTGGTTTGGAAATCAGTCAGGCAGTGGGCATGGGGCCACTGCCTTTGCCCAGGGACAGCATGCTGTGCTGCAGGAGATAATCATATTTCTCAGTTTCCTGCCAACTTGGGGGCAAGCCCTCAAGCCTGCTGGGAAGTCCAAATGCTTCCCAAACCTGGCCAAAGATGGCCTCCCCGTCCTCAGTGTCCTCCAGCCACCTGCCTTCTCCCACACTGCCAGCACCCATCCAGGCGCCAACCTCCAACCTCCAACCCCATTGCAAATCCCCTTGCCGTATGAAATCATGCCCATGCTCACCATTCCATGCTTTAGGCTGGGCCACCATCGCTGTTGCCACTGCCACCAGGGAACACAGTACCTCTGGGAGCTTCTGGGTTAAGACCTTACAGTTGAGTAAGCCACAGTGTGGGTTCCTCCCACCACATCCTCCCTGACACCAGTGAAGGGCTTTCCTCAGAGCCCCATTGGCACATCACTCTACTTTTGAAAAAAGGAAATGGAGCACTGGGTACAATGCTCATTACGTACAATGAGAAGCTGCGAACAGATGCACTTCTGGAAGCAAAGAAAGGGGAACCTGTGACAGGCCCCAGATAATCACTTCCTGAGCACTCAAGGTCCTTTCTTTATCTCTGTGGCCAGCAGAGCTAGAGCCCCTCAGGGGTAAGGAGCTGGGCTTTTTGTACGTGGGTCAGCTATTTTGCCTTGCACCAGGGCAGCATACAGCAAATTTATGGGATCCACACGCAAACGACCCAAGAGGGCCCAGGAGTTATCCCAAGTGGTGACACTGAGGTTTTCATCCTCAGCTTCCGCCATCTAAGCCATTCCTACCACCACAGAGACACACAGCTTGCATGACATGTTGGGCCTCTGCCTGGTTGACCTCCATTGCCCAGGACCACAGCTACCAGCCCTGTGTGGCTTTTGAGCACTTGAAATTGGCTAGTGTGAACTGAAATGTGCTAGAAGTGTAAAATTCACACCTGATTTTAAAGACTGAGTATGAAACAGAGTGTTAAATATCTTACTAATAATATTTAATATTGATTTCATGTTGAAATAATATTTGTGATCCATGGGATTCAATAAAATATGTTCTTAAGATTACTTTCATCTCTTTCTTATAAACTTATGATTACTAAAAAGGAAAGGGTGGGGAGAGGATAAATTAGAAGTTTAGGATCAACAGATACACATTAATGTATATAAAAGAGATAAATGAGGACCTACTGTATAGCACACGGAACTATATTCAGTCTCTTATAATAACCTATAATGGAAAAGAATCTGAAAAAGAATCAATATACATATATACATGCACACACACATATATGTAACTGACTCACTTTGCTGTACACCTGACATACAACATTCTAAATCAACTATGCTTCAATGAAAAACAATCTTATATTATACTAAAGTATTTACAACATTCTCATAAAAAATTCGTCTCTTTCTTTTTGCTTTTTTTGAGTACGGAAATGAACTGAAGCAAGATATATAATGGAAAAAAACCAACTATGCTAAAAATTGTTTCTAGAAGTTCTTTTTTTTTTTACTTTTTAAAATGTGGCTACTGAAAATGGTATAGAAATAGGGAAATTGGTGAATGAAATAAAATAGTCCAAACCAATTTCATGTATAAAAGTGGCATCTCCAATCAGCAAGAAGAAAATATGGCTACTACTAGAAATTTCAAAATTCTATAGGCAGCTCATGTTTGTGGTTCATATTTTATTTTTATTGGGTGGTGCTGCTCTGGGCTCCCTATTTCATTTCAATGTCCATCCGCAGGGTCCCACACAACACAGGGCACATATACAATGGGATGTCATGCAACCATTAATAAGAATGAAGTAGATCTCTATGAGAAGAAATGGGAATACGTCAAATATTGTAAATGAACCATACTTCAATGAAAATAAATGAGAAGATGTGGTACATATGTACAATGGAATTCTACTCAGCCATAAAAGGATGAAATAATGCCATTTGCAGCAGCATGGATGGATCTAGAGATTCTCATAGAAAGTGAAGTAAGTCAGAAGAAGACAAATATCATATATCACTTATACGTGGAATGTAAAAAATGATATAAATGAACTTATTTATGAAACAGAAACAGACTCACAAACATAGAAAAGAAACTTATGGTTACCGAAGAGGAAATGGTAGGGGAGGGATATATTAGGAGTTTGGGATATAAAAAATAGATAAACCACAAGGTCCTACTGTATAACACAGGGAACCATATTCAATATCTTGTAATAAACTATAATGAAAAAAATATGAAAAAGAATATATATATGTATAATGGAATCACTTTACTGTACACCAGAAACTAACACGATATTGTAAATCAATATACTTCAATTAAAAAAAAAAAAACCTTTGTTAAACTACCAAAAAAATTAAAAATGAAATGGGAAAATTCCAGATAGTTATTATTAATTAAGGAAAAAAGGGCTAGGAATGGGCCATAATAAATAGTATGATCTCATTTATGCATCTAGAAAGCACACTTAAGTTTGCATATGAACAGAGCTAGTCTGTTTGCCAAGGACACACAAAAACTGTTACCACTAACAGGCCTCTGGGGGCCATGAGGAGGGCTTTGAGAGGGAAGGGGAAGGACTCCGACCCAGATTTTTCACTTTAAACTCTTCAGTGCTATTTGAAGTTTTAACGACAAATGTGATATTCTTACAATAATGAAACCATTACATTCATTTAAATTTTATATGTTGGAAAATAATTTATTATAATAGTTTATATAAAAGTATTAATATTTTTCAACCAAAAAAATTAGAGGTTCTATTATTTTTTTCATAGCTTTATTTCTACTTGCAAATAGCCCTCTCACCTTACTCTTTCTCATTCCTCCTTTCCTGCCCTTTTCTTTCCTCACCTGTCCTCTCCTCTCACCCTCAAAACCCTGTGCATGGGGAGCCAGCCCACATCTGCTGGCTCCTTGCTCAGCTTGAACCTGAGGCGCCCTCTGTCTTCCCATAGAAGGGGAAGGCGCCATCCTGGATAAAGCACGATTACCCACAGCATTATCAAAGATGGCCAGGTCAGCCCCATCCACTACGGAGAGAAAAACCTGCTCAGTGGAGATACATCCTACCGTTTCTCCCTAGGAGTCTGCCACCTTCATGTTAAGATGAGATTGCTTAGAAAAGAGAAGAAAAAAACAACTTAGGAAAACGTGTGTGGTTTTTTCTTTCCTGGTTCAGGGATGGGTGGAGGCAGGGTTGTAGCAGTGGGCTTTGGAGAGCCTTGCTCAAAGCTTGGGAAACCAATGTCATGTACATCTGCAGTTGAGGGTCAAGTGTTTTGAAAAGAGAACTACAGAGGTTGGAGAAAGCAATGAAGCTATTCAGCTTCTTGGAAACAGGTATAACAAAAGATTTGTCTGCTCCAGGGCAGATGGGACCCTCAATCCTTAGTGTTTAATTGAGAGAGGAAAAGAGACAAGAGGTCTCAGCCAGTTGTCAAGCAGATAATAGCTTCTGAAGGGTGGGCCTGCAAGGATTGAGAAATGAAAGCCCTGTTGATATGTGTAGGGGACAAGTGGTGTGGGAAAATACCAAATTTTCTTTTAACAATCATTCTCAATGCAAATGAAATAAATTGCTTCGATCAAGAAGGGCCTTGTACGTCTACTGAAACATTTTTGTTTTTCACGGAGAGCTCTGCTCCTCCCCCACCTAGCCCCCAAAGTTAAGGATTTGGCAGTGCTATAAGCAGCAAAATCACCAGACTGGGAGTCAGGACATAGCTGAATTTGCAAAACATGACAACAAATAATTGGCATGAAATTCCTTTGAAAACCATAAAGTATGGTCCATTATTGTTATGAAACTCAACCTTGTCTTTGGGCCTTCCTGTTTCCCCCTCTCCTTTCAGGCCGTCTTCTTTCCCAGCCTCTCAGAACAAAAAATACCAAGCCAGAGCTTTGAAAGGAATGCAATTTAAAGAACATATGCTGGCCCTGAGATCACCTAGATTGAAGAAGTTTTTCAGCATCCTAAATGAATGGAAACCATGTTGTTTTTAAAGTAACATTCCATTTGATGGAGACATAGAGAAAAGACTTGCAGATGCAGAGGGTAGGGAGAGTGGGATGAATGTAGAGAGTAGCGTGGAAACATATACATTACCATTTGTAAAACAGATAGCCAGTGGGAACTTGCTGTATGACTCAGGGAGCTCAAACCAGTGCTCTGTGACAACCTAGAGGGCTGGGATGGAGTGGGAGGTGGGAGGGATGTTCAAGAGGGAGCGGACATATGTACAACTATGACTGATTCATGTTGATGTATGGCAGAAACCAACACAGTATTGTAAAGCAATTATCCTTCAATTAAAAATAAATAAAAAATTTATTTGGAAATAAAATTTCCATTTGAAATTTGGAAGCAAAGGATTTCCCAATAAGAGGAAATCTGCCTTTATTATAAAGACAGAATGCCATATATTTGCCTTTATTATCAACTATAAAGCAACATTTTAAACACTAAATGATTAAGATCAAGTCTAGCAAACAGATTTGATGGGAACTGCACCATTCTACAGAAGGGTGATTGTGCTTAGTTGCTCAATTGTGGTTGCCCAGACTCTTTGCAACCTCATGGACTGTAGCCCACCAGGTTCCTCTGTCCATGGGGATTCTCCAGGCAAGAATACTGGAGTGGGTTGCCATGCCCTCCTTCGGGGGATCTTCCATCCCAGGGATCAAACCCATGTCTCCCGCATTACAGGTGGATTCTTTACCGTCTGAGCTACAGAGAAGAGAGGAAACCCAAGCTACACATGGGCTCCCTCGGCAGCTTTGGGACTGTCTCTGTGGCTCCAGTGGCCCCAGCCCTGGGGACACAGCTAGCTAAGACGCCTCCTTGCTTCGAAACGTCAGTCCATCATCCAGTTCTGTTGTTTCTACCTTCAAAAATAGATCCAGAATCTGACCCCTTCTCACCGTCACTGCCACCACTGCCACCACCCTAGCCCACGCTACTGTGGCTGGCAGAAGCCTCCTCAGTGGCCTCCAGCCCCTTCTCTCACTGCCTCACTCTACAAGGCAGCCGGAGCCAGCTTTTAGAAAGAACAGCTCTACGTCCTCTCCCCTCTGTGTAAACTTTGAATAGGTGATTCTTTGGCTAATGCCTGCCATCGCCCCTGGGCTGAAAGCTCCATGCTAGCAGGGACCTTGTCTGTTTTGCTCATGTCTGTACCCCCAGGACTGGCCTCATATGAGCCTGACATGTAGTAGACACTTATTGGATGAATGAAGGGATTAATTTTAATAACTAACTTTTGTTTGAGCTTTAAAGGTAAACATCTCATTTAATGTTTGCTTGGAATAAACCTGGTATTGTTGTTCTTATTTTACAGATGAGGAAACTGGGGCTCAGAGCACTGCCCAAACTGACAGAATTAATGCAGAGAATATTGAAACCTAGGTTTATGGGGGTCAAAACCTATCCCTTTCTGGCTACACACCCCATAGAGAGCTACAGGGGTGTGGAGGGCAAGGAGGCACTCTGATGCTTGTTGGCAGTATAAAAGGCCACCTCACTCAAGTCTTTAGTGCCCAGGGGCAGGCACTGTGGGGATTCCCTGCCACCCAGTGGGGGCAGAGTGAATTCTAAGTCAGCTTTTCCTGGATAATTTAGAGAGCTACTAAAACTACAGTGACCTTATTTTTCTGAATCTCAAATCAGGATCCTTGGTCTGACAAACAGAACCCAATACTTTAAACTGGGACTTCTCTGGAAAATCTAGGGCGCAGAGTTGCTATACTTGAAACCCAAAGCAGCTGCATAATGGGCACTTCTCAGCTAATTCTGACCCAGCCACCTCGATCCATCACATCTCAAGAAGAGTCCTTAAAAGAAACTGTTTTCTCGGCCTCATGTTTCTATACACCAAATTCTTTTCATTTGTTTCATTACTTCCCTACTCACTCTTACCTTTTCTGTTAATCACTTTCTCTCTGGTCTGCCTCAGAGAGCTTCTAGGTCCTGCTTGCTGATGGATGCCATGAATGGTTGAAAGAAATAGTAAGCAAAAGTGCTTGGGAACCATGGCAACAGCGGCCATGGCAACAGGGCCAAGCACTGAGGACTGCCCTTCCTATTCCTCCTAGCTTCTGTTTTAGACCAAGTGCTGCTGATAAGGCCTAATGGTTCCATTGTGTCACCTAATCAGGGCAATGCTACTTGCAGGAGGCATTGTGGCAAAACTTCAGTTCTAGGAAAAGCTTGGCAATATTCCTGCTTCCTTGCATCTGTGGTGCAGTGGTAGGGTAAAGGGTGTTGGTAAAGGGTGTTACCAAATCAGGATTGGATCTAACATTTGCCCCAAACACTTGGTTTGAGTACACTTAGAATCCCTAGATGGTTGGGCAGGCAGACTCCAGCATTTGGGTGACAATAGCAAAAACTCAGCGGTCACCCTCTTAGGTCGGCAAGTCAAGCATCATGACTTCAAGGATTTGTACTGGAGTCTGAAACAGAAGGAGGTTCTCAGTGAATCAGGGTGCGAGCTCCATTCTCATAGCGGTTACTGGTCTCTCTGGTGTACTGGTTGCCCCTGAACAAAAGGGTGAACTCCAGAGGGGCTGTGAACCTGTCTCAGCCTCAGTTTTCTCATCTTCACAAAAAGAGTAGAGGGAGTCTTTGCCCTGCTTTTCTTTCCTTCTGTTTTGAAGATGTTGAACTATTTCAAACATACAGAAAAGTATTAGGAACAACACATTTCCCAGTATTTGTCCTAGAATATTTCTTTTAAAGAAATAAAATATTACAGGGTCAGTTGAAGCCTCTTGTGTCCCTCCTCCCAAAGGCAGCCATCCCCTGAATTGACAGGCTATGATTCACATGCATGTTTAAAAATATACTCTGCATATGCTCATAAACAATACACAATGTACAGTATTGTTTTGCACATCCTTAAACTTCATACAAATTATTACTGAACTGTACATATCCTCTACAATGTGCTTTCTTTGTTCAACATTAGATATGTGAGAAATAGTCACACTGATGTTGGTTCAGACATTTTTATGCTGTGTAGTACTCCACTGTTTGAATCCACAATAATCAATGATTTTATTTATCTGTCCTCCTGTTGTTTCTCAAGCTTTTACTCTTGTAAACAACACTGTCATGAACATTCATGGCATATGTATCACTGTCCACCTGTATGAGAGTGTCTCTAGGATATATACCTAGGCATGCAATAGTTGAGGTAAATGATGGAAGTGTACATTTTAAAAGCTTTTTTGAGGCAATATTCTAATAGTTATCCAAAGTAACTATTCATACTGTATTTGACCCAGTAACTGCACTTTCATCAAGCTAGACTAGGTAAGTATTCATACATGTACACGCTCAATTGCTCAGTCATTTCTGATTGTTTACAACCCCATGGACTGTAGCCTGCCAGGCTCCTCTGTCCATGGGATTTTCCAGGCAAGAATACTGGAGTGGGTTGCCATTTCCTTCTCCAGGGGATCTTCCTGACCCAGGGATCGAACCCGAGTCTCTTGTGTCTCCTGCATTGGCAGGCAGGTTCTTTACCACTGCGCCACCTGGGAAGCCCCAGTATATACACAGATCTATGCATGAGAACGCTCATCACCCCGTTGTTAGTACTTGGGTGAAAGTAGAAACATTCTCAGCGTCCATCAGTGTAGAGCGGGGCAGATGAACAATTTGTGGGACCCCTACCCTAGGGAATAGAGTTTGCAAGAAAGCAATGTTAAGCAGTCCCTTTCTCACCTACTACCTTAACTCCTGGACTGAAGAAATAATGTTGCTCACAGCACAGGGCCAGGTACCAGGGGGGTGACATAACTGCTGATGTATTAGATGGAGATACCCTCACTCCTGCCTTATGGAGACCTGACTAGAGTTCCAGTCTGCTGGGAAGGTGCCTTTCTTGGAAATCAATTTAAAAAAAATAGGGAAGTAGTCCAAGGAATAAATTAGAACTCAGGTTGTAGAACTATCAGAAGGAGACAGAACTCATAAGTATTTGAAAGGAACGTTTGCAAATTGATGAGATGACTTGCCTTGTTTCAAAGCTAAATGCCGAACAGAAAGAAAAGGAAGAAAAGGCTTTTTCTTTTGGTAACGAACATCAATAAGAGGAAATGTTTGTGGTGCCTGGGAGTATTTGATTTGAGACATTCAAGCATATCTCTAAAATTGCAAGCATGCTCTCATTTACTGGGAGCTTAATGGATAAAGCCAGAAGGTTTAACTTTTTAAAATGACTTTAATAACCACAATAGATAATGCCTCTTAAACACCTTTAAGTACTAGGCACTGCATTCTTTGTCTAGACTAGTTTTCCTAATAACACCATAAGATAAATGTATTATGAAAGTGAAAGTGTTAGTCGCTCAGTCGTGTCCGACTCTTTGTGACCCATGGACTGTAGCCCATCAGGCTCCTCTGTCCGTGGGATTCTCCAGGCAAAAATACTGAATGGGTTGCCAGTCCCTTCTCCAGGGGATCTTCTGACTCAGGGATCAAACCCACATCTCCTGCACTGAAAGCAGATTCTTTACCATTTGAGCCACCAGAGAAGCCCCAGTTATATTATGAGGCTCATTTTATTGGTAAGGACATGAAGAGGTCAAGGAACCTGCCCAAAGCTGCAGAGTTGGTGATAGTCAGGATTTGAGTTCAGGTCTGTCTGCATTCTTCTCCTTATAGTATTGCACCTCTACATTTGAGACAGAAGTATATCAGAAATCCAGGTAACTAATTTGTTGAATGTGACCTTAGAGAGGGGTCCCACAATGCTTTGCGTGCCTGCCTCACCCATAGCCCCTTCTGAACAAAGTGTACAGTAGTGATTTCTTGATTCTGGATTATTGTTTATTCTTTCAAGAAATATTTTATTGAGTGGCTACTCTGTGCCAGGCACTGTTCTTTTGGTTGTGACTGAATAATTTAGGAAGTCTGTGCTTGAGTCAAGGGAAGTCATCTGCCAGCTGGCTCTGAGGGCACACACTGGGCTGGGAGGGTTCTGCAGTGAGGACCCAGACAGACAGGTACTCCAGAACGCAGAGTGACCACTGACCCTGTGAGACTCCTTCCCTGGGGAATGTGATGTGATACACACAGACAGGAGAGCACAAGCCGTGGGGGTGGTCCAGAAGCCCAGAGGACAGCAGCAAGCAGAAGCCACAGCGAGCAGGCAAAGCACAGCCACGGGGAGCGGCAGGAGAGGGAATGGCAGAGAGCGACTGAGTGGGAGAAGTGGCAGACACTGCTTGTCTTGTAAAGCACGGCTGATGCGTTAGGTGTGAAGAACCGTGGCTGCTGGAGATGACTTCCTCTCCTTCACTTATGCATGAATCCTCACACTCATGGCCTGCTGCCCAAAGAAACTGAGGCACACCCTTGTTCTGGCAACTGATTAACCTCAAGTGTCTGGGAACCCAGACCGCACGTGAGCTGTGCTTCCCAAGGCCTAGGCTTGCATTCTGAACCTGGGCGTTGAGTTCTGTAGTTAGTCCTTGTGTGTGTGTGCGTGAATTTGGGAACAGTGGGTGAAAAATTCTGCTCACTAGCAGATCGTCATCCAGGCTTCTCGGTCCTGGCTGGTGGTGCACATGAAGAAGCCCAGAAGAGGTTCTGTGTGAAGCTGTAAGAGGGTGGCAAAACCCAAAAACGATCTCTTTGGGCAATCCAAGGCTGCATTACATGGATTTGTGGATCATGGGTAATTTCTGGGTGCCACTAGACACCTAAAGTCTTGGGGACACAATGTTTTTGAGTTACAAGCACTGTTGAGCTGTCATGAGTCTCATCCATACCAATGGGGAACATGGGGAACAACTGGGCCATCTCTGCCTTCCCTGATGACACTCCCACCCCACCCCACCCCACCATCTCAGGCTTTCATCCTGTTCCCCTGGCACAGATGAAAAAAATTTTATTACCCACTGTGATGGGGAGAGGGTATATGGTGACAGGATTCACACAGCTAGTGGAAGGGTTAACTGGAACAACTTCTTGGGAGGACAGTTTGGCATTATCTGTCAAAAGTGTAAATACATGTTCCTTGTACCCAAAGATTGAAGGTGGAAGGAGAAGGGGACAACAGAGGATGAGATGGTTGGATGGCATCACTAACTCAATGGACATGAGTTTGAGCAACCTGTGGGAGTTGGTGATGGGCAGGGAGGCCTGGTGTGCTGCAGTCCATGGGGTCGCAAAGAGTTGGACATGACTGAGTGACTGAACTGAACTGAACTGAACTTTACCCAACAATGTCATTTCTAGGAATTTTCACTAGAGGCAAAGTATACATGAAGGCAAGTGAACAAAGACATACATTATACTACTATGTACAGATTGTTTTTCTTGGGCTCCAAAATCACTGCAGACAGTGACTATAGCCATGAAATTAAAAGACATTTGCTCCTTGGAAGGAAAGCTATGATAAACCTCGACAGCAGATTAAAAAGCAGAGACATTACTTTGCCAAAAAGGTCCATATAGTCAAAACTATGGTTTTTCCAGTAGTCATGTATGGATGTGAGAGTTGGACAAAAATCAAGATTGAGCACCAAAGAATTGATGCTTTCAAATTGTGGTGCTGGAGGAGTCTTGAGAGTCCCTTGGACAGCAAGGAGATCAAACCATCCAATCCTAAAGGAAATTAACCCTGAATATTCATTGGAAGGACTGATGCTAAACTCCAATACTTTGGCCAGCTGATGTGAAGAGCTGATTCATTGGAAAAGACCCTGATGCAGGTAAAGATTGAAGGCAAAAGGAGAAAGGGGCGGCAGAGGATGAGATGGTTAGATAGCATCACGGACTCGATATACATGACTTTGAGCAGACTTTGGAAGACAGTGGAGGGCAGAGGAGCCTGGTGTGCTGCAGTCCTTGTGGTTGTGAAGGGTCGGACATGACTTAACGACAGAACAAACAAATAAAACTATGTACAATAGCAAACTACTAGCAATAACCCCTTCAATAGAAGATACGCTAGATAAACAGTGGTTTAGCCATATGATAAAACACTCTGCAGCCATTAAGAAGAATCATGCAGCTAAAATATGTGCTGATAGAGAATGTTCTCTCCTTCTCTGCCCCCCTCCCTCTCTCCTTCTCCACGTGCTAAGTCACTTCAGTCGTGTCTGACTCTTTGCAACCCTACGGACTGTGGCCCGCCAGGCTCCTCAGTCCATGGGATTCTCCAGGCAAGAATACTGGAGTGGGGTGCCATTTCCTCCTCTAGGGGATCTTCCCGACCCAAAGATCAAACCCACATCTATTACATTTCCTGCATTGGCAGGCAAGTTCTTTACCACTAGTGCCACCTGGAAAGTCCCTCCTTCTCCATACACACACACACACACACACACACACACACACACACACACACACACTCATACATAGAAGTGATCTATGTATATGCATAAATCATCTCCAGGTACATAGATCACTTCTGGAAGGACACACAAACTACTGGTCTCTGTGGTTGCCTCTTGAAAGGGGAGCTATTAAAGTGGGGGTGGGGGTTAGGGATAGTCAGGATAACTACTTTTCCTGCTTTTTACTGTTGAGTTTCTTTTGCCACATGCATATGTTACTTAAAGACATGAAAGTAAAAAGAAAAAGCAACATTAATTGCAGAAGTCTTCATCAACAGGGGTTGGTTAAACAAGTTGCAATATAGTCTTACTAAGGAATGCTACACAGCCATTCAGAAGAAGAGATTCTGCCACAGAAATTGTCCATAGACTTATTAGGCTAAAAATATCAAGGCTCTGTAAAAGATGTATAAAAGAACCCCACTTATGTAAAAAGATACACATCCACGGGCGTATTCATAGGAAAAGATCTAGAATGAGTGACAACATACAAAGAACAGATGTAGTGTCTGAAAGTGACTGGGAGTGGCTAGGGGGAGAGGGAGGAGAGAGAAGAGGGGAACATTTTTTTTACCCCCTAAATACTTGTTGATTTACTTGTGATTTTTTTGGCATAATGACTATATTTTATCTCATAATAAAAATATACAAATGGTAAATAAATCATGAGGAAAACAAGAAGTCCGATCTTAGAGAAAGCTGCATTCTAAAGCTTGATTTAGATGGTTCCTCTGTTCAAAAGCTGCCCAGTGACCTCATGGCAGGAAGGCTCAGCACCCTAGCCTGGCACTGGAGGTCTCCGGGTGTGGCTCACCTCCCCATTTCTCCCACTGCCCCTTCACACTTTGCTCTGTGTATCCCAACTGGCCTCGTCACTCCTCATCAGCCCCAAGCAGGTGTCTGCTTTTCTTCCTCATTCAATTTGCTTTCCTCCCGCTCCACCCCTATCTCTGCTCCCCTCCCTTACCTCCACTCCTTACTGACCCTCTGCTCTTGCTTCATGGCCCATCTCAAGAAGCCTTCTGGAACCATTCTGCCCATTACTAAGCGAGTACCAGAGGGACTCATGTGGAGCTTGGAAAACTGCCTTATGACATTTTTTATTTGGCCATCTTGTATTGTTATGGAAACTTTATGGGAATATTTCACTAAAATGTTGATATCATGTTCTTATTTACAAAGCACTTACATGACTATCACTTCATTGGAGCCTCCCATCCATCCTATGAGGGAGGCAAAGCAGGTAGGATCATTGCTATTTTCGTTTCATTGATGAGGAAACCGAGGGGCAGGGAGGTTTCTTCTTCAAGGTAACATAAGTAGAAAATGGACAAGGGGGAAGCTACGTTTGCTGGACTCACCAAGAACACCTAATTTTGTGTTTCCAGCCAGAATATAAGTCCCTGGAGGACCGGGAGTACATTTTCAACCTTTCTCTGCACACTAAAGGGACAGAGGGAAAGTCAGCAGTGTTCTGAGAAGAAGTTTATCAAGGAAGACAGCTACTCAGTCAACCAAAGGTTTTGTGGTGAGTACATGCCAAGGGCTTAGGCCAGTGCTGTATGATGAGGGACACCAGAACCATAGGACCTGTCGTCAAGGAGCTTACCATCTTCACGTGAGGCCAAACACACTGAACAATTAGAATACAACCACGTATGAAATAAATGTGATTTGAAGTGGTACACCAGTGAATTTTGCTTTTTTAAACAGCTTATCAAACCTGCAGTTTGGGGCAAGTAACTTTTTAAAAGAGAGTCATTTCTTTTTAAATCAGAAAACAGTACAGATAGCAAACAAAATTTGTGACAGCAGTACATGGATGACTGAAATTTGGGAAACTGCCATAAGCCCATTAGGATAAGAGATGGGCCAGAGACACAAAATGGGACTGTCTGCCTACGGAAAGGTCAGAAACTCAGCAAGGGGTTTGGAGAGACCCACCTGACTGGGACTGAGGGCAATGAAACTTGAAAGCTTTCTTTCAAATTTCAAGCCAGGCTAGATTCCAGAGGCTTCTGCGAACCAGTCTGGGAAGTGTGGACTATATCAGGAGTGATTTCAGTTCTGTGCATAGGAGGGACACAGTGAAAGTGATGTTTTGAAAGACCAGCCTGGTGGATTCACACTGGATCTAGCATGGACTGAAGCGAGCCTGACAAGTAGCCAAGGACTGCACTTGCTGGGTGCCACCCAGAAGATGCCACCAAGATGTTGATGCCATGAGAGTCAGGCCTTGAAACTAAAGTTGAGTTCTCTTCATGGAGACTCCTATGAGAGCTGTGGCTCATCATGTATTATTTGAAGTGTCAAGAAGAATTATCTGAAACTGACATGGCAAAAAATATTACTGAATGCCCTTTCAAGAACACAGGAGAGCATCGTCTATGTGATTGTTGGACTATTGACTACTTAAACGTTTTTAAATTGAAGTATGGTTGATTTACAACGTTGTGTTAGTTTCATGTGTACAGCAAAGTGGTTTGGTTATGCATATATCTGTGTATATCTATAGTCTTTTTTTTCCAATTCTTTTCCATTAGGGTTTATTACAAGATGCTGAATACAATTCCCTGTGCTATACACTAAATCCTTGTTGATTGACTATTCAGTAGTAATTCAGGCCCAGTCTGTAAAGTTAAACATTAGCTAGTAGAAGATTGATAAGTTGCAAGTGATTTTTGCCTGGTAGAAATGAAAATTATTTCTGTCTAGTAGAAAAATAGCCCCAAAGATTACAGTTTTATTATCTTGTAGAACTAGTTTTGTATCCAGCTTTTTTATCTTATCCCAGCATTCTTTGGAAAATTCCAATATCTGTTGGCCTCTCACACTTTTTTTTTCTAATTTTAATGAAGTTATATATATATATATAGAGAGAGAGAGAGCACAAAATTGTCATTAAGATCATTTCAAGCATATAGTTCAGTGGCATTAATTATACTCATCATATTGTACAACCATTACCACTATCCATTTCCAAAATTTTTCATCATCCCAAACAAGAACATTAAGCAGTAATTTCCCTTTCCCTCTTTCCCCAACCCCTGGTAACTTCCAGTCTACTTTCTGTCCCTATGAATTTGCCTATTCTAGATATTTCACATAAATGGAATCATACAATATTTCTTTTGTGTTTGGCTTCTTTCACTGAGCATAATGTGTTCAAGTTCATCCGTACTGTGGTATGGATTAGAACTGCACTCCCTTTTACTGATGGATAACGTTTCGTTGTATGGATATACCACATCTTGTTTATTCATTCATCTATTGGTGGGCATTTGGGTTGTGAACAATGGACCTTTTGGCTATTGTGAATAATGCTGCTATGAACATTAATGTACAAGTATCTGTTCAAGACCCTATTCTCGATTCTTTTGGATATATACCTAGAAGTGGAATTGCTAGCTCATATGGTAATTAATGGTAACCCACTCCAGTACTCTTGCCTGGAAAATCCCATGGACGGAGGAGCCTGGTAGGCTACAGTCCATGGGGTCGCAAAGAGTTGGACACAACTGAGCAACTTCACATCATCACATGGTTATTTTATATTTAACTTTTCGAGGAACTGCTAAAATCTCATTTCTTTTAAAACCAGCTTTACCATAACGCTGTTTATTTCATCAGTGAGTTTAATAAATTTTTGATAGGTGATCACTATATATTTCAATGAGAGTCATGTTTTTAATTTTTTGAAAGTTACACTTCAATAAGGGTGATCTATTTACCTTGCTAATCTTTAAAACAAAATTGACTCCTGTACCTCACTTCAGCTTCTATTGCCTATTGCAAGCTCCCTACAAGGAAGTCAAGGAAATGAGTAGAAAGGCGGCTCTCTTTAGCCCATGAGGCCAGCATGGTATTTTAGTAGTTATAACGAAAGGGGAAATTTTAATTATGGTCCCGTAATAGTGATGGCAAATGGTATCACACAGGGCTAGGCATGGACACAGATCGTGTAAATCTTTATTTTCATTGGGAACATATGGAGACTTTTCTCCTGCGCAACACAGAGCAACTGTCGGTTCTCTGCAATGTGACAGCTTCTGCTTGCAAAACTCTAGAGAAAAGCTTTGCTTTAGATGAACTCTGGGACCAGAGAGACTACAACAAAATCTATTGGGAGAGATGCTAGAATTGGGGGAGGCAGCTTTAAAATCTGCCTTCATCATCATTTGACAGAAAATCTTTAAGGCTGTGAATGAAGAGAAGAAAAACCTTAGCCTGAAGCTTGAGGAGGATGGTGGGCACAAACGTGGGGAGAGGGCACAGCCTGGGGTGGTGGTAGAGGGAGCAAGGCGCAGCAACCCTGCCCAAGACCCAATTCCTCAAGGGGGATTTTTAGTTGCTCCTAAGTGGTCTTTTATTCAAACTATACAATCTCCCCCACAGAACATTTCTCCTAGAGTATTAATCACATGTAGAATCCGAGATATTCTTGGTTTCATACATTTTTAACGTTTCAAACCAAGAAAGTTTTGCCTGAGTAAGGCTGAAAGTAAAAATAAAAACAAAAAACAAAAAACAAAACCAAAAAACCCCCACATAATTTCCACCCTCACAGCACAAGCTTGGGGCTGGTGCACGGGGATGATCCAGAGAGATGATATGGGATGGGAGGTGGGAGGGGGGTTCAGGATTGGGAACTCATGTACACCCGTGGCAGATTCATGTCAATGTATGGCAAAACCAATACAGTATTGTAAAATAAAGATTAAAATTTTTTAAAAAAAGGAATGAACTGGATTTTGATCATAATTTTCTCATTTTTGAGATAAAATATGGAAGAACAGATGAGTGTAGTGGAAGAATTTCACAGGTGGTTAAGAATGTGTAGGAAAAAAACAGAATAAAAAAGAATCTCACTGTTTTAAATATGATCAGAATATATCTGAAAGCATACCAGGCAGGTTAAGAAAATAAAGGCAAAAAACAACTTTTTTTCTGGCACCCTTATTTTGCTCCCTCACAGTGCTGCGACAAGACAGAATATATGTAATAAGCACTTTGTAAAGGACTGCACGTGGCTTGGAGAGGGGCTGGGTGGTTTAGGGCTGCTTGCTTGGGGGATCTGAGTGGCAGTGAGTTTTTGAGCAAATCTGGGGCTCTCAATTTCCACATGTGTAGAGTGAGGACAAGAATTCATGCCTTAGAGGGTTTTCAGAAGGGCGGTAAGCTAAAGCCTCCAACAGAAGCAAGAGCGAGATGCTGTGGCAACATGGTCTACACATGTTGTTCTGGAATAGGTTTCTTTTTTTGTTTTTTGTTTTTTTTTCCCCCATATCTGTCACCCTAATTCTACCGGAAGTTATCTGTGACTTGTTTGCCTCTAAGCACATTGCCTTGAACCTCATATTCAGACATTCATTTTTAAATGAACATTTATTAGACTCTTCCAGTTTCCAACTCTTGACAGCTACATTCTGCCCTTTAAACCACTGTAGTATTCTCCCTGCCCTCCCAGCACTGAAGTCCCGTGGGGAAGACAAGGTCCTGTTGTGAACACAGTGATACCCCTCCTTCACATACTTGCCTAGGACTGAGTGTTGTTGGCTGACAGTCCTCTTCAAGGATTGCCCAGCCACCTCCTCAGACCCATGCTGCCTTGCCCAAGACTGTGCTCTCTCCCTGGGGACAGCCTGCATCGAATAAGTGGTCCATATGGGCTGATGTCAATGTCTGAGCCCCTCACCCTAACTCAGAACAACTCTGAAGGGCCAACCCGATTCCAGAGCTCCTCATGGTCAGCTGAGGCTGTCATGAGCTATGCCAGCCCAACTTCTTCCTGAACCAATCCTGCTGTCTTCTCTTAGATCCCAGGTGTTGATCTCAAAGGCACCCCAATGAACGTTCCACATGTGGCCTGCAACTGTCCCTCAGAGGTAGCCCGCAGGTCGGCTTTGTGGCCTCTGTAGGCTCTGGATCAGCATTTGGGAAGTCTCAATTCCAAGTGATCCCAGGAGCTGTGTACACGCCTCTCTCACAGTTACATTTTTCTTTCTCTCTCTCTTTCTTATAAAATCCATTTGGAACCAATAGGGTAGAAGATATTAGCCTAGAAGAAAATAAACATAGCCCTGAGAGAGACACTACAATAGAGAAATAAATGAACTTAGTGCTTAGCTGAAGGAAAGCTCCCTAGAGGAGGTGCCATTTAATCTGAGTCTTGAAGGCAGAGTTAGACTTTGATGGGTGGACAGGGGATGTGGGAGAGGCACTCTAGGCACAGGTACAACATGTGCAAAGGCTGGCAGGCATGAAAGTGTGTAAGGTGTGGGAGGAAAGGGAGTAAGGGACAACAAAGGCTGGGATACTAGCAGGGGCAACCTGTGCAGGGCCCTATGGGCCACACTGAGGATCTTGGTGTTGAATGAATGCCGCCTTTCAGTGTTGCCCAAGCTTCCACCATTTAGGAACCACTCCACAAGTGTTGCCATATCTAGGCACTGCTGGCTGTATTTACTATTTATCTTTTTCTCAATGTGAATTTTTTTTTTTTTGCTTAAAGAAATGTACATTAATTTTTTTATATGGCACCCAAGAACCAAAAAGAATAATATTTGCCAGAAATAGAAAGTAACTGTAAAAATAAATACAACGAAATAGAACAGAGTAATTAAATTCTATGTAGATATCATTGCCTGTCACTGTCTTTGAGCCTGAGGCCTGCTCTCGTTCTGTTCTGAAAGAAGATTAGCAAGCATTATAGAAGGTGAAGAATAGCATCACACTGAGCTTTTTTCCTTGATGTAATCAGAAGGCTGGAAAAGAGAAGGAAGCAAGAATCATTTTCTCACCATGTAATTTAGTGTTTTTTAAAGCTGTCCCATGTACCATCACAATCACCTTGGAGTCCCCCTGCCTAGCACTCTGCTGGCTATGAGAGCAGTTGGTATAAACAGTAAAGTGCCCTACAGATGTGGTTGTTAGTACAACTTGATTGTTTTGTCCATTGGCACTGGGGCAATGTAGCTGTCCTTTCATTTGGCTTAGTGAAGATTTCCAAACCAGTGCCTCTGGTGACCGTCATTCCCCACACTATGTGAGAGAAAGCAGCGGGGTGGGGCTGGGAGAGGGGCGGGATCTTGGGCAACACAAGCTCTTAGAACTGGGAGGACCTTTACAGAACATCCTATCTTCCCACTTTACATCTGGGGAAACTGAGACCAGAGTAGGGACACAATCTGTCTAAGGCCACGGAGGGTGTTAGTGTTAGCAGTCTAGGGGGCAGACATGGAAGAAAGAATCATATTTCTTTCTCAAACAAGCTTATTGTTTGAGACTCCTGGTCCTAGTAGCTGCTACCTGCAAGGCCGAAGAGAACAGAATGTGGAAGCAGAGATGGGGGAAGTCAGCCCATCAGGCCTGAGAGCATGGGGGTGCCATCAAAAGACTGGATCTCCTGGGCTGGGTTCCACAGCTAGCGGTGGAGGTTGAGGTGGGCCTGGGGCCTGCGTGATGGGCAGCGTGGACAGAGCCTTCAACAGGCTCTAGCATTTGCAGACACGCAAGGAAATGAGGGAGAGCTGCTCCAAAGGGCAGTTCCTACTCAGTCGGGGAGGATTTGGAGTTTGACAGGCCTAGGTTCAATGCCGGTTCTGTCACTTTCCAGCTGTGTCTGACTTTGGGGAAAGTCACTAAACTGCTCTGAGCCCATCTCCCCACTGGAGACGATGGTGGGTACTATAGTACCTACCTCCTAGGATTGCTAGGAGGATGACACCAAGCAATGTGTACAAAATATCGTACACAGGGACCACAGCACATTACTCAGCATTACTCCCTTCCCCCTTTCTGTGTCCACAGCAAGACCTCTGATGAGGTTTTCTTCTCTACTGGTTCCCCTGCCTAGCCCAGCCCATGCCTCCTGGCCCTGTCCTCTGTCCTATTCTTGAGCTCATCTGCTGTCCCACATATTGGGTTATAGGTTTCCTAAAGAGTCTTTCAGGTATTTGCAGATAAGAAAGCTGAGGGGGCACACTCCAGGGGGTGGGACAGGAATGTCCCTCACCTAGAGACAGAGGGGAGGGTGGGTGCTCTGGGGCAAATGGCCTGCCCCCACTGGAGGGAGAGGCTGGCTGTGGTCTTGGTCTTACAGAGAACAAAGAAAAGGCACTGGTCTCCTGCAGTAGCTTTAGAAGGCAGCGCCTGAAGCGAGTCCCTCCATTATAAGCTACAAGGCGGAAGGTTAAATATAGCCCTTTCCAGCTGTCTAGGACATAGATTTATGAAATGTCAGATCTGCGTTAGAGTGAGAAACGATCTTATCTCTGCACTGTTTTTAGAGAGTAGAAAGGAGGCAATAGAGAAGAGAAATAAATCTGGACTTGCACCAGTGGGTGGTGGGCGGCCACTGGAGGATTTTTGAGCAACTGGGGCTGTTGTATAAGGTCGCACTCTGGCCGCTGAGTGGAGAATGAGCTGGAGAGGGGCAAGAGTGAAAGCAGGGAGCCCAGGTAATCCTGGTGCCCCCCTCGCTCCTCCTTGGAAGAAGGCCAGCTCTCACTCGCCCTTGTCTTCTCAAGGGCTCACCCTGTGATTTCCCAAAGGCACTCAGACTCGTTACTTCTTTGCAAGGCAAGAGTCTGTTAGAAAGTTCTCCTTGTCCATAGGTCACACAGCTCTGTCTCCTGAGCCCCTCTCAATTCCCTTCACCCTGTGACAGACCCTCAAAGACCTGAATACCAAAGACCACTGTCCTCTGCTTCTGCTCCATGCCAGACAGCATGTAGTCCTCACACAGCGCCATCACTCTGCTTCGCAAACTCCTTCAGCTCATAAACTCCTTCAAGTCTGCCACAGAGGGCCAACTCCTGCTCCTGTTAGCTACCTCTGCAGCTGTAACTGGATCTTCAGGAACACTGGCAAGGGAAGGCAACATCTTTGTCACACAAAACAGAGAGGAGCCCCCTGGTGTGGCTCAGGACCCTGAAATTGATTCCACCCTATTGCCACTACTTCTGGCTTGACCTGCACTTAGCAAGCACTTGGTCCCTTAGTAGTCACCTGTGTTGACGGATGACTAGCGACAGACACCACTTTCCTGCCCCTCCCTGTCCTCCCTGTCGGTATTGTGGAAAAAAATTAGCATTTTAGCAGCAGTCCAGGAGCTGTGTAAAGCCCTGAGGGTGACGGAAACAGCATTTTCCACCATGCAAGGGACAAGGCTTCAGAGAGCATGCTAAGTCGATTTACAGAAGATGAGAGAGTGTTTCTTACACACATACTTACAATTCTTCAGTCACTTTTCTTATCCCTCTAGAATGCCAGATTATCAGGGTTGGGATGTGATCACATCCACCCTCCCCTCCTCCAAAGCCACCCAATTTTTAATTCCTTTTATAGCGCCTCTGCCAAGTGGTTAGCCTGTCCCTCCTCATACGCCTCTAGGACTAAAAAGGGACCTATGTTCCCCCAAACAGTCCAGGCTGCCTCAGGACACCTCCGAGTGCTCAACCCTCTCCCTCAGCGAGCGCTGATTCCTCCCCATGCCCCCTCTGCTGAGTCCGTGAACCTGCTCCTCCTCCATGCGACTCACCTCCCCGGCTCCAGAAGAGGGTGATAGCCTCGGCTCTCTCCATCCTAGCGGTGTGGACGACTAAGACTCCACATCCGGCAACTCCACACTGGGGGCAGGGAGCCAAGGAGCTCCACGCTGTTCTGAATCCCTTTCCTGGGCTCCTCCGTGGGCACCCAGCAACTCCTCCTGAACCCCGTTTCCCAGCACCCTGGCCGGCTCAGTTTGGCCCCTTCAGTCACATGCTCTGTTGCCCGTAAAGTTGTTTCTAGGCCGCCCAGCCCAGGGAAAGCAATGCAGGATTCAAAGAGTGAGTTTCCTCTCTCTCTTTTTCCACTCCCCACTGCCCCCACTTGCCTGCCCACAGCCACACTGGTCCAGTCCGTCCTCTCACAGAGAGACCTGTTTGTGAGTTGGTCTCGTCTTTCTCTAGGAAAGGTTCTCAGCCAAAGGCCTGAATCAGAGCCCCACGGAGGGCTGACCTCCCGCTCGGTGGCCGTCCTGCGGCGAGGGGAAATGAGCAGGAACTGGCTGTCTGAGTCAGCGCCCCTGGTCTATTGTCACCGTGTGGGCCCCTTCCTTTCCAGAGGAGAGACGTGCAGAGAGATAGGCCTTGTTTTTTGCAAATCTCTCTTGCACACACACACTTTCTCTCTTGGCCTAGAACAAGTTTGTGCATGATGGCCGAACACAATTCAGCTCAGCTTCCACCACTCCTAGCGAGTGCCTACTCCAGCAGAGTATTGTGCCTCCAGCAGGTAGGGGTCATCTCCCAGCATCCTTGCCACAGACAGAGGAGCTAATGATGATGGGTCCCAGTACCAGGGGAGGAAACTGAAGCTCTGAGAGGGAAAGGGGTTTTCCCAAGGCCCAACAGCCAGAGAATAGTGCGACTGAGTCCACCTTTTCTCTCCATACCATCGGGGGGAGAACCCTGCTGGCCTCCCTCACTGCTTCTCCCATCTCCACCCTTCCAGCATTCTAGAATCAGTACTGCAAATACTAGCAAAGCCTATTTTCCCAGGACACAAAACAGGAGAGAATCCCTGGTTTTAAAACATTTAAAATGCATTTTTGTTCAATTTGTTTCTGTGTGTTTAGAAACACAAGGGCCCAGGAAACAATCCGTGCATGCCAGAAGCTCATTGCAGAGGACTCCATGACTCTTCTGGCAAAAACAGCACAGGCATTGGCTTGCGCCCTGTCCCAGTAACCAGCTTTTAACTGGAAAAGATGTATTGAGAGTTCTTGCTCACAGAGTGAAAAGACCTAGCCTGAGCTTTGTTCTCTTTCCTATTTTTGCCAGAAGTGCAAAGAGACAGGGAAGCAGCTTGAGGGAAGGAGTTGGGGGGCCCCCCTTGAGGAACCACCTTGTCACCTCAAGGACGAGGATACTGAATCCCTCCTGTGCTGACTTTCAGCTCCTCAAGGGCAGGGTTGTGGGTCTCTGGAGGCCCTGGCCCCAGAAAATATTTGTATGACTTGAGACAAGTGAAGTCGCTCAGTCGTGTCTGACTCTTTGCGACCCCGTGGACTGTAGCCCACCAAGCTCCTCTGTCCATGGGATTTTCCAGGCAAGAGTACTGGAGTGGGTTGCCATTTCCTTCTCCAGGGGATCTTCCCGACCCAGGGATCGAACCCAGGTCTCCCGCATTGCAGGCAGACGCTTTAACCTCTGAGCCACCAGGGAAGCCCTCTAAAAAGACTGATGTGAAATTTCCAGACGAGGACAATGGGTTTGTGACCCCAAGGTTGGGAGAAGGTTAGCTTCTAGGAGCAAGGACCAATTTGACATCAGGAATTGCATTCCAGAATTTAAGTAGGCTGAGGACCAAGCAGTGAACGTGCACTGTGGCAGTATCAAGAGGGGTAGTAGCCTTGGCAAGGCCGGCTTGCAGAGGCCAGACGGCAGCAGGTTAAGGAGGGAAATGGGAGGGGAGGGGGGACAACTCTCAGGAAGTCTGGCTGTGGTTAGAGAGGAAAGAGAGCCATAGCTGGAGGGAGTGACAGAGCTCTGGCTGGGAGGTAGATGTTTGGCAGGATGGGAGAGGTGCTGTGTGTTTTTAAGTCGAGGTGCTCTTACCAAAATTGCAGCTCACCCTATCCTCCATATCCCCTGTGTGCTGGACTTCATCTCAGACCAATTAAACCAGAATTTCTCAGGCATGGAGACTAGGCATTGATGGTATTCTAAATCTCCTCAGGTTGGGAATGATTACACTAATTCTTAGTAGAGACTGAAGTCCAGCCTTAGCCCAGCTAGTGGGTTGAAGGCAGATTGGCCTGATTGGCTTAGCTCTCCTACGTTGGCAGCTTAGCGGAGTGGTTAGAAAGACAGACTTGAGATACCTACTATCTGCACCTGAACCCCAGTCTCACCTGTGTGCCCTTGTGCAAGTTACCCTCTCTGATCCTTAGTTTCTAACCTATAGATTAGTTACATAATTGACAGTTTCTAAACTATATATCCCTTTAGAAGATAATAAAAGTACCTATACCATCAGGTTGTTGTGTGGATCAAATGAGTTAATATCTGCAAAGTGCTCAGAATGCTGCCTAGTTCGATAGAAGCAATGTTGGGGCTGGCCTATGTCTTCCACTGTCTCATGGTCAGCTTGGTCTCCCATCAGCTATCATCCCTGGCCTGCCTGGCTCACGCTGGAGTCTGTCATCCCCCTTGGCAGCTTCTTCTCACCTGGGTTCCTCTAGGCTGGAGCTAGCTGCTGTTGCTGTGATAGGGAGCCACTACCACGCATAACTGAAGCCACATTGTTTGGGATGGGAAGACTCCACAATTAGAGTCTCAGCTGATATCTGCCTTTTGTCTCCCAACTCAGGTTTTTGTGTTCTTTTGGCTGGATTCAGGGCAAACAATTACCCCTGGGTGGGGAAAATGATTGGTGTGTGTCAGTTTCTACAACATACACTTCATTTTGGGGGGTGGTGGCGGAAGCCTGACAATGACGAGGATGGCGGTTGTCTTCATCCTCAGAACAAGCGGTGTGACCTTGGGCTCTCTGGATCAGGACTCTGGCTTGGGTGGCCACCAAAAGAGATCTCACCCTTCCCCCTTCTGCCCTTTACCCTAATCAGACAGCTCCTGTCCCCTAGGCCAGGCCCTGAAGTATCCAGAGAAGAGGAAGGAGCTGGTGACAGAATCAAAGGTGGGAGTCGATGTCCAGGAAGACATCCATGGTGCAGGGACAGGGGTAGTCAAGTGTCTGGAAAAAGAGATGGGGGAAGCATCAATGTTCTGCAATGAAAGTAAGTCAGAAATCCCAGGAGCCAGACCCCTGAAGTTAGGTTCTCAGAAGCAGGAGTAAGGTCCCAGGCTGCTAGGTGGGTGAGACTATTTCAAAGGAGCACTCTGCAAGACATAGTATGTGCCTTTTATCTCCTGTGTGGCACTGGAGGTGGGACCATCTCTGCGTCAAGCCTGAAGGGCCTAATCAGTAAACTGCACCCACTCCCCACCAACCTCCAAGTCTACAAATTCCACAAAAGAAATTCACAGAGGTGGTTCTGTGCTACCCTCCCCAATGGCAGAAACCAGACATGGATAACATGCTCCACTCGAATGGCAAGGAGCAACTGGGAGCTTCATCTCACTTCTGGGATCCCACAGCCCTCCATCTGTGCTCTTGGAGAATTTGACAGGAGATTGACTTTTTAAATAGAAAATCTGCTGTTGAGAAAGATGAAGGTTTCATCAAAGACCATTTACTCTACAGGGATGCAGATGGCACTTAGGAGGTCATGTCAGCCTAGATTGCTTGGAAGTACCACCTGGGGATGATGCAGAGCTGACCTGTCAGCATGCAGGACCACCTTGCAGGGGCATCTTTCTTCATCATCTCAAGCATCCTTCTTGCCTCTTCTCCATGTCAAGGCTTTGTCTGTCTTCTCTTAGTTTGGTCATACGGCTGTGGCTATGTGGCACAGGGTGTCTCCACCAGGGTGATGAGGAAATCCCAGAGGCCATGAAGACATCTCTTGGGCAGTGGTAACAGCAGTAGGGGCGAGGGTAGGGGCAGAGAGCAGCTGGACTGTGGCCCACATTAATCTCATCTCTGTAGTTAGGTGACTGTGGGCACATCACCTCACTTGTGTGGGTCTATAAAATGCAAGGTTTGTGGGAGTCTAGTGGGTTAAAATAACCAGGTCTCACCATGATACACAAAAAGTCTACTTTTCCCATAGAAGACTTTTCAACATTGACACGCAAATATTATAATACGTTCACACTGTGCTCCCACAAGACTCGTTCCACACCCCTCTCAGCACCCATTGAGAAGCTTGGAATCGAGTGATCCCTAGAGACCTCTCTTCCTCTGACAATTTCAGACAGTGATGATGGCAGCACACCTGCTCTCCTTGCTTATTATGTGCCAGGGGTTTTGCACGCAGCGTCTTGTTTCATCCTCACAACCACCCTATGAGGGAGACACTATGAATCCTACCAGATAAAGGAGGCAACAGAGACTCTGAGAGCTTAGGTCCCTTGCCCAAAGGCCTACAGCTAGTAGGTGGCCAAGTCTGGCTGAGAACCCAAGGAGCTGTGGAAGTCTTCACCAAGTTCTATATCCATGATTCTCATCTCTCCATGAATTTTAAACATTTTAGATGAGAAAAACCTATAACATTGCCCCAAATATTCCCCAACTATGGCTAAAACCAGAAAGCTTCACATGCTTGACCACATTTCACTGGCATTCTATAATCAGAGAAGACATCTGAAACCACCCAGCGGCACAGGCCCAGCCTGGCTTTGTTGTCAACTGAGGTGGAACAGGGACAAACAATACCTATTACTTTTGTTTCCAAGTCTTCATATCTCTACCATGATAAGGCTTACACTGTGCAGCATTTTTACACCTCACAAAAAGCCCTTTAGAACATCCTGCACCATTGGTTCCTTACCACAGCCCTGTAAAGTGGTGGTGGTGATTATGATTATCCTTTTGTGGCAGATGAAGAAATTGAGGCTAGAGCAGTGAATTGCTTCTGCTAAAGACCCTAAGTAAGAGTCAGAGCTTGGATTCAAACCTGAGGTTTCCCACACTAAATCCACACATTTCCCCGTTCCCTGTGGCTGCTTCTTTCTGTAAAAAGAGGTGCAGACTTTTGCATTTATGTCTTTCAACTATGTCTGTTGGCTCAGGGACATGATATTATTTGGTTTCTCAGCTTGACAGAATGATTTTCCAGGGTGCTTGTTCTATATGTTAATGGTTTTTATTTTTCTTTGCACAAGCATTATAACAACGTTAATGGACGTCTAGAAAGAAAAATTCACCAATAAGCCTGCCACCCACAATAAATTAAGTTTTGCTTTTTCCACAAATACCCTTCCAATCCTCGCTCATGTGCAGACATGCTTTTTTTTTTTTTACAGGGTTTGTAAAGCTCAGCCTCGATAACATTTTGTATCATTCCGTTTGCATGTTACACTATGCTTTACTATAAGCACAGTCCATGTTGCTCAACTGTCTTCATAATTAGCTCTTTAGCACTCCACTGCACTTCAGTGAGGTTGGCTGCATCAGATTTACTTAGCCATTATCCTATTATTTGACAATGGGGGGGTTACTGTAATTTCTTATACCCACTTTTTGTTTTCTTCTAGTTCTGGTCCAAGGAATGTGGGAGTATCACCATTGGCCTTAAGCCCAGGGCCCATGCCTATACCTTCAACATGTCTCTCATTTGTGGGAGGTGAGGAGCACCAGGAAATATTTTGTTTGGTGGCCTAGAGTTTCAATTTTTTACATACCTTCCAATGGGCTCATTAAATTGGATTAGGAATTATGCCTTTGGGAAGAAGGTTTCCCAGGGGAATAGAGGCTACCTGACTCCCTTATAAGTCTCTGCCACTTCAGCATCCATCAAACTGAAATCAAAGATTTTGAGGATTCCATAAGCTTGTGGACTATGAAAGGGTTAGGTCAATTACCAAAATGCCTGGTAAATGCAATGAGATAGTTTCTCCATTGTTTTTAGGTACAGAGGAGAGAATGGTGGGCTCATCTTCATCTTGAAGCACAGGTCAACTTGCTGCTTGACAATGAGCAAGGTGAGGTGGAAAGGGAGGTGGAAACCAGTATGATATCAGCTATCTCCACATTGGAAGCCCTTCTCAATGAATTCCCCTACTTTCTCACTAGCTCAGGAATCAGCTCTAGCTTCTGGAACCAACATGGAACTTCAAATGAGTTCAGTTCAGTTATTCCAACAAGCAAAACATGTCATTAGACAGATATATGGTGGGACTTCTAAAGGCTGGGAATCGCAGTCCTTGTTGCTATAGAGATCTGCTAGCCTTATCAGCACAGAACTGTAGAATCCACCCTTCACCGCACCCGGCCTCCAGGGTTACTAACTCCTGTCACAGATGCAAAGATGCTGAAAAGCACATGGCATGGCGCAGTAGGCACAAGCTTTGACAGTCCAACAGGCTTGGCTTCCAATCTTGCCTCTACAACTTCTTTTTTATTGGACCATGAGGGAGCTCACCCCTGAGTGTCAGTGTTTTCCTCTGTAAAATGGCGTCAATAGTCCCTGCCTGCCCAGCAGAGACAAGACTACCCATGAGCAGAGGCTAGCTCCAGCTGGTACAGGTCAGAGGCATTCTGGGGGAAAAGGTGAGGGGTACCTGGATGAGGAAAGTGGGGATGGGGGTGGGGAGGGAGCAGTAAAACTTGGTGTGGGTCATTTACAAGGAGAGATCCATCAAGTCCAAGACTGTGACTTGTCATCTCACCTTCAGGAGAACCATTTTTGAAAACTGTTTCACAGAACAAATAGGAGCTATACTACATGGGAAGTTGAATGCAATATGTGAGAATTATCAAAATAAAAAAATGTTTCTCTATCGTTTTCCAAAAAACAACCCCCCCCCCCGAAAAAAAATCAGTCCCTGCTTGGAGGTTGTTCCGAGGGCTAAGCAAAGTTGTAAATGAGACATGCTGGCATTTATATACAGAATGGATAAACAACAAGATCCTACTGTATAGCACAGAGAAGTATATTCAATATCCTATGATAAACCATAATGGAAAACAACATTAAAAAAGAATGTATATATATGTAAGACAGAATCACTTTGCTGTACAGCAGTAATGAATGCAATGCTGTAAATCAGCTATATGTCAATAAAAGACGTGCTGGCATACAGTACGTGTGTGATATTGGTTCCCTGTCTCTTCTCTGTGGGATACTTGTTCACATAGATGGTTCATATGTGCACAGCTATGCAAATGCTGTGTAGTTAGGGTGGCGCTAGCATGTATCTCCCCTAAAGTCCATGCATATTCATAGGGCAACATGGCTACACTCACTCAAGAAGTGAAAGGGGGTGTGAAAGTTGATGAGAAGTCAATTCCAACTCACGAGCCTGGTAGACAAGTCTTTTCAGAGTCAAAGCAACCTATACCCTAAGGTCATGGTGGGTTTCCACATGCTGTGACTACCCTGCCCCTACCCTCCACTTCCATTTGCTTTGCAACTCTACTGGCTGCTCCCCATGGTCCCCCAAACATACCAAGCTCACTCCTGGTTCCATTCTCAGGGCAAGACCCATGCTATTCTTCTATCTACAACTACAATTACTTGTTTCATTTGAAAAGCAATCTCAACTTTTTAAAAGCTCTCCTAGCATCTCATATCATATCTTCCCAAGCCCCCTTGGCAGTTTTGGGGAGAGGTGTGTGTGATAAGAATCCCCCTTGAGGATTTACAGCTTTATAGCTGAAGGATGGGAGTAACAGAGGTGAATTACTTGCCTAAGATCACACTGCTGATTCATAGCCAAGAGAGATCAGAACCCAAGCCTTCCAAGACCTGGTTAACAGTTTTGCTCCAACCTCTGGTAAAAAAGTTTTGTGCTATGCTCAGCTTAGTTGTTCAGTCATGTCCAACTCTTTGAGACAGCATGGACTGTCGCCCACCAGGCTTATCTGTCCATGGGGATTCTCCAGGCAAGAATACTGGAGAGGGTTGCCATGCCTTCCACCAGGGGATCTTCCCAACCTAGGGACCGAACCCAGGTCTCCCGCATTGCAGGCAGATTCTTTACCAGCTGAGCTACCAGGGAAGCTCAATTTTAGGCCTTATCTTAGCAAAGCTCACATTTTACTAGGGCATATAAGCATGTAACAACAACCATAAAAATGACAATGTTGGAAGGAAACCATCTGAAAAGGCTACATACTGTATGATTCCAGCTATATGATATTCTGTAAAAGGCAAAGCTATGTTAATATTGTAATGATCAGTGGTTGCTAGAGGGATTGGTGGTGGTGGTAGAGGGGAGGTGGAGGTGAAGCAGAGAGGATTTTTAGGGCAGTGAAAATATTCTGTATGATACTGTAACTATAGATATATGTCACTATACCTTTGCCCAAACCCACAGAATGTACAACACCAAGAGTGAACCATAATGTAAACTATGGACTTTGGGTTATTATGTGTCGATGTAGGTTCATCAATTACAACAAAGGTACCACTCTGGTGGGGATGTAGACTATGGGGGAAACTATGCGTGTGTGGGGGTAGGAGGCATATGGGAAATCTCCACACCTTCTCTTTAATTTTCCTGTGAATCTAAAATTGCTCTTAAAAATAAAAGGCCTTACTTTTAAAAAGACAGAAGAAAAGCACATTGAAAAAAAAGACAGTGCCAGCAATGATAAAATTATGTACAAGTTCCCAAATCAGTACAGAGGAACAAAGGATGAACTCTGTTAATTAATTCTGTATGGAGGAAGCAGATTGGTCAGGTAAGGTTTTAAAGAAGAGATGACACCTAATCAGGGTTTTGAAGGATGGCTAGGAAATTGCCAAGAGAAGATAGGTGGTTAGAGGCAGGGATCCAGGCAGAGGAAAGTGCACTTGTAAAAGCATGGACACGTTGAATGGGCATGGTGTATTTGGTAAACCACAAGTGATTCAAGATGGGTGGATCATCAAGTTCAACAGGAAGTGAAAGGAGGTAAGGCCAGAGAGGTAGGCAGGGTCTAATTATGGAAGGTCTCTAAGTTGTGCTAAGGAACATATATTTTACCCTAGAAACTGGTGCTTCCCAAACCTCAGGCAATACTGTTTTGCATTCTCAACTTTTTTCATGCACCACCTATACTACTATTTACTTACTTGGCCATTTTATTAAAACAGATTTACTCTAAAAACACTTAATTTTGCCCTAATTAAAAAATATGAGTAACTGTGGGTTGGATTTACTAGTTATATTTTTCCTAATGCACATTAAAATATGCCCAGAACTCTGAAAGGCAAAAAAAGTTTTGTCTATACCACGTGCAAATGAACTCCTGGGCCACCTGGGATGTGCAGGGTACATGCTGGGAGCAATCCTGACCTCCTCTCCTGAAATTAGCAAGCTTTGGGTTCATAGCAAGGGAGTGTGGGGCAGATCATTCTGGGGACTTTGCTAGGCATGGCCGGGAGAAGGGCAAATGTGGAGGCAGGGAGCCTAGTTCTGGAATGGGCCAGAGATAATAAAGGCCTGGACTCAGACACTGACAGTGTGATAAGAGGAGCAGTTTCCAGGTCTCAGAGAAGACTCGACAATAAAGACTTGTTGAATGAATGGATGGATGGGTGGGTGGAAGAGTGTAAGTATGAGATGAGGCAGCAAGAGGAGCTGACTCCCAGGTGTCTAGTTTGGGTTCCTGGACAGATGATGGTGTCAGCAAGTGAAAATGGAAAACAGAAAGGGGAGCTTCTCTGCAGGGGTGGAGGGTGGAACATGAAGATGTGCTCAGCTGAGTGTGAGAGGCTTGTGTACTATTCAGATGGAGATGGAGCAATCCACTACGTTAGTTTGAGCTGGAGGCAGAGGTTTGGAGGCCAAGCTTCTGGAGGTAGTCTCTGGGTGTGGTCTCAACCACCAGGGGAGAGGGTGTAGAGTAGGAGGAGACACAGGTCTGAGACAGTGCTCTGAGGAAAGAAATCTGCATGTAAGGGTGGGCAATGGAGGAGGTGTTTTTTTCTCCATGAAGCATTTCCTAGTAACCACAGGACAGACTGCCTCCCATGGTCAATGCATTGCTCCCTCCCTTAGACCACTAGCTGACTGTCTCCTGTGCTTCCCTCCTCTCTTTGACCAGTTTGTGGGCAGCTTGGGCCTGGGAGGCTAACCAGCCTTTCTCTAGTTAGCCTGGTGAGCATGAATGTTCAACCAAGGCTTCTGGGACTGCCTAGGGATGGTGAGTGTGCAGGTGCAGTGTTGGGGGAAGCCAAGGGCTAAGAAGTGAAGCAGGGCAGGAGGTGGAGTGAGAGAGAGAAGGAGAATTGGTCATGAGACTCCCTTCTCAGGCAGCCAGAAGCTGGTCCAGTAGTTACCGCTTCCAGGATGACCTTGGACTGGAGCTGGCATTGAAGATGCAGAGCAGTTTTTAAAAGATGAAATGGCAGTCAGTAACTGTCCTGAGCTGTAGCACCAGCAGTTACATGGAAAGTTACCCTCAAGCTCCCATCGTGGCCTGTACAGAGCATCTCTATTTAACACCAGCAGGTCCTGAGCTTCTGTGGCAGAGATGCAGGATGCTAGCAGCTGGCAGTTGGGCCATTGACCTAATGGTGGCCTTAGAAGAGTGTGTCCACGGAAGATGCCAAAGAAACTCCAATGCCCAGAACCTTTGCTACTGGCTCAGTCCACCATAGGGGCCCCAATTCAGCCCATCCAAGAGGCCAAACCAGAACCTGCTCTGACACGTGGGCCCCCATGGCCATCAGCCTGCATGGCAGCACATCCCAGGTCACTTTTGGTAGCTTCCCTCCCACTACACCCCATGAGACTCCCGTTCTAGGGCTGCCCCTAGGACTGCTTGGCTCTGGACAACTTCCTTCAACCTGATGGCCAGCTGAGTCCCCAGGGAAAGGCTGGACAACCCTCTGGGCCTGACATAGCAGGCTTTCAGCAAGACACCTATTTGCTGCTTTCTGATGGTAAACTGGTATTAAACTTAGCAAAAATTTTTTCTTTCTTCCCACTGGCCTGAATGGTAGCTGAGGGCCTCCCCAACAGGTAAAGAGGAAAACCACAGGCTTCTCTGCGAGGAGAGATGCTGAGAAGGGAGGGGGGCACCATCCAGACAGAGGGAGGAGGACAGGGAAGGTACCCTCAGCTTAATTGCTGCTGCCTGATCGGGTGCTTCCCAGTGACCAAGGAAAAAGCAGGAAGGAAAAGAGCTGGTGGGGAGTGAACAGGACAAGAGAAGTTGCGTCCATGTTGCTCTTGCACAGTCTGGGATGGTGGGCTAGGAAAAGTTGTCTGTAGATCCCGTCTCCCTGATTTCCACGCTGTTAGCATCCAGGAAGGGGTTGTTGGGGAGAGCTATGCCAGCACCTTTGAGTGAGTCCTTGTCTGGAGAGGGCCCAGGGGCAAAGCAGGGCACACCCAGGGTAGGAGGGCAACAAGCTCAAAGCTGGCACATGCTCCTCTCGCCCTTGCGGAGAGGAGAGCTCTCTGCCAGGGCTGGGGCAGGAGGTGGGGGCAGGGCATTACACAGCAAGAAACAGATTCATCTGGATCATTCCGTGCATGCAGCGTAGGAGGCAGAGGCAGGAGAGGTGTAGGTGTTCAGTGCAGGGCGGGGGCAGCTGGGGAGGTGAAGGCTGGAATAACAAAGGAGGCTCATAAAGGATAAGCCATGCATGGTTCCAGGTCTCTGCCTACTGGATGCAGACAGAAAGCACAGTCTTAGCAATAAACTTCAGTCCATGGCACGTTGCTCACTTCCCTGACGCTCCAGCTACCCTCCAGAGGCTACGTGGGGTTGCTGGCAAAGAGGCTGGCCCCTACCAGCTTGGGGAGCTCTGACTTATGCAATTCAGGCTGGCGCGGGAGCAGGGGAGCTGGGAGTTCACCGGCATCTCCCTCGAGCTCTCCCCGCCCCCAGCCAGCCCCTGAAAGTCACGCCAAGGGTCAGGGGCCCCCGCGCGGCTGTAGCTGGGGAGGCCCTGGCTGGAGGGGCCCCGGAAAAAGGAGGGAAGGGAAGAGAGTACCTGTTGCTGAATGCATCCCGCTTTGGCTCTTACTCCTCGGTTGCTTGTGGTGAGAGTTGCCCATCATTCTGTTCTGGACTGGCAGCCGCCCTGTGGCTGCCGCCGCCGCCTCCTCCTCCTCCTTTTCCTCCTCCTCCTCCCCCCACCTCCTCCTCCTCCTCCTCTGCCTGTGCTCCTCCCCAGGTGCTTACATCACCTCAGCTTTGCTTCTCACACACATGGCTCATCCAAATCCCACTTGTGCTCCTGGCACACATTTGTCCAGACCTGACCCTCTCACTTGGACTAGAGCCTGCTAGGAGCTTCTCCCAGCCTCTCTCTCTCTTCTCTCTTCCTCCCTCTCCCTCTCTCTCTCCCTCCCTTCCTCTCTCTCTCCCTCCCTTCCTCTCTCTCCCCCTTCCTCCCCCTCCTCCTTGCTTGGTGCTCCACTCAGGTCGAGCAGCCCAGGTTCCAGGAGAACCCTAGTGAGCCCCCATCAGACCTGCCTCTGCAGACGGGGCCAGCACGGGTGCCCTTGGGGACCCACCTTGCCAGCCCTCACCAGCCCTGGCCGCCTCTGTCCCCAGTGCTGTCATTTCTGCTGCCGCTAGCTCACAGCTCCGTCTGCAGAAGCTCGCAGGACTGAGGGGCCAATAACAGAGCCTAATCCGGGAGTGTGACAGCGACCAGTGAAGGAATGTGGTACTCGGGAGTTCTAAGTGACACAGCTCCCCGCTCCGCTGGGGGACGGATCCAGTTCTGTAAGTGACAGCTGCCAATGGACTCTGGGCTCCAGTCCTGACCGAGACCTGGGAAAATCTAGGCAGAACATGAGGCTGCCAGGCTGCAGACTGGGAACGAACGCAGCCAGATGTCTCTTGCATGCCCAGTGTGGCCACTAGGCGTACCTGGCTCCTTGTCAGACACACCTGGAGTCTCACTCCACTCTCCCCTCTTTCTCCTGCCTTGCCTCCCCGGGGAAGGGTAGTGCTGGCAGCCCAGAGATTCACAGACTGGTGCCGGGACCCTTGGCAGCCAATGAGAAGGCTCTGTCCATGAGTCACATTGTAAATCCTCTCTCTCTCACACACACACACATGCAGCTGCTCACTGCAAGTGCTGCAGCCCCATGGGATAAATGACACGGGGCAGGTTGTGCTGGATTGGCAGCTCATTCCAGCCTCAATAGCCTGGCAAAGAGGAAGGGCCATGACTCCTGGAATCAACTCTGCCAGAGCCAGACAGCCTTGAGTGACTTCACTTGCTTAGCGGAGTTGTAGTACTGCCCAAGGCTGATGTCATCAGACTCATGCTCACAGACACAGGGGGCCTGTCTGTCATGGTCACTGTGGGTGCAGGTCCAACTAGAGCCTCAGCCTGGCAGAGTTAGGGCTCTGTACTACCCATAAAGCAGAACTTTCTGACTTTGGGACAAGAGGTCTAAAGTGGGATCCATCTGTCTGTCCATCCATCCATCTACTCACCCACTCTCCCATTCAGTCTTTTAGTCATTCTTTCAACAGTCCCCAGGGATCTGCTCTGGCCAGGCAGGCCTCGTGTTAGGTGTTGGGGACACAGAGGTATAAGTCACCATCTAGGAGGGGTGACCAACGTATCCACAGACCACAACAGTACAGTGTGATCACTGCTATTCCAGGGAAAGGGTCACGTGTTGGGGGAACACCGGAGAGAAAAACTTCTCTGGTCTGGAAGAGATGGAGTTACCTTCCCAGAGGAAGTGACTCTTTGAGTGGGTCAAGAAGGATGAAGAAGAATTGGCCAGACCCAGAAAGGGAAAGGGTAGACTGCTAAATTGGAGAAGGAAATGGCAGCTCACTCCAGTATTCTTGCTTGGAGAATTCCTTGGACAGAGGAGCCTGGTGGGCTACAGTCCTCGGGGTCGCAAAAAGCCAGACACAACTGAGCAACCAACACTACTAGACTGTTAAATATTTGGTATAGTTAGTACCTGTGTGGCTTCCCTGGTGGCTCAACTGGTAAAGAATCTGCCTGCAATGCAGGAGACACAGGTTCAATCCCTGGGTCAGGAAGATTCCCTGGAGGAGAAAATGGCAACCCACTCCAGTATTCTTGCCTGGAAAATCCTATGGACAGAGGACCCTGGAAGGCTACAGTCCATAGGGTCTCAGAGTCAGACATGAATGAGCAACTAAATACAAGTACCTGTGCTAGGAACATCTTCTGCCAGGCCCCTAGACATCAAGGATCTCTTCAGCTTTCTTTAATAATTCCACACACATCCCTTAACCTCCACCTTTGTGCCAGAACAAGGCTACAGAGGGAGGCAGACACTGCCTTTAAGGCTCCCTAAAGCCCTGTTGGGGAAATAGATAATTATACTGAGCAGTCACAGGATGGTGTGATCCTTGCTTGGGCTTTGCAGCTCACTATAGAAAGTGTCAGGAGGCCTCCAAGAGGACCTACTGGAGGTCAGAAAAGAGGTCTTGGGAAATAGAGGTCCCACAACAACTGTGAAAGACAAAGTGTGAAGCATCTTGGGAAAACAGATTAATGCAAAAAACCTTAAAGATTTATGAACATAGCAAAAACTTGGAAGTAAGGTTTGGGGAAAGTTTGGTCCCTGCCCTCTTGTTCACTTATGCTGGGTCCAAGATACGAGTTTTGGTAGGTTCAAAGTTGTAAATATGGGCTGAAAAAAGCTTAGAGAGACTGGAAGAGACAGAACCACGATGTCTTGAGATGGTCCTAAAATGCATGGGATGCCCCGAGAGTCAAAGCAGAATCGAACTCAACTGGGCTGTGCACGTGGGACTCCGGATGATATTCTCAGGGGTCAGGTGAGGAAGTCTGAATAGGAACAGGCATGCTTTGGAAGCGTTTGGGGAGTAAGGGGAGGGAGGAAGCTGCTGAGGAATGAGTGAATGATAAACACACCTGTGTACACACTACCCAAGTCAACAAGTTTAGCCTAACCTGGTCTACAAAAGCCCCCCTTTAAGCAGTTTTTAAATCATCATTGCGATCTCACAATAGCCCTGAATATATATCAGTTCAGCCCACTGCGTGCTCAGTCGCTTCAATCATGTCCGACTTTTTGCGACCCTATGGACTGTAGCCCACCAGGCTCCTCTGTCCATGGGATTCTCCAGGGAAGACTACTGGAGTGGGTCGCCATGCCCTCCCCCAGGGGATCTTCCTGACCCAGGAATCGAACCCACATCTCCTGCACTGCAGGTGAATTCTTTACCCACTGAGTCACCCGAGAAATCCCTTGATCCTCTTTATAGATACCTAAATGGAAGCTAAGTGAGAGGAGGCAGCTTGTCTGAGGTCTCCACTGGCCTGTTCCACTCGGCCTACACGCCTTTGCTAGTTGCCCCCAGAGGAGAAAAGCCAACAGAAGAGAACAGATCAGCAGGCAGAGAACCCTTCTTTTCTCCCAGGGCCCCTTGATGTTTTCATTCCTCTCCCTCTTCTTGTCTGAGCTTCTTGTAAAGAGAGTCTACAGCGCGTGTTCCATGCCCTCATGTCCTCCCCTCTGCAGTCTCAGCCCTTCTTCATCCCTTACCAGTCACCAGTGTCCCCATGGCCACAGCCAGGATGCTTCAGCATCTTTTCTCATTGGGCCTTCCTGCTTTATTTGCCACCGGGAGTCACATGCTCCTTCTTGACTAGATGAACCTAACCACTACATGGGGCAGCCAGTATTTGAATCCCTGTCTGGTTATCTCCAAATTCAGCACCTTCTCCACCGTATCTCTCTTTATCATCCAAGGGGGACGGACATCTTTACTGCATTCCTCTCCCTCCCTGATCCATTCACTGAATCTCGTGAGTCGTTCCTTGTGTGCGTGTGTGCATGTGTGCTCAGTTGTGTCCAACTCTTTCAGACCTCATGGACTGCAGCCTACCATGCTCCTCTGTCCATGGAATTTTCTAGGCAAGAATACTGGAGTGGGTTGCCATTTCCTATTCCAGGGGATCTTTTCGACCTAGGGATCGAGCCTGCGTCTCCTGTGTCCTCCATTGGCCAGCAGATTCTTTACCACTGCACCACCTGGGAAGCCAAGCAGTTCCTTAGAATTGTCTCTTATCTAAGCATTTCTCACTGTCACCTCCTTTTCTCTCACCCTGACCCCAGCCACCATTACCTTCTCCCCAAGAACACTAAAGTGAACATCTTCACTGGGTTTCCTTCTTCTGTCTCTGCATTTTATAATCTGTTCAGCATCCACAATAAGCTTTTACAAACATAAAGCAAATTATATTAGTCCGTTGCTTGGAACTTTCCAATGATCTGGTTGTCTAAACTGTCAAGTACATGCTCTCTAGCAACACTCAGAACCTGTCCCAGCTAATCTCTTCACCTTCTCTTTCTTTGCTCCCTGAAACAAAACCCCTTTCCCCATTCAATCTGTGGGGTACTCATTCTATTATTTATCTTGTCCTTGTGATTTATCACTCCATGGTGCAGCCATGGAAGTAACTTTGCAAGTTCACACAGGTAGAAATGGCAGATTGAGGGTTTGAATCTACATTTCCCTAATTCAGAATCAATGTTTTCAGAACTATGGAATTAACCAAAAGCTTACAGCAATCCAAGGATTATTATTTACTAAAAATGGCTGAATCTTGATAAAAAGAATATCTTTGTGACATTTTAACTTGCCCTATTCTCATCCTCCACTCCCCAAGTCCATGGTGTCTTGAAAATCTGAGCTTGCAAAGTTATTTAACCTCCCTAGCCTCAATTTTCCATATCTGTATAATGGAGGATGAAAACATCTCACTTGCAGGCTATTGATGGATTTCTGTTAGTTTAACAGGCTTTAGGCACATGGTAGTTAAAAAGTGCTTCTCATCCCCTTCTCACCATCTCTCCTTACTGTTCCCAAATCCTACTGCCCCTCAAGCTTCAGCTCAATCTTCATTGTGCAGTGAAAGCCCACTCCTCATCCATCTTCAATCTGCAGGTCTCACTTCCTCCTCTGAGAACTTTCAGCCCTGGGTGTACGAGTCACTCACTTGTCCCTAAACACAGGTGTCCTGGAATTGTTACAAATCTTCCATGTTCTCATGAACCTTCTCTGTCCCAGCAGCCTGTGAGTACCCTGAAGGACTGGGTGGAATTTGTGTTGAGTCTGCCAGGTGCAGTGCCTGGCACAGAGGCTGTCTCAGTGTTAGCCCATGAATCAGCAAGCTACCTTGCTACTTTGCCCTGTAGAGCTTCTTTCCTCCTCTTCCTCCACATTTCCTTCGCTCCTTGACAATCTCTCCAAAAGCTCTACATGCTTGGTCCTAGTGTTCCCACTACCCCAAGAGTCTTTTGAATATGTTCTCATCCTTTCTTACTTATCAGGGTAAGCCTCCTGGCTGTGTGGTGCTTGTGGCTGCTCTTCCAGTGGGTCCACTGATGCGAGATCACTGCCCATGGAAAGGTACCAGGAAGATCAGCTACCCGTTGTGCTGAGCACTGTGCTGGAGGTGGGGTGCAGAGGCTTTAGGAAGGGGTTAGACTCACTATGGTGTCTTCACGTGGAGTTTTCGAGGGGAAAGACCTTCTCCCCAGCATGCGCATAAGCTGAGCCAGGCCAGGAGCAGCTGTGTCTATGGTGGAAGGTGCAGGTCCTCACCTGAGCGGGAGCCTTAGAGACACCAGGAGAGGTGACAGAGAAGTCCAAAGCCCGAAATAGGCAAGTCTGGAGTCCATTTCCCCAAAGGGAAAGCGTTTAAAGCTCATTGCTATCTCCTCACCAGCCACATCCAGCTGTACTTGGAGCTGGGAGAGGGGTGGACAGGGCTCAGGGGTCCAGGAGTTGGGGCTAGAGGTGGCTTCGGTCATGCTCTCACACTCTTCACAAGCCCCCTGCGGCCTGTGCATTATCAGGCCCAGCTCTGCAGATGAGAATGTGGAGACTGTGGAGAGAAGTGGAGCTGCTAAGTGGCATGGTCAGGACTAAAACCCAAGTTAGACCAACTCCAAACCTAGTTCTTCCTTCCTCTGGCCTGTCTGCCATGACCTACATGCACGCTCCTGCTGTGGGCGAACCTTCAGGTGCAAGTTCCACAAGAAGTGGATTCTAATATCTGGCTCAGACTCTGGTGGGCCCATAGCCGACCAAATGCTGGCTCCTGGCGGTTCACTCAGCACCCTGCCCAGAGGACACTTTCCCACTGCACATCAGTCACAGTCCCTCAAGCCTGAAGCACCAACTGCTCTTCCAGCCCCAAACAAGAGCTGTCTGTTTTCTATTTCTTCTCCAGGAATGCCTTTCCTTCCACTTCCATCTCTGCTTGTGAAAAGTCATACTCATCTGTCAAGACCCAGCCTTCTCCTCCATGAAGTTTACCCTCAGCCTTGCAGCAAAAGCAAATTCCCCTCCATGTGGTCATCTCAATTTATTTATTAAACTTTTCTTTCCAAACTCAAGTTGTATACGTTAACTATGTACAGCTTTTTGCTTGTCAACCATACCTCAATAAAGTGGTTAAAAAATATCCTCTTCACAAATGTCAGGTTCACTGCACATGCCTCCTCATCTTGCTTCAAGCCTCTCCTGATCTTCCCAAATGTAAACAGCTTCCTCCTTGCATTTATATTACAATACAGTGTTCCCTAAAGTGTAGTACACATTTTGCTAGTGGCATGTGAGGGAATGGTACAAGAGGGAATTTTCAATATATGTGAAGGATCCCTTTTAAGGTTTAATAGTCATGTATTTATTCTAATACATATTAAGTTCTAATAATATTCAGAGGAAAAAAATCTAATGGAGAAAATGTGTAATTTCCTGAGTACCCAAGGCTCAATTAAATGAGTTGGCTTAAAGAAAAATAACTCTTGACACACTGAACTACAGAGTAGGACCCCAGCCAGGGCGGCCCCTCTATATGCCTGATGCACCAAATAACCGAGAAGGACCTCGCCACACAGGAAGACTGGCCAAAGAGGCCTTCTGATGGCCAGCTACAAGAGACTCGGAAAAAGACTCTGATAGGGCCATAACTCCTGTGGTGGAGGCAGTCTGTGTCCCTGCACACTTGGTGCTGCCAAGGTCCCTGCAAGACAACAGCTGTGCCACCTTCACGCAACTCTCACTGTGGCAGAGCTGCCCCAGGCAAAAAAAGTCTCGTGTCTTGCATGCAGGGTCGCTTTGGTTGTGTCCGACTCTTTGCAGCCCTGTAAACTGTGGCCTGCCAGGCTTCTCTGTCAGAGAGGGGGTTCTCCGGGCAAGAATACTGGAGCATATGGGCCAATACTGGTTGCCATACCCTTCTAGAGCACTATATTTCCTGCTGTCTTAGCTGCAAACCCCCTGAGTACCTGGTGCTGCCAGAACCCCTGCGACCCAAGCAGCTGCACCATCTCCACACCTGGCCCTCACAGGGGCAAACCCAAGCCCTCCAGGGCAGCCTCAGGAGTTAAACCCCAGTGGACGACCCACATGTAGAGCTGGAAATAAAACTACAATCGAAACCCAGGGGCAGTGTGGCTAAGGAAGAAGACCCGAAACCTTCCCACCAGCTGTACAAGCTGCAGATTAAATCCACACGATTAACTAAGCAGACTCTGTCTCGATGCACTATATAAAAGGCCATTGAGAGCTCCTACAAAAGAAAATGCACTAGGCTCTGATAGCTGTGGACACTGGAGACAAGAACACAGAGGAGGAGGACCAGATTAGAATCTGAGCTGCCCCCACAGCAGGCCCAGAGATCAGCAGTGTTGGAGGGCATCCTAGGGAGGTGAGGTGGACTGTGACTCCCAGCACAGGAAAGTACTCTGACAGCAGTGACTCAAGAAAAACATGTATTATTCTTATTTTTTGACTTGTTCTGTAGATTCTTTAGGATTTTCTTTTCTTCCTTTTCCCCCCTCTGCTGTAGTTGTTGATTTTATTGGCCCTAAGAAATCCAATTAAGCTTTTTCCTTCAGTCACATTTTTCATTGTTGTCATAAACCTTTGCCTCTACATTGGGCTTTTGCAGTTCTGTGGAGTTTTCCTTCTTTTTTTTTTTTCTTTTCTCTTTTAAAAATTTTAATTTTCTTAAACCTATTATTATTTTTTCTACATTTATTTCTTTGTTTGACTTTCCTACTGCTCTTTTCCCCTTGCAGTTAATCTTTAACGTATATAAATCGTCAGTTCAGTTCAGTCGCTCAGTTGAGTCCGACTCTTTGCAACCCCATGAACTGCAGCACATCAGGCCTCCCTATCCATCACCAACTTCAGGAGTCCACCCAAACCCATTTCCATCGAGTCAGTGACGCCATCCAGCCATCTCATCCTCTGTCGTCCCCTTCTCCTCCTGCCTTCAATCCCTCCCAGCATCAGAATCTTTTCCAATAAGTCAACTCTTCGCATGAGGTGGCCAAAGTACTGGAGTTTCAGCTTTAGCATCATTCCTTCCAAAGAAATCCCAGGGCTGATCTCCTTCAGAATGGACTGGTTGGATCTCCTTGCAGTCCAAGGGACTCTCAAGAGTCTTCTCCAACACCACAGTTCAAAAGCATCAATTCTTCAGCACTCAGCTTTCTTCACAGTCCAACTCTCACATCCATACATGACCACAGGAAAACCCATAGCCTTGACTAGACGGACCTTAGTCAGCAAAGTCATGTCTCTGCTTTTTAATATGCTATCTAGGCTGCTCATAACTTTTCTTCCAAAGAGTAAGCGTTTTTTAAATTTCATGGCCGGAATCACCATCTGCAGTGATTTTGGAGCCCAGAAAAATAAAGTCAGCCACTGTTTCCACTGTTTCCCCATCTATTTCCCATGAGGTGATGGGACCGGATGCCATGATCTTCGTTTTCTGAATGTTGAGCTTTAAGCCAACTTTTTCACTCTCTTCTTTCACTTTCATCAAGAGGCTCTTTAGTTCTTCTTCACTTTCTGCCATAAGGGTGGTGTCATGTGCATATCTGAGGTTATTGATATTTCTCCTGGCAATCTTGATTCCAGCTTGTGCTTCTTCCAGCCCAGCATTTCTCATGATGTACTCTGCATATAAGTTAAATAAGCAGGGTGACAATATACAGCCTTGACACACTCCTTTTCCGATTTGGAACCAGTCTGTTGTTCCATGTCGTTCTAACTGTTGCTTCCTGACCTCTATTTAACTTTGCATATCTATTCTCTCTGTCTTTTCTTTCTCTCCTTTACTCTCAACATATTCGTTAGTCTTATTTCCATTGCTTTATCCCCCACTTGGCAACTTGCTTTAGTTTTGTTTTCCAGGTTGTGCTTAAGTTAGTTTTGCTCTTAACTGGTAGATATAATTTTTGGTTTCCTTTGTTCACTGGATCAATCTACTGTACTTTATTTTTGTTGGACTGTTTTGGCTTTGCTTGTGTGTGTATATGTATATGTGTATATTGCATTATTGTAATTATTATTTGCCTGATTTTGTAACTGCCCTTTGTCTGGGGTTCATCTTTGGTTTCTCATTTTGGGATATTGTTTTAATCTCATTTAATGCCATAACAAAACACTTGTGGAATCTTTGTTCCTGAACAGAGATCAAGCCGTGAGCCTTTGGAGTAGGAGCACTGACTCCAAGACCCTAGACTACCAGAGAACTAGCCCCAGGGAGTATCAAATAGTGAGAACTCACACAGAGGAAACCACTTGAATACAAGACCTGGCATCACCCAACCACCAGTAGCACCCTGTGCCGGATGCATCATCTAAACAACAAACAAAACAAAAATACAAACCCAATCATCAGCGGACAAGAGTGCCACCTCACTCAGCCTTGTCCATCAGAGGAAAAACAAACAAAAAAAAACAAAAACTCAGCACAAATCTCACCCTATATGAAGCTCACACAAACCACTGGACCAATCTTAGGAGGTCGGAAACCAAAAGGAAGAAAGAATTCAATCTTCTTCAAGGAAAGAATTCAACTTTCTTTGAAGCCTGGTAAAGGAGACCTTAAACACAATAAGTTAAAAAAAATAATGAAAAGGCAGAGAAATACTGCAAAAATGAAGCAACTAGAAACACCGAAGTCCAAATAAATGAAGAGGAAATAGGCAAACCACCTGAAAAAGAATTCAGAATAGTGATAGTAATGATCAAAAACTTTGAAAAGAAAATGGAGAAAATGCAAGAATCAATTAACAAAGACATAGAAGAATTAAAGAATAAACATACAGAGACAAACAACACAATTACAGAAATTAAAAATACTCTAGAAGGAATCAACAGCAGAATATCTGAAGCAGAAGAACGCATCAGTGAACTGGAAGATAAAATGGTGGAAATAACTTCTGAAGAGCAGAATAAAGTAAAAAGCATGAAAAGAGCTGAGGACAGTCTTAGAGACTTCTGGGACCATGTCAAACATACCAACATTTGAATTATAGGGGTTCCAGAAGAATAGAAAGAGAAAGGGTATGAGAAAATTTTTGAAGAGATTATAGTTGAAAATTTCCCCAACATGGAAAAGGAAATAGTCAATCAAGTCCAAGAGGCACAAAGAGTCCCATACAGCATAAACCCAAGGAGAAACATGCCAAGACACATACTAATCAAACTAACAAAGACTAAATACAAAGAGTATTAAAAGCAGCAAAGGAAAAGCAACAAGTAACATATAAGGTAAACCCCATATGTTTAACAGCTGATCTTTCAGCGGAAACTCTGCAGGCCAGAAAGGAATGGCAGGGTATATTTAAAGCATTGAAAGGGAAGAATCTACAACCATGACTACTGCACCTGGCAAGGATCTCATTCAAAATTGAGAATGGAGAAATAAAAAGCTTTTCAGACAAGCAAAAGTTACAGGAATACAGTACCACAAAATCAGCTTTATAGCAAATGTTAAAGGGACTTATATAGCCAAGAAATACAGCAGAAGAAAAAAGATCTACAATATCAACCCCAAACAATTGAGAAAATTGCAATACGACAGATCATCAAAACAGAAAATTAATAAGGAAACACAAGTCTTAAATGCTACATTAGGTGAGATGGATCCCATTGATATCTTCAGGACAGTACATCCAAATCCAGAAGAATACACCTTCTCAAGTGCACATGGATCATGCTCCAGATAGATCACATTTTGGGTCACAAATCAAACCTCAGTAAATTTAAGAAAATTGAAATCATATCAGGCATCTTCTCCGACCACAATGCTATCAGACTAGATATCAATTACAAGAAAAAAATTGTAAGAAACACAAATACATGGAGATTAAACAACACGTTCTAAATAACCAACAGGTTACTGAAGAAATCAAAAGGGAAATAAAAAAATTTCTAGAAACAAATGACAATGAAAACACAGCAACTTAAAACCTTTGGGATGCAGCAAAAGCAGTTCTAAGAGGGAAGGTTATAGCAAGTCAATCTTGCCTCAAGAAACCCTGGGATGCAACAAAAGCAGTTCTAAGAGGGAAGGTTATAGCAAGTCAATCTTGCCTCAAGAAACAAGAAAAGCATTGAATAGACAACCTAACTTTACACCTAAATCAACTGGAAAAAGAAAAAAAATTAGTGGAAGGAAAGAAATCATAAAGATCTGAGCAGAAATAAATGAAAAAGAAATGAAAGAAACAATAGTAAAGATTGATAAAACAAAAAGCTGGTTCTTTGAGAAGATAAAAAAAAATTGGCAAACCTTTAGCCAGACTCATCAAGAAAAAAAAATCAAATCAACTAAATTAGAAATGAAAAAGGAGAGGTTACAACAGACAATGCAGAAATACTAAGGATTATAGGCAACTATTATGAACAACTATATGGCAATAAAATAGGCAACCTGGAAGAAATGGACAGATTCTTAGAAAAGCTCAATCTTCCAAGACTGAACCAGGAGGAAATAGAAATTATGAACAACTCAATTATAAGCACTGAAATTGAAGTTGTGATCAAAAATCTCCCAAAAAACAAAAGCCCAGGACCAGACGGCTTCACAGGAGAATTCTATCAAACATTTAGAGAAGAGCTAATGCCTCTGGACGACAGAGGATGAGATGGCTGGATGGCATCACTGACTCAATGGACGTGAGTCTGAGTGAACTCCGGGAGCTGGTGATGGACAGGGAGGCCTGGCATGCTGCGATTCATGGGGTTGCAAAGAGTCGGACACGACTGAGTGACTGAACTGAACTGAACTGAATGCCTATCCTTCTAAAACTCTTTCAAAAACCTGCAGAGGAAGGAACACTTCCAAACTCATTCTACAAGGCCACCAGCACCCTGATACCAAAACCAGGCAAAGACAACACAAAAATAGAAAACTACAGGCCAATATCACTGATGAACATAGATGCAAAAATCCTTAACAAAATTTTAGCAAGCAGAATTCAGCAACACATCAAAAAGCTCATCACTCAGTTCAGTCAGTCAGTTCAGTTGCTCAGTTGTGTCCGACTCTTTGCGATACCATGAATTGCAGCACACCAGACCTCCCTGTCTATCACCAACTCCCAGAGTTCACTCAGACTCACGTTCATCGAGTCAGTGATGCCATCCAGCCATCTCATCCTCTGTCGTCCCCTTCTCCTCCTGCCCCCAATCCCTCCCAGCATCAGAGTCTTTTCCAATGAGTCAACTCTTCGCATGAGGTGGCCAAAGTACTGGAGTTTCAGCTTCAGCATCATTCCTTCCAAGGAAATCCCAGGGCTGATCTCCTTCAGAATGGACTGGTTGGATCTCCTTGCAAAAAGCTCATACACCATGATAAAGTTGGGTTTATTCCAGGGACGCAAGGAATCGTCAAGATATGCAAACAATCAATGTGATACACCACATTAACAAATGCAAAGATAATAGCCATATGATAATCTCAATAGATGCAGAAAAACCCTTTGACAAAATGGTCATAGAAGGAACCTACCTAAACATAGTAAAGGCCATATATGATAAGCCTAAAGCAAACATTATTCTCAATGGTAAAAGACTGAAAGCATTCCCTCTAAGATTAGGAAAAAGACGAGCTTTCACCTCTATTATTCAACATAGTTCTGGAAGTCCTAGCTTCAGCAATCAGAGAAGAAAAGGAAATAAAAGGAATCCAGATTGGAAAAGAAGAAGTAAAGCTCTCACTGATCGTGTACATAGAAAACCCTAAAGAGAGTATCAGAAAATTACTAGAGCTAATCAGTGAATTTAGAAAAGTTGCAGGATACAAGATCAATACACAGAAATCACCTGCATTTGTATATACTAACAATGAAAAATCAGAAAGAGAAATTAGGGAATCAATCCCATTCACCATTGCAACAAAAAGAATAAAATATCTAGGAATAACCTACCTAAGGAGACAAAAGAACTGTACACAGAAAATTATAAGACACTAATGAAATGAATCAAAGATGACATAAACAGACGGAGAGATATTCCATGTTCCTGGGTAGGGAGAATCAATATTGTGAAAATGACTATACTACCAAACACAATGTAAGATTCAATGTGATCCCTATCAAATTACCAATGGCATTTTTCACAGAACTAGAACAAAAAATTTCACAATTCATATGGAAACACAAAAGACCCCACCTAGCCAAAGCAGTCTTGTGAAAGAAGAGTGAAGCTGGAGGAATCAAGCTTCCTGACTTCAGATTATGGTAAAAAGCTACAGTCATCAAGACAGTATGGCACTGGCACAAACACAGAAATACAGACCAATGGAACAAGATAGAAAGCCAAGAAATAAACCATGCACCTATGGGTACCTTATTTTTGACAAAGGAGGCAAGAATATACCATGGGGAAAAGAGAGCCTCTTCTGTAAATGATGCTGGGAAAACTGGACAGCTGCATGCAAAAGAATGAAATTAGAACACTTCCTAACACCATACACAAAGATAAACTCAAAATGGATTGAAGACCTAAATGTAAGACTGGAAACTATAAAACTCTTAGAGGAAAACATAGGCAGAACACTTGAAGACATAAATCAAAGCAAGATCTTCTATGACTCTCCTCCTAGACTAATGGAAATAAAAAGAAAAGTAAACAAGTGGGACCTGATTAAACTTAAAAGCTTTTGCACAGCAAAGGAAACTCTAAGCAAGGTGAAAAGACAACCCTCAGAATGGGAGAAAACAACAGCAAATGAAACAACTGACAAAGGATTAACAAACAACCCAATCAAAAAGTGGGAAAGAGATCTAAACAGACATTTCTCCAAAGAGGACAAACAGATGGCTAACAAACACATGAAAAGATGCTCAACATCACTCATTATCAGAGAAATGCAAATCAAAACTACAATGAGATATCATCTCACACTGGTCAAAATGGCCCTCATCCAAATGTCTACAAACAATAAATGCTGGAAAGGGTGTGGAGAAAAGGGAATGCTCTTGGACTATTGGTGGGAATGTAAATTGATACAGCCACTATAGAAGACGGTATTGAGATTCCTTAGAAAACTGAATAAAACCACCATATGACCCAGCATCTCCACTCCTAGGCATATACCCTGAGGAAACCAAAATTGAAAAAGACACAGGTACCCCAATGTTCACTGCAGCACTATTTACAATAGCTAGAACATGGAAGCAACCTAGATGTCCACTGAATGGGTAAAGAAGCTGTAGTACATATACACAATGGAATATTACTCAGCCATAAAAAGGAAAGCATTTAAATCAGTTCTAATGTGGTGGATGAACCTAGAGCCTATTATACAGAAAGAAGTAAGTCAGAAAGAGGAAAATAAATATTGTATGCACTAATGCATATATATGGAATCTAGAAAGAGGATACCAATGAATTTATTTGCAGGGCAGCAATGGAGAAACAGACATAGAGAATAGACTTAGGGACACGGGGAGAGGGAAAGAAAGGGTGAGATGCATGGAGAGAGGAACATGGAAACTTACATTACCATATGTAAAACAGATAGCCAACAGGAATTTTCTGTATGGCTCAGGAAACTCAAACAGGGGCTCTGTATCAACATAGAGGGGTGGGAGATGGGAGGGAGGTTCAAAAGAGAGGGGATATATGTATACCTATGGCTGATTCATGTTGAGGTTTGACAGAAAACAACAAAACTCTGTAATATCCTTCACTAAAAAAATAAATTAATTAAAAAGAAATAACTCAGTATCTCTAAAGTATATTGAGTTACTTACACCTTCCTCCCAGTGCTGTGGCCAGACCTGCCATAATGGCCAAAAACTGCTTTCAGAAGGGCTACTTTAGTCCCCGTCAGGCTCAACTTCTGCACCAGCGTAGTGGGTACATGGGTGTGTTCACTTTGTTATCAATGTGAGTACTTTTTGATGTGTACTTCTGATGTATGCATTTTTGGTGTGTATGCTAATTACCCATAACATTTATTTTTTAAAATGCAGCTGACATTTTTAAAACAAGCTCTCACTCAAGGGGAGCTTCTGAACACTTTGTATTTTGGGCCCATGTGACAAGGTTGGTGATGCCATTAACATCCAAGTAAGGGAGGCTGTGGCTATATAGAAAGTGGGTTTAGGGAAAGCAGGAGGCTGGATGTGTAATTTGGAGCATGTTTTCTTCTTTGGCGCCTGTCCCAGGAAGAAAACCAGAGCTCCTTCTGAAAGCTGGTGCTGATGAGTCGCAGGCTAAGGGGGTGGAAGCAGCCTGGATCATAAACGCACATACATCCCAGAGGCTGAGCTAAGAGGCTGGCATGGGGGACAGAGTGCTGGCTGGATGCTTCATAATCTTGGGTGGGTCCTGGGCCTCTCTGAGCCCCATTTAGTTTCCACTTGGTTCGTGAAATATATGGACCTAATTGCTTCCTGAGGGTCCTCTCAGCTCCGACATTTGGAAAGGGTTTGTCCTAGGAGGCAGTGTTCTGGTCACAGAGGACACAAGACTGAGAGGTCCTAGCTGCTGCCCTCAAGGGGCTACCAGACCTCAGTTTTTCCACTATACTTGCCCCTGGGAATAGACCAGTACCAAGTTCCAGAGTAGAGGAGTCTCTAGAGACTTGCAAGGGAAACCCCAGCCAGGGCTAGAAATGTGCAGAGAAATGTGTGAAGTAGACTGGGGGAAGCAACAGAGGGTAGTGGAGAGCTGGAGTGTGCATGCTGCCCACGGCTGACCCTGGCTCCCAAGCACTCAATGTCCAATCTGGGAAACCTCTCTGCTGGCTCAACCCAACCTATCTGTGGTCCACAGGCTGCCAACAGCTTGACAGTGTGCCTCCCACGAGCTGTGTCTGCCAGTCCTCTTGATCCCATACTCCATCATCTGTATACTGATGTATAAATGGTATTCATGTAATACTGTGCTAATCAATCTTATAAATGATAAAACATTAACAAATATGGAAATTCAGGTATGATTAAAATGAATGTTAATAGGAATGTTAATATTCTGTTCCTGCCTTGATGGATTATGCGCCCACTTTGGAAGCCACGGGTCTAGTGAATCACCCAGCCTTACAGCCAGGTGATGGAAGAAGGACCAAAGCAGAGGAATAAACATGTGTTGTTTCAGGCTTTGTTCTCAGTGCTCTGCATGCCCTCATCATTCATTCATTCAATAGATTTCATTGAGCTTATTATGTCTAGGCCCTGTGCTAGGCACTAGGAGACAAAGAGATAGACAGGATACACACAAGGAGTTTACAGTCCAGTCAGAGGAGACAAACAATAATCAAAGACACAAATGACCAAGGTAGGGCTGCTGCTGCTGCTGCGGCTGCTGCTAAGTCGCTTTAGTCGTGTCCAACTCTGTGCGACCCCAGAGATGGCAGCCAACAAGGCTCCCCCGTCCCTGGGATTCTCCAGGCAAGAACACTGGAGTGGGCTGCCATTTCCTTCTCCAATGCATGAAAGTGAAAAGTGAAAGGGGAGTCACTCAGTTGTGTCTGACTCTTCACGACCCCATGGACTGCAGCCTGCCAGGCTCCTCCGTCCACGGGATTTTCCAGGCAAGAGTACTTGCCATTGCCTTCTCTGAAGGTAGGGCTAGCTTGTGAAAAATGCTATGACATGGCAATATGATGGCAAACCATGGATGAGGGTGTGGGGAGCTAGTTTGAATAAGTTGTCAGGGAAGGTCTCTCTGAGCTAAGAACTGAGGATGGACTGGAGCCAACAGAGGGAACAAAAAATGCCAAGTCCATGAGGTGAAAAGGATCTTAGTGTTTTTGAGAAATGGAAAGGAGGCCAGCGTGTCTAGGGAGGTGGTGGTGGGGGAGGGGGGATTTTAAATACAATGGGAAACTGTTGGAGTTTTAAACTAGAGAGTGACAAGATTTGATTTAAAAAATTTAAAGGCCACCATAGGGGCCTTTATAAGGGCTTCCCTCATACCTCAGTTGGTCAAGAATCTGCCTGTCAAGGAGGCAATGCAGGAGACCCCGGTTCGATTCCTGGGTCAGGAAGATTCACTGGAGAAGGGATAGGATACTCACTCCAGTATTCTTGGGCTTCCCTTGTGGCTCAGTTGGTAAAGAAACCACCTGCAATGCGGGAGACCTGGGTTCGATCCCTGGGTTGGGAAGATCTCTTGGAGAAGGGAAAGGCTACCTACTCCAGTATTCTGGCCTGGAAAATTCCATGGACTGTATAGTCCATGGGGTTGCAAAGAGTCAGACATGACTGAGCAACTTTCACTACGGGGGCTCGAGTAGAAATGGGGCAGTGAAGAGGCTACCATTCTCGTCCAGGCAAGAGATGACAGACTAGGGTCAGGGCAATGAAACCAGCAAGAAGCAGGCAAGCATAAGATATATTTAAACCTTGTGACAGCCTTACAGTAATGCTCTTGAAAGGCCAGTGTTATCATTTATGAGGAAAATGAGGCCAAGAGAAGTTAACTTGTCTAAGATCACACAGCTTGTAAATGATAAAAGCAGGATTCAACCAGGGCTGCCTGGCTACACATTTCCATCCTACTCAGAATCCTAATTCTGTTTCCTGCTCCAGGGACTTGTTCACCAAGACGACACAGGGTCTTCCTGTTTCAATCCTAAAAACCACAGTGAAAAGGGGATTGAAGACTATTTGACCCAGCACTCAGCCAAGGGTATATAAATGATTAAAACAGTCAATTTGTCCTGTTTTCGTAAACATGCTGAGTTCACCAGAGCTCAAAGTAAGGGAAAAACCATTCTTTCCTTTAGAGGGGGAGTGGACAGGAGGACGGTGGTGATGGTATATTTGGAAAGAGAAAAATAAAAAGCTGCCAACTTGTGCCTTCAAGGAAAGCCCAGGGACGCAGGCCAAGGCAGGGGAAATGACTTGCCAAATCCCTTTCAGTCCCCAAAGTTGTACATGTGAAAAAGAAGGCGGAATTGTTCCTGCCAAAGACATGAAGTCCTTTACAGAGTACTTTGTTAGCAAAGCCTAGCATCCCTGTCACTATGCAAAGCACGCTGGAACGTTGCCATGGCAACAGGCAGCCAGGCACCTGAATCAGCTCAAGGGCTGCCTCAACAGAGAGGCCCAAGCCCGTGGGGATATCTCCCAGAGGCAGGGGGCAGAGAGGTGCGAGCTGATTTTGTGTACGTTGATGAAGATCCCTGAGCTCACTTCCAGGTTCCCAGGGTCCAAAGCCTGTGTCTTGGGGGAAATACCTTTGGCTGGCAGATTTGCCTAACTTCCCTAAAACACAGCACCCTAGGTTGGCAGGATCTGATCTTTTCCCCTGGTTCTCTCCTGGCATTGGGGTAGAGAGAAGAACAGAGAGCAGTAGTGACATGAGGGTAGAATGGGTGGTGCCACTGTCCAAGTTAGGTGGCTCTGGAAGAGGGGCAGGTGTAGGGAGTGGGGAAAGAGCTCAGCTTGGCCACTGGGTGTGCATGGTGCCTCTGGGCACAGCTGTCTGGGAGGCAGTGAAGATATGCAGTCTGGAACTCAGAGGAGGTCAGGGCTGGAGCGTCATATGGAGCAGTCACTACCTCTCAGGATATATAAAGGCAAAAATTAGATGAGCCAGTCCAGTTTGAGTGGGAAAAATGGAAAGAGAAGGGAGTATTGATGTTTACATTTGGAGTCCTGACTTTTTGTGTCTCTCCCTGGCTCTCCAGTAGCAGCCTTCCTGATGCACTAGATAAACTTTCAGGGAGGCACCTACCATGCAGACCAGTGCCCTCCTGCAACTGGCTGGGCCCTTGGTAATCAGGCAGGCAGCTGGCACCCTTGACACGAGGATTTTCTGGAAGAGGGACTTGATAATCCCAACGGGTCATAAGGAATTAAGGGGCAAGCAGAAAAGTATTGGGAAGCTATCAGGCCAGCCGTGGCAGAAACAAGTTTTCCAAAATTCTGATTATCACTTGAAAGTTCACATTTTATCTTTAGTAACAGACACTGTCAGCTGTTTTCCTTGAAGTGACAGGCTCACTCCGTTCATTTTTGAGAAAATGTCTGCCAAATACCCAAGTCTGAATAACCATAGTTTGTCTGTCAGTTGTCCTTTCAAGTAAAAATGATGTTCTTTGAAAAGAGAGGCCTGTTGATCTCACACCTCAAACAACTGCACAAGAGATTTTGCTCAAGACCAACAACATCAGCCTTCGGCATCAACATAAGTGCTTTATGTGTTCTTCCCGTTCTGTCACACAGAAAATTATAAAGATCTGAACTCAAGGGTCAAGATTTAATCAAATTAACAACTTTTACTGCTTTAGCAAAGCCATTCTTCAGTATAACTGACTTTAAAAATAACTGAGTGTGTGTGGTGATGAAGTACTCAATGACCGCTAGTACAAGTTGGTGCCACTGCTCTGATCCACACTAACGAGCCAGCGGTTTTGCCTTTGGTACAAACACCAGCCTCATGAAAAAGGTAAATGATGCCTCAGTATTATCTTGAAAATAGCTCTGACCTTGCACATCCCCTGAACGGGTCCCAGTAACTCCAAGGGGGTCTGTGGACCACACTTTAAGAACTGCTGGTTTAGAGCAATTCTTGCCCAGGTCCATGGGGTAACTTACGGAAGGTTTATTGCGTATTATCTGTGGGCATAGCAGGTTGGTAAGACCAAGATGTCCAGTCTTAGAGGAACAGAGAAGTCAAATGTGATGGATGCATGTTGTGTCAGAAGTAATAAACTAGATGTGCATACAGCAGCATGGGGGAACTTTAAAAACTGAGTGGTGAGGGGAAAAAATAAACAGTATATGAGGTATGGTTCAGTACCACTTATGTAAATTAAAAACACATATAAAAATAAAACACTACATATTTTTCAAAGACATACAGCTTAACCTCATTTTATTGTGCTTTACTTTATTGTGCTTTGAAGATAGCGCGTTTATTTAAAATTTTATTTATTTAGCTGCGAAGGGTCTTAGTTACAGCATGTATGTGGGATCTTTAGTTGCAGTATGTGGGATCTGCTCTTTGACCAGGGATTGAACCTGGGCCCCCTGCATTGGGAGTGTGGAGTCTTAGCCACTGGACCACCAGGGAAGTCCCCAATAGTGAGTTTTTTGTTCTTGTTTCTTTAACAACAAAAAGGTATCTGAAGGTATGTGGCAACTCAGCATTGCCAGACAATGGTTAGCATTCTTAAGTCATAAAGTATTTTTAAATTAAGATTTGCACCCTTTGCTTTTTTAGACACAACACTATTGCACACTTAATACACTACAGTATAGTGTAAACAGCTTTTATATGCACTAGGAAACTAAAAATAAAACACAAAACCAACCCTTTGTGTGACTCACTTTATTGTGATATTTGCTTGATTGCAATGTTCTGGTCCTGGACCCACAACATCTCCAAGGTATGCGTGTATTTCCAAGAACATATACCAAAACCCACTAGAGAGTGGATGGTAATGGGGATACAGGGTGAAAGGGAAAGATAAAATAATAGTGAACAAAAATTTAAAGAACCTTGCATGGATAGATAATAGTGTGCAGAGCAATATATTTAACTGTGCCCTTGAGGGGATAGGACAGAGTGAATACGAGGTGGAAAATAGTCTACTCTTTCAAGAGCTCCCATGGTGAAAAGCAAGGGGGATGGCTGGAGAGATGTCCTGAGAAAGAAGTGGATGGAACGTCTGTGTTTTGCCTTCTATCAACCTACCAAGCATGCATTAGCTTGGGTTACCACTGTCCTCTTATCCAGAAAGGTAGGGGAGGGCATGGAAGGCGGTTCCACTTGCTGGCTCCTATTTTCTCTGGAAAGCAGGAGATGAGATCATTGCTAGAAGATGGTATGTAGTTGGGGTTTGAAGAGCCAGGGAAGACGTGAAGCAGCTATAGAGACTAGAGAAAAAGAAGTAATTCCAGGCAGCACTGAAGGCCCAGCTGGAGACTGAGGAACCTTTGAGATGGATGGGAAGAAAATTGCCTTGGTTTTTCATTCATTTATTTAGTCAATTAGTCAACAAATATTTATTGAATGTCTGTTATGTGCAAAAAGATTGCAAATCTTGGGAAAGCATAAAGAGTAAAATAGGCATAGTCCCTATTCTCATGGACCTGCCAGCCTAGGAGTGTGTGTGTGTGTGTGTGTGTGTGTGAGAGAGAGAGAGAGAGAGAGAGAGAGACAGAGGTGGGGGGAGGTGTGTGTTAAGTGAGTACATAAATACCAATATAATTAAACTATGATAATTGCAAGGAAAGGAAGAAGGTACAGGATGTTGAGAGAATATACTGATGAGAATATAATCTGGGACCTCTGCTGGTAAACAGAGATCTCCATCCTCATTTTCAACAGCTGCACAGTACCTCACTGTAGGATTGCTCCGTAACTAACTTAGCTAGTCCCCTACTGTAGGGAATTTAGAATTTATTCCCTTTCTCTCCTCATCATAACCAACATTTTGATGTACATCTTTGTATGAATCTTTGGGCATTTGTTTGATTATTTCTTTAGCATGCATTTCTAAAAGTAGAATTGCCAGGCCAAAGGGTATACATGTTTTAAGGCTTTCCAAAATGCCCTGCAGAAAGGTTGTTCCTATTTACAAGGGAAAAAGTCTGCATTAAGAAATAAAAGATTAACAGTAGTCAGATCTAAGTGGTAAAAATTCTGTAAAGATTATTTTATTTTCTACATTTAAATTTCTCCTCATTTATCTACCTTCTAACCACTCCTAAGTGTATGTGTATTACTCATTAAAAATTTTTTTTGAATAGTTAATGCATATACACTGCATAAATATTAAGGGAGTACAAAAGTGAATTCACAGAAAAGTGAGTCTCCTTGAGCCCTTGCCCGGTTTTTTAGACATCCTGCTAGAGATGTCCTGTGCATATACAAGAAATTAGATGGTAGCATCTATACACATTTTTGCCACCTTACACTTTTCATTGAGCACAGTCACCTTATTTTTTAAGGCTGCATAATATTCTATGGTTATTCAGACCATTTCTACTCTTTCCCTGTTACAATTTTTTTTTTTTTACTTATTTAACAATGATAATAACAAAAGTAGGAACGGAAGAAAAAAGGCCATCTACTAAGATTAGAATATGTCTCCATTTGTTCAAGTGCTGGGTGACAGGAATAAAAAGATAAGTTTTTGTCAGCAGTCTCCAGAAAAAAAGCAGATTTATTTTTAGTCTCGAGGTCTGGAACACTTGTGCTTTTACTAAGCAGTTGATTTGCTTTTATCTGTGAATCTTATAACTGATCGGGGCTTCCCTGGTAGCTCAGATGGTAAAGCGTCTGCTTATAATGCGGGAGACCTGGGTTCGATCCCTGGGTTGGGAAGATCCTCTGCAGAAGGAAATGGCAACCCACTTCAGTATTCACGCCTGGAAAATCCCATGGACCAAGGAGCCTGGTGGGCTACAGTCCATGGGGTCGCAAAGAGTCGGACACGACTGAGCAACTTCACTTCACTTCACTTCTTCACTTTATAACTGATCATGCCTCTCCTTTCTGTTATCTGACATGAAAGCTTAAAGCCAAATTGCGAGATTCACATTTATCAAGAAGGGACTTCTTTACCAGTTACCCTTGTTTTCCCCTTGCCTCATCTTTCTCTCACACAGCTAATTTTTAGGCTCTTTCCAAGTACTGGGTGTACCTTCATAAGCCACTTTAAATCCTTCTTGGAATAAGTCAAGGTATAAATCATTTTCTACAAAAATTGAGCTAATCCTGGGGTCTCCCTCCAACGCAGTCCTCAAGAGGGATGGGCAAGATACAACCAAAAGATGCCTCAAGAAAACAACAAAAACCTAATGGAAGGTCAATCGATTCCTGGGCTACATGCGTCAAAGCTGAGGTCTTCAGCTTCCAAACACGGAAAGCAATTTAGTGCTCCAGTTCCCATGGCAACTGTGTTGGAGAAGATGCAGGAGCCTGGCCTGGCGGTTGCTGGGGGAGCTCTGGCTGCTGGCCACGTGACTTCGATTCAGGCCTGAGTGTTCAGATGCTCAGGGACTTTCCATTAACAGGGAGCGCTGGATTTGAACCTAATTGAAAATGTAGTTACTGTGAAGAAAAGCATACACTGGAGACGGGGTAATAGCAAGATAGCCCTCCAATACTTGAAATTAGTTCTCACTTTCCTTTTCTTCCCTCTCCCCACTGAGAAGGAGTTTAAAAAGCAGGAGATAGAAAGTTAGTGGGAGGGATCCTCACCACTCGGTCCTTTGTCAAAGGGGCTGAAAGAGTAACTAGGGTATAGACCCATTAGCATATTTAAAGCCTCAGCCTAATTGATTGCTTTGGCCTCCATTGAAGAAAGGTTGTGTTCGTCGCAGGGGGAGGGGCTGCCTGGAGGCCGGAAGAGGAGTAGAATGGGTCAAGGTCGGTGAACATTCCCCTCACCACTAAGGGAGAATATAGATGAGTAGTCATCTGATCTGGGAGAGGGAAGAAGTAATAAGTAATAAATTCTTTCCCAATAAGTGAAAAGAGGCTTATTTTACTTTTATAATTAGGAAAATCATCTCTACTTAAGACAAGGAGGGGGATAACCAGAAGAAGATGTCATTCTCTGAAAGGGAAGTGATTAAGAATCACAGAACAAGGATCAGTTCAGACCACTACAAAAGTGGCTCACCAAAGGGAGAGTTTGAAAATGTCCTGCTTATTGTACTGGGGAGGTGGGAGTGGAGGGTCTCCTAAAGCTTATTGAACTCGCCTAAAAGCAGCCAGTTTAGAACAACCTACCAAATGGTACTAGAACTTGTCATTGACGTGTGCAAGCAGGATTACTCTGCTTCCTATACAGCAAAAAGAGAGGACCATGGCAGAGAATGGGTTGTGGAGTCTCCTTGGAAAGAGGGCTATGCTGTATCCCCAGCACCCAGAGCAGACCTGGGTGCTCAGTAAGAATGTGCTCAGTAAGGCCTTTCTTGAGAATCCCTTGGACAACAAGGAGATCAAACCAGTCAATCCTAAAGGAAATCAACCCTGAATATTCATTGGACGACTGATGCTGAAACTGAAGCTCTGATACTTTGGCCACCTGATGTGAAGAGCTGGATCATTGGAAAAGACCCTGATGCTGGGAAAGATGAAGGGCAAGAGGAGAAGGGGAAAACAGAGGATAAGATGGTTGGATGGCATCACGATTCAAAGGACATGAGTCTGAGCAAGCTCTGGGAGATGCTGAAGGACAGGGAAGCCTCTTGTGTTGCAGTTCATGGGATCTCAAGGAGTCAAACACGACTTAGCGACTGAACAACAACTACAATAAGTGAGGCCTTGCTTAAGATTCTGTGAGGCTCTTTTAATGATGACCAAGTCCTTAGGCGGGGTCCCTGCTCTCAAGCTGCCTTCAAGGGACTCACCGGAGAAGGGGGCAGACATAGTCTTGTGTTTCTGTAGATGGTAAGACTGTTCACTTCTCCCACAAACATTGCTTGAGACTTATTATTTGTTGAGCATGAGATGGGAGTAGAGGAGTGGACCTTTAAATGAGAATCTTATTACAAAAAAGCCTATAAAGTTCCCAGTTTGGGAAAGATAATATGCAACTTGTGAAAGAAGCTGCTTTTGAGATGGGCTTTGAAAGTTGGGTAGAAGTTCAGGAGGCAGATGTAGACAGGGATGGAGAAATGAGAACTGAAGTGAAGGTAAAGACATGTGAGTGGGGGAGATGATCTCCTAGGCCTTTTTCAGCTCTGCCAGTCTGGTTCTGAACTTCAGCTTCATCTTAAACAATAATCTCTCTGTAAAATCATGGCTTTGATATGCTTCTTATTATTTTCTCTAGTGTATGGAAAAATATAAGGAAAGTTCCCCTATACCTTTGGGAGGCATTTCAACTCATGAAAGTGGTTGAGGTTCCAAGTTTTGGGAAATTGTGCCAAAGGTAATAAGGAGCCACTGAGAGCTCTATCTCCAGAATTGAGAACACTGGATGGGGAGAGAATGAAGACAGGCAACTTGATCGGGCGGCTCTTGTGAGAATCTAGTGAAGGGGGCGGGTGGTGGTGGTGCAGCCCTCAACTCTGAAGAAATGGCCCAGAAGCCTGGTGTGTGCGGAGAGAAGTGACTGACTAAAGAATAGATCCCTAATTCCTGGTTTGCTGCACTCAATTCCTAATGAGGCAGGGCTCACATTCAATTCTGGCCATTATGTTCTTTCCAACATGGAAGAGTATTGTTTTTCATTTCCCTTCCCCAATTTGGGACACACTGTTACGGCTGTTTAAATAAGGTGCCAATCGGACTGGGCAATGGCAGGAAGTTTCCCCACAGGAAAGGCTCACATCAAATCCCTGCTGCCTTTGGCAAGTAGAAATCAAGCCATCTCCAAAAGAGGCCAAGAGGGCCAGACCACAGCAGCACCTTCAACAGGTGTTAATAAGAGAGAAAATTCTCCTTTTCAGTTAGCAACCTGGAAATGGAGTGTCTGCAGAGGGGCTGCAGGGAGCAGGGCGGTGACATGTCCCCAGTTCTGCTACTTGAGCAGTGTGGAGGGAAAGCCCAGAGAGCTGGGTGGCTCGGGGGAGGACACCAGCTGCCTTTTCCATTTACCACCTGGAAGGGGGGCTTCCCTTCTCACACACAGGAAAATGCCAAGCTTCAAAACGACCAGGGCATCAGCCTGGAGTTGGAGAGGCAGGTGAGAGGGACCCTGGAGGAATGGGAGAGGGGCATGGGGAGAAGATGGACTGGCAGGGCAGGAGTGGGGAGGGTCACAGAGTAGCCAGGTCCCTGTCCTACTCTCTCCTGCACTTCCAAGCCCACTTTCTTCAGCTGAGACTTCTAGCTTTGTTCCAAAAGTTGTGTGGCCTCCAGGCATCTCCCAGGAGGGTTGGCTTGGTGGCCTCCTGGCACCTCTGTGAGATAACTGAGGCTTGCTTCTCCCCCTTTCAGTTTCCAAGCCTTTCAGTGCCTGACCTTGCCCACAAGCAAGCTCACTCTCATTCCTCCTCAGTGTCAGGCACTGGGGACAGAAACTGGGAACTGGGCATCCAGTCAGGCATGCCTCCAGAGGTCCAAGAGCCCAGCTTTCTCAGAGGATGATAGGCACACATGTTGCTCCTCGTCCCATCACACTGGGAGCACCAGGAGGGCAGGGCCCCAGTTGGGCTCAGCCACGAGTCAGGGCCTGGCCCAGATGTAGTGGGAATGTGATTTATATTTTTAATTTCTTGAAGAAATTATATAAAAAAAAAACAATGCAAAATGAGATCCACGCTCACCAAACTTCCTTTCCAAGCAAGAATCAAGAGGCTTTCTTTATGTCAGAGTTTTTTCAAGCTGCTGAGATAAATACTGTATCAAGTGCATTAAGAACCAAGAGGGGGCTTTGCCTAGAGGTATCTGGGATGGCTTCCATAGAAGATGTCACTGAGGCAAAGGGTGAGGAATAAGTGAGGTTTTCCAAGGTGGAGATGACCACTGTGGTTAGGTGTAGGGAATGGTAGCATGACCAAAGCGGTAGAGGTAACAGACCAGGATGCATGGTTGGAGGCCTGCAATTAGAAGACTCTGCTGGAAGCAAATGGTAGGGGGTGATATTGGAAAGGTTGCCTGGATGCATCCTGTGGAGGGCCTTAAATTCCAGCTGGAGGAATAAACCAGGAATGCATTGTGGAGAAGGAAATCTTAACTAAAGACTGACCTGGCGGTGACATAGGAGAAGCAAGAGAGCTGGGTCAGCTGGGAGGTGATCCTGTGGCATGACATTATCTGGGACGTGCTGTCATTGTGGGAAATGCTGATGTCAACACAGGGGAAGAGGTTCTCTCATATGTTGCTGGTGGAAATGTAAATGGGCACAGCCATCTTAAGGGACAGTTTTGCAATATGTAGACATACCCCTCAAGCCAGCAATCTGACTTCTAGGGACATACAGTTGAAATTTCTACATGTACGTGGAGAAATATGCACAAGAACATTAACTGCAGCATAGTTTGCAATGGTAAGAAATAGAAACAACCTAAGTTTCTGTCACTGGGGATTAGAGAAGCAGATTTTACTCTTCATTTGATGGAATACCATGTAGCAGTTACCATGAACAACCTACATCTATATGTGTAAAAAGAACAGAGACCAAAAATACAGTGCTGAGTAAAAAAGGTAAATTTTAGAGAGCTACTTCACAAAGAATATCACTTACGACAAATTTTAAATGCATAATATACACACCATATATCGACACATAAACCTGGCCGAGATACGCATTATGGTCAAGGCAATGAAGGATGGGACTGAGAGGACAGGACAGGGACTTGAGTGGGATATGAAGTGTGTCATTTTGCTAGAAAAAAAATCTCAGGCAAACATGACACAAATGTTAACATTTGTTCATTTTGGGATGAGAGACAGAGCTGGCCACTACCACATTCAACCAGTTAAAAGCCCACAGACCTGTACTGAAGGACATCACAGCCACGATTAGGAAAAACAAGAGGGAAAATGATCCCACAGGTTCTAATAAAAGCCATTTCACAGAGCCTGGGTTCAGTGCCACACTTGCCTGCACCCAGCTTCACTAGCTTTCGGTCAAGAAACCAATAAATAAAAAGTGAACAAAAGTGACCCAAGGTGGAGAACTATGATTCGGAACATACTGCCAGGCCTGGATGCAAAGGCACTGGAGGGCAAAATTTACACATATATTCCCCACATGAGAATCAGCTTCACCCTGCAGGGTGTCTGGGTGCCATAGCCAAGGTGGCAGGTCCAGCCTTTGCAGGGCCCATGAGGAGGGCTTCTGGAGGAGAAGGAGAATAGGAGAACTTTTGGGTCATCAGATCAAGAGAGAAGGACGGTGAAATCAAAAGGTATGTGGTCTCGCTAGAACTAGAAGGTGAGCTCCAGCAAGATGTGCTCACTGATCTGTCCCTAGTGCCTAGAAAAGTGCCTGGCACAGAGGAAATGCTCACTATGTGCTATGTGCGTGAAAGGGAGTGCTGGAAAGGAGAAGTCTTCAGTGTCCCCGGCTCTGTGTCACTTTGATTGCCTAAGTCACTGGATTTCAGATGTGCCAAAGCAGCTGCTCGCAGTGTTTCCAGGGAATGTTTCCTGCTGCCTAAGACAGGAGCTGGAGACCAGGTTTGAGGCATCAGCTGAAGGAACGATGATAGAGCTACAGAGAAGTAAGGCTCCAGGAAGAGGAAAGAACCAGTAGGCTCAGGCAGGAAGTGTCCCTAAAAAATGTATGGGGAGGGAGCTCTGAGAAGCAAAATGGATACCAGAGAGAATAAGGGAGGGAGGACAGTCTTATGCCCATAAGGCACTGCTAGCTCCTAATGGCACCCTTGCGCAGATTTGAGAAAGGTGCCTTCTCTAGCCGGCACACAATTTAGAGAGCTGCTATGCGTCAAGGAGAGTTGGGGTAAATGGCCCCCAGATGCAGGCTGGATTTCAGTCCCTATTTGCTTGGGCACCCTTGTGCAGGTGCAGGGCACAACTTGCCATAGGCAGCAGTCCTGATCCCCATACCAGCCCTCAAGACAACCAGTTTCTTCCTAGTCTCCCATCATTCTGCAACTCATTGCCACATGCCAAGGGAACTGTCACCTCCCTTGCTGCCATCCCTGTTTCACAGCCCCTGCCAAGCCATCTTGCCCTGGAACACAGCAGGCCATTCCTTGGCATGAAGGCAGGTGGAGCCAACATATGAAAATCAGTTCTTGGGTGAATTTTGAATATTATTCTATAAGCAAGGACTCTGTGTTCTATTATTAGGAACATCTCAACTGCCTCCGTTAGGGAGGTACACGCTTCTCTATCCTCCCAACAGAGGTCAAGTAAAGTCCAAAGAGGCAGAGGCTAGAAAAAGCTGCTGCACTCCCTGGTGTTGCCTAAAGGAAATGCTGATGACATTTCTGCCACTCTGAAGAAGAAATACAAGGCTCGCCTACCGCCATCCCCATGTGAGCTTTTGAGGGTGCCAGAACATCTGCACTGGAAACAGTGGGGATAGAGCATCAGCCCTATCCCCAGTTGCAGTGGGACCATGTCGTCCCTTCTCAAGCAAGAGAACACGAACTCTTAATTCTGAGAAAGTGGTAGCCATCAGATGGGAACTCTGTCACTCTGCCCCTCCCACCAACAAAGTTATCTGTATTTGCTTTTTGTGAGTTCCTTTCTCCCCTGAATGATGACAGATCCTTTGTCTTCTCTCAAGGTTGCCCCTGCTCACCTTTATTTTGGATGGCATCCCATCCTATTAACTACCTTTCCTTAAACCCAAGTGGTGGAAAGTGAATTCCTATGCCTCCACTTCCTCATCTGTATTATGGGAAGAAAATAATATCTACTGTATAGAGCTGTTGTGAGGATTGAGTGAATTAATCCACATAAAGTGTCTAGCTTAGTGCTTGTTACAGAATAGGCACTCAATAAATATTGCTTATCATCATCGTCATCATCATCTTGAGTGTGAAGGGCACAGTGAAGGGCAATGAAGTGTCAATGGCACTGAACCAGGGTCTGGACAGCCAAGTCTGGGTTGGATAGCTCAGGGTTTGTTTCAGGATGGAAGCCCTACACCGAAGGCTCCTGACCACTGCCAGGCTGGATCCTGGGGCCCTCAGAGTGCATTCTTCTGCATGGCAAAGTTGGCAACCCTTTCCTCCTGACACTCTTGGCTTCCCATCTTGCCTCCTCTTCACCGTACTTTGACTTGCTCTCCTGATCTGAACTGACTGGGCAACCAAGGGCAGCTAGCGCTAGAAGCTGGCCTCAGGTGCCATGCTGCATCCAGGCATACCTTCTCTGTGCCCAGTCCAGCATGCTGTACCTCACAATGGTTGGGAGAAATCTATTAATGCTTCTCATCCTGAGACACTTGGGACTCCCTGGAACCCAATATGGGGAGACAACTAATGAGCTAAAAAACTTACTCAGGGCCAGGCTCAATATAGGCAGAGAAGATTTGGAGAGCAAGCAAAAGGCCCAGAAGTGTCTCCTCTATTATTCAGTGGCCGTAGCCTAAAGGGCTACCATTAGAAAGCTTTATTCTATGGCCACATCCATTGTTCCCAGTGAGAATACAAAGGCCCTGAGAATGAGAACACAGTGAACACAGCTGATGTTGATGGCTTTAGTAGAACAGTTTACTGAGCAAAGTCTCTGCAAACTGAGACACAATGGATGCCAGCTCCCTTCTCCCCATGCTTGGTCTGCCAACATTTACTGAGAAATACTCAAACACAATTAAGGGCAGTATAATGGAGGCGATCCCTTGGGGGAAGCATGAGGGAAAGTGGGCTCCTGGGTATGGTTTCAGGATAGTGGGTGAAAATGATGATGAAGTAAGTGTGTATAAGAAGGAGGGAACTAAGGGGGCAGCCATGTTTCAGCTTTACCATTTTCAGGATGAACAACAGCTGGAGTGCATGCACGTGACATTGCATTTTGAAAAAAAAAAAAACTGGAATTTTAATACCAGCTCTCCCACTTATTAGGACTTCCCTGGTGGCTCAGATGGTAAAGCGTCTTCCTACAATGCGGGAGACCCAGGTTCAATCCCTGGGTCGGGAAGATCTCCTGGAGAAGGCAATGGCAACCCACTCCAGTACTCTTGCTTGGAAAATCCCATGGATGGAGGAGCCTGGTATTAGCTGTGTGACTTTGGAGAAGTCATTTAACTTCTCTGAACCTCTGTTTTCCCATTTGTATAACCCTGATGATAATAACAACACTAAATTGGTAATATTATTTTGGGGCTTAAATGTGTATAAGAGAAACTAGCCGGCACAGGAGAACTCATTTATTTGTTACACCTAAATTTTGTTCTGAGCCAGCACTAGGGAATTTGCCAGCAAGGTAAAGACACTGAGAAGCAGCAACACAGGGCAAAGGTGACCCCTAAACCCCTCTCTTTGTAGTGTGTGTCCTTGAAATGTCACCAGAGAAGGGAACATAATCCTCAGCCCAGGATTTGGGAGCCAGAGTCCAGAAGGCATGGCCCATTTATCAGTGCCACCAGACTCTCAACTTTAATAAGCTTTCTGCATTCGTAACCACAGGAAGAGGAGGAAGTGGGCCAGATTCCTTAGTGATCATGAATACTGCCAGCTCACTTTTATATCGGCAAAGTGCATTCGTGATCACTCTGATTAGTTCATTCTCACATCAGCCCTCAGGGAGCCCAGAGTATTTTTCTTTTTGTTTAAAGATGTGGGAATTGGGAAGCACAAGATTTCTGCCATTTCCAACACCTGGCCTGATCAAAGCCTTCTTCTGGGTATGTGGATTGCCTTAGTACTGTGAGAATTTTAGGGATGGCTTTTTAGGGTCGATACTTTTCCAGGAAGATAGGCTGCCTTGTGTTGTCTAAGAGACTTGGTGTTTTACCTATCACATGGGGCTGTGGGCAGGCCTAGGAGAAAAGAAACTCTAAACCTTAAAAGGCTAGGAATGCAGGGCCCAGGGAGATAGGGGAACGGACCAATGAAAGCACTTAGCAACATCCAAAGACCAATGGTGGATGAGCCCCACTGTTTCCATGAGGCAGCCTTGATTATCATTGGCTATGAACAAGAAACTGTCTCCCTGGACTGGGAACAGGGAGGTGGGGTCTGCAGCTCTCTTTAGGTACTTATACCTGTCCATGGAGGGGGGCTTAAGAAAGCTAGGGGAGCTCCCACTCAGACCTTGGCATCCATAAGTTCTCAGTCATATTAAAACAAACAAACAAACAAACAAACACACTAAAGCAGTTTTCGCAGACTTTTCCATTGCCAGGTCTGTAAAAATGCAAATTGTGCAGGCCATAGGCATGCGGTCTGTACATGATATAAAAAGGGATACATGGTCATCTTTAAACTCTGAGTGAAGGAAAAGCTATTCATATGTCAGTCCCTGCCTGCCCCAGGCCTATCTCAGTCAGCAATGATGATCAGCTCAAACTTGGCCCAGCTCTGGAATCAATGTGAACCCAGCCTGACAGGGCACTAGGAGGTTCCTCCTCAGCAAGCAGTATGAGGGTGCACTGCAAAAAGCACGTGCTGCCCTGGGCACTGCACCTAAGGCTGGGAATGAGCTGAGCCCCAGAGACCATGGGGGCCTCCCACCTCCCACTGCCCCTGTGCCCCCACCAGAAGGGGCTGGTTTTCCTGACCAGCCATTGTGCCTGGGGCCACTGTCCTTGATCTATCTATCAGCTTCACCCCCTACCCAGGGAACCTGCTGTCTAGTCCCGAGTCTCAGTTGGCTGCTGGGGAGCCAGTTGGCAGGTTTGGCTCCTGCCAGTCCCTTCCTTCCCTCAATGTCAGAACTGTGCTTAGACCCCATGCCCTGTGTGGGCTTGTGGGATGGGTGAGTAGATTCCCACTGAATGCCAAGGCCTGCTCCCCACTAGATATTGCATTCTGTATCAAATCTGCCTTGAGTTTCCCCTACACTCTTTAGACATTGTACTCAGACTGATTATCATGCCCTGGCTGGGTTGTTTTTTAATTTCAGCACCTACTGTGTGCTAGAAGGGGCTTCCCAGATGGCTCAGTAGTACAGAACCTGCCAGCCAATGCAGGAGACATAAAAGACATGGGTTTGATCCCTGGGTCAGGAAGATCCCCTGGAGGAGAGCATGGTAACCCACTCCAGTATTTTGCCTAGAGAATCCCACAGACAGAGGAGCCTGGGGGGCCACAGTCCCTAAGGTTGTAAAGAGTCAGACATGACTGAAGCAACTTAGCATGCATGCACGCATGTGCTAGAAGCTGGGAAGGTTGCTGGATTCTAGTCGTCCCCGCCCCTCACCACCCCCCCATCCAGAGCCAGCTGGGACCCTGATGGCCACAACGTGGGAGTTTCTAGCCTGATCTATAGCCAGAGCCACCCCATTTAGGAAGTTTCCATGAACCATTCTCCTTATACAATCTGGAGAGTTCTGTGGGGGCCCAAGCCACACTGGGATGGGGGTGGAAGGGGCCCACTGACAAGGATACTGCTTCTCACACTAAAGGGGGTTTGAGTCCTTGTTTAGGGAGCGGTACCTTCCCTTCCACTCAATGGGAGGAAGAGTTCCAAAACTGGGAGGGACTGGGATTCAGTCTGATGTCCTAAATCCTGGTCTCTTGCTGTGTTGGATGGGCCCCTGAGAGGGTAACAGGCAGGAAGGCCAGCGGTCTCCAAATGGAGGAAATAGTTTGCAAGTGTCAGACATTTTTTATCTCTTTCTGAAGTGGCAGGAGGAAACAGACTTCTGTTATATTTTTTCCCCTTCTCTATACAAATTTAAAAAGGTGTTTCTCTTAAAATTCTGTGTTGCCATAATGACACCTGGTCCCACCTGAACTTAACTTTTTTCAAACCTTGAGCTAACCAATGCATTTTTCTTATAGAAATGTTTGTCTTAAGCTATGTTAATGTACTATGTATTTACCCTAGACTCTGTCTTCAAGTCGGTTCCACCTAAAGGCTCAGAACAGACTTGACAAACCAGTATGTTATACTCATACCTTGTTCTCCTAATCTATGTTAATGAAACTATATATTTGTATGGAAATTTGCCTTTTTTCAAGATTCAGGTCAATCTTTTATGGCCGGGATGACTCACCTGGTGCCAATGTTATCTCAAAATGCATGTTGTGGGTGAGGGGCCTGGTGCCATTCCCTGAGTTTTGAGAGATTTCCTTTCTTTAATTAGCAGACTGCTGCTGCTGCTGCTAAGTCGCTTCAGTCATGTCCGATTCTGAGAGACCCCATAGACGGCAGCCCACCAGGCTCCCCTGTCCCTGGGATTCTCCAGGCAAGAACACTGGAGTGGGTTGCCGTTGCTTTCTCCAGCAGACTACTAGTAGCTATACAATATCTGGCTAAAGAAAGAGGAGAGTGAAAAACTTGGCTTAAAGCTCAACATTCAGAAAACGAAGATTATGGCATCTGGTCCCATCACTTCATGGGAAATAGATGGGGAAACAGTGGAAACAGTGGCAGACTTTATTTTTCGGGGCTCCAAAATCACTGCAGATGGTGATTGCAGCCATGAAATTAAAAGACGCTTACTCCTTGGAAGAAAAGTTATGACCAACCTGGACAGCATATTAAAAAGCAGAGACATTACTTTGCCAACAAAGGTCCATCTAGTCAAGGCTATGGTTTTTCCAGTGGCCATGTATGGATGTGAGAGTTGGACCATAAAGAAAGCTGAGCGCCGAAGAATTGATGCTTTTGAACTGTGGTGTTGGAGAAGACTCTTGAGAATCCCTTGGACTGCAAGGAGATCCAACCATTCCATTCTAAAGGAGATCAGTCCTGGGTGTTCTTTGGAAGGAATGATGCTAAGGCTGAAACTCCAGTACTTTGGCCACCTCATGCGAAGAGTTGACTCACTGGAAAAGACTCTGATGCTGGGAGGAATTGGGGGCAGGAGGAGAAGAGGATGACAGAAGATGAGATGGCTGGATGGCATCACTGATTTGATGGACGTGAGTCTGAGTGAACTTTGGGAATTGCTGATGGACAGGGAGGCCTGGCCTGCTGCAATTCATGGTGTTGCAAAGAGTCGGACATGACTGAGCAACTGAACTGAACTGAACTGAACTAAGGAAATGTCATTGTCTATTCCCTCATGTGTAAAATGGGAACAGTAACATCTGCTTCATCAAGTTAGCACAAAGGTTACAAATAATATGCGGAGACTACCTTATAACCTGGAACATTCTTCAAAAATGGCATATATTAGTAACATAATTAATAATGTTTGGTATATGATTGACTCTGACACACAAAGTTTAACCTGGTTAAATTTGCAGAAGACTTCAAGCAGGACCTTTAGGGTGGAATTGTGTGTGTAGGAAGGTTATATTTTCTAGGAAACTGAATTTAGGATAGTGAATGAGGTGACAGCGAACTGGCTTTTATTAGGTCTCATGGGGTGGAGTGCATGCTTGCCTCCCTCAAGCCAACTATGGGCATGCCAGTGGCAGCACCAAGCCCAACCTTCTTCTCTCTGCCCCACCACCTTGCATACCTAGCTCAGGCCTGGCACAAAGCAGATGCATGACAGGCGAGGGCAACCAGAGAATTCTGGACAGAAGCAACTCAACTTGGGTCTGTGAGAGCTCTGAATTACATGTTTTCACTTGGTTCATTCATTCATCTGTTCACTTATGCAATAAAGCACCTTCCATGTCCAAGGCACACAGTAGGTCCACATCTTCAACTCAGGCCCAATACTCTCTGCTCACTCTACAGAGTCCTTGCAACTCCTTCTTTGGGTTCAGGAACGGTCTTCTTGACTGGATACTCTGCTCAGCTTTGATTTTCAGCTTCTTCACAAGATTCTGCTTCTTAAATCCTCCTTGGGGCTCCTCTCATCACTGCTTACAAGTAGGTGTGGTATATAGTTCCTACCCACTCTCCAGCTCCAGGATATCCCACCCTGGCCTGGCCCTGACACCCCAAGCTCTTAATGACCTGCAAAAGGGTTTAGAATTGAGGAACAATTCACAAAGAGAACAGAGCAACTGAGCCCTGCTCTCAGGGGACACGAGGATGGGGCAGAGGAGGGCAAAGAAACAGTGAGGCCAGGAAGTCAGCTGGCCTCTCTTAGACTCCTACGGGGGTTGAACTGGGGCCACTAATCTCTCACCAGGGCAGCATACTGGGCCACCCACCCTACTGCATCCCCACAGGAGCTTGAAGTCCACTGACTGGAGTTTCAGGCTTTTGTTTCAAAAACTAGTTCACTCTCCTGACCCTGTGCGTTGAACACATCCTAGATGTTTTCCTGCTGAAATAACACAGACTAGGAATCAAACAGACTGGGAGGGGAGAGAAGAACACCCAGGGGCAAGGCCTGATGGGATGGCTTCATCCATGATGAAGGCCTCCAGTCTCCCAAGCAAGGCCTCCAGTCTCCACTCCAGGTCAGCCTACCCCCTCTTACCTGAAAGAAAGCACTTGGGCTCTGTGGCAGCTGTATGCTTCCGTCAGGGCTGGCAAGCCTCACAGAGGAGACCAGAACTGAGGGGTGAGGCGAAAAGAGAAGGCAAGCAGTGTCCTGCGTGGGCAGCTTCTGAGAGAAGTCCTCACCATGCCATTCTTGAACTCCTTTTGTTTTCCATCCTATCCCACCCCTAGCCTGCTGAGAATCACTAGCTGAGGGCCAGGAGCAGATGAGTAAATAAGCCAGACGCTGTTTTCACCCAGAAAGGGAAAGAGGGAGGTGATATGAAATCCTCCTCCTATATTTTTTTTCCTTCTCCAACTTCTTGAATATCATTTTATGCTGTCTGCTGTTTGAAAGCTGAGTTTGAAAGTCAGGTGGACATACTTCTGCATCACCCAGGAGTGGGGCTACTTGTAGAGGGGAAGGATAGGGATCTGGCCCTGGTGTTTCTTCCCTGCTCCCTCTGCTCTCCATGTTATAGTCATGTCAGAGGCCATAAAGGACTGGCCAGTGGAGATGTTTTCATGGTGTAGCTTATGCATTTGAAATCACTGTCAGCATTGAAAAGTGACAATATTTTACATTAAAAATATTAATTTCTGACATCTTGAAAAACTGGAAAATGTGGCAGCACTGGGCCAATAATTCCAGATGACAATGAGTAGCAGAGCTCAGAAGCAGCAGTCCCCTTGGGACTTACTGTCCAGTTTCCCACCGTCCCCATACTTCCCTTTGGTGCTCCAGGCATGGAGGGCCACTTACCATGTTCATGCTAGTCTTTGTTTGTATATGACCTGTTCACTCACTTATATTAACTTCCTGGGTCCTTTCAGCACTTCAACTGAGATCTCTGATTTACATTGAACTACTTATTTCCAAAACACGCCTCCATGTTTGCCTTTATTCTACCCTCAGCATGGAATGCCACCCCACAGCCTACCTAGAAAATGTCTACCCATCCTTTATGACCCAACTGAAGCCTCATCTCTGCTGTGAAGTCTTCCCTAACTTATGCAAGCAGAGCTGGGGATTTCCTCCTTTGAATTCTTGCGCTGAGGCCAATGCTACACAATCATCATTTACCTACTGGATGATAATTATGCACTTATATGTCTGGTTCTGCTACTAAACTGTGTGTTTCTTGAGACCAGAGACTACGGCTTCCTTATTCTTGAATCGCCAGCTCTGAGCAAGGGGCCTGGCACACAGGAGACTCTCAAATGCTTGTTGAATAAATTATGGAATGGCTGACTGAAGGGATGAAAAGGGAGTTATAAAGTGCTCACTCAACACTCCAGTATTCATGGGCTTCCTTGGTGGCTCAGATGGTAAAGAATCCGCCTGCCGTGCAGGAACCTGGGTTCGATCCCTGGGTTGGGAAGATGCCCTGGAGGAGGGCATGGCAACCCACTCCAGTATTCTTGCCTGGAGAATCCCCATGGACAGAAGAGGCTGGCAGGTTACAGTCCATGAGGTCACAAAGAGTCAGACACAACTGAGCGACTAAGCACAGCACTGCACACTCAATACAGATACTGTCCTTTGATGGGGACCAGAGGCAAGTTGGGTGGTACCAGAGCAATTCTAGATTCCCTGAAGTCAATCTCATTTGGCACCAACTGTTTGGTACTGAGCCTGCCACATTCTAAGTGCTCATGGACTAAAAGAATGGAACTCATCTGACCAAGAAGAGTGACACCTAAACTTTAGTTTGGAGTTGGTGTTCCAGGGGCCACCTCACATCACTCTGGTTTAGAACCCTGCCTCCAGCACATCCCAGCTCTGAGACCCTGAACAAATGACTTAATCTTTCTGAGGTTCAACATCCAGACCAGAAAAAGAAAAGAAAAGAAAAGAAAAGAAAATCATAATACCACATCATCACAGAGTCGGTATGAGGTGTAAACAAGATATCTCTAGGTCAAGTGACATGTTGCAGACAGTTAAAATGTTGGACCCTTTGTTGGTCTAGGTTAGTAAGGAGCATGTGCATGTGTAAGAATGAGTGGGTATGGTATATAACACATAGGACTGTGCAGATGCGATCTGTGTTCCTATCCAGCTCCGACTGCATGAAATACTTCAAGAGAAGATTAGGACACATCCTGTGAAAGGAAGAATTCTATTACAGGATGGTTAACAAGACCTCCAAAGAGAGAGATAAGTTCAGTTCCTCCATCAAAGGCTGTTCAGAGGCACAACAGAACTCTGCCCCACCCACATCCCCATTTCCTAGTGCCCACAACACCCATACACTCAACCCATTTTGGCTGCCATTTTGGATGTTTCTTCATCTCTTTAATGAAAATGACTAACAACTGCTTGGAGGGCTAGGTGGGATTGTTAATGAGACTGGACACCTGAAGCACTTAACTTGGTGTTAGTATACAAAGCAGATGCTCAGTAAACCTTAAGCCATTTCCCTTCTGTGGGGCCACAGGACTGCAGACTAACCAAAAAAAATTATGGAAGAGAGAGGGACACTGAGGACATGTCATGTTGTACACTGAAAGGGGTGTACATGAAAGTGACAAGGACAGGAGGAATTTTAATAGGACCACAATGAGATGGGGTCAAAGGGTTGAGAATGATTGAAAAAAAAATGCATGTGTGGGTCCTGAATATCCACAGCAACTCCACACAGGAGTCAGTCCACTGATATAACCAGCTCCTACCCAACCAAAACGGGTCACATTGTGCTTAACAGACCTTTCTGGCATTTCCTATAGACACCATATGGGGATTACTGATTGGAAATGTAGCTGCCACTGAACTTTATTAAACTTGAAGTTGGAGACTTTTTTGAGAGCTTTAAAAGGCATTTCATAGTGTATTTATAATCAATGAAAAATGAGAAGAAATTTAAATGTCTAACAAGTGGAGAATAGATGAATTGTGGTACAGCAATTATATGGAAGCTCCAATACTCTGGCCACCTGATGCGAAGAACTGACTCATTGGAAAAGCCCCTGATGCTGGGAAAGACTGAAGGCAGGAGGAGAAGGGGATGACAAAGGATGAGATGGTTGGATGGCATCACAGACTCGATGGACATGAGTTTGAGCAAGCACCGGGAGTTGGTGATGGACAGGGAAGTCTGGTGTGCTGCAGTCTATGGGGTTGCAAAGAGTTGGACATGACTGAGTGACTGAATTGAACTATATGGGATAGTATACAGCAATAAAAATGAATAAACTGCAACCCATGTATCAGCATGGATAAATCTCAAAAGCATAATGATTTATAAAAAGAAATTTGCAGAAGAATATGTATGCACAATATGATGCCATTTATACAAAGTTTAAAAACATGCATAAAACAATATATATATATATATTTATGGATCATATGTATGTGGTGGAAGTATAAATATATGCATGGGAATTAGAGCCAATTTGGGATACTGACTTCCTCTAGGCCAGCATGGGGTGGGGCTTACAGCTGGATCTGTAATTAGCTGTTTCTTAGAAAAGATCTGAAGCAAATGTGGCAAAATGTTAAGGCTTGACATTTTCCAGTCTACTTTGCTGTATAATTTTAAAAATCTGGAGCAATAAAGTGTTTCTGGCTGCCCCTGCTTTTATCCTTTTTGTTGAGGGCCAGATACAGACCAAGATCATTTAAGCCTTCACACAACCTTTACCTCATTTTACAAAGGAGGCACTTGAGGCTCAGACAGGGGAAATGGCTTGCCCAAAGACAAGAAGTATGATTAGGTCCTAGGTTCCCAAACCTCATCCTCATATCCTGCACCTGAAAGTATGAGTCCTATGCTGTCAAAGCAAACTGGGATTCTTTGAGCTTTCTGGTGGTCTGGATTCTTAAATGGGATTGATTACCATTTCTCAACCCTCCACCTTGTGGCAGAGAAGGCAATTCATGTCCAGCATCTTCCAGCCATCCACCTAGTGACAGAAGGTGGCCTAGGTAAGCCTTTTTTCACTGATGACACTAGTAGAGATTGAGTGAGAACCCTCTTGGCATTGGGCTGTCCAGAGAGTTGGTTGGGTGAGGTACTCTCTGCTTTGCAATCTTGGTATCTCTCACTGCTTACCAAGAACTTGGTGAGAGGCCTGGGGAAGCATCTTCTGCCACCACTGGGGATACCAGCAGGGATCAGGTGGGAGGCCCACAGGCATCTGGCCTAGGGAAGAGCTTTCTTCCTTCACAGGCCTGGTGTCTCCTATCCCCACACAGCAGTATCAGTCTTGGAGAACTGCATTCTATTTCCATGTGGAGCACCAATAAGGTGAACAAAAATACCAGAATAGTAGTGTAAAGGCTCTAAAAACTAAATTGTCATTGGAACCATGGCACACAGAGGTAGGCCAGGACCTACCTGTTAAACCTAAATAGAATGATTTCCTGCTAAAATACAAGATTGAAATAGGATCTAGAGTCTCCTAACATAATATTCAAAATGTCCAGGATGCATTAAAAAATCGCTTAGCATACCAAAAACTGGGAAAATCACAACATGAGTGAGAAAAGACAATCAGCATATGCTAACACCAAGATGAATCAGATGTTGGTATTACGAAGCAAGAATTTTAAAGTAGCCATCATAAAGTGCTTCAATAAATACTATTTAATTTTTTTAAATATTAAATTTCAACCAAAGTAACAAAAAAATACAAAAAGAACCCAAAGTAAATTATAGCACTTAAAAATACAATAATAAAAATGCACTGGTTAGGCTCAGTAGAAGAAATAATATGACAGAGGCAAGGATCTATGAACTTGAAGACAGAACAGCAGAAATTATACAATCTGACCAGCAGAGAGAAAATAGACTAAAAAGCATGAACAGAGCATCAGAGACATGGGACAATGATAAAATATCTAAGATTTATATCATCAGAGCCCCAGAAGGCAAATAGAAATAAAGGGTGAAAACTCCCCAAATTTAGGCAAAGATATAACCCTACAGATTCAAGGTGAGCAAACCCAGATGGGATAAACCCAAAGAAATTCATACCAAGCCAAGTCAAATAAACTTCTGAAAACTAAAGAAGAAGAAAAAGATCTTGAAAGTAGCTAGAGAAAAACAATTACCCATAGTGCAAAAACAGTCCAACTGACAGTAGAATTTTCATCAGAAACCATGGAGTTAAAAAAAAGAGCAGCACATTTTTCAAGTGCTAAAAGAAAAGAGCTGTCAACCTAGAATCCTATGTCCAATGAAAGTATCTTTTAGCAATGGAGGGGAAATCAAAACATTCTCAGAGAAAGAAAAACTAAGAGAATTTGTTATCAGGAGGCCTACCCTGAAAGAACAGCTAAATGAAAGTCTTTAAAGTCTTCCTTTAAACATAAAGGAAATGATTAAAGAAGGAATTTTGGAACATCAGGAAGGAAACATAGAGTAAGTGAAAATATGGGTAAATGTTGAACTTTCTTCTCTTAAACTTTCTAAATTATGTTTTATGGTTGAAACAAATTATAATACTGTCTGATGTAGTTCTAAATGAATCTAGAGGAAATAGTTAAGATAATTATAAATGGAGGCTAAAAAGGATATAAAGGGAGATAAGATTACTATATACTTCACTTGAACTGGTAAAATGACAATATCAGCAACTATGAAAAGATCTATATCTTATGAGATATCTATCTATATAGATATCTCTATCTATAAATGCCTTCAGCAATGTTATACAGAGATACACTCAAAGCCATTTAGATACATCAGAATGGAATTCTAAAAAATGTTCAAGTAACCCACATGAAGACAGAAAAAGGAAATAGAAAACAAAAGATAAAGTGGCAGATTTAAACCCTAACATAAATTCTGTTAAATATAAATGGTTTATATATTAAAGCTAAAATATAGAGATTAACAGAGTGGGCTAAAAAACATTATTCAGCTATACATTGTTCACAAGAAACTTGCTTTAAACATAACAATATAGGTAAGTTGAAAGTAAGAAGATGGAAAAAGATATGTCATGCAAACATTAATTTTAGAAAGCAAGACAGACTATATTGATATCAGATAAAGTAGACTTTAGAGCAAAGAAAATTACTAGGGAAAAAGAAAGACATTACATAATGATGAATGGATAAATTTATCAGGAAGACAGCAATCTTAATTGTGAATGTATCAAGCAACAGAGCTGCAAAATACAAGAAGCAAAAACTAAAAGAGCTGAAAGGAGATCTAGATGAATCCACAATTATAATTGGGGACTTAAGCACTCCATTTGCAATAACTGAAAGAACTACTTGACAAAATCAGAAGAATCCAGCAATCCATAGGATTTAATTGACATACACTGAACACTCCACCCAACAAGAGCAGAATACATATTTTTCCAAGCATCCATGGAACATTCACTAAGGTAAACCATATCCTAGACTATATATAAACAGATCCCAGTAAGTTAAAATGTTTGAAATCATATTGAGTGTATTCTCTGAGTATAATGGAATCAAACTACAAGTCGATAAAAAAACCCAATCAAACAAGAAAATCTCCACACACTTGGAAGTTAAACAACACACTTCTAAACAATCTGTGGGTCAAAAAGGAAGTTTCAAAAGAATTTAAAAATACATTGAACTGAATGAAAATTAAAATATAACCTGTCAAAATTTGTAGGATGCAACTAAAGCAGTGCTTAGAGGGAAATTTGTGGCATTAAATGCTTACCCTATTAAAGGGGAAAGGCCCAAGACTCATAATCTAAGTTCCTACTCCAAGAAAATAGAAGAAAAAAAAAAGGCCCAAAGTAAGAAGAATTAAGGAAATAATGAAGATAAGAGCAGAAATCAATGAAATTGGAAAGTGAGAAAGCAATTGAGCAAAATCAAGGAAACAAAAAGCTGGTTCTTGAATGAAACAGGGATAATTGGCATAGATCTTGAAACCATTAGAAGAATAATAAATATCATAAAACAACTTTACACTCATAAACTCAACAACTTAGAAGAAATGGATCAATATCTCAAAACTACAAACTACCAAATCTCAGTCAAGAAATGGATCATCTGAATAGTCCTATAATGATTTAAAATATTGAATTTAAAAAATTCTACATAATCTGTTACAGAAAACAGAAAAGGAGGGAAAACTCCCCCAAATCATGTATGAGTTCAGTATTACCCCAATACCAAACTAGACAAAGATAGCACAAAATGAAACCTACAGACCAATATCCTTCATGAATTGACACATGACACAAAAATGCTTAACAAAATATTAGCAATAGAACTCAGCAATACAGAAAGAGAGATACCATGACAAAGTAGATGTTTTATCCTAATAGGGGTTGACTCCAGGAATGCAAGAGTTGTTCAATATTTGAAAAATGAGTGTAATCAACAGGCTAAAGAAGAAGAATCATGAACAAATCAACTGAAGCAAAATAATTTGGCAAAATCCAATACCCATTCATGATAGAAATGCTCAGAAAACCAGGAAGAGAGAGGGAACTTCCTCAACTTAGTAAAGAACACTTCTAAAAAAATCTGCAGCTAACATTAAACATATTGGTGAAAGGCTGACTGTTTTCCCCTGGAGATCAGGAACAGGGCAAGGGTGTCTGTTTTTACCACTCTTACTCAACTCAGAAAAGACAATTACATTTCTATATACAAGCATTGACCATGTGCGAACCAAATTTAAAAACACATAATACCATTTACAATTGTTCCCCCCAAAAAGCAATATTTACGTATTGAACTTGCACACGATCTCTGTGCTGAAAATTACTAAACTGCTTAGGAAAGAAATCAAAGACCTAAATAAATGGAGAAACAATACTATATTCATGGATTGGAAGACTCAACGTAGTAAAGATAGCTGTTGCTGCTGCTGCTAAGTCACTTCAGTTGTGTCCAACTCTGTGCGACCCCATAGACGGCAGCCCACCAGGCTCCCCCGTCCCTAGGATTCTCTAGGCAAGAACACTGGAGTGGGTTGCCATTTCCTTCTCCAATGCATGAAAGAGAAAAGTGAAAGTGAAGTCGCTCAGTCATGCCCGACTCTTAGCGACCCCATGGACTGCAGCCCACCAGGCTCCTCCGTCCATGGGATTTTCCAGGCAAGAGTACTGGAGTGGAGTGCCATTGCCTTCTCCGAGTAAAGATAGCAATTCTTCCAAAATTGAAGGTATAGGTTTAACGAAATTCCTATCAAAATCCCACAAGATTCTTTTGTAGATATAGACAATTTTATTCTAAAATTTATGTGGAAAGGCAGTAGGCCCTAGAATAGCTAAAAATAATCTTGAAAAGAAGAGCGAAATCGGAGGACTCTGCTTATATTATATAACTACACTAATCAAGAGTGAGTGGTACTGGTGGAGCAATACATATACAGATCAATGAAATGGAATAGAGAACTCAGAAATAGACATACAAAATATGCCCGACTGATTTTTTTTAAACTTTTTATTTTGTATTGGGGTATAGCCAGTTGGCAATGTTGTGATAGTTTCAGGCGAACAGTGAAAGGACTCAGCCATACATATGTATGTATCCATTCTCCCCTAAACTCCCCTCCCACCCAGTCTGCCACATAACATTGAGCCAACTGATTTTTGACAAAAGTGAAATAGCAGTTCAATGGAGGAAGAAAAACCTTGTCAAAAAATGGTACTGAAGGAACTGACCTCCTTGGGGGGAAAAAGGCATCACTAAATGGATGATGAATTAAATGTAAATATAAAACTTTTAGGGAAAAAAGAGAAAATCTTTAGTACTAAGGGCTAGGTAAGGGGTTCTTGGACTTGACATCACAAGGACAAACCATAAAAAGAAAATCTGATAAATTGAACCTCTTCAAAATGAAAATGTACGCTCTGTAAAAGCCCATGTGAAAAGGACAAAAAGAAAAGCTTCAGAGTGGGAGAAAGTATTTGTAAACCACATATCCAAGAAACTACAAATCTACATGCTAGAATAGATAAAGCACTCTCAAAATTTAACAGTAAAAAAAGAACAATCCAATTAGAAAATAGACAGAAGCCATGAACAGACATTTCACTGAAGAGTATATACAGATGGCAAATAAACTGTGAGAAGACATTTAACATCATTAGCAATTAGGGAAATGTAAAGTAAGATCACAGTGAGATATCATACTTATCAGAATGGCTTAAAAAACAAAAGTGATCACATCAAATCCTGGTACTGCCACTAGGCAGAACACTCTTTGACATAAATTGTAGCAGTATTTGTTTGGATCTCTCTCTTAAAGTAAAGAAAATAAAAGCAAAAACAAACAAATGGGATCTAATTAAACCTAAAAGCTTTTGCACAGCTAAGGAAACCATCAACAAAACAAAAAGACAATCTACTGAACGGGAGAAGATATTTGCAAATTATATGGCCAATAAAGGATTAATACCCCAAATACACAAACAGCTCATACATCTTACAATAACTTACAATAACTCAACATCAAAAAACCAAGCAAACTGATTTAAAAATGGGAAGAAGACCTGAATAGACATTTACCAAAGCAGGCATACAGATGGCCAACAGGCACTTGAAACAGATGCTCAACGTTGTTAATCATCAGAGAAATGAACATTAAAACCACAATGAGGATCTCCCTGGGGGTACAGTGTAAAAGAATCTGCCTGCCAATGCAGAGGACACAGGTTCAGTCCCTGGTCCAGGAAGATTCTACATGCCACGGAGCAACTGAGTTTGTGCACCACAACTACTGAGCCCGAGCTCTAGACCCCATGAGCTGCAGCCACTGAAGCCCGTGTGTCTAAGAGCCTGTGCTCCCCAGCAAGAGAAGCCACCACGCTGAGAAGCCCATGCACTGCAACAAAGAGTAGCCCCCGCTCCCGGCAACGAGGGAAAGCCTGCATGCAGCAACGAAGACCCAGCGCAGTCAAAAATAAGTATCGCCTCTCACCTGCCAGAACGGCTATCATCAGAAAGAACACAAATAACAAATGTTGGTGAGAAGGTGAAGAAAACGGAGCCCTCACACACTGTTGGTGGGAATGTAAATTGGTGCAGCCATTACAGAAAACAGTGGGGAGGTTTCTCAAAAACACAAAAGTGGAGTTACCAATATGACCCAGAAATTCCACTCCTGGCTATGTAAGAAAAAGGGGAAACACTAATTCGAAAAGATACATGTACTCCAATGTTCACAGTAGCATTACTTACAATAGCCAAGATATGGAAGCAACCTAAGTGTCCATCAACAAATGAACAGATAAAGAAGATGTTCTGTATACACACACACACAATGAAATAGTACTCAGCCATAAAAAGAGTGAATTTTTCCATTTGCAACAACATGGACGGACTTGGAGGGCATTATGCTAAGTGAAATAAATAAGACAGAGAAAGACAAACATTGTATGATCCCACTTATTTGTAGAATCTTAAAAGAACTATTGAATGTAGCAAAAAAGAAATTCACAAATATAGAGAAAGAAGTAGTGGTTACTAGTGGGAGGAGGGAAGTAGAGAGGGACAGGATAGGAGTAGGGGATGAAGAGGTACAAACTCCTATGAATAAAATAAATGACCTACAAGGACCTATAGTACAACACAGGGTATAGAGTCAATAATAACTATAAATGGAATATCACCTTTAAAAGTTGTGAATCACCATGTTGTACACCTGAAACTTATGTAATATTGCACATCAACTGTCCCTCAATAAAAAAGTCCTCATGGGAAAAAAATTAAGCATGCAATTAACATACAACTTGGCAACTGCACTCTTGGGCATTTATCCCAGAGAAATGAATACTTACGTTCACAGATAAACCTGTTACATGAATGCTCATAACAGTTTTATTCATACAGCCCCAGACTGGAAGCAACACAGATGTCTTTTAACAGGTGAATGGTTAAATGAACTGGTACATTCATACCATGGCATACTACTCTGCAATAAAAAGGAGCAGATTGTTGATAGATGCAACAACTTGCAAGGACCTCAAGAAAATGATGCTGAATGGAAAAAAAAAAAACAGTCTTGAAAGATTACATATGATATAAACCTATTTATATAATATTCTTGAAATAACAAAACCATATGGGTGGAGAGCAGCATCTTGGTTGCCCGGGACTAGCAATGGGGGAAGTGGGTAGTGGCTATGTGAATATCGAGAGGTAGCACCAGGGAGGTCCTTGTGGCGACCACCTCGATTAGGTCTGCACCTTGATTGTGGGGATGGTTTTCTTGTTCTTTAGTCACTAAGTCATGTCCGACTCTTTGCAACCCCATGGACTGTCACCTGCCAGGCCCCTCTGTCCATGTAATTTCCCAGGCAAGAATACTGGAGTGGGTTGCCATTTCCTTCTCCAGGGGACCTTCCTGACCCAGGGATTGAACCTGAGTCTCCTGAATTGGCAGGCAGATTCTTTACTACTGAGCCACCAGGGAAACCTGCGGGGATGGTTACACATATGATAAAATTACATACACACACAATACATATACACACTCACAGAGTACATGTAAAACTGGTGAAATCCGAATAAGGACTATGAATTGTACCAATATCAATTTTGACACTGTACTATAGTCATGTAAGATATCAATATCGGGAGAAACTGGGTAAAGAACCCCCTGTATATTTTTTTTTTGCAATTTGCGGAGAATTTATAATTATTTCAAAATAAAAAAATTTAAAGGGGGTTGATGTACTACTTGATGTATTTATTTACTAAGATGTCAAAGCTGGGCTTTTTCGGAAGTGGTTCATAAGTCAGTACGTCAGAAAGCAGGGAAAGGATGGAAACCAGCATTTGCTGGGGACATGCTCTGGGCCAGACAGTTCACCTATATAATCTTATTTAATTCTCAAGACATCCCTGGTGAAGTTGGCATTTTTTCTCATTTCAGATGAAGAAAATGAATCTTAGACTCAGGGCTTGTCCAAGTTAGTGGCTAATAATTTCTAACTGAAGCTAATAATTATTAAGTGCATATGTATGCTAAGTGCTATTCATGAGTTATTTCATTTAATACTCAAAATAACTATGTAATGTATTATAGGTACTACTATTACTCCCATTTAACAGATGAGGGACCTGAAGCTCAGCTAGGTTAAATGACCTGCCCAAAATCATACAGCATGGAAGAGGTAGAATCAGGATCCAAGACAGGCATGTATGATGTGCTTTTCCTCAACTTCAAGGCACTTTTCAAAGTCAAGTAGGGTAAGAAATTCAGATTCCAAGGCAGAAATGAACCCTCCTCGGTGTCCTCAATACATCCCATGAGTCTCTTACCCCAGTCCCTAGAACCGTTTATTGCATACATACCTCCAATGTCTGCCTCTCCCTGCAATGCTAAATTATGGAAACTCCTTGAGAGATAGAACCATGGTTTACTCATGTTCATAGCTCTAGAATAGAGGCACAACCGATATCTGGTGCATGGATGAAAGAAGTGAGAGATCTCTTTAAATTCTGTGAATAATTCTCTCTCTCTTTTTACACTTTTTATTTTGTATTGGGGTATAGCCAATTAACAAACAATGTTGTGATCATTTCAAGTAAACAGCAAAGGGATACATATACCTATATGTATACATACATATACATGTATCCATTCTCCCCCAAACTGCCTCCCATCCAGGCTGCCACATAACACTGAATAGAGTTCCACGTACTGTACAGTAGGTCCTTATTGGTTATCCATTTTAAATATAGCAGTGTGTGATTGTGCATCCCTAACTATCCCTTCCCTCCATCCTGCCCCACTGGCAACCATAAGCTTGTTCCCTAAGTTTGTGAATCTGTTTCTGTTTTGTAAGTTATGAACAGTTCTATCTCTAGGGCTGCACCTGGGAGTATCTGAGAACCCATCTTCACCTGTATCACACCAGGTGGGCTGAGTAGACGTGTGGACCCCAGTTTTCTCTGATCCCACATCACAACCACTGGTGTGCTAGAGCAATTTACCCTGGCTCACCATAGCCAATTGTTATATTTTCACAATTTTGTAAACTGATTTTTAAACCATTCATAGCTTGAAATCAGCCATGGTGGGAATATTTAGGCCACAAAAATTGGCAAATGCTACAAAGCAAGGCACTCTCCACAAACATCAGAACTGGTTGTTAAACATTTACCAGCACACTGCTGATCCCAGACATTTGACTGCAGTACTTAGGTGCAAGTAAATAAAGAACTCCCAGGTGGAAGGGGCAAAAATAAGCCTTCCAAGGTGCTGCAAATGTTCTTTATCTTGATCTGGCTATATACAAAGATGCGTACATACGTACAAATCCATTGAGCTACACATTTACAACTAGCACACTGTTTGCAACTTACTGTATGCATGTTTTGCTCAATAAAAAGGAACTCCCAGACTATGCAAAGAGCTGTGGATTGATCTAGATCTCTTGCTCCCTGCAGAGACCCTACTAATCAAGATGCACTCATGCTCCCAGGCATATTGATCTCTGTGCATCATGGATGATGAGGCAGCTCAGTTCAGTGCTTATCTGTTGCGCAGGATGGGGCAAAGGTGATCCAAACAGCTGCTGGCATCAGGAATCCGAGTTCCTTCATGTCTTTTCTTCGTCACAGCTGCTGACATCTCTCACCTATGTTACTCGTAGCCGTGGCTTGGGATGGTGCTGTTTGCTGATGGGCAGCATGACTCACTATCCAGCAGATCATTTTTCTAATTAAGTGGGGAGATGGACGGATATTTTCCCATATTTGGGCAGAAGTCTCATTTGCTTGTGTCTTTTTACTGCAATTACTCAGCTTTATATTGAAGGGGCGATTTTCTCCACTTTAAAAAAATAGTACACGAAACCTGCCCCCTCAGACAATTTGTGGGGAAAATGGAAAGGAAATGAAGCACTTTCCAAAGTGCACCCTCATGAGAGAGAGGAAACAACCTTCACTGAGCTTCTTCCACAAAATTGCCATAGATGGGAATGCCCAGCTCCCTATTTTATCTTTAGGATGCTAGCTGGCATTTAACCTTCCTGAAACAATTCCCATCCTCCTCCTGCTTTCTGGACTCCTCTCCCCTCAGCCACTCAACTGAACAACTTCCTTGGGGCAGCAGCTTTATCCTATGAAGGAACGACAGGAGCTTGCAGGCAAATCCTGGGCTCTAGGAAGTGGGAGGGGAGGTCTAGCTCAGTGATAGCCCTTCATGGGGATGCAGGAGCAACCATGGTGGAACTTGAAGGGTGGACAAGGATAAATTTGCACAATGTCACTGTCAAAGCCTCAAGAAATCAAATACCTAGTCCCCCCTGCCTTCTAGGCTCAGAAATAGCTCCTCAGATAAACCCAATTCAAGCTCAAGTGCTCAAAGTGCACTGTAGACAGATACTGCTATGAGGATTTTTTTTTTAAGTAGAATGTTAGTAGCTCCTGGAAGTCCCACTCAGTCCCCCATGAGCTGAAGTCATGGAACTCACCAGTTGGCTCAGCCCCCTCTCATTTCTGCCTCCAACAGGGTGAGCAGCCTTGGCACTGGTCTCACTGCTCTTTCACTGTATTCACTGGGCCCTTGTACAACTTGCCAGTTATGAGTCCAGTCCTGAATCCCAAGCGTACTTGGACAGAATTACGTTTCCTGCCTGGCTTTTGCCAGGCTCTTTCTCCTAGGGACTACTTCCTATAACACACACACACACACACACACACACACACACACACACACACACACACACACACAAGTCTGCCTCTGCCATGCCTAAGTCTTCCACACCCAAAGACCACCCAAGAACCAGTATTCCTAACCCCACCCCTTCCTTAATAGCCTCAATAGTGGCTGCAATCCCAGCATGCCTCCTGCCCAAATTATGACAACTTGCTTCAATCACAAAGAACAAAGTCCTCAGGTGCTCTTGGTAAATCCAACCTATCCTTGGTCCACATATGATGCTAAAGGCTTGACCAGGGGCCCACACCACCCCTTCTGTCCAGGAACGGTTCAGTTGAACTGTGTCCCTGCTGGTTTCTGACCTTCAAAGTCTTTCCCAGTGGTTGAGGTCATGTTTGGGGCCCAGCTGCAAGTTTCCTTCACAAGAGACTGCTGTCAGATGAGATATACCCACTCTAGCGCCAACAATGTCAGCACTTATCATACCCTCATCAGGTTACCTGAGTGCACTAGAAGCTGGTGCCTCTGTCTCTCTCAAAGGGGCTGGGAGTGGGGTGAGGGAAGGGAGGAGGAGAGAGGTAGAGAAGGAGGTCAGATAGGAGGATCAGCTGCCATGTTGGGTTACTGGCTCCCCTCACCAGCAGTGGCCACCGCTAGTCATTTAACAGATATTTGTTGAATAAAATCATAAAGAAATGCATGGATTAGATCTAAAATATAAAAGAAAAGCATTCTTTAGCTCACAGATATATCAAGCTCTCCTTGAATCTCTATTGCCAGCCCAGTTTGCCTTCCATACCTCTTTCTTTACACTTCTCCCTTTCAGCTAAGCAGCATTAAGTCCTTTTCTCTGAGGTCCTAAAAAACTAACAGCCTTGCTTTTAGTTTTCCACAAAATGGAAAACAAGCCCGAGAAGAACTTGCATGGCTCTTGGCCACCGCATATGCAACTTGAGCCGACTGAACCCTGTTTGCCTCATCTGAGAGGTTATACACCAGTGTGTCATGGACAAACAGACCGATGGCTGGGGCCGGAAGTATTTCCATCTGCCTTTCTCATGGGGTTCCTAGCACCCCTCTGGCCTCAATTCCTCCAGCAGCAGCAAAGCCAACACTCCGCATTCCCAAACTCCCACTCTTAAGGGTTTGTTAGGCAGTTCACAGGAGTACTGGTAGGTCAGGCTGCACAGACCAGGCCTCTGAGCTTACAGACTCCCAAATACAGAGCCCTTGGTGAAGTCAACCAGAGGGCTGTGCTCACGGCCCACCTGCCTCAGTTACCAAGGTTCTTGGAGGTCCTGGAAGGTCCTGCTCCCACCTCCCACCAGGTCCATGTTAGACACTCCCAGACCTCACTGACAGGGCAAAGGATAAAATATCCAGACTACATACCTAGTCATTCCAGCAACTTGCCCAGCAGTCCTCCAGAATGTGTGCTTGGGAGCTGGAGGAGGGATAAAATGAGAGGACAAGGCTGCTGGGGAAAGCCCTGGGCTCTGTAACCTTCTGGCCAAGTGAACTGAATTTCTAGACTAAGGCCAGAGGAGGGACGAGCAAAGGAGAGAAAGGAAAAGAGGCAGGACCAAAGCTAACCCCTTATTTTTTCTTCCTAAACTCAATCCAGATTTGCCTTCTGAGGGCTGCCCGAAACTGATCCTTGTGGCTCTGACTCGGCCTTTCTTAAAGACATAGTCTCCACTATGCGGGGGTGGGGGGCAAATCTCACCTGGCCCAAATATGTCCCAGGACAAAAGATGGGGGAAGGCAGCACAGTGCAAAACCCCAAATGCCCCACACCTCCACTCTCAATCTAGACCCACAACTGGAGATTCCTTCAGAGCAGCCAACTCAAGACCTCGGCTGTGCGACTCACAGACTCTGCTAGCTAGAGTCACTGGGCTGCTCTCTCGAAGTCTGCAAGTGAGTGTGGGAAAAAGAGCACTGGAACACGAGTCCCATCTCTCACTATTTCCTGTGTCACCATGATCAAGTCACTCTCCTCCTCTCAGCCGTGGTTTCCCTTCTTGACACATAAAAAGCTAATAGTGGCAGCCCTGCCAAGCTCCCAGCTTGCTGCTGTCTCTTCTTACAGTGGAAGGCAGCACCCTGCGGTGCTTAGGGTCCTGGCATCTGACCCCCAGCAGCCTGTGCTGCTCCAGCTCAGAGATACTTACAAGGATCATACTTTTTTGCTGGGTTGGGTAGGGGTGGAATCCAGGTGTGAGCTGGTGAGTGGGTAGATAGGGAGCCATTTTGTGTGTGTGCCAGGGGAGGAGGAGGAACAGCCTATCTTCCGTGTTCTTTACAAGGTGTTACCAACCCATCAGTATCTGCCATTCGGGGTGCAGAAAGTGGCTGTGAGCACATCCTGATCTTCCCCTTGCCTCCATATTTCTCACTTCCTCTGTAGGAAAACCATCTGGGCCCTCAGCTTGGCCAGGCCTGGGGGCCAGGCTCTGGGCCTGCTAGCTCTTTCTTACTGCAGACTCCAGCTCCTCTTCTTCCCTAAAGCTGCCTGCCTGCTCTCCACACCTAGGCTTTTGTTCCTTTTCAGTCTGTCTGCAGAGGGGGGCACCGTCTCCAAGCTCCCCCCTCCTTTTTCACCCCAAAGAACAGCACACAGCCTCATTTCCTTTTGAGGCCGTGGTTCTCAGCTGTCTGTACATGAGAATTTCCTGAAAAGCTTTAGAAAAAAGGCTCATACTCAAGCTTCACCCCTGGAGTCAGATTCCATTAGTCTGGGGCATCCTGGGCACCAGTGATGTAAAAACTCGGGAGGTGATTCTAACGTGTCATCAGAGGTACAAGCCATGGCTTTGAGGGTTCCTGCTACTTAAGATATCAGGGAATCAGAGGAAGGGTGACCAGCTAACAGGTATGGGGAAAGAGAAAATGTTGGCACCTCCCAAAGTTATTCCAGAAGCAGTTCTTCCCTGAATGCATCACTCTCTCAGGAGAAAATAATGCCAGTGGCTCACACCATCATGCCAGACAGTGTCAAGCGCTTTGTTACCTCACCCAATCCTCATTGCCATCATTGTTGTTTTTTCAGTTGCTCAGTTGTGTCAGACTCTTTGTGACCCCATGGACTGCAGCAAGCCAGGCCTCCCTGTCCTGCACCATCTCCCAAAGTTTGCCCAAGTTCATGTCCATTGCATTGGTGCTCCACGGGAGGAGGGAATGGCAAACCATCCCAGCACACTTGCCTTGAGAACCTCATGAACTGTGTAAAAAGACATGACCATCATAGGAGGTATCATTCTTATTCTCACTTTGCAGTTGAGGAAACTGTGGCATTGAGAGGTGAAGCAATTGGTTCAAGAGTGGGATTTGAATTCAGGCATGTGGCCATCAGCCATTATGCCACATCCCTCTTGCTGTCATGCTTCAGATCTGGTACTGTTCTCAAGACGCTCCCCTCCTCCCTGGAAGGGCCTTCATCCCACACCCCAGGTCTGGAGATGCACTGGGGCTGAAAAAGTAGCTACCTTCTATGTATAAAAAGCTGTCCTTTATCCTGGGGAGGTCATCTGTATTTGAGGAAACTGCATGTGAGGTCTGGTACTCACATTCCAGGAAGACACACAGCTGCAGTGTTTAAAAAATAGACTCTGGCCAGACAGACCTGAATGCACAGCTCAGCTTGGCCACATACTTGATGGTGACACTATACTCTCCTCCTCAGTAGCCCTGCTCTCCTCGTATATCAAGTGGGATAATCACACAAAGTTTCTGGGGCCATGGAGCTGCAATAAAAGTACATGGGCAAAGTGCCCGGCATAGAGGGGTGCTCAGTATGCATGCTTCCCAACTCTCCAGCCTGCCGTTTATTGGAGGAGCCTTCTAGAGTATGTGGCAAAGCCCTTTGGCAGTCTACAGATCCTTTTGCAGGAAAAAAAATGCCTTTAAATATATTAAATAATGGAGAAGGAAATGGCGACCCACTCCAATGTTCTTGCCCAGAGAGTCCCAGGGACGGAGAAGCCTGGTGGGCTGCCGTCTATGGGGTCGCACAGAGTCAGACACGACTGAAGTGACTTAGCAGCAACAGCAGCATATTAAATAAACTACTTAGGATTACAAAGGAAACATTACTGTATTCAGAAATGCAATTTACAGTCTAGTCATATGTGCTTCTTGATGAACAGAGTTAATGTAACAAGATCTAGCAATAGGTCTAATACTAACAAACTTTTGAGATAGTAAAAATAAATGATTTTTTGAGATACCTGTAACAACTGTGATGTGATATGGAAAAAGGCTGTAACTGTACTGGTGACGGTCCCAAATGCTGCTGATAGCACTGTGGTTTACTACACTGGAGACAGGTCTGCCCCCTTCTCTACTCAATAGCTGTGTGATCTGGGCCACCCTACTTAGCTTCTCTGTGCCTGTCTCCTCACCTGTAAAACTGGAGTTGCTGTGAGGATGCAATGAATGGATAAGTACATGTAAAGTGCTTAGAGCCAGGCCTAGGACACAGCAGAGGCTCTTTAAGTGTTAGCTCTTATTGTTATCTACAAATGGGCTTCTATAGATCAGGGTGCAGAGTTCATTAACCCAAACCCCAGGGCAAAGTCCTACCTCCAGCTAAGCTCCCCTACTATGCAAAGAGGACTCCAACACCACGTGTGATGCTTTGCCATTTGTATTCCTCTGGGACTTGGGATCTTTAAATATCTTCTTTAAAACACTGCCAAAGCCAGGTCTTCTGAGGCCAAGAAACAAGCTCCTTTTCAAGGACTGCCCTCCCTGGGGCTTTGCCTCAGGACAGCCTCCAAGTCCTCTCCACGTAGCCCCACTTGCCCTTCAACTCCCCCTCCCTCAACCTTTGCTGCCCAAGGCGCTGCAGTTACAGGCTCTGCCATGGCTTCAGGCTTCCCACTTAAGAGTCTAGAATTTGCCTCCAAACTTTGAACAAGCTAAAGGGTAATTTGGAAACTGGTAGCACTCCCTAACTTCTTGCTGTCATTAGGAGTCAGGGAGGGGGTCTGCAAAGATCAAAACCATCCCTTCAGTGTACAGATGTGGCAGCTGAGACCCAGAAGGAAACAAAGACTCGCTGAAGCCCATATCGCAGTTTGCTAGCAACCCTGGGCTTGTGACCCAAGATTCCTCTTACTCTTTTCTCCTTGGTTGAAGCAAAATTTCCATCTTCTTAGACCTCCCCCTTCTTCTTCCTCTCCATCATCTAGCCAGTTCACACTTCTCATCAGTTCCATTTCGTCATAAATATGGTACAAATCCATTAGCCCCTCTCCATGTCCCTGCCCCTGCCCTGGGTCAGGCCCTCTCACCCTTCACTCCTCACCTGCCTCCCCAACCATGGCCCACTCTGCTGCTTGAAACTTCCTACTCTGTGCCTCTGCTCCTGTCACATGTCACAGATGTCAAGAACTCGAAGGAAGCTTATGGTTCTTGAATCTAACTCCTCACACACCATCCCACTCCACATCCTGCCATGCCAGAGAGGAAGCCTCCAAGGTTGTGCTAGGCGAATGGAGCCCTCCAAGGTCTGACAGCGAGCAGGAGGGAGAGCTGCCAGCCAAAATCAGGTCACAAGGTCATGAAATCTGCATTCTAGAAAGAATTGGCTTTAGTACTACTATTCCCATGACATCACCCATGTCTCAGAATTACATCCCAAATCCTACTGTTTCAGGTAACAACTGGAAAGCTCGTTTTGGTCAGGACCATGATTGCTAGTTCCCCTTCTACATGCTCACTTTGGAAAATGTGGACAATACTCCCTATCTTTCTCCCATTTTTCCCCAGATCCCCTAAGGTAGGCCTCCAGTAGTCACCAGCCCAAATTGCCTCCTGATCTGTCACAAGCATGGGTAGGCCCTGCCTGCTCACCAACCATTTCACAAATACTTCTACAGGCTTGGGCTCAAAATCAGTTTGCTAGTCTCATGTTTGTGAACTCCCCCATTGCCTTGAATCTCCTAGAATATATTAGACTGTGTCTGCCTCCCCTCTGCTGCACTAGCACCTGGTAGCAGGTCTAGCATAGAATGGAGACTCAATCTCTGAGAAATGAATGAAGAAATGAAAGAAAATGCTAATATTGCAAGAGGGATAGAGAGGAACAAGACACAGACAACCCTGCCCTCTGGGAGTTTAGAGTTTACTTATGAATATAAAATACATATGTGAATACAGAACCAGGTTGCCATATCTGACTTTCCCTGCAGTCCAAGCAGGAGCCTAGGACACTGTAAAAAGGCTGCAATGTAAAAGCAGTTGGGTGCAAGGGCATGGCAGGGCAGGTCATGGAGGCAGCATCTTGGATCCAAGTGGGCATTGAGCTAAGCAGACTGTAACAGGCCTGGGGTGTGTGTGTGGGGGGGGGGTGTTGGGAAAACCAGATTAAGTTTCCAGGAACTAGAGACACCATGTTAGTAAAAGTATGTTCAGAGTGGAGAAGAAAGATTCTGGCTATATTTCTTCAAGGCCTGGTGTGTAGCTGTAGAGGCTTATCAGTAAACTGGAGGGCAATGGGACCCAGAGACAGGAGGAAGCCTGGGGATAGATGAGAAGTGTCTGAATGAGAACAGAAGCAGTGAGAAAGGGAAGACAAAACCAGGCAAAAATGGCTAAGGAACCAATTCCATCTTGTGACTGAAGCTGATGCTATCACCACTGAAATGGGCATGTCATTGAGGAGTGGGAAGAATGGGAGTGTAGCTTGAAGTCTTCTCACTCTTAAACTTCATGCATTCACTCACTAAGCATTTACTCAATACCCCAAGACATAGCTCTTGACTCCATATGTGTGTGTGTGTCTACACATTCTAACTCTAGGGAATGCTGGAGGCCTCTCCTGCCCCTTCACCTTCAGGTAGGGCAAGAGACTGAAAAAAAGGCGTAAAGATCTTTGCTACTCAAAGTGTGGCCCATGGACCAGCTGCATCACTATTACTTGGGAACTTGCTTGAAAATGAAGAATTTCAGGTTCTACCCCAGACCTTCTGAAATAGAGTTTGCACTTTACTTCTTAAACTTTAATATACAAACCATCTCCTAGAGAGCTTGTTATGTATGTCACTGGCCCATGGATCCCACATTGAGTAGCAAGGAACTAGACACAACTAAGGGGCCAGTGTGCCGGGGATGAAACTTTTAATGGGAGGGACCAAGGGAAATTGATCTGGTTTGGGTGCCATCTCTCCCTCTTGGTCATTGTCAGACCTTAGCAGGCTCCATTTCCCCTAGCGTGGCTTTAGTGTCTTCCTCTTTGGAACAGCAGGATGTGGAGTGGGGTGGTGTATGAGGAGTTGGACTCGTGAGGAGCAAGTCAGGGTTACAGATTTATTTGTGGGGTCCCCTTCACACAGGTAGGGAAGTAAGTTCCCAAGTAGCACCTCCTCAAGCTCCCCAGTGCTGTCTCTGGTCTGGACCAAAGGAGGCTTGGTGGCCCCCATGTAATCTTGCCTAACTCTAGCCAAACTCCAGGCAGGGTGAGAAGGCATCACATTGGTTCAGGTCCAAATCTCTGCCTCAGAAGGAAAAGTTCTTTGAACAGTATGATCTCTGAGGACTTAGCATGATGGTCTACATCTGGCTAAAGAATTGGAGTTTTTGGGGTCCCAGCCAACATTCCTTTCATCAGAGACACAAGTAACGAAATACAGGGTATTAGAGAACTGTCCCCAGATCTCCCCATGCTTTCACTGGGAATGTAAACTCATATGACACTATCTGTGACAATGTGTTGTATGATCCCACGTGTGTATATTTTAATGAAGGCATAATACATCTTCAAGTAACTACATCAGGTAGGTGAAGGATGGGTGGTTTTTACTTTCTTGTGTACTTTTCTGTTTTGCCCACAATTAACTGTTATTAATAGTTTAAAAATATGAAATTAACAAAGGTTTTATTTAAAAAACCAACTGAACACAAGGAAGAATCATGGCAATACACACATAAGTGCTGACTTTTATGGTGTAGATGACTCATTATATGAGGATTTGAGGGAAACTTCCAAAGTGAAAGAGCAAGGGCATGAGAAAGGGGTGCCTAAGATCACGAAATTATACCCAGGTGTTGCTACTGGTAAAGAACCCACCTGTCAATACAGGAGGCCCAAGAGATGTGGGTTCGATCCCTGGGTCAGAAATATCCCCCGGAGAAGGAAATGGCAACCCACTCCAGTATTCTTGCCTGGAAAATCCCAGGGACCGAGGAGACTGGCGGGCTACATTCCATGGGGTTGCTAAGAGTCAGACACGACTGAAGCAACTTAGCACACTTAGCACAAGATCACCAAGTCTTTATTCAAAGATAGGCCCACTCAAAAGTCAAAACCTGAATTTCTTGAACTGCAAAGATGCCCAGGTCCTAACCTGGGTAACTGGATTCATTTTTAGAGTCAGAGAATCTGAGAACTTGAAGAATCTGAGAGATTACAAGGCCAACTATATATCTTTTTTCTTACAGGAGGGAACTGAGGACAGGAGGGATTGTGAGGACACTGTAGGCTCTGTATCTTGGCACACATTCTTCTCTGCCTGTATCATCCTCCCTTCTGGCCCTGGGTGCCTAGCTAACACCCACTCTTCCTCAAAACTTGGTTCAAACATCACTTACTCTAATGGGTTAGGTGCTCTGCTCCATGCTCACAGAATGCTTAATGTATTCTTTTATCATTCACTTGACAAACTACTGAGAACCTACTGTGTGTCAGGCACTGTTCTAGGCACCTGGGACACATCAGTGATTCAAAATCCCCTGGCCTTGTGTGTATTGATTAAATCAAAACATGTATTTATTCAACAAATATTTATGGGTCACCTGTGCCATGGGGTCCTGTGTGAGGCATAGCTGTTTTAAGGTTGGCATAACTGTCCACAGCTTTGGTATCCTCCCTTCCCCCCACGGTCAGTGCCTTGTGAACATAATGAATGTTTTCTCAACGAATGAATAATGAAATGGGCAAGGTCACACTTGAGAAGGAGCTGGTACTCAAACCCTGGTCCCCTGATAGCTAGAGCTCTTCCCACCACCCTCACCCCCACCCACCATTGCAGTCAGCCCAAATTTTTGGAATCTTCACTCCATCGCCTCGGGTGGGAAAGGTTAAGAGGAGACACGATTAAGGGCTGGGTCACTTAGGCAGATGCATTTTGGAAAAGGGGGATCCCTCTGGAGAGAACGGGGACATCGCCAGCTTCTCACATCCCTGCTCAAAAGCTTGGGGCAAGCAAGAAGTGGCTCTCTCTAGTATGGCCCTGTTAGACCAGCACTGTACAGGGACTGATTATTCTAGGGTACTTTCCACTTTGGTGTTTAAAAAACCGTTTTCGTTCAAAACAAAGCCACGGCTGGGACTGTAGAGACTTCTTCCACCCCCACCCCCTCACCTCCACCACGTCGCGGGGCCCCAGGATCTTTTCTCCCTCTGAGCCAGAGAGGCAGCGTCCGTTTTGGCATCTGGAGCAGCTGCCCTGCAGCGCCCTCTGCCGGGCGCGGGGTCTACTCGGCCGCTCGGCTGGGCGGGGTAGGAAGGCGGGCGGGGCGCCGGGCCGCTTCAGAGGAGCCTCCAGTTCGGAGGTGCTGATGGACCTGACTCATCCCACCGGCTGCGCCCGCACTGGCCACACCCACAGGCTCCCGCCTCCACACGCGCCTGGTCACACACTGAGGTACTCTGCGCATGAAAAGCAGCCTGGGGCGGATCCCCGACGGTGGCACCTGCTCAGTCAGTCCAGGTCCCACCCTACCTGAACCCCTACCCTGGGGAAGAGTCCAGCCCTGGAAGCCCCAGTACCTCCGCTCTCACTGAGTCTTCCTCATTGACTTTGAATAGGAGTTGTTTTGTTACACGGCTTTAACAGAATGGGAAACTGAGGGCGACAGAAATGTGAAGAGAGAGGGCCAGTCACGCGACTAAGACGCAGAGGAGGGACTAGACGAACCAGTTATCTCTGACCCCAAAGTTCAAGGTGTGCTTTACATAGCATCAAGCTCTGTCCTCCTAACTGCCCTCCAACCCCACTTACAGACGTATACAGGAAAGGACAGTTGGAAAACATCATAAGGACTTTGAATGATAAACACTTGCCATCTTGGAAATAAAGGAAAAGCTGTAAATGTCATTTAAGAAAAAAGTCAGGTGGACATTTGGCTTGATTCTGTCAAGATGTTTTATTATGGGGCAGAGGATGAGATTAGAACTTTGAGTTCCGAAGATGCACCAGAGGAAAATAGATCAGAGAAGTGGCCCCTGAGGTTGTCCAGTAGTGCTCTGCTGCTGCTGCTGCTGCTGCTAAGTTGCTTTAGTCGTGTCCAACTCTGTGCAACCCCGTAGACGGCAGCCCATCAGGCTCCCCCGTCCCTGGGATTCTCCAGGCAACAACACTGGAATGGGTTGCCATTTCCTTCTCCAGTGCATGAAAGTGAAAAGCGAAAGGGGAGTCGCTCAGTCGTGTCCGACTCTTAGCGACGCCATGGACTGCAGCCCACCAGGCTCCTCCATCCATGGGATTTTCCAGGCAAGAGTACTGGAGTGGGGTGCCATTGCCTTCTCCACCAGTAGTGCTCAGTAGGGCCTAAATCAGAGTCATGAAAATGGACGGAAAAGGTAAAAGGCTTAATGGCTTTTTGAAAAGGCTTAATGATAGGTTGAATTGTCAAAAGTGGGGTTAGTAAACTCCAAATAGCACTTTGTACTCTCCTAAGGTATTTACTGCACTTGATTTTGCCTTTGGCTCAGACAGTAAAGAATCTGCCTGCAATACAGAGGACCCTGGTTCGACCCCTGGGTCAGGAAGATCCCCTGGAGAAGGGAATGGCTAACCACTCCAGTATCCTTGCCTGGAGAATCCCATGGACAGAGGAGCCTGGCAGGCTACAGTCCATGGGGTCACAAAGAGTCAGACACAACTGAACCACTAACACTTTCACTTTAAGGTATTGATTGCGCTTGATTTTGCCTTCTTTATTATACTGATGTTTGTCAGCCTTGTTCAATGCTAAGATCCAGAGAGGGACACTGGTACCTGAGGCCCCACCCCTGCCTTGGAGAACATGACTTTGTGGGGGAGAGTGAAGGTGTCTGGGGGCAGTGTCCATTCTGTTAGCTGAATGTAACATAGGTGAGGGCAGAGCTGCTTGCCTAGACAGCATCTGGACATGCAAAGAACCCCTAAACCAGCCCCTATATCCCCCTAGGAAAAGTTTGGAGGGCTTCAGCTGAACTCCAAGACTGCTTCATGCTACAATATCCTTCTTGGGCTTACAGTTTGCTGGAACAACTGAGTAGGTAGGTTAAGCTGCTCTGGCAGCCCGACCCAAAGCCAGGCATCAAGATCTGTGCAACTGGCTCTGAGTACTTACTGCTAGCTAGTAACACTGAAGGGGCATACCACTGGGCAGGCAGCATGGCTCTTTTGTGATAGAACAGGCCATTTTTATACAAGGGTAAACTATCCAGGCATCAGAAACCTCACCAAGAGTGAAACCCCATGAGCCTGGGGCGTGTTTTATGGGAGTGAACCAAAAGGTAGCCAGATCTGCCTCAAAAGCCACACTATGAATGTCAGAACATCAGAGCCAGTAGGCCCAGCTGCTGACCCAATCCATCCTCCAATATATGCCATATGTAGATGGACACAGTGAATGGGAGCAACCTGCTTAGAACAGGTGGTTCCCTAGTTCCTCAGGACCCCACCTCATAAACACCAGCATGGAAGAGGGGGCCATTCCTAATTCCTGGCACTTTCCATCCTTCACCACTCATACTTGTTATCCTGGGCTCTCCTGGATAAAAAAATCATGACCCCACTGTCTCCTAATGTTACCATGTGCTGCTTATCTCCTTCATCTACTCCCCACTTCCTTCCTTAAATTCCAATGAAGTATGTTATCAAGTCGGAGAAGGCAATGGCACCCCACTCCAGTACTCTTGCCTGGAAAACCCCTGGATGGAGGAGCCTGGAAGGCTGCAGTCCATGAGGTCGCTAAGAGTCGGACACGACTGAGCAACTTCCCTTTCACTTTTCACTTTCCTGCATTGGAGAAGGAAACGGCAACCCACTCCAGTATTCTTGCCTGGAGAATCCCAGGGACAGGGGAGCCTGGTAGGAGGCTGTCTATGAGGTCGCACAGAGTCGGACACGACTGAAGCGACTTAGCAGCAGCATGTTATCAAGTCAGAGATTTGGGGAATGGGGTTGTTTCTTTTCAATCAGGAAAAGGAGTACTCCCCACTTTGGGAATACCACTGAACAACAGCCCTAGTGCCCAGAGCCCATGTTTCTAATGAAGATTTACCCTTGGAGCCTGACTGCAGGCTTTCACAAATACACAGAAACGTGTGTGTGTGTGTGTGTGTGTGTGTGTGTGTGTGTAGAAGGGGCTTATGTGGGTTCTTTAGCCCTTAAACATTTTTCACGTGGACTCTAATATTCTTCATGAAGAAGGAAAAGTTGTGTGTGGGGAAAAATAGAAAACATGTCAATCCTCCCTAAATTAACCTATAAACTAATTGCCATTCCAATCCAATCACCACAGGAATTTTTCATAGAACTTGACAAATTGATTTGAACATCCATGTGAAAGAGAATATGTACAAGAAGAGCTAAAACAATTTTTGAGCAAAAAGAACAATGAAGGATGATTCATTACATTGGCACAGAAATAGACAAGTAAATGAATAAAAGAGAACAGAGAGCTCCTGAGCCAACTCATGTAAAGATATTAAATAAATAATATTTGTCATTTATAAGCCTATGGTGAAAGGATGAACTATTCAATAAATAGTGTTGGAACAACTGTTTTCCACTGGATAAAAACTAAATAGGATTCCTACTTCATACTACACCTGTGAACATGGATGCACACACATTAGAGATAGCTCAAACAACTAAATATGAACAAATAAAATATAAGCACAATGAGAAGTATGTAGGCATCTGTATCTACGAATTTTGTGCAGAGAAATCCTTTTTTAAACAACCACATGCACAACACAAATGCCATGAAGGAATTCTTTTTTTTTTTTTTTTAAATTGAAGGATAATTACTTTACAGAATTTTGTTGTTTTCTGTCAAACCTCAACATGAATCAGCCATAGATATACATATATCCCCTCCCTCTTGAACCTCACTCCCATGTCCCTCCCCACCCCACCCCTCTAGGCTGACACAGAGCCCCTGTTTGAGTTTCCTGAGACATACAGAAAATTCCTGTTAGCTATCTATTTTACATGTGGTAATATAAGTTTCCATGTTCCTCTCTCCATACATCTCACTCTCTCCTCCCCTCTCCCCATGTCCATAAGTCTGTTCTCTATGTCTGTTTCTCCATTGCTGCCCTGCAAATAAATTCTTCAGTACCATTTTTCTAGATTCCGTATATATGCATTAGTATACAGTATTTATCTTTCTCTTTTTTACTTACTTCACTCTGTATAATAGGTTCTAGGTTCATCCACTTCATATTTTAAATGCATTCCTTTTATGGCAGAGTAATATTCCATTCTGTATATGTACCACAACATTTTATCCACTCATCTGTCAACAGATGTCTAGGTTGCTTCCATGTTCTAGCTATTTTAAACAGTGCTGCAATGAACAATGTGATATATGTGTCTTTTCCAATTTTGGTTTCCTCAGGGTATATGCCTAGGAATAAGATTGCTGGGTCATATGGTGGTTTTATTCCTAGTTTTTTAAGGAATCTCCTCCATACCATCTTCCATAGTGGCTGTATCAATTTACATTCCAACCAACAGTGCAAGAGGGTCCCTTTTCTACACACCCTCTCCAGCATTTATTCTTTGTAGACATTTTGATGAGGGCCATTCTGACTGGTGTGAGGTGATATCTCATTGTAGTTTTGATTTGCATTTCTCTAATGATGAGCAGTATTGAACATCTTTTCATTTGTTTGTTAGCCATCTGTATGTCTTCTTTGGAGAAATGTCTCTTTAGGCCTTTTCCCCACTTTTTGATTGGGTTCTTTGTTTATCTCCTATTGAGTTGTATGAGCAGCTTGTATATTTTGGAAATTAATCTTTTGTCAGTTGTTACATTTGCTATTATTTTCTCCCATTCTGAGGGTTGTCTTTTCACCTTGCTTAGAGTTTCCTTTGCTGTGCAAAAGCTTTTAAGTTTAATCAGGTCCCACTTGTTTACTTTTGTTTTTATTTCCATTCCTCTAGGAGGTGGGTCATGGAGGATCTTGCTTTGGTTTATGTCATCAAGTGTTCTGCCTATGTTTTCCTCTAAGAGTTTTATAGTTTCTGGTCTTACATTTAGGTCTTCAATCCATTTTGAGTTTATCTTTGTGTATGGTGTTAGGAAGTGTTCTAATTTCATTCTTTTGCATGAAGCTGTCCAGTTTTCCCAGAACCACTTATTGAAGGGGCTGTATTTGCCCCATTGTATATTTCTGCCTCCTTTGTCAAAAATTAGGTACCCATAGGTGCATGGGTTTATTTCTGGGCTTTCTATCTTGTTCCATTGGTCTATATTTCTGTTTTTGTGCCAGTACCATACTGTCTTGATGACTGTAGCTTTGTAGTATAATCTGAAGTCAGAAAGCTTGATTCCTGTAGCTCCATTCTTCTTTCTGAAGACTGCTTTGGCTATTTGGAATCTTTTGTGTTTCCATATGAATTGTGAAATTTTTTGTTCTAGTTCTGTGAAAAATGCCATTGGTAATTTCATAGGGATCACATTGACTCTGTAGATTGCATTTGGTAGTATCATCATTTTCACAATATGGATTCTTCCTACCCAGGAAAATGGAATATCTCTCCATCTGTTTATGTCATCTTTGATTTCTTTTATCAGTGTCTTATACTTTTCTGTATACAGTTCTTTTGTCACCTTAGGTAAATTTATTGCTAGATATTTTATTCTTTTTGTTGCAATGGTGAATGGGATTGATTTCCTGATTTCTGTTTCTGATTTTTAATTTTTAGTATATAGGAGTGCAAGTGATTTCTGTGTTTTGATTTTGTATCCTGCAACTTTGCTAAATTCACTGATTAGCTCTAGTAATTTTCTGATACTATCCTTAGTGTTTTCTATGTATAGTATCATGTCATCTGCAAACAGTGAGAGCTTTACTTCTTCTTTTCCCATCTGGATTCCTTTTATTTCTTTTTCTTCTCTGATTGCTGTAGCTAGGACTTCCAGAACTATGTTTAATAACAGTGGTGAAAGTGGACACCCTTGTCTTCTTCCTGATCTTAGGAGCAATGCTCAATGAATTTGAATCTACATTAAGATAGCCAATGAGAATTTGCTGTATGACTTAGGGAACTCAAACCATGGCTCAGTAACAACCTAGAGGGGTGGGATGGGGAGGGAGATGGGAGGGCTGTTCAAGAGGGAAGGGACATAGGTAAACCTATGGCTGATTCTTGCTGATGTTTGGTAGAAACCAACACAATACTGTAAAGCAATTATCCTTCAATTAAAAATAAGTAAACTAAAAAATAATCTTAGATGAGAGACATCATCAATAAAGTTAAAAAACAAATGATAAACTCAGAAAAATAGTATTGCTACATATATAAAAATGTATATACTTTCCACAAATCAATAAAAAGGCAGATACCTCAAAAGATATACAACAAAGTTTATGGTCAGTCAATTAATTCAAAAGGAGAGTTACAAATGGCTATTAGACACTTGGGAAAATGCACTACCTCTAGTAGTCAAGGAAAGGCAAATGAAAAGAGCTATCAGATACCGTCTTTCACTTGTTACAATGGTAAATAAAAGTTTGATTCTGTCAAGTGCTGGCACAGAGGTGAGCAAAACTGATACTCTTATACACTGCTGGGTGGAGTATAGGCATCAAAAGCAGGAATTTGATAACACCTATTAGTATGTAAAATCCACACCCTCTATCACTTAGCAATTCTACTTCTTCACATCTATCCCCCACAAGCTCTTGGACATGTATACACATGTTTACTGAATGGATGCTTATTGAAATATCAGCCATCAAAATTTAGAAACAACTTGAGTTCATCAAATGGGTAAATAATTAAATAGACTCTTATAAATGTCATATTCTGCAAAATTATGTTATATTTTAAAAGAGTAAGTTAGGACCTCTGCTTCTGGGAAGATGGAGTAGATAAACTTTTTTCCCTGTTCCTTCCACTAAATCAAACTAAAAACTAAGTACAGGACTGGAACAAGCTGGCAGAGGAGTAAGTGGACGTGGAGTACATCTCTCTCCATGGATACATCAGGAATACACCTTCAGACACAGAAGTGCATGCAAAACACCAACTAAGAATGGACAGGAGTACCTGACCAGTGGAAAAGAATATATAGAACCACGCAAAACTCGGTAGGAGAAAGGAACTAGCGGGGAAAACAGGAGTGTTAGTAAGACTGGACCTGCCCTCAGTGGGTGAGGGAACTGAAGCAGGGGTCCGATCCCCACACTGGGGCAATTGTCTGAGTCAGAGGAGAACCATTTAAGGCTGGGAGTGAAATAGCTGATCTGTGGAAGCCAAAAGGGAATGAGAATCAAACAGTCCTTGCTGCAGCCATACATACCCCAGAAGGTGCAGTGGCTAGAAGCTGGAATTTAGGGATTGTGGAACAATCCTAGGGCTAGGGCTGTTGCTGACTGCTGAGAGATGGATCGAGGGGATGTGAGGGAGGAGAATGTGGTGCGAAATGCCTGTGAAGGAAAGCCGGGCAGCCATGGAAGCAAGGTGATACTGCTGAGTCACGCATATGGGATGGAGCTATCACCATAGCCTCTCTCTTCCCACATGCCAGAATGGCAGCTGAACAATAAAGGCTGGCCCATCAAATGCTTGACGCAGTGAACTACAGAGTAGGATCCCACCCAAGGTGCCCCTTTAAGTGCCTAACATGTCAATCTACAGAGTAGGACCCCAGCCAGGGGGAGCCTTCTAAGTGCCTGAACAAATCTTCGTTCCTGATCTGAGATCAAGCCCTGAGCCTTTGGAGTAGGAGCACGGACTCCAAGACCCTAGACTACCAGAGAACTAACCCTAGGGCATATCAAATAATGAGAATTCACACACAAAAAAAACCACTTAAATACAAGACCTGGGGAGACCCAACCACCAGTAGCACCCTGTGCAGGACACCTCATCTAAACAACAAACAAAACAAAAATACAAACCCAATCATCAGCAGACAGGATCACCACCTCACTCAGCCTTGCCCATCAAAAGAAAAACAAACAAACAAACAAACAAAAACTCAGCACAAATCTCACCCTATATGAAGCTCACACAAACCAGTGGACCACTCTTAGCAGGGCAGAAACGAAAAAGAAGAAACAATTCATCTTTGAAGCCTCGGAAAAGGAGACCTCAAACACAATAAGGTTTTAAAAAATAATGAAAATGCAGAGAAATACTACATAAAAGAAGGAACAAATTGGAAACACAGAAGTCCAAATAAATGAAAAGGAAATAGGCAAATTCCCTGAAAAAGAATTCGGAATAATGATAATAAAGATGATCAAAAACCTTGAAAAGAAAATGGAGAAAATGCAAGAATCAATTAACAAAGACAGAAGAATTAAAGAATAAACATACAGAGACAAACACCACAATTACCGAAATTAAAAATACTCTAGAAGGAATCAATAGCAGAATATCTGAAGAAGAACGAATCAGTGAGCAGGAAGATAAAATGGTGGAAATAACTTCTGAAGAGCAGAATAAAGTAAAAAGAATGAAAAGAGCTGAGGACAGTCTCAGAGACTTCTGGGACCATGTCAAAGGTACCAACATTCAAATGATAGGGGTTCCAGGAGAGGAAGAGAAAAAGAAAGGGTATGAGAAAAATTTTTAAGAAATTGTAGTTGAAAATTTCCTCAACATGGGAAAGGAAATAGTCAATCATTTCCAAGAGGCACAAAGAGTCCCATACAGGATAAACTGAAGGAGAAACACGCCAAGACTCGTATTAATCAAACTAACAAAGACTAAACATGAAGAAAGAACATTAAAAGCAGTAACGGGAAAGCAACAAGTAACATACAAGGGAAACTCCGTATGTTTAACAGCTGATCCTTCAGCAGAAACTCTGCAGGCCAGAAGGGAATGGTAGGATATATTTAAAGTACTGAAAAGGAAAAATCTAAAACCAAGATTACTGTACCCAGCAAGGATCTCATTCAAAATTAGTGGAGAAATAAAAAGCTTTTCAGACAAGCAAAAGTTAAGAGAATTCAATACCACCAAACCAGCTTTACAACAAATGTTAAAGGGCCTTATATAGTCAAGAAATACAAGAAAAGTAAAAAGATCTATAAAATCAACTGCAAACAATTAAGAAAATGGCAATAGGAACATATATATCAATACTCACTTTACATGCAAATGGATTAAATGCTCTAACCAAAAGACACAGACTGGCTGAATGGATACAAAAACAAGACCCATGTATATGCTGACTACAGGAAACACACTTCAGACCTCAAGACAGATATAGACTGAAAGTTAGAACATGGAAAGATATATTCCAAACAATGGGAAGCAAAAGAAAGCTGGAGTAGCAATCCTCATATCAGATAAAATAGACTGTAAAGAAGATTACAAGAGATAAGGAAGGACAGTACATAATGATCAAGGGAGGGATCAACCCAAGAGGAAGACATAACAATTGTAAATATCTATGCCAAAGCCTGGTCATAGCAAACACCCTCTTCGAACAACACAAGAGAAGACTCTACACATGGACATCACCAGATGGTCAACACCGAAATCAGACTGATTATATTCTCTGAAGCAAAAGATGGAGAAGCTCTATACAGTCAGCAAAAACAAGACCAGGAGCTGACTGTGGCTCAGATCATGAACTCCTTATTGCCAAATTCAGACTGAAATTGAAGAAAGTAGGGAAAACCGCTAGACCATTCAGGTATGACCTAAATCAAATCCCTTATGATTATACAGTGGAAGTGAGAAATAGATTTAAGGGCCCAGATCTGATAGATAGAGTGCCTGATGAACTATGGAATGAGGTTCGTGACATTGTACAGGAGACAGGGATCAAGACCATCCCCATGGAAAAGAAATGCAAAAAAGCAACATGGCTGTCTGGGGAAGCCTTACAAATAGCTGTGAAAAGAAGAGAAGTGAAAAGCAAAGGAGAAAAGGAAAGATATAAGCATCTGAATGCAGAGTTCCAAAGAATAGCAAGAAGAGATAAGAAAGCCTTCTTCAGTGATCAATGCAAACAAATAGAGGAAAAGAACAGAATGGGAAAGACTAGAGATCTCTTCAAGAAAATTAGAGATACCAAGGGAACATTTCATGCAAAGATGGGCTCGATAAAGGACAGAAATGGTATGGACCTAACAGAAGCAGAAGATATTAAGAAGAGATAGCAAGAATACACGGAAGAACTGTACAAAAAAGATCTTCACGACCCGGATAATCACGATGGTGTGATCACTCACCTAGAGCCAGACATCCTGGAATGTGAAGTCAAGTGGGCCTTAGAAAACATCACTACGAACAAAGTTAGTGGAGGTGATGGAATTCCAATAAAGTTATTTCAAATCCTGAAAGATGATGCTGTGAAAGTGCTGCACTCAATATGTCAGCAAATTTGGAAAACTCAGCAGTGGCCACAGGACTGGAAAAGGTCAGTTTTCATTCCAATTCCAAAGAAAGGCAATGCCAAAGAATGCTCAAACTACCGCACAATTGCACTCATCTCACACGCTAGTAAAGTAATGCTCAAAATTCTCCAAGCCAGGCTTCAGCAATACGTGAACCATGAACTCCCTGATGTTCAAGCTGGTTTTAGAAAAGGCAGAGGAACCAGAGATCAAATTGCCAACATCCGCTGGATCATGGAAAAAGCAAGAGAGTTCCAGAAAAACATCTACTTCTACTTTATTGACTATGCCAAAGCCTTTGACTGTGTGGATCACAATAAACCGTGGAAAATTCTGAAAGACATGGGAATACCAGACCACCTGACCTGCCTCTTGAGAAATCTGTATGCAGGCCAGGAAGCAACAGTTAGAACTGGAGATGGAACAACAGACTGGTTCCAAATAGGAAAAGGAGTACATCAAGGCTGTATATTGTCACCCTGCTTATTTAACTTATATGCAGAGTACATCATGAGAAACGCTGGGCTGGAAGAAACACAAGCTGGAATCAAGATTGCCTGGAGAAATATCAATAACCTCAGATACGCAGATGACACCACCCTTATGGCAGAAAGGGAAGAGGAACTCAAAAGTCTCTTGATGAAAATGAAAGTGGAGAGTGAAAAAGTTGGCTTAAAGCTCAACATTCAGAAAATGAAGATCATGGCCTCTGGTCCCATCACTTCATGGCAAATAGATGGGGAAACAGTGGAAACAGTGTCAGACTTTATTTTCTGGGGCTCCAAAATCACTGCAGATGGTGACTGCAGCCATGAAATTAAAAGATTCTTAACTCCTTGGAAGAAAAGTTATGACCAACCTAGATAGCATATTGAAAAGCAGAGACATTACTTTGCCAACAAAAGTCTGTCTAGTCAAGGCTATGGTTTTTCCAGTGGTTATGTATGGATGTGAGAGTTGGACTGTGAAGAAAGCTGAGCACCGAAGAATTGATGCTTTTGAACTGTGGTGTTGGAGAAGACTCTTGAGAGTCCCTTGGACTACAAGGAGATCAGCCCTGGGATTTCTTTGGAAGGAATGATGCTAAAGCTGAAACTCCAGTACTTTGGCCACCTCATGCGAAGAGTTGAGTCATTGGAAAAGACTCTGATGCTGGGAGGGTGGGGGCAGGAGGAAAACGGGACGACAGAAGATGAGATGGCTGGATGGCATCACTGACTCGATGGACATGAGTCTGAGTGAACTCTGGGAGTTGGTGATGGACAGGGAGGCCTGGCATGCTGCGATTCATGGGGTCGCAAAGAGTCGGACATGACTGAGCGACTGAACTGAACTGATCACTATTATTAAGAAAATTGAGTTCATAATTTTAAAACTCCCAGAAGAGAAATACCCAGGTCCTATGGTTGCACTGGAGAATTCTACAAAATCTTTAAAAAATTAACACCAATTCTATACAATCTCTTCCAGAAAACAGAAGAGGAGAAAACACTTCCCAAATAATTTTATGAAGCTTATATTATCTTGATACCAAAACCAGATGACAGTCACACAACAAAAATGAAAACTACAGACAAACATCTCTCATGAAAATAGAAGTAAAACTCCTAAACACAACATTAGTAAATAGTATTCAGTAATAAGAATTATATACCATTATCAAGTGAAGGCTATTCCAGAGATGCAAGATGGTTTCGATATCTGAAAATAAATCAATGCAATACACAATATTAATAGACTAAAAGTGGGCTCCATCCCTGGTTGGGGAAGTAAGATCCCAAATGCCACAGGTCAACTACGTCCTCGTACTACAAACGAAGAGCCCTTGCACTGCAACTACACGAGCCCACATACCAGAGCCGCTGAGCCCATGTGTTCTAGAGTCAACGCTCCACAATAGGAGAAGCCTGTGCGCCACGACTAGAGAAGTCCTGCAGCACAGTGAGAAGCCCTTGTGCCACAACAAAGACCCAGTGAAGCCAAAATGAAAAAATAAAAAGCAAGCAACCCCCCTTCAAACCAAATTAACCTTATTTTGGTAATTACTTTGAAATATATATACATCATATTGTACACCTTAAGCTTACACCATATTATATGCCAATTATATCTCAATAAAGCTGGAAAATCCATCATGAACTAAATGAAAAAATGTAAAACTATAAAATGTTTAGAGAAAAGAAAACATTTGGAATCCAGAGCTGGCATATAGGCTAGATTTTGTATATGACCATCAAACCATGACACGAACAGATAATTCATTGAAAAGGATATATGGATGGCAAATGAGCACATGAAAAGATGTTCTATCACTTGCCATTAGGGATATGAACATTAAAACCACCATAAGATACCACTACATATCTATCATAATGACTTTTTTAAAAAATGACCACACCAAATGTTTGAGAAGATGCCAAGAAACTGGGTCATTCATATATTGCTGATGGGAATGTAAAATAGTATGGCTGTTCTATAAAACAGTTTGGCAAGTTTCTCTAAAAGCTAAACTTGCAACTGTTGAACCATATGACCCAGCAATTGCACTCTTGGACATTTATCCCAGAGAAATGAAAACTTCTGTTCACATAAAATCCTGTTACATGATTGTTCACAGCAGCTTCATAGCCTCAAACTGGAAATAATCCACATGTCCTTCAACAGGCAAGTGGATAAACTATTTTTCTACATCCAAGCCATGGAAAACTACCCAGCAATTAAAAGAAACAGGATATCAATACATACAACAACCTGGATAAATCTCCAGATAATTATATTGACTGAAAAACCAAACAATTCCTAAAGGTTACATTCTGGATGATTTTATTTACATATCATTATTGATAAGACTTAAATGGAGAGTAGATTGATGGTTGCCAGGGGTTAAGGAGGAGATGAAGGGTGGGACGAAAATTGAGGGTAGCTATGAAAGGGCAAGTTGAAGGATCCTTGTGGTGATGAAAATTTTCTGTATCTTGACTGTATCAATGTTACTATCCTGTGGGTGATATTGTACTATAGTTTTGCAAGAGGTTGCCATTGAGGAAAACTGGGTGATGGGTATATGAGATCTCTCTATTATTTCTAAGCTACATGTGAATCTTTAATTACATCAAAATAAAAGGTTTAATTAAATAAAAAAATGAATTATATCCATGTGTCCTGACATGGTTAGGTTTCCAAGATACATTGTTAAGTGAAATAAAGCAAGTTAAAGATCAGTGTATACAGTGTAATGCTATTTATTTTTAACTACCCACACACAACCAAACTATGTATACATAGAAAAAGACTTGGAAGAGAGTGCTCTTCCCTGATAACAGTGGTTGTTACCTCTGGGGAGCAGAGCTGGGAAATGAAGAGGGTTTTAACTGTAGCTCAATTGTTTCATTTTTTTTTACAATGAAAATATCTTCATATGCCACTTGTATAGTAAAAACATTATCCTGGACACAGCAACAGTGTACTAGGAACTCAAACCTGTTTTGCTTGTCCTGATCTGACCTACCCATATTTCACCACCAGTGTGGCCAGAGGGCCCAGCTCATATCCCCCTGCCCTTGAGCCTCAAGGAAGTGCCTCCTGGGTCCACTTTATTTGGAATCAGGCCCACTAGCACTACCACTGATATATGGAAGTAACACCTGGAAGGGCCAATGTTCCCATGACTGTGAACTTACCCACTGCTGCTGACAACTTAGAAACACACAAAGCTCAGCCATGCTAATCAGTGAAACAGCCATTTCCATAAGATTCTAGTTGAAAAGCTGTCATGCAAGTTTCAATGCTGAGGGCACCAAAGACTCCCCCACCCTCTGATTTGAAAATGTGGCAGCAGTCAAGACTCTGAAGGAAACTGAGAGCAGCAGGCATGAATAGCAATTGGACAACTACCCTTAGCTGTGCCTGGCTGAGAGCAGACTCACCCTCGGGTGGCTTCTGAGAGTGCATTCATTCATTGACCAGATATTCACTGAGCACCTACTGTATACTATTCTAGGCAGTGATAATAGCAGTGAATCAAACAAAGGCCCTGCCTTTATGAGGCTCCCATTCTAGAGGGGGAGCAGATGATAGGCAAGATAAATAAATTATATGTTAGGTGGTATTAGGTGCTATACAAAAATGTATTAATAGCATGAAAGAAAGATGTAAGGTGTTGAGTGCTGGGGATTGAAATTTCAAGAAATGGTGGCTAGAGAAGTCTTCACTGAGAAGGTAACATTTCAGTGGAGAGCTGGAGGAAGTGAGGGAGCCAGCTACAAAGATATCCAGAGGTTGTGGACATTGTAATTTTCCCCTTCAGATTTTGTCCACCCCTCTCCACCCAGCTTTGTGCCCTGGTAGGCTGACCTGTATGGACTGCATTGACAGGTTCCCTCGCCCTCTGGCTTCGGGTTAGGTTTGACCAATGGGAGGCACCTGCAAGGAGATCAGAAGGAAAGAGAAAATGAGATTTTTCATCAGCTCTCGGTGTTCAGGTTCATCACGGGTTGGCTGAATCCCTCCACCAAAGACCTCAGCTCCTCTCAGGTGGCCTTCTTTAGACAGCAACTTTCCGCGGTTCCCATAACTGCTCTCTCCCAGCATCCTGACTGATGCGCTGGGGAAAAGCATTCCATGCATAAGGAAAAGCAAGCACAATACATTAATGTGCCTGGAAAGCATAAAGAATGATCAGGAGACTAGTGTGGCTGGGATGAAGGAGGTGACGGAGGGATTTGGAGTAGATAATGTCAGGGAGGTAAGGGAGGGGCAGATTCTGAGGGCCTTGAGGGCTATTCTAAAGTCTTTGGCTTTTAATATGAGTGAGATGGGGAACAATTAGAAGATGTTTGTTGAGCAAAAGATTGACACGGACTATATTTTAACAGCATCATTAAGGAGACCAGCGACAGGCAAGAGAGGATGATGGCTTGGACTAGATGGAGGCAACAAAGATGGTAAAAAAGTGATTGGATTCCAAGTAGATTTTGAAGGTGATGCAGAAGAATCCTGTTCATTAAAATGACCAGAGCAAAAGCCCAAACCCAAGATCAGAGACTTCTCGCCTGCTTGTCACTGCATATTACTGAAAATCTGTTATTCCATGAGGTTTCAGAAGGCCCTGCATACAGCACAATAATCCTAATCCCTTACTACACAGGACACACAACTCTAGACCAAAGGCCCAGCCCCAAAGGTTCCCAGAGTGTACCTGACTCCAGAACAATTCCATAAAACTATCATCACAGACTTTCCAGCCAACTTACCCCACCTTAAAGCCACAACTTCATAGGGTTTGCACTGCATGCCATTTTGGCCCCTGATTTGGGTCCAGCCTCTTTACCTCCACTGGCTCCTCTGTGAGTTGGCCTAACCATATCACATCAAAATTTTGGGAAACATTGTCAAACCTGTCCTGTTCCTACCTCCTGTCCTCCGCCCACCATCACTCACAGGTTGGCAGCAGACAGATGGCATCCATCAACCATTGAGCTGATAGGGATGGGTCCCAGGGATAGTCAGAACAGTGAGGGCAATATCTCAAAGTTACCATGATGTTTTAAAGCTTGAAACACTTGTTAAACCTTGTTTTATCATCAACATTTTATTAGGAAAGTATGTGTAACATTGACTTAATATCAGGGTAGGGACTGAGGAAACTAAACAAGTAAAGGTACCATGATTTTGATAAGGATTTTAAAGTTTGCCTAGCAGCTATCAACCAGATTACTGGCAGATCACTGGGAGGAAGAGAAAATAAAAACTCAGTTCCATAGGCTAAAAGTTCCCAGCTTGAAGTGTCTTCCGGGAAGAAAAGCAGTCTGGTATTTTTGAATGCATGCTGTTGATGTTCAGGATAAGGCCTATTGCTTCATATTCATGAACACCCGGCAAAGACACCCAGCTGGAAGCTGGAAAACAGCACATGATTCTGAAGATTCATTCCAGAGCCAGGGAAAATTGATGGTATTTTGTTTATGTTCAAAGAAATCAATCCAGAGATCAGCCCCCCAGCCAAAGTCAGCAAGACCAGGGAGAAAACTGCTGCCAGTCGTGGAGGGGATGACCTGCATTGGAATCTCAGATTCAGGACTTTGAAGTTGTGTACCCTTGGGTAAGATTCTTAACCCTCCCAGGACCTCAACATTCTAATCTGTAAAATATAGATGATACCTAACTCACAGAGTTACATTAAGGATCAAAAGAGCTTGTGTGCATAAAATGTATCCAGTGTGGCCTCTGGGATACTAGCTCTTCACTACATGTTTTCTTTTTCTCTTGTCCACTTATCTTTGGCAAGAGCAGGGCCAGTGGTAGGGGGCAACTATGGAGTTCCAGTGGGCCCTGATGCCCTTAGGAAGAGCTATCTGAGGAATTCTCTAGCTCTTTCATGCTAATATTGTTTTGTAGTTTTTTTTGGCTGTTTGTTAAACGGGCATCCTGGGCAGCTGGCATTTGATCACAGCAGGACAGGTTCTATACTCAGCTTGGCACTGAAGGGCACTAATGCCCATTAATTAACTATACATTCAACTGACCTGCCTAGGCAGCTACTTTCATTTCTAGAATCCCAATCTTTTCTTATTTCATTTTAGGTTATTTGAATTCCTATGTGTGGAAGCTGTTGGTGCAGACCTTGGCTCTCTCCTTTGTCATGACTTCAGTTTCTCCTCTTTTCTCCATTCAACTCCCTCTGCCTGCCCGACACCTTGGCTCTCCATCTTTTTCCTTCTCTCCCTTACTTCTTTCACTAACCGTCATCCAAAGACAGTGCTCGTGGAGACAGCAGTTAAAAGTGGTTCAAGTGTGTTATGGCCGATGGATGTTGATGTATGGCAGAAACCAACACAATATTGTAAAGCAATTATTCTTCAATTAAAAACTTGTTGTTGTTCAGTCACTCGGTCATGTCTGACTCTTTGTGACCCATGGCTTCCCTGTCCATCATCATCTCCTGGAGCTTACTCAAACTCATGTCCATTGAGTTGGTGATGCCATCCAACCATCTCATCCTCTGTCGTCCCCTTCTCCTCCTGCCTTCAATCTTTCCCAGCATCAAGGTCTTTTCTAAGAGTCAGCTCTTTGCATCAGGTGGCTAAAGAATTGGAGCTTCAGCTTCAGCACCAGTCCTCCAATGAATATTCAGGACTGATTTCCTTTAGGATTGACTTGATCTCCTTGCAGTCCAAGAGACTCTCAAGAGTCTTCTCCAACACCACAGTTCAAAAGCATCAATTCTTCGGCACATAGCCTTCTTTATCATCCAACTCTCACATCATACATGACTATTGGAAAAACCATAGCTTTGGCTATACGGACCTTTGTCAGCAAAGTAATGAACATCTCTGCTTTTCAATATGCTGTCTAGGTTGGTCATAGCTTTTCTTCCAAGGAGCAAGCGTCTTAATTTTGTGGCTACAGTCACAGTCCACAATGATTTTGGAGCCCAAGAAAATCAAGTATGTCACTGTTTCAATTGTTTCCCCATCTATTTGCCATGAAGTGATGGGACCAGATGCCAAGATCTTAGTTTTTTGAATGTTGAGTTTTAAGCCAGCTTTTTTACTCTGCTCTTTCACCTTCATCAAGAAGCTCTTTAGTTCCTCTTCACTTTCTGCCAAAAGGGTGTTGTCATCTGCATATCTCAGGTTATTGATATTTCTCCTGGCAATCTTGATTCCAGCTTGTGCTTCATCTAGCCCAGAATTTCACATCATGCACTCTGCATAGAAGTTACAGAAGCAGGATGGCAATATACAACCTTGATGTACTCCTTTCCTAATTTTGAACCAGTCCATTATTCCATGTGCAGTTCTAACTGTTGCTTCTTGATCTGCATACAGGTTTCACAGAAGGCAGGTAAGGTGGTCTGGTTTTCCCATCTCTTGAAGAATTTTCCACAGTTTATTATGATCCACACAGTCAAAGGCTTTAGCATAGTCAATGAAGCAGAAGATGATGTTTTTTCTGGAATTCTCTTGCTTTTTCTATGATCCAACGGATATTGGCAATTTGATTTCTGGCTCCTCTGCCTCTTCTAAATCCTGCTTGAACATTTGGAAGTTCTCAGTTCACATACTGTTGAAGCCTAGCTTGGAGAACTTTGAGCATTACTTTGGTAGCATGTGAAATGAGTGCAGTTGTGCAGTAATTTGAAGATTCTTTGGCACTGTCTTTCTTTGGGATTGGAATGAAAACTGAAATTTTTCCAGTCCTGTGGCCACTACTGAGTTTTCCATATTTGCTGGCATTTTGAGTGCAGGCCTTTCACAGCATCATCTTTTAGGATTTGAAACAGCTCAACTTGAATTCCATCACCTCCAATAGCTTTGTTTCTAGTGATGCTTCCTAAGGCCCACTTGACTGCACACTCCAGGATCTCTGGCTCTAGGTGAGTGATCACACCATTGTGGTTATCTGAGTCCTTAAGACCTTTTTTGTATAGTTCTTCTGTGTATTCTTGTTACCTCTTCTTAATATCTTCAGCTTCTGTTAGGTCCATACCATTTCTGTCTTTTATTGTGCTCATCTTTTCATGAAATGTTCCATCGGTGTCTCTAATTTTCTTTAAGAGATCTCTGCTGCTGCTGCTGCTGCTAAGTCATGTCAGTCATGTCCAACTCTGTGCAATCCTATAAACAGCACCCCACCAGGCTCCTCCATCCTTGGGATTGTCCAGGCAAGAATAGTGGAGTGGGCTGCCCTTTCCTTCTCCAATGCATGAAAGTGAAAAGTGAAAGTGAAGTCAATCAGTCGTGTCTGACTCTTCGTGACCCCATGGACTGTAGCCCATCAGGCTCCTCCTTCCATGGGATTTTCCAGGCAAGAGTACTGGAGTAGGTTGCCATTGCCTTCTCCATAAGAGATCTCTAGTCTTTCTCATTCTATTGTTTTCCTCTATTTCTTTCCATTGTTCATTTAAGAAGGCTTTCTTATCTCTCCTTGCTATTCTTTGACACTCTGCTTTCAGATGGGTATACCTTTCCTTTTCTCTTTGCCTTTCACTTCTCTTCTTTTCTCAGCTATTTGTAAGGCCTCCTCAGACAATCATTTTGCCTTTTTTTCATTTCTTTTTCTTGGGGGCGATTTTGAACATCACCTACTGTACAGTGTTACAAATCTAGGCCCATAATTCTCCAGGCAGTCTGTCTATCGGATCTAATGCCTTGAATCTATTTGTCACTTCCACTGTATAATCATAAGGGATTCGATTTAGGTCATACCTGAATGGCCTAGTCATTTTCCCTACTTTCTGCAATTTAAGTCTGAATTTGGCAATAAGAGGTTCATGATCTGAGCCACAGTCAGGTCCTGGTCTTGTTTTTGCTGACTGTATAGAGCCTCTCCATCTTCGGCTGCAAAGAATATAACCAGTCTGATTTCCGTATTGGTGATGTCCATGTGTAGAGTCATCTCTTATGTTGTTGGAAGAGGGTGATTACTATGACCAGTGTGTTCTCTTGGCAAAACTCTGTTAGTCTTTGCCCTGCTTCATTTTGTACTCCAGGAGGAAACTTGCCTGTTACTCCAGGTATCTCTTGACTTCCTACTTTTGCATTCCAGTCCCCTATGATAAAAAGGGCATCTTTTTTTTTGGTGTTAGTTCTAGAAAGTCCTGTAGGGCTTCACAGAACTGCTCAACTTCAGCTTCTTCAGCATTAGTGGTTGGGGCATAGACTTGGATTACTGTGATATTGAATGGTTTGCCTTGGAAACGAACATCATTCTGTCGTTTTTGAGACTGCACCCAAGTACTGCATTTTGTACTCTTTTGTTGACTATGATGGCTATTCCATTTCTTCTAAGGGATTCCTGCCCACATTAGTAAATATAATGTTCATATGAATTAAATTCACCCATTCCAGTCCATTTTAGATCACTGATTCCTAAAATGTTGATGTTCATTCTTGCCATCTCCTGTTTGACCACTTCCAATTTAACTTGATTCGTGGACCTAACATTCCAAGTTCCTATGTAATATTGCTCTTTACAGCATTAGACTTTATTTTCACCACCAGACACATACACAACTGGGCATTGTTTCTGCTTTGGCTCAGCCTCTTCATTCCTTGTGGAGCTATTTCTTCACTCTTCTCCAGTAGCATACTGGGCACCTACTGATCTGGGGAGTTCATCTTTCAGTGTCATATCTTTTGCTTTCATGGGGTTCTTAAGGCAAGAATGCTGAAGTGGTTTGCCATTCTCTTCTCCAGTGGACCACATTTTGTCAGAACTCTCCACCATGACCCATTGTTCTTGGGTGGCCCTACATGGCATAGCTCATAGTTTCACTGAGCTAGACATGTCTGTGATCCATGTGATCAGTTTGGTTAGTTTTCTGTGATTGTGGTTTTTATTCTGTCTGACCTCTGATGGATAAGGATAAGAGGCTTGTGGAAGCCTCCTGATGGGAGAGACTGACTTGAGGGGGAACTGGGTCTTGCTCTGATGGGTGGGGCCATGCTCAGTAATCTAATTTTCTGCTGATGGGTGGGGCTGTGTTCCCTCCCAGTACCCAGTATTTTGGCCTGAGGCTAAACTATGGCAGGTGCAGTGGCGGTAATGGTGACCTCTTTCGAAAGGACTTATGCCAGCATGCTGTGGCTCCCAGTACTGTTGTATTCAGTGCCCCTGATCCTGTGGTTGGCCACTGTCAACCCACACCTCCGCTGGAGACTCCTGGACACTCACAGGCAAGTCTGGCTTTGTCTCTTGTGAGGACACTGCTCCTTTCTCCCGGCTCCTGGTGCACACAAGGTTTTGTTTGCGCCCTCCAAGAGTCTGTTTCCCCAGTCCTGTGGAAGTTCCATAATCAAATTTCCCACTGGCCTTCAAAGTCAAATTCCCTGTGAGTTCTCAGTCCCTTTGCTTGATCCCCAGGTTGGGAAATCTGTTGTGGGCCCTAGTAGTTTTGCAACAGTGTGAGAACTTCTTTGGTATAATTGTTTTGCAGTTTGTGGGGCATCTGCTTGGCAGCTCTATGGTGGGGCTAATGGCAACCTCCTCCAGGAAGACTTATGCCACACGCCACGCCTCCCAAGTCTGCTGCAGCCAGAGCCCCTGTCCCTGCGGCAGGACACTGCTGACCCGCGCCTCTGCAGGAGACACTCAAACACTCAAAGGCAGGTCTGTCTCAGTCTCTTGTGGGGTCCCTGGGTCCTGGTGCACACAAAGTTTTGTTTGCACCCTCTGAGCATCTCTGGTGGGTATGAGGTTTGATTCTAAACACAATTTTGTCCCTCCTTCTGTCTTATTGAGGCTTCTCCTTTGCCCTTGGACACAGAGTATCTTTTTATGGTGGGATCCGACATTCTCCTGTTGATGGTTGTTCAGCAGCTAGTTGCAATTTTGGAGTTCTCACAGAAGATGAGCGCACATCCTTCTACTCCACTATCTTAACTACATCTATATAAATTTAAAAAAGAGAGAGAGAGAGAGACAGCCCTATGAAGTAGGGCAGCCCTAGTACCAAGAAAAATTTTTCTCTATTCTGAAATGAAAAAAAAAATATGTGGCTCAACTGGACCCATGGTCAGGCTTGGGGGGAACCATTGTATTTTCTCTTTGCATTGTCCTATCAGCTCATTCCGAAGCCCACTTTCCCATCCCTTCACACTAGGCTGGGTAATGGGATGACAAAGCAAAACGTGGCTGCTGCCCTAAGGGAACTCTGTCTAGTGGGAGAGACAGAAGCCCCATGGTGTATATGAAGAGACGGAGAGGGGAGTACAGAGATGCAAAAGTGTCTCTTTGCCTCTGAGGGGTCAAGGAAAGCTTTACAAAAGAGGGGAGACTTGAATTTGGCCTTGAAGCATGAATTTACTTTTCAAAATGGAGAGAGGTTCAAAGGGTATTTCAGGGGAGGAGGTGGCGTTGAGGATAGAAGGTCAGTGTGTGGTTGGGGCTCTGTGTAGCCAGATGTTAAGGTCTAGGAGATGAGTACCAACAAGTCTTAAAGGAGAATCTAGAGCCAGCTTGCTGGGCAGCAGACTGCAGGGGGTTAGGGTACAAAGCCAGGGTGGTTGGACCTGGTGAATGCTGAAAAGGGACATGAAGAAAGACATGTTTTTAAAAGATAATTCTGGAAGACAGAGAGACCAGAAGAAAAACAGAGGCCAGTTAGGAGCCTGCTTCAGTGGTCCTGGCATGAGTGGAAGCCCTGAACTAGGGTGCTGACCTTAGGAATGGAAATGAAGGGACAAAGATGTCCCCAGGGCTTATTTCTTTAGCTTTGGCCTCTGGTTCTGAATTCACTCTTCACCTCTTCCCCAATACCTTCTCCTTTGATGATCTTAGTAAATGCTGATCTCAACCAGAACTTCCACTTCAAAGTGGATTTATCCCAAATATATCTTGAGGTTGACTTCAAACCTACATCTGGGATCAGATAGTGGCTATTTTTGAACATTCTCAAAATACCATCTCATCAGCATGTTCAAAACAGTCATTGCAGTGCCTGTACCTCAGCCCTAGGCCAGTCTGGGAGAACCATGGACCTCAGCCACCTTATGGGCTTCTGGGGCCTAATTCAGCCAGTGAAGGATTATTTTACACCTTTCTGGGACAAATTTTATTTCCTAATTATAAACCACCAATTCCATGTGGACCTGGAAGACTCAACATGTTCACACCTTAGGGATGGCCTTCCTTCTCCTCATGTCCTCTCAAGTCCTTCAGGTGTGGCCCTCAGCTAGGGGTGGGTCCTCCCAGCCCCTGGAAATATTTGAAAATGCGTAGAGGCATTTCTAATTGTCACAATGACTCTGTGGTGCTGAGTAAGCCAGAAGTCATGATGTTGAACATCCTGCAATGCACAAGAGTGTCCCACACTGCAAAGAACTGTCTCATCCCAAGGGCCAGTAGTACTCTCATTGAGAAACACTGTGACCATGAGCTCGGTTGAGGGCAAGGATTCTATTTTGTTCTCTACTGAGCACTGCCCTTGGTGCTGGGGAAAGAAAAACGAACAAGACTTGTGCAGTGCCTTTGTCCCCTGTCTCTTAGTTGGATAGGATAAAGATGATCCTGAGATAGAGGCTAAAAGTCAATAATGCATCACCTTCCATAACTACCATGGGGTCCCTTCCTAGTGAGTGGAATGTACTGCTAGTTAAATGATTAATTGAAATTCATTCATTCATTCATTCATTCATTCATTCAAGCAGCACTCAAATAGCATGTAAACTTTTCAAAGTACTTTCTCACACATGATCTTGCTGGAGCTGACCTGGGAGGAGAGGAGAGAAGGATTGGGGCAGGGGCTGGAAGCAGAGTTGAGGCCTGAGAGGTTCCTACCCAGCTCAGGCCAAAACAGACAAAGCCAATCAGACAGTCTCCTGGGACTGGGGTGGGGTTGGGGAAGGTCTGGTGTGAATGGAAATATGTGCCACATGGCCTGAATTGCAGGGGCCAGCCTTAGGCTCCCACAGCCCCCAAACACTTCCAGATGGATTTCTTTATAACTTCCAAAGCAGAGGCAGCACTCTGTTCCTTTTCTTCACTCTCCTCCCCACTCCTGGAACAAGGCTTGGCTGCTCCCTGCCACTCTGGAAACCAGCAGGAGCCAGGGAATGTGCTGTAGTGCTCAGCCTGGCTTCATGGTCACTGCCTGCCCCCTAGGTAGCAACTGCAGCTCCCTGTGTGGGTGCTGGTTGAGCTGGTCGTATTCCTGCCGACCCGGCCCATGCAGGCTCTCTGCTAAATGGGTTGTGTGAGCCGGGCACGTTCACTCTGGCAAGTTTCCACTTCAGACATGTCTCCACTTCATAAAGTCAGTCACATCCATTTCTTCTTATTCTCTGTCTTTGGAAGACTCTGAGCTTCATCCCCTCCACCTTCTCCCACAGGATACTGCTCACTGTACAGCCTGCCAGAAGCTTTGGTCTTGGACATTTTCCAAATCAGGAAACTGAAGCTCAGAGAGGTTAAGTGATTTGCCCAAGGATATACAGCACGTGAAACAGCAGAGCCAGACATCTAAAGCCCTACACTCTGCCTCCGAGGTTAGTGACTCCTGAACCTCAAGTTTCCTCATGTGTGAAGTGGGATGAATGCATGGCAGGTGGTTTGGTTGGAAGTGTGGGCTCTGGAACTGCTCTGCATGCTGTATGTGCTGGTTCTGTCATTTACTGGCTGGATGAGCTTCAATGAGTCACTCTTCCTGTCTGTAACTCAATTTCTTTATCTTTCTTTGAAAGGTTAAAGAAAGAATGGATTGAAATGGTTTAGCACCATGTCTAACCCACAGTAAGCCCACAATAAATAATAATCAATATGATAGCTTATTGCTCAGCTGCATCATTAGAAAATTTACGGCTCCCATCTCTTGAAATATGGGCCAGGCCCCATACAAACATCACTTCATGACTCTTCACACTATATAGAGAGAAGTAAACTGGGTTTGGAGAGATTAATCACTTGTTTAAGGCCACCCTTGTAGGAATAGAGGAGGGCTTGAACCTGGTTCTAGGTGAGTTCAAAGTTATGGATTCTATGTTTCTTATAGTCTTATAAATTCCTACAGAATCTGAAAGATAAAAGCCCCTATATGGGTCCTTTGCCTTGCCTCTCCCACCACACCCCTATTCTCTCTTGTTTCCTTTAGGATAGGCCCAGGGGACTCCCTCTGTCCCAGAGCTACAGCCCACGCAGCTGCCCTGAGCATTCTGGTGGCCCTAAGCAGGACCTGTGAGCACATCAGGCCCACAGGAACCTGGTACCCTGGGGCTGAGGCCTTCTGCTACCCTTCTCTCCTTGCCACAGCTGGAACTGGTGGTAGCAGGAGAGGGATGGGGTGGCAAAGAAAGCAGATGAAGGCTCCAAGGTCAAGCTTCTAGATGTGCCATGTCTGTTTCCTGTACAACCTCTTTGCTCTCGAAAGTTACTCAGAACCAACGTCTGGTGAACCCACCTCTCTGCCTCCAAGGGTCCACACAAATTTTCCTGCAGCTGTTCAGCAACACATGACACCAGATTTCTGCCCCAGTGGGAGTCTACAGTATTTTCACATTCCTTTCTGCTTGCTGCTGCACAATGAAACATGTATTATTTCTGCATGTTTTCCCATCCCACACCACACGTCAGTACCACCATGACAGCATGAGGGAATATAGCATAATCTCTGTGCACATATGGGCAAGGAAACCAGCAGACACATCTCTCAATTGAATGTGACTCACCAAATGGGCTCCAAATCCCATCAACATTTATATTCAATCTAGCTGTATTTCCCTCATCTTTTCAGTCATCATCCTGGGCTACCCAGTATGCTCAGAATTCCTGATAGTCCAAGAGTAAGTGCAGAGTTACTTCATAAATGTCCAGCACAGAAAGGAAATTGAATAAATGCTTAATCTCTATCCAAAGCTTTGTCCACAACTCTAAGAGTTTGTAGGCAAACATTACCAGAAAGTCCCAGGGGGCAGTTCCTCTCTGCTTCCAGCACTGACATTTAGGAAAGCTTCCTCATCAAGAATAGGCATTTACCATTACCCCAGAAACTACCAGATCTCCAGCCCCAGCCCTACTGTGGAGAGGCCTTCTGAGCCTTGGTTACCTTCTCTTTTGTTCAGAGCATCGATTATGTATCAGGTATATGGTACTTTCTCAACAGATGGTACATTTATAAAGTTTTACCTTGTAGTAAAATCAAATTTTTACACATTATAGAGTCATCTAGAGGATGATTCAGGAAATTCTTTATTTTCACAATATTTATTGGGCATCTACTATGTACAGAGCTGCATGCGAGACACAAAAAAATTCAAAATAAAGTTTCTTTCCTTCAAGAGACTATAATATAGTTGGACGTTTAGATAAGTGTGGAATATTTCAGAATTTCTATATACCTTTAATAGCCAGGCAAATACTATAAATGAGTAAAGGAGGCTGGAGCAATATCATCATCATAAGGGGTGGGGACTGTGACAAAGTAGAGAGCAAGAGGTCCATCTAACGGGAAAGTTGCCATCCCAATTCAGCTACCACCCTGTGGGAATGCAGGGCTAGTATTACTAGATTTCTCTGTTTCTAAAGGAAGACAGAAATCTAGATTGAATGGAAAGATTAGTAATTGTGACTTGTTAGCAAATAATTTAGAAAAGAAACAAACCACATAGAGACCAAACCAAACATATTCAGCCCATCAGCCACCAGTTTACAACCTGTCCATAATGACAGATGATACATTGTTGAAGTACTTACTGACAGGAAGTTCTGGAAGTGCTCAGACAAGGATGTGAGCTCCTTGGGCTGGTATGACCTGGAAAGTTTTCCTCAAAGTGGTCAGATTCAGACCGGGCTCCAAAGTGTGAGTGTGAATCTGATAGGCAGAAGGGAAGAGCACAAAGTTTTTGGAAAGGATAGACGGGTGAACCAAGAAGGTTGTAGTCAGGACTCAGAGGCAGCGAAGAGGTGCGTCTGGTTGTTATGAAGGATTCTTGGGGGGAAGGGAAACCTCTGGTCTCTGGTTAGTCTCAGTGGAGGAGGTTTCTCATGACCACCAGAATCAGGGATCCCAGAGTGGAGGTAACAAAGGAAGATGGGGACTACTGCTTAGAGAGTCTGATTCTGAAAAGCCAGTCAGAGAGTAACATGAAACACAGACAGACAGATGCCTCATCAGCAGGCATGGGAAAAGCCACTTTAGTTAAGTCCAGGGCCTTTTCTAGGATATAGCAGTGTAAAAATGTTTGAGAAGTGCAAATAAGTAATGCAGGATCCTGTCTGGTGACTAGAAACAGGTCCAGAAGGTGGGACTGGATAAACCACAGTACAATGAGACCTACCATACAGGGAAGGGGGCTCTGGTCCCATACAAACACTGGGGAAAGGAAAAAAAATGCATAGAGCTTTGAAAAAGCCAGCAATCCACAAAATCCTGGAAACTATTTAAAAAACACTTTAGTAAGAGCCAAGGTAAAATATATGTCCAGTATTAAAAGCTAAAGGATTAGAAACCATTCTCCCACAGGGCTCTCAGGCAGCTGGAAACTTATCTGAAGGAATGAAGGCATTTTACCCCAAAGTGGAGGGCATAAGAACGTGTGGCATGCAAGTGTCAAGGAAAATACTACTGGCCTCGTATCAGATTATGTAACCACTAAAACAAGAGGCAAGGTAGTTAAGCATCACGGAAAAAGCACAAGGGTGGTAGGCAAAATTGTGCCCCCCTCCCAAAATATGTTCATGCCCTAAGTCACTGGAACCGATGAATATGTTAGGTTAAAGAGCAAAGTTCAGAAATAAGGTTTGCAGACAGAGTTAAGGTTGCTAATCATCTGACCTCAAGATGGAGAGACTCACACGTAGTAGGTGGGCATAATGTATCACAAAGGTCCTTATAAAGTGAAGGAGAGGGGCAGGAGAGACAGAGTTAGAGAAGAAGATGTGACAGCAGAAGTGGGCGTCAGAGAGATACTGGTTTCAAAGATGGAAGAAGGGGATGAAGACCAAGGAATGCAGGTAGTGTCTAGAAGCTAGAAAAGGCAAGTAAACAGATCCGCCCCTAGAAGCTCCAGAGGGAATGCAGCTTTGCCAACACCTTCATTTAGTCCAATGAGACCCATTTTTGACATCTAACTTCCAGAACTGTAAAATAATACATTTCTGTTGCTTTAAGTAAATTTGTGGTAATTTGTTACAGCAGCAATAGGAAACTATTACAACTAGCTCTGAATTCAGATGTAGGGTTTAATCCTGACTCCATTATATAGAAATTACTTGACCTTGGTCCAATCAGTTAACTTCTCTGAGCCCTAATATCCTCATCTCATCCTCACAAATGATGTTCACAATACTTACACTTCACAGAGTTGAGGTGAAGGGCAACTAAGATCATGAACGTAAAAAAGATAGTACAGCTTGGCACAGAGAAGGTACCTGGCAATGTTCTTCTCTTTCCAATGATGCATTTGATACTTAGGACAAGTGGTGTTCTAGTAAATGTTTACGCATTGGCTTGTAAAAAAAATGCACATGTATATACATATATATGTAAATTTACTTCTTATGTAACAAGTGAAATGCACAATTTATGAATAACAATGAAATAACACTCTATTGCAAATTCCATATAACCAGTTAAATTTTTTATAATGCATTCATTAACTTTGCTGAACTCTTATATCCATAGCCATCTTACAGCTGCAAAAGAAGAGTGTAATTTCTACTTGAATGGTGGCTGATAGTTCCTTTATGTTAATGAGTAAGAAGAAAGTTAAACCATGAAGAAGTGTTAGAACTTGACAGATTAATCAGTGATTCAAACAACTCCTTTCTGAATCAGATAATAATTTCCGTGTACTGGAAGCATATTTCTTCCATTTCTTTGGTGTTATTCATGAAGATAGACATCATTTCTGAGGATGAGATGAGGATGTTAGGGCTATAAACGTAGCACTCTTTTAAGTTTAATGTACATTCTCTCCATCACTTTCTCAAGGCTAGAGTACAGTGAACAAAACAAGAATCTAAACCCTAATTTGTAGCATTCTCAGATTTTCATGTTATAAATACTCCCATTGTGGCCTATTTCAAGCAACCTATGTGACATCACCAAACTCAGAGTGGGAAAGGATGTTCGGTAGTACACCATTCAGATGCAGTAGATGTGAATCAGCTCAAGGGCACAGATCATAGTAAAATAACTGGTGAAAAAAGAGCTGGTGAATTTTAAGTATTTACTATTTTTAACATAATTTATTTAACTGAAGGTTTATATAATTTAATATTTTTGTTCAACAGTTAATTTTTTATTTTGAGATAATTTTAGACCCACAGAAGAGTTGCCAAAACAGTACAGAGAACTCCCCTATATCCTTCACACAATTTTCCCTTATGTTAACATCTTATATAATTATAAAACGTGTATCAAAACTGAAAAATTAACCTTGCTACAATATTATTGACTAAAGCATAAAGCTTATTTGGATTTAACCAATTTTCCCACAAAAGTCCTTTCTCTGTTCTAGGATCCAATCCAGGATCCCATATTGCATTTAGTTGGTCATTTATTTGGTAGAATGTCCCTCAATCTTGGCTTATTTTTTGTTTTCTCTTATAATTTAATTTTTAACGATGGCTGTGTTTAACAATTGTTTCATGGACTTCCTAAATATTGAACAATCAGCTTTCATGAGCCACAAGAAGCCCAAGCCAGGTCCAGCATACCACTACCTAGGAAGCACAAATTCATCTGTTTTTTCCATCAATTCCACTACTATTTATTGAGCGCCCTCTAGGGGCTGCTGCTGGGGATGTGGAGATAACGGAAACACACACTCCGTGCCACTGAGAAAAGTTCAGGTTAGGGGACATGACTGAGCAAATAGTACCCCTAGAGCAATCAGGGCTATGATGCGGGTGAAATAGAATGTGCTGGAGTGCTCAGGGGTGGGAGGGGCCAACCCTGCCTGGGGAGGTCAAGGAAAGCTTCACAGAAGAATTAAAGGATGAGCAAGAGCTCTGCGGGTGATATGCAAGGAAATAAGACGATCGTGTGAGCTGAGTCTTGATACCTCAGTGAGATTGAGCCAGTCAGTTAAGGGAGCAGAAGGAAAGCAGTCAACATCTATTCCTTCATTCTGTAAGTATTTATTAGGCATCAATTCTGTACCAGGCTCTGGAGATGCCTAAACACATAATGAATAAGGGCACTCAAGTGTGATAAGGGTTGTAATGGTGGAGACAGTGCCTGGGCTGTCTTGAAGTTGAGGTGGTGTGTGCACACATGACAGGGCACCACAAAGGAGCACGGGCGTGAGGGCACTGGCCAGACACCTCCTCCCTGGGAGTGCAAGAAGGACCTCAGAGGACGCTCTCAGGCTTCTACCACCATCTCCCTATGCAGCCAACAGCTTTGGCCAGAGGATTACTAATGCTAGAACCTTTTTCTGCAGGTACCATATGTTCACAGCACCCTCTTTCCAGCCCCTCACACCTAAAACCACATACACAGACCCCTGAGAGCTAAACTTAGCAGCTGACTCCTGCCTTGGGCAGATGGCATATAAATACTCTCAGGATGAGGTAATGCTGACCAACACAAGGCAAGGGCCTTTGACCTGAGGCCAAGAATTCCCAGGAAAGCTCCTATGTCCCTTTCTCAACCCCCTTAGAGATATACCTCAGCCCCGCTCTACATCATTATACTGCTTTATTTTCTTCATAGCATTTATTACTATCTGAAATTATTTGTCTTTTCTTTCTTTTGCCTGTCTCCTGCCACCAGAATCTCAGCTCCTCAAACATAGAATCTTTGTCTGTCTTGTCATCAGTATATCCCCAGCTCACAGCTCAGGGCCTGGACCATGGGGGTATTCAAGAAATATCTCCGGAATGGACAAGTAAACAAATGAGTGTGTGGCTGGATGCTATTATTCAGATTTGAGGGCTGCATTCCTAATCCTCTGTGGCCCAAACTCTCTCTGTCAATTTTAAATCTGTTGCCTGTCTTTGGTGCTATGAACTAAAACGTTGCCTGCCATATCAGTAAACAAAAGATGTTGCAGCCATCTTGCCACCACATTACAGCTGCCCCGACAGCTATAACACAGCCCTAAGGGAACTCAGGACAGAAACAGAATGCCTGCCATGTAGCAGTCAACTGTTGCAGCCACCCCTGACAGTGCACCCTGAGGAGACTCGATGAAAAAGCACAGGATACTGGCCCCAGATAGTTGAGGAGCATATCAAAGGTACGATTTCAGTGAGTCCAGACTCTTGCATCTTCCCATACATAGAAAAGCAACAAATTCCTTAACTTGAGATATCTGGTTTTCTTTTATTAACAGTAATCTTTTGATGTTCCAACTACCTTGTCTTTTGTTGCAAAAACTCCTGTATATCCTGGCTCCCCTACTTGCCTCTTAGGAACAGTTTCTCAGTGTCATCTGAGATGCTGTGTCTGGGCTTGAAGTCCTCAGAATGTCTGCTGAACAAAACATAACTCTCAACTTTTAGGTTGTGCCTTTCTTTTTTTCCCAGTCAACAGTGCCTTGACTCTCTGAATTTGAACTTTATGGAGGAACGAAACTGACATGCATGAAATTGAGTGCTCCTCTTGTAATTGTTGTGAGAGTGTGAAAGATAACCACAACTAATATTTGCTGTGCTTACTAAGTGCCAGTTCCCATTCCAAGTACTTCATATATATTCAATAAACATTTGCCATGTCTCTACCAGGTACCACACACTGTTTAGGCATTAGGGATAGAGTAGTGAATAAAAGACAAAACGATCTTTGCCTTAAGGGAGCTTAAACATTAGCTCATTTAATTTGAAAACAACCTTAAGGTGTAGACCTTGTGATCATTTCCATTTTGCAGATGAGAAAACCTAAGTACAAGGCTAGCTCACACAGCAGAGCCAGGCAGTCTGGGCCCAGAGCCAGTGTTCTTAACCAGTAGGCTCCCCTACCTCCTGAGGAGCTATTATATGGGGAAGTGCTTGGCAAACTTTGAATGACCTTGACAAATTTGAGTCCTTATTATTCTTGGTGGGAGCATGGTGTGGGGAAGGGGCAGGAAACAGACCCGGCCAGGGAGCTCAGAGGATTCATGCAGAAGAGTGGTCATGGAGGAGCCTTTGGTACTCCTTAGGCCAGGAAAGCACTAGCTGTGTCTCTGGAGTCCCGGCCTCTTGCCAGGGGCTGTCTGACTTAGCCAAAGCACATGGAGTGAGACTGCATGAAGAAGCCTGCAAGGCCTCCTCACTAGTGTGTACTTAGCTCTTCATGGATCTTTTTTTTGGCTAGAGTTCTGTCCTGGATCCCCTTCTACAGAACTGTTGCCCTTATGGGGGCCTTGCCCCACCCCCTTGCATGGCCCTTCCATTCATCCTCCCAGCCCAAGAGGACAAAGGAAAGTTTGGCTAACCCCCACTGGGCTTTTCTGGTTTTCTGTTTCCATTGGAACAAAGAACTGCTCACCAAGTGCTCTCTGATCTTTGGAATGAGAAAGGAAAATAGTTTATCACATGGGGTACCCCACACACATCGTCCCCACGGCTCACTGGCCTCATACTCTCAGGACACCCAGATTCCTGGCAGAGCTAGGCAAGGATGGTGACTCCCTTCTCCCCAGCGTTCAGGAAGCCAGCGGGAGAGTGATGACTTCCATCTGGGCTGGCCTGCTTTCCACTCCTTGGGCTCCACCTGTGTCCTAGAAGGAGCAGAAGGAAGAATGAAGCATCCTTGCTCCTGCTTCTCCCACAGCTCCAGCTACACAGATGAGCCTCCTAGACCTTGGTCAGCAGTTTTCCAAGTGATTCCTGTAGAAGGATGAGAGGTTCCTTGGGAGCTTGGGCAAATTCCTTAATCCCTCCAAGACTCAGTGTACTCTTCTGAAAAATGGGTCAAAGAATGCCTGCTTCATATTGTTATTGCAAGGATTAAATTTTTTTAATTTGAATTTATTTATTTTAATTGGAGGCTAATTACTTTACAATATTGTATTGGTTTTGCCATACATCAACATGAATCCGCCACGGGTGTACACATGTTCCCCATCCTGAACCCCCCTCCCACCTCCCTCCCCGTACCATCCCTCTGGTAAATTTTAAGAAATGTTTGCAAAATACTAGGCCCCAACTAGACTAGGTGGAAGAATTTAGTTTAGTCTAGGAGAGGAGATGCCATTGCTCCAGTGATGGGCCCACCTGAGTGGTAGGTGTGATAGAAGCTTTCGCTCTGGAAAGTGGAGTAGCACATCCTCCCAACTACTGGTCTCTGCCAGACTTCTCCCCTGCACCAGGCCTTTAGGTCAGAGCCGAGTACCCTTCATGGGCCACTGCTGTCTTGACTGAATGCGGCTGATGTGCAGTCACCTCTCCCCTATCATTATATGACCAGCTTTACCATGGTTTCTTTATAGATGTTGATTGAAAATAAGAGGGCACATTGGAAGAGATCAAGAAAGCAAAAGAGAATGGCTGGGGTGAGGACCTCTGCCCTCGTGTTCAAGGGGCCTGAGTCACAAACCCAGCTGGCCAGGCCCTTGCTTTACTCCTTTAGAGATCATCATACCAGATCCCTCACTTTATCAAAGAGCAAACTAAGGCTCATGGAGCAGAAGGGTCTTGCCCAAGGTCACCTTGGCGAGACCTGTGAACTTCTATGGACCAGTGTGTTCTCTGCTTCCCCTATACAACCTGCTCCTGTGAACCCCGGGTCACATGGTCCAAAGATGGCCCAGGGCAACCTCACTGATCCCCTCAGTTTCCTTGTTTATTCGGTAAGTCCTCATTTGACTGCCTGCTATGTGACAGGCACCTAAATTAGAAGGTGATGTCTGATTTGGGGGAAAATTAAACAATAAAGGGATTCAGGGGGCCAGTAGAGTTGAGGATTCTTTTTTATAAGAGGATGATCAAATAATTTATTGATAAGGTGACATGTGAACAGAGACCTGAATGAAGTGAGGGAGTACACGCCACAGATATCTGGAGGAAAAGAATTCCAGGCAGAGAGAACAGCAAATGCCAAGATCCTGAAGCTGTGGGGGAATAGTAAGGAGGCCAGTGTGGCTAGAGCAGAGTGAGTAAGGGGTTGGGGGGATGGTGGTAAGACATGAGATAAGACAGCTCATGGAGGGACAGATCACGCAGGGCCTTGTGGGTCATTGTAAGGACTTTGGCTTTTAGTCTGAAGTAGAGACCCATTAGAGAGTTTTGAGCCGAGGCAAGACATGACCTGACATGTTTCATCAGGATCACGCTGACTGCTGTGTCAAGAGTCGATGTAGAGGATCCAATAACTTTATTTACCAGGGAGACCTAGTAGGAGGCTGTGCTAATATCTAGGTGACAGATGATGGTGGCACACAGTGGTAACAAGTGATTCAATTCTGGATACTATGAAGGTGGAAGTAACATGATAAGCTAAAAGAGCAGAGATGGGAATGGAGAGAGCAGAGAAGTCAATAACAACTTTGGGGTTTGCATCCTGAGCAATTGGAAAGTTGAGGATGCCATAGTTGAGATGGGCAAAACTGTAGGAGCAGCAGGTTTGTGGGGAACAGTCTGGAGTCTGACTTTGAACGTGGTAAGTTTCAGATGCCTGTAAGACACCCACATGGATGCCTGTGAAAGCCAGCCAAGGAGCTGCGCATCCTCCCTCCTTCCCTCACTCGTGCACTCTCTAGTTCAGCAAGCACGAAGCGAGCAAGCCCAGGCACTGGGGATGCAGCTCCCCGGCTGGCCTCCCTGTCTTCAATCTCTTTCCCCACCCCTACCCCATCAGGCTCCAGTGGGGGCCTTCCAAAGCCAAAGTCAGATCGGTCACGCCCCTGCTCCAAGCCCTTACCTGGTTCCCCACCACCTCTGAAGTAAAGGCCAAGATCTGCAGCACAGCCCAGGAGGCCCTAAATGATCCACCTTATTCTTGCCACTCCCGGTCCCCCTAACTCCTAACATACCTGTCACAGAGCTACTTACCAGGGCCTGAGCCGGCCTTCCAGAGCCATAATACCAAGGGCCTGGGCTAAGAAAGGCCTGCCCCCACCTCAGCTTGCTTTACTTGATTTTCCCACCAGGAACTGGCCAAGCTACCTCCTCTCACCTGAAGCCTGCCTTTCTCAGATTTTACACACACAGAGGGAACCTCATTCACAGAGCTCTGAGCCTTTACACATTTGACAGTTGCTGTTTGCTCTCCCGTCTGTCTCTCAACTGGACTAGTTGCTCCTCAATGGCAGGGATTATTTATTTATTCATCTCTGTAACCCCAGGATAGCCCTTGAATGAATGAGTTAATGAATTAATGGTTTGATATGCTACAATAGAGACTCTAAGGGATCAGAGAGAGAAGAATTCATTTGGCCAAAGGAGGGAAGTCAGAGAAAGTGTCACAGACACGCTAGTTAAGCCAGGTTTAGAAGATAAGGAAAGATTTTGCCAGGCCAAAAGTATTAGTAATGCACAACTAAATTTTACTTCTCACATTGGTCTCAAGCTGGCAGCCAGGAGGCCTAATATGGCTTGAAGATACTTTCAGTCTGGTCTTCTTATTCGACCATGTGAGGAGACATGCATTATGCTTGGTCACACCACACTCTCAGCTCTGTTACCTGCCAAGGGTGGTGTGGGGAGTATGGCTCTGCATGCAGACAAGTCTGCCTTCCCTGCTCAGGGATCCTCAGTGCCTGCTCACTGGCAAAAATTCCAACCACTAAGGAGAGGACAAATTTGGCTCATTCAGACTAACCCCCCACAACATGGAAGCCACATGACCATGCCAGGCTTGGCCGGTCAGTTAGCAGCCATGGGGGTGAAGACTCAAATGCTCACCAACTACAGGACCATTGTCTCTACCTCAAATCCCCCTAAGTGTGTGAGAACTCTTGTCATAATGGTAGGAGAGGATGCAGGGCTTGGGCGTTGTACAGGAAGCCGCTGCAGAGCCCAGGCCAGGGCTTGGCTGCCCTGGCCCTCTAGTATTCAAAAGGTAGAGAACAACAACCACAGAGTGCCCTCAGGGGCTCCCATCTCGAAGGAGATTGCATTTCAGCAAGAAGCCTCGCTGTGTGATGATGACAAGGCCCCTGGCTGAAGACGAGGCACTGGTATGGTTCTGTAACCAAGAGCCCCGCCTTATCCTCTTTACCTTCTAGGCAGAGAGAGCTGGCTTTCTAGGGCACCTGGGGTAGCTAGGTGTGCCAACAATGTCACAACTGTGCTGTCAGACACAGGGCTCGGGGACTGTGTGAAAATTAGGGTGAGAACACTTGGCTCTATGCCTATCTAGCTGACACTGGGGCTCTCCGGCCTTCCCTGTTTGCTGGTTTCAACCTGCAAGCTACAAATCCACATACAACAGCTACAGCTAGGTTTCCCAGTCATGTCAGAAACATGTATGTAACACACCATATAGCCACAGTCATCCCACCTGCCACATCAAATCCCCCTGTGTGCGTGGTCTTTGGTCCTGGCTGCAGCCAATCCCCAGCCAGCGGCCTCACCAGCCCTTCAATGGCTGTGCAATCTTATACTTCCCCAAGAAGGTGTTCCCCCCCTTCCCACCCCTCTGCACATGAGACAGTCTTATATGTCTCATCCAATGCCTTCCTGACGTGAGTTGGGTACAGCCATGCAAAAGAAACCAACACTAAAAAATAATTTAAAACTGTTTCTCTAGGACTTTGAAATGTGTTCCCTAAAGTTTCTTTGGTAGCAGATGCAAACTATTATATACAGAATGGATCAACAAGGTCCTACTACATAGCACAGGGAACTATATTCAATATCCTGTGATAAATCATAATGGAAAAGAATAAGAAAAAGAAGAGATATATATGTATAACTGAATCACATTGCTGTACACTAGAAAGTAACACAGCATTGTAAATCAACTATATGTCAATCAAATAAATTTTAAAAGAATTTTCTTTGGAAAGTTTACTTACTCCATTTTATTTGCCTTTGAAAAACAGTACTAGGGATTCACCTCCCTGAGTTCAGAAGCTGCCAAGCAGGAAAGGGCAGAAACAGGGAAGTAAAACCACAATCTTCTTCATCCCAGGAAGCTCCCTAGGATTGTCCCAGACACATGAAGCAGCTTAGTCAGAAACACTTTGTCTTCTCTCCTCTGCCTCCCTCATCCTCCCTGTCCTCATCCCAGATGCCTATAACTACTACATACAGGGTGGTTTCACCATGTGTGCCCCCTAACTGGATAGTCCCTTTAGACCTTCCACATTGACTTTGGGGGCAGTCGGGCTATACATACCCCCAAGTCACTGCAGCCATTTGGCACCATGGGCCGTCAGAAGTTCCATTTTTACTCAGTGACTGTGCCCAGTGATGGACACATATATACCCACACCAGCCCCTTGCCCAGCTCCCAGTACCTTTCACCCAGATGCTGCCCAAATGTACGGGGTCAGCTGCTGTCCAGGTTGGGCGAGTGCCTCCCAGCAGCCGCTGTGTTGGTCTGGCATCTCCAGGTAAGCCGAGCCTTGTCAGCCTTTGGCCAGGTAGGTTTTCAGTTCATGTGGCCCTTGGGACCAGCTAAAGCAAACAAGCCCAGTGGTGAGAATGCCGTCCCTGACCCTTTTTGCCCACTCTGTGCTTCTCTGTGGAGTCTCAGTGTAGACCAGGCCACTGAGAGTCAGGCGGAGATCGAGAGCCTGGCTTGCTAGTACACACTCCGCATTCAGCACTTTGTCCTGGAAAGGGTCTTGCCAGCCAACCTAGGCTAAATTCATACTTTGTTGCCTGCAACCAATGCTCCCTGTGTATGTATGCCCAGCTGGTTGCCAGTGGGCATGCTGTGCTTGGTCCTTTCTAGATTGTAAATGGGTCCCACTTGTGCTGGGTTATGTGAAGACAGTCACTTTCAATGGAAAAACATCTCCCCCTGCAACTGACTGTCAAAATCAGAATACTAAGGGCACACACCATTGTTGTTTGGTGGCCTGTTTTGGGAAGGCGGAGCCAGTCAGGCCTGACTGCTGCCTGTGAGATGACATTGGAAACCACTTAAGCAAAGCACTTGCAATTTTCATTTCAAAGCAGGTCAAACAGAGAATCCTGGCCTTGCCAGAGTTGAAAGGTGCATAAACACCACCTCATTCAAGGGTCACAAATGTAAATGCCTTTAGACTCCAAGCAGCTAATGAAAATGAAAGAGGAGAGGGGGTGTGTAAGAATATGGGGGAGGGGTGGGGAACTGGAGCCCACTTGCCTTACAAATGGCAATTAAAATAATTTTAATGTGCCAACTAGCAAAGCAGTTCTGCAGGTCCTTAGGGCCAAAGAGCCACAAATTTGAGAGTGCTGTTGGGGACAGGAAGCCCAGAGAGAGGAAAGGACTTAGTCAAGGTCACCCAACTAGTCAGTGACAGAAGCCCTGAACAGCTATTTAACAAAATGAGTCTTCACCTCATTTGTTACGTCATTTCTTCAGCAAACAAGTCCTCATCCCCATGAGGTCCTAGGCATCCTGCTGTGCTGTCAGGGTCCAAGAATTGAACCAGACATGTTCTTTATCTTCAAGACAGTCTCAGTCCAGTAAGGAAGTGTCAAGAACTAAGCTTGGAAATTAAGGCTGACAGCAGAGAGCACGGGGCCGTATATGTCAAGCTGAGGCATTTGGATTTTATGCTAGATGCAGCAGAGAAACCTTGGAAAAGTCTGAACAGGTCTCAGAAAACTGTCCTGTAGGAAGATCCACCCATGAGTGGTAACAAGATGGACTGGGCCTGGCCAGTAGGGTGGGAAGTGTAATTGGAAGCACAGAAAATGGCTGAAGAAACCAACAGTCTAGGCCTAAGGCAGAGGGTAACTAAGAAGAGAGGAGGAAGAATGAATGTGTAAGACACTGCAAATCAACAGAATGGGGCTTCCTCTGTGTGTGTGTGATGGCGGGGGCGGAGGGGGGGGGCGGCTAGGGTGAAGGAAATGGGTTGGCAAAAGGCAGGACGAGGGAAGAATCAAGATGACTCCAAAATGGGGTGACGGGCTGGAATGCCAACAGACAGGAAGAAATCCTGGGGGACCTGGGTTGGGGGAAAGTGGGTGGGTACGGATGTCCAAATGTTTCTTTATGACAGCAGCCTCAAGACCAATAGGAACAATCTGGGGTTGTCTGTTTTATGTTATTATAGCCTCTCTTTCCCAGTATGGAAAATTGAGCCAGGGCCTCTTGACCTCTCGACTCTTCCATATGCCCGGAAGTGACCTCTGGAGAAATCCCACTCAGTGCCTCTGGTTGAAATGGTCCAACGATTAAACAAATACTAATCAAATAAATAACTAAAATACATTCTCCACCCCCACCTCTTTCTGTCCCCCACTCCAAAACAGCTCTGTGGGAAAGTCAATTTGGGAGTTTCCCACATGTGTCTGTGACCGCAACGCCACAGCAGTGATCTGAGTCAGCTACAACTTTCAAAATTCTGTATTTTCTTCTTGTATCAAAGGCAGCCTGCTGGCTGGAAGAGCCCTGGTGATGTTGTAAAATAATTCCCTGTGTCACCTCAGGGGCTACCTGGGACTACTGCGCTAGCTTCCAAAGGCATGGGATACCAGGTCGAGTGAGGCCTGCCAGGCATGTGACTGAACCATATGACCCACTTACCCCAAACCCACTACAGGGATGTTCATTTGCCTTCTGCTCCCTCTCAAGTTGCCCTTTCCTTTTCCCTCTGGAAGAGGGTGCAGCATCAGTGAACAAGCCAGAATCACTGTGGGGTTCCAAAAATAGATGAAGACTTCCAGTCCAAGTTTTGGCCACACAAAGGAAACTGGAAAAGCTGCAGATGAAACTGAAGCTGAAGAATACATGGAGCTCTGGAAAAAGAGTAGGGGTTTTGGAGTCCAACTTCAGTTTAAATCTCAGCTTGGCCTCCTTCCAGATGCATGGTCTGGTCAGTTTTTTTCATGCATAAAACTATAATTATATTTCCCCTTTCAGAATTACTCTGAGGATTAAATGTAATGATGCACCCATAGTTCCTGGCACATAGTAAATGCTTAATACAAATTAATTTCATCTTTCATATCTTCAGCTTTTGAAGACAAGGTCATGTCAATGTATGGTAAAAACCACCACAATATTGTAAAATAATTAGCCTCCAATTAAAATACAGAAATTAATTTAAAAGAAAAAAATAGGGACCAGGTGTTGTACCAAAATACTACCTGGTGAGAGGGGCCAGTGGGGAAGAGAGCTGAGGAGGAGGGAAAAGGAGCCAATATCTCATCTTACCAAGTGGGTATTCAAAAGATGCAGATGATAATTAATGGGACAAAAACTATAAAAAGTGTTAGTATATTGCATAAATTACTAGATTAACCAATAAAGGGATGAAAAATGGTGATATAACCATATAATGGTGATAAATTCTCAGCTTAGCTTAGCAGGAAGTCAACAGATAATATCCCCAAATTGGTAAATGTAGGAATAAAAGAAGTGTTTATTTAGAGAAATGAGGGTAGATACAGGAAGAAAAGGACTAAAGTTGGCTGCCCTTCCAGAAAGGGGACTTTGGTGGGATTCTGGCAGGGCTCTGTTATTTCTTTACATGGGCGTGTTTCACTTTGATTACAAAAACTCAACCAGGAATAAGATGGAAAGTCTGGAGCAACAACCATGCCCACCGCCTTAAAGAATGGCCCACACAGCATTGCAGCTGCCATATAGTCCAGCTTTAGCCCCCTTCCCTGCATGTTGTACATATTCCTCATGTGAGGCAGACCAAAGCCTTCCCAGAGACATTAAAACACAGAGACATTACTTTGCTGACAAAGGTCCATATAGTCAAAGCTATGGTTTTTCCAGTGGTCATATATGGATGTGAGAGTTGTGAAGAAGGCTAAGCGCTGAAGAATTGATGCTTTTGAACTGTGGTGTTGGAGAAGACTCTTGAGAGTCCCTTAGACTGCAAGGAGATCCAACCAGTCAACCCTAAAGGAAATCAACCCTAAATATTCATTGGAAGGACTGATGTTGAAGCTGAAACTCCAATACTTTGACCACCTGATACAAAGGGCTGACTCACTGGAAAAGACCCTGATGCTGGGAAAGATTGTAGGCAGGAGAAGAAGGGGACGACAGAGGATGAGATGGTTGGATGGCATCACTGACTCAATGGACATGAGTTTGAGCAAGCTCCAGGAGTTGGTGTAGGGCAGGGAAGCCTGGCGTGCTGTAGTCCATGGGGTTGCAGAGAGTCAGACACGACTGAGGGACTGAACTGAAAGCCTTCCCAGGTGGCGCTAGTGGTAAAGAATCCATCTGCCAGTGTAGGAGACATAGGAGACACGGGTTTGATCCCTGGGTTGGGAAGATCCCCTGGAGGAGGGCATGGCAACCCACTCCAGTAGTCTTACCTGGAGAATCCCATGGATGGAGTGCTACGGTCCATAGGGTGACAAAGAGTCAGACATGACTGAACAACTAACACTTCACTTCTTCAAAGCCTTAAAAGGGGTGCAGAAACTTGATTAGGCCAATTGCTCGAAGAAGCTCCCTTGCAAAGGAGCAGCGATGGCACTCAGAGCAGCATGAGGCACAGGCCAACTTGAGAAGCCTTTTACAGTACACATTCTCCACTGGGATGGGCCTACCTGTGGAATTGGGACCCCTGGGTCCCCAATTCGATGTTGAGTTCACACGAGCTGACCATAGGTAAAGTCCCAAAGTGCCAGGATATGGCACATACAGCTATGCGAGCAACTCTACCCTCCTATAGCCCTGCCTGCAAGGAGTAAGATCTATGCCAACCTCCAGCCCAGAAGGGGCCCACCACTCTCCATCCCACTGCCTGAAACTTTGCCTGGAAGCTGTCTTGAGACTCTTTTCTTAAAAATTCATTCATCCAGAATCAATTGATGCCCAATAGGAATGCAAAGATCACTTCAAGGGAGAGTAAATTAAACCTTTATTCACGTTCAGGCAGAGGGATAATTAGAAAAGTGCTGGGGGAAAATTTTGCCTGTGTGACAGTTTTGCCCGGGGCCAGGCCAGGACCAGAATACCCTGAAACACACATATGAGCACATGCACATACACACAGCCAGGGAATACCCACCCACACAGAGATGCCTCCTATGATCTCTGATAAACCCTCTTCCCTGTGTAAACTCTGCCGTGGCAGTTCTGGATAGTTCTTTTCTCCTTCTACTTTTTTCTTTAACAGTTTTATTGAGATACAGTTCACAATTCAAACTATTAAAGTAGACAATTCAATGGCTTTTAGTATATTCCCAGAGTTGTGTGTCCATCACTACAGTCCATTTTAGATCATTTTCTTTATCCTGAAAGAAACCCATACCCACTAATTCCCTATTCCCGCTCCCCGCACAGTCCCTTGTTGTTCAGTCACCAAGTTGCACCCGACTCTTCACAACCCCATGGACTACAGCATGCCATGCTTCCCTGTCCTTCACCATCTCCTGGAGTTTGCCCAAGTTCATGTCTATTGAATTGGTGATGCCATCCAACCACCTCATCCTCTGTCGCCCTCATCTCCTTCTGCCTTCAATCTTTCCCAGCATTCTGTATACAAGTTCCTTATCACATATATGATTTGCAAACATATTCTCTCATTGCATGGGTTGTCTCTTCACTTTCCTGATGGTGTTCTTTGAAATGAAAGTTTTTCACTTTCAATAGAGTTCAATTTATTTTTTTTTCTTTTGTGTCTTGTCTCTTTGGTGTCACATATAAGAAACCACTGCCTAATCCAAGGTCATGAAGATTTACACCTATACTTTATTCTAAGATTTTTACAGTTTTAGCTCTTACATTTAGGTCTTTGATCCATTTTGAGTTAATTTCTGTATATGGTGTGAGGTTAAGGGTCCAACTTCATTTGTCTTTGCGTGAGGATTCTCATTCCTTCTTATTTCCAAGGGAAGCATCTTAACTGAGAACTGGGTCTAGGCAAAAAAAAATCATGACTCATAATAATTACAAAAGTCACTGGTTGGGTCTCTACTAGGTACTCACATATGCTCAGTCATGTCCAACTCTTTGTGATCCCATGGGCTATACAGTCTATGGAATTCTCCAGGCCAGAATACTGGAATGGGTAGCCTTTCCCTTCTCCAGGGGATCTTCTCAACCCAGGGATCTAACTCAGGTCTCCCACATTGCAGGAAGATTCTTTACCAGCTGAGCCACAAGGGAAGCCTGCTCACATATGCTACCTCTTATTTTTATAGCAACTCTTCAAGGGAGACCTTTGTATTATTCTCATCTTATAGTTGATCAAAGTGAGAGAGATGAACTTGTTCCATTTTGCACAACTGGCAACAGGCAGAGTCAGGATTTGTATAAGGTCTGTCTGTCTCCAAAGCCTAGACTCAAAGTGTTGCACCAAGCTGCAGAAATAAGCATTGTAATAGTGCTTGAGAGATGCTGGTTGAATGATTCGTTAAGCCCAGTTGTTGACAAAAGCTGATGTTGCATAGAAAGTGATCCCAGGGTAAGCTAAAGACACCAGGACTAGGAGCAACTTAGCAGAAAAATGACCAGTAACTTCAGCATTAAATACTGATTCACCAAAAGCTTCTGGCTTGATATAGGGGTGCCATTCCACTCTTCCATGACTGAGTAAAATGTTTAGCTTGGAATCTTCTAGTCCCACACAGAGTGAGGTTAAAGATCTACAGTAGTCTGTTGGGCCTAGAAATCCATGAAGACTACCTGATAAGCGGTTTTGAGCAGAGTCCTGGCACCACATGAGGGCCCCAGAGCTGGGATTAGATATAAAGCACCCAAGGGCAGGGGCTGGCAGGGCCAAGGGAGGGATCTGATCAAGACTCTAAAGGAAAACACTGTAATAAAGGGCCTGAGGATGCATGGACACCTGAGAACTGGTTAGTAAAGAAAAGCTCAAAGCAAGGTATAAGAAATGTCTAACAATTTCTTGTCTATTTTCTAATAATAATAATAATAGCAGCTTCTTATGTGCTAGGTACTGTGCGAAGTACTTTACATGTGTTAACTCATCTAATCCTCATGGAAACCTCATAATAGAGATACCGTCTTTATCTCTATTTTATATATGAGAAAATTGAGGAAAAGAGAGGTTAGGCATCTTGCCCATGGTCACACAGAGAGTAAGTGGCAAAGGTGGGATCTGAATTTAGGCCACCTGTCTCCAGAGTCTGCACTTATGCTGCTAGGCTATATAAATACAAGTGGAATGTAAACAAGGGAAGTGGGAGGAAAAAGCATGGTTGCCTCCTTCTAAAATGTTACATTATGATTTTAGAAATTTCCTACTATCCTCCTAGTGGTGTCTGGAGTGCTCTGAAAAATTTTTTAAAGGTTTACCAATAAAAAGTGGTACCACAATTAGGACTGTGGTTTTACCTCATTGGAAAAGGGCAAGAAAGAGAGATCAATTAGTCCAAAAGTTTCCAAGGTCACCTAATATGGGCACACATATTCTGGGAGGACAAACACTAATTAAGGTTTGTAAAAGAGCTTACTGTGTATAAGACAATGTTCTGAGAACGTCCATGAACTTTTGAATCACCACAAGAATCCTTTGAAGTAGGTACTATTATTATCCTCTATTTTATGGATAAGAAGATAAAACACACCTTTTTTCAAGGTTACACAAATTATAAGTGGCAAAGTAGATTTGAACCTAGGAAGTCCATCCCTCCATCTGGGACACCTAACAGCTATGCTAAACTGATCTTGCCAAAGCCTATAAGGCAGGCTGCTACAAAAGGAGCCAGACTATAACATTATCCTGTTGTCCTCAATCCCTTTCTTGTTTTCCAACTTGTTTTAAGCCTGCTTTTAAAAGTTCCTTGTGTTGATTTCAGCAGGTTAGCAATTTTCATAAGCATCAATATATCCTGGCCCCAACCCATCCCAATAGCACTGTTACACAGTTGTACTACTCTTTTCTATTGGTTTATCATACAGAAAAAGCAATGCCCTATAATTTTCCAGAAGAAAAAGTGCATCTCAAGTGTCTACATTATTTTCCTGATTCTGCCTCTATAATAGAGTAGAAAGACAACAGGCTTTAGGGTAGACAGATCTGGTTTCAAATCCTGCTTTCTATACTTCCCGACTGAGAGGTCACTTTGCCTTAGTCCATTCCTCTATGAAATGAGGATAATCACAGCAGATGCTTCAGCTCCCAACTCCACCTTCCTCCTCCTCTAGTGTCGCACACATACTGAGTTCCTGCACTGTTCCAGGCATTTGGAGGCAGGGGACAGAGGAGAAGGAATAAGACAGGAAAACACATTTAGGGTGTGATAAGAAGTCCAGTGTGGCTGAAGTATAGAAGGAGGTAAGGAGGACTGAGACCAGAGCAAGAGTCTTGAATGCCTCAGACAAAGGGGTTAAACTACATTTGAGAGGTAGTGGAGCCTTTGAGGGTCTTCATACAAGGGATGACACACAATGAACATTTACTGAGTACTTATACCAGGTTAGGCATGATTCTTTACTAAATCCTCACAACAGGCTTGTGAGTAGGTATACTATTTTTCATGTTTTGCAGATGTGAAAACAAAGACTCAGAAAGATGGACTCACTTGCCCAAGATCTCACATAACTTATAAATGACGGGCCTGGGACTAAATCTATACAGCTGGAGCCCAGAGCCACATGAGGCTCTGTTATTTTGAGGTAACTCAATCAAGCAGGGTTGTACACAGTGGTGGTGGTGGTTTAGTTGCTAAGTCGTGTTCGACTCTTGCGACCCCGTGGACTGTAGCCTGCCAGCCTCCTCTGTCCATGTGGATTCTCTAGGCAAGAATACTGGAGTGGGTTGTACACAGTAGACTGGAGGAAAGAGCAGAATACAGAGACTGCTCAGGAGGCCATTACAGTCATCCAGACTCTTGAGAGTTCAAGCAGGAGATCAATCCAGTCAATCTTAAAGGAAATCAGTCCTGGATACTCATTGGAAGGACTGATGATGAAGCTGAAGCTCCAATACTTTGGCCGCCTGATGCAAAAAGTTGACTCATTAGAAAAGACCCTGATGCTGGGAAAGATTGAGGGCAGGAGGAGAAGGGGACGACAGAGGATGAGATGGTTGGATGGCATCACCGACTCGATGGATGTGAGTTTGAGCAGGCTCGGGGAGATGGTGAAGGGCAGGGAAGGCCGGGGTATGTAGTCCATGGGGTTGCAAAGAGTCGGACACGACAGAATGACTGAACAACAGTCATCCAAGACCAGAGGTCAGTGAAATGGAGGCGGCAGCACAGACACTGAGAGTACAGTGCTCTAGAACCAGGCAAATGAATTAATGCGGGAGGTAGGGGGTTTTGTCTAGCTCAGAAATGTCAGGGGCAGGAGAAGGTTTGTCCCCCCATGTTCTTAAAAAATAAGGAAAATTGTCAATGGTTTAAAACAGGATGGTTGAACATCTGGATTTCGGTCTTCTCTTAATGAACCAGAGGTTTGGCAGCACTAGGCTGGCACTCCCACAGGGCACCAGTGGGCTGGGATCCAGCAGAAGCTTCTCTCTTGAGACAGAGAAGCATGCCCCAAGGCCCTCTGGGACCTGCTTCTCCACCTTACCTGGCTGGCCAACAGAAAGCCTGAAGCCCCTAAACTCTGAATTCTGTTAGGCTGCAAACCCAGAGACTGGGAAGAATAAAGATTGTGAAGGAGGAGTTAGTTTGAGAGAGGAGAGAAACATTGTCTCTGTAACTAAAGAAAACTCATGGCCAAGAGGAGATAAAGCAGCTACAGGAAGGCGGGGCAGGGAGTGGGCCTTGAGCTGACAACTGGCATGACAAGAACGGACAAAGGTCAAGGGGTCATCAAGGGGCCCAGGCTTTTTGAAGAAGCAGTTGAAGGCATTTATTGATGGAGAGGGGGGAAAGTGGGGGAAGAAAGAAAAAGGCAGGAGTAGGGATGGCTATGTCTAAAATCCAAAGGTTCTGGCAAAAACTAAGAGGCCATCCTGCAGATGTGCTGGGAACCTGTGGGAGGAGGGAGGTTGTACTCGGAACAGAGAATTAAAGAGTGAGATATCTTGATAAAAATGTATCCATGAATGATGAAAAGGGTAAATTAGAGGAGTCCAGAAGGATAAGAAACAGAGAAGCCAGTGCCATGGGTATGGTCTCAAAGCAGTCATCTCGCAGTATGCCTGAACTTCCTTTGCAAAAGGCAAATGGAGGAGTATCTCCAGGGAACAGATAGGTTGGTAACTGCCCCTCTAGCCCTGTGGCACTGCAGCCAGGGTTTGAGGTTGCCAGATTTAGGCACAAAGGGGCAGTGCCTGCCCAGCCAGAATCAAGACACACACGGGCTGGACAAGGGGGAAGAGAAGTAAAAGCTGCTATGGCTACCTCTTCTCTTTGGAGTCCTGCACTTCTTTAAATCTCACCATTCCCTTGATAAAGTTTGAGTAGGCCAAGGAAAGACACAATTGGCGAAAGGGTGTTAATTTAGATGGAGATATCTTTCTTAGTAGCACAGCCTTACTGCACTTTCCATTGAGGTAAGAGTTTTCCAGCCTGGCTGGTATTCAGAATTCTATGCCTCAAAAGGAGAAAGCAAGGCAGAGAGAGAAGGGAAACGATCTCTCCCAAATGATCAGCATGGAAGGGGTCATGAAGGCAGTTAAATGTCATAGCACTGTCACAATCTGCTTTTGTACATTTCTGGACCCAGCCTGTATGTTTCTAGAGACCAAATGAGGGGCTATTTGGGGCTCTTACCAACATTTAGCCGAGACAGATTTTCCAGTAAAAAATTTACAATGAAATTTCCAAACCATAGTTGTATCAGCAGCAGAGCCGGCCCCACATAACCATAAGTAGTTCCTAGGGTGAGATTATTTCTGCTGCTCCAGGGATCAGAGTGCTTTACACATATTGATAACTACTGCTGCTTTCCCTTCCAATTAATGCCTGATTCTGTAGGACAGCTGCTCTGCAAAACATCAGCATTTAGATGATAAATTTCAGGTTATTTATTGGGTTTATTTTTGAAATGTCTTACATTATAATCCCATCTCACTTTTTGTATACTTTCTTTCCTTCTAAATAAAATCTCAGGTTTGAGTTAATTGAGTTCTAGTAGAGGTAATATGTGGAGAAGGAGCCCCCACCAGTTTTTTTTCCACTGGAAAAATGTTAGATAGGGATGTGGGACTTCCAGAATGGCTCTATGGGAAGCTGGTGTGACTCCCCAGTGAAACAACCATTTCACTGGTGAAAATTATTTTTAAAAACAACCATTTAAGGTCTCTGGAGATTTGCCCTCAGGGCATACTACAAGTAGAGAAACATTTATTCAAGAAAATTTACTAAATCTTGGTAAGAACAGTGAGAGTCTGTGGCATTTGAGTCACGATGTGCTCCAATTCCTTGCCCCACCCCCACCAGCTCCATGTTACAGAAGCACTGCTCTCAGCAAGTGTGGCCAAGAAAACAGAGCTCCCATTCCTCTCAGCTTCCAATCTAGGGGCTAAAGTTTCACCTCAAGAGCATCTCTAGTTTCCCCTAGCCAGTACTGCAGAAGCTCTCTTCTGGGTGGTCAAGAGGACTGGACTGCCCTCTCCCACCCAGCCTTAATTCAAAGGGTAGAAGAAGCTCTACCTCAGACTCAGCAGGCCAAGAATATTGGGCCCTCAGGCATCCCACCTCAGTTCACTCATAGGAAGATGGAGAAACCTAGGAGAGGCAAGCTAAGACCAGAGGCTACCATCTTCTTGCCAGCACCCATTCATAGAGCAGGGAGTAATTCTCCAGGGGAGGAGGGCACAGTCTGCACTCCCAGCCTCAGTGAAGTGGTTCAGAGTTTCTACCCAGGGTTGCCAACAGACCATAAAGACAGACAGCTCCACAGCACAGTTCTACCTTAATGGGACTGTTTAGAACAGAGCATGGAGTTTATGGAGATTTCAGTGGCAAAAAGTTAAGAGGGGGCTGGTAGTTTGATGAAACTAGTATTAATAATAGCAAGAAAAATAGCAGGCCAGCCAAAAGATTACCAGGAGAAAAGAAAGCCAAGAAGACCTCTCTCATGGGATTATCCTCATCCTCGTGGATTTGGAAGGCTGTACACATGCACTTCCCTGGTGGCTTCCTGGTGGCTTAGATGGTAAAGCATCTGCTTACAGTGCAGGAGACCTGAGTTCGATCCCTGGGTCAGGAAGATCCTCTGGAGAAGGAAATGACAACCCACTCCAGTACTCTTGCCTGGAAAATCCCATGGACGGAGGAGTGTAGTAGGCTACAGTCCATGGGGTCGCAAAGAGTCGGAGACGACTGAGCCACTTCACTTCACTTCACTTCACACATGCACTAGGTTGCAGCTGCTTCAGAACCAATCAGAGAAAGACATTGAACAAACTTGAAAACATCCCCCCAAGCCACACACATATAAAGCAGCAAAGGGCACAAGTCTCACTGTCTCAATGTACTCATGCACAATCTCTGACCAGGCCCTGCTTGAGCAAGAAGTCAGATTTAAAATTAAATCATAACCATCCCTAGTGGTCTGGAAGACTGTGCCCTCTCAGTCTTCCAGAGAGTAATGGAGAAAGTAATTCTAAGCTACTAGGAAGCTGAATGTGGGGCATAATTGTAAACTCCTTGAACTGTCAAAGCAGTCTCCAAGCCATATACACACAATCAACTATAAAGATAGATCAACAGAGACTTTGCCATTTTAAGAACAATGAAAAGAATAAGGAAGAGGGTGAGGGGAAGTTGGAGGAGGAGAATAAAAAAATGAATAGAGCCTAAGAGAAATGTAGGATAACATTAAGTGCACCAACATAGATATAACAGGAGTACCAGGAGGAAAGGTGACAGTGAAAGGAACAGACGAAATAGTCAAGGACTGCTGCTGCTGCTGCTAAGTCACTTCAATCGTGTCCGACTCTGTGCGACCCCATAGATGGCAGCCCACCAGGCTCCCCCATCCCTGGGATTCTCCAGGCAAGAACACTGGAGTGGCTTGCCATTTCCTTCTCCAATGCATGAAAGTGAAAGGTGAAAGTGAAGTCGCTCAGTCGTGTCCGACTCTTAGCGACCCCATGGACTGCAGCCCACCAGGCTGCTCCATCCATAGGATTTTCCAGGCAAGAGTACTAGAGTGGGGTGCCATTGCCTTCTCCGATTCAAGGACATATTGGCCGAAAACAATCCAAAGTTGGTGAAAAATATTTATATACACATTCAAGAAGCTCAATAAACTCCAAGTGGGATAAAGACAAATAAATCTTTACCCAGACACATCACAGTTGTTGATATGTTGAAAGGCAAAGAGAACATCTTGAACACAGAAAGAGAAAAAAATTTACCACACACAAGGAAACTCCAGTAAGGGTAACATCTAACTTCTCATCAGAAACAATGTCAGACAGAAGGAGGTGGGATGCCATATTCAAAGTGTTGAAAAACCTTTAAAAATTTAAATCCAACATATCTATCTTTCCAAAAATGAAGGCAAAAAAAAAAAAAAGACTAAGAAAGTCCATGCTACCATATCTACCTTACAAAATAACAAATGTAGTTATTCAAACTGAAAGGAAGTGACACCAGACAGCAATTTGAATTCACACAAGTAACCAAAGAGTTCCGGTAAGGAAATAATGTTGGTAATGATAAAAGACAATATAATTACATATTCCTTTTTCTTTCTTTTCTTTACTAATTTAAAGACAATTTCATATATATCTATAAAATAGTATTGCTTATCTTATGACATATAGAAATGTAATATATTTGACAATAACAGCACAAAGGAAGTGGTTGAGAATAAAGCTTTCTGGAGTAAGGAAATGACACCAGATATTAACTCAAATCCACAGGAAGAAATGAAGAAAAGCAATAATGGTTAGCACTTTTAAAACTCTGTACATATATTTGTGTTCTCTTTGGGCTTCCCTTGTAGCTCAGTTGGTAAAGAATCTGCCTGCAGTGCAGGAGACCCAGGTTCGATCCTTGGGTTGGGAAGATCCCCAAGGAAATGGCAACCCACTCCAGTATCCTTGCTTGGAAAATCTCATGGACAGAGGAGCCTGGTGGGCTGCAGTTCATGGGGTCACAAAGAGTTAGGCATGACTGAGTGACTAACACTTACTTACTTACTTTCTTCTATGAGCTTCTTTAAAAGACATAAGATTATATAAAGCAATAATTGTAACCATATATGGTGGGATTTGTAACATATATGCACATAACATGTGCAACGATAATAGCACAAAAATGGGAGGGGAAGTCATATAAAAAGAATTTTCTGTATCTACTGAAATTAACTTAGTACTAAGAAAATATAGTTTAAAAATCATTAAAGAAATTAAAATGCTACACTAAGAAATATTTATTGCAAAAGAAGGCTGTAAAAGAGGAACAGGAGAACAAAAGCAAAAATGGCTGAAGGAACCTCTTAGAAAGAAAACTAAACTGACAGCAATCAGAAGGAAGGAAATAATAAAGACTGGAGAGGAGACACATGAAGTAGAGAAAAGAAAAGCAGTAAGAGAAAAATCAACACATTCAGAAGCTGGTTACTTGGAAAAAATCAACAAAATTGACAAATCCTTAGCTAGATTGATGGAGAGAAAATTAGAAAAGACCACTACTGCTGCTCTAATAGAAATAAAAAGGAAAAATAAGAGAATACTATGAATAATTATATGATAACAAATTAAATAACCTAAATAAAATGAACAAATTCTAGAAAAAAAAAGTTTTAGGACTTCCCTGGTGGCTCATTAGTCCACCTGCTAATGCAGGAGACACAGGTATGATCCCTGGTCCAGGAAGATCCCACATGCCATGGAGCAACTAAGCCCATGCACCATAACTACTGAAATCTGCATGCCTATAGCCTGTGTTCCACAACAAGAGAAGCCACCACAATAAGAAGCCCACACAACTAGAGAGGAACACCCATTCTGGGCAACTAGAGAAAAGCTTGTGCAGCAATGAAGACCCAGCACAGCTGTCCCCACCCCCCCACCCCCCCAAAAAAAGTTTTAAAGCTGACCTAAGAAGAAATAGAAAATCTGAACAGACTTATAACAAGAGATTGAATTAATAATTTAAAAACTTCCTACAAAAAAGTCCAAGCCCAAATAAGCTTCATTGATGAATTCTACAAAACATTTAAAGAAAAACCAAGACCTTCACAAATTCTTCCAAAAAACAGAGGAGAAAAAAACACTTTCAAACTCATTTGTGAGGCCATCATTATCTCAATATCAAAGTCAGATAAAAGCATCATAAGAAAAGAAAACTACAAAAGCCCTTTGAATATAGATTCAAAAGTCAACAAAACATTAGCAGACCAAACTCTTAAACATATAAAAACAATGATATTCCATGAACATGTGGAATTTACCCAAGAATTTAAAGTTGCTTTAGCATCTGAAAATTAATTGAAATCATTAAAGGAGAAAAACAACATGACTATTTCAATAGATTCAGAAGAAGCATTTGACAAAATCTAAGTCTGTTTGAAAAAATCACTCAATATGAGCTGGAGGAACCAACCATTCTGACATCAGGCTGTACTACAAAGCTACAGTCATTAAAACAATATAGTATTGGCACAAAAACAGAAATACAGACCAATGGAACAAGATAGAAAGCCAAGAGATAAACCCATGCACCTATGGGCACCTTATCTTTGACAAAGGAGGCAAGAATACACAATGGAGAAAAGATAGCCTCTTCAATAAGTGGTGCTGGGAAAACTGGATAGCGACATGCAAAAGAAGGAAACTAGAACACTTTCTAACACCACACACAAAAATAAACTCAAAATGGATTAAAGATTTAAATGTAAGGCCAGAAATTATTAAGTTCTGAGAGGAAAACATAGGCGGTATACTCTTTGACATACATCACAGCAAGATCCTCTTTGATGCATTTCCTAGAGTAATAGAAATAAAGACAAAAGTAAATAAATGGAACTTAATTAAATTTAAAAACTTTTGCACAGCAAAGGAAATAATCAACAAGATTAAAAGACAACCCTTAGAATGGGAGAAAATAATTGCAAATGAAACAACTGACAAAGGATTAATTTCTAAAATATACAAGCAGCTCATGCAACTCAATACCAGAAAACAAACAACCCAATCAAAAAATGGGCAGAGGATCTAAACAGACATTTCTCCAAAGAAGACATACAGATGGTCAACAACACATGAAAAGATGCTCAACGTCACTCATTATTAGAGAAATGCAAATCAAAACTACAACAAGGTATCACCTCATTGTCAGAATGGTCATCATTAACAAAATCTACAAACAATAAATGCTGGAGAGGGTATGGAGAAAAGGGAACCCCTTGCACTGTCGGTGGGAATGTAAACTGATACAGCCACTATGAAGAACAGTATGGAGCTTCCTTAAAAAGCTAGGAATACAACTACCACATGACCCAACAATCCTACTACTATATACTCTTGAGAAAACCATAATTGAAAGAGACACATGTACCCCAATGTTCATTGCAGCACTATTCACAACAGCTAGGACATGGAAGCAACCTAGATGTCAATTGACAGATGAATGAATACAGAAATTTTGGTACATATACTCAATGGAATATTACTCAGCTATAAAAAAGAAACACATTTGAGTTAGTTCTAATGAGGTGGATGAACCTGGAGCCTATTATATAGAGTAAAGTTAAGTCAGAAAGAGAAAGACAAATATTGTATATTAATGCATACATATGGAATCTAGAAAGATGGTACTGACGAACCTATTTGCAGGGTAGCAGTGGAGACAAAGACATAGAGAACAGACTTGTGGACACAGTGGGGGGAGGAAAGAGGGGCAAATTGAGAGAATAGCATGGAAACATATACACTACCATATGTAAGATAAACAGCAAGTGAGCATCTGCTGTGTGACAAAGGGAGCTCAACCCAGTTTTCTGTGACAACCTAGAGGGGTGGGATCAGGTGAGAGATAGGAGGGGTTTTAGGAGGGAGGGACAAATGTATACCTGTGGCTGATTCATGTTGATGTGTGGCAGAGGCCAACGCAATATTGCAGGGCCACTGTCCTCTAATAACTATTTTGTTCTATACTTCTACATACTGTACAATTATAAACTTTGATTATTAGTTATTCAAGAACAGTTATATTTTATGAGTATTGTTCAATTGTCATCACCAATAGAATGATACTCAGATGTGTTCTTTCTACATAACTTTATAAATAATTTAAAAATGCAAAAAAAATCACTCAATATACTAGGAATAGAAGGAAATTTCCTAAACCAGATAAGGGGTTTCTATAAAAATACCACAAGTAACATCATGTTTGCTCTCACCACTTCTATCTATTCAGCACTGTAAGGGGGGGTTCTAGTCAGGAGAGAGAAAGAAAAAAAAGAAAGGAAGGAGGGAAAAAGGAAGGAAGGAAGAGAGGGAAGAAGGAAGGAAGGAGGGAAGGAAGGGAGAGTAGCAGGGAAGGAAAGAATAAAAGAAATGAAAGAAACAAAGGGAGGGAGGAAAGAAAAAAAAGAAAGAAACAAAAAGGCATTCAGATTGGAAAGGAAACAGTGAAACTATCTCTATTTGCAGATGACATGATTTCATATGTAGAAAATCCTAAAGAAACCACTAAAAAGCTATTAGAGTTATTACATTCAAGAAGGTTGTAGGATACAAGATCAAAATACACTTATCTTCTTTCTTCAGATGCCCAATATCACACCAGGGACCACCACCTTAAATTTCTAGGCATAGAGAGAGACATATTGCATTGATATTTCCATATCAGCACATATAGAAATAACTCATTATCTTTTAACCCTACCTGGAGAGCATTATATTGTAAGCAAGTTGTTGTTGTTCAGTTGCTAAGTCTTGTCCGATTCTGCAAACCCATGGACTGCAGCATGCCAGGCTCCTCTGTCCTCTGCTGTCTCCTGGAATTTGCTCAAATTCATGTCCATTGAGTCAACTGTCTCATCCTCTGCTGCCCCCCTCTCCTTTTGCCTTCAATCTCTCCCAGCATCAGAGTCTTTTCCAATGAGGTGGCTCTTCACGTCAAGTGGCCAAAGCTTCAGCTTCAACATCAGTTCTTCCAGTGGATACTCAGGGTCAATTTCCTTTGGGATTGACTGGTTTGATCTCCTTGCTGTCCAAGGGACTCTCAAGAGTCTTCTCTAGCACCATGATTCAATTCTTTGGTGCTCAGCCTTCTTTATGGTCCAACTCTCACATCTACACATGACTACTGGAAAAAACATGCGTTGACCAGACACACTCCTGTCGTCAAAGTGATGTCTCTACTTTTTAAAACACTGTCCAGATTTGTCACAGCTTTCCTTCCAGGGAGCAAGAGTCATCTCATTTCAAGGCTACAGTCATGGTTCACTGTGATTTTGGAGCCCCCAGAATAAAATCTATCATGGCTTCTACTTCTTCCCCTTCTATTTGCAATGAAGTGATGGGACCAGATGCCATGATCTTAGTTTTCTGAATGTTCAGTTTTGAGTCAGTTTTTTTCACTCCTCTTTCACCCTCATCAAGAGACTCTCTAGTTCCTCTTTGCTTTCGGCCATTAGAGTGGTATCATCTTCATATCTGAGGTTGTTGATATTTCTACTGGCAATCTTGATTCCAGCTCATGATTCATCCAGCCAAGCATTTCACATGATGTTTTTTGCATAGAAGTTAAATAAGCAGGGTGACAATACACAGCTTTCCCAATTTTGGAAAAATAACTCCTTTCCCAATTTTGAACCAGTCAGTTGTTCCATATCTGGTTCTAACTGTTGCTTCTTGACCTGAGTACAGATTTCTCTGGAGACAGGTCAGGTGGTCTGGTATTCCCATCTCTTTAAGGATTTTCCACAGTTTGTTGTGATCCACACAGTCAAAGGCTTTAGCATAGTCAATGAAGCAGAAGTCGATGTTTTTCTGGAACTCCCTTGCTTTCTCCAAGATCCAACGACTGTTGGCAATTTGATCTCTGGTTCCTCTGCCTTTTCTAAACCCAGATTGAATATCTGGAAGTTCTTGGTTCATGCACTGCTGAAGCCTAGCTTGAAGGATTTTGAACATAACCTTGTTAGCATGTGAACTGAGCACAATTGTACGACAGTTTGAATATTCTTTGTTATTGCCCTTCCTTTGGGACTGGAATGAAAACTGACCTTTTCCATGTACCATATTTTATTTATGGCACCTTGAATGAAAGACATTCAGGTAATTTCCTAGTGTTTACTATTACAAACAATATTGCAATGAATATTTTAAGCATATGTTTATTTCTAATCTGTGTATTCTTAGAAATGAAATTGTTACCTCAAAAGTTATATACATTTGTAATTTTGATAACTATTGCAAAACAGTCCTCCAAACAAAGGAGCTATACCAAGTGACATGCCTACTAACAGCACACTGGAGCACTGGTTCCCATTCTGCACCCCCCTCCCTCCAGAAATCCTGTCAACACAGAACTATCAAAGCTCTTGATATTGGCTAATCTGATATAATTTGATATTTCACTGTTTAAATTTGCCCATGAGAAAGGTTAAGCATCTTTACAGATGTTTCATTTTTTCTCTTTTTCTTTGAACTTTCCTCCTCTTTCCCTTTCTCTGCTCTTTGGCCTCTGATTTATGGGAATTCTTAATTCATTAAGTAAATTAGCTTTTTGTTGTTATCCATATGCTAGTCCACATTTATTAGGTTCCAAAAGCCCCTCCTCCCCTGCTTTTTTTAAATCATTTTTTGACATTATTTGTGGTATATTTTGCTTTGTAGAAATTTTTAAGTTATATGTTGTCAAATGATTACTATTTTTTTTCTTTAAGTTTGATGGGCTTTATGTATTTCCTAGAAAACCTGCTTTCACAACAAGATTATAAAAGTAAATTCTCCCATGGATACTTATATTCATGTTTTGACTTTTTAAAATTTCAATCTTTGAACCATCTGGAATTTATTTTGGTGTAAATTGGGATTTCACTTTATTTTTTTCAAATGAGTAACTAGTTGATCCATCACTATTTATTAAATAACCATCTCATAGGGCTCTGAAATGTCACTTACTTCATCTACTAAATCTCCTCATGCATTGGGGTCTGTTTTGGGACTCTTTTTAAAAAAATTTATTTTTAATTGAAGGATAATCGCTTTACAGTGTTTTGTTGGTTTCTGCCATACATCAACATGAATCAGCAATAGGTATATATATGTCCTCTCCCTCTTGAACCTCCCTCCCACCTCCCATCCCATGCTACCCCTCTGGACTGTCACAGAGCACCAGGTTTGAGTTCCCTGAGTCATACAGCAAATTCCCACTGGCTATCTATTTTACATCTGATAATGCTACTCTCTCAACTGTTTCAATGCTACTCTCTCAATTCGTCCCACCCTCTTTTTGTTTTGGGACTCTTATTTTCCATTATTCTGAAGGTTCATTCATGCACCAGAACCAAACTGTTTTTAAATAGATTTCGATATCTAGTACTGCTACTAATACTTGATTTCAGAGAAAAAAAAATCTGCTCTCAGACTTGTACAACAGACATAAAACTGACCATGTGAATCATAAGGCAACCTATTCAGGAATAGAAAGGGCAACCTGTTAATCAGTTGGAACTTTCTGACAGCCAGCTTGGCTCACATTTTTAACATTCACTTACTGGATAAAAGGTCTTCACTGAAGCACACATGAAGTTCTTGGACCTAGGAGGGCTGAAGAAGCCAGCTAGTCTACCTTTTCCTCTGACAAATGTTCTCATTTCCAGAGAGGCTGTGACTTCTCTGAGTTCCCACACTGACCTTCAGATCATGGAGGTACAGGCACAAGTCTGCCTCTGACCAGGAAGCAGGGCACATGGGCTCATACTGTGGTCTCATGAAATATGCAGACTGCTTAAAAATGTACCTGGCCAGGACGTCCCTGTTGGTCCAGTGGTTAAGAATCCACCTGCCAACACAGGGGACATGGATTCGATCCCTGCTCTGGAAACATTCCACATGCTGCAGGGCAACTAAGTCCATGCACCACAACTATTGAGCCTGCACACTAGAGCTTGTGTGGGGTTGCAAAGAGTCATACATGACAGAGTGACTTCACTAGGACTCATGTGCCACAACTACTGAGGCCTGCACATCTAGAGCCCATGTTCTGCAACAAGAGACACCACCACAATGAAAAGTCGGCACACTGCAACTAGAGAGTAGACCCCACTTGCTACAACTAGCAAAAGCCCATGTGCAGCAATGAAGACCTTGTATGGCCAAAAATAAATAAATCAAACTTGCTACTGAGGCCTAGTAGAATTATATTATATACCTGGTATATATTGCAAATACGATTTTAACCCAGATCTCTTGATTTCAAATCCTTGCAGAACAAAATATAAATATGATAAATCTTGACACTATAGAAATACAGAAGTTGAGGCTTAAAAATGGGCAGGCGAGGTGGAAGTTTGAATAGTAATGTTAGTGTCTTTAACACAAAAAGTAAAAAGAGAGTAGCAGGCAATGGAATAGGCAATAGAAATTTCAGTATAACATTTAAAGTCAGTAGGTAATCATTATTAAGAAGGGGAGGGATAAATTGGGAGATCAGGATTGACATGTAGAAAACACCATATGTAATACAGATAAAAAGGACCTACTCTATAGCACAGGGAACTCTATACAATTCTCTGTAATGGCTTGTATGGAAAAAGAATCTAAAAAAGAGTAGATATATGTATATGTATAACTGATTCACTGTGCTGTATACCTGAAACCAACACAACATTATAAATCAACTATATGCCAATAAAATTCCAAAAAGAAAAATGTACCTGGCCAGCAATGGCTACTACTAGCTTTAGGAAGTGGTTGAGTAAACCCATACCTAGATTGCTGCTGTTAGATGCAGAACTGGAATTTACCAGTAGAGATAGCCCTGACCCAGTTGATAGAAGATAAATAAACAAAAATCTTCTGTATACACTAGCATGAGCCATCTGAAAATGAAATTCAGAAAACACTTCCATATATAAGCACATCAAAAAGAATAAAATACTTGGGAATAAACTTAACAAAAGAAGTAAACTTTCATACTCCGAAAACTACAAAACACTGTTAAAATAAATCAAAGAAGATATAAATAAATGAGAAGACAGTCTATGTTCATATACCAGAAGACGTAATATTGTTACATGTAAGTAAGTAAGTAAGTGTTAGTCGCTCAGTCGTGCCTGACTCTTTGCGACCCCATGGACTGCAGCCCACCAGGCTCCTCTGTCCATGAGATTTTCCAGGCAAGGATACTGGAGTGGGTTGCCATTTGCTTCTCCAGGGGATCTTCCAACCCAGGGATGTAATACTCCCCAAATTAATCTGTAGAATCATTGCAATTCTTTTGAAAATCACAGCTGTCTTTTTTCTTTTTGTATAAATTGACAAGGTGATTCTACAGTACATACAGGAATGAAAAGGACCTAGAATAGCCAAAACGTTCTTGAAAAAGAGCAGCAAAGGTGAAGGAGTCATACTTCCCAATATCAAAACTTACTACAAAGCTACAATAATTAACATACTCTGGTACTAGCACAAGACTAGATATAGATCAATTGAGCAGAACTAATCGATTATACATAAAACCAAAATTTCTGGCCATCTGATTTTGGACAACTATGCCCAGATAATTCAATGGGGAAACAGTGTTTTTTTCAACAACTGGTGCTAGGACAACTAGATAGCTACAGGCCAAAAAATGAAGCTCAATACTTGTCTGATATCATATACAAAAAATTAACTCAAGATTATAGACTAAATGTAAAAGTTAGAAGTTTAAAACTCTTAAAACACAGATGTATACCTTCAGGATATTGGGTTAAGCTATTTTTTTTCTTGCATAAGACACTAAAAACCACAAGTAAAAGAAGAGAAGAATGACAAGTTGAACATCAAAATTGAAAACTTTTGTACTTTAAGGAACACCATCAACAAAATGTAAAAGCAACCTATGTACATAAATATTCATAGCAGCATTATTTACAATATCCAAAAAGTGGGAACAATCCAACTGTCAATCAACTGGTAAATGCATTAATGAAATGAAGTATATATATACAATAAAACATAAAACTTGGCAATAATGCAAAATGAAGTGGAATGACAACTTCAAGCATGACAGTATGAGAACCTCTGTAAACACACTCCCCAGCAAAAATGGGGAAATTTCTTTTAAAAAAATCATTGATTTCTGGTTTCCAATCTGGCATCTAACTCTTTCCTAACAAGTAAAAAGAAAATCCAACTGAAAATCAGTTTATTCAAACTGAAAATCAACTCTTTTATCCACCAGAGAACTGAGGTCACAGAGAAAATTTCTGCCCCTCAAACTAGATACACAGACAAGCAGAGACAGAGAATCACAACTTATGGGAGCAGAAACCAGCACTGAGGTAGGAAAATCTGAACTGTACAGTAGTACCCCCAAGATTCCCAGCGGACTCCTTAAACTGAAGACAGTACCAAGTCCTATATATGCTATGTGTTTTCCTACACATCCATACCTATGATAAAGCTTAATTTATAATTAGGTGCAGTAAGAGATTAATAACAATGACTAATAATAAAATAGAACAATTATAACAATATTCTGTAATGAAAGTCATGTGAATGTGGTCTCTCTCACTCTTTCAAAACATCTTATTGTATAAACGTAATGCCTTTTCCATCTTAACTAAGCACTCATCATGCACTGTGGCTTTAACTTTTGTAGTTTGAGGTACAACTGCAAAACTAGCACAAATTTCTTTATCCTTCAGCACAATTTCATGGGTAGGAGATTTGTTCTTACTGTAGATCCTAGCAACCTTGCAAATGATTTTTTTTCCTTATTAAGTTGAGAAGAGAACATGAACCTTTTCACTTAACAGAAGCACTTTATGACTCTTCTTTGGCATATCCAAATTGCCAGCATCACTACTCTTGCACTTTGGGGCCACTAATAAGTAAAATAAGGGTAACTTGAACACAAACACTGTGATACTGTATCAGTAGATCTGATAACCAAGATGGCTGCTAAGTGACTAACGGGCAGGATACACACTGGATTAAAGGATGATTCACGTCCTGGATGAGACTGAGGATGCCATTTTGAGATTCTGCCATGCTACTCAGAGTGGTATACAATTTAAAACTTATGAACTGTTTATTTCTGGAATTTTCCACTTAATATTTTTATGCCACAGTTTACTGTGGCTGAATGAAACCACAGAAGGAAAAACCACAGATGAGGGGAACAATTATAATTGATGAACTGTTGGAGGCCCAGTGTGGACAAGTCTGCAAGTTAAAAATTCCAGGGGAACCCAGTCATACAAAGGGCCTCTTACTTTTAATAGTTTTACCTCTAGGAGCTCTACCATATTCTTATAGTGAAGATCAGAAAAAAAAAATCCCCTTGTGCTTTCAGCACGGCAAGGAAAAATGGAAACATTTTGAAATATGCTAAACCACTCTATTCTTCTTAATAGACTTTTCTCAGGAGAAACTTTTGCGTGCATGCATGCTAAGTTGCTTCAGTTGTGTCTGATTCTTTGCCACCATATGGACTGTAGCCTGCAGGCTCCTCTGTCCATGGGATTCTCCAGGCAAGAATACTGGAGTGGGTTGCCATGCCCTCCTCCAGGGGATCTTCCTGACCCAGAGATTGAACCCACTTCTCTTAAGTCTCTTGCATTGGCAGGCAGGTTCTTTACCACTAGCTCCAAGTTAGGCTTCAACAGTGCGTGAACTGAGAACTTCCAGATATTCAAGCTGGATTTAGAAAAGGCAGAGAAACCAGAGATCAAATTGCCAACATCCGTTGGATCATAGAGAAAGCAGAGACTTCCAGAAACACTCCTGCTTCACTGACTACGCTAAAGCCTTTGACTATGCAAATCACAACAAATAGTGGGAAATTCTTAAAGAGATGGGAATACCAGACCACCTTACCTGCCTCCTGCAAAACCTATATGCAGGTCAAGAAGCAACAGAACCACACATGGAATAATGGACTGGTTCAAAATTGGGAAAGGAGTATGTCAAAGCTGTATATCGCCATCCTGTTTATTTAACTTATATGCAGAGTACATCATGTGAAATGCTGGGCTGGATGAATCACAAGCTGGAATCAAGATTGCCAGGAGAAATATCAATAACTTCAGATATGCAGATGACACCACCCTTTTGGCAGAAAGTGAAGAGGAACTAAAGAGCCTCTTGATGAAGGTGAAAGAGGAGAGTGAAAAAGTTGGCTTTAAACTCAACATTCAAAAACTAAGATCATGGCATCCAGTCCTATCACTTCACAACAAATAGGTGGGGAAACAATGGAAACAGTGACAGACTATCACTGTTTTCTTGGGCTCCAAAATCACAGCAGATGGTGACTGCAGCCACAAAATTAAAAGACACTTGCTCCTTGGAAGCAAAGCTATAACAAACCTAAACAGTGTGTTAAAAAGCAGAGACATCACTTTGCCAACAAAGGTTCATATAGTCATAGTTATGGTTTTTCCAGTAGTCATGTATGGATATGAGAGTTGTTCCATAAAGAAGGCTGAGCACCGAATAATTGATGCTTTTGAACTGAGGTGTTAGAGAAGACTCTTGAGAGTCCCTTGGACTGCAAGGAGATCAAACTAGCCAATCCTAAAGGAAATCAGTCCTGAATATTCATTGGAAGGACTGATGATGAAGCTGAAGCTCCAATATTTTGGTCACCTGATGCGGAGGGTCAACTCATTGGAAAAGACCCTGATGCTGGGAAAGATTGAAGGCAGGAGGAGAAAGGGACAACAGAGGACAAGAAGGTTGGATGGCATCACTGACTCAATGGACATGAGTTTGAGCAGGCTCTGGGAGATGGTGCAGGACAGGGAAGCCTGGCATCCTGAAGTCCATGGGGTTGCAAAGAGTCAGACATGATAAGCAACTGAACAACGACATGGGAAGACCAGAGTCTAATCTTCTGGGATTTTATTAGAGCCTAATGAACCTAGGGGAAAGGAAATATCCAACTTCAGCTCCATAATGATTAAGGGGTCAATTCTCCAAGAAGTTCACAGTCCAGGAGAACAAGCTCACTAAAAAGCTGATACCTAATCACAGGACTATATAACACTCCCCCTCCTCCCACCCCTTATCGCTATTTACTAAAGACCTATTTACCACAGTTCTTTTTACCTGGTACACCATGTCCACCTTATAACAAAAAAATTGCAGGACATACTAAAAGGTGGAAAACACTGACCGAAGAGAAAAAGCATCAGAACCAGACTCAGATATGGCAGAGATGTTGGAATTATCACACTGAATTTAAAAGGACTACAATTAGTATATTAAAATGTTCTAAGGAAAAAAGTAGACAACATGCAAGAACAGATAGGTTACATAAGTAGAGAGGTGGAAATTCTAAGGAAGAACTAAGCAGAAATGCTAGAGACCAAGAACTCTGTAACAAAAATGAAGGATACTTTTGCTAGGCTCATTAGTAGACTGGACAGAGTGAGAAAAGAATCTTTGAACTTGAGGATATATCAACAGAAACTCCTAAACCTGAAAAGCAAAGAGGAAAAAAGACTGAAAAAAATCAAAATATAATATCCAAGAATTGTGGTACAACTACAAAAGTTGTAACATACATGTAATGGGAATACCAGGAGAAGAAAGATAGAAAGGAATAGAAGCAGTATTTGAAGCAATAATGTCTGAGAGTTTCTTCCAAATAAATGTCAGACACAAAACCACAGATCCAGGAAGCTAAGCAAATGCCAAGCAGGATAAATTATCCCCCAAACCTACACCTAGGTATATCATATGTAAATTGTAGGAAATCAAAGATAAAGAAAATAATCTTGAAAAAACCAGAGGGAAAAAACACCTTACCTGTAGAGGAGCAAATATAACAATTATATTGGTTTCTCAAAGACCATGCAAGGAAGAAAGGAGTGGAGTGAAATATTTAAAATGTTGGGAGGAAAAAAAATTGAACTAGAATTCTATACCTATGAAATTATCATTCAAAAAGGAGAAAGACTTTCTCAGAAAAACAAAACTTGAGAGAATTTGTTGCCAGTAGATCTGCCTTGCAAGAAATGTTAAAAGAAGTTATTCAGGAAGAAGGAAAATGATATAGATCAGAAACTTAGATCTACATAAAGAAAGATAAGCATTATAGAATAAATAAGTGAGGGTAAAATAAAATTTATATTTTTCTTATTCTTAATTAACAGAAGTTTGTTCAAAATAACAATGGCAACAACGTATTCAATTACATATACATGTGGGTGTCCTGCTTAGTTGTTCAGTTGAGTCCTACTCTTTGTAACCCTAAGGACTGTAGCCCACCAGGCTCTTCTGTCCATGGGATTCTCCAGGCAAAAATACTGGAGTGGGTTGTCATTTCCTCCTCCAGGGGATCTTCCTGACCCAGGGATCAAATCCATGTCTCCTGCATCTCCTTGCATTGGCAAGCGGATTCCTTACCACTGAGCCACCTGAGAAGCCCATTCAATTATGCATAAATATTTATGTATAAATGAAATGAATAACAGAAATGAAACAGGGACAGAAGAGAGGAATTAGAAATATTTGTTGTTATAAGGTACTTGCATTACTCATCAAGTAGTATAGTGTTGTTTGAAAGTGGACTTGGGTCCGTCATTAATGTCTATTACAAACTCTAAAATGTAAAAAAAAGTTTGATATTCCACGATATGCTAATACAGAAAATGGAATCATATAAAATGTTCAACTGAAACCACAAAAGGCTAGAAAAGAGAAGACAAAAATAGAAACAAGAAACAAGGACAGCAAGTAGAAAACAGTAACAAATATACTATTTCTCCAGCTCTATCAATAATCACATTTAACATCAATGGTGTAAATACACCAATTAAAAGATAGAGATTGTCAGAACAGATCAAAAAACAAGACCCAACCATATGTGAGGCAAAAACTGATAAAACAGCAGGGGAAAACAGATGAATCCACCATTATGGTTAGAGAGTTCAACATCCCTCTATTAGAAATGGACAGATCCAGTAGGCAGAAAGTAAGGACACAGTTGAACTCAACAGCACAATCAATCAACTGAATAAAGTTGGAATCTATAGACTACAGACTACTTCATCCAATTACAGCAGATTACACAATCTTCTGAAGCTCACATGGAACATTTGCCAAGATAAACTTTACTCTGGACCATGAAACACATGTTAAGTTTAACAGAGCAAAAATTGTACAATGTCTGCTGTTAGACCACAATGAAACTAAAAATCAGTAACAGAAGTTTCTGCAAATTACATCTAATAAATGATACATATACACATATGTATATACATAGTGGTTTAACTATATAGCTGTTCATCTAAATAAAAAGTGTTTTTTAAAATTAATAAATAAAATAAAATAAATAATCTATGTTTCTACCTTAGGAAACTAGAAAAAGAAGAGCAAATTAAATACAAAGCAGAAGAAAATAAATGATAAAAAAAATTAGAGCAGAAATCAACAAAACTGAAAATAACAATTCACTGATAAAACCAAAAGTGACTCTCTGAAAAGATCAGTAAAACCAACAAATCTCTAGCCAAGTTAATTAAGAAAAAATAGAATGAAGACACAAATTACTAATATCAGAAAGGAGAGGTGACATCACTACAGAGCCTATGGGCATCAAAAAGATAATAAATGAATGCTATTAACAACTTTATTTCCACAAATTTGATAACCTAGATGAAACAGACCAATTTCTTGAAAGATACAACCTGCCAAAACTCACACAAGCAGAAACAGATAATCTGAATAGGCCTATATTGATTAAAGAAATTGAATCAATAATCAATAGCCTTCCAAAACAGAAAGGACCAGACCCAAATATATGGGTTCACTGGTGAGTTCTATCAAACATTTAAGGAAGACATTATATCAATTTTCTACAATCTGTTCCAGAAGATAGGAAAGAAAATACTTAACTCATTCTATGAGGCCAGCACTACCCTAATACTAAAACCAGACAAAAACATTATAAGAAAAGAAAACTACAGATCAATATCTCTCATGAACACAGATGCAAAAATTCTCAACAAAATATTAGCAAATTGAATACAACAATGTATACAATGAATTACATATTACAACCAACAGGAATTATCTCAGTTATGCAAGGCTGGTGCAACATTTAAAAATCAGTTAATGTAATCCATCACATGAATAGGTCAAAGAAAAACTACATGGTGATGTCAATAGATGCAGAAAAGCATTTGACAAAACCCAACACCCATTCATGATATACACTCACATCAAACTAGGTATAGAGGGGAATATCCTCAACTTGATAAAGAACATCTACAAAAAGCTAAAATCATACTTAATGGTGAGAAATTCTAAGTTTTACCAATAAAATCAGGAACAAGGTAAAGAAATACCTTCTCATCAATCTTCTTCATCACCATACTAGAAGTTTCAGTTAACAAAGTAAGATGAGAAAAGGAAATAAAAAAAGATTGGGCAGGAAATAAATAATATAAATAAATGAATATTTTATTCTCTGTACACAAATTACATGATTGTCTATGTAGTAAATCTAAAAGACTTGACGACCTCTTGGAATTAATAAACAATTATAGCAAGCTTATAGAATACAAGGTTAACATACAAAGGTCAATTGCTGTCCTATATAGTGAATAATGAACAAGTGAAACTTGAAATTAAAAACAATACCTTTTATATTAATACTCTTCAAAATGAAATAATTAGGTATAAATCTAATAATAGATGTATTTTTAGGAGGAAAACTACAAACTCTGATGAATGAAATAGAAGAACTACATAAATGGAGAGATAGTCCATATTCATAGATAGGAAGGCTCAATATTGTCAAGATGTTAGTTCTTCCCAATTTGATGTATAGATTCATGCAATCCCAATCAAAATCCCAGCAGGTTAATTTGTGAATATCAACAAACTCAGTCTTAGTTTACACAGACAGGCAAAAGACTCAGAATAGTCAATACAATATTGAAGGGAAAGAACAAAGTTGAAACACTGACATTACCCTATTTGAAGATTTATTACAAAGCTATGGTAATCAAGACAGTGTAGTATTTGTGAGAGAAGACAAACAGATCAATGGATGAGATTAGAGAGCCCAGAAATAGACCCCTATAAATATGGCTAATTGATCTTTGGCAAAGGAACAAAGGCAATAAAATGGAGCAAAGATAGTCTTTTCAACAAATGGTGCTGGAACAACTGGACATTCACATGCATAAAAATGAATCTAGATACAGACCTTACACCTTCACAAAAATTAACTCAAAATGAGTCCAGATCTAAATGTAAAACACAGAAGTATCAAACTGCTAGCAAGTAACATAGGTGAAAATCTAGATGACCTTGGGTATGCTAATGACTTGTAGACAGAACACCAAAGGCACAATTCATAAAAGAAATCATTAATAAATTAGATTCCATTAAAATTAAAAACCTCTACTCTGCAAATGACAATGTAAATAGAATGAGAAGACAAGCCATTGGCTGGGTGAAAATAGTTGTAAAAGGACTGCTATCCAAAATATACAAAGAAGTCTTAAAACTCAACAAGTAAACAAATCGATTAAAAAATGGGTCATAGATCTTAAGAAATACCTCACCAAAGAAGATATACAGATGGCAAACAAGCATATTAACAGATGCTCCACATCATATGTCATAAAGAAAATCCAAGTTGAAATGAGTTAATACATGCCCACAGTTCAGTTTCTCAGTCGTGTCCGACCCCATGAACCACAACACGCCAGGCCTCCCTGTCTATCACCAACTCCCGGAGTCCACCCAAACCCATGTCCATTGAGTTGGTGATGCCATCCAACCATCTCATCCTCTGTCATCCCCTTTTCCTGATGCTCTCAGTCTTTCCCAGCATCAGGGTCTTTCCAGTGAGTCAGCTCTCCACATCAGGTGGCCAAAGTATTGGAGTTTCAGCTTCAACATCAGTCCTTCCAGTGAACACCCAGGACTGATCTCCTTTAGGATGGACTGGTTGGATTTCCTTGCAGTCTAAGGGACTCTCAAGAGTCTTCTCCAACACCACAGTTCAAAAGCATCCATTCTTCAGTGCTCAGCCTTCTTTATAATCTAACTCTCAGATCCACACATGACTACAGGAAAAACCATAGCCTTGACTAGATGGACCTTTGTTGACAAAGTAATGTCTATCCTTTTTAATATGCCCACAAGAATGGCCAAAATTCAGAACACTGACAACACCAAATATTGACATGGACATGGAGCAATGGGAACTCTCATTCACTGATGGTGGAAATGCAATATCATAAAGCCACCTTTGAAAGACAGTTTGCTGGTTTCTTACAAAACTAAACATGCTCTTACCATACAACCCAATAATCAGGTTTCTTGGTATTTACCCAAAGAGGTTGAAAACTTATGTTCACACAAAAACTTGCACATGGATATTTATAGCAGCTTTATTCATAACTGCCAAAACTTGGAAGCAACTAAGATGTTCTTTAGTAGGTGAATAGGCAAGTACAGTGAGGTACCAACCAGATAAGGAAATATTCAACACTACAAAGAAATGAACTACTAACCCTTAAAAAGACATGAAGGAACCTTAAATGCATATTACAAAATGAAAGAAGCCAATCTGAAAAGGCTACATATCATATAATTCCAACTATATGATGTTCTGGAGAAGGCAAAACTATGGAAACAGTAAAAAGATCAGTGGTTTACAAGAGGTTGGGGTAGTGTGTTAGAGAAAGGATAAATAGGCAGAGAAACAGGACTTTTCAGGCAGTGAAAATAATCCATATGATGCTACAATGATGGATTCATGTCATTATACATTTGTCCAAACCCATAGAATATACAGCAAGAGTGAATCCTAATGTAAACTATGGACTGGGTAATTATGATGCGTTAATATAGGTTCATCAATTGTAACAAATGTATAACTCTGGTGGGGGCTGTTGATAATGGGGAAGGCTATGCATGCGTGGGTGCAGAGGGTATATTGGAAACCTCTGTATCTTCCTCCCAATTTTTCCATAACTTTAAAACTGCTCTAAAAATAAAGTCTACTAAATAAAAATTAAAGTCCCTGGACATGGTCTTCAAGGTATACAGCAAATAAAAAACATTTAATCAAGAAAATCTGCTAAATTTCTGTAAGAAGAGTGAGATCTTAGGGTACTTGAAACAAGATTCACTCCCTCTCTCCTCCCTCCCCACACATCAAGATTGAAACTCTACTCCATACTGTTGCAGCCAGGAACACAGGGCTCCTTCTTCTTCAGCTCCTGCTTGAAGGGCTATTTTCCTGGGAAGAGCAAGACATTCACATTTCTTATCCTGCACCCGGATAACTGTTGGCAAGGCTGATTTCCAGGTCAGTGAGTCTGAGAGGAGGGGATTCCCTTCTTCCACTTATGGGATAGAGGTTCCAACTGAGAAGCACCACTGAGAATACTAGGGCCATGATCATTCTTTGATCTGGCTGGTGGGACAGAGGTACCACGTCAAGAGAGGCAAGCCAAGGAGATCCGGAACTGCTGCCTTTCCCTCCACTGAGCACTCAGCTCCTAAAGTGGGGATGTCATTCAGAAATGTGCCATTGTCTCTGACTACAGCACCAGTCACAGAAGGCAATGGCACCCCACTCCAGTACTCTTGCCTGGAAAATCCCATGGATGGAGGAGCCTAGTAGGCTATAGTCCATGAGGTCGCTAAGAGTTGGACATGACTGAGCGACTTCACTTTTACTTTTCACTTTCATGCATTGGAGAAGGAAATGGCAACCCACTCCAATGTTCTTGCCTGAAGAATCCCAGGGACAGAGGAGCCTGGTAGGAGGCCATCTATGAGGTCACACACAGTCGGACATGACTGAAGTGATTTAGCAGCAGCAGCACCAATACTGTGGCTCAGAGACTGCCCTAGGGGAGAATCAGGCCACAGAACAGAGACCTCTGAATCCCTCCCAAAGGAATACCTTATTTGCAACAGTGTGGAGAAGTTCAAGCCCAAGTGCACTTTCAAAAAGAGTGGTTATTGTTGTTGAGTCGGTAAGTCATCTCTGACTCTTTGCGACCCCATGGACTGTAGCATGCCAGGCTTCCCTGTCCTTCACTCTCTCCTGGAGTATGCTCAAACTCATGTCCATTATTGAGTCAGTGATGCCATCCAACCTTCTCGTCTTCTGTTGCCCCCTTTTCCTCCTGCCCTTAATCTTTCCTAGCATCAGAGTATTTTCCAATGACTTGGCTCTTTGCATCAGGTGGCCAAAGTATTGGAGCTTCACGTTCAAAAACAGTGAAGGCTGTGGTAAAGCGCAATTGTTAGGAGAAGAATAGATTCATTGGAGATATATGCTAAGCTATAGACAGGCTAGCTTACTAGAGAGAAACAAGGAAGGAGACAGCTGAGAAAAGCCCTCCTGGATCATAACAAATCATAAACTCTGATCTAGGAAACTATCACTTCAAAGGAGCCCATATTTAATTAGATCAATCTGTGGAGCAATTTATGCCCTAGGGGATTTTTGAAAAAACAGAATAATCAGCTGACAATTAGTAGAGTTTAACAGCTAGGAGTGGTCAGTAGAAGAGACAAAGGGACCCTGGCAAAACCCAGAATGTCTTTGGGCATCCTAGGACTATGCGTCCTGAGCAAAATCATAGCTGGGAGTATAGGGGGATTAGACATCACTAAAGTAATCTAGTCAGTGACTTTTAAACAATTAAACTAGCAAGTAACTTAAATAAGCCCTGGAGTGGGGGTGGGGAGACTGGTACCCAGAATTGCTATGACATGCTATCTAAAATGTTACAGTTTACAGAGAAAAGTATGAAACATGTAAAGAAACAGGAAAGAAGGATCCATACACCAGGAAAAATTAAGCAACAGAAACTACCTGTAGCAATAAGCAGATGTCAGATTTAATAGGCAAAGACTTCAAAGGAGCCATTATAAATATGCTCAAAGAATTGAACAAAATAGATTTAAGGGCCTAGATCTGATAGATAGAGTACCTGATGAACTATGGAATGAGGTTCGTGACATTGTACAGGAGACAGGGATCAAGACCATCCCCATGGAAAAGAAATACAAAAAAGCAAAATGGCTCTCTGGGGAGGCCTTACAAATAGCTGTGAAAAGAAGAGAGGTGAAAAGCAAAGGAGAAAAGGAAAGATACAAGCATCTGAATGCAGAGTTCCAAAGAATAGCAAGAAGAGATAAGAAAGCCTTCTTCAGCGATCAATGCAAAGAAATAGAGGAAAAGAATAGAATGGGAAAGACTAGAGATCTCTTCAAGAAAATTAGAGATACCAAGGGAACATTTCATGCAAAGATGGGCTCGATAAAGGACAGAAATGGTATGGACCTAACAGAAGCAGAAGATATTAAGAAGAGGTGGCAAGAATACATGGAAGAACTGTACGAAAAAGATCTTCATGACCCAGATAATCGTGATGATGTGATCACTAATCTAGAGCCAGACATCTTGGAATGTGAAGTCAAGTGGGCCTTAGAAAGCATCACTATGAACCAAGCTAGTGGAGGTGATGGAATTCCAGTTGAGCTGTTTCAAATCCTGAAAGATGATGCTGTGAAAGTGCTGCACTCAATATGCCAGCAAATTTGGAAAACTCAGCAGTGGCCACAGGACTGGAAAAGGTCAGTTTTCATTCCAATTCCAAAGAAAAGCAATGCAAAAGAATGCTCAAACTACCGCACACTTGAACTCATCTCACACGCTAGTAAAGTAATGCTCAAAATTCTCCAAGCCAGGCTTCAGCAATATGTGAACCGTGAACTCCCTGAAGTTCAAGCTGGTTTGAGAAAAGGCAGAGGAACCAGATATCAAATTGCCAACATCCGCTGGATCATGGAAAAAGCAAGAGAGTTCCAGAAAAACATCTACTTCTACTTTATTGACTATGCCAAAGCCTTTGACTGTGTGGATCACAATAAACTGTGGAAAATTCTGAAAGAGATGGGAATACCAGACCACCTAGCCTGCCTCTTGAGAAATCTGTATGCAGGTCAGGAAGCAGCACTTAGAACTGGACATGGAACAACAGACTGGTTCCAAATAGGAAAAGGAGTACATCAAGGCTGTATATTGTCACCCTGCTTATTTAACTTATATGCAGAGTACATCATGAGAAACGCTGGACTGGAAGGAACACAAGCTGGAATCAAGACTGCCGGGAGAAATATCAATAACCTCAGATATGCAGATGACACCACCCTTATGGCAGAAAGTGAAGAGGAGCTAAAAAGTCTCTTGATGAAAGTGAAAGAGGAGAGTGAAAAAGTTGGCTTAAAGCTCAACATTCAAAAAACTAAGATCATGGTATCTAGTCTGATCACTTGGTGGCAAATAGATGGGGAAACAGTGGAAACAGTGTTAGACTTTATTTTGGGGGGCTCCAAAATCCCTGTAGATGGTGACTGCAGCCATGAAATTAAAAGACGCTTACTCCTTGGAAGAAAAGTTATGACCAACCTAGATAGCATATTCAAAAGCAGAGACATTACTTTGCCGACTAAGGTCCGCCTAGTCAAGGCTATGGTTTTTCCTGTGGTCATGTATGGATATGAGAGTTGGACTGTGAAGAAAGCTGACTCCCGAAGAATTGATGCTTTTGAACTGCGGTGTTGGAGAAGACTCTGAGAGTCCCTTGGACTGCAAGGAGATCCAACCAGTCCATTTCTGAAGGAGACCAACCCTGGGATTTCTTTGGAAGGAATGATGCTAAAGTTGAAGCTCCAGTATTTTGGCCACCTCATGCGAAGAGTTGACTCATTGGAAAAGACTCTGATGCTGGGAGGGATTGGGGGCAGGAGGAGAAGGGGACGACCAAGGATGAGATGGCTGGATGGCATCACCAACTCGATGGACATGAGTCTGAGTGAACTCCAGGAGATGGCGATGGACAGGGAGGCCTGGCATGCTGCGATTCATGGGGTCGCAAAGAGTCGGACACGACTGAGCGACTGAACTGAACTGAACTGAACATGAATGAAGAAGTAAAAAAATCTGACAGCAATGTCATAGTAAAGTGCATCAATAAAGAGACAGAAATTATTGAAAAGAACCAAATGGAAATTCTGGAGTTAAAAAGTACAATAACTCAAATGGAAGAAAAAGAGATATCTGGTTTGCTATATCAAAGTACTGAAACCTAGCAGGACACTATGGAGTTCCTGGGCACAAAATCCTTTCTGTCCTCCATTTCTTGTTTGACTCTATTCCCCATGACCGTTCCTGAGTTCCAATGGGCAGTTTAGAAGAGCTGCTAATCAAGGCAGGAGCAGCCAAGAAACCACCTGAGGCAAGATTAAAGGAAACAGAGAAGCTTATCAAGGAAGATCACCTGAGACTCAATTAGAGGAGTGCAGGCCCTGCATGCACTATAATCTTGTCAGCAACCCCACTCTTGAACTATTGCTATAGAAAGTGAAAGTGAAGTCGCTCAGTCGTGTCCGACTCTTTGTGACCCCATGGACTGTAGCCTATCAGGCTCCTCCATCCATGGGATTTTCCAGGCAAGAGTGCTGGAATGGATTGCCATTTCCTTCTCCAGGGGATCTTCCTGACCCAGGAATCGAACCCGGGTCTCCCGCATTGCAGGCAGACGCTTTACCGTCTAAGCCACCAGAGGCTCAGTGTATACATCATTGAAATAGTGTTCAATGCGGATTGCTATAGAACTCCTCATCAAATCCTCCAGAGTTGGTACGTATAGTTTTTGAGGGGCAGGAATCTGCTGTATCCCTCTTTGTCTGGCAAAGCAATAAATTTATTCTTTTCTACTTTACCCAAAACTCTGAGATTCAATTTAGCACTGGTGCACAGATAGCATATTCAAAAGCAGAGACATTACTTTGCCAACAAAGGTACGTCTAGTCACGGCTATGGTTTTTCCAGTGGTCATGTATGGATGTGAAAGTTGGACTGTGAAGAAAGCTGAGCACCGAAGAATTGATGCTTTTAAACTGTGGTGTTGGAGAAGACTCTTGAGAGTCCCTTGGACTGCAAGGAGATCCAACCAGTCCATTCTAAAGGAGATCAGTCCTGGGTGTTCTTTGGAAGGAATGATGCTAAAGCTGAAACTCCAGTACTTTGGCCACCTCATGCGAAGAGTTGACTCTGGAAAAGACTCTGATGCTGGGAGGGATTGGGGGCAGGAGGAGAAGGGGACGACAGAGGATGAGATGGTTGGATGGCATCAGCGACTCGATCGACAAGAGTTTGGGTGAACTCCGGGAGTTGGTGATGGACAGGGAGGCCTGGCGTGCTGCAATTCATGGGGTCGAAAAGAGTCGGACATGACTGAGCGACTGAACTGAACTGAACTGAACTGAACTGAAACCCAAAACTAGCAGAAGGAAGGAAAAGTAAAGGTAAGAGCAGAGATAAATGAAGTAGATGATAGAAACATAATAGAATTAATTGCATCAAAAGCTGGTTCTTTGAAAAGACCAACAAAATTGACAAACTTCAGCCCAACTGACTAAGAGAAAAGAGAGAAAACTCAAATTACTAAAATTAGATATGAAAATGGAGACATTACCAGCAAACTTGTAGAAGTAAAAAGAATTATAAGAGAATACTATGAACAAATTGTACATAGAATTCTCTTGTACAGTTGTTATAAATCAGATAACCTAGATGTAATGGACAAATTCTCAGAAACACACAAACTACAAAAACTGACTGAAGAAGAAATTTAAAAATCTGAATAGACTTATAACAAGTAAAGACATTTCATCAATAATCAAAAAACCTTCCAATAAAGAAAGTCCAGGGCTTCCCTTGTGGCTCAGCTGGTAAAGAAAAGAAAAGTCCAGACCAGATTGTTACACTGGTGAATTCCACTAAACATCTAAGGAAGAATTAACATCAATCCTTCTCAAACTTATCAAAAAGTTAAAGAGGAGAGGGAGGGCACTTCCTAACTCACTCTATGAGGCCAGCATTAGCCTGATTCCAAAGTCAAACACATCACAAGAAAACTACTGACCAAAATCCCTTATATAAATGCAAAAAATCTTTTAAAAAAATACTAGCAAACCAAGTCTAGCAGCATACAGAAAGGATTGTGTACCAGGACCAAGTGAGATTTATTCCAGTAATGTGAGGGTGGCTCCATATATGAAAATTCCTATCATTATAAAACACCACATTAATACAGAATAAAGGAAAGAGGGAACATGATCATCTCAAATAATGCAGAAAAAAATTCTACACATTTTCATGGTAAAAAACACTCGACAAATGAAGAATAAAGGGGAACTTTCAAAACAATACAGGGCATATGTGAAAAACTCACAGACAACATTGTATTCAGTGGTGAAAGACTAAAAGCTTTCTTCCTTAGATCAAGAACAAGACAAGGAAGTTCTCTCTTGCTACTTCTATTCAAAGTCATACTGGAAGTTCTAGCCAGAGCATTCAGGTGAAAAAGAAAAAGAATAATTCATTGAAATAGGAAAGGAAGACGTAAAACTATTTTTTTCTCAGATGGCATGATTTGAAACATACAAACTCCTTCAAAAAACACCAAAAAAGCTATTAGAGCTTAACAGATGAATTCAGCAAAGTTGCAGGGTACAAGGCCAGCATAGTGAAATCAGTTGTGTTTCTATACATTGACAATGAACAATCCAAAAATAAAATTAAAAAAAATTTCATTTATCAAAATGAATAACATCAAATAGAGTAAAATACTTAGGTATAAATTTAACCAAGGGATTTCCCTGGTGGTCCAGTGGTTAAGAATTCACCTGCTAGAACACTCTTATTAGACATAAATTGAGGCAAGATCCTCTATGACCCACCTCCTACAGTAATGGAAATAAGCAAAAATAAACAAGTCAGACCTAATTAAACTTAAAAGCTTTTGCACACAAAGGAAACTATAAACAAGATTAAAAGAAAACCCTCAGAATGGGAGAAAATAATTGCAAATGAAGCAACTGACAAAGGATTAATCTCCAAATTATACAAGCAGCTCATTCAGCTTAATATCAGAGAAACAAACAACCCAATCAAAAAACAGGCAGAAGACTTAAACAGACATTTCTCCAAAGAAGACACACAGATGGCCAATAAACACATGAAACAGTGCTCAACATCACTCATTATTAGAGAAATGCAAATCAAAACTACAATGAAGTATCACCCCACACTGGTCAGAATGGCCATCATTTTAAAAATCTACAAACAATAAATGCTGGGGAGAGTGTGGAGAAAAGGGAGCCCTCTTGCATTGTTGGTAGGAATATAAATTGATATAGCCACTATGGAGATCACTATGGAGATTCCTTTAAAAACTAGGAATAAAACTATCACATGACCCAGCAATCCCACTACTGGGAATATACCCTGAGAAAAGCATAATTCAGAAAGACACATGTACCCCAATATTCATTGCAGCACTATTTACAATACCTGGGACATGGAAGCAATCTATATGTCCACTGACAGGTGAATGGATAAAGAAGCTGTGGTACACATATACAATGGAATATTATTCAGTCCAAAAAAGGAAAGAATTTGAGTAAGTTCTAGTGAGGTGGATGAACCTAGAGCCTGTTATACAGAGTGAATTAAATCAGAAAGAGAAAAATAAATACTGTATATTAACACATATATATGGAATCTAGAGAGATTCCCAGGAGGCTCAGTGGTAAAGAATCTGCCTGCAGTGCAGGAAATGCAAGAGACTTGGGTTTGACCCCTGGGTTGGGAAGATCCCCTGGAGGAGGAAATGGCAACCCATTTCAGTATTCTTGCCTGGAAAATCCCATGGAGAGAGGAGCCTGGTGGCCTATACAGTCCATGGGGTCACATAGAGTCGGACATGACTGAGCAATTGAACACACACAACACACATGGAATCTAGAAAACATGGTACTGATTAACCTATTTGCAGGGCAGGAATAGAGACACAGACATAGACAATGGACTTGTTGACACAGCAGGGGAAGGAGAGGGTGGGACGAATTGGGAGAGTAACAGGACTCGATGGACGTGAGTCTGAGTGAACTCTGGGAGATGGTGATGAACAGGGGGGCCTGGCGTGCTGCGATTCATGGGGTCGCAAAGAGTTGGACACGACTGAGCGACTGAACTGAACTGAACTGAACATTGAAATATATATATTACCTTATGTAAAATTAATAGCTAGTGGGAAGTTGCTGTATAACACAGGAAGCTCAACTCAGTGTTCTATGACAACTGACAGGAGTGGGATGGGGTGGGGAGTGAGAAGGATGTTCAGGAGGGAGGGGACATATGCACACTTATGGCTGATTCACATTGTTGTAAGACAGAAACCAACAAAACATTGCAAAGCAATTATCCTCCAATTAAAAGTTAAAAAACAAAACAAAAGAATCTGCCTGCCAATGCAGGGGACATGGGTTTGATCCCTGGTTCAGGAAGATTTCACATGCCACAGGGCAACTAAGCCCACTTGCACAACTACTGAGCCCCCACTCTAGACCCTGCAAGCTACAACTATTGAAGCCCACACACCCTAGAGCTCGTGCTCCACAACAAAGAGAACCCACCACAAGGAAAAGCCCACACACCACAACTAGAGAGTAGGCCCCACTTGCCACAATGAACAAAGACCCAGCAAAACCAAAAATAAATAAGTAAATAGGTAAATAAATAAATAAAGTTTAAAAAATTTAACCAAAGAGGTGCAAGAGTTATACACTGAGAATTATAAAATACTGAAGAAAGAAATCAGAGAAGCACAAATAAATGAAAATAATTGTGTGTTCATGGATTGAAAGACTTAAGATACCAATACTACCCAATGTGACCTACAAATTCAACACAATCCCTATTAAAATTTCAACAGCTTTTTTTCTTTTGCATAAATAGAAGAGCTAATTCTAAAACTCATAAAGACTTCCAGGGGATCCCAGATAGCCAAATCACTCTTGAAAACCAACAGCAAAGTTGGAGGGCTCACTTCCAGATTTCTAATCATCTTAGAAAGCTACACTAATCAACACCATACTATACTGGCATGAAGACAGACATATAGTCAAATGGAATACAACTGAGAGTGCAATAATAAACCCAAACATACATGGACAACTGATTTTAATAAGAGTGTCACCACCACTCAATGGGATAAATATAGTCTTTTCAACAAATGGTGCTGGAACAACCGTATAGCCACAAGCAAAAGAATAAAGTTGAACTCCTACCTCATACCATATACAAAAATTAATTAAAAATGAATTAAATACCAAAATATGAGAGCTAAAATTATAAAGTTATTACAAGAAAACATAGAGGTAAATCTCCATGATTATGGATTTAGCAATGGATTCTTAAATATGACACCAAAAGCATAAGCAACAAAAGAAATAATAAACTGGACTTGATAAATTTTTTGTGTATCAAAAGTAACCAAAAGAGAGTGAAAGGACAACTCACAGAATGAAGGAAATATCTGCAACTTATATATCTGATTAGGGTCTAGTATCCAGAATATACAAAGAACAATTACAATTCAGCAATAAAAAGACAAGTCACCCAATTTTAAACGGGCAAATGATTTGAATACCTAGTTCTCCAAATACATACATATATATATATATATATATATATTATATATATATATAAATGGCCAACAAACACATGAAAGATGCTTAACATCATAACTCATTGCTGCTAAGTCACTTCAGTCATGTCTGACTCTGTGCGACCCGACAGATAGCAGCCCACCGTCCCTGGGATTCTCCAGGCAAGAACACTGGAGTGGGTTGCCATTTCCTTCTCCAATGCATGAAAGCAAAAAGTGAAAGTGAAGTCGCTCAGTCGTGTCTGACTCTTTGCGACACCATGGACTGCAGCCTACCAGGCTCCTCCACCCATGGGATTTTCCAGGCAAGAATACTGGAGTGGGTTGCCATTGCCTTCTCCACATAACTCATCAGGGATATGCAAATCAAAAGTACAATGCCCACAGTTCAGTTCAGTTCAGTCGCTCAGTCGTGTCCAACTCTTTTCGACCCCATGGACTGCAGCATGCCAGGCTTCCCTGTCCATCACCAACTCCCAGAGTTTACTCAAACTCATGTCCATTGAGTCAGTGATGCCATCCAGCCATCTCATCCTCTGTCGTCCCTTTCTCCTCCTGCCCCCAATCCCTCCCAGCATCAGGGTCTTTTCCAATGAGTCAGTTCTTCACATCACGTGGCCAAAAGTATTGAAGTTTCAGCTTCAACATCAGTCCTTCCAATGAACATTCAGGACTGATCTCCTTTAGAATGGACTGGTTGGATCTCCTTGCAGTCCAAGGGACTGTCAAGAGTCTTCTCCAACACCACAGTTCAAAAGCATCAATTCTTTGGACCTCAGCTTTCTTTATACTCCAACTCTCACATGCATACATGACTACTGGAAAAACCATAACCTTGCCTGGAGGGACCTTTGTTGGCAAAGTAATGTCTCTGCCTTTTAATATTCTGTCTAGGTTGGTCATAGTTTTTCTTCCAAGGAGTAAGCATCTTTTAATTTCATGGCTGCAGTCACCATCTGCAGTGCTTTTGGAGCCCAAGAAAATAGTCTGCCACTGTTTCCACTGTTTCCCCATCTATTCGCCATGAAGCGATGGGACCAGATGCCATGATCTTAGTTTTCTGAATGTTGAACTTGAAGCCAACTTTTTCACTCTCCCCTTTCACTTTCATCAAGAGGCTCTTTAGTTCTTCGCTTTCTGCAATAAGGGTGGTGTCATCTGCATATCTGTTATCGATATTTCTCCTGGCAATCTTGATTCCAGCCTGTGCTTCATCCAGTCCAGCGTTTCTCATGATGTATTCTGCATATAAGTTAAATAAGCAGGGGGACAATATACACCCTTGAAATACTCCTTTTCCTATTTGGAATCAGTCTGTTGTTCCATGCCCACTTCTAATTGTTGCTTCCTGACCTGCATAAAGATTTCTCAAGAGGCAGGTCAGGTGGTCTGGTATTCCCATCTTTTTCAGAATGTTCTACAGTTTGTGGTGATCCACACATAGTCAATAAAGCAGACACAGATGCTTTTCTGGAACTCTCTTGCTTTTTTGATGATCCAGCAGATGTTGGCAATTTGATCTCTGGTTTCTCTGCTTTTTCTAAAACCAGCTTGAACATCTGGAAGTTCACGGTTCACGTACTGTTGAAGCCTGGCTTGGAGAATTTTGAGCATTACTTTACTAGCATGTGAGATGAGTGCAATTGTTTGGCATTGCCTTTCTTTGGGATTGGAATGAAAACTGACCTTTTCCAGTCCTGTGGCCACTGCTGAGTTTTCCAAATTTGCTGGCATATTGAGTGCAGCATTTTCATAGCATCATCGTTTAGGATTTGAAATAGCTCAACTGGAATTCCATTACCTCCACTAGCTTTGTTCATAGTGATGGTTCCTAAGGCCCACTTGACTTCACATTGCAGGATGTCTGGCTCTAGGTGAGTGATCACACCATCGTGATTATCTGGATCATTAAGATCTTTTTTGTATGGTTCTTCGGTGTATTCTTGCCACCTGTTCTTAATATCTTCTCCTTCTGTTAGGTCCATAGCACTTCTCACCTTTATTGAGCTCATGTTTGCATGAAATGTTCCCTTAGTATCTCTAATTTTCTTGAAGAGATCTCTAGTCTTTCCCATTCTGTTTTTTCCTCTATTTCTTTGCATTGATCATGGAGGAAGGCTTTCTTATCTCTCCTTGCTATTCTTTGGAACTCTGCATTTAAATGGGTATATCTTTCCTTTTCTCCTTTGCTTTTCGCTTCACTTCTTTTCACAGGTATTTGTAAGGCCTCCCCAGACAGCCATTTTGCTTTTTTGCATTTCTTTTTCTTGGGGATGGTCTTGATCCCTGTCTCCTGTACAATGTCACGAACCTCTGTCCATAGTTCATCAGGCACTCTATCTATCAGATCTAGTCCCTTAAATCTATTTTTATTTTTCACTTCCACTGTAACAATGCCCACAGGGATGGTTATAATTAAAACAAAACTCAATAGCATGTATTGAAAAGGAGACAGAGAAATGGCACAGCCACTTTGGAAAACAGTTTGGCAGTTCCCTGAAAGAGTTACCACATAACCCAGAAATTCCACTCCTAGGTTCAAAGAGAATTGACAACATATATCCATACAAAAACTTGCCAATTCAAAGGTCTTCAAATTATGAAGACCTTTGAATATATATCCATATAATTGAATATCTTTCAGCAAAAATAAAGGAATGAAATACTAATACATCCAACATCATGGATGAATCTCAAAAACCTTATGCTAAGTGAAAGAAGCCATTTACAAAAGAAGACATATTATATAATATTATTTATTTGAAATACCCTGAATGGGCAAATCCAGAGAGGTAGGAAGCAGAGTAAATCATTGCCTGGTACTGGCGAGGGGAGGGGTAGGGGAGGGTGAGGGGTTGGGAGTGATGGCTAAAGGGTACAGTATTTATTTTAAGGGTAATGAAAGTATTTTAAAAATGACTGTGGTGATGGTTACACAACTCTTCAAATATAGTAAGAACCTTTGAACTGTACACTTTAAGTAGGAGAATTTTATGGTATATAAATTACACCTCAATAAAACTGCTAAAAATAATTAAGAGCAGGCTACATTTTTGGTATAAATATATTCCACAAATATACTAGCCCTGACTCTTGTACAGGCAACACATATTTGTGGATTAAAATTGCTTAGGGTAAATGGCTCCTCTCTGGGGGCTACCCTTGGCCAACTTCCCAGTCTTGAGGAGATGAACAGAGCTGTGGCTGTATAGCTGTAGAACTGTGGGCAGGTGAAAACCCAGAGGCTCCATTTCCACCTTCTTCGTTATCCTTTGGCACCTTCTAGACCTCTCCATTCTGGAATTGAAGCCTTCAGTTTTCTTTTCCATCACTGATCAATTTATTCTCCATGGAGGCATACTGTGGCCTGGTACTTGCCTAACTCTTGCATTTACCCTTTTTTTCCCTTTGTACAGTCCCTGGATTTTTATATTTGTAATTAGTTTGATGACTCTTAGCCTTTAGCCTCTGCAGCTGAGAGAAGTTAGGAGACCTGAGCTCAAAGTTCACTTTCCTAGCTGTGTGCCCTTGGCAGGTCACTTAAACTCAGCTTCTGCAAAGTGAAAACAACTCCTACTTTATAAAGTTGTTTTGAAGACTCAATGAGATACTATATTCGAAAGCGTCTGCTGAATTGAATCCAACATCCTGTCCCATGTCAAGTGAAACTATTCAGTTTGCCACTTAATAGCAGCTAACTTCCTTTAGACACAAATTAGGAAACAGGGGAAAAGGCAGAGAGCAGAGAAAGGGCTGGATTATCTTTCCAGGCACATGCCTATGGATAACACAACCAGGAATGTTGCTATCTAACTCCTCACTCTGTAGTTTGGGGACAGCCCAGTGAGCAACCTCATAAAACATGATGGTCTCTTCCCCTGTACCCAGTCGGCCCCACTGCTGCCCAGCAATGGCCTATCTCAGACATATAAATGATGGATGAATTGAGCCAGCAACTGTTATTCCCTGTGTGGCTTTCTCCCAACCCAGGACCTTTATTGTTTCTAGCAATGTGATGAGCTGGGAAGGAAAATTTTTATGAGAAAACTATTACCAGACCATCAGGATTGGCCACTACTTCCGGCTTGGGCTAGCCAAGCGTCCAGCTAAATCCATTTGGCTACTTGGGGGCTCAGATGAAGGTGTGATGGGAAAGGGGTGTTCAGCTCCTCAGCTCTACTGAGACTCTGGGATTAGCAGTGATTTGCAGTTCTCTGAGCTCTCTGAGGATATCCTCAGGGAGCTTTCTGGCCCTAAGCCTGCTGCTGGGGCCTGGAATGCAGCTTACCCTGGCTCCCCACCCCCAGCACATAAACATTCATGATCCACTATAGAAATCCTAGTGCCTATTCAAGATCAGCTTGAATGTCACCTCAAGCAGGAAGTTTTCTCTGGAGCCCCTTCCCCCACCACTGCCAGATGTGAGCCTCTCTCTTCTCCATCTCTTCATTGTTCCTCTCCTAAGGCATTTATCACATTCTGTCACGTGTAATGGTTATTTATGTGTTTGTCTTATTCCTCCTTCTTTATTATAGTCAGGGATAGGGGCCAGTTCACCTCTGTACCCCCCACAGTGCCTGCCATGGAGTAAGAGTTCATTCATTTAGTCAACAAATATTTACCTACCACCAATTTTAGGTACTTGCTGAATACTCAGGAATTAGGCACCCTGGGCCTGTTGGGACACTACTACCACTTCATGTTCCCCTTAGCTGAGAAGTGTCCCCAAGGTACTCTTTTCCCACTTAACCCTGGGTGTAGTATGCAGGGGGGTGGTCTCTAAAAGGAGGGGAAATAACTCGCCCTCCTCCCTTCCTCTAGGGAGCTATAAAAGATGCAGCTGTCAGGAGCATGTGCTTGTTCCGAAGTGACTGTGCAGCTCAGCCCAGCACTACTCCACTCCAGCCCATATCAGGCCCCCTTGGAGGGTTGTACCCTTGGGGCAACAAATGAGACAGAGAGTCCCAGATAGAGCTCCTTCCTAATTCCAATATTTCCATCCTTTCCCACCATGCACCCCTCTCCAAGGGTTACTGAACATTTGCCCCACACATGGTCCGAGGAGACTGCATACAATGAATTACATGCCCAGAGAGTTTCTGCTTTCTGGAAACCTCTAGTCTAAGAAAATATAAGTCTCCTATTCTATGGCTTGATCTGGTGATTTAGGAGGGCAGGGGAGCCCATTCTTTTGCTCCTTATCCCCACCAGAGGCCTGCAGAGGTGAGCTATGGCCCCCCACTGAGCCAGGAGGAACCCACTATCTGCTGGGTTCAAGGACCCTAACTCGTCCAAGCAACATGGAAAGAATTAAGCATTTATTCTTGAGAATATTATCTTTGAATGGAGTATGGAGCAGTGCCCAGAGCACTGGATTAGGAGTCAGGGCTGGATTCACATCTCAGCTTAACTATTTATTAACTATGAGCAGATTATCTCTCCTTTCTGAGCTTCAGTTTCCTCATCTGTAAAATAGGATTAATAACCCACTCAAAATCCTGCAGCACTCCAGTCATCAGCCAGGAACCTGCCAGAATGTAATTTAAGGCAGGAGAAAACAAAGAAGAGCGATTCCACTTCTTTTATACAGTTCTTTGAAAAATTGCTATTTAGAAAAGATTGTCATAGAAATGTCCTGTAATGATAGGAACCTTAGATCTTGTCCAACCATCTCATTATAATGATAGAAAAACTGAGGCCCAGAGAGAGTAAAGCCTGCCTCAGGTCACCCAAACAAAACAGTACCTGACGAATGTCCCTCTAACAAGCACAACAAAAACTAGCTTTTGTGAAGAACCGACTTTTGAGGGGCTACTGGCCCCAGTACCCAAAAGCCAAAGCCACTGCTTCTAAGAGTTTTCTAACTTAAGAAGAGCTCATCACCGATAGACCTATGTTCTTTCCCTCGACTTAGGCTGTGAAGAAAGATTAAAGGTCACCAACAAGAAGAAATTTGGCGACAATGGAAATGTTCATTATCTTAATCATCATGATGAGTTTATGTGTCATCAGCCTTTAAATATGTGTAATTTACTGGCAGTCAAATGTACCTCATGAAGAACTTAGCAGGGCCTGAATAATGCTAATGAAGCTACAAAGCAGCTCTGTTGTTCACGATCAGCATTCCTTCCACTTTGTTTCATGGAGGCACCACAGGCAGCTTTCTTGGAAGTTGTCGTATCTGGGCCCCCTGAAGGCCTGAGGCTCCTCTCTGCTCCTCAGTGGCTGCAGAGTATGGGGCCCACCCAGCACTGTCCTCAGGCTGTATCCTGTTCTTTGGCTCACCCCTCGGTGACATGGCAGCCAGTCAGGGATAGGCGCAGAACTAACTCTTCTGAATTCTTTCTCCCTAAAGATTCTCAGGAAACCTGTAGCTCAAATTGAATGAAAATTCAAAAAATTTAGGAGTCAATGCATGCATACGTGCATGCACACTCAGTCATGTCTGACTCTTTGAGACCCCATGGACTGTAGAGTCCACCAGGCTCTTCTGTCTATGGGATTTTCCAGGCATGAATACTGGAACAGGTTGGCATTTTCTTCTCCAGGGGATATTCCTTACCCAGGGATCGAACCCACATCTCTTGTGTCTCCTTCATTGACAGATGAGTTCTTCACCAGATGAACGATGAAACTAGTTCAGTCATTCAAAAGAATGCTATCACCTATAGCTATCTCACTTCCACTCCATGTCATCTTCCCTCACCTCACAGCTCCCTGAGGGGACATATATGTGGTACCTAAGATTAGCTTCCAAGCTGCAGAATTGGCTTTTTCTTTCTTCTTTTCCCCAGTTCAACAAATACTTTTTGAGAATGTGCCTATGTGCAAGGTTGGGCCTTTTGGAAAATGAAGATGCTTAAGCCACTTCTCCGATCTCCACGTGCGCTCTCAGCCTGGGACACAGTGGGCAAAATGTGATGCATGCCATGAAGGCTCTGGAGCATTACAGAAAGAGTGCGCTCACTTTCACCCAGGGCCGCGTGGGAGCTTTCATAGGATGGTACCATAGAGCTGAGTCCTAAAAGATAAGTCATTGTCCCTTAACAACATGAAATGGCATGTGGATGGTGTTTTACAAATTCCCTGGTGGCTCAGATGGTGAAGAATCCACCTGCAATGAAGAAGACGTGGCTTCTATTCCTTCACTGTTAAACTTCTTAAGATCTCTTTTTTTCTTCACCACCTTGACCTTTTCATTTCTCAGACACTTCAATGCACTGCTGTCTGAATCCTTCCCTACACCTCCATTGAACAGTTTTCTAGAAGGGTGGCAAATAGATTTCAGCTTGTTGGCGACTCTGACTGACTGACAGTAACTGCTTGGGGTACTGTGTTGAGAAGGATTCTGAGGCTGTATCTAAGTTCAGCACGAAAATGTGTCCAAACCAGTTTGTCATGTAATCCATGGGTAGGCAGGTGGGGGCTGGAGGGATGTAGTCATACGTGTCGTATCTTTGCCAGTCCTGCCTTAGGACACTTAGGGGCTTCCCAGGGGCACTTCTGGACACTTAAGGGATTCCTAGGTGGCACTAGTGGTATAGAATCTGCCTGCCAATGGAGCGGACTAAGAGATGCAGGTTTGATCCCTGGGTTGGGGAGATCTCTTGGAGGAGGGCATGGCAACCCACTCTAGTATTCTTGCCTGGACAGAGGAGCCTGGTGGGTGACAGTCCATGGGGTCGCAAAGAGTTGGACATGTCTGACTGACTAACATTTTCTTTCACTTACATTTTCCAAAGAGGTTTTCATATAATTCTGTCTCATCATACAACCATTTTAAAAGGTAGGTGGTATACATGTGTTCCCCATCCTGAACCCCCCTCCCTCCTCCCTCCCCGTACCATCCCTCTGGGTCATCCCAGTGCACCAGCCCCAAGCACCCAGTATCATGCATCGAACCTGGACTGGTGATTCGTTTCATATATGATATTACACGTTTCAATGCCATTCTTCCAAATCATCCCACCCTCTCCCTCTCCCACAGAGTCCAAAAGACTGAACTATACATCTGTGTCTCTTTTGCTGTCTCGCATACAGGGTTATCGTTACCATCTTTCTAAATTCCATATATATTCATGTTGATGTATGGAAAAACCAATACAATATTGTAAAGTAATTAACCTCCAATTAAAATAAATAAATTTATATTAAAAAAATAATAATAATAAAGTAAAATAAATAAAAGGTAGGTGGGCTGTAGCATAATCCTCATTTTAGAGACAAGGAACCTGAACCTCATGGGGGAATGAGCCTGGGAGGTATGACATTCAACCCAGGGCTACAGATCTAACCCTTCTTACTACTCCATGAAGCTGCTTAATAGGCAGAGGCAGGAAGAGCAAAGAGGCCAGAAAGCCATGGGTCTTTGGTCCATGATGGGTATTTTGGTCAGCAGGAAAATGAGGATTATGTAAGGAAATAGTGGATGACAAGACTGGGAATGAAGCCTGGGACCCACTTGTTGATAGCTTTCAATGCCAGGCTAAGGGTCTGTGTATTTATCACCTATGTTTTATAAGAATAATGGTAGATGTTAACTTAGCAGCAGCAGCAGCAGCAGATGTTAGCTAGACTTATTGTGGTGATCATTTTGCAATATATACAAATGCTGAATCATTAGGTTGTACCTCTAACATTGGTTGTACATATAACCAATACAATGTTATATGTCAATTATATCTCAATTACAAAAAGAAAAGGAAAATATAAAAACAATGTATATATAACTGAAATGGCAATCCACTCCAGTATTCTTGCTTGGAGAATCTCATGAACAGTATAAAAAGGCAAAAAGATATGACACTGGAATATGAGCCCTCCAGGTCAGAAGATGTCCAGTATGCTACTGGGGAGAGCAGAGGGGAATTACTAATATCTCTAGAAAGAATGAAGTGGCTGGACCAAAGTTCAAACAATGCCCAGCTGTGGATGTGTCTAGCGGTGAAAGTCTGTTGGTATAAAGAACAATATTGCATAGGAACATGGAATGTCAGGTTGATGAATCAAGGTAAATTGGACATGGTCAAGCAGGAGATGGCAAGAATGAACATTGACATTTTAGGAATCGGTGAACTAAAATGGATGGAAATGGGTGAATTTAATTCATATGACCATCATATAACCTGAGATATGCAGATGACGAAACTAAAGAGCCTCTTGATGAGGTTGAAAGAGAAGAGTGAAAAAGTTGGTTTAAAACTCAACATTCAAAAAACTAAGACCATGGCATCTGGTCCCACACTTCATGGCAAATAGAAGAGGAAGAAGTGGAAGTCGTGACAGATTTTATTTTCTTGGGCTCAAAAAACACTGCAGACGGTGACTACCATGAAATTAAAAGACACTTGCTCCTTGGAAGGAAAGCTTTGACAAACCTAGACAGTGTATTAAAAAGCAGAGACATCACTTTGCCAACAAATGTCTGTATAGTCAAAGCTATGGTTTTTCCAGTAGTCATGTATGGATGTGAGAGTCGGACCATAAAGAAAGCTGAGCTCCAAAGAATTGATGCTTCCGAACTGTGGTGCTTGAGAAGACTCTTGAGAGTCCTTTGGACACCAAGGAGATCAAACCAGTCAATCCTAAAGAAGATCAACTCTGAATATTCATTGGAAGGACTGATGTTGAACCTGAAGCTCCAATACTTTGGCCACATGATGCGAAGAGCCGACTCATTGGGAAAGACCCTGATATGGGGAAAGATTGAAAGTAAAAGGAGAAGGGGGCGGCAGAAGATGAGATGGTTATATAGCATCAGCAACTCAATGGACACAATTTGAACAAACTCCAGGAGACAGAAGAGGACAGACAAGCCTGGCATGCTACTGTCACGGGGTCACAAAGAGTCAGACACAACTTAACACCAACAAGAATACAACTGAATTACTTTACTGTACAGTTATACTGTATAAGTTTGCTGTACAACAGTGTAAATCAACTATACTTCAATAAATAAATTTAATAGAAGAATTGGGTTAAAATTAGTTCTTGGAATGGAAGTGGGGACCAAGCCAATGATGTATGTAAGAAGCTTCCTTTGCTTTGCTTTTAGGCCCCCAACAAAATAAACAAACAACATTAGGGTGACCCCAGTCCCAGCCATGAGTAGATTTCCAGAGAAGGCACAAGGAGACGTTCATCCAGGTTAAATAACAAAAGCCATTTCCTTCGGAGTAGCTTGCTTTCCAGCTCCCATGGAGGGGGCAGTAAGGTCAGGGAGCAGAAGGCAGTGAGAGAGAGCAGGAAGATAAAGGGAGGGCCTGGAAGGGAAGACAGGCTCCAGGCTACATCCTGACAGCCTGCCGGGCCCAGCCTGTCAGGGGCTGAGCCTGAGGCTCTCCAGAGGTGCTCTTGCCAGTTTCCCACTAGAACAAATTCAACTTTAATCAACTGTTTTCCCCCTCCAGCTCATTGTTGTTGCAGGCAAAAGAGAGACCTTTTGTTAGTCTTCCCAACAGCAGCGGCAGCACCATGCATGGGGCAGAATAGGGCAGGCCCCTATGGAGGCAGTGCAAAGCTCATGTGAGTCAAGGAATCTGGGGCAAATTATTGAGCTTCTCTGAGCCTCAGTTTCCTCAAGTATCAAAGAATACTTGATGGACTGGCAGGAGAATTCAAAGAGCTCAATTAGATGGAAGCCCAGTGTGGTGCCTGGCTCCTGGGAGGGACTCAGTAGATGCTAGCTTCCTCAGTTCCTTCCCCTTGTGCCTAGAATGGCTGCCAGGGGATGCCCATGACACAATGGCACAAAATGTCATCTCGTGAGCAAAAGCATCCAAGCCAAGTGTAGATTTCTTTAGGCCAAACAATGTTTAAGAACGTGTCCCATGTCATGTTTTAGGCGGATAAGCACTAGTGGGATCATGTATATTAAAAAAGGAAAAGATTAGAAAAATCTTCTTTCCGGAGAGTCTAGGCAGGGGTTGGGAGGTAAACTATTAAAAGGGAAGAGATTCAACCAAAGCAGAGTAATCTGAGGTTCAATCACCACCACTTCCTCCCTGAATTTCAGCAAGGAAAGCATTAGAGGAAGCTAATGAGAAAACAAAACATAGCCAATGGCCTAGGTATCCATGCACATTGAGGAGACTATTAGTAGCTCTAATAGATGTAATTGATTAGTAAATCTGTTCTAGGTTTGCCAGTCACCGGAGATCCAGAAATGGGAAGGCTCCCAGAACCAAAGGCTGGTGAATCCTGTCACACAATCCTGGCAACTGTCTGCTCATAAGGTTCTTTTTAGAAAGGCAGGTCACTCCAAGGCAGTGTGTCCCAATCTCCAGTCACCTGTGTTACCTTCTCAATTTTTATCGTTAGCCACATACAACCTGAACTATTACTTAACACATATTTTCCTTTAAATTTCTCACTCTTTCACTCAAAGAAATTGTGCATCAGTCATGTAAATTGGAAAGCCACTATAGAGTGTGCTAAATTAAAGGAAACCATGAAAACAAACACATTGCTATTAAAATAGAAATATTTATTCATGTCCCATCTTAAAGCATGAACTGTACCCCTACTCCCAGAGCAAGACAGGCTCACTTTGGGAAGTTAACTCTAAAGAACAAGATGATTGCCTTGAGGATGAAGCCTCCTCCAAGATACTCCTGGCAGCTGGGCTTCCGCTCAAACAGAAAACCATGCTGGAGTGGGAAGGTTCTGATGAACAGCTGACTTGGAACATGGTGTCTTTGGGTCTTGCCCTGGAACCTCCTTTCAGATTATGGGAAGTTAGATGGTACCTACCCTTTGGGGATAGGCAGAGAGCTAGGCCAGAAGGCCAGCAGGTGAGGGAGCAGCTGCAGTGCCCTGGCTCTTGCTGGTTCAGATTGCATCCCTATCAGATCCAAAACCTGCACTCAGGAAACCTGTTTATTTAATAGGTTGCTAATTGTATTTTTTGTCTTTTTATACAGATCATAAGGTTCTCATGGCAAGTATACTGGGGTGGTTTGCCATTCCCTACTCCAGTGGATCTTGTTTTGTCAGAACTCTCCACTATGACCCATCCATCATGGGTGGCCCTACACAGCATGGCTCATAGCTTCATTGAATTATGCAAGCCCTTTGCCACGACAAGGCAGTGATCCCTGAAGGGGATCACAAATGGCATCACCGATGCAATGGACATGAACTTGGGCAAACTTTGGGAGATGGTGAGGGACAGAGAAGCCTGGTGTGCTGCAGACCCTGGGGTTGCAAAGAGTTGGACACAACTGGGTGACTGAACAGCCACAACAATTGTATTTTTACAATGATTTCCTTCTTCCTCTTCTGTAATATTTTATAAATTTCCTGTTGAGAATGCCAAATGTAGGTCTGGTCCTCAGGTGGGCTAGGACCAGCTCCCCCACCCTGAGGCCACCTGGCATACTGTGAACAGCAGAGTCAGTGCCAGGATTCCAGGAGGAAGATAAAACTGAAAAAATGCATCCCTTCTCCACCTGGAAACACTCAAAAAGGGGTTTCCTTTTTGTTCTTACTTCTGTTTTTATGAGGGTCACCAGGTCTTTACATTCATTCAGAGATCAAATAGCAAAGGAAGCTCATGGACAACATCTTTAGTGACAAATTTGGGCATTTTGATAGCTACCCTCTATAGATCTACTTTTTTCTATTCTTCATCTTATGCTAATGGGGATCAAGCAGGTTTCAAGAAAGGCACAGAACTACTTGATTGACAAACACAAATAGGCTTTTTGCATGGAAGGAAGAAGAGATTTGTCTACTCTTTTAACCAGATAATGTGTTCAAAGAAATCTGCCACTTCCTACCTTTTCTCTTCTTCTCCAATCCCTGAGTCTCTTCCTCTCCAGGATGGCTGGCTGGCTGTCACGGTAGGTGGGACTATATGGGCCAGAGATCATAGAAAACAGAGAATCAGAGACATCTAGAGTTGGGGAAGTCTAGGTCTACAACCATGGTCAGAGTTGAAGACTGCAGGACTCACTGGCTGCAGGCTTGCAGTTGTCAAAGTGTATGGAGAGTACAGTGGTAACTGACTATACAACAAAGACTTCTTCAAGTCAAGGTAATTCTAACCTACAAAACAATGGGCATGCTCAACTTCCAAGTGTGCCTGAAAACCAAAGCTAAATGCACAGTCTCATAGAGAAGATACACTGGAGAAGGAAATGGCTACCCACTCCAGTATTCTTGCCTGGAGAATCCCATGAACAGAGGAGCCTGATAGGTTCCCAGTCCATGTGGTTGCAAGAGTCAGACACGACTTAGCAACTAAACCACCATAGGCAAGCCAAAAACTTACCTGTCCAACACATGAAAAGATGCTCAACATGACTAGTCATTAGGAAAATGAAATTCCAAATCACAACGAGGTACCACTTTACACCCATTAGGGTAGCTATTATGTTTTTCAAGGTAAAAAATGTTAAGTGTTGGTGAAGGTGTAGAGGAACTGGAACTCTTGCAGTGGATCACTGGTGGCAATGTGAAGTGATGCAGCCACTGTTGAGAACTGTTTGGGGGGGGTGTCCTCAAAAATATCCCCAAAGAATTGGAAACAGGGACTCAAAAACAGATATTTGCACACCCATGTTCAAAGCAGCATTATTCACAATAGGCAAGAAGTGGAAGCAATTCAAGTACCCAGCAAAGGATAAACACAATGTGGTATACACACACTATGGAATATTATTCAGTCTTTAAAAGGAAGGAAATTCTGACACATGCTACAATAATGCTATTATGGTGGTACAAAAGTAATCATGGTTTTGCATTGTGGAACTTTGCTGTTTGATACTGGAATACATTCTTCATAAATGTGGTTATGTTAGACATCATTTTAATGCACATTCTCACAGTATGTTTTTTCGCTAATGACTTATTACTTGCTGTTTATATCTATCTAAGACTAGGGAAATGATGTTAGACAAAAAGCAAATTCAAGCAATTTTCTTTTTTAATTTATTTATTTGTAATTGGAGGATAACTGCTTTACAATATTGTATTGGTTTCTGCCATACACCAACATGAATCAGCCATAGGTGTACATATGTCCCCTCCCTCTTGAACCCCCCTCCCACCTCCCACCACATTCCACTAGGTTGTCACAGAGCACTGGTTTGAGCTCCCTGAGTCATACAGCAAATTCCCACTGGCTATCCATTTTACATATGGTAGCGTACATGTTTCCACGCTACTCCCTCCATTTGTCCCACTCTCTCCTTTCCCCTCTGTGTCCATAAGTCTGTTTTCTGGGTCTGCATCTCCATTGCTGCCCTCCAAATAGCTTCATCAGTACTATCTTTCTAGATTCCACATATATGTGTTAATATACGATATTTGTTTTTCTCTCTCTGACTTACTTCACTCTGTATCATTAGATACACTCTGTAGCATTATCCACCTCATTAGAACTGACTCAAATGCATTCCTTTTTATGGTTGAGTAATATTCCATTGTATATACATACCACAGCTTCTTAACCCATTCATCTCTGAATGGACCTCTAGGTTGCTTCCATGTTCCAGCTATTGTAAATAGTGCTGCAATGAACACTGGGGTACATGTCTTTTTCAATTATGATTTTCTCAGGGAATATGCCCAGTAGTTGGGATTGTTGGGTCATATGGTAGCTTTATTCCTAGTTTTTTAAGGAATCTTCATACTGTCCTCCATAGTGGCTATGTCAATCTACTCGAGTGATTTTCTTATTGGAGTAATATGGAAACTTACATTACCATACGTAAAGTAGATAGCTAACAGGAATTTGCTGTATGGCTCAGGAAGCTCAAACAGGCACTCTGTATCAGCCTAGAGGGGTGGGATGCAGAGGGAGATGGGAGGGAGGTTCAAAAGGGAGGGGATAAGTGTATATCTATGGCTGACCTGTCCATCCTAAAGGAGATCAGTCCTGGATGTTCATTGGAAGGACTGATGTTGAAGCTGAAACTCCAATACTTTGGCCACCTGATGCGAAGAGCTGATTCATTGGAAAAGACCCTGATGCTGGGAAGGATTGAGGGCAGGAGGAGAAGGGGACAACAGAGGATGAGATGGTTGGATGGCATCACCAACTCAATGGACATGGGTTTGGGTGGACTCCAGGAGTTGGTGACGGACAGGGAGGCCTGGCGTGCTGTGGTTCATGGGGTCGCAAAGAGTCGGACATGACTGAGCGACTGAACTGAAATGATGGCTGATTCATGTTGAGGTTTGACAGAAAACAACAAAATTTTGTAAAGCAATTATCCTTCAATTAAAAAAGAAATAAATAAAGTTAAACAGGAAAATAAATGTCAGACACGAAAGGACATGTGTTGTATGGTTCCAATTATATGAGGTACATAGAAGAGTTAAATTCATCGAGTCAGAAAGTACAATAGTGGTTTATAAGAGGTTGAGGGGAGGAGGAAATGGAGTGTTACTGTTTAGTGGGTAGAGTTTCAGTTTTGGAAGATAAAATTTTTCTGGAAACAGATACACAAACACTGAATGTATTCAATGCCACTGAATTGTACACTTAAAAGCACTTAAAATGGTACATTTTATGTTATGTATGTTTTATCACACACACAAAAAGAATGTGCCTGCCTAGTAATAAAGACAGATGAAGAGAAGGGACATGGAATAATCCAGCCCCTTGAGGCTCTTTTTCTTATAGCAGAGCTTTGTGTCAGCTTTACATCTAAAATCTGAGCAAATTGGTTTACACAGGCTGTCAGTGCAAGAAAGACTTGGACATGTGACCACAAAAGACTGATTAGTATACCAAATATTGATCATCCAAATATATTTAGACACACAGAGTTGGAAATTAGCAACTAGCAAATAGAATTTCACACCACATTGGTGTCTGTGAGATGTCAAACACACAAATACAACTGAAAACATTGTAAAGGATGAATTGTTGAAGTCTTTGAATACCAAGCTCAGGACTCTGGACTCAACTCGAATGCTACCATCAAAATGAGCATTAACCCCTCTCCCGACCATGCTACAGGCTGCTGCCCAATGACCGGATATGCCAGTAATCAAGAGGATGTGAAAGGCCAAATGGCTTAGTGCGGGAATGACAGAGCTATGCAAGTCAGGTCACATGGATGGGGAGAGCTTATAAGCCACAAGAAGGACCCCACCATGTTGCAGGTAGGAGCAGAACTGTGGCACACATGCTCACCCAGGCCCTTAGGAAGCTGTAAAGCACGTGCCACTGCTGGGCACTTAGAGTGGCAGGAATCCCTGGGGGCAGAAGGACACAAAGATGTCTCCCTGTAGCAGCCACCTAGTTTCTAATGCAAACTCCAGCTGGAACTGGAGCAAAAAGTCCAGTTCTCCTCCACTTTTTAAACCCCTCCCCCAATTCTCTACCCTCAGGGCTCACTAACTGCTCTGCTCTGTTTCCAGTCCCACTGCACCATCAGGCAAAATACCATGGCAACCTGCCCTGAACGGCGAGCTGGGAATGCTGTCTGCTGCTGGTCTGGCTGGGCATTGGGACTGGCCGCTGCTGCTGCAGCTCTTTAGCCTCTCCTCCTTGCCTGCCTCTTCCTCTGGAAGCTAGCCTTTGCCTCTTGCCTGAGCCAGCTGGGCAGACAGCAGGCATCTGGCATACATCTCTGGCTGGACAAACTAGTGGCTACACCTACTGGCCAAAGGATTCCAGGTGGAAAAAAATACTCTGATGGATGGAGGAGAGGTCTGCAGAAATTCAAGAAATGAATAATCCAGATCCACCACTTGGAATGCCAAAGCACATGCTCAGGTGGGCATGCTGTCTGTTCTCTGCCCCTGCGGATGGCCTGATCCTCCTGGCCACCTGAGGCCTCCTGCTGCTGGACGGTAGGCAAGTGGTGTGGTCTGGAGAGGCCACAGGTCACACAGCAGGACATGGGGAAGTGTGCTGACCCCTCCCCAATCCCCAGGTCTGCAATGTGGCATCCTGGAAAAAAAGAAATAAACAGCCCACCATCCCTGGTCTCTGCTCCCTGTGTGTGGCTTGGTGTATGGAAGTGGAGGAGGGATTTTGATTCTCCAATGAGCTTGTGCACTCAGGCTGTGGGATCTTGGCCTTCTTGCTTGCAGGCAGGGCTAAATGACTCTTGTTTTTCCCAAGCAGCAGTGGGGGTGGAGAGTACACCAAGTTTGAAGGCAAGTTGGAGATCTGATGCAAGTGTGGCAGTGATTATCTGAGTAAACGACAAGGAGCAGTCACCTTTGGGCTGGGGTGAGAAAACTCGTTATTGCCTGGTGCAGTGACCTGGAGTTTTATATCCCTAAATGTGAGCCAAACAAGTCTGGGACAAAGCAACTCACTCCTCCATCCTAATACCTCCAGCCAGGGAAGTTCAGAGGTGTTAAGCTACTGGGTGGTACCCAGACTGTGCAGGTTCCCATAGCCCTTTGGGTTCATCCCGGCCCAATCCCTGGTTTATAACTTCCTCTCCTTTTGTCACCTAACATACTCTGCTAAATCTTCTCAGATCTCCTCTACTCCCGGAAACCTACCCCAAAGCCTTTCTCAGCTAAGCCCAGCCAAGGGTCCTCTCTCTCAGCACCCTGAATGATCTCTGTCACAGGGGCTCTGACAGAGCAGTGCTAACATTTTATTTGAACAAGTGAAGGCATTTTTTAAACTTCTATTTAATATCATCAAGATTTCATACGGGACTTCCCTGGAGATTTAGTGGTTAAGACTTCGCCTTACGATGCAGGGGGTGTGGGTTCAATCCCTGGTCAGGGACCTGAGATCCCACAGGCCTTAGGGCCAAAAAAACAAGACATAAAACAACAGCAATATTGTAACAAACTCAATAGACTTTAAAAATGGTCCACATCAACAAATCTTCAAAAAGAAATTTCATAAACAAGAGGATGTTTTAACAGAAAAATGTTGGAATGACAATTTTGGAATTTAAAAAACTGAATGCATTTGACTTTGTGAAAAATTACATCATCATTTTTCTCATTTTTAGCCCAGAAGAGTGAAAATTTTATGAAAGATGAGCACCAAGTTGCATTTGGGAACTGAACTACAGGCCTAGACACCAAGTAAATAAAAGCTTGTCTTGGAAGACAGGTGAACACTTCCCCCACATTTGGATGGCACCCTGAAGGTGGCGCTAGTGGTAAAGAATCCATCTACCAATGCAGGAGACACAAGGGACGTGAGTTCAATCCCTGGGCCAGGAAGATCCACTGGTGCAGGGCTTGGCAGCCCACTCTAATATTCTTGCCTGGAGAATCCCATGGATAGAGGAGCCTGGCAGGCTAAAGTCCACAGAGGTCTCAAAGAGGTGGACATCTCAAAGAGTCGAACTCTCAAAGAGTTCATCTCAAGGTTGAAGCAACTTAGCACAGTACACAAAGCACACACTGAAGTTTGCAGAGCTACCTATACATTCTCACTATCCCCTGCCTTGGAGGTCTCATTATTCCCACTTTATCCAAGAGGAAACTGAGGCTCAGAAAAATGAAATCACTTACCCAAAGGTAGTGGTAAAATCCTGAAGTAGGTAAAATCCTAAATCCATGATCTCCTAGGCCTCAACACAGTGCAACTTTACAAGCATTTATTGAGGACAGACTTCTACTGAGGACAATATTGTTCTGTCAGATGCAAAAATGAAGACGGCATGTCCCACATCCTCACAGAGCTCACGGGGAAGCAAGGAAACCACAGATAACTGGGATTACATCACCATCTCTCAAGGTTGTTGTGACAAGGAATGACGCAACTTATGAAGGCTCTTAGCATGAGGCCAGGAATCTAGTAGGCATTCAATAAATATTAGTTTCCTCAGTTCCTTTTCATCTTCAAAGCATCAAGGATGTGGAAAACAGCCCCACTGCCAACAAGCAAGCGCCCATGCCTCCCCGCCCCGCTGCAGTCTTCTTCAGAGCACAAGAAAAGTGCTCGGGAATTGTGTCCCTTAACATTTAGTACAGTTCATCCCTGTCCTTTTGGCCTGTTTCTGAGAGCAAAGGATAAGTGTATCTGGAGGACGAGGTTAGGAAGGGAGGCTCACGGCCAAAGAAAGCTTCTTGGAGGACCAAGAGTCAAGGGCCAGCTTGAGTGAGAAGAGGAAGAGATCTGGGGAGTGGCAAGGGACAGGAATCCTTCACTCCTGGTATGTGAGAAGGCTGAGCAAAGGGACAAAAGAGAGCAGATAAAGGGCCATCATTTAATTTTGTCAGAATGAAAGGGAAGGAGGAGTTGGAGCAGAAAACAAGGGGAGTGAGGGAAGTTAGGTGCCTAGGTGAAGGGTCTGAAGCTGAGGATAGAGGTTTGCCAAGTCCTCAAGTCTCTAGTCAGAGAAGGCAATGGCACCCCACTCCAGTACTCTTGCCTGGAAAATCCCATGGATGGAGGAGCCTGGTAGGCTGCAGTCCATGGGGTCACTAAGAGTCGGACACGACTGAGCGACTTCACTTTCACTTTTCACTTTCGTGCACTGGAGAAGGAAATGGCAACCCACTCCAGTGTTCTTGCCTGGAGAATCCCAGGGATGGGGGAGCCTGGTGGGCTGCCGTCTATGGGGTCGCACAGAGTCGGACACGACTGAAGTGACTTAGCAGCAGCAGCAGCATCAAGTCTCTAGTAAGTTTTCCTGTTGAGACCAGCTACCATATGGGAAAATTCTTGGCAACCTTTCCACTGACAATGCACATAGAAAAGAAAGGCCCTGTTCTGGGTGCCTGATCACATGTATAGTTTCCATGGAGTCTCACAACTCTGGAGCAAGAGGGATAGTACTAGCCCCATTTTACCCATGAAGAAACTGAAGCTCAGAGAGATCAGAAATCTTGCTCAATTCACAGAGCTAGCAAGTGACAGAATAGGAGTGAATGCTTTAAAACCCACACTCTTCTATAAAATTCACACCCTGCTCCAATCAAATTATTTTACTTACCCCATTATCCAGTTAGCAGAAAAGCTATAAGAGACATTTGAGTAAGACTTGAGAAATGAAAATAATGGTGTGAAGATTATTTGAACAGCCCAGATGTGAAACAATATGGGCTCCAACCAAGGTGGCAGTAGTAGAGCTGGAAAAGATAAGACAGATGTGAATGTGAAGCCAGATGACAACTCTGTTTCAGTCTCTTTTGTGAGCTCATCATTTTCTACCCAAATCTCGCCATTCACCAAGGCTTGGTCCTAGGCTTCACACTGTACTGCATCCCTCTATGATCCTTTCACAATCACAGCTGGGCATCTCTATATGTGGACTTCAACCACTGGTGTTCTGCTAAACTAGTTGGGACAGGGATAGGGGAGGGGATACTAATATGTAGCATTTGCCAACTTCCCTCCTTGCTATAAACACTTTCATTATAACCAATCTGAAGTAACCAATGGTTTGATAACCAGCTTGCAAAATTGCTCAGTATTTAAACAACCGGCTTGCAAGAGCTAATGAGAGCCAGCTCCAGAGCACCTCTGAATCCACTCAGCCCTCTCCTCTAAACTCGAAGTCCACATAGCTGAATAGCCTGCTGCTTACTTGCTCCCTACTCTTGGATGGTTCAATGGCAACTCAAAATTAACATGCCCCAAACTGAAGGCATGATCATTCTTCATAAAACCCCATTTTCTGGGTTCTCCAGAATATAACCCTCTATCTACATGGATGTGCAAGACAGATCACTGGGAGCCTTTCTGGACGTCTCCTTCTCTATCTCTTTAATCCTCACACTCAGTCTGTCACCAGATTCTATTGATTTTTCTTCCTCAGTAGCTCTTGAATCATTCTGTGGCCCCTAAGTTATCACCTAAGTCTAAACCACCACTCTAGATCTCTCCACTGGACTGTGGCAATTACCCCTGGACTGGTCTCCTCCTAAGCAATCACAACACTGAAGCTACAGTGATCAGAGGGATCAGTTCATAATGTGAACATGTCATCCCCTGCTTGGAAACATTCAAGGGCAAGACTAAAAGAGGCCTGCAGGCCTCGCCTGTGTGAGGGCTTCAGGTCTCCCTCGCATGTGTGCCTCTCATTCCTCCAGCCACCTGAATACACTGTGTTCCCTTCCACCACAGTCATGCATATGCTCTTTCTTCTGTCTGTTCCTTCCCTTATTTGCCTAATTAACTCCTATTCATCCTTCATATTTCATCTCATCTCCCTCAGAGAAGCCTTCTCTGACTTCCCTGTCAAATCCCCTATTATATAGGCCCCCCTAGCGTGTCTACATTTGTCTGTAATTATTTGGCTATTATCTGCCTCCTCCATGGGACTATGAGCTCCCTGAGGAGAGACTGGGTCTGGTTTCTAGCACATATTATACCCTCAATAATTCCTGAGGAAAATACTGAATGTGTGAACAAATAAATGAATGAATGACTCCACAGAAGAGGCAGCAGAGAACCCCAGAGTGAAGCTACTTGAGTTTGAATCCCAGCTCTGCCACTAACCTAAAGCTGTATGACCTTGGTCCAGTTACCTGTCTCTCTGTGCCCCAGTTTCCATATCTGGAAAACCGAGACAATAAAAAACAGTTGTTATGAGAGTTATGCAGTCCGTGGGGTCGCAAAGAGTCAAACACGACTTAGTGACTAAAACAACAACAACAATGAGAACTAAATAAGCAAATATGTCTAAAGCACTCAAGCAGTGCTGGGCAAATAAGGTATATAAGTATATAAAGTAAAGTAAAGTGAAGTCGCTCAGTCATGTCCAACTCTTTGCGACCCCATGGACTGTAGCCTACCAGGCTCTGAGGAGCCTCTCAGTCCATGGAATTTTCCAGGCAAGAGTACTGGAGTGGGTTGCCATTTCCTTCTCCAGGGGATCTTCCCAACTCAGGGATCGAACCCAGGTCTCCCGCACTGCAGGCAGACGCTTTACCGTCTGAGCCACCACTTATAAGTATATAAGGTGTTCACACACCAGAGTTCCAAGATGCCAGACCTCCAGTGTGGCTGTAGGAAGCACTCAACTTCAGCCTCTGTGGGGAGAGAAGAAAAGCTGAGGTCTGTGGAGCCTAACTGACCTGACTTGACTCCTCCCTCCTTCTCTCCTCCTACTTCAAACCCACCAGGAAGTGCTATCAGCTCTACCTGAGATATAAGCCCCAAATCTGTCTTCCTGGGTTCTCCCACCCCAAGCTAAGTCACCATTGTGATATGCCCACTTCTACTCTTGATCCCTTATAAACCATTCTCCACACCAGCGACCAGACTGAGCCAAAGGGAATGCCAATCAGATCTCATTACTGTCCAGCATAAAGCCCTCTGCAGACTCCTCATCACTCCTAGAGTGAAATCCAAACTCCTCTCCGTGGCTCCCGGGGCACTCTACCACATAGTCTCTGCCTAGCTCCTGGGTCTCATCTCTCAGCCTGCTCCAGCCATACTCAACCACGCTCCATGGCTTCTCAAAGCACTGCGTTCTCTCTTGATCAGGCCCTTTTCAAAACTATGCTTTCTATTGGATCACTTTTTTCCTACCATGGCTTTCACTAGGCTGACTCCTGCTCCTCCTCCAGATCCAGCGCAGTCATTACTTCCTCTGGAAAGCCTTTGTTGCCTCCCCACCTCCTGCCCATGGCTGTGAGGGATGCCCCTCCTCTGTGCTCCCATAGCATCAATTTCTTCTCCATCACAGTGTGTGCCGCCCTGTTCTATCCCTGCCTGCATACTTGTCTGCAACACATACTCTCATGGCTGCTGAAGCTGCCGAAGGCAGTGACCTGCTCTTGCTCGCAGCTGCATGTCTAGCATACAGCACAGGGATTGTCAGAAAATCCTGACTTCACCATTCCCTAGGTAAGTGACCTTGGGTAGGTTCTCTCTGAGCCTGTTTCCTCAGCTGTAAAATGGGAGGGCAATATTTTGCCAAGCTGTCATGAGGATTAAATGAGATAACACACATACAGCACACAACACAGAGCAAGCACTCAATAAATGGCAGCTATTATTGGATTACTGGTCCGAAGAAGAGAGAAAAACAAGTCTCTCCTCCCTGCTAGCCCATATCCACACCCATCCTGCTTCCCCCGCCTGTCTTCAGTCTCTTGAATAAAGCTGGAAAACCTGACCCAGCAAAAATAATCCCCTTCAGTAAACTCCTGGGAGAGAACTATCTTCTGTATCAACAACACACCCTTGGCTCAGCCTCCAGTGGACCAGCCCCAGGTTGGAGGTCTGGCTTTGCTTTTCACCCCATCCAGATATTTTTAGTGTAAACTTTGGCTGATGGGGAGGGGCACACAGCCTGTGCCAAGAAACCTCACGAAGGAACTCACACTGGGTCCCCACACAGTAATGCACACACTTCTGGAATGGGAATGAGACGTGAAAATGCTTTGTCAGCTGTGAGATAAAAGGAAGGGATCTTCTCTGCAGTGAGGTGGATATGCAGAGGCTGTGGAGGACTCTCCCAACTCAGAGTGTAGTCTGCTCTGTCTAGCAGAGAAGAGTCTAGTTCAAGCTCCATCTCAAGCTTTCTGTCTTTATGGTGAAAGAAGGAATAGTTTCAGATGCCCCATCTCCCACTTCTAAACTCCAGCTGAACTGGAACTTCCAATTGACTCCCAACTGCCTCAGTGTTGGCATTCAATAAATATGCCCAATGCCTCTTTGACTCAAAATCGGAAAGTTGTCCTCTGATACATGTCACATGTGCATTTTGTCCAATAAATAGGTACCTACTATTTTGCTTTTTCACTTAGCATTATTCTGTACAAATATTTTCTCATAACAGCAGAGTTCAGAAGTTGTCAGATTTCATGACCATATCATAGCCGAACGTACTAAAATTAAAAAAACTCACAGTCTGCTTAGCCAAATCTCTATAATTGGCTATTTGGGTCATTTCTATTTGTTGCTATAATAAATAGCAAGTAATTAATAGTGCTTTGTATAACTTACTTTGGGAAATTTCTTCTTCTGGATATTTTTTCTCTGGAGGTGAATTCAATTTCAGAACTACTTCAGAAAACATATAAGAAAATCAAAGATCCAAAGGCAGGAATGATTTCCGCCATGGAGAAACAGGCCTACCATTCACTGCCACCTCAAGCCTTGAAGTAGAGCCACAGGGAGAAACTACTTGCATGGCAATAACAGAATGAGACCTTACCACGCTCCACCAGAGTCTTCCTTTACGCTGAGAAAAAGCCAAACTGAGAGGGCCCACATAATCCATCTGACCTTTCAAATGAGAGATGAGGACCCTTAGGTGCAATTGTGTGGGCACTGAGAAAATGGCTCTTTCTGGAAATCTCTTGGTCTCAGGTCTTGCACATCAAAATTGGAGCAGGCTACTTGTTTCTCTAAACTAGCATTTGTTGAGTTTATTGGTAGATACTGACAGTTGCCTAACAGCCACTCCCCTCTCCTTTGTACTTGCTAACAGAACATCAGTTTGTTCAGGTAGCTGGTAAAGATCCAGATATGAAAGGATCTTTGCCAGTTCCAGCCCCAGGTTTGAATTATAAGTGATCTAAACCAATTATCAGTCTAAGAGTGAGCACATGACACAGTTCTGGCTAATGGGATGTACTAGTATCCTGGGAAAGTCTCCTCATCCTGAATAACAGGACAAAATCAGCCAGGGAGGAGAGCTTTGCCCCTTCCTCCTTCTTCCTGCTAGAATGCAAATGTGATAGCCAGAGATGCAGCAGGCATTTTGTGACCATGAGGCAGCAAGGGTGAAAGCCAATTCACTATGGATTGTGGAGCAGGCAAACACTTGCCTCTAAATTTTTTATTAGGTGAAAAAAATAAACTTCTATTTGTTTAAGCCACTATAGGTTGGGTTTTCTGTTACCTGCATCCCAAAGCATATCCAACTGTACCTACCATGCACCCAGCACTTTTTGAAGCACCAGTGAGGTTACCAAAGAAATGGAAAACACACTCCTTTACCTCAGAAAGCTGAGTCTACTTAAGGAGACATACACACAAAAACACACACACACACACACACCTCACAAATAGCACCATGTGAAATGTAAGTAAGTGACCAGATATAAAGGACTCAGGAAACTAATTTAGTCAAGGTATATAGGAAAGGGCCGGAACTAGAAATAAGCACAGCATATCTGAAGAACAGCAAAGACCTGCATGGATCCTAGAAAGGAAATGGGAGATCTGAGCGGATCTTAAGCTGAGGCTATATTCCGAGGACTGAGAACTGTTCATTTATGAGTCTGGCCATGTTCTAATACTCACTGCAGAACCAATCTGGCTGAAATTCACGGCAAAAGTTATGCTGGAAGAAGATAGATTGGATGGTGTGGTGTAGACTGAGGCTGGTACACTCAAATGGTTGGTAACATTTGAAAGGGACCCAGTCCAAGAGTTAGTCTGAAAGGAGAATAAACAGGACTCGGTCAGTAATTGAACCTGTAAAAGGAAGAGAGTGGAGTCAGATATCTCCATCCACTATCCAGAGAGAGAGAGAGAGAGAAACACAAGAACTCTCAACAGAGACCAGGAAGTTCAGGAAAGGAGATGAGATTTGACTTTGATCTGTTGAGATGATGGTTGATTAGGCAGATTAATATGTCTATTAGACAATTCCCAAGGCAGAAGCCCCAAATTGGGGTGCAGGGGCAGAAGAGGCAGCATAAAAAGCAACACGATTTGGTCAAGACCACTGTTCCCCAATCTTCAGTCTTCTATATACTACTTTCATGACTTATGCCACAGGCTTAACACCTATACTACTGTCTTAATACTTTTCTTTAAATAAACTTCCTTTTTTAAAACATCAGCATGGTTCTAAGCAATCATATGCTTGAAAGCACCAATTTTTATGTGCTAATTATATTTTTCTAAAACACCTTAAAAGAAATCCATGGTTATTGAAGTTATATACCACCTGAAAGTATACCATGTACCACCAGTGGCCTGCCCACCATCCTTGGGAAAACACTAGCTCAGACACAAGTCATCAGGGACCTGTTTCAGGAGGGTGGGGGCATTTCTAAGAGCCTAATCTCTGTGCAATGGGCCTCTTGAATCCATCCCTTTCTCTCACATCGGCAATTTGCATTCTTTTCTCGGAAAAAAATCTCTAGCCATCTGGGTCAAGCTGTAGGCGAGAGAGAGATGGAGAAGCAAGCTCCTGACTGTCAGGATGCCTGGGGAGGCTGCTTACTCAGCAGGCATCTCCGGCCACACAAACCAGGTGAAGGCTCTCCTCAACAGCAGTCTGATCACAGAGGGGCCTCAAATCCCCTCATCAGAAGGAAAGATTCCTATAACTTGAGCTAACCAACAAACCCAGAAAGAGGCTAAGTTGCTGCCTTCCTCCTCCCTTTCTTCCCCTCACTCCACCCCCACTCCCCTAGCCCCCTTCCAAATCTGAGCTGGGCTTAGCATAAGAGGAGCATGACTCATAGAAACCAAGGACTGAGCTGGAGAGGTCAGGCTGCCAGGATTCCTCCCAGGCTGATGATGAGCAGACCCAGCAGCTCAGTGCTCAGCTCACGGCAGACTCGGGAGTCTGAAAGCTTTGGGCCTTTAGAGACCACAGGGTGACAAACATTCCCTGAGGGAAGGTTAGGAGACCAGAAAATGGCAGAGAGCCAGAATGAAGGAAAAAATACTGTGCTCATTCAATTCTGGTGGCGTTCAAATCTCATCTCCCCTAGTGTCTAAAATCTATCAGGCTCTGAGTCCCTGCCTTCATGGTAAAATAATAAAAACAATAAGACAAAGAAGAAATGTTTATAGGAAAATAACTATATGCCAGGTACTGTGCTGGGTGCTTTTCATGTATTATTTCATTTTCACAAAGAACTCATGAGGCAAGTACTCGGACTGAACTCATTTAAGGAATAAGGAAACTGGGAATCAGAGAGGTGAATTGCCCAAGGTGTCCCAGTAAGTGAGAAGGCCTGGATTTAAGCCTAGGCATCTGGTTCCAGTGAAAGTTGCTCGGTCGTGTCCAAGTCTTTGCGACCCCATGGACTATACAGTCCTTGGAATTCTGGTTCCAGAGCCCAAATCCTTAACCATTCTGCCTGTCTTACCCACAAAACCTTCGGAAGAATGTTGACATTAGATACCACTGGCTGGACCAAACACAGATCCTTGAATCAGAGCAGAAAAAGTTGGCCAGCAGCCTAGAAGGTAGCCTGAACTATCTGCCAAATATGGAAGATAGTGACTAACAGAATCACTCAGATTGTCTCTCCTGTGGAATCTGGACATGAGACAAGGACAGGGTCCTCAGTCAGTAATGGGAGCAGAAGCAGACACATGGACAGAGAGACAGCGACCTGAGGCAGAAGCCACGAGGCAGTGTAAGAGCCTTGAGTGAAACAGAAGCTATGAAACAGAGTGAGGGTAGAGGGAAATTATTGCTGCAGCAAGAACAGGAGAGCTTCTAAATCAAAGAGCATGGGAATTGCAAGTCAGCCATTTAAAATTCTCTCGCCAATGTCCTTACCTTTCTGACACCATTGTCCATCCATCATATCCATCTTGCAAATTTCCAAGCCTCGAACCAAACCAATTATCTACCCTTTCTCTTCCTATCCTAGGACCACTAAGTGCTGCTTGGAGAAAACAGCCCAACTTTGCACGTGGGAAGCATGATAAGTTCATGGTCTCGACTACCCCTGGGCACTCAGTATGACTGGGCAACCTTTCTTTGAGCCTCTGTTGGGTTCTCCCTTCCTTCCATTCTCTCCAGTGGCTCTCTGACCACCATGGCCTCCACTTTCATCCACAAACTTCTAGTCCTGTCATATCCTCTTCACTCAACTTCACAGAAAAAGAGAAGCCACAGGCAGTAATGTTCCATAAGGAAATCTACGAGCTCACTCACCACGTCCATGCTTTCCTCCTTTCCTCTCCAATTCCTCCGGCCTGAGACTGACCCCACTTGTGCTCTGCATTCCATCTCCTCCCACCAACCATCTCAGGAACCTCAATTGTCAATCCTTCCCTTTCCCACCTGTATCTCCCATCTCTACTACTGGCCTCCTCCCCCTCAGCACTGAAGTATACCCTCCCTTCCCCCATAGCCCTCAAGTTATCTGCTCATACTTCCTTTTCACAGATAAAACTTCTGGAAGGAGCTGTCTACACTTGCTATCTCCATTTCCTCACTCCCACTCTTCCAGTCAGTGTAATCTGACATCCAGTCCCACTGCTCCACTGAAACTTGTCACCAACCACCTCCCACTGCTACTTGGGAAAAACAAGAGTCATTTAGCCCTCCCATTGTAGTTTCTCAGATTTTCTCTTCTATCAGCCTCTCCAAAGCATCATCACCATTGGCCACAGCTACCATCTTGAAACATTCTCTTATTTTGGCTTCTGAGATGCTGTGCTCTGCCCTGGCTTTTCTCCACCTTCTCTGGTTGCTGCTCAGCCTCTGCATTGGTCTCTTTAATCTCTATCCATCCCACAAATGTTGAGAGTGTTCAGGGCTCACGCCTAGGCCTCCTTTTCTTCCCTATGATTTCTCCCTGCATAATCTCCCAAGGTTTCAATGAGCTGATGGGTCTCAAATAAATAATTTCTAGAAATATATATTTATAGCTCCTGAGCCACAGATTCATATGTCCAATTTTCACTTGAGTGTCTCACAGGCAAGCTAGAGTTGGTATGCCCAAAACTGAACTCATCAGTCCTTTGAAGCCTATTCCTCCTCCACGTTGCCTGTAATAATAGCTAATATTTACTGAATACGTCTCATGCTCCAGATAAAGTTCAAAGCACTTTATATACTGTTTCACTTAATTGTTATAAGAAGGATAATATTAATAATCTCATTTTACAGGTAAGGAGACTGAAGCACAGAGAGGTTAAGGAATTCGTGCAAGGTCACACAGCTAATCAGTGGCAGTCTGCTTCAGAATCACTGCTGTTAACTATCACCCTATACTCTTATTACTGCTGTCCAGTTGTCCTGACTTTTTTTTTTACTGTCCATATATGTTTCTTCAGATAATCTATCTCCCATCTAAATGTGCCTCAGATCCATCCATCTTTCTCCAGTCCCACTACAACTATCTTAACTAGGTCACCATCACTTCTCACCTGGACTCTCAACCACCAGTATCACAGCCTCCCAATCCATCTTCCACGCTGCTTCCATAGTCATACTTCTGAAAGGCAATTCTGATCCAAATGGCAAACCATTCCATAGCTCCCCACTGCCCTTGGGATAATGGCCAAGATCCTTCACATGTTATCCATGGTCCTTCATGATCCAGCCTCTGCCTGCATCTCTAAGCTTGTATCTTCCTGCTCCTCTCTACCGCCTAACTTTCTTCCTTCTCACCTGCCTTCACCTGGATAACACCTACTTATCCTTCTGTTCTTTGTTTAGCTGAGGGACTACTCCTCTAGGAAGCTTACCGTGACTCCCCAGGTCTAGCTCAGGTCCCATTCCTTTATTACCTTGTACCCATCCTGATCAGAGCATTTCTTGTGCCCTATATTATCTGTTTAATCATTTTCTTCCTCTACTAGACATAAGCTTTGTAAGACCAGGACTTTGTCTTGATCACCTCTGTACCCCACCAAAGCTTGGCACAGTTTGGTGAATGCCATGTACATATAAGCCATACCAAGCTTCTCTCTTCTTTTGCCTTTCTCCAGGCAACACACAGTGGTATGCAGAAGCACCCGTAGGAGGCTGAGACCTGGGGCCAGCTTCCTGACACAGGTCCTGTGCTCAGAAGCTAAGGATATGTGTCCTGGGCTATCAGGCCATATCTTCCTTCCCAGGAGTAGGGAAATGTTCTCCCTTCACTCCATTTCCTGGACTTGCTTTACATTATGAATTTCAGTTATCCCTTGGCTTTTAGAACTGGAATCTAGCTATGTGTTAGTTACTGACTCTTTTAATAGCCTTGTGAGATCAATGGGAATGCAACGGAAATAACAATGATGACTCATGCAGCCCATCTCTCCTCCCCGCCTCGCTCTGTACAACATCCAGTCCCACCACAGGCAACTCAAGTGTCACTCCAGGGGAGGTAGCTGCAGTGCCTTGATTATCTCAGGCATCATGCATGGGAGAAGAAGCCAAAGTGAGACCTCATGTGAGATGCCAGTCAGATTCTACAGTCAAATGCCCTGTTGGGCTTTGAGCCAATGGAACACTGACAGAAGGAAACAGAAAGGAATGGGAACTTCCAAGGAGAAAAGTGCTCTGGCTGGGAAATGGGCGCAGAATGGAGCAGCTTGCCTTACCAGTATCATTTAAAGGGAAGCAGAGATAGCTGAAACTCAGGTAGGCTTCCTCAACCCTGCCTCATGCAATCCCTTTCTTCCAGAACTTTCAGATTGAAGCAGGTCATGTCGTGCTATATCACAGTGGGCAAGTGGGCTGTGATGGTCTTTAAGTACTGTTCTCCAAATATTCTCAGCTCTTTGCCTTTGGGGTACAAAGTAAGATAGCCAATTACAGTTTGGTAGGTCCATATGAAGAGTTCTGTCCATGGCACAGAATTAAAATATATCACTTCCAGGCTGAAACATTTTGTCATAGACATGTAGTGAGAGCCCAGAATTGGCCTGTGTTGTTAGGAGCCACTAAGATTCTGAGTTGTCTGTTACTGTGGCACAACCTAGCTCGTCCTGACTGGTACATAAGCTAAATCTTCCCTTTAAGGTTTGTCATTATCAAGGAAGGGAAACCATAACCACTGGACTGAAAAGAAAGACAATTATTTAGCAAAATGACAACCACAAAAATACTTAGCACATTGGTAATATGTGATTAGCAATGTTCTAGAACATTATTTGAGAAGTGGGTTCTTGCATGTTTGTTATATTAGTAAATTGATAAATTCAGGGTAAAATGCTTTACCACAAGTGTGATGACCTTGGAATGCAACAAGCAATTCCAAAATACATAGCATAGCCCAAGAGTCTAAACTAAACCTGACCCAGTTAAGGACACAGGTCCTAAGAGGTTCTAAATCCTTAGGTCCAGGACCAGATCCAGGCCCTTCTTAGCCTAGCTCTGACTCTCCAGCCCTGGAGAACTGCAGATTTCTCTTCTCCTGCTTCTCCATTCCTGGCTGCAGCCCCCTCTCTCAAGTCCCTTAAATCACTAAGAACATGAGTTCTGCTTCCTGGTTCTCCCTAGGCACTTTCAGGTCTCTGACTCCTACCAAGGGAAGGTGCTGGGTGTCCCTAGTACACAGATCTGTAACTCATCAACCCTCTTATAGGGAGGGAGCGCCTAACAGACAGAGTGTGTTTTGAGGTCAAACAGAGCTGGGTTTGAATTCCAGCAACACAACTTACTTGTTATATGATCTTGGATAAGTCATTTTGTCTCTCTGAGTCTCTCTTCATCTTCAAAATAGGAACAATCACACTTAGAACAATCACACTTATAAGTATGCTATAGTGAGGCTGCAAGCAGAAAAACACTGGAAATTTTTTTAACTTCACAATATTGTATTGGTTTTGCCATACATCAACATGAATCTGCCGCGGGTGTACACATGTTCCCAATCCTGAGCTAATTTACAATGATGTGTTAACCTCTACTGTACAGCAAAGTGACTCAGTTATACATATATACTCTCCCTTTTTCAAAATGACAACTGACTTGTACTAAAGCTCTAATCTTATTTTTTCTCATTTTAAATTCTTCTTTTTCTTCTCTCAGTCCAAACTACCCCCACCCCATCCACTACCACACACACACCACCATCACCATTCTCACTACTGGTGGCTACCTTCATTCAAACTTGTCTCTCATTCATTGTCTAGTTCAGGGACTTTAAATGTTCTATTTTACTTATTTTTGCTTGTTTTTAGGAACATCATCCTTTTTTGCAAACAAAATCACCTGTAGCTCTCCAATATAAAAGACAAGATGAGACTTGCTCATGGCAGCCCTGGAGTCTGAGGGACTCTCGAAGGCTCAATGGATCACACATTGAAAACTATTGGGATCTTTGCCCATTCCAAGTCTATAGAATGTCAGGGCTAGCAAGCCTCTTAGAGGTCATCTGCTAATCCACTGCCTACATTTCTAGATGGGACACAGGTCTGGAGATTTAGAGAGTTGTTGAGTCCTAGGGCTGGAAAGGACCCTGAAGGCCACCTTAGGTCCCAAACTGACTGACAAGTAGTCAGTGCAGAGCAGGGAGGGAGCCAGGCCTCCTACTCCTGTCTCTAGACTTTGAGAGCACAGTGGCCTCTCACCATGCCCAGGAATAAGCATCATCGTGTTATCCAGAGCTCGGAAACCCAGATTCAAAGCTCAGCTCAGCCACTTGGTAGCTATGTGGAGTCTTTACCAGCTGGGCCACAAGAGAAGCCCTATGTAGCCCCAGGCAAATCAATTCCTCTCTCCTTATTTTTCTCTATCTGCATTTTTCCCTCTGTAAAATGGGGTAGTGATACCTATCTCATAGAAGTTGTATGTAACCAAAATGTCTTTACCTCTGTAAAACACTCATAGTGGCACTTGGCTTTCAGAATTTCCACGTGGGACACAAACAATGGTGGTAGGAAGGAAGAGAGGCACATCACACATTTCTCCCCCTTCCAGGCAAGAGACAGATTCACTCGCCTCCACAGTACTCTGGTTTTTAATTATATGAAGCCTCTGGCCTCTCACAAATGCCCTTGGCTTTTTGTAGCAAAGAAACTGCTTCCCAGTGGGGTTGTAAGGCTAAGGCTCACTCCTCCCTGTCTCAGGCCGTCCTTTTGGTCTACTGCCGCTCAAGCACATAGGCTGAACGACTGCCCTGTTCTGTCTTTTCCAAGAAAAATTTGGGCAACCAGCATCCGCATTGAGTCCATTAGGACCCACTGGCCTCACTGATGCAAACTCCCACCCTCAGGCCCTGGAAACACTGAGCTGAGAGGTGATCCTCAGTCAGATTCAACCCTGCCTGGAACCAACCGGTCAGTGCCCAAGACTCATTCTTTTTTTTCTTGTTTTGTTTTTTAATTTATTTTTTTATTGAACGATATTTGCTTTACAGAATTTTGTTGTTTTCTGTCAAACTTCAACATGAATCAGCCACAGGTATACTTATATCTCCTCCCTTTTGAATCTCACTCCCATCTTCCTCCCCATCCCATCCCTCCAGGTTGATACAGAGCCCCTATTTGAGTTTCCTGAGCCATACAGCAAATTCTTGTTGGCTATCTATTTTACACATGGTAATGTAAGTTTCCATGTTACTCTCTCCATACATCTCACCCTCTCCTGCCCTCTCCCCACGTCCATAAGTCTATTCTCTATGTCTGCTTCTCTATCGTTGCCCTGTAAATAAAATCTTCAGTAACACTTTTCTAGATTCTGTATATGTATGTTAGAATATATCTATCTTTCTCTTTCTGACCCGCTTCACTCTGTATAATAGGTTCTAGGCTCATTCACCTCATCAGAACTGACTCAAATGCATTCCTTTTTATGGCTGAGTAATACTCCATTGTGTATATGTACCACAACTTCTTTATCCATTCATCTGTCGATGGACATCTAGGTTGCTTCCATGTTCTAGCTATTGTAAATAGTGCTGCAATGAACAATGGACTACATGTGTTTTTTAAATTTTGGTTTCTTCAGAGTATATGCCTAGGAGTGGGATTGCTGGGTCATATGGTGGTTTTATTCCCAGTTTTTTTAAGGAATCTCCATACTGTCTTCCATAGTGGCTGCATCAATTTACATTCCCACAAATAGTGCAAGAGTGTTCCCTTTTCTCCACACTCTCTCCAGCATTTATTCTTTGTAGAATTTTTGATGATGGCCATTCTGACTGGTATGAGGTGATCTCATTGTGATTTTGATTTGCATTTCTCTAGTGATGAGCAATGTTGAGCATCTTTTCATGTGTTTGTTAGCCATCTGTATGTATTTTTTGGAGAAATGTCTGTTTAAGTCTTTTTCCCACTCTTTGATTGGGTTCTGTTTTTCTGGTATAGAGTTGTATGAGCTATTTGTATATTTTGGAAATCAATCCTTTGTCAGTTGTTACATTTGCTATTATTTTCTCCCATTCTGAGGGTTGTCTTTTCACCTTGCTTAGAGTTTCCTTTGCTCTGCAAAAGCTTTTAAGTTTAATCAGGTCCCATTTGTTTACTTTTGTTTTTATTTCCACTCCTCTATGAGGTGGGTCACAGAGGATCTTGCGATTTATGTCATCAAGTGTTCTGCCTATGTTTTTCTCTAAGAGTTTTATAGTTTCTGGTCTTACATTTAGGTCTTTAATCCATTTTGAGTTTATCTTTGCTTATGGTGTTAGGAAGTGTTCTAATTTCATTCTTTTACATGTAGCTGTCCAGTTTTCCCAGCACCATTTATTGAAGAGGCTATCTTTGCCCCATTGTATATTTTTGCTTCCTTTGTCAAAAATAAGGTACCCATAGGTGCTTGGGTTTATTTCTGGGGTTTCTATCTTGTTCCATTGGTCTATATTTCTGTGTTTGTGCCAGTACCATACTGTCTTGATGACTGTATCTTTGTAGTATAATATGAAGTCAGGAAGCTTGATTCCTGTAGCTCCATTCTTCTCTCTCAAGACTGCTTTGTAAATAAACCCTCAAAAAAAAAAAAAAAAGACTGCTTTGGCTATTTGGGGTCTTTTGTGTTTCCATATGAATTGTGAAATTTTTTGTCCTAGTTCTGTGAAAAATGCCATTGGTAATTTGATAGGGATTGCACTGAATCTGTAGACTGCATTTGGTAGTATTGTCATTTTCACAATATGGATTCTTCATACCTGGGAATATGGAATATCTCTCCATCTGTTTATGTCATCTTTGATTTCTTTTATCAGTGTCTTATACTTTTCTGTATACAGTTCTTTTGTTCCTTAGGTAAGTTTATTCCTAGATACTTAATTTTTTTTGCTGCAGTGGTGAATGGGATTGATTCCTTAACTTCTCTTTTTGATTTTTCATTGTTAGTATATAGAAATGAAAGTAATTTCTGTGTATTGATTTCGTATCCTGAAACTTTGCTAAATTCACTGATTAGCTCTAGTAATTTTCTGATACTATCTTTAGGGTTTCCTATGTACAGTATCATGCCATCTACAAACAGTGAGAGCTTTACTTCTTCTTTTCCAATATGGATTCCTTTTATTTCTTTTTCTTCTCTGATTGCTGTAGCTAGGACTTCCAGTACTATGTTGAAAAACAGAGGTGAAAGCAGATACCCTTGTCTTGTTCCTGATCTTAGGGGGAATACCTTCAGTTTTTCACCATTGAGAATAATGTTTGCTGTAGGCTTAGCATATATGGCCTTTACTATGTTGAGGTAGGTTCCTTCTGTGCCCATTTTTTGAAGAGTTTTAATCATAAATGGGTGCTGAATTTTGTCAAAGGCTTTTTCTGCATCTATTGAGATTATCATATGATTTTTACCTTTCAAATTGTTAATATGGTGTATCACATTGACTGATTTGCGTATATTGAAGAATCCTTGCATTCTTAGAATAAGCCCAACTTCATCATGGTGTATGAGCTTTTTGATGTGTTGCTGAATTCTGTTTGATAAATTTTTGTTGAGGATTTTTGCATCTATGTTCATCCGTGATATTGGCCTGTAGTTTTCTTTTTTTGTGTTATCTTTGTCTGGTTTTGGTATCAGGGTGATGGTGGCCTCGTAGAATGAGTTTGGAAGTGCTCCTTCCTCTGCGAGTTTTGGAAAAAAATTTAGATGGATAGGCATTAGCCCTTCTCTAAATGTTTGATAGAATTCTGTGAAGCCATCTGGCCTTGGGCTTTTGTTTTTTGGGAGACTTTTGATCACAGCTTCAATTTCAGTGCTTGTAACTGGGTTGTTCACAATTTCTGTTTCTTCCTGGATTAGTCTTGGAAGATTGAACTTTTCTGTGAATCTGTCCATTTCCTCCAGGTTAACCATTTTACTGCCATATAGTTGTTCATAATAGTCTCATAATCCTTTGTATTTCTGCATTGTCTGTTGTAACCTCTCCTTTTTCATTTCTAATTTTGTTGATTTGATTTTTCTCTCTTTTTTTTTCTTGATGAGTCTGGCTAAAGGTTTTTCAATTTTGTTTTTCTTTTCAAAGAACCAGCTTTTAATTTTATCAGTCTTTACTATTGTTTATTTTTCTTTTTCATTTATTTCTGCTTGCATCTTTATGATTTCTTTCCTTCTACTAATTTTGGGGGGTTTTGTTCTTCTTTTTCCAGTTGTTTTAGGTGTAAAGATCATTTATTTGATGTTTTTCTTGTTTCTTAAGGTAGGATTGTGTTGCTATAAACTTCCCTCTTAGAACTGCTTTTACTGAATCCCATAGGTTTTGAGTTGTGTTTTCATTGTCATATGTTCTTAGAAATTTTTTAATTTCCCTTTTGATTTCTTCAGCAACCTGTTGGTTATTTAGAAACGTGTTGTTTAATCTTCATGCGTCTGTGTTTCTTACAGTTTTTTTCTTATAATTGATGTCTAGTCTCATAGCATTGTGGTTGGAGAAGATGGTTGATATGATTTCATTTTCTTAAATTTACTAAGGTTTGATTTGTGACCCAAGATGTGGTCTATCTCGGAGAATGTTACATGTGCACTTGAGAAGAAGGTGTATTCTTCTGCATTTGGATGGAATGTCCTGAAGATATCAATGAGATCCATCTCATCTAATGTATCATTTAAGACTTATATTTCCTTATTAATTTTCTGTTTTGATGATCTGTCCATTGGTGTGAGTGGTGTGTTAAAGTCTCCTTCTATTTTTGTGTTACTGTCTATTTGTCCTTTTACGTCTGTTAGTGTTTATCTTATGTACTGAGGTGCTCCTATGTTGAGTGCACAGATATTTACAATTGTTATGTCTTCCTCTTGGATTGATTCCTTGATCATTATGTACTGTCCTTCCTTATCTCTTGCAATCTTCTTTATTTTAAGGTGTTTTTTTTTGATATGAGGATTGTTACTCCAGCTTTCTTTTGCTTCCCATTTCATGGAATGTATTTTTCCATCCTCTCATTTTCAGTCTATATGTGTCTTGAGGTCTGAAGTGGGTTTCTTGTAGACAGCATGTATATGGGTCTTGTTTTTGTATCCATTCAGCCAGCCTGTGTCTTTTGGTTGGAGCATTTAATCCATTTACATTTAAAGTAATTATTGATATATATGTTCCTATTGTTATTTTATTAATTGTTTGGGGTTGATTTTGTAGATCCTTTTTCTTCTCTTGTATTTCTTGACTGTTAGTCCCTTTAACATTTGTTGTAAAGCTGGTTTGGTGGTACTGAATTCTCTTAACTTTTGCTTGTCTGAAAAGCTTTTTATTTCTCCATCAATTTTAAATGAGATCCTTGTCAGGTACAGTAATCTTGGTTGTAGATTTTTCCCTTTCAGTACTTTAAATATATCTTGCTGTTCCTTTCTGGAGTCTCTGCTGAAAGAACAGTTGTTAAATGTATGAGGTTTCCTTTGTATGTTACTTGTTGCTTTTCCCTTGCTGCTTTTAATATTCATTCTTTGTGTTTAGTCTTTGTTAGTTTGATTAGCATGTGTCTTGGTATGTTTCTCCTTGGGTTTATCCTGTATGGGACTCTTTCTGCTTCTTGGACTTGATTGACTATTTTCTTTTCCGGGAAAATTTTCAACTATAATCTCTTCAAAAATTTTCTCATACCCTTTCTTTTTCTCTTCTTCTTCTGGGACCCTTTAATTCGAATGTTGGTGCATTTGATATTTCTCCAGAGGTCTCTGAGACTATCCTCAGTTCTTTTCATTCCTTTTACTTTATTCTGCCCTTCAGAAGTTATTTCCACCATTTTATCTTCCAGCTTACTGATTCGTTCTTCTGCTTCAGATATCCTGCTATTGATTCCTTCTAGAGTATTTTTAATTTCAGTAATTGTGTTGTTTTTCTCTGTATGTTTATTCTTTAATTCTTCTATGTCTTTGTTAATTGATTCTTGCATTTTCTCCATTTTCTTCCCAAGGTTTTTGATCATCTTTATTATCATTATTCTGAATTCTTTTTCAGGGAATTTGCCTATTTCCTCATTTATTTGCACTTCTGTGTTTCAAGTTTGTTCCTTCATTGTGTAGTATTGCTCTGCCTTTTCATTACTTTTTTAACTTATTGTGTTTGAAGTCTCCTTTTCCCAGGCTTCAGGGTTGAATTCTTTCTTCCTTTTGGTTTCTGCCCTCCTAACATTGGTCCAGTGGTTTGTGTAAGCTTCATATAGGATGAGATTTGTGCTGAGTTTTTTTTTTGTTTGTTTGTTTTTTCTCTGATGGGCAAGGCTGAGTAAGGTGGTAATCCTGTCTGCTGATGATTGGGTTTGTATTTTTATTTTGTGTGTGGTTTAGATGAGGCATCCTGCACAGGGTGCTACTGGTGGTTGAATGATGCCAGGTCTTGTATTCAACTTGTTTCCTTCTGTGAGTTCTCACTGTTTCATACTACCAAGGGTTAGTTCTCTGGTAGTCTAGGGTCTTGGAGTCAGTGCTCCCACTCCAAAGGCTCAGGACTTTATTTCTTTTTTTTTTCCCCAGCTCTTCCAATTTACCATGGCTGCATATTTGTATTAAGTCCAGTGGTCTCGAAAAAAGGCAGCCCAGGTTCGCAGCACGCAGCAGGGCTCCACATGAGCAGAGGAGACCTTCTCGTAAAACTGTGTCAGTTTTTCTAGAAGTTCCTGAAGAACTGTTCTCTTTCAGAGAAATTGGAACTCTCTGTGAGAGGAAAAATTCTATATAGTGGGCGTCCTCGAAACATTGAAACACAAACGAAAAACCTCTCTGCCACCTGGGACAAAAGATTCCTGGCGAAGAAAACAGAAAACTTGAAGACGTCTGAGAGGAAAAAGCTGAGGATAGTATTTCTTTCGGTGAAGCAGGTTATGGGAAATCGCCTGCACACACGGGATTTAAATGCCACGCCAAGACTCATTCTTTTTAGTTCAGTTTTCCACTCCTCTCTCCCCATCTAATGAGCTGCCCAGGTGACAGGATGTGCATTTAGTTAGTGATTATCCTTAGCCACAGGTTGTTACTTTGGACTTATGAACATGTGGTGTAATAAATGTACAACCTCTATGGTTTTCACATTTCCCAAGGTTAGAAACCACTCTGACAGTGTAAAAGGTTCTTCTAACAACTTAGGTATCTCATTGCTGCTGGCCTCCTCCAAAAAGTAAAACAGAAGGAGACCCTGAGAGGGTGCAGCTATTGTTTTTGTGTTTTAATTAAAAACCATTAGCAAAACATTGATTCCTATCAGAAACAAATATATTGTCAAGGACACATTAGAGCCCCTGAGGGACCCCTGGACTACTGATTGTAGGTCTAGAAAAAGCTGCCACAGTGATGTGGGTGCCATGGGATGTGTATATGTTTGTGAACATGTGGGTGCGCATGTGTTTGTGGGCATGTGTATCTACTATCAAAGAGCTCTCCCGAAAAACAGAAAAGGTCCTGCCAGTTACAAAACAGCTGGAGGTGCACCCTAAAAGAACTCCAAGCTGAGACTCCTCTCAGTTATGACAAGGTATGCCTTGACAAACTCAAGGATTCTGAGATTCAATGTCAGTTAAGAACGGACACCATCTAACTCCCCACACATTCAAGCCAAAAACCTAGCAGTCATCCTAGACTGTCTCATACTCCTTACTTTCCACATCCAATCCATTAAAAAATCTTTTTTGCTTTACTCCAAAATATACTCAAATCCCTCCATTTCTCCCCACCTTTACTTCCATCAGTGTGGGTCAAGTCACCATCATCTTTGACTCAGACCAGGCCTCCTCACTGGTCTCCCTATTTCCACCCTTGCTGCCCTACAGTCCATTCTCTATACAGCACTCAGGGGGATCTTTTAAAATACATAAGTCAGATCATAGCTTCTTTTTCCTGTTGCAGCAATTACGGAGGCACATGTTCAAAATGAAACCTCCAGAGAATTCCCTGGTTGTCCAGTGGTTAGGATTCTGTGCTTTCACTGCTGAGGGCATAGGTTCAACCACTGGTCGGGGAACTAAGATCCCACAAGCATCACGGCATGATCAAAAGGAAAAAAAAAAGCCAAAATGGAACATCTACCACCCTGGATCACAGTGACTATGATGAACAGAGCCCACTCCCCTGGATAGTTGCCATAAGTTAGAATTTTGTAGTATGTTACTTCATCATAACTTAGCCTATTCTGAGTGATTCTTTGAAGTCATACATATTTCTGGGGAAAGCATTATAGCTTCAGCAGATTTCTAAAGGAATCTGTGACTACAACGGAGTCTCTCAACAATTGGCCTAGAATGAGAGGGGAGCTGGCTGACTGGACACAGTGCTCAGAGGGTACCATGAACAGACCTGGTTATGTATGCCTCAGGCAGGGGCATCACACAGAAGTGAGTCAAGAGGGTAGACCGCTCAGCAGTCGGGCAATCTGTACCTACACCAGGATAGAGGACAGGATCTTGGTCCAGTTGGGTTGGGATGGCGGGCCAGGACTGCAGTACAAAGGAGGGTGATTGTGTAGAATTTGGGAGTAGGAATCAACATGGTATGGGTGGCAAGGTTGGGGGAAGGAGAGGAAGGAAGAGGAAACAACTAAGGGGCAACACAGATCTCCAAGGGTCACTCTTAGGGGTGCCCAATCTTATATCAAATTGGCAGCAAGAAGACTCAGGGACCAATGTAGGACCCCAGCTGTTGTCATAGGTTCTCCAGCTCCTGGGTCTGCTAAAGCTGATGGAATATTCCTTGCCTCAGACAGGACTGGTTCAGGGGTTACTATGGTGAACCAAGTTGGCCACAGTGAGCCTGCCTGGGAACCGCTAGGGGAAGCAGAGGCAGGAGAAATGAGGAAAGGCTTATACCAACAAAATAACAGCTGACAGTTATCCAGGGCTTTTCACATGCCAGGCACTATGGCAAGTATATCACAAGCATGCTCTCTCCATAATCCTCACACAAATTCCATAAAGTTAGGACTGCTCTCCACTTAGAGTCAATAAGTAACTTGCCTACAATCATGCAGCTAGTAAATGTCAGAGCCCTGATTTGAAACTAGGATGTCTCCTCCCCAGCCTATGCCTTTAACCACTTTATTTTCTCCTGGAATTTATGTACATATTTATTTTCCTTCCTCCTGGTATCTCATTCTACCCCATTTCCTGCCACCTGTTCAATGCCTTCTTCTCACACTCCTCTCCTTGACATGACAAAAAAATTGAGTACACCCTGACTTGTCATCATTGTTAACTTTCTGGTCATTTATCTTCTGGCTCAATGTTTCAGCATTTCAGCTTTCCATATATTGACAACTGACAGATGATCCTTATCTAGAACCACAGAGTCTATGGGACACCTCTCTGACCAGTATGCAATAGCAGAGAAGCAGGAAGTTCTTTCGAACGGGGTGACTGTCACTGGGAAAGGAGGTGGTGCAGCACTCTGTGCAGGGACTGCAAATGAGTCACAGAACCAGGGACTTGGGAGCTCTAAACACTCCTGGAGGGAGGTTGGTAGCAATTCTGAGGAGATTAAAGTTTGTAGAAAGGAGACCAAGGATTCCTCAGGAGTGTAGGCTTTGAGGTTTGGGAAATGCTTGCTGTAGTAGGGGAAAGGTTCAAGGAGGGGAGGAGAAGTTGCAACATTGATTTTCTCTGATTATTTGAAGCTATTTGGGATGGACCTTTCTACTGAGTCAGTTCTGCTATCAGAGAAAACAAAGAGCACTGATTGTTCTTCGAGTCATGGAATTCGGATCTGGCTTTACCACTTACTAGGTACCCCAGGTGGCACCAATGGTAAAGAACCTGCCTGCGAATGCAGGAGACATAAGAGACACAGGTTCAATTCCTGGGTTGGGAAGATGCTCTGGAGGAGGGCATGACACCCCACTCCAATATTCTTGCCTGGAGAATCCCATGAACAGAGGAGCCTGGTGAGCTACAGTCCTTAGGGTCGCAAAGACTTGGACATGACTGAAGTGATTTAGTACGTGCACGCACACAGGTGTCCAGAACAGGCAAGCCATAATAGCTTCCCTGGTACTCAGTTTCCTCATCTGCAAAATAAGGACAAGAATTTTATACCTTCTTCATAAGGATGATTTGGAATAAGGATCAAATAACAATGACATCTGCAAGTCACCTCAAACTCAGTAACACTGATTCTGCCTTCCCTGAAGCTGCCCATGCTCCAGTGTTCTTTATCTTGATGCAGACCATTCCTCCCAACACTGTCACCTAGACCAAAAATCCTGTTGCCTCCCTAAGAGAAGGCTGTCTCTATAACCTCATTTACTTTTGCACCTGTGAATCTGTCCACTTTCTCCCCAGAGTCACCACTGCCGCCCTTGGGAAAGTGAAAGCGAAAGTTGCTTAGTCGTATCCAACTCTTTGCGACTTCATGGACTATACAGACCATGGAATTCTCCAGGCCAGAATACTGGAGGGGATAGCCTTTCCATTTTCCAGGGGATCTTCCCAACCCAGGGATCAAACACAGGTCTCCCGCATTGCAGGCAGATTCTTTACTAGCTGAGCCACCAGGGAAGCCCAAAAATACTAGAGTGGGTAGCCTATCCCTTCTCCAGCAGATCTTCCAGACCCAGGAATCAAACCAGGGTCTCCTGCATTGCAGGTGGATTCTGTAACTGAGCTATGAGGGAAGTCCCCATAGCTTCCCTCATAGCTTGAGAAACCCTTGGGAAAATTCCATCATTTCTCTCTTGAACTACAGTATTACCCTCCTTACTGGCTCTGCTCTTTCTCTGAACGACTGCCTTCAGTCTGTTCTCTGCATGGCAGCCAGAGTGAAAGTTTTGAAATCAAGTCAGATCATGTTGCTTCTTTGCTTCATTGGCTTCCTATTGCTTTTAGGATAAAATCTTAGGACTTCTTCCATAGCCCTCCAGACCCTGTGGGACTGGTCAACTTCAGACAGCTTTTCTTCATCTAGTGCTGCTCTTTCTCTTATTCCCTTGTGCCTCAACACAGTCACTTCTTTTTGTTTTTTGTCTGTTCAGTCACTAAGTTGTTTCCAACTATTTGTGACCCCATTGACTGCTGCACGCCAGGCTTCCCTGTCCTTCACCATCTCCCAGAGTTTGCTCAAACTCATGCTTGTGATGCCATCCAACCATCTCATCCTCTGTTGTCCCCTTCTCTTCCTGCCTTCAATGTTTCCCAGCATCAGGGCCTTTTCCAACGAGTCAGCTCTTCACATCAGGTGGCCAAAGTATTAGAGCTTCAGCTTCAGCATCCATTCTTCCAGTGAATATTCAGGGTTGATTTCCTTTAGGGCTGACTCTTATGATCTCCTTGCAGTCCAAGGGACTCCCAAGAGTCTTCTCTAGCACCACAACTCGAAAACATCAATTCTTCAGCTTTCTTTATGGTTCAACTCTAACATCTATACATGACTACTGGAGAAACCATAGCTTTGATGATACAGACCATTGTTGGCAAAGAGATGTCTCTGCTTTTTAATAGGCTGTCCAGGTTTGTCATAGCTTTCCTTCCAAGAGGCAAATGTCTTTTAATTTCATGGCTGCGGTCACCATCCACAATGATTTTGAAGCCCAGGAAAAGAAAATCTGTCACTGCTTCCACTTTTATCCCCATTTATTTGCCAAAAAGTGATGAGATGTGTTCTATGATCTTAGTTTTTAGAATGTTGAGTTTTAAGCAAGCTTTTTCACTCTCCTCTTTCACCCTCATCAAGAGGCTCTTTAGTTCTTCATTGTTGCCATTAGAGTGGTATTATCTGCATATCTGAGGTTGTTGATGTTTCTCCCAGCAATCAGGATTCCAGTTTGTGAGTCATCCAGCCTGGCATTTCATATGATGTACTCTGAGAAAGTTAAATAAACAGGGTGACAATATACAGCTTTGTCCTACTCCTTTCCCAATTTTGAACCAGTCCATTGTTCAATGTCCACTTCTAACTGTCACTTCTTGACCTGCATACAGGTTTCTCAAGAGACAGGTAAGGTGCTCTGGTACTCCCATCCCTTTAAGAATTTTCCAGTTTGTTGTGATCCACACATGCAAAGGCTTTAGCATAGTCAATGAAGCAGAAGTAGATGTTTTTCTGGAATTTCCTTGCTTTTTCTATGATCCAACAGATGTGCTTCCTTAGAGTTCCTTGAATGTACCATGCTCCCTCCTGCTATGGAGCCTTTGGATATGGTATTCTTGCTGCCTGGAAAACTCTTATCAATCCCCCTCCAGCTTCAAGCATCTTCCTAATTGTTTACTCAATACACCAGGAAAGGTTTTCTTGATCTTCTGATACTACGTCAATTATTTCTGTTAGTCACTTTTGGTTTATTTTGGTGATTATTTGATTAACGTCTGCCCCTTCCACTAGACCCTTAGGGACCTGAAGGCAAGAACTATGCCTGTCTTTCCTCACCACGGTATCCCCAAGCACCTGACACAGTGCCTTGCAAATAGTAGGTGCTTAGTCAATATTTGTTAAAGGAGTAGATGAATGTGGATATCCTTGACAAACAGTAAAGAGCAGTGCAAAATTAATCAGTCTTGCAGAAATGAACCAACTAATCTTAAAATTAATGTGGAAATCCAAGGGATCCATGAGTGAAAACAATCTTGAAAATGAAGAATGAAGCTGGAGGAAAAACACTTCCCAATTTCAAAATTTACTACAAAAGCATAATAATCAAAACAGTGTGTTACCGGCATAAGGACAACAAATAGATCAATGGAATAGAATTTAGAATACAGAAATAACCCATACATTTATGATCAACTGGTTTTTGACAAGGGTGCCAATACCAATCAATGGGGAAAGACTAATCTTTTCAACAAAAGATGCTGGCACAACTGGATATCCACATGCAAAAGACTGAAATTGGACCATTGCCTCCTCACACCATATACAAAAACTAACTCAAAATGGATCAAAGACCTAAATGTAAGAGTTCAACTAGAGAACTCTTAGAAGGAAATAGAAATGAATACCTGAGTACCTTTGGATTAGAGAACACATTCTTACATGTGACACCTAAAGGATGAACAACTAAAGAAATAATAGGTAAATTGGAGGTTACCAAAATTTAAGAAATGTTTGCATCAAAGGACACTATCAAGATAATAAAAAAGGCAACCCACAGAACGGAGAAAACATTAATAAATCATGTCAGATGAGGGATTAATATCCAGAATACATAAAAAACTACAACTCCAAAACAAAATAACAACCCAATTCAAAAATGGACAAAGCCTTGAATCAATATTTGTCCAAAAAGACATACAATGGCTACGAAGCACATGAAAAAATGTTCAACATTACTAATCATTAGGGGAAATGCAAATCAAAACCATGATCAGATATCAATCACATCCACTAGGATGACTACAATTTTTTTTAAAATGGACAATAACAAGGATGTAGAGAAATTGGATGTAGGGAAATAGCAAGGATATGCAGAAATTAGAATTCTCATACATTGCTAGTAGAAATGTAAAATGGTGCATCCTTTGTGAAAAACAGTAAGCAAGACCTTCAAAGGCTAAACATAGTTACCACAAGAGCCAGCAATTCAACTCTTAGATTCAGACCTCAAAGAAATAAAAATATGTGTATACAAACAATTTTGAACATGAATATTCACAGAAGCATTATTCATGATAACCAAAAGACAAAAACCACCCAAATGTCCTTCAACGTGAGTATGTAAACAAACTGTAGTAAAGCCATACAATAGACTATTATTCCACCAGAAAAAGAAATGAAGCACATATACATGCTATGACACGGATGAGCCTTGGAAACATCAAGCTAAGTGAAAGAAGCCAGACACAAAAGGTCACATATTGTACGATTCCATTTATATGAAATGCCCAAAATAGGTAAATCCATAGAAAGTAGATTAGTGTTTACCAGGGGCTGGGAATTGGAAGGTGACAGCTAAGGCAAGCATGGTTGCTTTGGGGGGTAATGAAAATGTTCTAAAATTGATTGTGGTGGTGGTTGTACAATTCTGTGAATATATTGAAAGTCACTGAATTGAACACTTTAAACGGAGGAATCCTATATAGTTATGTGAATTATAGCTCAATAAAGCTGTCCTTCAGGGAAAAAAAAGGTGTTAACAAGGAAGGTGAGTTCTAAAGATCAAAAATGAGCCTGTCACAGTAAGACTTAGAGGATGAATATTCCAGCCTGAAGGAATAGCTAGTGCAAGGATCCTGAGGCATGAATGAGCTTGATGAAGAACAGAAACGAGGCCAGTGCAGTTGGCCAGGGAGGCCAGGGTGAAAGCGGTGGGAGCCAAGGTCAGAGACGATGGCAGGACAGATAGCTCCGCAGCTGATGGTAAGGAATGTGGAATCTGTTCTGAGTATGATGAAGAGCTGCAAGAGGTTTTGGAGCGGGAGAGTGACATATTTCACTGGCTGAAGCAAGTCACATGGCCACACCTAACTGGAAGGGGAAGTCCTGCTATGTACCCGAAAGAAGGAGAGACAGAACTATCTGGAGAGTAGCACTGATGACAACCACCCACTTACGTGTTCACATACACATACAATTTTTCAATATCATTCTTTTTCTAATGTATTTTTAATTTGGGGGAATCTTGAATGTAGTTTCCAGGTGGTCAAGTTTCTTTTCCAAGTCAATTCTTAGAGCAGGATAAAGAACCCACACTGGGTTGGTTCTCCAGCTTTGCTTTGCCTCAGGGCATGGATTCTTACCCTGGGGTCCACAGTTCCCCAAAAGTTACATGAAGAGAGTTTAAGAGGTCTGTGAAAAAATTACCTCTTTACTTTCACTACCCTCTTGTTGAAATGATGACTATAGGCAACATATCACAGAAGTATGAGCAGTGTCTGTGACTATATCTGTGATAGAAATCACAGAGATTTGTATATCAATCTACAGTTGTTGAAGGAGTCTCAAATTTTCACTTACAAAATTACAGTAATTATTAAACCTGCTGTTAGATGTTGTCATTTAAAAGGTGTTAGCAAAGAAGCACGCATATTACCATATCACAATTTTTTAAAATATTTTGATAATTGTATTTCAGTATAATTGTTTCCCTTGATAAGTCTATTTTATCTAATGCATTTAAAAATAATATTCTGAAAAAGATTAGCAACTCCAATGGGTCATAGAGGGTGACTCTCCTTCTCCCTACCCTGTCTTCCTCTCAACTTACCCTGTGTTGCCTCCTGGTAGGTCTGCCAAGGTTCATGCTCAAGTCTTAATCTATGACACTAAAGGAAATGAAATGAAGCAGAAAACTTGAAAGCAAGTTCTTTTTTTCAGTAATAACATGGATTTCTTTTTTGAAAAATTTTTTTTAAAGTATAGTTGATTTACAATGCTTCTGGTATACAACAAAGTGATTCATTTATATATATATATATATATATGTGTGTGTATATATATATAATTTTCAGATTCTTTTCCATTATAGGTTATTATAAGATATAGAATATAGTTCCCTGTGCTATACAATAGGTCCTTGTTGTTTATCTATTTTATATACAGTAGTGTATATCTGTTAAACCCAAATTCCCAGTGGAAGCAAGTTCTGAAGATGACTTCTGGGTACTAGAGGAGTGAGTAGACTTGGATACTACTGAGTGATGTCTCCAGTAACCAGCCCAGGCACTGTCATGCATCACCACATGGCAGAAATATCAGCCTGACAAAGCCAAGCACAGTTTCCTCCTAGCTTGCTGCGGCTGATCCTTTCACCTTTCTGGGCCTCAGTTTCCCCATCTGGCTATGAACGTTTGGACTGGATAGTCTTCTTACGGCCTGACCAGCTATGACAGCCTGAGTTTACATTTCTCTGCACTGTCTGCTTCCATGACATTTCCAGAAAGAAGCTCATTCATACTAAGTGCCCTCTGACCTTGGCACTAAGTTTGAGGGGCTTCCCAAGGATTCCCTACAATGTAGTAGAGGAGAAAAGGTGCTTTCCCCAACCCTCCAAATGCCATCCACAGCCCTACCTCCTTGCCTTTGGTCATGCCACTCCCTCTGTCCTTCCTTGTGCCTGTCAAGGATGGAATCCAATGCCAGGTTTTATGACAAAGCTGTCACTTACTACTCTCTGAAGTTCCTGGACACCAGGCATGATCTACCAAGTGACTACTTCATGTAAAGACTAAGGAACAAATACAAGCAGAGTGCTGGATACTTATCAAAATAATTCTTTATAATATTTGTATAAATAATTTCCTATGTGCCAAACTTATAATATTCATGGTATGCCTATGAAGTAGGTATTATAAAAATGATTCCCAATTTATAGCTTGGGAAACATGCAAAGAGATGTCAGGCTAGTTACCTAGGATCATAAAGAAGGCAAATGGCAGAATGAGGGCTCAAACCCAGGGAGGGTGGTCTCAGGGCCCCTGAACTTAACCACTATGCTACCTATACTAGCATTATCATCTTTCTTCTGCCAGTGCAGAAAAATTATAGGTGCAAAGAGATTAGGCCAAGTGGTAGCCTGCCTTCCTCTAGCATGCTTTCTGCTGCTCCTGGGTACTTTTGACCTTCAAGGCAGACATTTTTGTTTCTTCTTCCTTCTGGTTGAATTTTGCAGTCTGAACCCATTGAGTCCTCCCCTCTGATCCTGCCCTTTCATGTCTTTTATGCCCATCTGTGTTGCTGTACACCTGAAACTAACATGCTATTGCAAATCAACTATACTTCAATAACAAAATAAAATAAAAATTGTATTAATAAAATAATAATTGTATTAATAATAATTTTATTAACCACTGAGATTCTAATTTAATTCACCCCAGAGGTGAAGTGGGCTTCCCAGGTGGCACAGTGGTAAAGAATCTGCCTGTCAACGCAAGAGATGTGAGTTTGATCCCTGGGTCGGGAAGATCCCTTGGAGTAGAAAATGGCAACCCACTCCAGTATGCTTGCCTAGAAAATTCCATGGACAGAGGAGCCTGGCGGGCTAAAGTCCATGGGGTCGCAAAGAGTTGGACACGACTGAGCACACACACACACACACACACACACACACAGGTGAGGTCCAGACACTGGTTTACATATTTTTCAGTTTTCAAGGTGATTCTAATAAGAAGGCAAGTTAAGACTGCTCTAAACCAGTGCTTCTCATGCTTGACTTAACACAAAACCCCTCTGGAGCAGATTTAAAACACACACACACAGAACACGGAAGCAACCTAGATGTCCATCGACAGATGAATGAATAAAGAAGTTGTGGTACATACACACAATGGAATATTACTCAGTCATAAAAAGGAATGCATTTGAGTCAGTTCTAATGAGGTGGATGAACCTAGAGCCTATTATACAGAGTGAAGTAAGTCAGAAAGAGAAAGATAAGTATCGTATACTAACACATATATACAGTATCTAGAAAAATGGTACTGAAGAATTTATTTGCAGGGCAGCAATGGAGAAACAGACATAGAGAATAGACTTATGGACATGGAGAGAGGGGAGGAGAGGGTGAGATGTATGGAGAGAGGAACATGGAAACTTACATTACCATATATAAACTAGATAGCCAACAGGAACTTGCTGTATGGCTCAGGAAACGCAAACAGGGGCTCTGCATCAACCTAGAGGGGTGGGATGGGGAGGGAGAGGGGTGGGATGGGGAGGGAGATGGGAGGGAGGTTCAAAAGGGAGGGGATATAAGTATACCTGTGGCTGATTTATGTTCAGGTTTGACAGAAAACAACAAAATTCTGTAAAGCAATTATCCTTCAATTAAAAAATAAATTCACACACACACACATCCAATGCCTAGGCTTCACTCCCAGAGATTCTGATTTAATTGGTCTGGAGTGGGGCTCAGGCATCAGTGATTTTTTTCAAAATGTGCTAGATGATTCTAAAGCACAGCCAAGGTTGAAAACCCAAACCAATATCCATGACTTGACAGAGGATAACTGAAAAGAGATAAATCATAGTTTATCTACCTTGTAAGCTCCATGAGGACAAAGAATTTTGTCTGTCTGTTCACTGCTGTATCTCTAGCACAAAAACAGTGCCTGGAACACAACAGATACTCAATTAATGTTTTCTATTAAATTAATGAGTGGTTTATTGGTCTTCATAGGAAAATCAGTGGTAATGTCTCTGGATCTATTTTCATATCTTTGCATGTGTGCTCAGTGATGTTTGACTTTTTGTGATCCCATGGACTGTAGCCCGCCAGGCTCCTCTGTCGATGGGATTTTTCCAGGCAAGAATACTGGAGTAGGTTGCCATTTCCCTACTCCAGGGGGTCTTCCCAAACCAGAGATCGAACCTGTGTCTCTTGTGTCTCCTGCATTGGCAGGTAGATTTTTTACCACTGTGCCACCTGGGAAGCCCCTTTCATTTCTTAAATTAAAGTAATAACTCACAAGACTGTCATGAGGACTGTATGAGACAACATATGTAAAAGTGCTTCATAATTTAGGAAGAAATCAAAACATGCTAGTTAATCTCACAGGAAAAAAAATCAATTTCCTGTTTTCTCTTCCTGTCTCACTCCTCAAAGTTGAATTCTCCTTTTAGTCCCACCAAATACAGTCCTGCTGAATCTCCTGAGTTTCCCTAGAAAGCCCCCCATTTGATCCTACCCTAACTTGGGCTCTACAACTCTTAAATTATTTCTTCTTCTCTGAGCCTGTTCATTTGACCAGAAAATGGAGGTAATAGTGGCAACTATATTATGAAATCACTGTGAGGATAAATGAATTGATGATTCACATATTGCCAGGCACATAGTAAGCCCTTAATAGTAACAATAAAAGCCATGGCGTTTTTTGTCCAAAAGTTCTTCAATTTAGAAAAAACAGGGGGTCACCTCAGTGTAAAAGTAAAGCGGGGTAATCTAGCTGTGATATCTGTCACTTTCTGGTATCAAGAGGTAATTTGATTGGCCAAATAGAAGTGCAAAACACATTCTACTAGCTCTCCCTGTTTGGCAGTCAGCAAAGACGTATACAGCACTTACTGGATACCAAGGCACTGCTGCTGCGGCTAAGTCGCTTCAGTCATGTCCGACTCTGTGTGACCCCATAGACGGCAGCCCACCAGGCTCCCCCGTCCCTGAGATTCTCCAGGCAAGAACACTGGAGCGGGTTGTCATTTCCTTCTCCAATGCATGAAAGTGGAAAGTGAAAGTGAAGTCGCTCAGTCGTGTCCAGCTCTTCGCGACTCCATGGACTGCAGCCCACCAGGCTCCTCCATCCATGGGATTTTCCAGGCAAGAGTACTGGAGTGGGGTGCCATTGCCTTCCCCGACCAAGGCACTGGGGGAACACAACTCTTGAGTGGTCTAATGGAAGACCTAAGCCCTTAAGGAAAAGGCCATATCACAGGCACCGATCTGGCAGTGGTACATCCTGATTGCAGGCTTCAGAGTATTGGTAATGGCAGAAATTATGAAACAGCTGAAGATAAGCATTAATATAGCAGATTTGTTATACAATATAGAAATGTTTAAAGAAAAGGAAACAGGTTTTAGTTTCTTTGATGAGTTATGGGGAGTACTTTATGTATTCTGAATAACTCCTTAGCAGATATATGATTTATATTATATAAACATTTTTAAATGATACATTAATTTGAAAGGGGCTATAAAAGGGTGGATGTATTACCATAACTTTTTCTTACAAAGCAAAAATGAAACATTCATAAAGAAAAATATTAGAAGAATATACATCAGAATGTAGTCAATCTGGTTGATACCAAGGATGATTTTTGTTTTATTATTTTTTTCTTTGTGCTTTCTATACTTCCAACTTTTCTGCATCAAATAAGTATATTTTTATAATTAGGGAAATTGTCATTAAAGTTATTACTGGTATTAAAAGTAGACTCCTAGGAAAAAAAGAGAGAAATACAAACACCTATCTCCTACTACGGCACTTAGTCATTCAGCAAACATTTGCAGTGTGCCTACTTCCAGACTAGATGCTGGGGAAAGAGGGATGAGTTGGCCAGTGTCCTTGTTCTCAGGGATGACAATACATAATATTTTGGGGTGATTTTTTTGCTTGTGAAGCCTTTTCCATATAGGATTTTATTTGATCCTCCCGACAAAAATAAACAGGCTCGACACTGAAATTACTTGCATTAGAAAATACCGAAATTGGGCATTATCCCTTGGCAAATGAACAAAATTAGCCAAGTTCATAACCAGGGCCTCTTCCTACCTCTAAAGGCATGTCACTAGCCCACAACCATATAATATAACTCTGAGTTCCCTTAGGGTTGAGGAAACCCTTCAAACTCATCTGAACTTATTAGGATTTGAAGGCCTCAGCAGTTTTTTTTTTTTTAATAATATGATTTATTTATTTTTTATTTTTTCTTTTTTTTTTTAATTTTTAAATCTTTAATTCTTACATGTGTTCCCAAACATGAACCCCCCTCCCACCTCCCTCCCCATAACATCTCTGTGGGTCATCCCCATGCACCAGCCCCAAGCAGTTTTTTATCTTATTTCCAAAGCCCCACAACCTTTAAAACAGGCTTTTACTCTTCCCAGGAGAGGATGCTAACTTCTAGCTTCCAGTTCATCTTGGAGCCAGGAATGGCCAGGCTGTTCTTCTAAGTTTCAAAGAAGAGGGTTATGTTACTTTCAAAAGGTGGTAAAGGAAAGGAAATAAAAATGAATTCAAGAGGTTTCAGTACATAGCGGGCAGTCTCTGCCTCAACCATCTTCTCCCAACCTGGGCCACATGGAGGAACAAAGGTTGCAAAAGCAAACAAAGCACAGCAGAAACACAGCAGAATCAGAGAAGGCTGTAACAAGGAGGGACTGCCTGGATGTATGAATAGAAGTTTTCAGGAAGACAAGAGAGAAAAGGGCTATGGAAGGTTTCCTTGCCTCTGCTCTATGTTTTCACCTAATACCCAGTAGCCTGCAGTGAGGTTATCTCCCTCCCCATTGTCCTCCCAACTAAATATCAAGACTCAAGAGCAAAAGGTAGGTCTTATCAATTCATTGTCACCAGTACTTGGCAGAGGGCCTGGCACAATCTTAGTACAATGAGCTAGGTAGGAATTAGCCCTTGAAGCCGGCTCTAAATCACCATATTAGCGATAAATTGCTTTCTTTTGTTAAAGAATATTAAAATTAAAGGTGAAAAATAGCTCAGCTCTACCCAAACTCACCATTTCAAAACACATTTTAAACAGAACACAGCCAAGTTTTAAAACAGATATTGAAGAAATGCTGTCTATATTTTCCCATCTAGAACCCAGAAGCAACAAACCCTCACAACGAACAATTACCCTGAGTTGTTCATCATAGAAAGTAGACATTTAGTCTGGAGCCTCAGGCAGGAGCAGCACAGCCCCCACTAACAGCAGACAGCAGCCTGTGCATCTGGAGGGGAGACGTTTTGTCACCATAAAGAGAAGCTCTGCCAAGCAGGATGCAGCATGGGTGGAGCTGGCAGCAGATGGAGTGAGTTAAAGAGGATGGGGGTTAGGAGGGGGAGTTCTATAAATTTCTCAAGAACAGGATTTAGCTCTCACATGTATCTGTATGCCTGGTGTCTGGCCTGGTCCCAGGCACCACAGAACCACCTGTACTCTTGTGCAAGTTGTATTCCTACAAGGGCACCACCAAGGGATCTCAAGGTGGGGACAAAATTCAAGTCAAACCCAATGCCCTGTCGGACTGCACATGGACTTTAATTGTTAATTTCAAAATTGGTCCACCCAGAAGATGCTCTGTTTTTAAATAGCTATGACCAGAACAAGTGATCTTTTCTAATTGCTATGCTCAAAGAATGTGCTTTTGTCTTTTTGTTCCACCAAAAGGGGTGGGTTTTCCTCATGGATCCATCCAGAGGTGGCACCCTTTTTGTCACCCCTCTACCTGGAGGGGACACCTAGTGCCATATGTATGCTACCAGCTCCCACTGGCATCTAACAGCAGCTCAATACATGCTAACCGGAATGGAAGGACTCCTCATCTTCACTGGCTCTTCCACCCACCGTCTCCTCCTCACGTGCATCAGTTTTGAAACTACAGGCACAAAGCGTAAAGCCTCTGTGTCAGTCAACAACATTTGTTTCCTAAATCTACCACTTTCGGTAATTTGGAATTATGGGGGGAAAGATTTCATCGTGCTGTTTCACAATGGGGAGTGACCTTATGTAACTCATTATTTCAAAAGGTGAAACAGGTTATAAATTGGAATACAGTGAAACTTTGCTATCCAGAAGCCCCAAGTCTCTCTCAAGAGCAAAGTTTCCCAGGCGTTTTACTCTTCCCCTCCCCCCCTCTCCACTTTTTCATACCGAATCATTCCTTTAATTTGCATCATTTTGAGTGGAACTTTTCCTGAAAACTTTTCCTCAGTCTTCTTAAACAGATTCCTCTGAAGATGCTGCAGCCTCTTCTCAATGCCTTGTCATAATCAGCATCAGCTATTGTTGGGGACACAAATCAGAGGGGATGCCTTTAGTATCTCTCCCCTCTGATCACAGCAGAGAGAGAGGACACTAAAAGTGTCCCTCCCCCATAGTTTTCTCCTCTCACTTGTCACCCTTGTCCCAGCATTTCTCAGGGGCTGATGATAGGGTCACCTAAATGGATGTCTCAGGATCTCAGAACAGCCACAGGAGAGGTTCTCTACTTGAAGCCAGTGCAACCACCAACCCTGGGACCTCTTTGGACCAGTCCTCTTCCTTTCTCTGGGCAACTGCTGGCCTAGATCCACATTCTAAAACTATTTCTACTGGGATAATGGAAGGGATAAAAAGAGAAATACTTTTTCTTCTAAATTGCATTTGCTGGAGTAGATATGGGTTTAAAAATACTAAACACATGGGACTTCCCTGGTGGTACAGTGGTTAAGATTCTGTGCTGCCAGTTCAGGGGACTCAAGTTCAATCCTAGGTCAGGGAACTAAGATCCCACATGCCCTGCAGTGAGGTGAAATGCAAAAAAGAAATTAAAAATACTAAACACAACAATCTATACGGTTGTTCTCACTATTATGCTCTAATAATCTACCTGCATGAAATGGTGCATCATATAAGAGACTTCTAGAAAGCATGAAGTCCAATCTAGACATTGATTCAGAGGTAACCATTTCAATTTCTATTTATGATTTCTAGCATAGCCTAATTTGGAACACTAAATATTACAAAGTAGAAGTTTCCTTCCTTTTCCCTGTACTCCAACAACCCTCTGCAGAGTGGAATTTTAATATTCTTTTGCAAAGACACACAAGTTGAGGTTGACTTGATGCAGGGATCCAACCCAGTAACACCAAGAGTGATATTAAATAGCTATGATGTAAGAAAACAAAAATACTATTCCCTGGTAGTCCAGTGCTTGAGAGTCTGCCTGCCAATGCAGGGGACACAAGTTCAATCCCTGGTCCTGGAAGATTCCACATGCCTCAGGATAACCAAGCCCATGCACCACAATTACTGAGCCCATGCTCTGCAACTGCTGAAGCCCCGGCTCCTAGAGCCCATGCTCCACAAGAGAAACCACTGCAATGAGAAGCCTGCGCACCACAATTAAAGAGTAGTCTTTGCTTCCCACAACTGGAGAAGGCCCTCACCCAGCAACAAAGACCCAGTGCAGCCATAAATTAATTAAATAAATACACAAATCTTTAAAATATACTGTTCTCATCTTGAACAGTGTGGAGATTCCTTAAAAAATTGCAAATAGAACTGCCTTATGACCCAGCAATCCCACTGCTGGGCATACACACCGAGGAAACCAGAATAGAAAGAGACACATGTACCCCAATGTTCATCACAGCACTGTTTATAACAGCCAGGGCATGGAAACAACCTAGACGTCCATCAGCAGATGAATGGATAAGAAAGCTGTGGTACATATACACAATGGAGTATTACTCAGCCATTAAAAAGAATACATTTGAATCAGTTCTAATGAGATGGATGAAACTGGAGCCGATTATACAGAGTGAAGTAAGCCAGAAAGAAAAACACCAATACAGTATACTAACACATATACATGGAGTTTAGAAAGATGGTAATGATGACCCTGTATGCGAGACAGCAAAAGAGACACAGATGTGTAGAGTGGACTTTTGGACTCTGAGGGAGAGGGAGAGGGTGGGATGATTTGGGAGAATGGCATTGAAACACGTATACTATCATGTAAGAAACGAATCGCCAGTCTATGTTCAATGCAGGATACAGGATGCTTGGGGCTGGTGCACGGGGATGATCCAGAGAGATGATATGGGGTGGGAGGTGGGAGGGGGGTTCATGTTTGGGAACTCATGTACACCCGTGGTGGATTCATGTCAATGTATGGCAAAACCAATACAGTATTGTAAAGTAAAATAGAGTAAAAATAAAAATTTAAAAAAAAAAAGGTAACAGAGTAAAAATAAAATAAAATAAAATATACTGTTCTCATCTAGAAGGTCAATAGTTGTTAATGACATGTTAGAACCAAAAAATGTAAAATTAAAGATGCTTAACTTTCCCTTAACATATACTTATTCTTTTTATTAATAAAACTAACTGGCTTCATTTTTCTAATTTCTTCTGTTGTCTTATGAAGTTAAAAAAAGTGTATTATCCAATTTTTAGGAGTTAAATACTTTATTCATACAGAAGACCAGTTGGTCTGCAAGTCCATACCCTAGAGTGGTGCTATCCACATAGCACTATGGAGCATTTGAAAGGTAGCTAGACTGAACTGAGATGTTGTGTAAGTGCAAAATTCACATTAAGTTTTGAAGACCTAATACAAAAGAATAATGTAAGATACCACTAATCACTTTAATAATGATTGCATGGCAAAATGATACTGTTTTGGATATACTGGGTTAAATAAAATGCATTATTAAAAATTTTTTTGAAGTGTACTAACTTGGTATTATTACTGCTTACAATGAGTTCATCCATGAGGTCATTTTTGTCATTTACTTTAACATAACCCTGTATTATAGTTCATGCTCATTACCCACAAATACATTATAATTTTTCAAACGCTGGACGGTCCCTTCCAGTTTTAACCATCTTTACCACAATAGTGGTTCTCACCACGTCTGCACATTAGAATCACCTGGGGGTCTTTTAAAAATCCTGGTTCCTGGGCCTCATCTCCCAAAAATTCTGGTTTTATTGGTATGAGGTATGGCCATGCATGGCATTAGTAACTTTTTAAAGCTCTCCAAGTAATTCAGTTAGGGTCTATATTTTTGGCTGTAGTTTTAAAAGTGAAAAATGCAACCAGACAAGTAGTGTGAAGGATTCTACTCAGGGAGATGACTGAATTGCCTGGTGGTCTGGGCATGCTGCAGACAGCCCCAAGGTATGCCCATGACCTTGAAGCTGTATGGCTTCGAGATCAGGGCTTACTGGTTCTAATTCCATGCTGGTGAGAAACAGATCCTCAGGCAAGTTGCCAAATACGTCACTGAAATATCCTGAGGCCCCAGAAGTTTTTGTGAGAAGAAGGTGGCTCTTCACCCATAAATCAAGCTGGTTCTGTAAAACTGGTGAGCCAAGCCAGAAGCCACGAAGCCGTCCTGAGGGAAGAGGTGACCAGGGAGCAAGCTGGACATTTAGACAAGGGCTCTGCCCCAAGGCAGGGGATGCTGTCTAGTTGTGCGACCTGCGTCCGTCCTCTGCTGCTTCATTAAAGCTTCTCCTTGGCATCCCAGCCTGGCAGGTCCTTGTGGTCAGCCAGCTCCACATACTCCATGATAATAAACATCTCAGATCTGCCAAGACCCTCAGTGGTGCCTCGGCTTCAGTTCCAAAGACTGTTTTCCCCCTTGGTTGGCGAGGCAGTGAACAGATGTCAGTGGGGGAGAATGAAGGGAGGAGTCAAAGCAAAGGAAAATCCTTGGGTTGGGAGAGATGAGCTGACAGCTTCAAAAGCTAGATGCTGCTCCTCCATGAGCACACAGGCAGGCATTCTTTACATATTCTGCAAAAGGGAGGAATGGCTGCAAATCGGAGCTGTCTAGGAAATATTTTTATTATAACTTCATCTTGACAGTATCCTCATCCAGGGATTTCAAAAGGTTTTGTGGAATTTCATCTTCTTAGTATTTAGTGATTGTGTGCAGGATTGTGGCATATGGGCCCAACATTTTCCATACATTATTCTGGATCTTCACGACAGCCTTCTAACCTGGGGAGCATTAACCTCCTTTTACAGATGAGGGACTGTGGTTCTGAGACACTCAAATCAGCTTAATAATATAAGTGCTGGGCAAGTCAGTCTTAAAACTACAGGTGCTACTTTCAAATCCCAAGATTCTTTTCCTTAACATGTCATTCATTGTCATTAAAAGTAATCCATGTTCACTTAGGAAATTTCAAAAAATACAGAAAGGTATGAGAAAAAAAATCCACCCACTCCCGTAATCTCAACCATTGCTATCTTTGCTATCCTTTACTATCATTGTTCTCATCCTGAGATAACAACCACTGTTAACATTTTGGCAATACCCCTCCAGTTTCTTTTTATATATGCGCTTTATTTTAGATATTATCATCCCCGGAGAAGGGATAATATCATACATGCAATTTAATACCCTGGTTTTTCACTTAGCATCATTTTGCACATTTCCACATATCCTCTTATTTTTGTTTTGAGCACTATTTTTCTTAGTTGTCTAGTTTTCTACCACATCGACCTGTCACCATTTATAGAACCATATCCATATCATTAAGTTGTTTCCATTTGGGGGTTAATATAAATAACTACAAGATGCAGTGAGGATCTACAAACATTTTCCCCACAATATCTGATCATTTCTTTAAGCATAGTGAAGTGAAGTCACTCAGTCGTGTCCGACTCTTTGCGACCCCGTGGACTGTAGCCTACCAGGCCCCTCTGTCCATGGGATTTTCCAGGCAATAGTCCTGGAGTGGATTACCATTGAAATGGAATTACTGGATCTGGGGTGATAAAAGCACATAATGACACTACTGGGATTGCTGAAAACTGTGATGCACAGCCTCCTGAGAGAGCAGAGAATGCCCAAGATCTGCTGGTGGAGGAGACCTCACTCCCCTTAGGGCCTGCTGGTTGGGGAAAGCAACATGAGTTTGACTATTTCACAGATACAGGGAATCAAACTATAAATTGCCAAGCAGTTAATTACATTGTTCTCAGAAGCAAATTTTTTAAAAAAAGCACTTAAAATAAAAACAGCTGAATCATTTTAAAAACTCATCTCCTCTTTGAATCCATTTTCCAAAGGAAAAAAAAAATATTTTTCTGATTTTCCCCTAGATGAATCACAGACCATTCTTAAGAATCTAGAAAGAATTTAGAAAGAAAATAAAATAAAACATATAGTGAAACATCAGATGTCCCCACTAGCAAAAAAGCAGGGGCATGAATAATATATTTTGCTCTGGAATGCAACTGGATCCACACAGCTGGTGATATAACAAGCAGGTAGATTCTTGCTTTCTCTCCCTCTTTCTATCTCACTGTGGCATGGGGTGCTTCCTGGCTTGGATGTCTTAGGGGGAACCAGGACTTGGCTCCGCAAAGCAGGGAAGGGCCAAGGTCACTTAGGTCTCATCTGCCCAAGGATAATGAAAACTTGAATGTAGATCAAGAAAATCTGCAGTTCCTATTACAACTGTGTTTGAATCTTCCTAAGGACGCTCCAGTATCCAGCTTCTTGGTCAGCAAACAGGGTGTTAGCACCTCCCCACCCCACCTCCACCTGAGGGCTCACTCTGAGTCAGGAGGTGCCTTGTACCCGCTCCTCCTAAATCACTTGAGTTAGTTCCTCCCCCACACTAGCCCTCTCACATATCCAGGGCCTCACACAGGCTACCTCCTGAGCCAGGAATTCCCTCCACCTCCTTCTTCAATTGGCCAGCTCCAGATCATCCTTCAGAACTCACTCTGAGCTGAATTAGGTGAGCTTCCTTCGCCTTCCGATGACCCCCGGGCTTGCCTATGATTGGACGGTATGATGACTCCAGGCTCTCTCTGCTGGACCATGGGGCTGCACTCTAACTTGGCTCTATATCCTCAGAGACCAGCACAGGGCCAGACCCAGAGTCAGGTCCTCAATACATGTGTGATGGTTAGAAACAAGGGAGGAATTAAACTTAATAGCTATTTATTAAGTGCCAAGCACTATTTTAGGGACTAGAGATAGGGCAGTAAAAACAGAGAAAAATCTCCACCCTAAAGATGCTTACTTTCTATTGAGGAGCTTACAGTTTAGAAAGAAAGAGAGGGAGGGACAGCAGGAATAGAGGAGGGATAGACAGAGGTTGCTCAAACCTTCCAAGTTAAAGGACTGAGCCTAGTGGTCTTATACACAATCAGACTCAGTGCCTCACATACAAAGCACCTTGTTGCAAGCCTCCTTGTGCAAACACAGTCAGCACATCTCCTGTTTGTGGCATTATTGACATAGTCTTGTCTATTAAGATACTGCCATCCAACGGAGGTTCCTCAAAACATTAAAAATAGAACTACCATATGATCCAGCAATTCCACTTCTGGGTATTTCTCCAAAGAGAATATCATGCTTAATGAAATAAGTCATACAGAAGAAGACAAATATCAGACGATTTTACTTATATGTGGAATCTAAAAAACAAAACAAATGAACAAACATAATGAAACAGAAACAGAGTCATAGATACAGAGAATAAACAGGTGGTTGCCAGCAGGCAGCAGGTGGGGGGATGAGTGAAATAGATGAGGGAGATTAAGAGGTACCAACTTCCAGGTACAAAATAAAGGAATCACAGGGATAAAATGTACAGGATGGGAAATAGAGTCAATAATAATGTAATATCTTTTTTGTGTGGTGACAGATAGTAACTAGACTTACCATGGGCTCAATCTGTAAGGTACAGAAAAATGGAATCACTATATTGTGCATCAGGGACTAATACAGTGCTGTAGTCAATCACACTTCAAAAAACATACAAAGAAACACAGGAAAAAAAAGAGATCAGATTTGTGGTTACCAGAGGAGATGGGGTGAGAGGAGGGAGAACTGGATGAAGGTGGTCTATAGGTACCAACTTCCAATTCTAAGTACTAGAGTTGTTACATATAACTAGCACTGCTGTCTGTTATATCTGAAGTTAAGAGAGTAAATCCTAACAGTTCTTATCACAAGGAAGAAATACTTTTTTCTTTAATTGTGTATCTACATGATACGATGAATGTTCACTAAACATTATACTACTCATTATATGATGTATGTAAGTCAAATAATCATCCTGTACACCTAAACTTATGCAGTGCTGTATGTCAACTATATTCCAATAAAACTGAAAGGAAAGTAAATAAATAAAGTGGAAGAAAAGATACTGCCATCCAGTGTACTATAACTTGAAAACTTCAGTGAGGGCTTATCTGAGTGAAATCATGGAATTCTCCAGAGCAGGAAAGAGCTGACAGCTTGAACCAGGAAGGTTAGGTCAGTGCTTCCCAAAGGAGGGTAGAAGACTCTAGAAGTCCATCCAGATAACTCTAGAGGAGTTACCACAAGACGTCTATGAGTCTGCAGATCCACCAAGTATTATTCATCTACTGAAAAAGCACTGTTCTGTCCATGTATGACGGAGAAGGCAATGGCACCCCACTCCAGTACTCTTGCCTGGAAAATCCCATGGATAGAGGAACCTGGTAGGCTGCAGTCCATGGGGTTGCTAAGAGTCGGACACGACTGAGCAAATTCATTTTCACTTTTCACTTTCATGCATTGGAGAAGGAAACGGCAACCCACTCCAGTGTTCTTGTCTGGAGATCCCAGGGATGGGGGAGCCTAGTGGGCTGCCGTCTATGGGGTCGCACAGAGTCGGACACAACTGAAGCGACTTAGCAGCACCAGCAGCAGCTTATGTACAAAGAGAAGATCATCAATTTTAGATCTACAAATTCATGTAAAAGCATTGCTGAATTCACAGTAGCACTCTTATTGTTTTTTGTTTTTTTTTTTTTTCTTTTTTTACCATGTGCTTAGTCGCTCAGTTGGGTCCGACTCTTTTGCGACTCCATGGATGGCAGCCCACCAGGCTCCTCTGTCCATGGGGATTCTCCAGGCAAGAATACTGGAGTGGGTTGCCATGCCCTTACCATAGGGAATTCTAAAACCCCAATTCCATCCTTGGATCCCAGACCAGATTGAATGGAAAATCCTATGGCGTGTTAACTGGGGTCCGGATTCTGGTTATCAGCTCTCCTCAACCTAGAGGAGAACACCGGGTACCCAGGCATCCTGTGCTGATATGCTGGCAAACAAGATGATATCTATCCCTGAAACTGAGAGCTCTTTGAAGGGACAGACTGTGTCTCATTTATCTGTGGGTCTCTAAAACCCAGCACAAGGGTGAGTGCTGGGTGAAGGAAACAGTACCCAAAGTGGTGCCCTTTCTTCAAAGCTAGAAAGCAATGATCTGAGGAAAAGGTGATTTGAGTCCCTCAGAAAAAATATATAGAGCAGCAAAGCTAGTACGTCTGTTAAGCTACTCAAGCTTTGAAGAAGAATAAATTCATACTTTAGAAACATGTATGTTAAACACATTTTTGGTAATAATTTTATTTTCTCATTCCCCTAGGCTTTTAATAAAAGTACCTTTGGAAATGCCAACTAGACTCTGCTGTAATAACAGAAAATAGGATGTGGGTATGCAATGAGAAGTGTCCACAGTTGGATTAAAAGCTATTAGGGAAAATAGAAGATATAGAGATGATAGAAGGATTGCGAAGGAAAGATTCAGTGGAAAGGTGACCTTCAGAGGACAGTGTCAGGTCACTGGCCCAGCCATCCCTTCCCAACTAAAGATCCTTTTTCCAAGGCTATTTCCTACTGAACACTTCAAGAAGACTGTTTTAGCAAGGGATCCTGTTGCCTCACATCTATTCTTTACATGATGCAAGGTTGATCTTCCTTTCTCCCCTCTGCCTCCATCTCACCCCCTAAGTCCCAACTGTAGAAACCCCAGGAGGCCTCTTCTCCAGATCCCTCAGTTCCCAAAGGTAGCAAGAGCTATTCCTCATCCTAAACTAGTCCCAGCTAGAAAAAAATGCCGCAGCAGTGACTCTCAATGAACAGCTGACTTTGAACTTAGCATCCTTACAGAAGGCAGAGTACTGGTTTGGATGGCAGAAGCCCTGGCTTCTAGATCAAGGCCTCCTGGCCACTGACCTGCACTGTGACCTAAGCAGTGCCACATTCCCCAAGAAGCAGATTATGTCCATGCTTAGGGCACCAAAAACAGGAGTACAAAAGAGAGAGAGAATGAAAGAATCTAATAAGAAGCTATTTTATTTTCCACATACAAGTGGAGCTCTGAGTAATCCTTCAAAATAAGATTTTATTTGCAGGTTTAGTATTGTTTTCATTTAGAATTAGGTATGAAGAGGCACTATGATCTTCCCAGCACTTAAAGCTACAAAAGATCCTGATCCATCTGGGTGCCTTTAGGTAAGTCCCTACCCTTTCCTGAGAAGAAAATAGAGAAGTATTATGGTGCCCATAACGGTTAATGACCAAATTGTTCGTGCCACATAGCATAAACTCCACTCCACCCAAGCCAGAGAAATACAGGGACAAATGATGCAAATTCACCACCCTTCTCCTGTCACCTAATCAACTCCATAAAGATAAACATTAAGCCCAAGAGCCATAACTTGAATCCTCTCCTATTACTCTACTCTTCCATCATTCTGATGTTTTTTTTTTTTTTTATCACTTTAGCTGTTCATGTGTCTAAAAAAAGGGAAAATATTAAATTTCTCATTTCTAAAGTGGAGGAAATTCTAGTGGACATTTTGGTGTCCAAATTTCCAGAGAAGATGTTTTCAACACATGGAAATACCATGAAGCAGGAATTTCACGGTATTTACTTAAAAGAAAATAGGCTTGCTCCCCCTCCCCACCCTGTCAAACCAACTGTCCCAACAGTCTCTGGAGCTGACAGATAGGAGAGAGACAAAAGTGAGCCCTGGTAGAGTGCTTTTTCCAAGTCCCCCAAGTTCTCTCTGCTCCATCCAACTCTCAAGCAGGCCATATCCCCTCCTCAGTAGCCATGATGGTCAGATTCAAGGTCTACCATACCTCATCTAATGGTAAACTGGCTGCAGTCTAGAGGTTCAGTTTTCATTTTTTATCTCCATATAGATTTACAACAGTCTCTGCTCATGCTGGAATTATGGTTTAAACATAAATAAACCTGCTGTCCTTTCTGATTTGCAGCCAGAGTTGCCACAAAGTTGGAAAATCATGAGGCAGGAATTTTACATAAAGATGAAGTGGGAGTTTCCACCATCGACCCAACTGGCTGTATTCAAGCCAAAATCATTGCAAGAAGGAATAGAGCATCTTTCCCACAAGTTCATCGGCCAGTGTAACAAGATACCTCCCCAGTGTTATTAAACATACCTAGTGTTGTCCTGTGCTTCAGTGACTTCCTTGCTTGCACAGGAGATATTATACCTCCAGGCCAACGGCCTGATTGCTTTTGTAATTAGCATCTAAGCACCTCCGTACATTAAATAGATCTCTGAGGGAGAAACTGGAAAGCGTGGATTGACTCAGCACAAGGCGGAAGACATGGAGCTATATGCCTGCCTCTGACCCAGTGACTTCCCACTGGCTTTGACCATGCCATTCTTGAGACGAAGAGCACAAAGTCCAGGACACGAATGCAATAAAGAGGGTCACATTCCAAGCCAGGTGTGAGGAAAAATGCAAGTTATACGCAGGGTGATGCCAAGGGTGCAGCAACAGTGACAGATCTACAACCAGAGGAACCTGGTGCGGTCCTATAGCACATCCTCTCCTCCTTCCAAACCCCATCCCCCAGTTACAAGAGCTTCTGGGGAAGTCCCAAAGGGGTTCAAGTTACCAAAGAAAAGCCTTCAGTGGAGGAGAGGCTGTTGCCAGGCAACCAGTCCAGTCCAGTCCCACCCTTGTAACCTTGAAGATGGTGGGGGCATGATCCTTGATTGTGGAGAGGAAGGAACACCTTGGACTCCTTTAGCATCAACTTTCTCCTCCTCTATCTTTCTCCCTCTCCTCTCCCTGTTCTCCCCCATCTGGCCTCCCTGCCCAGCTCAGCCTGCAGTCTGATCTCCACAAGCCGGAAGGCTATGGGCCAGTCTGACTTGTCATTACTCAGTCTGGAGGTGGCAGCCAAACTGTCCCTGCAGGGAGGCTACAAGCTGCTGGCCTGTCAGGTGTCATTCGCTCTGGCCATGTTGCTTCCAAACTTTCCTTCCCCATTCTTTCCTGACCTCATGGCCAAAAAAATAGCTAGACCAAGAATTTGGGGGAAATCCAGCCTGATGGAGGACATATAGGGTGAAATGTTGACTGGGAGTGCCCACCACCAGCAAAATGGTCAGTAACAGAGTAGGAGTGCTAGGAGGAAAAGAAACAGGGGAGAATTCATGGGGTCGCAAAGAGTCGGACACGACTGAGCGACTGAACTGACAACAATGGGGGGGAAAGCATTTTTAGTTGGGGTCAAAATATATAATATACATCTGCTGAACACTATTGAAGCTTATGTCCGAGCAACATGGGGGGTGGCCAGATGGTGCACTGATTATGCTCCCCAGCTCCCTCTGCATTTGGCACTTGTGCTCAGATCATTGCTGAGAAGGCCTAATTTAAGTGTCGCACAATCAAAGCTCCTGAAAAGTGTGCAGTGGGAACCTCAAGGGGAGTCTAGAGTAGGGCATTAGACCAGAAAATGGAAAACCAGACCTTCTTGCCAAATTAAGGTAGCTGTGTTCCATTTATACAGCAGGCCCCTTCAATGTCTCTGAGCCTGGGGACAGGTACACTCTCAAAGGCAAGCAGCTGCCCCAAAGATGAGAGATAGCCACTCTCTCAGCTCTTACAAATTTCAAGGAAGCCAACCCAATGCAATTTTTCCGAAGAAATTGCTCCCTTCCTTTGAAATAGTCGTTGCATAAAGCCATCTCTTTCTAACCCAGCAGGTCACTGGCCCAAAGGCAACTTGGTGAAGCCATTCCTTCCCTCACACGGAAAGAGCTCTCAGACAGAAAGGTGCAAGCTGGAAAAACAGAGCTTCCTCACTGTCCTTAACTCACCCTGATGTGCTCATTAGGTGGCTCTCTGCAGGCCAGCTGGGCATTTTGAAAATGACTCCCCAAACTGACTTTTCAAATTCCTCCTAGGCTAATCTTGGTAGTCAGTGGGATCCCAGAAAAAAATCAACAGTGACCTTCTTACCCTCTCTCTTAAGTGAGAATTAACCAGACCTAAGGCCCCAGCTTTCCTGCTCCCCTGCCAGGAAGAGGTTTCTGGCCCCGTGTCTACATTCCATCTGGCAGTCAATTGTGTCTTCCACCTTCCTTGCCCTACAGGACCCAGTGACCTCCACCATCTACCTCAGAGACCAGAGAGTTTTTGGAAGAGGGGTGCCAGGGCCTGTGACTCTTATTCTATGGAAGGGGTGGGATCGAGGTGAGGTCTGCAATGGAGAGGGGCTGACTCAGACACTTCTTTCCCAAAGCAGCTGCAATCACAAGTCAGTCAGTAGCCATTCTGCTCCCATCTGAAACTTCTTTCCACACTGCTCCTTCTCTCTCCTAACTTTCTGGTGCTGTCGATTGGCCCTGGTACCTGGCATGCCCCAGCTGAGGTCAACATTTCCAACACATTCAATCCCCTTGCTTTCACCAAAAGTCCCACACTCTACAGGATCACGGCATTTCCATGGACAGAGGATTCCCCGTTTAAAGCGTTGGCGTTCAAAATGGTAAAGCACAAGGGCTCGCGTTGCCCTCCTGCCCTCTGACGGGCCCTGTGTGCTCAGTAAGGGCACCACCGAGTTTCTCAGGCATGGTGATTTCTAAAGTGAAGTCGCTCAGTCGTGTCCAACACAAAACTGATGACAGTTGCTTTAAACGGTTCTCCCAAGCAAGTCTGTGCAACAGGACCCTAGGGGTAAAGGGTCAGAGAAGCCGGCGGCGAGGGGGAGTCTCCCCTCCTCGCCACCCTCTCCAGCCTCTCCTGGAGCACCAGCCCTATTTCGCGGAGAGAAGCGGGCGGGCTCTCAGACTTTTCTCGGAGCGAGAGCGGCGATCACGCTCCGGCGCGAAGTTGTACAGGTTTAAAGGCGGTAGGCACCGCTGGCAGGGCTCCTACCGCCGCGTAGGTGGCAGGCTGCTCCGGCGCGCTTTCTGAAGTGGCCAAGTTCCTAGACTGGAGCAAAGACGCCAGCGGCGCGGCCATTTAGTTCCCGACGCCGCGAAGACGAGTACGCCTCGGGCCTGGGGGCGGCGCCGAGGCGGTCGGCACTCAGCGGCTCCCGGGGACCCTCGCAGGTCCCCCGCCTTCCTTCCCCAAATCCCCAGAAGGTGGCCGCCAGCCCCAAGGCGGGGAACCCCTAGGACACATGGCCACTCGGGACGGCGCGACCGGGTCCAGGGGCAGGAAGTTCCAGCCAGAGTGCGGCGAGCGTGGAGTCAGGGAAATGGGATCTCCTCGCTCCGGGAGGGGAAGGGAGGGAAGGGCCGAGGAGGGGTGGGGACGGTGGGGGAGGGGTGGACGCAGAGCGGGCGCGTGCTGGCGCCCCCAGAGGCGGGGTGCAAGCGGGGCCGCCAGCCCTGGCGCGGCTTACCTAACTCTTCCTCGTGGTCCTCCCGGCCGAGCAGGCGGTAGGGAAGGCGGCGGCGGAGGCGCACGGTGCGCCGGAACAGACTGTCGGTGCGGCGCCCCAGGGCCAGCAGGTGCCCCTCGAGGTCCTCGAGCAGAGCCAACGAGTGGCCGCAGAGGTCGGCGAGCTGCCGGAGCACGCTGAGCGCGGCCAGGTGGCTCACGTCGCGGAGCTCGGTCAGCGGCTGTGGCGGGTTTCGCGGACACAGGCGCTGGGGCACCACCGTGCGCCTGTAGAACGGCATCCCGGGCGTGGGCGCGGGGGACCAGTCCGGCGGCGCGGCCGGCTCGCCCCGAACGGCGACCCTGACCCGAGCGCCCCTGCGCGGCGGCCTCAGCTCCGGGTGAAGCAGGCCCCTGGGCTCGGGCTGGCGAGCGGGCGCGTTCCCAGCCTGGAGCGCCGACTCCCCCCAGGGCTGCACACTCGCTGGAGCCACCAGTCTCTCTGACTCTGGCTCGCTGGGCTCCTCCTCCTCCTCCCCGCCTTTCTCCACCTCCTCTTCCCTCACTCTGCTACTTCGGGATCCCCCCACCCACTTTTTTTTCTTTTTTTTTTTTTTGCGGTCAGAGATTCACAGATTAACGCTTGATCCCGGAGAGGAGGGAAAGGGAAGTGGGAGTAAAGAAGATCGAGCTGGAGGGCGAAAGAAGGAATGTCTGCGAGAGTGGGGTGTGTATATGATGTTCGTTCGGTGTTGTGTGCCCACGTCCTCCTGTTGTAGCTCCAGTCCCAGTACTTACGGTTAAATTTCTTTTCTGCTTCAGTGTGTGTGTACTTTAAACTTCTTCTTCATAAATAATAGAAATTCAAGCGCACCCGTGCCTACAGCAGCTAGTAACCAGCGGAGACCCGCCGAATAGTCTGACCTCATTCCTCTAGATTCCCTTTCCCAAACATGTACTCAGTGCCACACACAGACTAGACGACTAGACTGTGAGCACAGCCTTCTACCGCCCAGGAGCTTGGAAAGGAGTGGGGAAAGAACCAAATATCTTACTCGACTGTTCAGGAGGTCAGAGTTTCTGGGGAGTAGTCCTGGACTACTATGAAGGCTCTAGAATGAGTGAGTGAGTGAATGAAAGAATGAATGAATGAAAACAAACCCATTCTCTGGAACAGCAGATTCCGTCCAGATAGAGGGACACAGATCCATATTTTAAGCAAAAAAAAAAAGGGGGGGTGGTCCAGGCCCCCTTCTTCCTGGTAAGGCCTCTGGGCTGAGACCACCTCTATCTCTGGCCTCACCTGCACTCCTAGGATGCCCACTGAGGAGGTGGTATAGGACCTGGGGTGTGCTTTCAGTACTGGCAACCCTGTGGTCATGTCCCGATTTCTCTCCGTTCTAGAAGGTAGAAGAGTGGGGTATAGTGGCATCCTCAGAAAATCAGAATCGCCAAGTGTGCATATGTCCTTGTGCACTGGGGCAGTTTCCACTCAGAACATTTATTTTCAACACACCCAGTCTCCCATCTGATTCTCCTCTCACTTCTTTGACTTTGGTGTGGTTCCACTGCCTTCTGGTAATTCTCTCCTTGTCTTTCCTCCTAAAAAATGTTCCCATTCTTATAATCCTTTAGCAAAAGACCTTGAACAGAATACGTGTGTCTGCACTAATGATCCTGAATGTGACCTGTTTTTATTCATTCCTTTCAGAGAATTGCCCCTTAAGCAGTTCAAGATTCTACTACTAGTTAAGAGTAATCTGGGGCTTTCCTGGTGGTCCAGGGGTTAAGACTCCAAGCTTCCACTGCAGGGGGCATAGATTTGATCCCTGCTCAGGAAACTAAGTTCCCACATGCCAGGTGGCCAAAATAATAAATAAAGAGTAATCTGATTACCCTTTTCAGTAAATAGGTATCCCTGGTTCAGTAAATTGGAACATGGATACTAGAAAAGTTGGGTTCTGATTCAAAGAAGAATAAACAAATGGGCAAAAGATAGTCCTTTTTCTGAACCATAAAATCAAGTTGTAGAATGAGGACCTGAAATTCTCTGTTCAGCAAACTTAAATCTGAGCCAACACAGTGACTGGCAGGAAGTAGGGACTTGGCTGGGCTCTCCAGGGATAATTTTCCTTAACCTATGGGCTGTTTAAACTGATCTCCATTCCGGAGAAAAAGAAATGAGGTACCAGCAGATTGAATGAGACTGTGTGGGCAAAGCTTCGCTGCCAGAGGGCAGCAGGCCTGGGCCAGGCCTGGTGTCAGCTGCGCTCACTACACTGGCTCCTAAAGCTGCCCGAATCTTTCAGAGCTCTCTAATAACAAGCTCAACTGCAAGCAAATCAGCGTTAACCCCACGCCCTTCCCCCCAGCCGAATCTACTCACTCCAGCCTCTTCAGAGCGCTGGCCCTGGTTTTCATCAAGGAAACATCAAGAACTTGCAATGGGGCCACCTCAGAACAGAGCCCTTCCTCCCTTCCCAGGGCCAGAGGCGCACTGCACATCCCATGGAAGAAGTAAAGGGAATACACATACGTTTCCATGTTCCTTCATATCTCCAGTCTCTTCCCAACAGGAAAGGTGAGACCTCAAGTGAGAAGCAGGCCTGCATGTAGAAAGCCTCTGAGGAAGGAGCACAGGGGCCTGGATCCAGTCTGTGGAGGGAGGGTTGGGGTTCTAGAAGTACCACACTCCAGCCAAGCTGTCTGGGACAGGCAAGATTCTGCCCCATGCTCCCACATCACCCCTCCACTCCTGCACAGTATCCTCACAATCATTCTTGTTTAATAGTAATGAGATTGTTTTTGTAATGATATTGTCTTTCCCTCTGTACTGTTAGTTGCATGAGGAGAGGAACCATGTCTGTCTTACTCACTGCCGTGTTCCCAGTACCAAGCCTAGCAATTGGCACCCAGGAGGTACTCAGAAAATATATGTTAATGAATGAGTAAATGAAGCTGGTCTAGAGGCAGAGCCTGATATGAAGAGCCTTGCTGCTGCTGCTAAGTCGCTTCAGTCGTGTCCGACTCTGTGCGACCCCATAGACGGCAGCCCACCAGGCTCCCCCGTCCCTGGGATTCTCCAGGCAAGAACACTGGAGTGGGTGGCTATTTCCTTCTCCAATGCATGAAAGTGGAAAGTGAAAAGTGAAAAGGAAGTCGAGCAGTCGTGTCCGACTCTTCACGACCCCATGGACTGCAGCCTACCAGGCTCCCCCGTCCATGGGATTTTCCAGGCAAGAGTACTGGAGTGGGGTGCCATCACCTTCTCTGATGAAGAGCCTTACTAAAGTTTTTCACTTGGCCCAAGAGGCAACGGGAACATTGTGGGTTCTGGAGCAGAACACTGTGACTCAGGAAAGGGGCAAGGATGCTATACCTCATCTGTGCCCACGTCTCCAGGGCCAAGTAGCCAGAAAGTGCTCCTTGAATGAAACACTTGCTTTGAGTTGTTTAAAATCTTGGCACTTCATGTCTAAGAGGCCCCTACCAACCAAGCTGAGAATTCTGGGTGCTTTCTACTCGCCCACCAGCTCCCAGACTCCAGGCCTATAGTAGTTCATCTGTTACTGTGCTCCGAGTTGCAATCTGAACCCAAGCAAGGCACACCTGTGGAGTTAGGTTTAGGTCTGGCCTAAAAGCAGAGACTAAGAAGTGACCAGACAAGTAGGAGGGAAATGGGAGAGCTGACCACTCATGACCAGCAAGGCCTCTACTTTCCTTCCTACTTCCTGTCGTGGCTAACTACCTGCTGCTAAGAACCTAGAATTTCAATCAAAAACCGAATCTGAAAGAATAAATGGCATAGGATATGCCATTTCTCTTCCTCCAAACTGACAGTTTTCATAGCCTCAAAATGAAAATCTATGAACAAACTTCATACAACCTACCCAGCTTGCTAGTGCAGCCCTCCATCTAATTTCACCATGAAGAACAAGAAGGTTGTGCCCCCTGTGGCTACCTCTCAAATACACCTAAATAGTAGCATCTTATTGGCTAAGCAAAGATGCCAGTTTTCTCCTTTACATTCGTCTATAGTCAATCAATTGTTGCATCTACATTGTAAGAATATGTATTCCACCTCACACCCTCTTGCCAGGAGACTCCATAAAGATGCTTCCCTTACAAGGGAAAAAATATATATATATAGCCAGCAGGGGGGCAGGAAAGGCTGCTCCTCAGTTCCAACTCTGATATTCCGTTGTTCCCTGGTTCTAAGTGTCTGTATCAAGAGAAATTAACAAGAATTGGCAAATACTAGATTGACTCTTGTTTGAAATGTCTATTACCCATTTTGGTATTAAGGCTTGGCTCTACAGTTAAAAACACAAGTAAAAACTCTCTCTCCTCGCAAAGAAAGTAGCCCAAAGAAAGCAAACTGGCAGCTTTTGGTTTTTCAATCAGAATAAAGCCCACACTCAAATAACAAGGCAGACAAAACCCATGCTAATTAACGCCACATTTTGAAGAGGGGATGTGGGGCGTGGAGCGGTGCTACAAGATTTGAGAGGAGAGAGCAAGCTTGTGCCCTTAAGGCAGCTGAGGCCGTGGAGTGGGGAAGGTTGCACCCCAAAGCTGGGCCTCCAGGGGTGGACTGGAAACTTACACAGCCATCAATCACCTCCCAGGGCAGTAGGCGTGTAAGCCTAAGACGGCTCAAGGTCCTCAGAGAAATTCTTTTCAGCCCAGACTCAATGCTTCACACACACACACACACACACACACACACACACACACACACACACACGATACAGGGCAAACCATTCAAGAATTCCGTGAGGAAATAAACCTTTATTTCAAAAATAAACTTTAATGTTGTTCGAACTTTGGCCCTGACTCTGAGCCCAGGCTGAAAGTGCGAGAAAAGACTTGCAGACTTGCAGTATTCTAAAAGAAACTGCAGGAGACTCCAGCAGAATGTGACCAGATTCTTTTCCACTCCCTCACCCTCATATCATATGTGGATCCCCCTCTCACCAGCAGTCCTCCACCCCTGACCCCACCATCATGTTTTCCCTCCCTCCCTCCCTTGTTAGGATATGGCTGTAATTAGGAACATTCAAATATTTCATTCACTGGGTAATTTTATTCTAACATGCCTGCTTTGCTCAGGAGAAATCATACTAGGCCACTCCCTCATTATCCTACTTTTGACCTATCGACCATTCCTATCTCCCCACAAAATTCTAAAGCAGTAAGTATAAGTCATTCATCTCCCCAGGATGAGTTATGTCTGCCACACGATGACTTGTCTTCTATACATTTAATATTAAGACTATATTTAGGTAATGACTTTGTCTATCTCTACAACATTAATTTGGGAGTTGTTATACGGGTCAGGGTTTTGGATTAATGAAGGGAAAATATAAAATGGAATAACTAATGTTTCAGCTTTATCAAGGACTCAAATATAGTTAGACATGTGGTCAGCCTTCCCTCTGTCCTGGGAAGTTATGCAGCACAGCATAGTGGTGACGGTCAAATGTGGGCTTTGGAGATACACTGATCTGATTTCAAGTCCCCAGCTCCATTGCCAGCCATGTCTTGTGCAGATTATTTGAACTCTCTGTGCCTCATTTTTCTCATCCATAAAATGACGAAGGCCAATATCCAATTGATGTGCATGAGTATGGCTGTGCTGATATTCTGCAGGTGTCCATTCTGATCAGGGCCCATCCTGGTAGTTCAATATTTTTGACTACCACTCCTAAAAATGAGGGGCTTCCCTGGTGGCTCAGTTGGTAAAGAATCTGCCTGCAATGCAGGAGACCCAGGTTCAATCCCTAGGTTGGGAAGATCCTCTAGAGAAGGAAATTGGCAACCCACTCCAGTATTCTTGCTTGGGAAATCCCATGGACAGAGGAGCCTGACAGGCTATGAGGTCCATGGTGTCTCAAGGATCAGACATGACTTAGCAACTAAACCACCACCACCTAAAAATGGGGTGATCTTGATATTTAGTTTGTTGGATCAGATTGCATGAGATAATGTACATACAGTGCTTAACACTGTACTTGAGGCATAGGAGATACTCAGATGTTATTATCAGTATACACAATAGTTCCTTGGTTATAACCAGGAAGGGATAGTCTAAAAATATAATGTAATACAGGGATTTTTTTCAACAGCAATGTCTTCAATTTCTAATTCAATTCAATTTCAACTAACATTTCCAAGATACAGAAACATGAAATTTCAACCCAAATATAACATAGAAAGGCAATGAATCAGACAAGCTTCTCTGGTTTACTACTGATGGAGTTTATGGGATGGTCATGTATTTCATAGACTTGCCTCTATGATTACCTGTTTATACCTTTTGTGCCTGAGCTCACTAACAATCCAGTGGAAGCAGTATCAAGCTTGTAGTTCTTTGTGGTGCTGTTTCTAAACAGCTTTACCAGCCATTTCGAAATCCTCCATTGGCCAAAACTATACCTTCTACATACATGTCCTCAAGATCAAGAATCCATTAGCCCATGGAAGGGCTTCCCTGATAGCTCAGTTGGTAAAGAATCTGCCTGCAATGCAGGAGACCCCGGTTTGATTCCTGGGTTGGAAAGATCCCCTGGAGAAGGGAAAGGCTATCCATTCCAGTATTCTGGCCTGGAGAATTCCATGGACTGTATAGTTCATGGGGTCTCAAAGAGTTGGACACAACTGAGTGACTTTCACTTCACTTCAGCCCATGGAATCTCCAGCTACTTTAAATCTAGACAATGCTTTTTCATATTTTTAAAGAAGGAAGGGACTTTTTTTCTCTCTTCTCCATCCTAGGTCAACACAACCTCACATCCTTGCTTCAGAGTTTCTGTAGTTATACATATTGTTTTAATCAGGAATAGTCTAAATCTTGTCTCTTACCAAATTGCCTTTTAATTTGTCAAAGGCTTCCTGACATTCAGATGGCTCACTTTCATTATCAAGCCTTTCCTCAGCCAATAAATGAGTAAGGGATTTATTAGATGAAACTGGGTATGAACTTATGGAAATAACCAGTGCCAGCCCTCTTCTACTTCTTCTTTGTATGGGTTGATCCATTTCCCAATCATCTCAGCTAGATCTTAAATCAGTAGGAATCTGCTATTGCAAACTCTCTAATTCAGAGACATCACCTCAAGCAATCGAAATGAACATTTGCTCACCTTCTTAGTATGCCCGGTTCCTGGAGTTAGCTAGAGAGCGGTCTCCAAACATCCCGGATGAATTTCCATATTTACGTTAAAAATGGCTGTCTCATCACTGTATGCAATTGCAAGATCATTCATTCAAGACAACAAAGTATTGTCCAGCATTGAAATACACTTTCAATATCAGAGGGAAATAAAGTCCACTTTTAGTCACTACCAAAGCAAATCAAGTGAATACTGGCCTTATCCATTTTATGGATAAGGAAACTGAGGCACAGAGAGTTTAAATAACCTGTCCAAGAAACAATAGCAAAGTTGGTCTTGACCTTGTGCATCCTAGATTATTTGGTTGCAAGCAATAAAAAATCTAACTCAAAATCACTTAAACAATAAGGACATTTCAGTTCAGTTCAGTAGCTCAGTTGTGTCCCACTCTTTGCAACCCCATGAGATTATAAATATCCTTATAAGCAGAACGCCAGGCTGCCTCATCCATCACCAGCTCCCAGAGCTTGCTCAAACTCATGTCCATTGAGTCAGTGATGCCATCCAACCATCTCATCCTCTGTCATCCCCTTCTCCTCCTGCCTTCAATCTTTCCCAGCATCAGGATCTTTTATACTGAGTCAGTTCTTTGCATCAGGTGGCCAAAGTCTGGAGCTTCAGCTTCATTTTCAATCCTTCCAATGAATATTCAGGGTTGATTTCCTTTAGGATTGACTGGTTTGATCTTGCTGTCCAAGGGACTCTCAAGAGTCTTCTCCCACACCATAGTTCAGAAGCATCAGTTCTTCAGTGCTCAGCTTTCTTTATGGTCCAACTCACATCCATACATGACTACTGGAAAAGCCATAGCTTTGACTGTATGCACCTTTGTTGGCAAAGTAATATCTCTGCTTTGTAATATGCTGTCTAGGTTTGTCATAGCTTTTCTTCCAAGGAGCAAGCATCTTTTAATGTCATGGCTGCAGTCACCATCTGCAGTGTGTTTTTAGCCAAAGAAAATAAAGTCTCTCACTGTTTTCCTTGTTTCCCCACCTATTTGCCGTGAAGTGATGGGACCAGATGCCATGATCTTAGTTTTTTGAATGCTGAGTTTTAAACCAGCTTTTCACTCTCCTCTTTCACTTGTGGAAGCTTCCTGATAGGGATAAGGACATTTATAATCTTATAAAACAAGAAATCCAGATAAAGGCCAGGCTTGTTTCAGTCGTGTCTGACTCTTTGCCACCCTATGGACTGTGGCCTGCCAGAATCCTCTGTCCATGGGATTCTCCAGGCAAGAATACTGAAGTGGGTTCCCACGCCCTCCTCCAGGGGTTCATCCCAGCCCAGGGATCAAATCTGCATCTCTTATGTCTCCTGCATTGGCTGGCGGATTCTTTACATCAGCGCCACCTGGGAAGCCCATGGATTTCTACTTCTATAAGTTTTGTGAGTTTTTGCCTCATGTATTTTGAAGCTCTCTTGTTAAGTGCATACAAATTTAGAATTAATATATCTTCTTGAAAATTGATACCTTTATCTTTATGCAGTGTCCCTTTTTGTCTCTGAAAATATTCACTGCTCTGCACTCATCTTGGTCTGAAATTAATACAGTTAGTCCAGCTTTCTTTTGATCATATCTGCATGGCATATCTTTCTCCCATTTTGCTTATAATCTATTTCTTCATATTTAAAGTGAAGACAGCATAGTTGGATCTTTTTAATCTAATCTGACAATCTCTGTCTTTTAACTGGTGGGTTTAGTTCATTCATATTTAACATGATTATTGGTATATTTGCAATAAAACCTGTCATCTTGCTATTTCAATTGTCTTTACTTTTTCCTTTTTTCTCTTGGGTTAATTGACCATTTTAAAATGATTTTTATTGTAGTAAAATATATATTATAACATAATATATGTGATTTTAACAATTCAGTGGCATTAATTACATCCATCATATGTTTTCAAAACTTTTTCATCACCTAAAACAAAAGCTTTTTAACCATTAAGCAATACATTTTCATTTCTGCCTTCCCAAAGCCCCAGGTAATCACTAATCTACTTTCTGTCTATATGATTTTGCCAATTCTAGATATTTCAGATAAGTGGAATCAGAAAATACTTGTCTTTTGTGTCTGAATATTTTTCATTTAGCATAATGTTTTCAAATTTCATTCATGTTGCAGCATGTATCAGAACTTGATTCTTTTACGGGTTGAATAATATTCCATTGCATTATATATCACATTGTGCTTGCCAGTTAATCTGTTAATGGACATTGGGTTGTTTCCACCTTTTAACTATTGTGAATAGGCATAAAAATATATATTTGATACATTTTTTTCCATTCTTTTAGGTGGTGGCTCAGATGGTAAAGAAATCTGCCTGCAATGCAGAATACCCGGGTTCAGTCCCTGGGTTGGGAAGATCCCCTGTAGAAGGAAATGGTAACCCACTCCAATATTCTTGCCTGGAGAATCCCATGGACAGAAGAACCTGGCGGGCTACAGTCCATGGGGTCGCAAAAAGTCAGACACAACTGAGTGGCTAATACAGTAAGGTATATCACTGGGTCATGTGGCAACGCTATATTTACCCTTTTAGAGGATCTACAAGACTGTTTTCCACAGAAACTACATCATTTCAAATTCCCACCAGCAATGTATGATGGTCCAATTTCTCCACATCCTTGCCAACACATGTCATTTTCTGTTTTTTTTTCCCCCCCTCTGTTATAGCCAATCTGGTAGATGTGAGGTGGTATCTCATCATGGTTTTGATTTGCGGAATCAGCGAACTAAAATGGACTGGAATGGGTGAATTTAACTCAGATGACCATTATATCTACTACTGCGGGCAGAAATCCCTCAGAAGAAATGGAGTAGCCATCATGGTCAACAAAAGAGTCCGAAATGCAGTACTTGGATGCAGTCTCAAAAATGACAGAATGGTCTCTGTTTGTCTCCAAGGCAAACCATTCAATATCACAGTTATCCAAGTCTATGCCCCAACCAGTAACGCTGAAGAAGCTGAAGTTGAACGGTTTTATGAAGACCTACAAGACCTTTTAGAACACCCAAAAAAGATGTCCTTTTCATTATAGGGGACTGGAATGCAAAAGTAGGAAGTCAAGAAACACCTGGAGTCACAGGCAAATTTGGCCTTGGAATGTGGAATGAAGCAGGGCAAAGACTAATAGAGTTTTGCCAAGAAAATGCACTGGTCATAGCAAACACCCTCTTCCAACAACACAAGAGAAGACTGTACACATGGACATCACCAGATGGTCAATACCGAAATCAGATTGATTATATTCTTTGCAGCCAAAGATGGAGAGCTCTATGCAGTCAACAAAAACAAGACCAGGAGCTGACTGTGGCTCAGATCATGAACTCCTTATTACCAAATTCAGACTCAAATGGAAGAAAGTAGGGAAAACCGCTAGACCATTCAGGTATGACCTAAATCAAATCCCTTATGATTATACAGTGGAAGTGAGAAGTAGATTTAAGGGCCTAGATCTGATAGATAGAGTGCCTGATGAACTATGGAATGAAGTTTGTGACATTGTACAGGAGACAGGGATCAAGACCATCCCCATGGAAAAGAAATGCAAAAAAGCAACATGGCTGTCTGGGGAAGCCTTACAAATAGCTGTGAAAAGAAGAGAGTTGAAAAGCAAAGGAGAAAAGGAAAGCTATAAGCATCTGAATGCAGAGTTCCAAAGAATAGCAAGAAGAGATAAGAAAGCCTTCTTCAGCGATCAATGCAAAGAAATAGAGGAAAACAGAAAGGGAAAGACTAGAGATCTCTTCAAGAAAATTAGAGATACCAAGGGAACATTTCATGCAAAGATGGGCTCGATAAAGGACAGAAATGGTATGGACCTAACAGAAGCAGAAGATATTAAGAAGAGGTGGCAAGAATACATGGAAGAACTGTACAAAAAAGATCTTCACGACCCAGATACTCATGATGATGTGATCACTCATCTAGAGCCAGACATCTTGGAATGTGAAGTCAAGTGGGCCTTAGAAAGTATCACTATGAACAAAGCTAGTGGAGGTGATGGAATTCCAGTTGAGCTGTTTCAAATCCTGAAAGATGATGCTGTGAAAGTGCTGCACTCAATATGCCAGCAAATTTGGAAAACTCAGCAGTGGCCACAGGACTGGAAAAGGTCAGTTTTCATTCCAATGCCAAAGAATGCCCAAACTACTGCACAATTGCATTCATCTCACACGCTAGTAAAGTAATGCTCAAAATTCTCCAAGCCAGGCTTCAGCAATACGTGAACCGTGAACTCCCTGATGTTCAACCTGGTTTTAAAAAAGGCAGAGGAACCAGAAATCAAATTGCCAACATCTGCTGGATCATGGAAAAAGCAAGAGAGTTCCAGAAAAACATCTACTTCTACTTTATTGACTATGCCAAAGCCTTTGACTGTGTGGATCACAATAAACTGTGGACAATTCTGAGAGAGATGGGAATACCAGACCACCTCAACTGCCTCTTGAGAAATCTGTATACAGGTCAGGAAGCAACAGTTAGAACTGGACATGGAACAACAGACTGGTTCCAAATAGGAAAAGGAGTACGTCAAGGCTGTATATTGTCACCCTGCTTATTTAACTTATATGCAGAGTACATCATGAGAAACACTGGACTGGAAGGAACACAAGCTGGAATCAAGATTGCCGGGAGAAATATCAATCACCTCAGATATGCAGATGACACCACCCTTATGGCAGAAAGTGAAGAGGAACTAAAAAGCCTCTTGATGAAAGTGTAAGAGGAGAGTGAAAAAGTTGGCTTAAAACTCAACATTCAGAAAACGAAGATCATGGCATCTGGTCCCATCACTTCATGGCAAATAGATGGGGAAACAGTGGAAACAGTGGCAGACTTTATTTTTCTGGGCTCCAAAATGACTGCAGATGGTGACTGCAGCCATGAAATAAAAAGACGCTTACTCCTTGGAAGAAAAGTTATGACCAACCTAGATAGCATATTAAAAAGCAGAGACATTACTTTGCTGACTAAGGTCCGTCTAGTGAATGCTATGGTTTTTCCTGTGGTCATGTATGGATGTGAGAGTTGGACTGTGAAGAAGGCTGAGCGCCGAAGAATTGATGCTTTGAACTGTGGTGTTGGAGAAGACTCTTGAGAGTCCCTTGGACTGCAAGGAGATCCAACCAGTCCATTTCTGAAGGAGATCAGCCCTGGGATTTCTTTGGAAGGAATGATGCTGAAGCTGAAACTCCAGTACTTTGGCCACCTCATGTGAAGAGCTGACTCATTGGAAAAGACTCTGATGCTGGGAGGGATTGGGGGCAGGAGGAGAAGGGGATGACAGAGAATGAGATGGCTGGATGGCATCACGGACTCACTGAATGTGAGTCTGAGTGAACTCCGGGAGTTGGTGATGGACAGGGAGGCCTGGCGTGCCGCGATTCATGGGGTTGCAAAGAGTCGGACACGACTGAGCGACTGAACTGAACTAATGACTAATGATGTTGAACATCTTTTCATGTAATTACTAGCCATTTGTATGTCTTCTTTGTGGGTAATGTCTTTTTGAATGCTTTGCCTATTTCTAAGAGGATCTTTTTACTGTCACATTGTAGGAGTTCTTTATATACTCTGTACATTAAACTCTTATCAGATATGAAATATCAGACATAAGATTTGCAAAAATTTTCTCCCATTCTATAGGTTATCTTCCTTCTTTTTTAATAATGTCATTTAATGCACAAAAAAATTAATTTTGGTGAAGTCTAATTTATCTATTTTTTTGTTACCAGTGTTTTTTATGTTATGTCTAAGAATGCATTGCCAAATCTAAAGTCATGAAGATTGACGACTATGCTTTCTTCCAAGAAGTGTATGGCTTTAGAATTTATATTTATGTCTTAGATCCATTGTGAGTTAATTTTTGTATATGGTATGAAGTAGGGGTTCAAACTTCATTCTTTTGCACATGAATATCCAGTTTTCCCATCACCGTCTATTAAAGAGAGTCTTCTTTTGCCATTGAATGGTCTTGACACCCTTGTTGAAAATGAATTGACCATATATGTATGAGTTTATATCTGGACTCTCAATTCTATTCCGTTTGTCTATATGTCTACCCTTATGCAAGGACTCCATTGATTTAATTACTATAGCTTTGTTGAAAGTTTTGAAATCAGTAAGTGTGAGTCCTCCAACTTTATTCCTTTTTTAAAAAATTGCTTTGGCTGTTTGGAGTCCATTACAATTCCATATGAATTTGAAGATTGGCTTTTCCATTTTTATTTTTTTAAAAATGTCATTGGAATTTTGATAGAGATTGCATTCAAACTGTAGATTGCTTTGGGTAATATTGGCATCTTAATATCAAGTCTTCCAATCCATGAACATGGGACATGTTTCCATTTATTTGGAAAAGATATGAAAAGAGTGAAAGGAAGGGAGGAGGAAATTTAAAAGACTGCTATTGATGATGATGATGATGATATCTTTGGGATTTAAATATATGAAGAAAGTTAAAATGCATAACAATAGCTTGCAAGTCAGGAGAGGTGGTGCATAGAATTAAAGTGTTCTAAGTCTTACCATTGAAATAATGAATATATGAAAAAGTTCTCAACCTCATTAGGAACCAGGAAATGCAAATGTAAACCTCAATGTGATACAGCTACATGTCCACCAGAATAGCTAAAATAAAAAAGACTGACACTGTCTAGTGGGTAAAGATGTGGAAGTAGTGGAATTCTCACATGCTGTTCATGGTATATTGAGAAAGTCACATATATAAAAGGTCACAGTGTGTTGAATCAAAGACATGTGCAAGAAGAGTTATGAGAAGCTTTTACATAATATTTACAAAATGGTTAATATTATGTAAAAGCTCACCAACAGTAAAATGAATAAGTAATTTATGGCAACAATAAATGCTCACCAATAGTAAAATGCTTGTTTCTATGGAATAGAATGCTCACCAACAGTAAAATGAGTAAGTAACTTATGGCATATTCATACAATGGAACACTTTAGAGCTACAATGTCCAATACAATGGCCACTAGCCACGTGTGGCTTCTTAAATTTGAAATATTAAAAATAAAATTTAAAACCCAGTTCATTAGCAACATTAGCTACATTTCCAGCGTTACATAGTCTCATGTGGCTAATGTCTACCAAATTGTACAGTATAGCAATAGAACATTTCCATCACTGCAATGTATTAAAGGACAGCATGGCTAGAAAGCAAGATTCGGCTACCTATTTATATAAAGGGCCTAATAGTAAATAATTTCGATGTTGCAGGCCATGTGGTCTGTGTCATGACTACTCAACCCAACTACTCAACTCAAAAGTCACAACTACTTTTGCCATTATAGCGTGAATGCATCTATAGACAATATATTAATGAATGGGAGTGACTATGTTCTAATAAAACTTTATTTATGGACACAAAAAGTGTATTTCACAATATATTTCTCTTCTTGCAACTTCCCAACCATTTAAAAGTGTAAAAATCGTCCTTAATTCAAAGAGCATACAAAAAAGCAACAGCAGGCCAGATTTGGTCTGTGGATCACAGGTCATATCCCTGCTATAGAGCAATATAAATGAATAAACTGTAGCAACAAATCACAATATGGACAAATCTCATAAATAAAATTCTGAGCAGAAGCAACCTACATTAGTTTCCTATTGCTGCCATTACAAATGATCACTGATCTGAAGCTGAAGCTCCAATACTTTGGCCACCTGATACAAAGAGCTGACTCATTGGAAAAGACCCTGATGCTGAAAAAGACTGAGGGCAAGAGAAGAAAGGGGCGACAGAGGATGAGGTGGTTGGATGTCATCATAGATTCAATGGACATGAGTTTGAGAAAACTCTAGGAGATAGTAAAGGACAGGGAAGCCTGGCATGCTGCAGTCCATGGGGTTGCAAAGAGTTGGACATGACTGAGCAACTGAACAACAACAACAAATTTTAATAAAAGCTTGTTATCTTTTAGTTCTGAAGGTCAGAAGTCCAACACAGGTCTCACTGGGCTGAAATCAAGATGGTGGCAAGACTCTGTTTATTCTGGAATCTCTGGGAAAGAATACATTCCCTTGATTTTTTTTTCAGCTCCTAGAACCTTCCTGCATCCCTTGACTTGAAGTCCCCTTCCTCCATCTCCAAAGTCAATAATGTACTGAGTCCTTCTCATGGTGCCACCTCTCTGGTTCTCCTTTTGCCTCTCCCTTTCACCTTTAAGGGCTGTTAGCAATTACATTGAGCCCACCCAGATATCCAGATAACATCGCTTTCTTAAGGTCAGATGATTAACAATCTTAATTCCATCTGCTACCTCAATTTGCCTTTTTAAAAAAGCTTTTTAAACAATATTTGTTTTTTTATTTGTGACTGTGTTGAGTCTTAGTTGCAGCATACAGGATCTTCATTGCAGCATGCAGGATCTTTTGTTGCAGCAGGTGGGCTTTTCTCTAGTTGTGGCTCAGGCCCCCTAGTTGTGGCACATGGGCTCAGTAGTTGCAGTATGTGGGCTTAGTTGCCTCACAGCATGTGGGATCTTAGTTACCTGAGCAGGGATCAAACCTGTGACCCTCACACTAGAAGGCAGATGCTTAACCACTGGACCACCAGGGAAGTCCCCTGAATTTGCCTTTGCTGTGTGACCAAACTTTGTCATGAGTTTCACAGATTAGAATGTGGATATATGTAAGTGGCCAGACCTAGAATTACATGTCCAGTAGAATTCCATGTAGATAATTTTGAAAATAACAGGGAGGGAACACAGCCTCGCCCTTTAACAGAAAATTGGATTAAAGATTTACTGGGCATGCCTATCAGAACAAGATCCAGTTTCCCCCTCAGTCAGTCTCTCCCATCAGGAAGCTTCCATAAGCCTCTTATCCTTCTCTGTCAGAGGGCAGACAGACCAAAAACCACAATCACAGAAAACTAACCAATCTGATCACATCTGTGGTCCATGAAACTGTGAGTCATGCCGTGAAGGGCCACCTAAGACAGACGGGTCATGGTGGAGAGGTCTGACAAAATGTGGTCCACTGGAGAAGGGAATGGCAAACCACCTCAGTATTCTTGCCTTGAGAATCCCATGAACAGTATGAAAAGGCAAAAAGATAAGCCACTGAAAGATGAACTCCCCAGGTCGGTAGGTGCCGAATATGCTACTAGAGATCAGTGGAGGACTAACTCCAGAAAGAATGAAGAGATGGAGCAAAAGCAAAAAAAAAAAAAAACAACAACACCCAGTAGTGGATGTGACTGGTGATGGAAGTAAAGTCAGATGCTATAAAGAGCAATATTGCACAGGAACCTGGAATGTTAGATCCATGATTCTAGGCAAATTAGAAGTGGTTAAACAGGAGATGGCAAGAGTGAACATCGAAATTTTAATAATCAGCAAACTCAAATGGACTGGAATGGGTGAATTTAACTCAGATGACCATTATATCTACTACTGTGGGCAAGAATCCCTTAGAAGAAATGGAGTAGCCATCGTAGTCAACAAGAGAGTCCAAAATGCAGTACTTGGATACAATCTCAAAAACAACAGAATGATCTCTGTTTGTTTCCAAGGCAAGCCATTCAATATCACAGTAATCCAAGCCTATGCCCTGACCAATAATGCTGAAGAAGCTGAAGTAGAACAGTTCTATGAGCACCTACAAGACCTTTTAGAACTAACACCCAAAAAAGATGTTCTTTTCATTATAGGGGACTGGAATGCAAAAGTAGAAAGTCAAGAGATACCTGGAATAACAGGCAAATTTGACCTTGGAGTCCAGAATGAAGCAGGGCAAAGACTAACAGAGTTTTGCCAAGAGAACGCACTGGTCATAGCAATCCTCTTCTAACAAAACAAGAGAAGACTCTACGTATGGACATCACCAGATGGTCAATACTGAAATCAACTTGATTATATTTTTTGCAGCCAAAGATGGAGAAGCCCTATACAGTCAGCAAAAACAAGACCAGGAGTTGACTGTGGCTCAGATCATGAACTCCTTGTTGCCAAATTCAGACTTAAAATGAAGAAAGTAGGGAAAACCACTAGACAATTCAGGCATGACCTAAATCAAATCCCTTATGACTATACAGTGGAAGTGAGAAATAGATTCAAGGGACTAGATCTGATAGAGTGCCTGATGAACTGTGGACAGAGGTTGGTGACATTGTACAGGAGACAGGGATCAAGACCACCCCCAAGAAAAAGAAATGCAAGAAGGCAAAGTGGTTGCCTGAGGAGGCCTTAAAAACAGCTATGAAAAGAAGAGAAGTGAAAGGCAAAGGAGAAAAGGAAAGACACCCATTTGAATGCAGAGTTCCAAAAAATAACAAGGAGAGATAAGAAAGCCTTCCCCAGTGATCAATGCAAAGGAATAGAGGCAAACAATAGAATGGGAAAGACTAGAGATCTCTTCAAGAAAATTAGAGAGACCAATGGAACTTTTCATGCAAAGATGGTCACAATAAGGGACAGAAATGGTATGGACTTAACAGAAGCAGAAGATATTAAGAAGAGGTGGTAAGAGTACACAGAAGAACTATACAAAAAAGATCTTAACGACCCAGATAATTACGATGGTGTGATCACTCACCTAGAGCCAGACATCCTTAAATGCGAAGTCGAGTGGGCCTTAGGAAGCATCTCTATGAACAAAGCTAGTGGAGGTGATGGAATTCCAGGTGAGCTATTTCAAATCCTAAAAGATGATGTTGTGAAAGTGCTGCACTCAATATGTCAGGAAATTTGGAAAACTCAGCAGTGGCCACAGGACTGGAAAAGGCCAGTTTTCTTTCCAATCCCAAAGAAATGCAATACCAAAGAATGCTCAAACTACCACACAATTGCGCTCATCTCACATGCTAACAAAGTAATGCTCAACATTCTCCAAGCCAAGCTTCAATAGTACGTGAACTGTGAACTTCCAGATGTTCAAGCTGGTTTTAGAAAAGGCAGAGGAACCAGAGATCAAATTGCCAACATCTGTTGGATCATTGAAAAAGCAAGAGAGTTCCAGGAAAACATCTACTTCTGCTTCATTGACTATGCCAAAGCCTTTGACGGTGTGGATCAGAACAAACTGCAGAAAATACTTCAAGAGATGGGGATACCAGACCCCCTGATCTGCCTCCTGAGGAATCTGTATGCAGGTCAAGAAGCAACAGTTAGAACTGGACATGCAACAACAGACTGGTTCCAAATAGGAAAAGGAGTACGTCAAGGCTGTATATTGTCACCCTGCTTATTTTAACTTATATGCAGGATACATAATGAGAAACTCTGGACTGGATGTAGCACAAGCTGGAATCAAGATTGCCAGGAGAAATATCAATCACCTCAGATATGCAGATGACACCACCCTTATGGCAGAAAGTGAAGACGAACTAGAGCCTCTTGAGGAAAGTGTAAGAGGAGAGTGAAAAAGTTGGCTTAAAGCTCAACATTCAGAAAACCAAGTTCATGGCATCCGGTTCCATCACTTCATGGCAAATAGAAGGGGAAACAGTGGAAACAGTGGCAGACTTTATTTTTCGGGGCTCCAAAATGACTGCAGATGGTGACTGCAGCCATGAAATAAAAAGACGCTTACTCCTTGGAAGAAAAGTTATGACCAACCTAGACAACATATTAAAAAGCAGAGACATTACTTTGACAACAAAGGTCCATCTAGTCAAGGCTATGGTTTTTCTAGTAGGCATATATGGATGTGAGAGTTGGATTATAAAGAAAGCTGAGCACTGAAGAATTGATGCTTTTGAACTGTGGTGCTGGAGAAGACTCTTGAGAGTCCCTTGGACTGCAAGGAGATCCAACCAGTCCATCCTAAAGGAAATTAATCCTGAATATTCGTTGGAAAGACTGATGCTGATGCTAAAGCTCCAATACTTTGGCCACCTGATGCAAAGAACTGACTCATTGGCAAAGACCCTGATACTGAGAAAGATTGAAGGCGGGAGAAGGGGCACAGAGGATGAGATGGTTGGATGGCATCACCGACTCAATGGACAGGAGTTTGAGTAAACTCTGGGAGTTGGTGATGGACAGGGAGGCCTGGCATGCTGCAGTCCTTGGGGTTGCAACTGAACTGACTGAATTTTGAAAAAGAGAAAAAATTTTGCTATAATCTTTAAGAATGCTCTCTACCATTAGTAGTAAGACTCTAAAGAAAAACAAAGAAGTGATTACCACAAAATTTAGATAATTGCCACAACAGTTGTTAGTGTGAGGTAAGGGGGAAGGTGAAGTGATTGAGAAAGGACACAGGGGAAGCAACTGACTAGTGCCGATCTTCTATTTCTTGACTTGTGGGGTGATTTACAAAGGTCTTTCCTTTATGAACATTCATCAAGTTTGATGGTCATCTTATGTGCATTGCTTTCCACAATAAGAAAAAAGTTTAAAAAACAAAAGAAAGAAAGAAAAGTACTCCAAGGGGACTTCTCTGGTGGTCCAGTGATTAATACTCCACACTTCCACTGTAGGGAGTGAGGGTTAGATCCCTGGTCAAGGAAGTAAGTTCCCACATGCCACAAGGTACAGCCAAAAATTAAAAAATACTCCAAATTCAAAATCACTACACACTGGTGGTGGAAGAGTGCATGATCAAACACTGTTTACATAAATGAAACTTGTAATCAGCCTTTTAGTGATTCAAAATGCAGTGTTAATGGGCTTCCAGGGTCCAAATGGTATTTGAATAAGATCTCCAGTAAGAGGTGGATGAAAAATAAAAGTGGAATCTAGTAGAAATAGACATAATATGTGAAAAATAAAAGCATTAAAAAAATAAAGACCAAGTCCTCTAATTAATACCCTAGAGAAATCAGAGAAAATACTGCACCCATGCTCTAAAAGAGTAACATAGAATAAAAAGAGTTTGTAGAAACTAAAATAGAAGACATAAGACTAAAAACAAACAGCAAGTCTTAATGGAAAGTTTGCAACTAAAGCTGCAGAAATATCTCATAAGCATCAAAAATGAGGACAATCAGGAGGATAATAGAAGAGAAAAGATAAGAAAATTTTATGATCAATCCAGAAAATCCAGTCTGCAGGTCTAAGAATGATGTTCTTGGCTCTGTGAAATGTAGTTCAGTTCAGTTCAGTTGCTCAGTCGTATCCAACTCTTTGTGACCCTATGAATTGCAGCACGTCAGGCCTCCCTGTCCATCACCAACTCCCGGAGTTCACTAAAACTCATGTCCATCGAGTGGGTGATGCCATCCAGCCATCTCATCCTCTGTCGTCCCCTTCTCCTCCTGCCCTCAATCCCTCCCAGCATCAGAGTCTTTTCCAATGAGTCAACTCTTCGCATGAGGTGGCCAAAGTACTGGAGTTTCAGCTTTGGCATCATTCCTTCCAAAGAACACCCAGGACTGATCTCCTTTAGAATGGACTGGTTGGATCTCCTTGCAGTCCAAGGGACTCTTAAGAATCTTCTCCAACACCACAGTTCAAAAGCATCAATTCTTTGAAGCACAGCCATCTTTATGGTTCCACTCTCACATTCAACATGACCAAAGGAAAAACCATAACTTTGACTAAATGGACCTTAGTTGGCAAAGTAATGTCTCTGCTTTTTAACATGCTGTCTAGGTTTGTCATAGCTTTCCTTCCAAAGAGCAGGTGTCTTTTAATTTCATAGCTGCAATCACCATCCACAGTGATTTTAGAGCCTAAGAAAATAAAGTTTGTCACTGTTTGTTTCTGTCATCTATTTGCCATGAAGTGATGGGACCAGATGCAATGGTCTTTGTTTTCTGAATGTTGAGTTTTCAGCCAGCTTTTTCACTCTCCTCTTTCAAGTTCATAAAGAGACTTTTTAGTTCCTCCTTGCTTTCTGCCTTTAGGATGGTATCATCTGCATAATCTGACATTCTTGGTATTTCTCCCAGCAATCTTGATTCCAGCTTGTGATTCATCCAGCCTGGCATTTCGCATGGTGTACTCTGCAGATACGTTAAATAAGCAGGGTGACAATATACAGCCTTGAGGTAGTGTATTCCCAATTTTGAACCATTCCGTTGTTGCATGTACAGTTATAACTATTGCTTCTTGACCTGCATACAGGTTCCTCAGGAGGCAGGTAAGATAGTGTGGTGTTCCCATCTCTTTAAGAATTTTCTACAGTTTGTTGTGATCTACACAGTCAAAGGCTTTAGCGTTGTCCATGCAGCAGAAGTAGATGTTTTTCTGAAGTTCTCTTGCTTTCACTATGATCCAACTGATGTTGGCAATTTCATCTCTGATTCATGTCTTTTCTAAATCCAGCTTGTACATCTGGAAGTTCTTGGTTCATGTACTTTTTAAAAAAATTTTTTTTTAATTTTTTCTTTATTTTACTTTACAATACTGTATTGGTTTTGCTATACATGGTTCATGTACTTTTGAAGGCTAAATTGAAGGATTTTGAGTATTACCTTGCTAGCATATGGAATGAGTGCAACTGTATTATAGTTTGAACATTCTTCGGCATTGCCCTTCTTTGAGATTGGAATGAAAACTGACCTTTCCCAATCCTTTGGCTACTGCTGAGTTTTGCAAATTTGCTGGCATACTGAGTGCAGTGTTAGCACTTTAACAGCATTATCTTTTAGGATTTGAAATAGTTCAGATGGAATTCCATTACCTCCACTAGCTTTGTTTGTAGAAACGCTTCCCAAGACCCATTTGACTTCACACTCCAGAATGTCTGGCTCTAGGTGAGTGACCACACCATTGTGGTTATCTGGTTCATCAAGACGTTTTTTCGTACAGTTCTGTGTATTCTTGCTGCTGCTGCTAAGTCACTTCAGTCGTGTCCAACTCTGTGCGACCTCATAGATGGCAGCCCACCTGGCTCCTCTGTCCCTGGGATTCTCCAGGCAAGAATACTGGAGTGGGTTGCCATTTCCTTCTCCAATGCATGCATGCATGCTAAGTTGCTTCAGTTGTGTCCGACTCTGTGCGACCCCATGGACAGCACCCCACCAGGCTCCTCTGTCCACGGGGTTCTCCAGGCAAGAGTACTGGAGTGGGTTGCCATTTCCTTCTCCAATATTCTTGCTACTTTTTTCTAAATATCTTCTGCTTCTGTTAGGTCTTTGCTGTTTCTGCCCTTTATTTTGTGCCCATATTTGCATGAAATGGTTCCTTTGTATCTCTAAGTTTCTTGAAGAGATCTCTAGTCTTTACCATTCTATTGTTTTCCTCCATTTCTTTGCACTGTACACTTAAGAAGGCTTTATTATCTCTTCTTGCCAGTCTTTGAAACTCTGCACTCAGTGGGGGTATATCTTTCCCTTTCTCCTTTGCCTTTCATTTCTCTTCTTTTCCCAGCTCTTTGGAAGGCCTCCTCAGACAACCATTTTGCCTTCTTGCACATCTTTTTCTTGGGGATGATTTTGGTGACCGTGTCCTGTATGATGTTACTAACCTCTGTCCATACTTCTTCAGGCACTCTGTCAGTTCTAATCCCTTGAATCTATTTGTTACTTCCACAGTATGATCATAAGGGATTTGATTTAGGTCATACCTGAGTGGCCCAGGAGTTTTCCCACGTTCCTCAGTTTAAGTCTGAATTTTGCAATAAGGAGCTCATTATCTAAGCCACAAACAGCTACAGGTCTTGTTTTTGCTGACTGTATAGAATTTATCCATCTTCAGCTTCAAAGAATATATTCAGTCTGATTTCAGTATTGACCAACTGGTGATGTCTATGTGTAGTCATCTCCTGCATTGCTGGAAGAAGGTGTTTGCTATGACCAGTACATTCTCTTGGCAAAACTCTGTTAGCCTTTGACCTGCTTTTGTACTCCAAGGCCAAACTTAACTGTTACCCAGGTATCTCTTGACTGCCTACTTTTGTATTCCCGTCCCTTATGATGAAAAGGACAACTTTTTTTTGGTGTTAGTTCTAGAAAGTCTTGTAGGTCTTCATAGAACCATTGAACTTCAGCTTCTTTGGCCTCAGTGGTTGGGGCATAGACTTGGATTATTGTGGTATTGAATGATTTGCCTTGGAAATGAACAGAGATCATTCTGTCCTTTTTGAGACTGCACCCAAGAACTGCATTTCAGACTCTTTTGTTGACTATTAGGGCTTCTCCATTTCTTAAGGAATTCTTGGCCACGGTAGTAGATATAATGGTCATCTGAATTAAAATAGGCCATTCCTGTTCATTTTAGTTCACTGATTCCTAAAATGTCGATGTTCACTCTTACCGTCTCCTGCTTGAACACTTCCAATTTACCTTGATTCATGGACCTAACATTCCAGTTTTCTCTGCAATATTGTTCTTTATAGCATCAGACTTTATTTTACCACCACACACATCCATAACTGGGCATGTTTTCTGCTTTGGATAAGTTTCTTTATTCTTTCTGGGGCTATTTCTCTGCTCTTACCCGTTAGCATATTGGACACCTGCTGATCTGGGGGACTCATCTTTCACTGTCTTATCTTTTGCCTTTTCACACTGTTCATGGGGCTCCCAAGATAAGAATGCTGAAGTATTTTGCCATTCCCTTCTCGAGTGGACAATGTTTTGTCAAAACTCTCCACCATGACCCATCCTTGCTGGGTGGCACTGCACAGCATGGCTCATAGTTTTATTGAGTTATAGAAGGCTGTGATCCACATGGTCATTTTGGTTAGATTTTTGTGATTGTGGTTTTTATTCTGTAAGACATTGGATTGCAGTTCTCGCTTCTACTGTATGCTCTCTAATGTCTGGGGATAAGAGGCTTGTGCAAGCTTCATGACACAAGGGACTGGATGTGGGGAAAACTAGGTCTTGCTCTTCTGGGCAGGGCCATGTTCAGTAAATTTTTAATCCAATTTTCTGCTGCTCAGTGGGGCTGTGCTGCCTCTCTGTAGTTTGGCCTGAGGTGGCCCAGTCCTGGAATCTGCAGTCTCTGTGGTATAGAGTTGCACATGCATGTTGGGGAGGGTCCTAGGGCAGGTCAGATGTGGGAAAAGAAACAAGATAATTGGCCAAACATAAACAAAGACCCAGAAGGACTGCCCTACATAAATGACTTAACTGTCTCTTTACTGCACTCATCCTTATTAGGATGGATGCCCACACCCTTTCTCTCCAAGCATGTGTCTTTGCCTTGCTCTGTCTTAACTAAACAAACTGTTTCTCTGTGTGCTCTCCTACTTGTTATGCTGTGTCTCTAATAATAAACTCTGGACCTCTTTTTACAGTTTTTGCCTCTTTGAGGAATACATTTTTCAATGGGGCAAGAGCCAGGGAAAGTTTGCTTCTAGCCTCTAGCTCTTTTTGCTCTAGTGGCTAAGATTCCTGGTTTTCATTCTGGCTACCTAGGTTCAATTCCGGGGCAGGGAACTAAGATCTCACTTTAAGCTACAGCTCACTACTGCCTCTCTGAGATCACTTAGATTGGGAGAATCAATATTGTCAGAATGACTATACTACCCAATGCAATCTAGTGATACAATTGAATCCCTATCAAATTACCAATGCTATTTTTCACAGAACTAGAAGTAAAAAAAATCTCAAAGTTTTGTATGGAGAAACAAAAGACCATGAATAGCCAAAGCAATCCTGAGAGAGAAAAATGGAGCTGGAAGAATTAGGCTTCCAGACTTCAGACTATACTACAAAGGTACAATCATCAAAACAGTTCGGCACTGGCATAAAAACAGAAATATTGATCAATGGAACAGGATAGAGGGTCCAGAAATAAACCCATGCACCTATGGGCAATTAATCTATGACAAAGGAGGAAAGAATATACAAATGAGAAAAGACAGTCTCTGCAATAAGTGGTGCTGGAAAAACAGCTGTACAGAAAAGAATGAAATTAGAACTTTCTCTAGCATTGTACACAAAAATAAAGTAAAAATGGACTAAGACTTAAAAGTAACACCAGACGCTATAAAACTCATATGCAGAACACTCTTTCACATAAATCACAGAAATATGTTTTTGCATCCACAACCTAGAAGAATGAAAATAAAAACACAAATAAGCAAGTGGGACCTAATTAAACTTAAAAGCTTATGCACAGCAAAGGAAACTATAAACAAGATGAAAAGACAACCCTCAGAATGGGAGAATATATTTGAAAATGACATGACTGACAAGGGTTTACTTTCCAACATACAAACATTTCATGCAGTTCATTTTTTATATACATATATGTGTGTGTATATATATATATACAAAGAGCTGACCCATTGCAAAAGACCCTGATGCTGGGAAAGATTGAAGGCAGGAGGAGAACTGGGTGACAGAGGATCAGATGTTTGGATGATATCACTGACTCAATGGACATGAGTCTAAGCAAGGTCTGGTGATGGTGAAGGACAGGAAGCCTGGCGTGCTGCAGTCCATGGATGGCAAAAGGTCAGACACAACTGAGTTACTGAACAACAATAAATTCTATTTATATAGAAGGATTATTTATATAATCCTGCAAGCCTAAAACATACTTGTCACCCCACTGTGCATCAATATCAAATGAATAAGCATAGCCTTCTGCTGACGTAGGTAGGGCTAGCTCCTACATTGCTGGCTATGGGGTCCTAGGTGTCTCAAAGTTCGTCTTGTCCTGCTGGTGAGTGTGGCTGTTTCTGGGGGCAGCTGGCTGACATGCCAAGGTATCTTGAGGCTGGTTTGTCCTGCCATTGACTGAGTTTGGGGTCCAGGGTGTCTTGGGGCTAGTGCCAGCTCACTCGTGGGTGGAGCTCTGTTTCTGTGCCTGGGTCTCTAGCTGCAGGGCCCTGGGGGTCCCAGAGATGGTTTCAGTCCACTGTTGGGTGGGGCCAGTTCCTGACATGGCTGGCTGTGGGGTCCTAGATGTCCCAAAGGGGGCTTCCACACACTGCAGTGTGGGGCCAGATTCCAGAGCTGCTTGGCTGAGAGCTCCAAAGTGTCCCAGACCTGGTGTCTCCTTGCTGGTACACTGTGCTGGGATCAGTGGCTCTTGGGGCTGGTGTGGGTCTGCTGGTGGGTGACCTGTTTCCTGGTATGGCAGGCTGCAGGGCTGGAGTTACCCCGGTTGCTGTTGTCTGCCTGCTGGTGTGTGGAGCTGGTTCTTGGGTTCTCTGGCTTCAGGGCCCTGGAGGGGTCCAAGAGTTCGTGTTTTGGGCCATCGGTGGCTGAGGCTGGGTCCAGGGCATACTAGGGCTGGTGCTTACCCACTGATGGGTAAAACTGGTCCTGGGGCTAGCGATGCCCTGCTGTGGGAAGGAACTAGGTCCCAGGGTCTCTGACTGCAGGATCCTGGAGTCCTGGGCTTAGTGCCTTCTCACTGGTGTATAGGGCCAGTGTGGTGTGTCGGGGCCTCTGATTGACAGGTCCAGCTCCAGGGAGTCTTAAGGCAGCCGGCTTGCTTGTGGGTGGGGCTGCATCTCTGCCTGGCTAGTAGTTTGTCCTGTCCTGGTATTATTGCCTACAGGCTGATGGGCAGGTCTGCACACTGGTGCTAGTAAGCTAGAGGGAGGATTCCAAAATGGCACTTGCCAGCACCAGTGTCCACGTGGTAGATGGAGCTCCGCAAATGGCTGCCTCCAGTGTCTGTGTCCCCAGGGTGAGTTCAGCTGCCTCTTGCCCCTCTGGGAGGCTCTCCAAGATCAGCAGCTGCCTCTGACCCCGGCTCCTTTCAAATTATTGCTTCAGCCCTGGGTCCTGGAGCATGTGAGATTTTGTATGCCCCCTTTCGGTACAGCGTCTGTCTACAATGTGGGAGACCTGGGTTCAGTCCCTGGGTCGGGAAGATCCCCTGGAGAAGGAAATGGCAATCCACTCCAGTACTATTGCCTGGAAAATCCCATGGACAGAGGAGCCTGGTAGGCTACAGTCCATGGGGTCACAAACAGTCAGACACGACTGAGTCACTTTCCTTTCCTTTAAGGGTGGAGTCTGTTTCCCACAGCCCTCTGGCTCTCCCAAAATTAAGCCCTGCCGGCTTCAAATCCAAAAGTTCTGAGAGATCCTCTTCATGTGAATAAATACAATTTCATCAGCAAAAATATACAAACTACCACTGCACAGAATAGGCATGAATCTTACAAATTTAACATTGACTGAAAAACCAAGATGCAACACAGATATATTTAACAATTCCATTCATATAACTGTAAGTGGCTGTCAACACTAACTCATAACATTTATATATATATATATATACACATACATACATATATAGTATAAAATTTTTGAGGGAAAGAGAAGAAAGGATGGCACATAAGTAAGAGTGTGCCTATTCTCCTTGAAGAAGGAACGGGGCTAAAACATAAGACAGGGAAAATTCAGGAGTGTTGGGGAAAGCCGACACTATTCCCTTCTGTGACTTAGGGGTATACACTTGATAATCAATTATTAAATCCCACGTATATATTGTGGCTTTTTCTCTATCTATGTTATGTTTCAGTATAACTGGAGAAAAATATAATGCCTAGGGAAATAACATCCAGTATAAGCATATTGTAATTATGTTCTAACCGGAAGTAGAACCAAAGTTACTTTCTTTGTTTATAACATATCTAATTGAGCTTAGTAATCTTATTTCACCTACATTAATAGCTATATTTTTGAGGACTCATACCTTTGTAACAAAAAATAATAAAGTGATGCTTACATAATTATAATATCAATCTCAGTTTTTAATAAATATTCCATATTTGGGTAGTACATGATCATTCAGAATTTAACTGTGAACTTGTGCTGAAACTCACGGAAGTGATGTATTTGCATACAATTTCTCAGAGACTTCTCCCCTCCCTATCCACTTCCTCTCAGAGGTGGAGCACCAAGAACCTGAGAAACAGAAATGAAGGCCAAAAATCCAGAGCAATGTCCCTGCATTGTAATACTCCGATTCGACCAGCCGAGGGCAGTATCGTTTAAGGCTGTGTGTTGGGAAGGGCCAGCTGCCATGCCTTGGGAGTTCCTCCTGTTCTTTGTGATTAGTCTGTTAACCCCTGAGACTGGGAGGCTTATTTGTGCCAATAAAGGTGGTGGTGGTGATGGTGCTGGTGGTTGGATGGGCTGCATCTCCCTTGCCCGTTTGACACTTCTATCTCAACGCCAGCCTTCACCCCTGCTCCCCGCAGCAGCAGCTCTTTTCTTCCTCTTTCTCCTCAGACAGAAACTGAGACCATTGATGTGCTCGACTGGGTGTGCTCCCACCTTCCCCTGGCACAGAAGCAGTAGGTGGGTGTGCACAGCCCTTCAAGCCCTTCCCTTGTTCTTTGTAGGGAGCAAAGCTGAAAGAATTTTCCTTAAATGTTAGCCTCCACCCCGCAGTGAGTGCCCCTGCTTTTGTTTCTAGTCTTGTGTGGCCCAAGTGAAGGCTCCACACTGGTTTGTGGCATTGATAGGGTCAATAGGAAGAATGTCCTGCTTTTTAAATGCTCATTGATTGATGAAATGAGACAAGAGTCATTTTCTGGGGCCACCCCTCTGCGTAAAGATAACATGACTTTTCCCATTATAAATACTGTTTCATCTTCTAACCTTGTTGTTCAGAATTCCAGCTATTATAATTCACCCCCCTTTTTAAGGAGGGACCTGAAAGACAAATTGAGGAAGCATTCCTGTTGAGACTTTACCTTAAATGACTGAGCATGTAAAGGGTCTTCTCGTGCTTATTAGGGATTTTTCATCTCTTTAAACTACATATGCTTTATTGCTAATTCTTGGACAACATAACAAGACATTTTGAAAAAAAAAAAAAAAACTGTTTCGCCCATGATTCTAGGACCATTCTAAAGGAGATCAGTCTTGGGTTTTCTTTGGAAGGACTGATGCTAAAGCTGAAACTCCAATACTTTGGCCACCTCATGTGAAGAGTTGACTCATTGGAAAAGACTCTGATGCTGGGAGGGATTGGGGGCAGGGGAAGGGGACGACAGAGGATGAGATGGCTGGATGGTGTCACTGACTCGATGGACATGAGTTTGGGTGAACTCCGGGAGTTGGGGATGGACAGGGAGGCCTGGCGTGCTGCAGTTCATGGGGTTGCAAAGAGTCGGACACGACTGAGCTACTGAACTGAACTGAACTAGGACCCAAATGCCTCAACTGATTTTTCCTGCATGGTTCTTGCCCCAGAATCACAGATGTACAGAATATTAGAGCTAGATAATCTCGTGTAGAAATCTAACAGGTCTACTCCTGAGGGGTGTACAAATGTGCCAGAGTCCAGCTCCAGCAGCCAGGGAATCAGCCTGAAGGGATGAGCGGTGTCGGCAGGGATGGTGTAGCCCCTGACTCGAGGTACGGGACTACATGTTTATTTCAGGCATCAGGTCTTCTTTTATACTTTGACAAAAGCATTAGGTCAGAGGTTTGACATTTTCAGTTCCCCCTCCCCAGATTTATCTTCTTATTGTTGCCCTTCAAACAGAGTTCCTAATTCAGTGATTCTCTCAGAATCATGTTTACTTGTGATTACACTGCAACTCATGCTTATGTCTGGGCTGCGTACCACATTCCTCAGTTTATTTCTTATCTTTCTAAATCCTGCTTGCCCCTAGTATCCTAAGCTCACTATCTCCTAAAAAGGCTTCTAACTATTCTTAATTATTCCTAAACCCTAAACTCAGCAAACTTCCTTTGCCATAAACATTTCCATCACAAACAGGTCTCAGATAACAATCCTTCCCATGGCCTCAAGCTGCGGCCTACGTGCTCATCCTGGGACATTCTTTGTAAAAATCCTTGAACAAATGTCAATGGTTACTTTATAGATTATTTTCTGGGCACAACTGCAGAAAGCTTTGTGCTTTCTCATGCTTCTCTCAAGAACAATCAGCACCTTAACATTCTTTCCAGCCAACTCAACCGAAGAAAGGAAAGAACAAGTCAGAGTCACAAAACCTAACTCCTTCAGCCCAGGACCATGCCTGCGGGATGAGGAGAGGGGTTGGGGCATGCCTCCATCTTGTCAGTAATGCCTAATGCATCTCCCGACACAAATAAGGAATCTGAGAGTAGAGGGACAGTGCCATGTCAAGGCCAGCAGACAGTCTTACTATACCTCTTCAGTCCCCACTTTGCTGTTTGTTAGGACAGAAGCACCTCCATCGCCTCACACTCAGAACTCTTGTGGATGTATGTTGAAGCTGGTGCAGCTTCTTCCCAACCTCCTGACTAATTTGAAACAATGAAATCTGTCCCATTTACTGTCAGTTATAGCTAGAGCCTTGTTCACTCACTTGAGCATCCCAGGTGAAGCACTCCCCTTCACTGCAGCCACAGAATCTCTAGTGTTTTGGGGTCACCATGGATTGCTGACTTAACAGACCTAACACAAGATACAGTAAGGTAGGGCAAGCACTTGATGACAAATCAGGAGACCTGTCTCTCTCCTAACCTACTGAAAATCACTTCCCCTTTCCGAAGCTCTTGTTTCTCCATCTGGGAAAAGAAGAAGGTGACCTAGAACAGTGGCTCTCAACCTGGATTCCAAGAACTTCCTGAAATTGTGTGCAGAGTTGTGGGAGGCAATGTATACAGTCTTCTTGGGAGGGCGTATAGAGCTTTCAATAGATTCTCAAAGGAGTCCTATTATGGGCTGAATTGTGTTGCCCTCAAATGCCTATCTTAAAGCCCTAACCCTCAATGTGACTGAATTTGGAGATGGAGCCTTTAGAGAGGTAATTAGGATTTAATTGAGGGAGCTGGTAAAGAATCTGCCTGCGATATAGGTTTTGATTTCTGTGTCGGGAAGTACCCCTGGAGAAGGGATACGCTACCCAATCTAGTATCCTTCGGCTTCCCTGGTGGCTAGACGGTAACAAACCCACCTGCAGTGTAGCACACCTGAGTTCCATCCCTGTGTTGGGAAGTTCCCCTGGAGGAGGGCATGGAAACCCACTCCAGTATTCTTGCCTGGAGAATTCCCATGGACAGAGGAGCCTGATGTGCTACAGTTCATGGGGTCACCAAGAGTCGGACACAACTGAGTGACCAAGCACAACACACACAGAGGTGTAAGAGTGGGGCCCTAATCCCAAAGGATCTGACATCCTTATAAGAGGAGGGGTTACCAGATCTCGCGCGCGCTCTCTCTCTCTGTCTCCATACACACACAGAAGAAATGTCATGTGAGGAAACAGAGAGAAAGTGGCCAACTGCAATACAAGAGGAGTGCCTACACCAGGAGTTGAACTTGCTGGCACCTTGATCTTGGACTTCTAGTATCCCGAACTGTGAGAAAGTAAATGTCTTTTGTTTAAACCATCCAGCCTATGGTATTTGGTTTTGGCAACTCGAACAGACTAACACAAGGCCCATAACCAAGAAAAAAAAAAAAAAACGGTTCAGAGCCAATGCACTCACTGCTTGCCAGAAACCCATCCTGGACATTCATGTTTCAATACAACGTTTTTAGGCACTTGCAGATTTCTTGAGTTCTTGCTTAGAACGGTGCAGTATATCTTTTATGGCAACATACTTCCTTGTCTAAGAGTTGTATAACACAGATTTGTATCTATATAAACCCAAAGACAAGAGTTTAATTCCTGATTCTACCACCTATTAGATGTTTGACTTTGGACAAGTTATCACATGTTTGTACCTTCTATATAAAATAGGGATAAGATTAGTATCTACCTCACATGGCTGCTGTGAGAATTAAATGACATAATGCATGTAGAGGGCCTAGCACATAGTAAAGTTTCAACAGATATTAGTAGCTTTTGTGATGAAAATGTAAGTAGCAGTCAGGGTTTTCTGCCCTTATAAATAACATTGTTGTGAGCAAACTTCTTTATACACAAAGAATTTTTTTAAAATACTTACCTGGATTAACTAAGAGAAAAAGACTAAAATAACTAAAATCATAAATAAAAGAGGGGATATTACAACCAATGTGACAATAACAACCAGGATTACACAAGAATATTATGAACAATTGTGGCAAGAAATTGGACAACCAAGAAGAAATGAATAAATTCCTAGAAACACACAATCTACCAGAACTGAACAAAGGAGAAACAGAAAACCCAACAGACCAGTAATGAGATTGAATCAGTAATGACAACCTCCCCCCCCGCCCACCCCCCGCCCAACACACACACACACACACACACACACACACACACACACGAAATCAGGAGCTGATAGCTTCACTGGAGAATTCCACCAAACATTTAAAGAATTAATACCAATCTTTCTCAAATGCTTCCAAAAAATTGAAGAAGAGGGAACACTTCCAAACTAAGTTTATGAGGCCAGCATTATGCTGATATCAAAGGCACCAAAAGAAAAGAACACTACAGGCCACTTTCCCGGACGAATGCAGATGCAAAAATCCTCAACAAAATACTAGCAAAACAATTCAACGGCACATTAGAAGGACTATGTGCCATGGTCAAAAGGGATTTATCCCTTGGTTGCGAGGATAGATTAACATATAAAAATCAATCCCTGTAATAAAACACACTAACAGAATGAAGGACAAAAATCACATGATCATCTCTATAGATGCCCATAAAAAATTCAACACTCCAGGAGAAAAAACAGTCAAAGAACTAGGAGTAGAAAGAAATTACCTCGACATAATAAAGGCCACAACTAACATCATACTCAGTGGTGAAAAACTGAAATCTCTTCTTCTAAGGTAAGGAACAAGGCAAGGAAGCCCGCTCTCACCATTATGTGAGTATTCAACAACTGGAAGTCATAGCCAGAGCTGTTAGGAAAGCAAAAGAAATAAAAGGCATCCAAATCAGAAAGAAGTAAAATTCACTCTGTAAGAGAGCATGATTTTGTACATGCAAAACTCAAAAGAGTACACACACCCATACACACACACATGCACACAACTGGTAGAACTAATAAGCAAATTCAACAAAGTTGTAGGACACAAAACACAAAAGCAAAATTCAGTTGTACTACTATACACTAACAAAGAACAATTTGAAAAGGAAATTAAGAAAACAATTCCACTGACATTAGCAGCAAAAAAGGAAAAAATACTGAGGAATAAACTCAAGCAAGGAGTCAAAAAACTTGTACACTGCAAACTACAAAACATTGCTGAAAGAAACTGAAAAAGACACAAATAAATGGGAAGGCATCTGTCTGCACAGACTGGAAAACTAAATATTGTTAAGAAGTCCATACTATCTGAGGTGGTTAATTTTATGTGTCAGCTTGACTAATCCACAGAGTGCCTAGACATTTAGTCAGACATTATTCTGGGTGTTTCTGTAGGGTGCTTTTTCACGAGATTAACATTTAAATCAGTCAATGGGGTAAAACAGATTTCCCCCCGATACTGTGGGTGGGCTTTACCTAATCAGTTGATAATCTGAATAAAACAAAAAGGCAAACTTTCCTCATGTAAGAGAATTCTTCCTGCGTGAAAGCCTTTGGACCTGGGACATCAGTTTTTTTTTCCTGCCTTTAGACCCAAACTGAAATATCAGCTCTACTGGTTTGGTTCTTAGGCCTTCTAACCTGGACTAGAGCTAAACCACTGGCTCTTCTGGGTCTCCAGCTAGCCAACTCACCCTCTAGATCTTCGGACTTACCAGCCTCTATAATTGAATGAGTCAATTCTTTGACACACACACACTCCACTGGATCTGTTCTTCTAACACACTACCCAGAGTGATCTACAGATCCAATGCAAACCCTATCAAAATCCCAATAGCATGCTTTACATAAATAGAAAAACTCGTCCTAAAATTTAAGTAGAATCCCTGCAAGGAGATCCAACCAGTCCATTCTGAAGGAGATCAACACTGGGATTTCTTTGGAAGGAATGATGCTAAAGCTGAAACTCCAGTACTTTGGCCACCTCATGCGAAGAGTTGACTCATTGGAAAAGACTCTGATGCTGGGAGGGAATGGGGGCGGGAGGAGAAGGGGACGACAGAGGATGAGATGGCTGGATGGCATCACTGACTCGATGGACGTGAGTCTGAGTGAACTCCGGGAGTTGGTGATGGACAGGAAGGCCTGGCGTGCTGCGATTCATGAGGTCGCAAAGAGTCGGACACGACTGAGCGACTGAACTGAACTGAACTGAAAGAGATCCTTAATAGGGAAAACAATTTGCCCAAAGAAAAAGTAGAGAACTCACACTTCTTGATTTCAAAACATTACAAAGCTACACTAATCAAAACTGTGTGTTACTGCCATATTAACAAATAGACCAATGGAGTAAAATAGAGATCTTAGAAATAAACCCTCAATTTCAGAAGATGTGCCAGGCAGTGGACTTCCTGATAGAGGGGGGAAAATAGCTTTTTCAGATCTCTGGATCAAAGCAAGGACTCTGGAGTCAGATTGCTTGGCTTCAATTCTACCACTGACCCCCATGGGCCAAATGACCGTGGGCCAGTGGCCGAATCTCTCAGTACCTGTTTCCTCACCTGTAAGAGGCTGGTAATCATTAGTACTATAGTCCTAGGAGTGTCGCAAGGAAGCGTTACTATTTACTTACAGCGCTTAGAAGAGTGCCGGGCACGGGGTCTCTGCTGTGTAAGTTGCTTTTCATAGATTCTGCCAAATTACCCCCCAAATGGATTTCTTGCACCACCGCCACAGAGGTTTGCTCCTAAACTCTCGCACTCTTGGAATGGTTAAGCACTTGGAAGCTTGTCATCCTAGTGTGTGCAGCCCGATTCGTGGTTTTAGTTTACATCTCCAGGATCAGCAGGGGTGAGCGTCTTTGCGGGTGTAACTGGACACTGACTGAGACTCTCTCTTCTTTGAATTGTCTCAGAGTGGGGAAAGAGCTGAGGGAGGGAGGTCAATCCCAGTCTGTCCCCCAAATCTGCCTGCCAAGAACGTTTGATGGAGTAGTTGAGGCAGAGATGTTACAGAACAAGACTACGATCCCTTTGTCTTCTGGCCATTTGGGGAGAAGTACGCCGACCACTCATCACTGAGTGCGGGATTCCTCTGCCCGTTCTCCCATTGGGTCATAAGACTTGTGGTGGAAGGAAGGCTGGCAAATGCTTTCAGCACGTACTAGGCGCCCAGCGCCCTCAGTACTCCGCCCCCTCCCACCCGCCTCCCGCTCCACCCACTTTGTACACGGTCAGGGCTCAGGGCTGTGACTCTAACTGGAAACGGGAGGTGGGACAGGAGGAGGTGGGACGAGAGGCTTGACAGACGTACACTCGAGCGCAGCATGACCTTCAACCGCCCACTCGCCAACTGCCGGCATGGCCTTTGGGCTTGGCAGCAAACCGGAGGAGGCCCTCGACCCCATTGGTTACACCTCGAGGGGGCGGGCAAACAAGGCGCGTGCTGGTTGGCGGAAACCAGACCAATGAGGAGGCAGCAGCGCTGGCGCGCTGAAAGCCTCGCGTCATTTGCGGCGATCTCGTGCGTGTGGTGCGTGTGGTGCTTGACGGCGCGCTCCAGACGCCGCGTGCCTCACGTGCCCTGACCACCATCTTCGCCGCCGCCGCGACCGGGTTGATAAGTCGTCGCCGCCCCAGGTCCGGCAGCCACCCAGATCGCGACATGAGCTCCCCAGATGATGAGGTGTTTGTTCGGGGAGGGGGTTCTGGCTCAGAGTGTGGGGAGCAGACCAGCGGCCTTGAGGCTGGCTCCCCAGCCCCGCGGGGACCCGGCCCCGACCCCGGCCCCGAGCCGGGGGCACCGCGAAGCGGCGAGGGTGAGGGCGGGGATGGCTTCCCAGACTCTGAGGGCTTCGAGTTGGAGCGGGCGGTGCTGGAAGCGGGAGAGCCGGTGCTGTCGGGCTGCGAAGGCCGGCCTGGTTCCCCGGCCGACGACACGGGGTACGCCGTGCAGCTGTCTGACGAGTCATTGGCGGCCATCCTGCAGCAGCTGGCCGACCTGGACTTGCTGGGCATCCGCAGACACATGTCCCCGGAGAGATACGCGGTCGGCGAAGTGTCTGCCTTGCGGGACCTCGAGGCGCGTCCCAGCACTCGAGGCGCGGCCGCCCAGAGGTGTGGGAAAGCGGCACAGGCTGAGGCCGGCCCTCTCTGCGTCGGCGGGCCCAAGGCAGGCCGGGCCTGGGGGAACCCTAAGAGAGGCACTAAGAGTAGGTTGAACAAGGCTGTGGATCGCCAGTGGCCCCCCTCAGGAAGCCTAGCCGGGCTGCTCTCCGACTCCGAGTCCTCTGATGAGTGCAGTGAGATACAGCCTATGAGAGTGAGCATTTATCCCAAAGACGGAGGCCAGGCCAAGCTGAACAGCCCCAAGGATCCCGGGGACACACCCAGACACTCGAATGTCCAAGGCAGGGAGAATCTCCTTGACGTGCCAGGCACTTGCCTGTCCTCAGCTCCGGGAGGATTGATTTCGGTTGTGGAAAGGCAGGGCAGGCAGGGCGATGCAGACCAGGAGGACATCTCACCCCCTAAGAAAATGCAGAGCGTGGTCCGGAGGAAGGGGGGCAGCCTGCCCAGCTACCCGGGAGTAGCAGCAGCAGCAGCAGCTCCTGCAGCTGCCACTACAGCCAGGCTGCCGCGGCCCAGTCCTAGGAGGAAGAGGGTCCAGGAGAAGAAAGCCTTTGGGGGCGTCTCCAAACCTGCCCTGGGGAGAACCTTCCCTTCCTGGGGGCGGGGAATCTCGGCCGCTCCCCTGGATCCGGCCACCCTCCCCCCAATCTTCGGCATCCCGCTGCTTGGGAGGTCCAAGAAGTATGCCTTGGTCCCTGGGGGAACCAAAGAGTCCAAGCACACCGGCGCTGGGAAGAAGCCCGTGGCTAGGCGGGCCCGGGAGTCGGTGGCAGCAGTGGCGGTGTCGGGAGAAGACAACGACCCAAATAGAGACCCAGTCGCAAAGGGCCAGGTGAGTAGGCCAGGCCCCTCCTCTCTCCCCACTCTTCCCCCTGCCACCCTCCCCAGGACACATGTCTTCACCCCGTGCTCCCCTTCTCCATTCCTCAGGGGTCGTCATTGGGTGGCCCTCGGTCACTGGGTCATTAGGATGCCAGGTTGGGGTCCTTTTCCTAGGGACAAACGTGAAGGTAGCACTTTGGGTGTGCTGGGCTCGGTTCTCCACCCTTGGCCTCTTTCCAGCCTCCTCCACGAGGCTGGGGCTGGCGTGGAAAGGAGGGCTGGTAGCTGAATCGATTTGAGGGGACCCCTTAAAAGCTTCACAGAGCTTCAGTGTTTAGACGCATCACTTTCCTGAATCCTACTTCCTAGCTGTTCCCCAAACCTTCCTTGCAGGGGCCCCAGACTTTCTCAGTGCCACACTGTTGTCCCCAGCTCCGCTCTGCCTGCTGGCCTGGGGCTGACTGACGGAGAATGTGCTAAAGAGATCAGCCTTTCGATTGTCTTCCCAATTCCCTGCCTCAGCTCGGTCTTGAATCATACGAGCTCTCACACACAGACATGGACATATAAATGCACTGGTACACACACGCGCACGCACACACGCACACATCCTTACTGCAGATCAGTGAGAAATCTTTGTTTTTAGCCAACCACTGACAGGCCGTGGCCATCTTGTTCACGGGTGCATCGTGGAGAACCCAGCAGCGCCAACCCCAGCATCAGAGGTGGGCAGGATTCAGGAAACTCAGAGCCCGTGGCCATGAACAAGGGAGAAGTCATGCCCAGAGGGCCTGGCCCCTCAGGTGAGTGTCCTGGGTTTTGATATGGGGGGGGCGGTGGAGACCAGGGGTGAAGGCAGAAACCTCTGTCTCTGATTCTCTCTCTCTCTCTCTCCTGGGGGCTCAGAGGCTGCTTCTCCCATGGGAAACAGGGTGTCAACAGGGCTGGCCCTGGCCCCATCACCTTCTGTGTGGGATTTGTTTGGCAGGGGTGATCGGTGGCAGTGCCCCAACAGCTACTCTGGGCGTAGACCTGCAGGCTAATAGCCTTTTCTGTGAAGTGCTGTTCGCCCACATTGCTCTCCCAGGTGCTGGCTGTGGCTGCCGCTCTGGGAGGCTCGAACCCAGAACCGCAGTCTCTGGCGGCCATCGTGGTGAAATGGCTGCCCCTGAGGAATAGGAGGGGCGGGCCCAGAGAGAAGGTTTGGGCTGCCTGCCGGGCAGAGCAGGGGAGGCTTGATGCTAGCAGAGGGTGGTACTGCCTCACCTCACGTTAGACCCTGCTTGGCCCTTTCCACCTCACTGGCAGCCTGGGAAGCTGGATTGTGTGTCCTTTCCCTGTCAGGTGACCAGAGACCAGCTGACCGTCCCCCAAGACCGAAAAGGCAGCAGCAGCCACCTGGAAAGCAGGGCTGTCCTCGGGTAATGCTGCTTCTGACTCCTGGAAGTGCACACCCAAACCCCATGGTGGGATCTGGGTCCAGGTGCAACTGACGTGTGTGGGCCCCCTCCCCGCCGTCCCATCCCACACCCCAGGGAGGGAGCCCACCTCCTTTCCACTGAGGAAAGTCTTTGCCTTGCCAGTCTGGACACCTGGCTTTGGGATGGAGGGCCCGGGGAAGAGGAGAGGAGGAGAGGGGAGGCGGGTGTATACTAACCTTTTCTCTTCCTCCTGTGTCTGCTGGCCTAGTGTGTAGTGCTACAGAGAGAAATAGACGACCTTAAGGAGCAACTAGGTATGAGGAACCAGGGACAGAGAGCGGCGGGTTCTTAGTGCAGAAGCAGGGTGGGCCCTTGGGGTGGGGTGGGCTGCAGGTGCAGGGGGCCTCGTAGGGATCAGCATTCCTGTGGGGAGGAGAACCTAGCAAGCCTGTCCCTGGAGCGTGCGGTGCATGTTCAGCTGGGCGTGCAGACAAGTAACAAAGTACCGTGTGGACTGCGTGCACACTCTGCCAGCCATTCGAGTCCTGAGAGCTCCTTCTGATAGGACTTGTAGAGATGCCTTGTTGATCGGCGTGGCCTCTAAGGTTCTTGTTGGGTATTTTGCGAGACCATTTTTGAATGGTTTGGACGTGGCCCCGAGCTTGAGAGCTGCTGGCACATTTTGTTTCCTTTTAGGAAATGGCTCCACATTTAATTCCGGTAGTGGGGAGTGATCAGGCCCAGAGCTCTTTGCATCTGGGCTGGGGGTATGTGGGTTTCAGGTTGTAGGGCTAGGTGGTTCCCCACGGGGACAGGGGGACAGGCTTCTATGTCCGTCTGTCTGGAGCACCTGTTTATGCCTCTCCCTGTTGCAGCCTCCATGCAGTACCTGGCTGAGACGTTCCAGATCCTCTGAAGTGAGTGTTACACATTGCATACTCCTTCCCACAACGTTGGCTATTGAGCAGGGCTGTGGGCTGGCCCTGGCTTGAGGCTCTTCCCTGACTCTGCTGTTTCACAGGTTGAGCCCAGTGTCTTCCTGCAAGAGGAGCAGCTGTTACCTCCGGGGCTGGCGAGCTGTGGCCAAGCTTGTTGCCTCTTGTTCTGCCTCCACCAGGGCATCCTCTGCCGCTTGTTTTGCCCCTTCTCTGCCCCAGTCTCACAGCGGTTCTGTTTTTTTTTTTTTTTAAATTTAATTAATTCATTTGTTTTACTTTACAATATTGTATTGGTTTTGCCACAGCAGTTTTTGATTAAAGGACTTTTCATTTTCTGTGTTCTGCCCTCTCTCTGAGGGGTAGGGGTTAAGGGAGTGGGGACGAGGCCTGGTGGGGAGCTGTTCCACATGAGAGCCTGTTCAAGAACAGTACCTCTGGCATCCTGCGGTGGGGACTCTGGGTCAGCCTCTGCTACCATCCAGGCCGTCAGGCCAGCGGAGCACCCCCAGTCTGTGTTCTGTGTGGGCTCTGTCTGGCCACATTGGCACGTCCTCCCTTTTCCCTGAAGGCCCTCTTGTAGTTCTCTAAACACCCTCCTCTGGGGTTTAGCAGTTTCCATTCATTGCTGCCATTCTGCCTCCCTGTCAGAAGGAACTCATGACCCCCCTTACAGAGCTCCAGTCTTTCACCCTTTCCTCACTGCACTCATTGTCCTGCTTACCCTGACCGCTCTGCTTTCCTGTCAGAGCACCCTCGATCCCTCCCCTGGCTTGCCATCGATGACCTTGCCTGCATGTTTACTTAAGCAGGTGGTAACAGGCACAGGTGTGTTCATCTTCCCCCTTCCCGGGCCCTACCCTCTCAGTGGAGTCCCTACCCCACCCCCCGGTGCCACCTTGCAAGCAGGAAGCTGCATACTCTCCCCCTCTCCTCTCTAGCACTCATCCCTGAGACTCAGGCGCCAAAACTTGTGCTTCCCCTTCCTCGGGTTCAGTAAAGGGCAAGAGGATGAATCTTGGACCCAGTGAACTGGGGAGCAGGAGCGAAGGTACAGGGAACACGGGAGAAAAGCTCAGGTTAGTTGCCGAGCTGGAAGTCAGGAGAGGCGTCTGGTGCCGATCTGGGGCAGGGTGCACCCTGACAGCTAGAGATGGATGGTCCAGTCCTTGGAGCTTTCATGTCCTCCCTGCCCTAGCCAGCTGACCAGCCTACACTCCTGCCGCCTGGATGTCTCTCTGCGCTTGAGTGGAAATGGGTCCTTCAGGCTCTATGACAAGTATGGTTGGTAAGTCTGTGTTCTTACAGGGTCTCCATCAAATACTGTTCCACCAGCCCCATGACATAGATTTTCCTGCAAATGGTATTTCCCAGAGTGTCCCAGCTCAGTCTCCCAGACTACTTGTTAGGGCACACAAGACTAAGTCTCAAATTCATGTTCAATTTCTGCCCACCCCCCCACCACCCGCCCTTCTCTGAAGTTTGGGGAGGACTTCCTTCTCTCAGCCAAGACCCCAGGGCTGTGCCAGCCTGCGACTCAGAGGGACACATTTGTATTTGAGTGAAGTGAGGGTAGGTTTTGCCTGACTCCCTTCCTGAAAGACCATGGTTTTATTTCACCAAAGAGGGTATGATGCACATTCAAAGTTGGTGCCTGGTCATCTCTCTGTGTGAATAAAAGTCACCAGGGATAATGCCCCTTGAGGCAGAAAGACGTGATTCAGGGAGTAATGGAAGTAGACTGGTCCAGATTGTGCAGGGCATTGAGTGAGCCGAAGCAAGGGTCGGATCTCCTTTATTCAAGGGGTGTTGTCACGTTCCCAAAACATAGAAGGGGAGGATGCAAATCTCAGGACAGGACATCTCAAAATGTTGGAGTCGCTGGAGGGGGCACTGGATCCTACCTTGTGATTCTGTGATGTCTGCCAACTGCTGAGGGTGTGGATGAGTGAAAATGGGAAGAGTGGCTCCGGGGACATGGCTACCCATCTTAGAAACAGGAGACCTCCCTCCAAAACCTGGGTTACTTGTGGGGAGTTAGAGGTGACTGCACCTGAGCAATGGGGAGCACTTGGGTCCGCCCTTCCCCCACATTCTCACGTTGACTTCCTTCCGCGGCTCATGGCGTGAGGTCAGGTGGACAGAGCACGAGGGTTGGGACAGTCACAGACCTCAGGGTCAGAAAAGAAGATGAATGGGACTTACTCCTTCCACTCAGACCCCTCCCTGGAGCAGGTGGGCTTGATCACTTAGTTTACAGCTGATCCAGTGGTTATTGCCTGGTGGTGTAGCACTTCTCGCTGTTGTCCAAGTGAGTAAATTTGGCAGAGACCTTCCAGCTGAGGTTTCTGCCCATCGAGACATGTAGGTAAGTGGTGCCCAGGGAGAAGTCCAGCACCAGCATCAGCGCCACTCTTGGGCGGAGAGGGGCCTGGGACTGTGGTCACCAGGGTGAGGAAGTGGAAAAGCTCATGGAAGGGGAGGTGGGAGGGCATGAGCACAACCCTTCATTCGCTTTTTACCAGGCTCCCTTCCTTCCTCTGAGCACATAGTTCAGATCAACTACCTCAGTATAATGTTGCTGGAAACATATACATCACAGGCCTTGGCTCAGCCCCAAGCCTTCCACTTCCAGCGGGAAATCTGTGGCAGGGCCTAAGGCATAGGCTAAAGAAATACATCTGTGCCCCAGACGGTAGGAGGAAGGCTGAAGCCCAGCCTCATTCAGTGCCCCCCTGTCACCTTTCCCCCTCATGCCCCTTCTCCAGCCTGGGAGACAATGACAGCTGCTTTGGAGAGCCCTAGGCCCCATCCTGCCTGGTTCTGCTGCCTGTCCAACTCCAGGGAAGATGCTTCCTCCCCATCACACCCATCCCCAGGTCTACCGCTGTCTGTGGACTCTTGAGGGAGACTGGCACAAGCAAAGAAGGTAGAGTCGGTGAGTCCTGAAGAGGGAGCCTGGGGTGGTGAGCACAGTAATCTTGCCCAAAGATGTCCAAGTCCTAATCCCTGCAGTTGGCTTGTATTTTCCGTTGTGTGATAACGGGTTATGCTTGCAGATGCAATAAAGGCTGCTACTCAGCTGACTTAATGTGGGGTAACTTTCACCTGCATTGGCCAGGTCTGGCCGGGCACACTGGGGCTGCCAGATTTTCCACCTGGACTATCCCTGGGTAACTATCCCAGTCCCTGGACCGTCCCAGTGTTTGAATGACTGTGGTGTGCTTGGTGCCCTTGTGCTTGTGCAATATTGAAGGCCTGGTAAGTACTTCCCAGATGCAGGTGGAGAACAGGCCTGTAGTTCTGAAGCCCCCTTTTGCTTCAAGCCAATCACTTCTTCCTCCCTAGTCCTCTTGAGGTATCTGCCAGCCTGACTTTTACAACGACGATTCACTTTTTAAAAAGGATTTACTATTGCTTTTGCATAAAATAACCCTTCCAAACATAAAAGATTAATTACATTGAATTAAATACGAATTAAACAGACTATACATATACACGTTGTGGAGAGTGTAAGCCCTCAATATCACAAGTAATTATGAACCAATCAACCCATGTAACCATACTCAGGTGACATAAATGTACATTGCACATCCAGAAATCACCTATATGTTCTTTTCTCTGAGGAATCCAAATGGATAAATCTACATACTTCCCAATTCCATTTGCTTCACATTCTTGAGGAGGCCAAACTATAGACACAGAAAACAGACTGGGGATTGCCAGGGTCTTGGGGTTGAGATTATGGGTTAAACTACCAAAGAGCATGAAACAATTTTGTAGCTGATGAAAATATTTTTTATGTTGATTGTAGTGGTGGTTCCATAATAGAATGTTTGTAGGCACTTAGAGTTTATATGTAAGTTAATTTCAATAAACCCATATTATTTAATAAATTGTAGAAAGTACCTTATGAGATCACAATCAGAGAAGAAAAAGAAACAAAGGGAATGCAAAATGGAAAAGGAAAAATTAAAACTGTCACTATTTGCAGATGACATGTTACTATACATTGGAAATCCTAAGGATGTCACCTGAAATCTACCAGAATTCATACATCAATTCAGTAAAGTTGCAGAGTACAAAATTATGATATAGAAATCTGTTACATTTCTATCTGTTCATGGGGTCCAATCCCAAAGAAGGGTAATGCCAAAGAACGTTCAAACTACCATACGATTGTGCTCATTTCACATGCTAGTAAGTGTAAGTGAAAGTGAAAGTAGTAGTTGCTCAGTCGTGTGTGACTCTTGGCAACCCCATGGACTGTAACCCACCAGGCTCCTCTGTTTATGGGTTTCTCCAGGCAAGAATACTAGAGTGAGAAGCCATTCCCCTTCTCCAGGGGATCTTCCTGACCCAGGGACCGGAACTCACGTTTCCTGCATTGCAGTCAGATTCTCTATCATCTGAGCCACCAAGGAAGATCCTGGTGCTAGTAGCTAGTAAGGTGATGCTCAAAATCCTTCAAGCCAGGCTTCGGCAGTACGTGAACCAAGAACTTCCAGATGTACAAACTGGGTTTTAAAAAGTCAGAGGAACCAGAGATCAAATTGCCAATATCCACTGGATCACGTAGAAAGCAAGGGAGTTCCAGAAAAACATCTACTTCTTCTTCATTGACTATGCTGAAGCCTTTGACTGTGGTCATTATGAACTGTGGAAAATTCTTAAAGAGATGGGAGTACCAGACCACTTTACCTGTCTCCTGAGAAACCTGTATGCGGGTCAAGAAGCAACAGTTAGAACCGAACATGGAGCAGTGGACTGGTTCAAAATTGGGAAAGGAGTACATCAAGGCTGTATTTTGTCACCCTGATTAAATAATCAGAGTACATCGTGTGAAATGCTGGGCTGGATGAATCACAGGCCGAGATCAAAATTGCCAGGAGAAATAGCAATAACCTCAGATAGGCAGGTTGATACCACTCTAATGGCAGAAAACGAAGAGGAACTAAAGAGCCTCTTGATGAAGGTGAAAGAGGAGAGTGGAAAAGCTGGCTTAAAAAACAATAATTGATTGGTACAACACTTTTTTTTTCTTTTTTAATTAATTTATTTTTCAATTGAAGGATAATTGCTTTACAGAATTTTGTTTTCTGTCAAACATCAACATGAATCAGCCATAGGTGTACATATGCCCCCTCCCTCTTGAACCTCCCTCCCATCTCCCTCCCATCTCCCACCCCTCTAGGTTGATACAGAGCCCCTGTTTGAGTTCCCTGAGACATACAGCAAATTCCCATTGGCCATCTATTTTACATATGGTAACGTAAGTGTCCATGTTCCTCTCTCCATACATCTCACTCTCTCCTCCCCTCTCCCCGTGTCCAGAAGTCTGTTCTCTATGTCTGTTTCTCCATTGCTGCCCTGCAAATAAATTCATCGGTATCATCTTTCTAGGTTCCATATATATGCATGAGTGCATACACTATTTATTTTCCTCTTTCTGACTTACTTCTCTCTGTATAATAGGCTCTAGGTTCATCCACCACATTAGAACTGATTCACATGCTTTCCTTTTTTATGGCTGAGTAATATTTCATCGTGTATATGTACTACAGCTTCTTTACCCATTCATCTGTTGATGGACAGCTAGGTTGCTTCCATGTCTTGGCTATTGTAAACAGTGCTGCAGTGAACATTGGGGTACCTGTGTCTTTTTAAATTTTGGTGTCCTTGGGGTATATGCCTAGGAGTGGGATTGCCGGGTCATATGGTGGTTTTATTCCTAGATTTTTAAGGAATCTCCATACTGTCTTTCATAGTGGCTGTGTCAATTTACATTCCTACCAACAGTGCCAGAGGCTTCCCTTTTCTCCACACCCTCTCCAGCATTTATTGTTGGTAGATTTTTTGATGATGGCCATTCTGACCGGTGTGAGGTGATATCTCATTGTGGTTTTGATTTGCATTGTGATGCTGAGCATCTTTCCATGTGTTTGTTAGCCATCTGTATGTCTTCTTTGGAAAAATGACTGTTTAGGTCTTTTTCCCACTGTTTGATTGGGTTGTTTGTTTTTCTGGTATTGACTTGTATGAGCTGCTTGTATAGTTTGGAAATTAATTCTTTGTCAGTTGTTTCATTTGCTATTATTTTCTCCCATTCTGAGGGTTGTCTTTTCACCTTGTTTATAGTTTCCTTTGCTGTGCAAAAGCTCTTAAGTTTAATTAGGTCCCACTTGTTTATTTTTGTTTTTATTTCCATTAGTCTAGGAGGTGGGTCATGGAGGATCTTGCTTTGATTTATGTCCTTGAGCGTTCTGCCTGTTTTCCGCTAAGAGTTTTATAGTTTCTAGCCTTAAATTTAGGTCTTCAATCCATCTTGAGTTTATCTTCGTGTATGGTGTTCAGGAAGTGTTCTGATTTCATTCTTTTACATGTTGATTGCTACAACATCTTAAGCAGTTCTCAAACTCAGAAAATTTGACTTTGAGGCAATACAATTATCTACTGAAGGCACTCATTCAAAATTCACGTGTCCCCAAATTGTTCTCTGTACCTATGCTTTAATTCTGCTTCCAATCAAAGAACACGCATTGCATTCAGTTTTCGTGTCTCTTTAGTGTCCTTTAAACTAGAGCAATTTCCCAGGCATTTTCTGGTCATGTGTGACATGACCTTTCACTGTTTAGTATGATGCTGATGGTGGGCTTGTCATATATGGCCTTTATTATGTTGAAGTACGTTCCTTCTATACCCAACTTGTTCAGCATTTTTATCCTGAAATGATGTATTTTGCCAAATGCTTTTTCTTCATATATCAAAGTGATCATATGATTTTAATTTTTCATTTTTTAATGTGGTATATCACACTTATTGATTTAAATATGTTGAACCACCCTTGCCTCTCAGGGATAATTCTCACTTGGTCATGGAGTATACTTCTTTTCATGTGCTGTTGAGTTTGGCCTGCTATTTTGTTAAGAATTTCAGCGACATTGGTGACATCAGTCTATCGTTTTCTTGTAGTGTCTTTCTCTGACCCTGGTATCAGATAACACTGGCCTTGTGAAATGAGTTTGGAAGTATCCCATCCTTTTTAGTTTTCTGGAAGAGTTTGAGAAAGACTGGCATTAATTCTTCCTTAAATGATTGATAGAATTCACAATCGAAACCATCTGGTCTTGGGCTTTTCTTTGCTGAGAGTTGTTTTTGCCTTCACTGATTTAATCTCCTTCCTCATAATTAGTCTTTTCATATTTTCTATTTCTACATGATTCAGTCTTGGTAAATTGCATGTTTCTAGGAATGTATCCATTCCTAGATTTCCAATTTGATGGTGAATGGCTGTTCATAATCGTCTCTCACAATCCTTTGTATTTCTGTGGTGTCATTGTAATGTCTCCTATTTCGTTTCTGATTTTATATGTTTAAACTCTTTTCCTTTAGTTAATCTAGGAACAAGTTTGTCAATTTTGTTTATCATTTCAAAAAGCCAGCTCTTACTTTCATTGGTCTTTTCTATTCATTCTCTGGTCTCCATTTCGATTTTTTTTCTTCTCTGACCTTTGTTAATTCCTTCTATCTCTAACTTTGCACTTAGATTTTTTTTCTTTTTTCTCTTATTCCACAAGATTTTTTATTTGATATCGTTCTTGTTTCTTTAAAAAATATATAATTTCATTCCCATTTACTTATTTTTGGCCAAGCTGGGTCTCCGTTGACGTGCAGGCTTTTCTCTAGTTGCGGTGAGTGGGGGCTACTCTCTAGTTGCGGTGTGTGGGCCCCCAACTGCAGTGGCTTCTCTTGTTGTGGAGCACAGGCTCTAGGTGCACAGACTCAGTAGTTGCAGCTCCCGGGCTCTAGAGCACAGGCTCATAGTTGTAGTGCACAGGCTTAGTTGCTCTGCGGCTTGTGGGATCCTCCCAGATCAGGGAGCGAACCTGTGTATCCTGCGTTGGCAGGAAGATTCGTTTCCACTGAGCCACCAGGGAAGCCCTCTTTCTTGTTTCTTAATGTATCCATTTGTCACTATAAACTTCTTTCTTAGAACTGCTTTTGTAGTACATTGTGGTTCCGTTTTCATTTGTTTCGAGATATTTTTAAATAGACCATTTTACTTCTTCTTTGACCCATTAGTTGTTCAGGAATGTACTATTTAGTACCCAGATATTTGTGAATTTTCCAGCTTTGTTCCTGTTATTGATTTCTAGTTTCATGCCATTGTAGACGCAAAAGATACTTGGTGTGGTTTCAATCTTCTTAAATTTGCTTAGAGATGTTTCATGAGATATCATATGATCCATCCTGGAAGATGTTCCATTTGAACTTGAGAAGAATGTGTTCTGCTGCTGTGAGATGGAATGTTGTATAAGTCTGTTAAGTCCATCTGGTCTACAGTATGGTTCAAGCCCATTTCCTTTTTCCTTTTGTTGATCTCGTGTGGATAATCTATCCATTGTGAAAGTGGAACGTTGAAGTCCCCTACTATTGTTGTGTTGTTACCTATTTAGCCCTTCAGATCTGTTAGTATTTGCTCAATATACTCAGGTGTTCCAATGGTGGGTGGGTATATATTAAGATTCACAATTCTTGTATCATCTCGATGAACTGACACCCTTTATCATTATATAATGACTTTCTTTGTCTCAAATTACCATTTTTGGCTTAAAGCCTATTTTGTCTGATATCGGTATGGCTACTGCTCTCTTTTGTTTCTCCCTTTCATGGAATACCTTTGACCATCCCTTCAGTTTGAGCATGGGTGTGACCTTAAAACTGAAGTGAGTCTCTTGTAGGCAGCAGTGCAGTGGAGCATTGTTTTGTTTTGTTTTTGTTTTTGTTTTTAAATCCATCCATCCACTCTATTCCTTTTGCTGGAGAACTAAATCCAGTTACATTTAGAGTAATTATCGATAGGTAAGTATTTAATAATGCCATCATATTAATTGATTTCTGACTGAGTTTTAGTTCCCTAATTCCTTTCTTCCATTTTAGCTGCTTTCCTTGGTAAATTGATTTTCATGGTAGGTTTTGGTTCCCTTCTCTTCATCTTTTGTGAATCTAATGTATGCTTTTGCTTTGTGGTTACCATGGAGCTTGCATAAAATATCATACACATTATGTTTTTTGATATTACCATTTATGTATTTTAAATTGCATACCCATTAACAAATTGTTGATGCTACAGCAAATTTCTATCTTTTAATCTTTAGCTAGAGTTAAGTAGGTACACCACCATATTACACTGTTAGATTATTCTGGATCTGAATGTATGCATCCCTCTACCACTGTGTTGTATGTTTTTGTAATATTAACTAGGATCTATTTGTTTTCAGCCTTAAGAACTCCTTTTAATGGTGGAATCGAAGGACATGCACTCATCTCCTCCTGCAAGAACACCAAAATAGCAACTGGCTGTTGAACAGTCATTGACAGGAGGACACTGGAGTCCACCAAAAAAAGATGCCCACGTCCAAAGATGAAGAAGAAGCAGCCACAGCGAGACAATAAGAAGGGTGCAATCACGATAAGATAAAGTCCCATACCTGCCAGGTGGGTGACCCACAAACTGGAGAACAATAATACCAAAGAAGTTCTCCCACTGTTGTGAAGGTTCTGAACCCCATGTCAGGCTTCCCAGCCTGGGGATCTGACAAAGGGACTGGGAATCCCCAGGGAATCTGGCCTTGATTTGATTATAGGACTTCCACGGGACAAGGGGAAACAGAGACTCCAGTCTTGGAGGGCACAAACAAAATTTTGCATGCACCGAGACCCAGGGGAAAGGAGCAGTGACCCCACAGGGGACTGAACCAAAACTACCTGCTGTGTTGGAGGGCCTTCTGTGGAAGCGTGGGTTGGCAGGGGCTCACCACAGGGACAGGGGCACTGGAAGGTCCCCTTGGTGTAAACCCTCTTGGAATTTTCCATTAACCCTACCACAGAGCCTGTAGACCCCAGGGCTGGGTCGCCTCAGGCCAAACAACTACCATGAAAAAGCAGAAAGTTATTTCCCAGATGAAGGAACAAGATAAAACCCCAGAAAAGCAACTAAATGAAGTGGAGATAGGCAACCTTCCAGAAAATGAATTCAGAATAATAACAGTGAAGATGATCCAGGATCTCAGGAAAACAATGGAGAAGATGCAAGAGATGTTTACCAAAGACATAGAAGAACTAAAGAACAAACAAACAGAGATGATTAATACACTAGAAGGAATCCACAGCGGAATAGCTGAGGCAAAGAACGGATAAATGATGATAAAAGAACGGACAGAATGGCGGAAATCACTGCTGCAGAACAGTGATTAACTTTTGCTTGTCTGGAAAGCTTTTGATTTATCCATCAAATCTGAAGGAGAGTCTTGCTGGATAGAGTATTCTTGGTTGCAGGCGCTTCCCTTTCATCATTTTAAATATATCATGCCATTCCCTTCTGGCTTGTAGAGTTTCTGTTGAGAAATCAGCTGATAGCCTGATGGAAGATCCCTTGTATGTTGTTTGTCGTTGGCCCCTTGTATGGTGTTTGTCATTTTTCCCTTGTTGCTTTTAATATTTTATCTGTCTTTAATTGTTGTCGGTTTGATTACTATGTGTCTTGGTGTGTTCCTCCTTGGGTTTATCCTGCCTGGGACTCTCTGTACTTCTTGGACTTGGTCGATTATTTCCTTTCCCATGTTAGAGAAGTTTTCAGCTATTATCTCTTCCAATATTTTCTCAGATCCTTTCTCTCTCTCTCTTCTCCTTCTGGGGCCCCTATTACGCAAATGTTTGTGCATTTAACATTGTCCCAGAGGTCCCTTAGGCTGTCTTCATTTCTTTTCACTCCTTTTTCTATATTCTGTTCTGTGGCAGTGATTTCCACCATTCTGTCCTCCGGGTCATTTACCCATTCTTCTGCCTCAGTTATTCTGCTATGGATTCCTTCTAGTGTATTATTCATCTCTGTGTGGTTTTGTTCTTTAGTTCTTCTAGGTCTTTGGTGAACACTTCTTGCATCTTCTCAATCTTTGCCCCCATTCTTTTTCCGAGATCCTGAATCATCCTCACTATCCTTTTTCTGAATTCTTTTTCAGGAAGGTTGCCTATGGCCACTTAATTTGGCTGTTTCTCTGGGATTTTTTCCTGTTCCTTCATCTGGGACATAACACACAGAGACAACCTGGCTGTAGGAGGGTAGGCTGGTAAGATGGCTAGGGCAGGGAGGATGTGAAAGCTCCAAGGACTGGACCACCCACCTCTAGCTGCCAGGGTGTACTATGCCCCAGGTTGGCACCAGACACCTCTCCTGACCTCCAGCTCAGCAGCTACCCTGTGCTTTTCTCCTGTGTTCCCTCCACTGTCCCTCCTGCTCCCCAGCTCACTGGGTCCAGGCACCATCCTCAAGCCCTTTACCGAATCCAAGGAAGGAGAAGCGAAAGTATTGGTGTCTGAGTCTCAGGGGTGTGGGCTGAAGAGGAGAAGAGGACAGTGTGCAAAAAACTATATGATTTTTATCTTTTATTTTGTTAATATTGTGCACTACATTGATTTATGAGAATTAAATCATCCTTGCATTCCTGGAATAAATCCTACTTGATTGTAGTGTATGATCCTTTTTTTATATTGTGAATCTGGGACCATGCAGGAAACACGGCAGAGAGGAGCTACCCCACGCCCAAGGGCAGGGGCAACGACTGAGAGCACCAGGCTGTGACGGTGCAAGAGTGGCTGAGAGGAGCTACTCCACGTCCAAGGTCAGGGGCATCAGCCAAGAGGAGCTACCCCATGTCCGAGGACAGCAGTGGTGGCCAAGAGGAGCTATCCCACGTTCAAAGTCAGGGGCTGCAGCCGAGAGGAACAAGCCCACATCCAAGGAGTGGCAGCTGCATGGAAGCAGGAGGGCCAAGAGGAGCTACTCCACGTTCAAGGTCAGGAGGGGCGACTCGTCCAAGGTAAGGAGCAGTGGCTTCAGTTTGCTGGAGCAGCCGTGAAGATATACCCCACGTCCAAGGTAAGAGAAATCTAAGTAAGATGGTAGGTATTGCGAGAGGGCATCAGAGGGCAGACGTACTGAAACCATAATCACAGAAAACTAGTCAATCTGATCATATGGACCACAATCTTCTCTAACTCAATGAAACTAAGCCATGCCATGTGGGGCCACCCAAGATGGACGGGTCATGGTGGAGATGTCTGACAGAATGTGGTCCACTGGAGAAGGAAATGGCAAACCACTTCAGTATTCTTGCCTTGAGAACCCCATGAAAAGTATGAAAAGGCAAAATGATAGGAAACTGAAAGAGGAACTCCCCAGGTCAGTAAGTGCCCAATATGCTACTGGAGATCAGTGGAGAAATAACTCCAGAAAGAATGAAGGGATAGAGCCAAAGCAAAAACAACATCCAGCTGTGGATGTGACTGGTAATAGAAGCAAGGTCCGATGCTGTAAAAAGCAATATTGCATAGGAACCTGGAATGTCAGGTCCATGAATCAAGGCAAATTGGAAGTGGTCAAACAGGAGATGGCAAGAGTGAACGTCAACATTCTAGGAATCAGCAAACTAAAATGGACTGAAATGGGTGAATTTAACTCAGATGACCGTTATATCTACTACTACGGGCAGGAATCCCTTAGAAGAAATGGAGTAGCCATCATGGTCAACAAGAGTCTGAAATGCAGTACTTGGATGCAATCTCAAAAACGACAGAATGATCTGTGTTCGTTTCCAAGGCAAACCATTCAATATCACGGTAATCCAAGCCTATGCCCCAACCAGGAATGCTGAAGAAGCTGAAGTTGAACGACTCTATGAAGACCTACAAGACCTTTTAGAACTAACACCCAAAAAAGATGTCCTTTTCATCATAGGGGACTGGAATGCAAAAGTATGAAGTCAAGAAACACTTAGAGTAACAGGCAAATTTGGCCTCAGAGTACAGAATGAAGCAGGGCAAAAGCTAATAGGGTTTTGCCAAGAGAACGCACTGGTCATAGCAAACACCTCTTCCATCAACACAAGAGAAGACTCTACACATGAAGATTACCAAATGGTCAATACTGAAATCAGATTGAGTATATTCTTTGCAGCCAAAAATTGAGAAGCTCTATACAGTCAGCAAAAACAAGACCGGAAGCTGACTGTGGCTCAGATCATGAACTCCTTATTGCCAAATTCAGACTTAAATTGAAGAAAGTAGGGAAAACCGCTAGACCATTTAGGTATGACCTAAGTAAAATCCCTTATGATTATACAGTGGAAGTGAGAAATAGATTTAAGGGACTAGATCTGATAAACAGAGTGCCTGATGAACTATGGAATGAGGTTCGTGACATTGTACAGGAGACAGGGATCAAGACCATCCCCATGGAAAAGAAATGCAAAAAAGGAAAATGGCTGTCTGGAGAGGCCTTACAAATAGCTGTGAAGAGAAGAGAAATGAAAAGCAAAGGAGAAAAGGAGAGATATAAGCATCTGAATGCAGAGTTCCAAGGAATAGCAAGGAGAGATAAGAAAGCCTTCCTCAGTGATCAATGCAAAGAAATAGAGGAAAACAACAGAATGGGAAAGACTAGAGATCCTTTCAAGAAAATTAGAGATACCAAGGGAACATTTCATGCAAAGATGGGCTCGATAAAGGACAGAAATGGTATGGACCTAACAGAAGCAGAAGATGTTAAGAAGAGGTGGCAAGAATACACAGAAGAACTGTACAGAAAAGATCTTCACAACCCAGATAATCATGATGATGTGATCACTCATCTAGACCCAGACATCCTGGAATGTGAAGCCAAGTGGGCCTTAGAAAGCATCACTATGAACAAAGCTAGTGGAGGTGATGGAATTCCAGTGGAGCTATTTCAAATCCTGAAAGATGATGCTGTGAAAGTGCTGCACTCAATATGCCAGCAAATTTGGAAAACTCAGCAGTGGCCACAGGACTGGCAAAGGTCAGTTTTCATTCCAATCCCAAAGAAAGGCAATGCCAAAGAATGCCCAAACTACCGCACAATTGCACAGATCTCACACACTAGTAAAGTAATGCTCAAAATTCTCCAAGCCAGGCTTCAGCAATATGTGAACCGTGAACTTCCTGATGTTCAAGCTGGTTTTAGAAAAGGCAGAGGAACCAGAGATCAAATTACCAACATCCGCTGGATCATGGAAAAAGCAAGAGAGTTCCAGAAAAACATCTATTTCTGCTTTATTGACTATGCCAAAGCCTTTGACTGTGTGGATCACAATAAACTGTGGAAAATTATGAAAGTGATGGGAATACCAGACCACCTGACCTGCCTCTTGAGGAACATATATGCAGGTCAGGAAGCAACAGGTAGAACTGGACATGGAAAATAGGAAAAGGAAAAGGAGTACGTCAAGGCTGTATAGTGTCACCCTGCTTATTTAACTTATATGCAGAGTACATCATGAGAAACACTGGGCTGGAAGAAACACAAGCTGGAATCAAGGTTGCTGGGAGAAATATCAATAACCTCAGATATGCAGATGACACCACCCTTATGGCAGAAAGTGAAGAGGAACTAAAAAACCTCTTGATGAAAGTGAAAGAGGAGAGTGAAAAAGTTGGCTTAAAGCTCAACATTCAGAAAACAAAGATCATGGCATCTGGTCCCATCACTTCATGGGAAATAGATGGGGAAACATTGGAAACAGTGTCAGACTTTATTTTTCTGGGCCCAAAATCACTGCAGATGGTGATTGCAACCATGAAATTAAAAGACACTTACTCCTTGGAAGGAAAGTGATGATCAACCTAGATAGCATATTCAAAAGCAGAGACATTACTTTGCCAACAAAGTTCCATCTAGTCAAGGTTATGGGTTTTTCCAGTGGTCATGTATGGATGTGACAGTTGGACTGTGAAGAAAGCTGAGTGCCGAAGAATTGATACATTTGAACTGTGGTGTTGGAGAAGACTCTTGAGAGTCCCTTGGACTGCAAGAAGATCCAACCAATCCATCATAAAGGAGATCAGTCCTGGGTATTCATTGGAAGGACTGATGCTTGAGAGGGTAACAGGCAGGAAGGCCAGGGGTCTGCAAACGGAGGAAATAGCCTGCAAGTGTCAGACATTTTTTTTTTTATTTTTATTTTTTTTTAATTTTAAAATCTTTAATTCTTACATGTGTTCCCAAACATGAACCCCCCTCCCACCTCCCTCCCCATAACATCTCTGTGGGTCATCCCCATGCACCAGCCCCAAGCATGCTGTATCCTGCGTCAGACATAGACTGGCGATTCAATTCTTACATGATAGTATACCTGATAGAATGCTATTCTCCCAAATCATCCCACCCTCTCCCTCTCCCTCTGAGTCCAAAAGTCCGTTATACACAGCTGTGTCTTTTTTCCTGTCTTGCATACAGGGTCATCATTGCCATCTTTCTAAATTCCATATATATGTGTTAGTATACTGTATTGGTGTTTTTCTTTCTGGCTTACTTCACTCTGTATAATCGGCTCCAGTTTCATCCATCTCATCAGAACTGATTCAAATGAATTCTGTCAGACATTTTTATCTCTCTTAAGCGGCAGGGGGAAACAAACTAGGGATATTTTTTTTTCTTCTCTATACAAATTTAAAAGGAGGTTTCTCTTAAAATACTGTGTTGTCATAATGACACTTGGTGTCACCTGAAGTTAACTATTCGCAAACTTTGAGTTAACCAATGCATTTTTCTTATGGAAATGTTTGTCTTAAGTTATGTTAATGAACTATGCATTTACCCCAAACTCTGTCTTCAAGTAGGTTCCACCTAATGGTTCAAAACCTACTTGACAAACCAGTATGTTATACTCAGATATTGTTCCCCTAATCTATGTAAATGAAACTATTTGTATGGTAATCTGCCCTTCTACAAGATTCAAGTTAATCATTTTATGGCCCGAGATGAATCGTCTGGCGTCAAGATTATCTCAAAATGCATCTTATGGGTGAGGGGCCTGGTGCCATTCTGAGTTTTAAGACATTCCTTTCTTTCATTAACAGACTGCTAGTGACTATATAACATCCAGCTGAAGACTAGCAGGGGATACTCTTTCTGCTCCCTTCTGATGCCTATGTCAGAAGCTTTCTCTATCTCCTTTATACTTTAATAAAACTTTATTACACAAAAGCTCTGAGCAATCAAGCCTTGTCTCTGGCCCTGGATTGAATTCTTCTCCTCCGGAGGCCAAGAATCCTGGCATCTTTTCGTTCAGCAAGAACCTTTCATGCTGAAGCTGAAACTTCAATACTTTGGCCACCTCATGCAAAGAACTGACTCACTGGAAAAGACCCTGATGCTGGGAGAGATTGAGGGCAGGAGGAGAAGGGGATGACAGAGGATGAGATGGCTGGATGGCATCACCGACTCGATGACATGAGTTTGGGTAAACTCCGGGAGCTGGTGATAGACAGAAAGGCCTGGCGAGCTGCAATTCATGGGGTTGCAAAGAGTTGGACATGACTGAGCGACTGAATTGAACTGAACTGAACTGAACTGAATGTTTTGTTGAGGATTTTGGCATGTGTATTAATCAGATTGGCCTACAATTTTCTTTTCATTTTTATAGTGTCTTTGCCTGGTTTTGGTGTTAGGATAATCTTGGCCTCGTAAAATGAATTTGGGAGTGTTCGCTCCTCTTCAGTTATCTGGAGTAGTTGGAGAAGGATACTTATTAACTCTGTATGTTTGGTAAAATTTTCCTGTGAAGCTATATGGGCTTGGAATTTTGTTTGTTGGGAAGTTTTTATGTTTTATTTTTTGGCTGTGCTCGTTTTTTGTTCCCTTGCATGGGCTTTCTCTAGTTGTGACCAGTTGCAATGTGAGGGCTTCTGATTACAGTGGCTTCTCTTGTTCTGGAGCGTGAGCCCCAGAACATGCAGGATTCAGTAGTTGCAACACATAGGCTCAGTAGTTGTGGCTCATGGGCTCCAGAGTGCAGGCTCAGTATTTGCAGTGCACAGAATTAGTTGCTCCATGGCACGTGGAATCTTCCTGAACGAGGGATCAAACTGGCTTCCCCTGAACTGGCAGGTGGATTCTATACCAGTGAAATGCCAGGGAAGCTCTGTTGGGAGTATTTTGATTATTGATTCAATTACAATGCTAGTAATCAGTCTGCTCACTATATAATCATAAGGGATTTTATTTAGGTCATACATGAATGGCCTAGTGTCTTTCTCTAGTTTCTTCAATTTAAGTCTGAATTTGAGAAGAAGGAGTTCATGATCTGAGCCACAGTCAGTTCCCGGTATTGTTTTTACTGACTGTATAGGTCTTCTCCATCTTTGGCTGCAAAGAATATCATCAATCTGATTTCAGGATTGACCATTTGGTGATGTCCAAGTGTAGAGTCTTCTCTTGTGTTGTTGGAAGTGGGTGTTTGCTATGACCAGTGCATTCTCTTGGCAAAACTCTGTTGTCCTTTGCCCTGCTTCATTCTGTACTCCAAGACCATATTTGCCTGTTACTCCAGGTATACCTTGACTTCCTACTTTTGCATTCCAGTCCCCTATGATGAAAAGGACATCTTTTTTGGATGTTAGTTCTAAAAGGTCCTGTAGGTCTTCATAGAACCATTCAACTTCAGCTTCTTCAACAATACTAGTTGGGTCATAGACTTGGATTACTGTGATTTTGAATGGTTTGCCTTGGAAACGAACAGAGATCATCCTGTCATTTTTGAGATTGCACCCAAGTACTGCATTTTGGATTCTTTTGTTGACTATCAGGGCTACTCCATTTCTTCTAAGGGATTCTTGCCCACAGTAGTATGTATAATGGTCATCTGAATTAAATTCGGACATTCCAGTCCACTTTAGTTCACTGATTCCTAAAATGCTGATGTTCACTCTTGCCATCTCCTGTTTATACAGTGATTATACAGTGGAAGTGACAAATAGATTCAAGGGATTAGATCTGATAGAGTGCCTGAAGAACTATGGATGAAGTTCATGGCATTGTACAGGAGGTGATAATCAAGATGATCCCCAAGAAAAAAAAAATGCAAAAGGGCAAAATGGTTGTCTGAGGAGGCCTTACAAATAGCTGAGAAAAGAAGACATGCTAAACACAAAGGAGAAGAGGAAAGATATACCCATCCTAACACAGAGTTCCAAAGAATAGCAAGGAGAGATAAGAAAGCCTTCCTCAGTCATCAATGCAAAGAAATAGAGGAAAACAACAGAACGGAAAAGACTAGAAATCCCTTCAAGAAAATTAGAGATACCAAGGGAACATTTCATGCAAAAATGGGCACAATAAAGGACAGAAATGGTATGGACCTAACAGAAGCAAAAGATATTAAGAAGAGGAAGCAAGAATACACAAAAGAACTATACAAAAAAGTCTTCATGACCCAGATAACCACGATGGTGTAATCACTCGCCTAGAGCCAGACATCCTGGAATGTGAAGTCAAGTGGGTCTTAGGAAGCATCACTACGAACAAAGCTAGTGAAGGTAATGGAATTCCAGTTGAGCTATTTCAAATCCTAAAAGATGATGCTGTGAAAGTGCTGCACTCAACATGCCAGCAAATTTGGAAAATGCAACAGTGGCCACAGGACTGGTAAAGGTCAGTTTTCATTCCAAGCCCAAAGAAAGACAATGCCAAAGAATGCTCAAACTACCGCACGATTGCACTCATCTCACATGCTAGTAAAGTAACGCTCAAAATTCTCGAAGCCAGACTACAACAGTACATGAACTCTGAACTTCCAGATGTTCCAACTGGATTTAGAAAAGGCAGAGGAACCAGAGATCAAGTTGCCAACACCTGTTGGATCATAGAAAAGGAAGAGAATTCAAGAAAAAAAATCTACTTCTGCTTTACTGATTATGCCAAAGCCTTTCACTGTGTAAATCACAACAAACTGTGGCAAAATTCTTCAAGAGATGGGAATACCAGACCACCTTACCTGATTCCTGAGAAATCTGTATGCAGGACAAGAAGCAACAGTTAGAGCCGGACATGGAACAACAAACTGGTTCCAAATAGAAAAAGGAGTAAGTCAAGGCTGTATATTGTCGGCCTGCTTTTTAACTTATATGCAGAGTACATCAAGTGAAATGCCAGCTTGGATGAAGCACAAGCTGGCATCAAGATTGCCAGGAGAAATATCAATAACCTCAGATATGCAGATGACACCACTTTTATTGCTGAAAGTGAAGAAGAACAGAAGAGCCTCTTGATGAAAGTGAAAGAGGAGAGTGAAAAGGTGGCTTAAAGCTCAACATTCAGAAAACGAAGATCATGGCATCTGGTCCCATCACTTCCTGGCAAATAGATGGGTAAACAATGGAAACAGTGAGAGACTTTCTATTTTGGGGCTCCCAAATCACTGCAGATGGTGACTGCAGCCATGAAATTAAAAGATATTTTCTCCTTGGAAGAAAAGCTATGACCAACCTAGACAGCATATTAAAAAGCAGAGATATCACTTTGCCAGCAAAGGTCTATCTAGTCAAAGCTATGGTTTTTCCAGTGCTCATGTATGGATGTGAGAGCTGCACCATAAAGAAAGCTGAGCACTGAAGAACTGATGCTTTTGAACTGTGGTGTTGCAGAAGACTCTTGCGAGTCCCTTGGACTGCAAGGAGATCCAACCAGTCCATCCTAAAGGAGATCAGTCCTGAATATTCATTGGAAGGACTGATGCTGAAGCTGAAACTCTGGTGCTTTGGACACCTGATGCGAAGAACTGACTCATTTGAAAAGACCCTGATGCTGGGAAAGATTGAAGGCAGGAGAAGAAGGGGATGACAGAAGATGAGATGGTTGGATGGCACCACCGACTTGATGGACTTGAGTTTGAGCAAGCTCTAGGAGTTGATGGTGGACGGAGAAGCCTGGCGAGCTGCAGTCCATGGGGTGGCAAAGAATCGGACACGACTGCACGGCTGAACTGAACTGAATCTGTCTGTTCAGATTATGTTTTCCTCATTCCGTCTTGGAAGATTGTCTGTTTCTAGGAATTTATCTATTCCTTCTAGTTTGTCCAGTTTGTTAGCATGTAACTTTCATAGTATTCTCTTATGATCATTTGTATTTCTGTGATATTGGTTGTAATTTCTCCAATTTCATTTCTTATTTTATTTACTTGGGTCCTCTCTCTTTTTTCTTAAGGAGCCTGGCTAATGGCTTATCAATTTTATCTTTTATTTGTTTTTTCTGTCTCTATTTTTTTAAAATTAAACCCCCTTCCCACCTCCCTCCCTATCCTATCCCTCTGGGTCATCCCAGTGCACCAGCCCCGAGCACCCTGTATCATGCAACGAACCTGGACTGGCGATTCGTTTCACATATGATAATATACATGTTTCAATGCCATTCTCCCAAATCATCCCACCCTCACCCTCTCCCACAGAGTCCAAAAGACTGTTCTATACATCTGTGTCTCTTTTGCTGTCTTAGATACAGGGTTATTGTAACCCTCTTTCTAAATTCCATAAATATGTGTTAATATACTATATTGGTGTTTTTCTTTCTGGCTTACTTCACTCTGTATAATAAGCTCCAGTTTCATCCACCTCATTAGAACTGATTCAAATGTATTCTTTTTAACGGCTGAGTAATACTCCATTGTGTATATGTACCACAGCTTTCTTATCCATTCGTCTGCTGATGGACATCTAGGTTGCTTCCGTGTCCTGGCTATTATAAACAGTGCTGTGATCAACATTGGGGTACACATGTCTCTTTCAATTCTGGTTTCCTTGGTGTGTATGCCCAGCAGTGGGATTGCTGGATCATATGGCAGTTCTATTTCCAGTTTTTTAAGGAATCTCCACACTGTTCTCCATAGTGCCTGTACTAGTTTGCATTCCCACCAACAGTGTAAGACAGTTCCCTTTTCTCCACATCCACTCCAGCATTTATTGCTTGTAGACTTTTGGATAGCAGCCATTCTGACTGGTGTGAAATGGTACCTCATTGTGGTTTTGATTTGCATTTTTCTGATAATGAGTGATCTTGAGCATCTTTTCATGTGTTTGTTAGCCATCTGTATGTCTTCTTTGGAGAAATGTCTATTTAGTTCTTTGGCACACATTTTGATTGGGTCATTTATTTTTCTGGAATTGAGCTGCAGGAATTGCTTGTATATTTTTTAGATTAATTCTTTGTCAGTTGCTTCCTTTGCTATTATTTTCTCCCATTCTGAAGGCTGTCTTTTCACCCTGCTTATAGTTTCCTTTGTTGTGCAGAAGCTTTTAATTTTAATTAGGTCCCATTTGTTTATTTTTGCTTTTATTTCCAATATTCTGGGAGGTTGTTTATCTTTTAAAACCTAGGCTCTTGGTTTCATCGTCTCTATTTTTTTTGGGGGGGGAGTAATCTCTATTTTATTTATTTCCACTCTTAAGTTTGTTATTCCCTTCCTTCTGCTGACATTGGGCTGTGTCTGTCCTTTTTCTAATTCCTTTAGATGATAGGTTAGATTGTTTATTTGAGATTTTTCTTGTTTCTTGAGGCATGAGGCATGTTTGTATCTCTTTAAACGTCCCTCTTAGAACTGAAATTTGCTGCATCCCATAAATTTTGGAAAGTTGTGTTTTTATTTTCATTTTTCTCGAGGTATTTCCGATTTTCTCTTTGATTTTTTTCACTGACCCTTGGTTCTTTAGTACTGTGTTATTTAGTCTCCATGTTTGTGTTTTTCCCTTTTTTCTTCCTGTAATTGATTTCTAGTTTTATGCTGTTGTGGTCAGAAAAAATGCTTGATATAATTTCTATCCTCTTAAATTTGTTGAGAGGCCTACTTATTTTGTGACCTACTATGTTATCTCTCCTGGATAATAATCCATGTGCACTTGAAAAGAATGTGTATTCTGCCATTTGGGTGTGGAATGTCCTGTAGATATTTATTAAGATCACTGATCAAATGTGTCATTTAAGGCCAGTGTGTCCTTATTGATTTTTCTCCCTGGATGATCTGTCCTTTGATGTAAGTGGGTTGTTTAAGTCCCCTATTGTTATTATATTATTGTCAATTTCTCTTTGTCTGTTAATATTTGCTTTATAAATTTATGTCCTATATTAGGTGCATATATGCATATGAATGTTGTATCCTCTTCTTCTATTGACTCCTACATCATTAATGATGCCCTTCTTTGTCTTTTTTATAAACATTGTTTTAAAGTCTCGTTTTTCTGATACGGGTAACGTTATCCTAGATTTACTGTCATTTCCGTTTGCATGGAATATCTTTTTCCATTCCTTCAATATTCAGTCTGTGTGTCTTTAGCTCTAAAATGAGTCTTTTGTAACAGGCAGCATAAAGATGAACCTTGTTTTTATTTTTTTTAATCCAACCAAACCTATATCTTTTGATTGGAGGATTTTGTCCACTGAGATTTAGTGGCTATTCATAGGTATGTACTTATTGCTATTTTGTTATTTGTTTTCTGTTGTTTTGTAGTTTCTCTCCATTACTCTCTTCTTTTAGTCTTTCTCTCATGGCATGATGATTTCTTCATTGTTAGCTTTGTGTTTCTTTCTCCCTGGTTTTGATATATTTATAGTAGGGTCTTGATTTATGGTTACCAAAGAGTTCATTTATTTTGACCTACAACTATATATATTTGATTTAAACTGATTGTCATTTAAGTTCAAACACATTCTCAAAGCTCTACATTTTTTACTCTTCCAACATTTTGTGTTTTTGATGCCATATTTCACACATGCATATCTATCATTTAACTGTTTATCATAATTATAGTTGATTTTATAATTTTTGTTATTTAACCTTTGTACTAGCTTATTTACTGATACATAGCATATATGATACAATTGCTTTACCAGGATATTTTCCTCTTCCTTTAATTTCTTATATCCTGTGGTAGCCTTTTCTTTTTCACTTCAAGAAGACCTTTTATCACATCTTGTAAGGTTAGTATAGTACTGGTGAACTCTTTTAGTTTTTGCTTATATGAGAAGCTATTTATCTCCCCTTCATGTCTGAGTGATAACCTTGATGGGTAAAATATCCTACTTTGTAGGTTTTTGCCTTTCAGCACTTTAAGTATGTTGTGCCACTCCCTTCTGGCATGCAAAGTTTAGGCAGAAAACTCAGTTGATAGCCTTATGGGACTTCCCTGGCATGTGATTCTGTGTTTTTCTCTTGCTAACTTTAGAATTCTCTTTAACTTTTTTTTTTTTTTGGCTGCATCACACAGCATGTAGGATCTTACTTTCCTGACCAGGGATCAAACCTGCCTCCCTGTCAGAAGAAACTCATGATGCCCTTACAGAGCTCCAATCCGTCACCCTTCCCTCACTGCACTCCTGTCAGAGCACCCTACATTACTCCCCTGGCTTGCTGTTGATGACCTTGCCTGCATGTATACTTTAACATGTGTTAACAGATACAGGTGTGCTCATCTTCCACCTTCCCAGGCCCTGCCCTATCAGTGGAGTCCTTACTCCGCCCCTCTACCCCCAGATGCATGCCGGAATCTGCACACTGTCCTCTTCTCCTCTTCAGCCCACACCCCTGAGACTCAGACACCAATACTTTCGCTTCTCCTTCCTTGGATTCGGTAAAGGGCTTGAGGATGGTGCCTGGACCCAGTGAGCTGGGGAGCAGGAGGGACAGTGGAGGGAACACAGGAGAAAAGCACAGGGTAGCTGCTGAGCTGGAGGTCAGGAGAGGTGTCTGGTGCCAACCTGGGGTATAGTACACCCTGGCAGCTAGAGGTGGGTGGTCCAGTCCTTGGAGCTTTCACATCCTCCCTGCCCTAGCCATCTTACCAGCCTACCCTCCTACAGCCAGGTTGTCTCTGTGTGTTATGTCCCAGATGAAGGAACAGGAAAAAATCCCAGAGAAACAGCCAAATTAAGTGGCCATAGGCAACCTTCCTGAAAAAGAATTCAGAAAAAGGATAGTGAGGATGATTCAGGATCTCGGAAAAAGAATGGGGGCAAAGATTGAGAAGATGCAAGAAGTGTTCACCAAAGACCTAGAAGAACTAAAGAACAAAACCACACAGAGATGAATAATACACTAGAAGGAATCCATAGCAGAATAACTGAGGCAGAAGAATGGGTAAATGACCCGGAGGACAGAATGGTGGAAATCACTGCCACAGAACAGAATATAGAAAAAGGAATGAAAAGAAATGAAGACAGCCTAAGACACCTCTGGGACAATGTTAAATGCACAAACATTTGCATAATAGGGGCCCCAGAAGGAGAAGAGAGAGAGAGAAAGGATCTGAGAAAATATTGGAAGAGATAATAGCTGAAAACTTCTCTAACATGGGAAAGGAAATAATCGACCAAGTCCAAGAAGTACAGAGAGTCCCAGGCAGGATAAACCCAAGGAGGAACACACCAAGACACATAGTAATCAAACCGACAACAATTAAAGACAGATAAAATATTAAAAGCAACAAGGGAAAAATGACAAACACCATACAAGGGGCCAACGACAAACAACATACAAGGGATCTTCCATCAGGCTATCAGCTGATTTCTCAACAGAAACTCTACAAGCCAGAAGGGAATGGCATGATATATTTAAAATGATGAAAGGGAAGCGCCTGCAACCAAGAATACTCTATCCAGCAAGACTCTCCTTCAGATTTGATGGATAAATCAAAAGCTTTCCAGACAAGCAAAAGTTAATCACTGTTCTGCAGCAGTGATTTCCGCCATTCTGTCCGTTCTTTTATCATCATTTATCCGTTCTTTGCCTCAGCTATTCCGCTGTGGATTCCTTCTAGTGTATTAATCATCTCTGTTTGTTTGTTCTTTAGTTCTTCTATGTCTTTGGTAAACATCTCTTGCATCTTCTCCATTGTTTTCCTGAGATCCTGGATCATCTTCACTGTTATTATTCTGAATTCATTTTCTGGAAGGTTGCCTATCTCCACTTCATTTAGTTGCTTTTCTGGGGTTTTATCTTGTTCCTTCATCTGGGAAATAACTTTCTGCTTTTTCATGGTAGTTGTTTGGCCTGAGGCGACCCAGCCCTGGGGTCTACAGGCTCTGTGGTAGGGTTAATGGAAAATTCCAAGAGGGTTTACACCAAGGGGACCTTCCAGTGCCCCTGTCCCTGTGGTGAGCCCCTGCCAACCCACGCTTCCACAGAAGGCCCTCCAACACAGCAGGTAGTTTTGGTTCAGTCCCCTGTGGGGTCACTGCTCCTTTCCCCTGGGTCTCGGTGCATGCAAAATTTTGTTTGTGCCCTCCAAGACTGGAGTCTCTGTTTCCCCTTGTCCCGTGGAAGTCCTATAATCAAATCAAGGCCAGATTCCCTGGGGATTCCCAGTCCCTTTGTCAGATCCCCAGGCTGGGAAGCCTGACATGGGGTTCAGAACCTTCACAACAGTGGGAGAACTTCTTTGGTATTATTGTTCTCCAGTTTGTGGGTCACCCACCTGGCAGGTATGGGACTTTATCTTATCGTGATTGCACCCTTCTTATTGTCTCGCTGTGGCTGCTTCTTCTTCATCTTTGGACGTGGGCATCTTTTTTTGGTGGACTCCAGTGTCCTCCTGTCAATGACTGTTCAACAGCCAGTTGCTATTTTGGTGTTCTTGCAGGAGGAGATGAGTGCATGTCCTTCGATTCCACCATTAAAAGGAGTTCTTAAGGCTGAAAACAAATAGATCCTAGTTAATATTACAAAAACATACAACACAGTGGTAGAGGGATGCATACATTCAGATCCAGAATAATCTAACAGTGTAATATGGTGGTGTACCTACTTAACTCTAGCTAAAGATTAAAAGATAGAAATTTGCTGTAGCATCAACAATTTGTTAATGGGTATGCAATTTAAAATACATAAATGGTAATATCAAAAAACATAATGTGTATGATATTTTATGCAAGCTCCATGGTAACCACAAAGCAAAAGCATACATTAGATTCACAAAAGATGAAGAGAAGGGAACCAAAACCTACCATGAAAATCAATTTACCAAGGAAAGCAGCTAAAATGGAAGAAAGGAATTAGGGAACTAAAACTCAGTCAGAAATCAATTAATATGATGGCATTATTAAATACTTACCTATCGATAATTACTCTAAATGTAACTGGATTTAGTTCTCCAGCAAAAGGAATAGAGTGGATGGATGGATTTAAAAACAAAAACAAAAACAAAACAAAACAATGCTCCACTGCACTGCTGCCTACAAGAGACTCACTTCAGTTTTAAGGTCACACCCATGCTCAAACTGAAGGGATGGTCAAAGGTATTCCATGAAAGGGAGAAACAAAAGAGAGCAGTAGCCATACCGATATCAGACAAAATAGGCTTTAAGCCAAAAATGGTAATTTGAGACAAAGAAAGTCATTATATAATGATAAAGGGTGTCAGTTCATCGAGATGATACAAGAATTGTGAATCTTAATATATACCCACCCACCATTGGAACACCTGAGTATATTGAGCAAATACTAACAGATCTGAAGGGCTAAATAGGTAACAACACAACAATAGTAGGGGACTTCAACGTTCCACTTTCACAATGGATAGATTATCCACACGAGATCAACAAAAGGAAAAAGGAAATGGGCTTGAACCATACTGTAGACCAGATGGACTTAACAGACTTATACAACATTCCATCTCACAGCAGCAGAACACATTCTTCTCAAGTTCAAATGGAACATCTTCCAGGATGGATCATATGATATCTCATGAAACATCTCTAAGCAAATTTAAGAAGATTGAAACCACACCAAGTATCTTTTGCGTCTACAATGGCATGAAACTAGAAATCAATAACAGGAACAAAGCTGGAAAATTCACAAATATCTGGGTACTAAATAGCACACTCCTGAACAACTAATGGGTCAAAGAAGAAGTAAAATGGTCTATTTAAAAATATCTCGAAACAAATGAAAACGGAACCACAATGTACTACAAAAGCAGTTCTAAGAAAGAAGTTTATAGTGACAAATGGATACATTAAGAAACAAGAAAGAGGGCTTCCCTGGTGGCTCAGTGGAAACGAATCTTCCTGCCAATGCAGGATACACAGGTTCGCTCCCTGATCTGGGAGGATCCCACAAGCCGCAGAGCAACTAAGCCTGTGCACTACAACTATGAGCCTGTGCTCTAGAGCCCGGGAGCTGCAACTACTGAGTCTGTGCACCTAGAGCCTGTGCTCCACAACAAGAGAAGCCACTGCAGTTGGGGGCCCACACACCGCAACTAGAGAGTAGCCCCCACTCACCGCAACTAGAGAAAAGCCTGCACGTCAACGGAGACCCAGCTTGGCCAAAAATAAGTAAATGGGAATGAAATTATATATTTTTTAAAGAAACAAGAACGATATCAAATAAAAAATCTTGTGGAATAAGAGAAAAAAGAAAAAAAATCTAAGTGCAAAGTTAGAGATAGAAGGAATTAACAAAGGTCAGAGAAGAAAAAAAATCGAAATGGAGACCAGAGAATGAATAGAAAAGACCAATGAAAGTAAGAGCTGGCTTTTTGAAATGATAAACAAAATTGACAAACTTGTTCCTAGATTAACTAAAGGAAAAGAGTTTAAACATATAAAATCAGAAACGAAATAGGAGACATTACAATGACACCACAGAAATACAAAGGATTGTGAGAGACGATTATGAACAGCCATTCACCATCAAATTGGAAATCTAGGAATGGATACATTCCTAGAAACATGCAATTTACCAAGACTGAATCATGTAGAAATAGAAAATATGAAAAGACTAATTATGAGGAAGGAGATTAAATCAGTGAAGGCAAAAACAACTCTCAGCAAAGAAAAGCCCAAGACCAGATGGTTTCGATTGTGAATTCTATCAATCATTTAAGGAAGAATTAATGCCAGTCTTTCTCAAACTCTTCCAGAAAACTAAAAAGGATGGGATACTTCCAAACTCATTTCACAAGGCCAGTGTTATCTGGTACCAGGGTCAGAGAAAGACACTACAAGAAAACGATAGACTGATGTCACCAATGTCGCTGAAATTCTTAACAAAATAGCAGGCCAAACTCAACAGCACATGAAAAGAAGTATATTCCATGACCAAGTGAGAATTATCCCTGAGAGGCAAGGGTGGTTCAACATATTTAAATCAATAAGTGTGATATACCACATTAAAAAATGAAAAACTAAAATCATATGATCACTTTGATATATGAAGAAAAAGCATTTGGCAAAATACATCATTTCAGGATAAAAATGCTGAACAAGTTGGGTATAGAAGGAACGTACTTCAACATAATAAAGGCCATATATGACAAGCCCACCATCAGCATCATACTAAACAGTGAAAGGTCATGTCACACATGACCAGAAAATGCCTGGGAAATTGCTCTAGTTTAAAGGACACTAAAGAGACACGAAAACTGAATGCAATGCGTGTTCTTTGATTGGAAGCAGAATTAAAGCATAGGTACAGAGAACAATTTGGGGACACGTGAATTTTGAATGAGTGCCTTCAGTAGATAATTGTATTGCCTCAAAGTCAAATTTTCTGAGTTTGAGAACTGCTTAAGATGTTGTAGCAATCAACATGTAAAAGAATGAAATCAGAACACTTCCTGAACACCATACACGAAGATAAACTCAAGATGGATTGAAGACCTAAATTTAAGACTAGAAACTATAAAACTCTTAGTGGAAAACATAGGCAGAACGCTCAAGGACATAAATCAAAGCAAGATCCTCCATGACCCACCTCCTAGACTAATGGAAATAAAAACAAAAATAAACAAGTGGGACCTAATTAAACTTAAGAGCTTTTGCACAGCAAAGGAAACTATAAACAAGGTGAAAAGACAACCCTCAGAATGGGAGAAAATAATAGCAAATGAAACAACTGACAAAGAATTAATTTCCAAACTATACAAGCAGCTCATACAAGTCAATACCAGAAAAACAAACAACCCAATCAAACAGTGGGAAAAAGACCTAAACAGTCATTTTTCCAAAGAAGACATACAGATGGCTAACAAACACATGGAAAGATGCTCAACATCACAATGCAAATCAAAACCACAATGAGATATCACCTCACACCGGTCAGAATGGCCATCATCAAAAAATCTACCAACAATAAATGCTGGAGAGGGTGTGGAGAAAAGGGAAGCCTCTGGCACTGTTGGTAGGAATGTAAATTGACACAGCCACTATGAAAGACAGTATGGAGATTCCTTAAAAATCTAGGAATAAAACCACCATATGACCCGGCAATCCCACTCCTAGGCATATACCCCAAGGACACCAAAATTTAAAAAGACACAGGTACCCCAATGTTCACTGCAGCACTGTTTACAATAGCCAAGACATGGAAGCAACCTAGCTGTCCATCAACAGATGAATGGGTAAAGAAGCTGTAGTACATATACACGATGAAATATTACTCAGCCATAAAAAAGGAAAGCATGTGAATCAGTTCTAATGTGGTGGATGAACCTAGAGCCTATTATACAGAGAGAAGTAAGTCAGAAAGAGGAAAATAAATAGTGTATGCACTCATGCATATATATGGAACCTAGAAAGATGATACCGATGAATTTATTTGCAGGGCAGCAATGGAGAAACAGACATAGAGAACAGACTTCTGGACACGGGGAGAGGGGAGGAGAGAGTGAGATGTATGGAGAGAGGAACATGGACACTTACGTTACCATATGTAAAATAGATGGCCAATGGGAATTTGCTGTATGTCTCAGGGAACTCAAACAGGGGCTCTGTATCAACCTAGAGGGGTGGGAGATGGGAGGGAGATGGGAGGGAGGTTCAAGAGGGAGGGGGCATATGTACACCTATGGCTGATTCATGTTGATGTTTGACAGAAAACAAAATTCTGTAAAGCAATTATCCTTCAATTGAAAAATAAATTAATTAAAAAAGAAAAAAAAAGTGTTGTACCAATCAATTATTGTTTTTTAAGCCAGCTTTTCCACTCTCCTCTTTCACCTTCATCAAGAGGCTCTTTAGTTCCTCTTCGTTTTCTGCCATTAGAGTGGTATCAACCTGCCTATCTGAGGTTATTGCTATTTCTCCTGGCAATTTTGATCTCGGCCTGTGATTCATCCAGCCCAGCATTTCACACGATGTACTCTGATTATTTAATCAGGGTGACAAAATACAGCCTTGATGTACTCCTTTCCCAATTTTGAACCAGTCCACTGCTCCATGTTCGGTTCTAACTGTTGCTTCTTGACCCGCATACAGGTTTCTCAGGAGACAGGTAAAGTGGTCTGGTACTCCCATCTCTTTAAGAATTTTCCACAGTTCATAATGACCACAGTCAAAGGCTTCAGCATAGTCAATGAAGAAGAAGTAGATGTTTTTCTGGAACTCCCTTGCTTTCTACGTGATCCAGTGGATATTGGCAATTTGATCTCTGGTTCCTCTGACTTTTTAAAACCCAGTTTGTACATCTGGAAGTTCTTGGTTCACGTACTGCCGAAGCCTGGCTTGAAGGATTTTGAGCATCACCTTACTAGCTACTAGCACCAGGATCTTCCTTGGTGGCTCAGATGATAGAGAATCTGACTGCAATGCAGGAAACGTGAGTTCCGGTCCCTGGGTCAGGAAGATCCCCTGGAGAAGGGGAATGGCTTCTCACTCTAGTATTCTTGCCTGGAGAAACCCATAAACAGAGGAGCCTGGTGGGTTACAGTCCATGGGGTTGCCAAGAGTCACACACGACTGAGCAACTACTACTTTCACTTTCACTTACACTTACTAGCATGTGAAATGAGCACAATCGTATGGTAGTTTGAACGTTCTTTGGCATTACCCTTCTTTGGGATTGGACCCCATGAACAGATAGAAATGTAACAGATTTCTATATCATAATTTTGTACTCTGCAACTTTACTGAATTGATGTATGAATTCTGGTAGATTTCAGGTGACATCCTTAGGATTTCCAATGTATAGTAACATGTCATCTGCAAATAGTGACAGTTTTAATTTTTCCTTTTCCATTTTGCATTCCCTTTGTTTCTTTTTCTTCTCTGATTGTGATCTCATAAGGTACTTTCTACAATTTATTAAATAATATGGGTTTATTGAAATTAACTTACATATAAACTCTAAGTGCCTACAAACATTCTATTATGGAACCACCACTACAATCAACATAAAAAATATTTTCATCAGCTACAAAATTGTTTCATGCTCTTTGGTAGTTTAACCCATAATCTCAACCCCAAGACCCTGGCAATCCCCAGTCTGTTTTCTGTGTCTATAGTTTGGCCTCCTCAAGAATGTGAAGCAAATGGAATTGGGAAGTATGTAGATTTATCCATTTGGATTCCTCAGAGAAAAGAACATATAGGTGATTTCTGGATGTGCAATGTACATTTATGTCACCTGAGTATGGTTACATGGGTTGATTGGTTCATAATTACTTGTGATATTGAGGGCTTACACTCTCCACAACGTGTATATGTATAGTCTGTTTAATTCGTATTTAATTCAATGTAATTAATCTTTTATGTTTGGAAGGGTTATTTTATGCAAAAGCAATAGTAAATCCTTTTTAAAAAGTGAATCGTCGTTGTAAAAGTCAGGCTGGCAGATACCTCAAGAGGACTAGGGAGGAAGAAGTGATTGGCTTGAAGCAAAAGGGGGCTTCAGAACTACAGGCCTGTTCTCCACCTGCATCTGGGAAGTACTTACCAGGCCTTCAATATTGCACAAGCACAAGGGCACCAAGCACACCACAGTCATTCAAACACTGGGACGGTCCAGGGACTGGGATAGTTACCCAGGGATAGTCCAGGTGGAAAATCTGGCAGCCCCAGTGTGCCCGGCCAGACCTGGCCAATGCAGGTGAAAGTTACCCCACATTAAGTCAGCTGAGTAGCAGCCTTTATTGCATCTGCAAGCATAACCCGTTATCACACAACGGAAAATACAAGCCAACTGCAGGGATTAGGACTTGGACATCTTTGGGCAAGATTACTGTGCTCACCACCCCAGGCTCCCTCTTCAGGACTCACCGACTCTACCTTCTTTGCTTGTGCCAGTCTCCCTCAAGAGTCCACAGACAGCAGTAGACCTGGGGATGGGTGTGATGGGGAGGAAGCATCTTCCCTGGAGTTGGACAGGCAGCAGAACCAGGCAGGATGGGGCCTAGGGCTCTCCAAAGCAGCTGTCATTGTCTCCCAGGCTGGAGAAGGGGCATGAGGGGGAAAGGTGACAGGGGGGCACTGAATGAGGCTGGGCTTCAGCCTTCCTCCTACCGTCTGGGGCACAGATGTATTTCTTTAGCCTATGCCTTAGGCCCTGCCACAGATTTCCCGCTGGAAGTGGAAGGCTTGGGGCTGAGCCAAGGCCTGTGATGTATATGTTTCCAGCAACATTATACTGGGGTAGTTGATCTGAACTGTGTGCTCAGAGGAAGGAAGGGAGCCTGGTAAAAAGCGAATGAAGGGTTGTGCTCATGCCCTCCCACCTCCCCTTCCATGAGCTTTTCCACTTCCTCACCCTGGTGACCACAGTCCCAGGCCCCTCTCCGCCCAAGAGTGGCGCTGATGCTGGTGCTGGACTTCTCCCTGGGCACCACTTACCTACATGTCTCGGTGGGCAGAAACCTCAGCTGGAAGGTCTCTGCCAAATTTACTCACTTGGACAACAGCGAGAAGTGCTACACCACCAGGCAATAACCACTGGATCAGCTGTAAACTAAGTGATCAAGCCCACCTGCTCCAGGGAGGGGTCTGAGTGGAAGGAGTAAGTCTCATTCATCTTCTTTTCTGACCCTGAGGTCTGTGACTGTCCCAACCCTCGTGCTCTGTCCACCTGACCTCACGCCATGAGCCGCGGAAGGAAGTCAACGTGAGAATGTGGGGGAAGGGCGGACCCAAGTGCTCCCCATTGCTCAGGTGCAGTCACCTCTAACTCCCCACAAGTAACCCAGGTTTTGGAGGGAGGTCTCCTGTTTCTAAGATGGGTAGCCATGTCCCCGGAGCCACTCTTCCCATTTTCACTCATCCACACCCTCAGCAGTTGGCAGACATCACAGAATCACAAGGTAGGATCCAGTGCCCCCTCCAGCGACTCCAACATTTTGAGATGTCCTGTCCTGAGGTTTGCATCCTCCCCTTCTATGTTTTGGGAACGTGACAACACCCCTTGAATAAAGGAGATCCGACCCTTGCTTCGGCTCACTCAATGCCCTGCAGAATCTGGACCAGTCTACTTCCATTACTCCCTGAATCACGTCTTTCTGCCTCAAGGGGCATTATCCCTGGTGACTTTTATTCACACAGAGAGATGACCAGGCACCAACTTTGAATGTGCATCATACCCTCTTTGGTGAAATAAAACCATGGTCTTTCAGGAAGGGAGTCAGGCAAAACCTACCCTCACTTCACTCAAATACAAATGTGTCCCTCTGAGTCGCAGGCTGGCACAGCCCTGGGGTCTTGGCTGAGAGAAGGAAGTCCTCCCCAAACTTCAGAGAAGGGCGGGTGGTGGGGGGGTGGGCAGAAATTGAACATGAATTTGAGACTTAGTCTTGTGTGCCCTAACAAGTAGTCTGGGAGACTGAGCTGGGACACTCTGGGAAATACCATTTGCAGGAAAATCTATGTCATGGGGCTGGTGGAACAGTATTTGATGGAGACCCTGTAAGAACACAGACTTACCAACCATACTTGTCATAGAGCCTGAAGGACCCATTTCCACTCAAGCGCAGAGAGACATCCAGGCGGCAGGAGTGTAGGCTGGTCAGCTGGCTAGGGCAGGGAGGACATGAAAGCTCCAAGGACTGGACCACCCATCTCTAGCTGTCAGGGTGCACCCTGCCCCAGATCGGCACCAGACGCCTCTCCTGACTTCCAGCTCGGCAACTAACCTGAGCTTTTCTCCCGTGTTCCCTGTACCTTCGCTCCTGCTCCCCAGTTCACTGGGTCCAAGATTCATCCTCTTGCCCTTTACTGAACCCGAGGAAGGGGAAGCACAAGTTTTGGCGCCTGAGTCTCAGGGATGAGTGCTAGAGAGGAGAGGGGGAGAGTATGCAGCTTCCTGCTTGCAAGGTGGCACCGGGGGGTGGGGTAGGGACTCCACTGAGAGGGTAGGGCCCGGGAAGGGGGAAGATGAACACACCTGTGCCTGTTACCACCTGCTTAAGTAAACATGCAGGCAAGGTCATCGATGGCAAGCCAGGGGAGGGATCGAGGGTGCTCTGACAGGAAAGCAGAGCGGTCAGGGTAAGCAGGACAATGAGTGCAGTGAGGAAAGGGTGAAAGACTGGAGCTCTGTAAGGGGGGTCATGAGTTCCTTCTGACAGGGAGGCAGAATGGCAGCAATGAATGGAAACTGCTAAACCCCAGAGGAGGGTGTTTAGAGAACTACAAGAGGGCCTTCAGGGAAAAGGGAGGACGTGCCAATGTGGCCAGACAGAGCCCACACAGAACACAGACTGGGGGTGCTCCGCTGGCCTGACGGCCTGGATGGTAGCAGAGGCTGACCCAGAGTCCCCACCGCAGGATGCCAGAGGTACTGTTCTTGAACAGGCTCTCATGTGGAACAGCTCCCCACCAGGCCTCGTCCCCACTCCCTTAACCCCTACCCCTCAGAGAGAGGGCAGAACACAGAAAATGAAAAGTCCTTTAATCAAAAACTGCTGTGGCAAAACCAATACAATATTGTAAAGTAAAACAAATGAATTAATTAAATTTAAAAAAAAAAAAAAACAGAACCGCTGTGAGACTGGGGCAGAGAAGGGGCAAAACAAGCGGCAGAGGATGCCCTGGTGGAGGCAGAACAAGAGGCAACAAGCTTGGCCACAGCTCGCCAGCCCCGGAGGTAACAGCTGCTCCTCTTGCAGGAAGACACTGGGCTCAACCTGTGAAACAGCAGAGTCAGGGAAGAGCCTCAAGCCAGGGCCAGCCCACAGCCCTGCTCAATAGCCAACGTTGTGGGAAGGAGTATGCAATGTGTAACACTCACTTCAGAGGATCTGGAACGTCTCAGCCAGGTACTGCATGGAGGCTGCAACAGGGAGAGGCATAAACAGGTGCTCCAGACAGACGGACATAGAAGCCTGTCCCCCTGTCCCCGTGGGGAACCACCTAGCCCTACAACCTGAAACCCACATACCCCCAGCCCAGATGCAAAGAGCTCTGGGCCTGATCACTCCCCACTACCGGAATTAAATGTGGAGCCATTTCCTAAAAGGAAACAAAATGTGCCAGCAGCTCTCAAGCTCGGGGCCACGTCCAAACCATTCAAAAATGGTCTCGCAAAATACCCAACAAGAACCTTAGAGGCCACGCCGATCAACAAGGCATCTCTACAAGTCCTATCAGAAGGAGCTCTCAGGACTCGAATGGCTGGCAGAGTGTGCACGCAGTCCACACGGTACTTTGTTACTTGTCTGCACGCCCAGCTGAACATGCACCGCACGCTCCAGGGACAGGCTTGCTAGGTTCTCCTCCCCACAGGAATGCTGATCCCTACGAGGCCCCCTGCACCTGCAGCCCACCCCACCCCAAGGGCCCACCCTGCTTCTGCACTAAGAACCCGCCGCTCTCTGTCCCTGGTTCCTCATACCTAGTTGCTCCTTAAGGTCGTCTATTTCTCTCTGTAGCACTACACACTAGGCCAGCAGACACAGGAGGAAGAGAAAAGGTTAGTATACACCCGCCTCCCCTCTCCTCCTCTCCTCTTCCCCGGGCCCTCCATCCCAAAGCCAGGTGTCCAGACTGGCAAGGCAAAGACTTTCCTCAGTGGAAAGGAGGTGGGCTCCCTCCCTGGGGTGTGGGATGGGACGGCGGGGAGGGGGCCCACACACGTCAGTTGCACCTGGACCCAGATCCCACCATGGGGTTTGGGTGTGCACTTCCAGGAGTCAGAAGCAGCATTACCCGAGGACAGCCCTGCTTTCCAGGTGGCTGCTGCTGCCTTTTCGGTCTTGGGGGACGGTCAGCTGGTCTCTGGTCACCTGACAGGGAAAGGACACACAATCCAGCTTCCCAGGCTGCCAGTGAGGTGGAAAGGGCCAAGCAGGGTCTAACGTGAGGTGAGGCAGTACCACCCTCTGCTAGCATCAAGCCTCCCCTGCTCTGCCCGGCAGGCAGCCCAAACCTTCTCTCTGGGCCCGCCCCTCCTATTCCTCAGGGGCAGCCATTTCACCACGATGGCCGCCAGAGACTGCGGTTCTGGGTTCGAGCCTCCCAGAGCGGCAGCCACAGCCAGCACCTGGGAGAGCAATGTGGGCGAACAGCACTTCACAGAAAAGGCTATTAGCCTGCAGGTCTACGCCCAGAGTAGCTGTTGGGGCACTGCCACCGATCACCCCTGCCAAACAAATCCCACACAGAAGGTGATGGGGCCAGGGCCAGCCCTGTTGACACCCTGTTTCCCATGGGAGAAGCAGCCTCTGAGCCCCCAGGAGAGAGAGAGAGAGAGAATCAGAGACAGAGGTTTCTGCCTTCACCCCTGGTCTCCACCGCCCCCCCCATATCAAAACCCAGGACACTCACCTGAGGGGCCAGGCCCTCTGGGCATGACTTCTCCCTTGTTCATGGCCACGGGCTCTGAGTTTCCTGAATCCTGCCCACCTCTGATGCTGGGGTTGGCGCTGCTGGGTTCTCCACGATGCACCCGTGAACAAGATGGCCACGGCCTGTCAGTGGTTGGCTAAAAACAAAGATTTCTCACTGATCTGCAGTAAGGATGTGTGCGTGTGTGCGTGCGCGTGTGTGTACCAGTGCATTTATATGTCCATGTCTGTGTGTGAGAGCTCGTATGATTCAAGACCGAGCTGAGGCAGGGAATTGGGAAGACAATCGAAAGGCTGATCTCTTTAGCACATTCTCCGTCAGTCAGCCCCAGGCCAGCAGGCAGAGCTGAGCTGGGGACAACAGTGTGGCACTGAGAAAGTCTGGGGCCCCTGCAAGGAAGGTTTGGGGAACAGCTAGGAAGTAGGATTCAGGAAAGTGATGCGTCTAAACACTGAAGCTCTGTGAAGCTTTTAAGGGGTCCCCTCAAATCGATTCAGCTACCAGCCCTCCTTTCCACGCCAGCCCCAGCCTCGTGGAGGAGGCTGGAAAGAGGCCAAGGGTGGAGAACCGAGCCCAGCACACCCAAAGTGCTACCTTCACGTTTGTCCCTAGGAAAAGGACCCCAACCTGGCATCCTAATGACCCAGTGACCGAGGGCCACCCAATGACGACCCCTGAGGAATGGAGAAGGGGAGCACGGGGTGAAGACATGTGTCCTGGGGAGGGTGGCAGGGGGAAGAGTGGGGAGAGAGGAGGGGCCTGGCCTACTCACCTGGCCCTTTGCGACTGGGTCTCTATTTGGGTCGTTGTCTTCTCCCGACACCGCCACTGCTGCCACCGACTCCCGGGCCCGCCTAGCCACGGGCTTCTTCCCAGCGCCGGTGTGCTTGGACTCTTTGGTTCCCCCAGGGACCAAGGCATACTTCTTGGACCTCCCAAGCAGCGGGATGCCGAAGATTGGGGGGAGGGTGGCCGGATCCAGGGGAGCGGCCGAGATTCCCCGCCCCCAGGAAGGGAAGGTTCTCCCCAGGGCAGGTTTGGAGACGCCCCCAAAGGCTTTCTTCTCCTGGACCCTCTTCCTCCTAGGACTGGGCCGCGGCAGCCTGGCTGTAGTGGCAGCTGCAGGAGCTGCTGCTGCTGCTGCTACTCCCGGGTAGCTGGGCAGGCTGCCCCCCTTCCTCCGGACCACGCTCTGCATTTTCTTAGGGGGTGAGATGTCCTCCTGGTCTGCATCGCCCTGCCTGCCCTGCCTTTCCACAACCGAAATCAATCCTCCCGGAGCTGAGGACAGGCAAGTGCCTGGCACGTCAAGGAGATTCTCCCTGCCTTGGACATTCGAGTGTCTGGGTGTGTCCCCGGGATCCTTGGGGCTGTTCAGCTTGGCCTGGCCTCCGTCTTTGGGATAAATGCTCACTCTCATAGGCTGTATCTCACTGCACTCATCAGAGGACTCGGAGTCGGAGAGCAGCCCGGCTAGGCTTCCTGAGGGGGGCCACTGGCGATCCACAGCCTTGTTCAACCTACTCTTAGTGCCTCTCTTAGGGTTCCCCCAGGCCCGGCCTGCCTTGGGCCCGCCGACGCAGAGAGGGCCGGCCTCAGCCTGTGCCGCTTTCCCACACCTCTGGGCGGCCGCGCCTCGAGTGCTGGGACGCGCCTCGAGGTCCCGCAAGGCAGACACTTCGCCGACCGCGTATCTCTCCGGGGACATGTGTCTGCGGATGCCCAGCAAGTCCAGGTCGGCCAGCTGCTGCAGGATGGCCGCCAATGACTCGTCAGACAGCTGCACGGCGTACCCCGTGTCGTCGGCCGGGGAACCAGGCCGGCCTTCGCAGCCCGACAGCACCGGCTCTCCCGCTTCCAGCACCGCCCGCTCCAACTCGAAGCCCTCAGAGTCTGGGAAGCCATCCCCGCCCTCACCCTCGCCGCTTCGCGGTGCCCCCGGCTCGGGGCCGGGGTCGGGGCCGGGTCCCCGCGGGGCTGGGGAGCCAGCCTCAAGGCCGCTGGTCTGCTCCCCACACTCTGAGCCAGAACCCCCTCCCCGAACAAACACCTCATCATCTGGGGAGCTCATGTCGCGATCTGGGTGGCTGCCGGACCTGGGGCGGCGACGACTTATCAACCCGGTCGCGGCGGCGGCGAAGATGGTGGTCAGGGCACGTGAGGCACGCGGCGTCTGGAGCGCGCCGTCAAGCACCACACGCACCACACGCACGAGATCGCCGCAAATGACGCGAGGCTTTCAGCGCGCCAGCGCTGCTGCCTCCTCATTGGTCTGGTTTCCGCCAACCAGCACGCGCCTTGTTTGCCCGCCCCCTCGAGGTGTAACCAATGGGGTCGAGGGCCTCCTCCGGTTTGCTGCCAAGCCCAAAGGCCATGCCGGCAGTTGGCGAGTGGGCGGTTGAAGGTCATGCTGCGCTCGAGTGTACGTCTGTCAAGCCTCTCGTCCCACCTCCTCCTGTCCCACCTCCCGTTTCCAGTTAGAGTCACAGCCCTGAGCCCTGACCGTGTACAAAGTGGGTGGAGCGGGAGGCGGGTGGGAGGGGGCGGAGTACTGAGGGCGCTGGGCGCCTAGTACGTGCTGAAAGCATTTGCCAGCCTTCCTTCCACCACAAGTCTTATGACCCAATGGGAGAACGGGCAGAGGAATCCCGCACTCAGTGATGAGTGGTCGGCGTACTTCTCCCCAAATGGCCAGAAGACAAAGGGATCGTAGTCTTGTTCTGTAACATCTCTGCCTCAACTACTCCATCAAACGTTCTTGGCAGGCAGATTTGGGGGACAGACTGGGATTGACCTCCCTCCCTCAGCTCTTTCCCCACTCTGAGACAATTCAAAGAAGAGAGAGTCTCAGTCAGTGTCCAGTTACACCCGCAAAGACGCTCACCCCTGCTGATCCTGGAGATGTAAACTAAAACCACGAATCGGGCTGCACACACTAGGATGACAAGCTTCCAAGTGCTTAACCATTCCAAGAGTGCGAGAGTTTAGGAGCAAACCTCTGTGGCGGTGGTGCAAGAAATCCATTTGGGGGGTAATTTGGCAGAATCTATGAAAAGCAACTTACACAGCAGAGACCCCGTGCCCGGCACTCTTCTAAGCGCTGTAAGTAAATAGTAACGCTTCCTTGCGACACTCCTAGGACTATAGTACTAATGATTACCAGCCTCTTACAGGTGAGGAAACAGGTACTGAGAGATTCGGCCACTGGCCCACGGTCATTTGGCCCATGGGGGTCAGTGGTAGAATTGAAGCCAAGCAATCTGACTCCAGAGTCCTTGCTTTGATCCAGAGATCTGAAAAAGCTATTTTCCCCCCTCTATCAGGAAGTCCACTGCCTGGCACATCTTCTGAAATTGAGGGTTTATTTCTAAGATCTCTATTTTACTCCATTGGTCTATTTGTTAATATGGCAGTAACACACAGTTTTGATTAGTGTAGCTTTGTAATGTTTTGAAATCAAGAAGTGTGAGTTCTCTACTTTTTCTTTGGGCAAATTGTTTTCCCTATTAAGGATCTCTTTCAGTTCAGTTCAGTTCAGTCGCTCAGTCGTGTCCGACTCTTTGCGACCTCATGAATCGCAGCACGCCAGGCCTTCCTGTCCATCACCAACTCCCGGAGTTCACTCAGACTCACGTCCATCGAGTCAGTGATGCCATCCAGCCATCTCATCCTCTGTCGTCCCCTTCTCCTCCCGCCCCCATTCCCTCCCAGCATCAGAGTCTTTTCCAATGAGTCAACTCTTCGCATGAGGTGGCCAAAGTACTGGAGTTTCAGCTTTAGCATCATTCCTTCCAAAGAAATCCCAGTGTTGATCTCCTTCAGAATGGACTGGTTGGATCTCCTTGCAGGGATTCTACTTAAATTTTAGGACGAGTTTTTCTATTTATGTAAAGCATGCTATTGGGATTTTGATAGGGTTTGCATTGGATCTGTAGATCACTCTGGGTAGTGTGTTAGAAGAACAGATCCAGTGGAGTGTGTGTGTGTCAAAGAATTGACTCATTCAATTATAGAGGCTGGTAAGTCCGAAGATCTAGAGGGTGAGTTGGCTAGCTGGAGACCCAGAAGAGCCAGTGGTTTAGCTCTAGTCCAGGTTAGAAGGCCTAAGAACCAAACCAGTAGAGCTGATATTTCAGTTTGGGTCTAAAGGCAGGAAAAAAAAACTGATGTCCCAGGTCCAAAGGCTTTCACGCAGGAAGAATTCTCTTACATGAGGAAAGTTTGCCTTTTTGTTTTATTCAGATTATCAACTGATTAGGTAAAGCCCACCCACAGTATCGGGGGGAAATCTGTTTTACCCCATTGACTGATTTAAATGTTAATCTCGTGAAAAAGCACCCTACAGAAACACCCAGAATAATGTCTGACTAAATGTCTAGGCACTCTGTGGATTAGTCAAGCTGACACATAAAATTAACCACCTCAGATAGTATGGACTTCTTAACAATATTTAGTTTTCCAGTCTGTGCAGACAGATGCCTTCCCATTTATTTGTGTCTTTTTCAGTTTCTTTCAGCAATGTTTTGTAGTTTGCAGTGTACAAGTTTTTTGACTCCTTGCTTGAGTTTATTCCTCAGTATTTTTTCCTTTTTTGCTGCTAATGTCAGTGGAATTGTTTTCTTAATTTCCTTTTCAAATTGTTCTTTGTTAGTGTATAGTAGTACAACTGAATTTTGCTTTTGTGTTTTGTGTCCTACAACTTTGTTGAATTTGCTTATTAGTTCTACCAGTTGTGTGCATGTGTGTGTGTATGGGTGTGTGTACTCTTTTGAGTTTTGCATGTACAAAATCATGCTCTCTTACAGAGTGAATTTTACTTCTTTCTGATTTGGATGCCTTTTATTTCTTTTGCTTTCCTAACAGCTCTGGCTATGACTTCCAGTTGTTGAATACTCACATAATGGTGAGAGCGGGCTTCCTTGCCTTGTTCCTTACCTTAGAAGAAGAGATTTCAGTTTTTCACCACTGAGTATGATGTTAGTTGTGGCCTTTATTATGTCGAGGTAATTTCTTTCTACTCCTAGTTCTTTGACTGTTTTTTCTCCTGGAGTGTTGAATTTTTTATGGGCATCTATAGAGATGATCATGTGATTTTTGTCCTTCATTCTGTTAGTGTGTTTTATTACAGGGATTGATTTTTATATGTTAATCTATCCTCGCAACCAAGGGATAAATCCCTTTTGACCATGGCACATAGTCCTTCTAATGTGCCGTTGAATTGTTTTGCTAGTATTTTGTTGAGGATTTTTGCATCTGCATTCGTCCGGGAAAGTGGCCTGTAGTGTTCTTTTCTTTTGGTGCCTTTGATATCAGCATAATGCTGGCCTCATAAACTTAGTTTGGAAGTGTTCCCTCTTCTTCAATTTTTTGGAAGCATTTGAGAAAGATTGGTATTAATTCTTTAAATGTTTGGTGGAATTCTCCAGTGAAGCTATCAGCTCCTGATTTCGTGTGTGTGTGTGTGTGTGTGTGTGTGTGTGTGTGTGTTGGGCGGGGGGTGGGCGGGGGGGGAGGTTGTCATTACTGATTCAATCTCATTACTGGTCTGTTGGGTTTTCTGTTTCTCCTTTGTTCAGTTCTGGTAGATTGTGTGTTTCTAGGAATTTATTCATTTCTTCTTGGTTGTCCAATTTCTTGCCACAATTGTTCATAATATTCTTGTGTAATCCTGGTTGTTATTGTCACATTGGTTGTAATATCCCCTCTTTTATTTATGATTTTAGTTATTTTAGTCTTTTTCTCTTAGTTAATCCAGGTAAGTATTTTAAAAAAATTCTTTGTGTATAAAGAAGTTTGCTCACAACAATGTTATTTATAAGGGCAGAAAACCCTGACTGCTACTTACATTTTCATCACAAAAGCTACTAATATCTGTTGAAACTTTACTATGTGCTAGGCCCTCTACATGCATTATGTCATTTAATTCTCACAGCAGCCATGTGAGGTAGATACTAATCTTATCCCTATTTTATATAGAAGGTACAAACATGTGATAACTTGTCCAAAGTCAAACATCTAATAGGTGGTAGAATCAGGAATTAAACTCTTGTCTTTGGGTTTATATAGATACAAATCTGTGTTATACAACTCTTAGACAAGGAAGTATGTTGCCATAAAAGATATACTGCACCGTTCTAAGCAAGAACTCAAGAAATCTGCAAGTGCCTAAAAACGTTGTATTGAAACATGAATGTCCAGGATGGGTTTCTGGCAAGCAGTGAGTGCATTGGCTCTGAACCGTTTTTTTTTTTTTTTCTTGGTTATGGGCCTTGTGTTAGTCTGTTCGAGTTGCCAAAACCAAATACCATAGGCTGGATGGTTTAAACAAAAGACATTTACTTTCTCACAGTTCGGGATACTAGAAGTCCAAGATCAAGGTGCCAGCAAGTTCAACTCCTGGTGTAGGCACTCCTCTTGTATTGCAGTTGGCCACTTTCTCTCTGTTTCCTCACATGACATTTCTTCTGTGTGTGTATGGAGACAGAGAGAGAGAGCGCGCGCGAGATCTGGTAACCCCTCCTCTTATAAGGATGTCAGATCCTTTGGGATTAGGGCCCCACTCTTACACCTCTGTGTGTGTTGTGCTTGGTCACTCAGTTGTGTCCGACTCTTGGTGACCCCATGAACTGTAGCACATCAGGCTCCTCTGTCCATGGGAATTCTCCAGGCAAGAATACTGGAGTGGGTTTCCATGCCCTCCTCCAGGGGAACTTCCCAACACAGGGATGGAACTCAGGTGTGCTACACTGCAGGTGGGTTTGTTACCGTCTAGCCACCAGGGAAGCCGAAGGATACTAGATTGGGTAGCGTATCCCTTCTCCAGGGGTACTTCCCGACACAGAAATCAAAACCTATATCGCAGGCAGATTCTTTACCAGCTCCCTCAATTAAATCCTAATTACCTCTCTAAAGGCTCCATCTCCAAATTCAGTCACATTGAGGGTTAGGGCTTTAAGATAGGCATTTGAGGGCAACACAATTCAGCCCATAATAGGACTCCTTTGAGAATCTATTGAAAGCTCTATACGCCCTCCCAAGAAGACTGTATACATTGCCTCCCACAACTCTGCACACAATTTCAGGAAGTTCTTGGAATCCAGGTTGAGAGCCACTGTTCTAGGTCACCTTCTTCTTTTCCCAGATGGAGAAACAAGAGCTTCGGAAAGGGGAAGTGATTTTCAGTAGGTTAGGAGAGAGACAGGTCTCCTGATTTGTCATCAAGTGCTTGCCCTACCTTACTGTATCTTGTGTTAGGTCTGTTAAGTCAGCAATCCATGGTGACCCCAAAACACTAGAGATTCTGTGGCTGCAGTGAAGGGGAGTGCTTCACCTGGGATGCTCAAGTGAGTGAACAAGGCTCTAGCTATAACTGACAGTAAATGGGACAGATTTCATTGTTTCAAATTAGTCAGGAGGTTGGGAAGAAGCTGCACCAGCTTCAACATACATCCACAAGAGTTCTGAGTGTGAGGCGATGGAGGTGCTTCTGTCCTAACAAACAGCAAAGTGGGGACTGAAGAGGTATAGTAAGACTGTCTGCTGGCCTTGACATGGCACTGTCCCTCTACTCTCAGATTCCTTATTTGTGTCGGGAGATGCATTAGGCATTACTGACAAGATGGAGGCATGCCCCAACCCCTCTCCTCATCCCGCAGGCATGGTCCTGGGCTGAAGGAGTTAGGTTTTGTGACTCTGACTTGTTCTTTCCTTTCTTCGGTTGAGTTGGCTGGAAAGAATGTTAAGGTGCTGATTGTTCTTGAGAGAAGCATGAGAAAGCACAAAGCTTTCTGCAGTTGTGCCCAGAAAATAATCTATAAAGTAACCATTGACATTTGTTCAAGGATTTTTACAAAGAATGTCCCAGGATGAGCACGTAGGCCGCAGCTTGAGGCCATGGGAAGGATTGTTATCTGAGACCTGTTTGTGATGGAAATGTTTATGGCAAAGGAAGTTTGCTGAGTTTAGGGTTTAGGAATAATTAAGAATAGTTAGAAGCCTTTTTAGGAGATAGTGAGCTTAGGATACTAGGGGCAAGCAGGATTTAGAAAGATAAGAAATAAACTGAGGAATGTGGTACGCAGCCCAGACATAAGCATGAGTTGCAGTGTAATCACAAGTAAACATGATTCTGAGAGAATCACTGAATTAGGAACTCTGTTTGAAGGGCAACAATAAGAAGATAAATCTGGGGAGGGGGAACTGAAAATGTCAAACCTCTGACCTAATGCTTTTGTCAAAGTATAAAAGAAGACCTGATGCCTGAAATAAACATGTAGTCCCGTACCTCGAGTCAGGGGCTACACCATCCCTGCCGACACCGCTCATCCCTTCAGGCTGATTCCCTGGCTGCTGGAGCTGGACTCTGGCACATTTGTACACCCCTCAGGAGTAGACCTGTTAGATTTCTACACGAGATTATCTAGCTCTAATATTCTGTACATCTGTGATTCTGGGGCAAGAACCATGCAGGAAAAATCAGTTGAGGCATTTGGGTCCTAGTTCAGTTCAGTTCAGTAGCTCAGTCGTGTCCGACTCTTTGCAACCCCATGAACTGCAGCACGCCAGGCCTCCCTGTCCATCCCCAACTCCCGGAGTTCACCCAAACTCATGTCCATCGAGTCAGTGACACCATCCAGCCATCTCATCCTCTGTCGTCCCCTTCCCCTGCCCCCAATCCCTCCCAGCATCAGAGTCTTTTCCAATGAGTCAACTCTTCACATGAGGTGGCCAAAGTATTGGAGTTTCAGCTTTAGCATCAGTCCTTCCAAAGAAAACCCAAGACTGATCTCCTTTAGAATGGTCCTAGAATCATGGGCGAAACAGTTTTTTTTTTTTTTTTCAAAATGTCTTGTTATGTTGTCCAAGAATTAGCAATAAAGCATATGTAGTTTAAAGAGATGAAAAATCCCTAATAAGCACGAGAAGACCCTTTACATGCTCAGTCATTTAAGGTAAAGTCTCAACAGGAATGCTTCCTCAATTTGTCTTTCAGGTCCCTCCTTAAAAAGGGGGGTGAATTATAATAGCTGGAATTCTGAACAACAAGGTTAGAAGATGAAACAGTATTTATAATGGGAAAAGTCATGTTATCTTTACGCAGAGGGGTGGCCCCAGAAAATGACTCTTGTCTCATTTCATCAATCAATGAGCATTTAAAAAGCAGGACATTCTTCCTATTGACCCTATCAATGCCACAAACCAGTGTGGAGCCTTCACTTGGGCCACACAAGACTAGAAACAAAAGCAGGGGCACTCACTGCGGGGTGGAGGCTAACATTTAAGGAAAATTCTTTCAGCTTTGCTCCCTACAAAGAACAAGGGAAGGGCTTGAAGGGCTGTGCACACCCACCTACTGCTTCTGTGCCAGGGGAAGGTGGGAGCACACCCAGTCGAGCACATCAATGGTCTCAGTTTCTGTCTGAGGAGAAAGAGGAAGAAAAGAGCTGCTGCTGCGGGGAGCAGGGGTGAAGGCTGGCGTTGAGATAGAAGTGTCAAACGGGCAAGGGAGATGCAGCCCATCCAACCACCAGCACCATCACCACCACCACCTTTATTGGCACAAATAAGCCTCCCAGTCTCAGGGGTTAACAGACTAATCACAAAGAACAGGAGGAACTCCCAAGGCATGGCAGCTGGCCCTTCCCAACACACAGCCTTAAACGATACTGCCCTCGGCTGGTCGAATCGGAGTATTACAATGCAGGGACATTGCTCTGGATTTTTGGCCTTCATTTCTGTTTCTCAGGTTCTTGGTGCTCCACCTCTGAGAGGAAGTGGATAGGGAGGGGAGAAGTCTCTGAGAAATTGTATGCAAATACATCACTTCCGTGAGTTTCAGCACAAGTTCACAGTTAAATTCTGAATGATCATGTACTACCCAAATATGGAATATTTATTAAAAACTGAGATTGATATTATAATTATGTAAGCATCACTTTATTATTTTTTGTTACAAAGGTATGAGTCCTCAAAAATATAGCTATTAATGTAGGTGAAATAAGATTACTAAGCTCAATTAGATATGTTATAAACAAAGAAAGTAACTTTGGTTCTACTTCCGGTTAGAACATAATTACAATATGCTTATACTGGATGTTATTTCCCTAGGCATTATATTTTTCTCCAGTTATACTGAAACATAACATAGATAGAGAAAAAGCCACAATATATACGTGGGATTTAATAATTGATTATCAAGTGTATACCCCTAAGTCACAGAAGGGAATAGTGTCGGCTTTCCCCAACACTCCTGAATTTTCCCTGTCTTATGTTTTAGCCCCGTTCCTTCTTCAAGGAGAATAGGCACACTCTTACTTATGTGCCATCCTTTCTTCTCTTTCCCTCAAAAATTTTATACTATATATGTATGTATGTGTATATATATATATATATAAATGTTATGAGTTAGTGTTGACAGCCACTTACAGTTATATGAATGGAATTGTTAAATATATCTGTGTTGCATCTTGGTTTTTCAGTCAATGTTAAATTTGTAAGATTCATGCCTATTCTGTGCAGTGGTAGTTTGTATATTTTTGCTGATGAAATTGTATTTATTCACATGAAGAGGATCTCTCAGAACTTTTGGATTTGAAGCCGGCAGGGCTTAATTTTGGGAGAGCCAGAGGGCTGTGGGAAACAGACTCCACCCTTAAAGGAAAGGAAAGTGACTCAGTCGTGTCTGACTGTTTGTGACCCCATGGACTGTAGCCTACCAGGCTCCTCTGTCCATGGGATTTTCCAGGCAATAGTACTGGAGTGGATTGCCATTTCCTTCTCCAGGGGATCTTCCCGACCCAGGGACTGAACCCAGGTCTCCCACATTGTAGACAGACGCTGTACCGAAAGGGGGCATACAAAATCTCACATGCTCCAGGACCCAGGGCTGAAGCAATAATTTGAAAGGAGCCGGGGTCAGAGGCAGCTGCTGATCTTGGAGAGCCTCCCAGAGGGGCAAGAGGCAGCTGAACTCACCCTGGGGACACAGACACTGGAGGCAGCCATTTGCGGAGCTCCATCTACCACGTGGACACTGGTGCTGGCAAGTGCCATTTTGGAATCCTCCCTCTAGCTTACTAGCACCAGTGTGCAGACCTGCCCATCAGCCTGTAGGCAATAATACCAGGACAGGACAAACTACTAGCCAGGCAGAGATGCAGCCCCACCCACAAGCAAGCCGGCTGCCTTAAGACTCCCTGGAGCTGGACCTGTCAATCAGAGGCCCCGACACACCACACTGGCCCTATACACCAGTGAGAAGGCACTAAGCCCAGGACTCCAGGATCCTGCAGTCAGAGACCCTGGGACCTAGTTCCTTCCCACAGCAGGGCATCGCTAGCCCCAGGACCAGTTTTACCCATCAGTGGGTAAGCACCAGCCCTAGTATGCCCTGGACCCAGCCTCAGCCACCGATGGCCCAAAACACGAACTCTTGGACCCCTCCAGGGCCCTGAAGCCAGAGAACCCAAGAACCAGCTCCACACACCAGCAGGCAGACAACAGCAACCGGGGTAACTCCAGCCCTGCAGCCTGCCATACCAGGAAACAGGTCACCCACCAGCAGACCCACACCAGCCCCAAGAGCCACTGATCCCAGCACAGTGTACCAGCAAGGAGACACCAGGTCTGGGACACTTTGGAGCTCTCAGCCAAGCAGCTCTGGAATCTGGCCCCACACTGCAGTGTGTGGAAGCCCCCTTTGGGACATCTAGGACCCCACAGCCAGCCATGTCAGGAACTGGCCCCACCCAACAGTGGACTGAAACCATCTCTGGGACCCCCAGGGCCCTGCAGCTAGAGACCCAGGCACAGAAACAGAGCTCCACCCACGAGTGAGCTGGCACTAGCCCCAAGACACCCTGGACCCCAAACTCAGTCAATGGCAGGACAAACCAGCCTCAAGATACCTTGGCATGTCAGCCAGCTGCCCCCAGAAACAGCCACACTCACCAGCAGGACAAGACGAACTTTGAGACACCTAGGACCCCATAGCCAGCAATGTAGGAGCTAGCCCTACCTACGTCAGCAGAAGGCTATGCTTATTCATTTGATATTGATGCACAGTGGGGTGACAAGTATGTTTTAGGCTTGCAGGATTATATAAATAATCCTTCTATATAAATAGAATTTATTGTTGTTCAGTAACTCAGTTGTGTCTGACCTTTTGCCATCCATGGACTGCAGCACGCCAGGCTTCCTGTCCTTCACCATCACCAGACCTTGCTTAGACTCATGTCCATTGAGTCAGTGATATCATCCAAACATCTGATCCTCTGTCACCCAGTTCTCCTCCTGCCTTCAATCTTTCCCAGCATCAGGGTCTTTTGCAATGGGTCAGCTCTTTGTATATATATATATACACACACATATATGTATATAAAAAATGAACTGCATGAAATGTTTGTATGTTGGAAAGTAAACCCTTGTCAGTCATGTCATTTTCAAATATATTCTCCCATTCTGAGGGTTGTCTTTTCATCTTGTTTATAGTTTCCTTTGCTGTGCATAAGCTTTTAAGTTTAATTAGGTCCCACTTGCTTATTTGTGTTTTTATTTTCATTCTTCTAGGTTGTGGATGCAAAAACATATTTCTGTGATTTATGTGAAAGAGTGTTCTGCATATGAGTTTTATAGCGTCTGGTGTTACTTTTAAGTCTTAGTCCATTTTTACTTTATTTTTGTGTACAATGCTAGAGAAAGTTCTAATTTCATTCTTTTCTGTACAGCTGTTTTTCCAGCACCACTTATTGCAGAGACTGTCTTTTCTCATTTGTATATTCTTTCCTCCTTTGTCATAGATTAATTGCCCATAGGTGCATGGGTTTATTTCTGGACCCTCTATCCTGTTCCATTGATCAATATTTCTGTTTTTATGCCAGTGCCGAACTGTTTTGATGATTGTACCTTTGTAGTATAGTCTGAAGTCTGGAAGCCTAATTCTTCCAGCTCCATTTTTCTCTCTCAGGATTGCTTTGGCTATTCATGGTCTTTTGTTTCTCCATACAAAACTTTGAGATTTTTTTTACTTCTAGTTCTGTGAAAAATAGCATTGGTAATTTGATAGGGATTCAATTGTATCACTAGATTGCATTGGGTAGTATAGTCATTCTGACAATATTGATTCTCCCAATCTAAGTGATCTCAGAGAGGCAGTAGTGAGCTGTAGCTTAAAGTGAGATCTTAGTTCCCTGCCCCGGAATTGAACCTAGGTAGCCAGAATGAAAACCAGGAATCTTAGCCACTAGAGCAAAAAGAGCTAGAGGCTAGAAGCAAACTTTCCCTGGCTCTTGCCCCATTGAAAAATGTATTCCTCAAAGAGGCAAAAACTGTAAAAAGAGGTCCAGAGTTTATTATTAGAGACACAGCATAACAAGTAGGAGAGCACACAGAGAAACAGTTTGTTTAGTTAAGACAGAGCAAGGCAAAGACACATGCTTGGAGAGAAAGGGTGTGGGCATCCATCCTAATAAGGATGAGTGCAGTAAAGAGACAGTTAAGTCATTTATGTAGGGCAGTCCTTCTGGGTCTTTGTTTATGTTTGGCCAATTATCTTGTTTCTTTTCCCACATCTGACCTGCCCTAGGACCCTCCCCAACATGCATGTGCAACTCTATACCACAGAGACTGCAGATTCCAGGACTGGGCCACCTCAGGCCAAACTACAGAGAGGCAGCACAGCCCCACTGAGCAGCAGAAAATTGGATTAAAAATTTACTGAACATGGCCCTGCCCAGAAGAGCAAGACCTAGTTTTCCCCACATCCAGTCCCTTGTGTCATGAAGCTTGCACAAGCCTCTTATCCCCAGACATTAGAGAGCATACAGTAGAAGCGAGAACTGCAATCCAATGTCTTACAGAATAAAAACCACAATCACAAAAATCTAACCAAAATGACCATGTGGATCACAGCCTTCTATAACTCAATAAAACTATGAGCCATGCTGTGCAGTGCCACCCAGCAAGGATGGGTCATGGTGGAGAGTTTTGACAAAACATTGTCCACTCGAGAAGGGAATGGCAAAATACTTCAGCATTCTTATCTTGGGAGCCCCATGAACAGTGTGAAAAGGCAAAAGATAAGACAGTGAAAGATGAGTCCCCCAGATCAGCAGGTGTCCAATATGCTAACGGGTAAGAGCAGAGAAATAGCCCCAGAAAGAATAAAGAAACTTATCCAAAGCAGAAAACATGCCCAGTTATGGATGTGTGTGGTGGTAAAATAAAGTCTGATGCTATAAAGAACAATATTGCAGAGAAAACTGGAATGTTAGGTCCATGAATCAAGGTAAATTGGAAGTGTTCAAGCAGGAGACGGTAAGAGTGAACATCGACATTTTAGGAATCAGTGAACTAAAATGAACAGGAATGGCCTATTTTAATTCAGATGACCATTATATCTACTACCGTGGCCAAGAATTCCTTAAGAAATGGAGAAGCCCTAATAGTCAACAAAAGAGTCTGAAATGCAGTTCTTGGGTGCAGTCTCAAAAAGGACAGAATGATCTCTGTTCATTTCCAAGGCAAATCATTCAATACCACAATAATCCAAGTCTATGCCCCAACCACTGAGGCCAAAGAAGCTGAAGTTCAATGGTTCTATGAAGACCTACAAGACTTTCTAGAACTAACACCAAAAAAAAGTTGTCCTTTTCATCATAAGGGACGGGAATACAAAAGTAGGCAGTCAAGAGATACCTGGGTAACAGTTAAGTTTGGCCTTGGAGTACAAAAGCAGGTCAAAGGCTAACAGAGTTTTGCCAAGAGAATGTACTGGTCATAGCAAACACCTTCTTCCAGCAATGCAGGAGATGACTACACATAGACATCACCAGTTGGTCAATACTGAAATCAGACTGAATATATTCTTTGAAGCTGAAGATGGATAAATTCTATACAGTCAGCAAAAACAAGACCTGTAGCTGTTTGTGGCTTAGATAATGAGCTCCTTATTGCAAAATTCAGACTTAAACTGAGGAACGTGGGAAAACTCCTGGGCCACTCAGGTATGACCTAAATCAAATCCCTTATGATCATACTGTGGAAGTAACAAATAGATTCAAGGGATTAGAACTGACAGAGTGCCTGAAGAAGTATGGACAGAGGTTAGTAACATCATACAGGACACGGTCACCAAAATCATCCCCAAGAAAAAGATGTGCAAGAAGGCAAAATGGTTGTCTGAGGAGGCCTTCCAAAGAGCTGGGAAAAGAAGAGAAATGAAAGGCAAAGGAGAAAGGGAAAGATATACCCCCACTGAGTGCAGAGTTTCAAAGACTGGCAAGAAGAGATAATAAAGCCTTCTTAAGTGTACAGTGCAAAGAAATGGAGGAAAACAATAGAATGGTAAAGACTAGAGATCTCTTCAAGAAACTTAGAGATACAAAGGAACCATTTCATGCAAATATGGGCACAAAATAAAGGGCAGAAACAGCAAAGACCTAACAGAAGCAGAAGATATTTAGAAAAAAGTAGCAAGAATATTGGAGAAGGAAATGGCAACCCACTCCAGTACTCTTGCCTGGAGAACCCCGTGGACAGAGGAGCCTGGTGGGGTGCTGTCCATGGGGTCGCACAGAGTCGGACACAACTGAAGCAACTTAGCATGCATGCATGCATTGGAGAAGGAAATGGCAACCCACTCCAGTATTCTTGCCTGGAGAATCCCAGGGACAGAGGAGCCAGGTGGGCTGCCATCTATGAGGTCGCACAGAGTTGGACACGACTGAAGTGACTTAGCAGCAGCAGCAAGAATACACAGAACTGTACGAAAAAACGTCTTGATGAACCAGATAACCACAATGGTGTGGTCACTCACCTAGAGCCAGACATTCTGGAGTGTGAAGTCAAATGGGTCTTGGGAAGCGTTTCTACAAACAAAGCTAGTGGAGGTAATGGAATTCCATCTGAACTATTTCAAATCCTAAAAGATAATGCTGTTAAAGTGCTAACACTGCACTCAGTATGCCAGCAAATTTGCAAAACTCAGCAGTAGCCAAAGGATTGGGAAAGGTCAGTTTTCATTCCAATCTCAAAGAAGGGCAATGCCGAAGAATGTTCAAACTATAATACAGTTGCACTCATTCCATATGCTAGCAAGGTAATACTCAAAATCCTTCAATTTAGCCTTCAAAAGTACATGAACCATGTATAGCAAAACCAATACAGTATTGTAAAGTAAAATAAAGAAAAAATTAAAAAAAAATTTTTTTAAAAAGTACATGAACCAAGAACTTCCAGATGTACAAGCTGGATTTAGAAAAGACATGAATCAGAGATGAAATTGCCAACATCAGTTGGATCATAGTGAAAGCAAGAGAACTTCAGAAAAACATCTACTTCTGCTGCATGGACAACGCTAAAGCCTTTGACTGTGTAGATCACAACAAACTGTAGAAAATTCTTAAAGAGATGGGAACACCACACTATCTTACCTGCCTCCTGAGGAACCTGTATGCAGGTCAAGAAGCAATAGTTATAACTGTACATGCAACAACGGAATGGTTCAAAATTGGGAATACACTACCTCAAGGCTGTATATTGTCACCCTGCTTATTTAACGTATCTGCAGAGTACACCATGCGAAATGCCAGGCTGGATGAATCACAAGCTGGAATCAAGATTGCTGGGAGAAATACCAAGAATGTCAGATTATGCAGATGATACCATCCTAAAGGCAGAAAGCAAGGAGGAACTAAAAAGTCTCTTTATGAACTTGAAAGAGGAGAGTGAAAAAGCTGGCTGAAAACTCAACATTCAGAAAACAAAGACCATTGCATCTGGTCCCATCACTTCATGGCAAATAGATGACAGAAACAAACAGTGACAAACTTTATTTTCTTAGGCTCTAAAATCACTGTGGATGGTGATTGCAGCTATGAAATTAAAAGACACCTGCTCTTTGGAAGGAAAGCTATGACAAACCTAGACAGCATGTTAAAAAGCAGAGACATTACTTTGCCAACTAAGGTCCATTTAGTCAAAGTTATGGTTTTTCCTTTGGTCATGTTGAATGTGAGAGTGGAACCATAAAGATGGCTGTGCTTCAAAGAATTGATGCTTTTGAACTGTGGTGTTGGAGAAGATTCTTAAGAGTCCCTTGGACTGCAAGGAGATCCAACCAGTCCATTCTAAAGGAGATCAGTCCTGGGTGTTCTTTGGAAGGAATGATGCCAAAGCTGAAACTCCAGTACTTTGGCCACCTCATGCGAAGAGTTGACTCATTGGAAAAGACTCTGATGCTGGGAGGGATTGAGGGCAGGAGGAGAAGGGGACGACAGAGGATGAGATGGCTGGATGGCATCACCCACTCGATGGACATGAGTTTTAGTGAACTCCGGGAGTTGGTGATGGACAGGGAGGCCTGACGTGCTGCAATTCATAGGGTCACAAAGAGTTGGATACGACTGAGCAACTGAACTGAACTGAACTACATTTCACAGAGCCAAGAACATCATTCTTAGACCTGCAGACTGGATTTTCTGGATTGATCATAAAATTTTCTTATCTTTTCTCTTCTATTATCCTCCTGATTGTCCTCATTTTTGATGCTTATGAGATATTTCTGCAGCTTTAGTTGCAAACTTTCCATTAAGACTTGCTGTTTGTTTTTAGTCTTATGTCTTCTATTTTAGTTTCTACAAACTCTTTTTATTCTATGTTACTCTTTTAGAGCATGGGTGCAGTATTTTCTCTGATTTCTCTAGGGTATTAATTAGAGGACTTGGTCTTTATTTTTTTAATGCTTTTATTTTTCACATATTATGTCTATTTCTACTAGATTCCACTTTTATTTTTCATCCACCTCTTACTGGAGATCTTATTCAAATACCATTTGGACCCTGGAAGCCCATTAACACTGCATTTTGAATCACTAAAAGGCTGACTACAAGTTTCATTTATGTAAACAGTGTTTGATCATGCACTCTTCCACCACCAGTGTGTAGTGATTTTGAATTTGGAGTATTTTTTAATTTTTGGCTGTACCTTGTGGCATGTGGGAACTTACTTCCTTGACCAGGGATCTAACTCTCACTCCCTACAGTGGAAGTGTGGAGTATTAATCACTGGACCACCAGAGAAGTCCCCTTGGAGTACTTTTCTTTCTTTCTTTTGTTTTTTAAACTTTTTTCTTATTGTGGAAAGTAATGCACATAAGATGACCATCAAACTTGATGAATGTTCATAAAGGAAAGACCTTTGTAAATCACCCCACAAGTCAAGAAATAGAAGATCGGCACTAGTCAGTTGCTTCCCCTGTGTCCTTTCTCAATCACTTCACCTTCCCCCTTACCTCACACTAACAACTGTTGTGGCAATTATCTAAATTTTGTGGTAATCACTTCTTTGTTTTTCTTTAGAGTCTTACTACTAATGGTAGAGAGCATTCTTAAAGATTATAGCAAAATTTTTTCTCTTTTTCAAAATTCAGTCAGTTCAGTTGCAACCCCAAGGACTGCAGCATGCCAGGCCTCCCTGTCCATCACCAACTCCCAGAGTTTACTCAAACTCCTGTCCATTGAGTCGGTGATGCCATCCAACCATCTCATCCTCTGTGCCCCTTCTCCCGCCTTCAATCTTTCTCAGTATCAGGGTCTTTGCCAATGAGTCAGTTCTTTGCATCAGGTGGCCAAAGTATTGGAGCTTTAGCATCAGCATCAGTCTTTCCAACGAATATTCAGGATTAATTTCCTTTAGGATGGACTGGTTGGATCTCCTTGCAGTCCAAGGGACTCTCAAGAGTCTTCTCCAGCACCACAGTTCAAAAGCATCAATTCTTCAGTGCTCAGCTTTCTTTATAATCCAACTCTCACATCCATATATGCCTACTAGAAAAACCATAGCCTTGACTAGATGGACATTTGTTGTCAGAGTAATGTCTCTGCTTTTTAATATGTTGTCTAGGTTGGTCATAACTTTTCTTCCAAGGAGTAAGCGTCTTTTTATTTCATGGCTGCAGTCACCATCTGCAGTCATTTTGGAGCCCCGAAAAATAAAGTCTGCCACTGTTTCCACTGTTTCCCCTTCTATTTGCCATGAAGTGATGGAACCGGATGCCATGAACTTGGTTTTCTGAATGTTGAGCTTTAAGCCAACTTTTTCACTCTCCTCTTACACTTTCCTCAAGAGGCTCTAGTTCGTCTTCACTTTCTGCCATAAGGGTGGTGTCATCTGCATATCTGAGGTGATTGATATTTCTCCTGGCAATCTTGATTCCAGCTTGTGCTACATCCAGTCCAGAGTTTCTCATTATGTATCCTGCATATAAGTTAAAATAAGCAGGGTGACAATATACAGCCTTGACGTACTCCTTTTCCTATTTGGAACCAGTCTGTTGTTGCATGTCCAGTTCTAACTGTTGCTTCTTGACCTGCATACAGATTCCTCAGGAGGCAGATCAGGGGGTCTGGTATCCCCATCTCTTGAAGTATTTTCTGCAGTTTGTTCTGATCCACACCGTCAAAGGCTTTGGCATAGTCAATGAAGCAGAAGTAGATGTTTTCCTGGAACTCTCTTGCTTTTTCAATGATCCAACAGATGTTGGCAATTTGATCTCTGGTTCCTCTGCCTTTTCTAAAACCAGCTTGAACATCTGGAAGTTCACAGTTCACGTACTATTGAAGCTTGGCTTGGAGAATGTTGAGCATTACTTTGTTAGCGTGTGAGATGAGTGCAATTGTGTGGTAGTTTGAGCATTCTTTGGTATTGCATTTCTTTGGGATTGGAAAGAAAACTGGCCTTTTCCAGTCCTGTGGCCACTGCTGAGTTTTCCAAATTTCCTGACATATTGAGTGCAGCACTTTCACAACATCATCTTTTAGGATTTGAAATAGCTCACCTGGAATTCCATCACCTCCACTAGCTTTGTTCATAGAGATGCTTCCTAAGGCCCACTTGACTTCGCATTTAAGGATGTCTGGCTCTAGGTGAGTGATCACACCATCGTAATTATCTGGGTCGTTAAGATCTTTTTTGTATAGTTCTTCTGTGTACTCTTACCACCTCTTCTTAATATCTTCTGCTTCTGTTAAGTCCATACCATTTCTGTCCCTTATTGTGACCATCTTTGCATGAAAAGTTCCATTGGTCTCTCTAATTTTCTTGAAGAGATCTCTAGTCTTTCCCATTCTATTGTTTGCCTCTATTCCTTTGCATTGATCACTGGGGAAGGCTTTCTTATCTCTCCTTGTTATTTTTTGGAACTCTGCATTCAAATGGGTGTCTTTCCTTTTCTCCTTTGCCTTTCACTTCTCTTCTTTTCATAGCTGTTTTTAAGGCCTCCTCAGGCAACCACTTTGCCTTCTTGCATTTCTTTTTCTTGGGGGTGGTCTTGATCCCTGTCTCCTGTACAATGTCACCAACCTCTGTCCACAGTTCATCAGGCACTCTATCAGATCTAGTCCCTTGAATCTATTTCTCACTTCCACTGTATAGTCATAAGGGATTTGATTTAGGTCATGCCTGAATTGTCTAGTGGTTTTCCCTACTTTCTTCATTTTAAGTCTGAATTTGGCAACAAGGAGTTCATGATCTGAGCCACAGTCAACTCCTGGTCTTGTTTTTGCTGACTGTATAGGGCTTCTCCATCTTTGGCTGCAAAAAATATAATCAAGTTGATTTCAGTATTGACCATCTGGTGATGTCCATACGTAGAGTCTTCTCTTGTTTTGTTAGAAGAGGATTGCTATGACCAGTGCGTTCTCTTGGCAAAACTCTGTTAGTCTTTGCCCTGCTTCATTCTGGACTCCAAGGTCAAATTTGCCTGTTATTCCAGGTATCTCTTGACTTTCTACTTTTGCATTCCAGTCCCCTATAATGAAAAGAACATCTTTTTTTGGGTGTTAGTTCTAAAAGGTCTTGTAGGTGCTCATAGAACTGTTCTACTTCAGCTTCTTCAGCATTATTGGTCAGGGCATAGGCTTGGATTACTGTGATATTGAATGGCTTGCCTTGGAAACAAACAGAGATCATTCTGTTGTTTTTGAGATTGTATCCAAGTACTGCATTTTGGACTCTCTTGTTGACTACGATGGCTACTCCATTTCTTCTAAGGGATTCTTGCCCACAGTAGTAGATATAATGGTCATCTGAGTTAAATTCACCCATTCCAGTCCATTTGAGTTTGCTGATTATTAAAATTTCGATGTTCACTCTTGCCATCTCCTGTTTAACCACTTCTAATTTGCCTAGAATCATGGATCTAACATTCCAGGTTCCTGTGCAATATTGCTCTTTATAGCATCTGACTTTACTTCCATCACCAGTCACATCCACTACTGGGTGTTGTTGTTTTTTTTTTTTTTTGCTTTTGCTCCATCTCTTCATTCTTTCTGGAGTTAGTCCTCCACTGATCTCTAGTAGCATATTCGGCACCTACCGACCTGGGGAGTTCATCTTTCAGTGGCTTATCTTTTTGCCTTTTCATACTGTTCATGGGATTCTCAAGGCAAGAATACTGAGGTGGTTTGCCATTCCCTTCTCCAGTGGACCACATTTTGTCAGACCTCTCCACCATGACCCGTCTGTCTTAGGTGGCCCTTCACGGCATGACTCACAGTTTCATGGACCACAGATGTGATCAGATTGGTTAGTTTTCTGTGATTGTGGTTTTTGGTCTGTCTGCCCTCTGACAGAGAAGGATAAGAGGCTTATGGAAGCTTCCTGATGGGAGAGACTGACTGAGGGGGAAACTGGATCTTGTTCTGATAGGCATGCCCAGTAAATCTTTAATCCAATTTTCTGTTAAAGGGCGAGGCTGTGTTCCCTCCCTGTTATTTTCAAAATTATCTACATGGAATTCTACTGGACATGTAATTCTAGGTCTGGCCACTTACATATATCCACATTCTAATCTGTGAAACTCATGACAAAGTTTGGTCACACAGCAAAGGCAAATTCAGGGGACTTCCCTGGTGGTCCAGTGGTTAAGCATCTGCCTTCTAGTGTGAGGGTCACAGGTTTGATCCCTGCTCAGGTAACTAAGATCCCACATGCTGTGAGGCAACTAAGCCCACATACTGCAACTACTGAGCCCATGTGCCACAACTAGGGGGCCTGAGCCACAACTAGAGAAAAGCCCACCTGCTGCAACAAAAGATCCTGCATGCTGCAATGAAGATCCTGTATGCTGCAACTAAGACTCAACACAGTCACAAATAAAAAAACAAATATTGTTTAAAAAGCTTTTTTAAAAAGGCAAATTGAGGTAGCAGATGGAATTAAGATTGTTAATCATCTGACCTTAAGAAAGCGATGTTATCTGGATATCTGGGTGGGCTCAATGTAATTGCTAACAGCCCTTAAAGGTGAAAGGGAGAGGCAAAAGGAGAACCAGAGAGGTGGCACCATGAGAAGGACTCAGTACATTATTGACTTTGGAGATGGAGGAAGGGGACTTCAAGTCAAGGGATGCAGGAAGGTTCTAGGAGCTGAAAAAAAATCAAGGGACTGTATTCTTTCCCAGAGATTCCAGAATAAACAGAGTCTTGCCACCATCTTGATTTCAGCCCAGTGAGACCTGTGTTGGACTTCTGACCTTCAGAACTAAAAGATAACAAGCTTTTATTAAAATTTGTTGTTGTTGTTCAGTTGCTCAGTCATGTCCAACTCTTTGCAACCCCATGGACTGCAGCATGCCAGGCTTCCCTGTCCTTTACTATCTCCTAGAGTTTTCTCAAACTCATGTCCATTGAATCTATGATGACATCCAACCACCTCATCCTCTGTCGCCCCTTTCTTCTCTTGCCCTCAGTCTTTTTCAGCATCAGGGTCTTTTCCAATGAGTCAGCTCTTTGTATCAGGTGGCCAAAGTATTGGAGCTTCAGCTTCAGATCAGTGATCATTTGTAATGGCAGCAATAGGAAACTAATGTAGGTTGCTTCTGCTCAGAATTTTATTTATGAGATTTGTCCATATTGTGATTTGTTGCTACAGTTTATTCATTTATATTGCTCTATAGCAGGGATATGACCTGTGATCCACAGACCAAATCTGGCCTGCTGTTGCTTTTTTGTATGCTCTTTGAATTAAGGACGATTTTTACACTTTTAAATGGTTGGGAAGTTGCAAGAAGAGAAATATATTGTGAAATACACTTTTTGTGTCCATAAATAAAGTTTTATTAGAACATAGTCACTCCCATTCATTAATATATTGTCTATAGATGCATTCACGCTATAATGGCAAAAGTAGTTGTGACTTTTGAGTTGAGTAGTTGGGTTGAGTAGTCATGACACAGACCACATGGCCTGCAACATCGAAATTATTTACTATTAGGCCCTTTATATAAATAGGTAGCTGAATCTTGCTTTCTAGCCATGCTGTCCTTTAATACATTGCAGTGATGGAAATGTTCTATTGCTATACTGTACAATTTGGTAGACATTAGCCACATGAGACTATGTAACGCTGGAAATGTAGCTAATGTTGCTAATGAACTGGGTTTTAAATTTTATTTTTAATATTTCAAATTTAAGAAGCCACACGTGGCTAGTGGCCATTGTATTGGACATTGTAGCTCTAAAGTGTTCCATTGTATGAATATGCCATAAGTTACTTACTCATTTTACTGTTGGTGAGCATTCTATTCCATAGAAACAAGCATTTTACTATTGGTGAGCATTTATTGTTGCCATAAATTACTTATTCATTTTACTGTTGGTGAGCTTTTACATAATATTAGCCATTTTGTAAATATTATGTAAAAGCTTCTCATAACTCTTCTTGCACATGTCTTTGATTCAACACACTGTGACCTTTTATATATGTGACTTTCTCAATATACCATGAACAGCATGTGAGAATTCCACTACTTCCACATCTTTACCCACTAGACAGTGTCAGTCTTTTTTATTTTAGCTATTCTGGTGGACATGTAGCTGTATCACATTGAGGTTTACATTTGCATTTCCTGGTTCCTAATGAGGTTGAGAACTTTTTCATATATTCATTATTTCAATGGTAAGACTTAGAACACTTTAATTCTATGCACCACCTCTCCTGACTTGCAAGCTATTGTTATGCATTTTAACTTTCTTCATATATTTAAATCCCAAAGATATCATCATCATCATCATCAATAGCAGTCTTTTAAATTTCCTCCTCCCTTCCTTTCACTCTTTTCATTTCTTTTCCAAATAAATGGAAACATGTCCCATGTTCATGGATTGGAAGACTTGATATTAAGATGCCAATATTACCCAAAGCAATCTACAGTTTGAATGCAATCTCTATCAAAATTCCAATGACATTTTTAAAAAAATAAAAATGGAAAAGCCAATCTTCAAATTCATATGGAATTGTAATGGACTCCAAACAGCCAAAGCAATTTTTTAAAAAAGGAATAAAGTTGGAGGACTCACACTTACTGATTTCAAAACTTTCAACAAAGCTATAGTAATTAAATCAATGGAGTCCTTGCATAAGGGTAGACATACAGACAAACGGAATAGAATTGAGAGTCCAGATATAAACTCATACATATATGGTCAATTCATTTTCAACAAGGGTGTCAAGACCATTCAATGGCAAAAGAAGACTCTCTTTAATAGACGGTGATGGGAAAACTGGATATTCATGTGCAAAAGAATGAAGTTTGAACCCCTACTTCATACCATATACAAAAATTAACTCACAATGGATCTAAGACATAAATATAAATTCTAAAGCCATACACTTCTTGGAAGAAAGCATAGTCGTCAATCTTCATGACTTTAGATTTGGCAATGCATTCTTAGACATAACATAAAAAACACTGGTAACAAAAAAATAGATAAATTAGACTTCACCAAAATTAATTTTTTTGTGCATTAAATGACATTATCAAAAAAGAAGGAAGATAACCTATAGAATGGGAGAAAATTTTTGCAAATCTTATGTCTGATATTTCATATCTGATAAGAGTTTAATGTACAGAGTATATAAAGAACTCCTACAATGCGACAGTAAAAAGATCCTCTTAGAAATAGGCAAAGCATTCAAAAAGACATTACCCACAAAGAAGACATACAAATGGCTAGTAATTACATGAAAAGATGTTCAACATCATTAGTCATTAGTTCAGTTCAGTCGCTCAGTCGTGTCCGACTCTTTGCAACCCCATGAATCGCGGCACGCCAGGCCTCCCTGTCCATCACCAACTCCCGGAGTTCACTCAGACTCACATTCAGTGAGTCCGTGATGCCATCCAGCCATCTCATTCTCTGTCGTCCCCTTCTCTTCCTGCCCCCAATCCCTCCCAGCATCAGAGTCTTTTCCAATGAGTCAGCTCTTCACATGAGGTGGCCAAAGTACTGGAGTTTCAGCTTCAGCATCATTCCTTCCAAAGAAATCCCAGGGCTGATCTCCTTCAGAAATGGACTGGTTGGATCTCCTTGCAGTCCAAGGGACTCTCAAGAGTCTTCTCCAACACCACAGTTCAAAGCATCAATTCTTCGGCGCTCAGCCTTCTTCACAGTCCAACTCTCACATCCATACATGACCACAGGAAAAACCATAGCATTCACTAGACGGACCTTAGTCAGCAAAGTAATGTCTCTGCTTTTTAATATGCTATCTAGGTTGGTCATAACTTTTCTTCCAAGGAGTAAGCGTCTTTTTATTTCATGGCTGCAGTCACCATCTGCAGTCATTTTGGAGCCCAGAAAAATAAAGTCTGCCACTGTTTCCACTGTTTCCCCATCTATTTGCCATGAAGTGATGGGACCAGATGCCATGATCTTCGTTTTCTGAATGTTGAGTTTTAAGCCAACTTTTTCACTCTCCTCTTACACTTTCATCAAGAGGCTTTTTAGTTCCTCTTCACTTTCTGCCATAAGGGTGGTGTCATCTGCATATCTGAGGTGATTGATATTTCTCCCGGCAATCTTGATTCCAGCTTGTGTTCCTTCCAGTCCAGTGTTTCTCATGATGTACTCTGCATATAAGTTAAATAAGCAGGGTGACAATATACAGCCTTGACGTACTCCTTTTCCTATTTGGAACCAGTCTGTTGTTCCATGTCCAGTTCTAACTGTTGCTTCCTGACCTGTATACAGATTTCTCAAGAGGCAGGTGAGGTGGTCTGGTATTCCCATCTCTCTCAGAATTGTCCACAGTTTATTGTGATCCACACAGTCAAAGGCTTTGGCATAGTCAATAAAGCAGAAGTAGATGTTTTTCTGGAACTCTCTTGCTTTTTCCATGATCCAGCAGATGTTGGCAATTTGATTTCTGGTTCCTCTGCCTTTTTTAAAACCAGGTTGAACATCAGGGAGTTCACGGTTCACGTATTGCTGAAGCCTGGCTTGGAGAATTTTGAGCATTACTTTACTAGCGTGTGAGATGAATGCAATTGTGCAGTAGTTTGGGCATTCTTTGGCATTGGAATGAAAACTGACCTTTTCCAGTCCTGTGGCCACTGCTGAGTTTTCCAAATTTGCTGGCATATTGAGTGCAGCACTTTCACAGCATCATCTTTCAGGATTTGAAACAGCTCAACTGGAATTCCATCACCTCCACTAGCTTTGTTCATAGTGATACTTTCTAAGGCCCACTTGACTTCACATTCCAAGATGTCTGGCTCTAGATGAGTGATCACATCATCATGAGTATCTGGGTCGTGAAGATCTTTTTCATACAGTTCTTCCATGTATTCTTGCCACCTCTTCTTAATATCTTCTGCTTCTGTTAGGTCCATACCATTTCTGTCCTTTATCGAGCCCATCTTTGCATGAAATGTTCCCTTGGTATCTCTAATTTTCTTGAAGAGATCTCTAGTCTTTCCCTTTCTGTTTTCCTCTATTTCTTTGCATTGATCGCTGAAGAAGGCTTTCTTATCTCTTCTTGCTATTCTTTGGAACTCTGCATTCAGATGCTTATAGCTTTCCTTTTCTCCTTTGCTTTTCAACTCTCTTCTTTTCACAGCTATTTGTAAGGCTTCCCCAGACAGCCATGTTGCTTTTTTGCATTTCTTTTCCATGGGGATGGTCTTGATCCCTGTCTCCTGTACAATGTCACAAACTTCATTCCATAGTTCATCAGGCACTCTATCTATCAGATCTAGGCCCTTAAATCTACTTCTCACTTCCACTGTATAATCATAAGGGATTTCATTTAGGTCATACCTGAATGGTCTAGCGGTTTTCCCTACTTTCTTCCATTTGAGTCTGAATTTGGTAATAAGGAGTTCATGATCTGAGCCACAGTCAGCTCCTGGTCTTGTTTTTGTTGACTGCATAGAGCTCTCCATCTTTGGCTGCAAAGAATATAATCAATCTGATTTCGGTATTGACCATCTGGTGATGTCCATGTGTACAGTCTTCTCTTGTGTTGTTGGAAGAGGGTGTTTGCTATGACCAGTGCATTTTCTTGGCAAAACTCTATTAGTCTTTGCCCTGCTTCATTCCACATTCCAAGGCCAAATTTGCCTGTGACTCCAGGTGTTTCTTGACTTCCTACTTTTGCATTCCAGTCCCCTATAATGAAAAGGACATCTTTTTTGGGTGTTCTAAAAGGTCTTGTAGGTCTTCATAAAACCGTTCAACTTCAGCTTCTTCAGCGTTACTGGTTGGGGCATAGACTTGGATAACTGTGATATTGAATGGTTTGCCTTGGAGACAAACAGAGACCATTCTGTCATTTTTGAGACTGCATCCAAGTACTGCATTTCGGACTCTTTTGTTGACCATGATGGCTACTCCATTTCTTCTGAGGGATTTCTGCCCGCAGTAGTAGATATAATGGTCATCTGAGTTAAATTCACCCATTCCAGTCCATTTTAGTTCGCTGATTCCGCAAATCAAAACCATGATGAGATACCACCTCACATCTACCAGATTGGCTATAACAGAGGGGGGGGAAAAAAAAACAGAAAATGACATGTGTTGGCAAGGATGTGGAGAAATTGGACCATCATACATTGCTGGTGGGAATTTGAAATGATGTAGTTTCTGTGGAAAACAGTCTTGTAGATCCTCTAAAAGGGTAAATATAGCGTTGCCACATGACCCAGTGATATACCTTACTGTATTAGCCACTCAGTTGTGTCTGACTTTTTGCGACCCCATGGACTGTAGCCCGCCAGGTTCTTCTGTCCATGGGATTCTCCAGGCAAGAATATTGGAGTGGGTTACCATTTCCTTCTACAGGGGATCTTCCCAACCCAGGGACTGAACCCGGGTATTCTGCATTGCAGGCAGATTTCTTTACCATCTGAGCCACCACCTAAAAGAATGGAAAAAAATGTATCAAATATATATTTTTATGCCTATTCACAATAGTTAAAAGGTGGAAACAACCCAATGTCCATTAACAGATTAACTGGCAAGCACAATGTGATATATAATGCAATGGAATATTATTCAACCCGTAAAAGAATCAAGTTCTGATACATGCTGCAACATGAATGAAATTTGAAAACATTATGCTAAATGAAAAATATTCAGACACAAAAGACAAGTATTTTCTGATTCCACTTATCTGAAATATCTAGAATTGGCAAAATCATATAGACAGAAAGTAGATTAGTGATTACCTGGGGCTTTGGGAAGGCAGAAATGAAAATGTATTGCTTAATGGTTAAAAAGCTTTTGTTTTAGGTGATGAAAAAGTTTTGAAAACATATGATGGATGTAATTAATGCCACTGAATTGTTAAAATCACATATATTATGTTATAATATATATTTTACTACAATAAAAATCATTTTAAAATGGTCAATTAACCCAAGAGAAAAAAGGAAAAAGTAAAGACAATTGAAATAGCAAGATGACAGGTTTTATTGCAAATATACCAATAATCATGTTAAATATGAATGAACTAAACCCACCAGTTAAAAGACAGAGATTGTCAGATTAGATTAAAAAGATCCAACTATGCTGTCTTCACTTTAAATATGAAGAAATAGATTATAAGCAAAATGGGAGAAAGATATGCCATGCAGATATGATCAAAAGAAAGCTGGACTAACTGTATTAATTTCAGACCAAGATGAGTGCAGAGCAGTGAATATTTTCAGAGACAAAAAGGGACACTGCATAAAGATAAAGGTATCAATTTTCAAGAAGATATATTAATTCTAAATTTGTATGCACTTAACAAGAGAGCTTCAAAATACATGAGGCAAAAACTCACAAAACTTATAGAAGTAGAAATCCATGGGCTTCCCAGGTGGCGCTGATGTAAAGAATCCGCCAGCCAATGCAGGAGACATAAGAGATGCAGATTTGATCCCTGGGCTGGGATGAACCCCTGGAGGAGGGCGTGGGAACCCACTTCAGTATTCTTGCCTGGAGAATCCCATGGACAGAGGATTCTGGCAGGCCACAGTCCATAGGGTGGCAAAGAGTCAGACACGACTGAAACAAGCCTGGCCTTTATCTGGATTTCTTGTTTTATAAGATTATAAGTGTCCTTATCCCTATCAGGAAGCTTCCACAAGTGAAAGAGGAGAGTGAAAAGCTGGTTTAAAACTCAGCATTCAAAAAACTAAGATCATGGCATCTGGTCCCATCACTTCACGGCAAATAGGTGGGGAAACAAGGAAAACAGTGAGAGACTTTATTTTCTTTGGCTAAAAACACACTGCAGATGGTGACTGCAGCCATGACATTAAAAGATGCTTGCTCCTTGGAAGAAAAGCTATGACAAACCTAGACAGCATATTACAAAGCAGAGATATTACTTTGCCAACAAAGGTGCATACAGTCAAAGCTATGGTTTTTCCAGTAGTCATGTATGGATGTGAGTTGGACCATAAAGAAAGCTGAGCACTGAAGAACTGATGCTTCTGAACTATGGTGTGGGAGAAAACTCTTGAGAGTCCCTTGGACAGCAAGATCAAACCAGTCAATCCTAAAGGAAATCAACCCTGAATATTCATTGGAAGGATTGAAAATGAAGCTGAAGCTCCAGACTTTGGCCACCTGATGCAAAGAACTGACTCAGTATAAAAGATCCTGATGCTGGGAAAGATTGAAGGCAGGAGGAGAAGGGGATGACAGAGGATGAGATGGTTGGATGGCATCACTGACTCAATGGACATGAGTTTGAGCAAGCTCTGGGAGCTGGTGATGGATGAGGCAGCCTGGCGTTCTGCTTATAAGGATATTTATAATCTCATGGGGTTGCAAAGAGTGGGACACAACTGAGCTACTGAACTGAACTGAAATGTCCTTATTGTTTAAGTGATTTTGAGTTAGATTTTTTATTGCTTGCAACCAAATAATCTAGGATGCACAAGGTCAAGACCAACTTTGCTATTGTTTCTTGGACAGGTTATTTAAACTCTCTGTGCCTCAGTTTCCTTATCCATAAAATGGATAAGGCCAGTATTCACTTGATTTGCTTTGGTAGTGACTAAAAGTGGACTTTATTTCCCTCTGATATTGAAAGTGTATTTCAATGCTGGACAATACTTTGTTGTCTTGAATGAATGATCTTGCAATTGCATACAGTGATGAGACAGCCATTTTTAACGTAAATATGGAAATTCATCCGGGATGTTTGGAGACCGCTCTCTAGCTAACTCCAGGAACCGGGCATACTAAGAAGGTGAGCAAATGTTCATTTCGATTGCTTGAGGTGATGTCTCTGAATTAGAGAGTTTGCAATAGCAGATTCCTACTGATTTAAGATCTAGCTGAGATGATTGGGAAATGGATCAACCCATACAAAGAAGAAGTAGAAGAGGGCTGGCACTGGTTATTTCCATAAGTTCATACCCAGTTTCATCTAATAAATCCCTTACTCATTTATTGGCTGAGGAAAGGCTTGATAATGAAAGTGAGCCATCTGAATGTCAGGAAGCCTTTGACAAATTAAAAGGCAATTTGGTAAGAGACAAGATTTAGACTATTCCTGATTAAAACAATATGTATAACTACAGAAACTCTGAAGCAAGGATGTGAGGTTGTGTTGACCTAGGATGGAGAAGAGAGAAAAAAAGTCCCTTCCTTCTTTAAAAATATGAAAAAGCATTGTCTAGATTTAAAGTAGCTGGAGATTCCATGGGCTGAAGTGAAGTGAAAGTCACTCAGTTGTGTCCAACTCTTTGAGACCCCATGAACTATACAGTCCATGGAATTCTCCAGGCCAGAATACTGGAATGGATAGCCTTTCCCTTCTCCAGGGGATCTTTCCAACCCAGGAATCAAACCGGGGTCTCCTGCATTGCAGGCAGATTCTTTACCAACTGAGCTATCAGGGAAGCCCTTCCATGGGCTAATGGATTCTTGATCTTGAGGACATGTATGTAGAAGGTATAGTTTTGGCCAATGGAGGATTTCGAAATGGCTGGTAAAGCTGTTTAGAAACAGCACCACAAAGAACTACAAGCTTGATACTGCTTCCACTGGATTGTTAGTGAGCTCAGGCACAAAAGGTATAAACAGGTAATCATAGAGGCAAGTCTATGAAATACATGACCACCCCATAAACTCCATCAGTAGTAAACCAGAGAAGCTTGTCTGATTCATTGCCTTTCTATGTTATATTTGGGTTGAAATTTCATGTTTCTGTATCTTGGAAATGTTAGTTGAAATTGAATTGAATTAGAAATTGAAGACATTGCTGTTGAAAAAAATCCCTGTATTACATTATATTTTTAGACTATCCCTTCCTGGTTATAACCAAGGAACTATTGTGTATACTGATAATAACATCTGAGTATCTCCTATGCCTCAAGTACAGTGTTAAGCACTGTATGTACATTATCTCATGCAATCTGATCCAACAAACTAAATATCAAGATCACCCCATTTTTAGGTGGTGGTGGTTTAGTTGCTAAGTCATGTCTGATCCTTGAGACACCATGGACCTCATAGCCTGTCAGGCTCCTCTGTCCATGGGATTTCCCAAGCAAGAATACTGGAGTGGGTTGCCAATTTCCTTCTCTAGAGGATCTTCCCAACCTAGGGATTGAACCTGGGTCTCCTGCATTGCAGGCAGATTCTTTACCAACTGAGCCACCAGGGAAGCCCCTCATTTTTAGGAGTGGTAGTCAAAAATATTGAACTACCAGGATGGGCCCTGATCAGAATGGACACCTGCAGAATATCAGCACAGCCATACTCATGCACATCAATTGGATATTGGCCTTCGTCATTTTATGGATGAGAAAAATGAGGCACAGAGAGTTCAAATAATCTGCACAAGACATGGCTGGCAATGGAGCTGGGGACTTGAAATCAGATCAGTGTATCTCCAAAGCCCACATTTGACCGTCACCACTATGCTGTGCTGCATAACTTCCCAGGACAGAGGGAAGGCTGACCACATGTCTAACTATATTTGAGTCCTTGATAAAGCTGAAACATTAGTTATTCCATTTTATATTTTCCCTTCATTAATCCAAAACCCTGACCCGTATAACAACTCCCAAATTAATGTTGTAGAGATAGACAAAGTCATTACCTAAATATAGTCTTAATATTAAATGTATAGAAGACAAGTCATCATGTGGCAGACATAACTCATCCTGGGGAGATGAATGACTTATACTTACTGCTTTAGAATTTTGTGGGGAGATAGGAATGGTCGATAGGTCCAAAGTAGGATAATGAGGGAGTGGCCTAGTATGATTTCTCCTGAGCAAAGCAGGCATGTTAGAATAAAATTACCCAGTGAATGAAATATTTGAATGTTCCTAATTACAGCCATATCCTAACAAGGGAGGGAGGGAGGGAAAACATGATGGTGGGGTCAGGGGTGGAGGACTGCTGGTGAGAGGGGGATCCACATATGATATGAGGGTGAGGGAGTGGAAAAGAATCTGGTCACATTCTGCTGGAGTCTCCTGCAGTTTCTTTTAGAATACTGCAAGTCTGCAAGTCTTTTCTCGCACTTTCAGCCTGGGCTCAGAGTCAGGGCCAAAGTTCGAACAACATTAAAGTTTATTTTTGAAATAAAGGTTTATTTCCTCACGGAATTCTTGAATGGTTTGCCCTGTATCGTGTGTGTGTGTGTGTGTGTGTGTGTGTGTGTGTGTGTGTGTGTGTGTGTGTGTGTGTGTGTGTGTGAAGCATTGAGTCTGGGCTGAAAAGAATTTCTCTGAGGACCTTGAGCCGTCTTAGGCTTACACGCCTACTGCCCTGGGAGGTGATTGATGGCTGTGTAAGTTTCCAGTCCACCCCTGGAGGCCCAGCTTTGGGGTGCAACCTTCCCCACTCCACGGCCTCAGCTGCCTTAAGGGCACAAGCTTGCTCTCTCCTCTCAAATCTTGTAGCACCGCTCCACGCCCCACATCCCCTCTTCAAAATGTGGCGTTAATTAGCATGGGTTTTGTCTGCCTTGTTATTTGAGTGTGGGCTTTATTCTGATTGAAAAACCAAAAGCTGCCAGTTTGCTTTCTTTGGGCTACTTTCTTTGCGAGGAGAGAGAGTTTTTACTTGTGTTTTTAACTGTAGAGCCAAGCCTTAATACCAAAATGGGTAATAGACATTTCAAACAAGAGTCAATCTAGTATTTGCCAATTCTTGTTAATTTCTCTTGATACAGACACTTAGAACCAGGGAACAACAGAATATCAGAGTTGGAACTGAGGAGCAGCCTTTCCTGCCCCCCTGCTGGCTATATATATATATTTTTTCCCTTGTAAGGGAAGCATCTTTATGGAGTCTCCTGGCAAGAGGGTGTGAGGTGGAATACATATTCTTACAATGTAGATGCAACAATTGATTGACTATAGACGAATGTAAAGGAGAAAACTGGCATCTTTGCTTAGCCAATAAGATGCTACTATTTAGGTGTATTTGAGAGGTAGCCACAGGGGGCACAACCTTCTTGTTCTTCATGGTGAAATTAGATGGAGGGCTGCACTAGCAAGCTGGGTAGGTTGTATGAAGTTTGTTCATAGATTTTCATTTTGAGGCTATGAAAACTGTCAGTTTGGAGGAAGAGAAATGGCATATCCTATGCCATTTATTCTTTCAGATTCGGTTTTTGATTGAAATTCTAGGTTCTTAGCAGCAGGTAGTTAGCCACGACAGGAAGTAGGAAGGAAAGTAGAGGCCTTGCTGGTCATGAGTGGTCAGCTCTCCCATTTCCCTCCTACTTGTCTGGTCACTTCTTAGTCTCTGCTTTTAGGCCAGACCTAAACCTAACTCCACAGGTGTGCCTTGCTTGGGTTCAGATTGCAACTCGGAGCACAGTAACAGATGAACTACTATAGGCCTGGAGTCTGGGAGCTGGTGGGCGAGTAGAAAGCACCCAGAATTCTCAGCTTGGTTGGTAGGGGCCTCTTAGACATGAAGTGCCAAGATTTTAAACAACTCAAAGCAAGTGTTTCATTCAAGGAGCACTTTCTGGCTACTTGGCCCTGGAGACGTGGGCACAGATGAGGTATAGCATCCTTGCCCCTTTCCTGAGTCACAGTGTTCTGCTCCAGAACCCACAATGTTCCTGTTGCCTCTTGGGCCAAGTGAAAAACTTTAGTAAGGCTCTTCATCAGAGAAGGCGATGGCACCCCACTCCAGTACTCTTGCCTGGAAAATCCCATGGACGGGGGAGCCTGGTAGGCTGCAGTCCATGGGGTCGTGAAGAGTCGGACACGACTGCTCGACTTCCTTTTCACTTTTCACTTTCCACTTTCATGCATTGGAGAAGGAAATAGCCACCCACTCCAGTGTTCTTGCCTGGAGAATCCCAGGGACGGGGGAGCCTGGTGGGCTGCCGTCTATGGGGTCGCACAGAGTCGGACACGACTGAAGCGACTTAGCAGCAGCAGCAAGGCTCTTCATATCAGGCTCTGCCTCTAGACCAGCTTCATTTACTCATTCATTAACATATATTTTCTGAGTACCTCCTGGGTGCCAATTGCTAGGCTTGGTACTGGGAACACGGCAGTGAGTAAGACAGACATGGTTCCTCTCCTCATGCAACTAACAGTACAGAGGGAAAGACAATATCATTACAAAAACAATCTCATTACTATTAAACAAGAATGATTGTGAGGATACTGTGCAGGAGTGGAGGGGTGATGTGGGAGCATGGGGCAGAATCTTGCCTGTCCCAGACAGCTTGGCTGGAGTGTGGTACTTCTAGAACCCCAACCCTCCCTCCACAGACTGGATCCAGGCCCCTGTGCTCCTTCCTCAGAGGCTTTCTACATGCAGGCCTGCTTCTCACTTGAGGTCTCACCTTTCCTGTTGGGAAGAGACTGGAGATATGAAGGAACATGGAAACGTATGTGTATTCCCTTTACTTCTTCCATGGGATGTGCAGTGCGCCTCTGGCCCTGGGAAGGGAGGAAGGGCTCTGTTCTGAGGTGGCCCCATTGCAAGTTCTTGATGTTTCCTTGATGAAAACCAGGGCCAGCGCTCTGAAGAGGCTGGAGTGAGTAGATTCGGCTGGGGGGAAGGGCGTGGGGTTAACGCTGATTTGCTTGCAGTTGAGCTTGTTATTAGAGAGCTCTGAAAGATTCGGGCAGCTTTAGGAGCCAGTGTAGTGAGCGCAGCTGACACCAGGCCTGGCCCAGGCCTGCTGCCCTCTGGCAGCGAAGCTTTGCCCACACAGTCTCATTCAATCTGCTGGTACCTCATTTCTTTTTCTCCGGAATGGAGATCAGTTTAAACAGCCCATAGGTTAAGGAAAATTATCCCTGGAGAGCCCAGCCAAGTCCCTACTTCCTGCCAGTCACTGTGTTGGCTCAGATTTAAGTTTGCTGAACAGAGAATTTCAGGTCCTCATTCTACAACTTGATTTTATGGTTCAGAAAAAGGACTATCTTTTGCCCATTTGTTTATTCTTCTTTGAATCAGAACCCAACTTTTCTAGTATCCATGTTCCAATTTACTGAACCAGGGATACCTATTTACTGAAAAGGGTAATCAGATTACTCTTTATTTATTATTTTGGCCACCTGGCATGTGGGAACTTAGTTTCCTGAGCAGGGATCAAATCTATGCCCCCTGCAGTGGAAGCTTGGAGTCTTAACCCCTGGACCACCAGGAAAGCCCCAGATTACTCTTAACTAGTAGTAGAATCTTGAACTGCTTAAGGGGCAATTCTCTGAAAGGAATGAATAAAAACAGGTCACATTCAGGATCATTAGTGCAGACACACGTATTCTGTTCAAGGTCTTTTGCTAAAGGATTATAAGAATGGGAACATTTTTTAGGAGGAAAGACAAGGAGAGAATTACCAGAAGGCAGTGGAACCACACCAAAGTCAAAGAAGTGAGAGGAGAATCAGATGGGAGACTGGGTGTGTTGAAAATAAATGTTCTGAGTGGAAACTGCCCCAGTGCACAAGGACATATGCACACTTGGCGATTCTGATTTTCTGAGGATGCCACTATACCCCACTCTTCTACCTTCTAGAACGGAGAGAAATCGGGACATGACCACAGGGTTGCCAGTACTGAAAGCACACCCCAGGTCCTATACCACCTCCTCAGTGGGCATCCTAGGAGTGCAGGTGAGGCCAGAGATAGAGGTGGTCTCAGCCCAGAGGCCTTACCAGGAAGAAGGGGGCCTGGACCACCCCCCCTTTTTTTTTTTGCTTAAAATATGGATCTGTGTCCCTCTATCTGGACGGAATCTGCTGTTCCAGAGAATGGGTTTGTTTTCATTCATTCATTCTTTCATTCACTCACTCACTCATTCTAGAGCCTTCATAGTAGTCCAGGACTACTCCCCAGAAACTCTGACCTCCTGAACAGTCGAGTAAGATATTTGGTTCTTTCCCCACTCCTTTCCAAGCTCCTGGGCGGTAGAAGGCTGTGCTCACAGTCTAGTCGTCTAGTCTGTGTGTGGCACTGAGTACATGTTTGGGAAAGGGAATCTAGAGGAATGAGGTCAGACTATTCGGCGGGTCTCCGCTGGTTACTAGCTGCTGTAGGCACGGGTGCGCTTGAATTTCTATTATTTATGAAGAAGAAGTTTAAAGTACACACACACTGAAGCAGAAAAGAAATTTAACCGTAAGTACTGGGACTGGAGCTACAACAGGAGGACGTGGGCACACAACACCGAACGAACATCATATACACACCCCACTCTCGCAGACATTCCTTCTTTCGCCCTCCAGCTCGATCTTCTTTACTCCCACTTCCCTTTCCCTCCTCTCCGGGATCAAGCGTTAATCTGTGAATCTCTGACCGCAAAAAAAAAAAAAAGAAAAAAAAGTGGGTGGGGGGATCCCGAAGTAGCAGAGTGAGGGAAGAGGAGGTGGAGAAAGGCGGGGAGGAGGAGGAGGAGCCCAGCGAGCCAGAGTCAGAGAGACTGGTGGCTCCAGCGAGTGTGCAGCCCTGGGGGGAGTCGGCGCTCCAGGCTGGGAACGCGCCCGCTCGCCAGCCCGAGCCCAGGGGCCTGCTTCACCCGGAGCTGAGGCCGCCGCGCAGGGGCGCTCGGGTCAGGGTCGCCGTTCGGGGCGAGCCGGCCGCGCCGCCGGACTGGTCCCCCGCGCCCACGCCCGGGATGCCGTTCTACAGGCGCACGGTGGTGCCCCAGCGCCTGTGTCCGCGAAACCCGCCACAGCCGCTGACCGAGCTCCGCGACGTGAGCCACCTGGCCGCGCTCAGCGTGCTCCGGCAGCTCGCCGACCTCTGCGGCCACTCGTTGGCTCTGCTCGAGGACCTCGAGGGGCACCTGCTGGCCCTGGGGCGCCGCACCGACAGTCTGTTCCGGCGCACCGTGCGCCTCCGCCGCCGCCTTCCCTACCGCCTGCTCGGCCGGGAGGACCACGAGGAAGAGTTAGGTAAGCCGCGCCAGGGCTGGCGGCCCCGCTTGCACCCCGCCTCTGGGGGCGCCAGCACGCGCCCGCTCTGCGTCCACCCCTCCCCCACCGTCCCCACCCCTCCTCGGCCCTTCCCTCCCTTCCCCTCCCGGAGCGAGGAGATCCCATTTCCCTGACTCCACGCTCGCCGCACTCTGGCTGGAACTTCCTGCCCCTGGACCCGGTCGCGCCGTCCCGAGTGGCCATGTGTCCTAGGGGTTCCCCGCCTTGGGGCTGGCGGCCACCTTCTGGGGATTTGGGGAAGGAAGGCGGGGGACCTGCGAGGGTCCCCGGGAGCCGCTGAGTGCCGACCGCCTCGGCGCCGCCCCCAGGCCCGAGGCGTACTCGTCTTCGCGGCGTCGGGAACTAAATGGCCGCGCCGCTGGCGTCTTTGCTCCAGTCTAGGAACTTGGCCACTTCAGAAAGCGCGCCGGAGCAGCCTGCCACCTACGCGGCGGTAGGAGCCCTGCCAGCGGTGCCTACCGCCTTTAAACCTGTACAACTTCGCGCCGGAGCGTGATCGCCGCTCTCGCTCCGAGAAAAGTCTGAGAGCCCGCCCGCTTCTCTCCGCGAAATAGGGCTGGTGCTCCAGGAGAGGCTGGAGAGGGTGGCGAGGAGGGGAGACTCCCCCTCGCCGCCGGCTTCTCTGACCCTTTACCCCTAGGGTCCTGTTGCACAGACTTGCTTGGGAGAACCGTTTAAAGCAACTGTCATCAGTTTTGTGTTGGACACGACTGAGCGACTTCACTTTAGAAATCACCATGCCTGAGAAACTCGGTGGTGCCCTTACTGAGCACACAGGGCCCGTCAGAGGGCAGGAGGGCAACGCGAGCCCTTGTGCTTTACCATTTTGAACGCCAACGCTTTAAACGGGGAATCCTCTGTCCATGGAAATGCCGTGATCCTGTAGAGTGTGGGACTTTTGGTGAAAGCAAGGGGATTGAATGTGTTGGAAATGTTGACCTCAGCTGGGGCATGCCAGGTACCAGGGCCAATCGACAGCACCAGAAAGTTAGGAGAGAGAAGGAGCAGTGTGGAAAGAAGTTTCAGATGGGAGCAGAATGGCTACTGACTGACTTGTGATTGCAGCTGCTTTGGGAAAGAAGTGTCTGAGTCAGCCCCTCTCCATTGCAGACCTCACCTCGATCCCACCCCTTCCATAGAATAAGAGTCACAGGCCCTGGCACCCCTCTTCCAAAAACTCTCTGGTCTCTGAGGTAGATGGTGGAGGTCACTGGGTCCTGTAGGGCAAGGAAGGTGGAAGACACAATTGACTGCCAGATGGAATGTAGACACGGGGCCAGAAACCTCTTCCTGGCAGGGGAGCAGGAAAGCTGGGGCCTTAGGTCTGGTTAATTCTCACTTAAGAGAGAGGGTAAGAAGGTCACTGTTGATTTTTTTCTGGGATCCCACTGACTACCAAGATTAGCCTAGGAGGAATTTGAAAAGTCAGTTTGGGGAGTCATTTTCAAAATGCCCAGCTGGCCTGCAGAGAGCCACCTAATGAGCACATCAGGGTGAGTTAAGGACAGTGAGGAAGCTCTGTTTTTCCAGCTTGCACCTTTCTGTCTGAGAGCTCTTTCCGTGTGAGGGAAGGAATGGCTTCACCAAGTTGCCTTTGGGCCAGTGACCTGCTGGGTTAGAAAGAGATGGCTTTATGCAACGACTATTTCAAAGGAAGGGAGCAATTTCTTCGGAAAAATTGCATTGGGTTGGCTTCCTTGAAATTTGTAAGAGCTGAGAGAGTGGCTATCTCTCATCTTTGGGGCAGCTGCTTGCCTTTGAGAGTGTACCTGTCCCCAGGCTCAGAGACATTGAAGGGGCCTGCTGTATAAATGGAACACAGCTACCTTAATTTGGCAAGAAGGTCTGGTTTTCCATTTTCTGGTCTAATGCCCTACTCTAGACTCCCCTTGAGGTTCCCACTGCACACTTTTCAGGAGCTTTGATTGTGCGACACTTAAATTAGGCCTTCTCAGCAATGATCTGAGCACAAGTGCCAAATGCAGAGGGAGCTGGGGAGCATAATCAGTGCACCATCTGGCCACCCCCCATGTTGCTCGGACATAAGCTTCAATAGTGTTCAGCAGATGTATATTATATATTTTGACCCCAACTAAAAATGCTTTCCCCCCCATTGTTGTCAGTTCAGTCGCTCAGTCGTGTCCGACTCTTTGCGACCCCATGAATTCTCCCCTGTTTCTTTTCCTCCTAGCACTCTTACTCTGTTACTGACCATTTTGCGGGTGGTGGGCACTCCCAGTCAACATTTCACCCTATATGTCCTCCATCAGGCTGGATTTCCCCCAAATTCTTGGTCTAGCTATTTTTTTGGCCATGAGGTCAGGAAAGAATGGGGAAGGAAAGTTTGGAAGCAACATGGCCAGAGCGAATGACACCTGACAGGCCAGCAGCTTGTAGCCTCCCTGCAGGGACAGTTTGGCTGCCACCTCCAGACTGAGTAATGACAAGTCAGACTGGCCCATAGCCTTCCGGCTTGTGGAGATCAGACTGCAGGCTGAGCTGGGCAGGGAGGCCAGATGGGGGAGAACAGGGAGAGGAGAGGGAGAAAGATAGAGGAGGAGAAAGTTGATGCTAAAGGAGTCCAAGGTGTTCCTTCCTCTCCACAATCAAGGATCATGCCCCCACCATCTTCAAGGTTACAAGGGTGGGACTGGACTGGACTGGTTGCCTGGCAACAGCCTCTCCTCCACTGAAGGCTTTTCTTTGGTAACTTGAACCCCTTTGGGACTTCCCCAGAAGCTCTTGTAACTGGGGGATGGGGTTTGGAAGGAGGAGAGGATGTGCTATAGGACCGCACCAGGTTCCTCTGGTTGTAGATCTGTCGCTGTTGCTGCACCCTTGGCATCACCCTGTGTATAACTTGCATTTTTCCTCACATCTGGCTTGGAATGTGACCCTCTTTATTGCATTCGTGTCCTGGACTTTGTGCTCTTCGTCTCAAGAATGGCATGGTCAAAGCCAGTGGGAAGTCACTGGGTCAGAGGCAGGCATACAGCTCCATGTCTTCCGCCTTGTGCTGAGTCAATCCACGCTTTCCAGTTTCTCCCTCAGAGATCTATTTAATGTACGGAGGTGCTTAGATGCTAATTACAAAAGCAATCAGGCCGTTGGCCTGGAGGTATAATATCTCCTGTGCAAGCAAGGAGGTCACTGAAGCACAGGACAACACTAGGTATGTTTAATAACACTGGGGAGGTATCTTGTTACACTGGCCGATGAACTTGTGGGAAAGATGCTCTATTCCTTCTTGCAATGATTTTGGCTTGAATACAGCCAGTTGGGTCGATGGTGGAAACTCCCACTTCATCTTTATGTAAAATTCCTGCCTCATGATTTTCCAACTTTGTGGCAACTCTGGCTGCAAATCAGAAAGGACAGCAGGTTTATTTATGTTTAAACCATAATTCCAGCATGAGCAGAGACTGTTGTAAATCTATATGGAGATAAAAAATGAAAACTGAACCTCTAGACTGCAGCCAGTTTACCATTAGATGAGGTATGGTAGACCTTGAATCTGACCATCATGGCTACTGAGGAGGGGATATGGCCTGCTTGAGAGTTGGATGGAGCAGAGAGAACTTGGGGGACTTGGAAAAAGCACTCTACCAGGGCTCACTTTTGTCTCTCTCCTATCTGTCAGCTCCAGAGACTGTTGGGACAGTTGGTTTGACAGGGTGGGGAGGGGGAGCAAGCCTATTTTCTTTTAAGTAAATACCGTGAAATTCCTGCTTCATGGTATTTCCATGTGTTGAAAACATCTTCTCTGGAAATTTGGACACCAAAATGTCCACTAGAATTTCCTCCACTTTAGAAATGAGAAATTTAATATTTTCCCTTTTTTTAGACACATGAACAGCTAAAGTGATAAAAAAAAAAAAAACATCAGAATGATGGAAGAGTAGAGTAATAGGAGAGGATTCAAGTTATGGCTCTTGGGCTTAATGTTTATCTTTATGGAGTTGATTAGGTGACAGGAGAAGGGTGGTGAATTTGCATCATTTGTCCCTGTATTTCTCTGGCTTGGGTGGAGTGGAGTTTATGCTATGTGGCACGAACAATTTGGTCATTAACCGTTATGGGCACCATAATACTTCTCTATTTTCTTCTCAGGAAAGGGTAGGGACTTACCTAAAGGCACCCAGATGGATCAGGATCTTTTGTAGCTTTAAGTGCTGGGAAGATCATAGTGCCTCTTCATACCTAATTCTAAATGAAAACAATACTAAACCTGCAAATAAAATCTTATTTTGAAGGATTACTCAGAGCTCCACTTGTATGTGGAAAATAAAATAGCTTCTTATTAGATTCTTTCATTCTCTCTCTCTTTTGTACTCCTGTTTTTGGTGCCCTAAGCATGGACATAATCTGCTTCTTGGGGAATGTGGCACTGCTTAGGTCACAGTGCAGGTCAGTGGCCAGCAGGCCTTGATCTAGAAGCCAGGGCTTCTGCCATCCAAACCAGTACTCTGCCTTCTGTAAGGATGCTAAGTTCAAAGTCAGCTGTTCATTGAGAGTCACTGCTGCGGCATTTTTTTCTAGCTGGGACTAGTTTAGGATGAGGAATAGCTCTTGCTACCTTTGGGAACTGAGGGATCTGGAGAAGAGGCCTCCTGGGGTTTCTACAGTTGGGACTTAGGGGGTGAGATGGAGGCAGAGGGGAGAAAGGAAGATCAACCTTGCATCATGTAAAGAATAGATGTGAGGCAACAGGATCCCTTGCTAAAACAGTCTTCTTGAAGTGTTCAGTAGGAAATAGCCTTGGAAAAAGGATCTTTAGTTGGGAAGGGATGGCTGGGCCAGTGACCTGACACTGTCCTCTGAAGGTCACCTTTCCACTGAATCTTTCCTTTGCAATCCTTCTATCATCTCTATATCTTCTATTTTCCCTAATAGCTTTTAATCCAACTGTGGACACTTCTCATTGCATACCCACATCCTATTTTCTGTTATTACAGCAGAGTCTAGTTGGCATTTCCAAAGGTACTTTTATTAAAAGCCTAGGGGAATGAGAAAATAAAATTATTACCAAAAATGTGTTTAACATACATGTTTCTAAAGTATGAATTTATTCTTCTTCAAAGCTTGAGTAGCTTAACAGACGTACTAGCTTTGCTGCTCTATATATTTTTTCTGAGGGACTCAAATCACCTTTTCCTCAAATCATTGCTTTCTAGCTTTGAAGAAAGGGCACCACTTTGGGTACTGTTTCCTTCACCCAGCACTCACCCTTGTGCTGGGTTTTAGAGACCCACAGATAAATGAGACACAGTCTGTCCCTTCAAAGAGCTCTCAGTTTCAGGGATAGATATCATCTTGTTTGCCAGCATATCAGCACAGGATGCCTGGGTACCCAGTGTTCTCCTCTAGGTTGAGGAGAGCTGATAACCAGAATCTGGACCCCAGTTAACACGCCATAGGATTTTCCATTCAATCTGGTCTGGGATCCAAGGATGGAATTGGGGTTTTAGAATTCCCTATGGTAAGGGCATGGCAACCCACTCCAGTATTCTTGCCTGGAGAATCCCCATGGACAGAGGAGCCTGGTGGGCTGCCATCCATGGAGTCGCAAAAGAGTCGGACCCAACTGAGCGACTAAGCACATGGTAAAAAAAAAAAAAAAGAAATAACAATAAGAGTGCTACTGTGAATTCAGCAATGCTTTTACATGAATTTGTAGATCTAAAATTGATGATCTTCTCTTTGTACATAAGCTGCTGCTGGTGCTGCTAAGTCGCTTCAGTTGTGTCCGACTCTGTGCGACCCCATAGACGGCAGCCCACTAGGCTCCCCCATCCCTGGGATCTCCAGACAAGAACACTGGAGTGGGTTGCCGTTTCCTTCTCCAATGCATGAAAGTGAAAAGTGAAAATGAATTTGCTCAGTCGTGTCCGACTCTTAGCAACCCCATGGACTGCAGCCTACCAGGCTCCTCTATCCATGGGATTTTCCAGGCAAGAGTACTGGAGTGGGGTGCCATTGCCTTCTCCGTCATACATGGACAGAACAGTGCTTATTCAGTAGATGAATAATACTTGGTGGATCTGCAGACTCATAGACGTCTTGTGGTAACTCCTCTAGAGTTATCTGGATGGACTTCTAGAGTCTTCTACCCTCCTTTGGGAAGCACTGACCTAACCTTCCTGGTTCAAGCTGTCAGCTCTTTCCTGCTCTGGAGAATTCCATGATTTCACTCAGATAAGCCCTCACTGAAGTTTTCAAGTTATAGTACACTGGATGGCAGTATCTTTTCTTCCACTTTATTTATTTACTTTCCTTTCAGTTTTATTGGAATATAGTTGACATACAGCACTGCATAAGTTTAGGTGTACAGGATGATTATTTGACTTACATACATCATATAATGAGTAGTATAATGTTTAGTGAACATTCATCGTATCATGTAGATACACAATTAAAGAAAAAAGTATTTCTTCCTTGTGATAAGAACTGTTTGGATTTACTCTCTTAACTTCAGATATAACAGACAGCAGTGCTAGTTATATGTAACAACTCTAGTACTTAGAATTGGAAGTTGGTACCTATAGACCACCTTCATCCAGTTCTCCCTCCTCTCACCCCATCTCCTCTGGTAACCACAAATCTGATCTCTTTTTTTCCTGTGTTTCTTTGTATGTTTTTTGAAGTGTGATTGACTACAGCACTGTATTAGTCCCTGATGCGCAATATAGTGATTCCATTTTTCTGTACCTTACAGAATGAGCCCATGGTAAGTCTAGTTACTATCTGTCACCACACAAAAAAGATATTACATTATTATTGACTCTATTTCCCATCCTGTACATTTTATCCCTATGATTCCTTTATTTTGTACCTGGAAGTTGGTACCTCTTAATCTCCCTCATCTATTTCACTCATCCCCCCACCTGCTGCCTGCTGGCAACCACCTGTTTATTCTCTGTATCTATGACTCTGTTTCTGTTTCATTATGTTTGTTCATTTGTTTTGTTTTTTAGATTCCACATATAAGTAAAATCGTCTGATATTTGTCTTCTTCTGTATGACTTATTTCATTAAGCATGATATTCCCTTTGGAGAAATACCCAGAAGTGGAATTGCTGGATCATATGGTAGTTCTATTTTTAATGTTTTGAGGAACCTCCGTTGGATGGCAGTATCTTAATAGACAAGACTATGTCAATAATGCCACAAACAGGAGATGTGCTGACTGTGTTTGCACAAGGAGGCTTGCAACAAGGTGCTTTGTATGTGAGGCACTGAGTCTGATTGTGTATAAGACCACTAGGCTCAGTCCTTTAACTTGGAAGGTTTGAGCAACCTCTGTCTATCCCTCCTCTATTCCTGCTGTCCCTCCCTCTCTTTCTTTCTAAACTGTAAGCTCCTCAATAGAAAGTAAGCATCTTTAGGGTGGAGATTTTTCTCTGTTTTTACTGCCCTATCTCTAGTCCCTAAAATAGTGCTTGGCACTTAATAAATAGCTATTAAGTTTAATTCCTCCCTTGTTTCTAACCATCACACATGTATTGAGGACCTGACTCTGGGTCTGGCCCTGTGCTGGTCTCTGAGGATATAGAGCCAAGTTAGAGTGCAGCCCCATGGTCCAGCAGAGAGAGCCTGGAGTCATCATACCGTCCAATCATAGGCAAGCCCGGGGGTCATCGGAAGGCGAAGGAAGCTCACCTAATTCAGCTCAGAGTGAGTTCTGAAGGATGATCTGGAGCTGGCCAATTGAAGAAGGAGGTGGAGGGAATTCCTGGCTCAGGAGGTAGCCTGTGTGAGGCCCTGGATATGTGAGAGGGCTAGTGTGGGGGAGGAACTAACTCAAGTGATTTAGGAGGAGCGGGTACAAGGCACCTCCTGACTCAGAGTGAGCCCTCAGGTGGAGGTGGGGTGGGGAGGTGCTAACCCCCTGTTTGCTGACCAAGAAGCTGGATACTGGAGCGTCCTTAGGAAGATTCAAACACAGTTGTAATAGGAACTGCAGATTTTCTTGATCTACATTCAAGTTTTCATTATCCTTGGGCAGATGAGACCTAAGTGACCTTGGCCCTTCCCTGCTTTGCGGAGCCAAGTCCTGGTTCCCCCTAAGACATCCAAGCCAGGAGGCACCCCATGCCACAGTGAGATAGAAAGAGGGAGAGAAAGCAAGAATCTACCTGCTTGTTATATCACCAGCTGTGTGGATCCAGTTGCATTCCAGAGCAAAATATATTATTCATGCCCCTGCTTTTTTGCTGGTGGGGACATCTGATGTTTCACTATATGTTTTATTTTATTTTCTTTCTAAATTCTTTCTAGATTCTTAAGAATGGTCTGTGATTCATCTAGGGGAAAATCAGAAAAATTTTTTTTTCCTTTGGAAAATGGATTCAAAGAGGAGATGAGTTTTTAAAATGATTCAGCTGTTTTTATTTTAAGTGCTTTTTTAAAAAAATTTGCTTCTGAGAACAGTGTAATTAACTGCTTGGCAATTTATAGTTTGATTCCCTGTATCTGTGAAATAGTCAAACTCATGTTGCTTTCCCCAACCAGCAGGCCCTAAGGGGAGTGAGGTCTCCTCCACCAGCGGATCTTGGGCATTCTCTGCTCTCTCAGGAGGCTGTGCATCACAGTTTTCAGCAATCCCAGTAGTGTCATTATGTGCTTTTATCACCCCAGATCCAGTAATTCCATTTCAGTGGTAATCCACTCCAGGACTATTGCCTGGAAAATCCCATGGACAGAGGGGCCTGGTAGGCTACAGTCCACGGGGTCGCAAAGAGTCGGACACGACTGAGTGACTTCACTTCACTATGCTTAAAGAAATGATCAGATATTGTGGGGAAAATGTTTGTAGATCCTCACTGCATCTTGTAGTTATTTATATTAACCCCCAAATGGAAACAACTTAATGATATGGATATGGTTCTATAAATGGTGACAGGTCGATGTGGTAGAAAACTAGACAACTAAGAAAAATAGTGCTCAAAACAAAAATAAGAGGATATGTGGAAATGTGCAAAATGATGCTAAGTGAAAAACCAGGGTATTAAATTGCCTGTATGATATTATCCCTTCTCCGGGGATGATAATATCTAAAATAAAGCGCATATATAAAAAGAAACTGGAGGGGTATTGCCAAAATGTTAACAGTGGTTGTTATCTCAGGATGAGAACAATGATAGTAAAGGATAGCAAAGATAGCAATGGTTGAGATTATGGGAGTGGGTGGATTTTTTTTCTCATACCTTTCTGTATTTTTTGAAATTTCCTAAGTGAACATGGATTACTTTTAATGACAATGAATGACATGTTAAGGAAAAGAATCTTGGGATTTGAAAGTAGCACCTGTAGTTTTAAGACTGACTTGCCCAGCACTTATATTATTAAGCTGATTTGAGTGTCTCAGAACCACAGTCCCTCATCTGTAAAAGGAGGTTAATGCTCCCCAGGTTAGAAGGCTGTCGTGAAGATCCAGAATAATGTATGGAAAATGTTGGGCCCATATGCCACAATCCTGCACACAATCACTAAATACTAAGAAGATGAAATTCCACAAAACCTTTTGAAATCCCTGGATGAGGATACTGTCAAGATGAAGTTATAATAAAAATATTTCCTAGACAGCTCCGATTTGCAGCCATTCCTCCCTTTTGCAGAATATGTAAAGAATGCCTGCCTGTGTGCTCATGGAGGAGCAGCATCTAGCTTTTGAAGCTGTCAGCTCATCTCTCCCAACCCAAGGATTTTCCTTTGCTTTGACTCCTCCCTTCATTCTCCCCCACTGACATCTGTTCACTGCCTCGCCAACCAAGGGGGAAAACACTGAAGCCGAGGCACCACTGAGGGTCTTGGCAGATCTGAGATGTTTATTATCATGGAGTATGTGGTGCTGGCTGACCACAAGGACCTGCCAGGCTGGGATGCCAAGGAGAAGCTTTAATGAAGCAGCAGAGGACGGACGCAGGTCGCACAACTAGACAGCATCCCCTGCCTTGGGGCAGAGCCCTTGTCTAAATGTCCAGCTTGCTCCCTGGTTACCTCTTCCCTCAGGACGGCTTCGTGGCTTCTGGCTTGGCTCACCAGTTTTACAGAACCAGCTTGATTTATGGGTGAAGAGCCACCTTCTTCTCACAAAAACTTCTGGGGCCTCAGGATATTTCAGTGACATATTTGGCAACTTGCCTGAGGATCTGTTTCTCACCAGCATGGAATTAGAACCAGTAAGCCCTGATCTCGAAGCCATACAGCTTCAAGGTCATGGGCATACCTTGGGGCTGTCTGCAGCATGCCCAGACCACCAGGCAATTCAGTCATCTCCCTGAGTAGAATCCTTCACACTACTTGTCTGGTTGCATTTTTCACTTTTAAAACTACAGCCAAAAATATAGACCCTAACTGAATTACTTGGAGAGCTTTAAAAAGTTACTAATGCCATGCATGGCCATACCTCATACCAATAAAACCAGAATTTTTGGGAGATGAGGCCCAGGAACCAGGATTTTTAAAAGACCCCCAGGTGATTCTAATGTGCAGACGTGGTGAGAACCACTATTGTGGTAAAGATGGTTAAAACTGGAAGGGACCGTCCAGCGTTTGAAAAATTATAATGTATTTGTGGATAATGAGCATGAACTATAATACAGGGTTATGTTAAAGTAAATGACAAAAATGACCTCATGGATGAACTCATTGTAAGCAGTAATAATACCAAGTTAGTACACTTCAAAAAAATTTTTAATAATGCATTTTATTTAACCCAGTATATCCAAAACAGTATCATTTTGCCATGCAATCATTATTAAAGTGATTAGTGGTATCTTACATTATTCTTTTGTATTAGGTCTTCAAAACTTAATGTGAATTTTGCACTTACACAACATCTCAGTTCAGTCTAGCTACCTTTCAAATGCTCCATAGTGCTATGTGGATAGCACCACTCTAGGGCATGGACTTGCAGACCAACTGGTCTTCTGTATGAATAAAGTATTTAACTCCTAAAAATTGGATAATACACTTTTTTTAACTTCATAAGACAACAGAAGAAATTAGAAAAATGAAGCCAGTTAGTTTTATTAATAAAAAGAATAAGTATATGTTAAGGGAAAGTTAAGCATCTTTAATTTTACATTTTTTGGTTCTAACATGTCATTAACAACTATTGACCTTCTAGATGAGAACAGTATATTTTATTTTATTTTATTTTTACTCTGTTACCTTTATTTTTTTTTTTAATTTTTATTTTTACTCTATTTTACTTTACAATACTGTATTGGTTTTGCCATACATTGACATGAATCCACCACGGGTGTACATGAGTTCCCAAACATGAACCCCCCTCCCACCTCCCACCCCATATCATCTCTCTGGATCATCCCCGTGCACCAGCCCCAAGCATCCTGTATCCTGCATTGAACATAGACTGGCGATTCGTTTCTTACATGATAGTATACGTGTTTCAATGCCATTCTCCCAAATCATCCCACCCTCTCCCTCTCCCTCAGAGTCCAAAAGTCCACTCTACACATCTGTGTCTCTTTTGCTGTCTCGCATACAGGGTCATCATTACCATCTTTCTAAACTCCATGTATATGTGTTAGTATACTGTATTGGTGTTTTTCTTTCTGGCTTACTTCACTCTGTATAATCGGCTCCAGTTTCATCCATCTCATTAGAACTGATTCAAATGTATTCTTTTTAATGGCTGAGTAATACTCCATTGTGTATATGTACCACAGCTTTCTTATCCATTCATCTGCTGATGGACGTCTAGGTTGTTTCCATGCCCTGGCTGTTATAAACAGTGCTGTGATGAACATTGGGGTACATGTGTCTCTTTCTATTCTGGTTTCCTCGGTGTGTATGCCCAGCAGTGGGATTGCTGGGTCATAAGGCAGTTCTATTTGCAATTTTTTAAGGAATCTCCACACTGTTCAAGATGAGAACAGTATATTTTAAAGATTTGTGTATTTATTTAATTAATTTATGGCTGCACTGGGTCTTTGTTGCTGGGTGAGGGCCTTCTCCAGTTGTGGGAAGCAAAGACTACTCTTTAATTGTGGTGCACAGGCTTCTCATTGCAGTGGTTTCTCTTGTGGAGCATGGGCTCTAGGAGCCGGGGCTTCAGCAGTTGCAGAGCATGGGCTCAGTAATTGTGGTGCATGGGCTTGGTTATCCTGAGGCATGTGGAATCTTCCAGGACCAGGGATTGAACTTGTGTCCCCTGCATTGGCAGGCAGACTCTCAAGCACTGGACTACCAGGGAATAGTATTTTTGTTTTCTTACATCATAGCTATTTAATATCACTCTTGGTGTTACTGGGTTGGATCCCTGCATCAAGTCAACCTCAACTTGTGTGTCTTTGCAAAAGAATATTAAAATTCCACTCTGCAGAGGGTTGTTGGAGTACAGGGAAAAGGAAGGAAACTTCTACTTTGTAATATTTAGTGTTCCAAATTAGGCTATGCTAGAAATCATAAATAGAAATTGAAATGGTTACCTCTGAATCAATGTCTAGATTGGACTTCATGCTTTCTAGAAGTCTCTTATATGATGCACCATTTCATGCAGGTAGATTATTAGAGCATAATAGTGAGAACAACCATATAGATTGTTGTGTTTAGTATTTTTAATTTCTTTTTTGCATTTCACCTCACTGCAGGGCATGCGGGATGTTAGTTCCCTGACCTAGGGTTGAACTTGAGTCCCCTGAACTGGCAGCACAGAATCTTAACCACTGTACCACCAGGGAAGTCCCATGTGTTTAGTATTTTTAAACCCATATCTACTCCAGCAAATGCAATTTAGAAGAAAAAGTATTTCTCTTTTTATCCCTTCCATTATCCCAGTAGAAATAGTTTTAGAATGTGGATCTAGGCCAGCAGTTGCCCAGAGAAAGGAAGAGGACTGGTCCAAAGAGGTCCCAGGGTTGGTGGTTGCACTGGCTTCAAGTAGAGAACCTCTCCTGTGGCTGTTCTGAGATCCTGAGACATCCATTTAGGTGACCCTATCATCAGCCCCTGAGAAATGCTGGGACAAGGGTGACAAGTGAGAGGAGAAAACTATGGGGGAGGGACACTTTTAGTGTCCTCTCTCTCTGCTGTGATCAGAGGGGAGAGATACTAAAGGCATCCCCTCTGATTTGTGTCCCCAACAATAGCTGATGCTGATTATGACAAGGCATTGAGAAGAGGCTGCAGCATCTTCAGAGGAATCTGTTTAAGAAGACTGAGGAAAAGTTTTCAGGAAAAGTTCCACTCAAAATGATGCAAATTAAAGGAATGATTCGGTATGAAAAAGTGGAGAGGGGGGGAGGGGAAGAGTAAAACGCCTGGGAAACTTTGCTCTTGAGAGAGACTTGGGGCTTCTGGATAGCAAAGTTTCACTGTATTCCAATTTATAACCTGTTTCACCTTTTGAAATAATGAGTTACATAAGGTCACTCCCCATTGTGAAACAGCACGATGAAATCTTTCCCCCCATAATTCCAAATTACCGAAAGTGGTAGATTTAGGAAACAAATGTTGTTGACTGACACAGAGGCTTTACGCTTTGTGCCTGTAGTTTCAAAACTGATGCACGTGAGGAGGAGACGGTGGGTGGAAGAGCCAGTGAAGATGAGGAGTCCTTCCATTCCGGTTAGCATGTATTGAGCTGCTGTTAGATGCCAGTGGGAGCTGGTAGCATACATATGGCACTAGGTGTCCCCTCCAGGTAGAGGGGTGACAAAAAGGGTGCCACCTCTGGATGGATCCATGAGGAAAACCCACCCCTTTTGGTGGAACAAAAAGACAAAAGCACATTCTTTGAGCATAGCAATTAGAAAAGATCACTTGTTCTGGTCATAGCTATTTAAAAACAGAGCATCTTCTGGGTGGACCAATTTTGAAATTAATAATTAAAGTCCATGTGCAGTCCGACAGGGCATTGGGTTTGACTTGAATTTTGTCCCCACCTTGAGATCCCTTGGTGGTGCCCTTGTAGGAATACAACTTGCACAAGAGTACAGGTGGTTCTGTGGTGCCTGGGACCAGGCCAGACACCAGGCATACAGATACATGTGAGAGCTAAATCCTGTTCTTGAGAAATTTATAGAACTCCCCCTCCTAACCCCCATCCTCTTTAACTCACTCCATCTGCTGCCAGCTCCACCCATGCTGCATCCTGCTTGGCAGAGCTTCTCTTTATGGTGACAAAACGTCTCCCCTCCAGATGCACAGGCTGCTGTCTGCTGTTAGTGGGGGCTGTGCTGCTCCTGCCTGAGGCTCCAGACTAAATGTCTACTTTCTATGATGAACAACTCAGGGTAATTGTTCGTTGTGAGGGCTTGTTGCTTCTCGGTTCTAGATGGGAAAATATAGACAGCATTTCTTCAATATCTGTTTTAAAACTTGGCTGTGTTCTGTTTAAAATGTGTTTTGAAATGGTGAGTTTGGGTAGAGCTGAGCTATTTTTCACCTTTAATTTTAATATTCTTTAACAAAAGAAAGCAATTTATCGCTAATATGGTGATTTAGAGCCGGCTTCAAGGGCTAATTCCTACCTAGCTCATTGTACTAAGATTGTGCCAGGCCCTCTGCCAAGTACTGGTGACAATGAATTGATAAGACCTACCTTTTGCCCTTGAGTCTTGATATTTAGTTGGGAGGACAGTGGGGAGGGAGATAACCTCACTGCAGGCTACTGGGTATTAGGTGAAAACATAGAGCAGAGGCAAGGAAACCTTCCATAGCCCTTTTCTCTCTTGTCTTCCTGAAAACTTCTATTCATACATCCAGGCAGTCCCTCCTTGTTACAGCCTTCTCTGATTCTGCTGTGTTTCTGCTGTGCTTTGTTTGCTTTTGCAACCTTTGTTCCTCCATGTGGCCCAGGTTGGGAGAAGATGGTTGAGGCAGAGACTGCCCGCTATGTACTGAAACCTCTTGAATTCATTTTTATTTCCTTTCCTTTACCACCTTTTGAAAGTAACATAACCCTCTTCTTTGAAACTTAGAAGAACAGCCTGGCCATTCCTGGCTCCAAGATGAACTGGAAGCTAGAAGTTAGCATCCTCTCCTGGGAAGAGTAAAAGCCTGTTTTAAAGGTTGTGGGGCTTTGGAAATAAGATAAAAAACTGCTTGGGGCTGGTGCATGGGGATGACCCACAGAGATGTTATGGGGAGGGAGGTGGGAGGGGGGTTCATGTTTGGGAACACATGTAAGAATTAAAGATTTAAAAATTAAAAAAAAAAGAAAAAAGAAAAAATAAATAAATCATATTATTAAAAAAAAAAAAAAACTGCTGAGGCCTTCAAATCCTAATAAGTTCAGATGAGTTTGAAGGGTTTCCTCAACCCTAAGGGAACTCAGAGTTATATTATATGGTTGTGGGCTAGTGACATGCCTTTAGAGGTAGAAAGAGGCCCTGGTTATGAACTTGGCTAATTTTGTTCATTTGCCAAGGGATAATGCCCAATTTCGGTATTTTCTAATGCAAGTAATTTCAGTGTCGAGCCTGTTTATTTTTGTCGGGAGGATCAAATAAAATCCTATATGGAAAAGGCTTCACAAGCAAAAAAATCACCCCAAAATATTATGTATTGTCATCCCTGAGAACAAGGACACTGGCCAACTCATCCCTCTTTCCCCAGCATCTAGTCTGGAAGTAGGCACACTGCAAATGTTTGCTGAATGACTAAGTGCCATAGTAGGAGATAGGTGTTTGTATTTCTCTCTTTTTTTCCTAGGAGTCTACTTTTAATACCAGTAATAACTTTAATGATAATTTCCGTAATTATAAAAATATACTTATTTGATGCAGAAAAGTTGGAAGTATAGAAAGCACAAAGAAAAAATAATAAAACAAAAATCATCCTTGGTATCAACCAGATTGACTACATTCTGATGTATATTCTTCTAATATTTTTCCTTATGAATGTTTCATTTTTGCTTTGTAAGAAAAAGTTATGGTAATACATCCACCCTTTTATAGCCCCTTTCAAATTAATGTATCATTTAAAAATGTTTATATAATATAAATCATATATCTGCTAAGGAGTTATTCAGAATACATAAAGTACTCCCCATAACTCATCAAAGAAACTAAAACCTGTTTCCTTTTCTTTAAACATTTCTATATTGTATAATAAATCTGCTATGTTAATGCTTATCTTCAGCTGTTTCATAATTTCTGCCATTACCAATACTCTGAAGCCTGCAATCAGGATGTACCACTGCCAGATCGGTGCCTGCGATATGGCCTTTTCCTTAAGGGCTTAGGTCTTCCATTAGACCACTCAAGAGTTGTGTTCCCCCAGTGCCTTGGTCGGGGAAGGCAATGGCACCCCACTCCAGTACTCTTGCCTGGAAAATCCCATGGATGGAGGAGCCTGGTGGGCTGCAGTCCATGGAGTCGCGAAGAGCTGGACACGACTGAGCGACTTCACTTTCACTTTCCACTTTCATGCATTGGAGAAGGAAATGACAACCCGCTCCAGTGTTCTTGCCTGGAGAATCTCAGGGACGGGGGAGCCTGGTGGGCTGCCGTCTATGGGGTCACACAGAGTCGGACATGACTGAAGCGACTTAGCCGCAGCAGCAGTGCCTTGGTATCCAGTAAGTGCTGTATACGTCTTTGCTGACTGCCAAACAGGGAGAGCTAGTAGAATGTGTTTTGCACTTCTATTTGGCCAATCAAATTACCTCTTGATACCAGAAAGTGACAGATATCACAGCTAGATTACCCCGCTTTACTTTTACACTGAGGTGACCCCCTGTTTTTTCTAAATTGAAGAACTTTTGGACAAAAAACGCCATGGCTTTTATTGTTACTATTAAGGGCTTACTATGTGCCTGGCAATATGTGAATCATCAATTCATTTATCCTCACAGTGATTTCATAATATAGTTGCCACTATTACCTCCATTTTCTGGTCAAATGAACAGGCTCAGAGAAGAAGAAATAATTTAAGAGTTGTAGAGCCCAAGTTAGGGTAGGATCAAATGGGGGGCTTTCTAGGGAAACTCAGGAGATTCAGCAGGACTGTATTTGGTGGGACTAAAAGGAGAATTCAACTTTGAGGAGTGAGACAGGAAGAGAAAACAGGAAATTGATTTTTTTTCCTGTGAGATTAACTAGCATGTTTTGATTTCTTCCTAAATTATGAAGCACTTTTACATATGTTGTCTCATACAGTCCTCATGACAGTCTTGTGAGTTATTACTTTAATTTAAGAAATGAAAGGGGCTTCCCAGGTGGCACAGTGGTAAAAAATCTACCTGCCAATGCAGGAGACACAAGAGACACAGGTTCGATCTCTGGTTTGGGAAGACCCCCTGGAGTAGGGAAATGGCAACCTACTCCAGTATTCTTGCCTGGAAAAATCCCATCGACAGAGGAGCCTGGCGGGCTACAGTCCATGGGATCACAAAAAGTCAAACATCACTGAGCACACATGCAAAGATATGAAAATAGATCCAGAGACATTACCACTGATTTTCCTATGAAGACCAATAAACCACTCATTAATTTAATAGAAAACATTAATTGAGTATCTGTTGTGTTCCAGGCACTGTTTTTGTGCTAGAGATACAGCAGTGAACAGACAGACAAAATTCTTTGTCCTCATGGAGCTTACAAGGTAGATAAACTATGATTTATCTCTTTTCAGTTATCCTCTGTCAAGTCATGGATATTGGTTTGGGTTTTCAACCTTGGCTGTGCTTTAGAATCATCTAGCACATTTTGAAAAAAATCACTGATGCCTGAGCCCCACTCCAGACCAATTAAATCAGAATCTCTGGGAGTGAAGCCTAGGCATTGGATGTGTGTGTGTGTGAATTTATTTTTTAATTGAAGGATAATTGCTTTACAGAATTTTGTTGTTTTCTGTCAAACCTGAACATAAATCAGCCACAGGTATACTTATATCCCCTCCCTTTTGAACCTCCCTCCCATCTCCCTCCCCATCCCACCCCTCTCCCTCCCCATCCCACCCCTCTAGGTTGATGCAGAGCCCCTGTTTGCGTTTCCTGAGCCATACAGCAAGTTCCTGTTGGCTATCTAGTTTATATATGGTAATGTAAGTTTCCATGTTCCTCTCTCCATACATCTCACCCTCTCCTCCCCTCTCTCCATGTCCATAAGTCTATTCTCTATGTCTGTTTCTCCATTGCTGCCCTGCAAATAAATTCTTCAGTACCATTTTTCTAGATACTGTATATATGTGTTAGTATACGATACTTATCTTTCTCTTTCTGACTTACTTCACTCTGTATAATAGGCTCTAGGTTCATCCACCTCATTAGAACTGACTCAAATGCATTCCTTTTTATGACTGAGTAATATTCCATTGTGTGTATGTACCACAACTTCTTTATTCATTCATCTGTCGATGGACATCTAGGTTGCTTCCGTGTTCTGTGTGTGTGTGTTTTAAATCTGCTCCAGAGGGGTTTTGTGTTAAGTCAAGCATGAGAAGCACTGGTTTAGAGCAGTCTTAACTTGCCTTCTTATTAGAATCACCTTGAAAACTGAAAAATATGTAAACCAGTGTCTGGACCTCACCTGTGTGTGTGTGTGTGTGTGTGTGTGTGTGCTCAGTCGTGTCCAACTCTTTGCGACCCCATGGACTTTAGCCCGCCAGGCTCCTCTGTCCATGGAATTTTCTAGGCAAGCATACTGGAGTGGGTTGCCATTTTCTACTCCAAGGGATCTTCCCGACCCAGGGATCAAACTCACATCTCTTGCGTTGACAGGCAGATTCTTTACCACTGTGCCACCTGGGAAGCCCACTTCACCTCTGGGGTGAATTAAATTAGAATCTCAGTGGTTAATAAAATTATTATTAATACAATTATTATTTTATTAATAAAATTTTTATTTTATTTTGTTATTGAAGTATAGTTGATTTGCAATAGCATGTTAGTTTCAGGTGTACAGCAACACAGATGGGCATAAAAGACATGAAAGGGCAGGATCAGAGGGGAGGACTCAATGGGTTCAGACTGCAAAATTCAACCAGAAGGAAGAAGAAACAAAAATGTCTGCCTTGAAGGTCAAAAGTACCCAGGAGCAGCAGAAAGCATGCTAGAGGAAGGCAGGCTACCACTTGGCCTAATCTCTTTGCACCTATAATTTGTCTGCACTGGCAGAAGAAAGATGATAATGCTAGTATAGGTAGCATAGTGGTTAAGTTCAGGGGCCCTGAGACCACCCTCCCTGGGTTTGAGCCCTCATTCTGCCATTTGCCTTCTTTATGATCCTAGGTAACTAGCCTGACATCTCTTTGCATGTTTCCCAAGCTATAAATTGGGAATCATTTTTATAATACCTACTTCATAGGCATACCATGAATATTATAAGCTTGGCACATAGGAAATTATTTATACAAATATTATAAAGAATTATTTTGATAAGTATCCAGCACTCTGCTTGTATTTGTTCCTTAGTCTTTACATGAAGTAGTCACTTGGTAGATCATGCCTGGTGTCCAGGAACTTCAGAGAGTAGCAAGTGACAGCTTTGTCATAAAACCTGGCATTGGATTCCATCCTTGACAGGCACAAGGAAGGACAGAGGGAGTGGCATGACCAAAGGCAAGGAGGTAGGGCTGTGGATGGCATTTGGAGGGTTGGGGAAAGCACCTTTTCTCCTCTACTACATTGTAGGGAATCCTTGGGAAGCCCCTCAAACTTAGTGCCAAGGTCAGAGGGCACTTAGTATGAATGAGCTTCTTTCTGGAAATGTCATGGAAGCAGACAGTGCAGAGAAATGTAAACTCAGGCTGTCATAGCTGGTCAGGCCGTAAGAAGACTATCCAGTCCAAACGTTCATAGCCAGATGGGGAAACTGAGGCCCAGAAAGGTGAAAGGATCAGCCGCAGCAAGCTAGGAGGAAACTGTGCTTGGCTTTGTCAGGCTGATATTTCTGCCATGTGGTGATGCATGACAGTGCCTGGGCTGGTTACTGGAGACATCACTCAGTAGTATCCAAGTCTACTCACTCCTCTAGTACCCAGAAGTCATCTTCAGAACTTGCTTCCACTGGGAATTTGGGTTTAACAGATATACACTACTGTATATAAAATAGATAAACAACAAGGACCTATTGTATAGCACAGGGAACTATATTCTATATCTTATAATAACCTATAATGGAAAAGAATCTGAAAATTATATATATGTACATATATATATATAAATGAATCACTTTGTTGTATACCAGAAGCATTGTAAATCAACTATACTTCAAAAAAAATTTTTCAAAAAAGAAATCCATGTTATTACTGAAAAAAAGAACTTGCTTTCAAGTTTTCTGCTTCATTTCATTTCCTTTAGTGTCATAGATTAAGACTTGAGCATGAACCTTGGCAGACCTACCAGGAGGCAACACAGGGTAAGTTGAGAGGAAGACAGGGTAGGGAGAAGGAGAGTCACCCTCTATGACCCATTGGAGTTGCTAATCTTTTTCAGAATATTATTTTTAAATGCATTAGATAAAATAGACTTATCAAGGAAAACAATTATACTGAAATACAATTATCAAAATATTTTAAAAAATTGTGATATGGTAATATGCGTGCTTCTTTGCTAACACCTTTTAAATGACAACATCTAACAGCAGGTTTAATAATTACTGCAATTTTGTAAGTGAAAATTTGAGACTCCTTCAACAACTGTAGATTGATATACAAATCTCTGTGATTTCTATCACAGATATAGTCACAGACACTGCTCATACTTCTGTGATATGTTGCCTATAGTCATCATTTCAACACGAGGGTAGTGGAAGTAAAGAGGTAATTTTTTCACAGACCTCTTAAACTCTCTTCATGTAACTTTTGGGGAACTGTGGACCCCAGGGTAAGAATCCATGCCCTGAGGCAAAGCAAAGCTGGAGAACCAACCCAGTGTGGGTTCTTTATCCTGCTCTAAGAATTGACTTGGAAAAGAAACTTGACCACCTGGAAACTACATTCAAGATTCCCCCAAATTAAAAATACATTAGAAAAAGAATGATATTGAAAAATTGTATGTGTATGTGAACACGTAAGTGGGTGGTTGTCATCAGTGCTACTCTCCAGATAGTTCTGTCTCTCCTTCTTTCGGGTACATAGCAGGACTTCCCCTTCCAGTTAGGTGTGGCCATGTGACTTGCTTCAGCCAGTGAAATATGTCACTCTCCCGCTCCAAAACCTCTTGCAGCTCTTCATCATACTCAGAACAGATTCCACATTCCTTACCATCAGCTGCAGAGCTATCTGTCCTGCCATCATCTCTGACCTTGGCTCCCACCGCTTTCACCCTGGCCTCCCTGGCCAACTGCACTGGCCTCGTTTCTGTTCTTCATCAAACTCATTCATGCCTCAGGATCCTTGCACTAGCTATTCCTTCAGGCTGGAATATTCATCCTCTAAGTCTTAGTGTGACAGGCTCATTTTTGATCTTTAGAACTCACCTTCCTTGTTAACACCTTTTTTTTCCCTGAAGGACAGCTTTATTGAGCTATAATTCACATAACTATATAGGATTCCTCCGTTTAAAGTGTTCAATTCAGTGACTTTCAATATATTCACAGAATTGTACAACCACCACCACAATCAATTTTAGAACATTTTCATTACCCCCCAAAGCAACCATGCTTGCCTTAGCTGTCACCTTCCAATTCCCAGCCCCTGGTAAACACTAGTCTACTTTCTATGGATTTACCTATTTTGGGCATTTCATATAAATGGAATCGTACAATATGTGACCTTTTGTGTCTGGCTTCTTTCACTTAGCTTGATGTTTCCAAGGCTCATCCGTGTCATAGCATGTATATGTGCTTCATTTCTTTTTCTGGTGGAATAATAGTCTATTGTATGGCTTTACTACAGTTTGTTTACATACTCACGTTGAAGGACATTTGGGTGGTTTTTGTCTTTTGGTTATCATGAATAATGCTTCTGTGAATATTCATGTTCAAAATTGTTTGTATACACATATTTTTATTTCTTTGAGGTCTGAATCTAAGAGGCGAATTGCTGGCTCTTGTGGTAACTATGTTTAGCCTTTGAAGGTCTTGCTTACTGTTTTTCACAAAGGATGCACCATTTTACATTTCTACTAGCAATGTATGAGAATTCTAATTTCTGCATATCCTTGCTATTTCCCTACATCCAATTTCTCTACATCCTTGTTATTGTCCATTTTTAAAAAAATTGTAGTCATCCTAGTGGATGTGATTGATATCTGATCATGGTTTTGATTTGCATTTCCCCTAATGATTAGTAATGTTGAACATTTTTTCATGTGCTTCGTAGCCATTGTATGTCTTTTTGGACAAATATTGATTCAAGGCTTTGTCCATTTTTGAATTGGGTTGTTATTTTGTTTTGGAGTTGTAGTTTTTTTATGTATTCTGGATATTAATCCCTCATCTGACATGATTTATTAATGTTTTCTCCGTTCTGTGGGTTGCCTTTTTTATTATCTTGATAGTGTCCTTTGATGCAAACATTTCTTAAATTTTGGTAACCTCCAATTTACCTATTTTTCTTTAGTTGTTCATCCTTTAGGTGTCACATGTAAGAATGTGTTCTCTAATCCAAAGGTACTCAGGTATTCATTTCTATTTCCTTCTAAGAGTTCTCTAGTTGAACTCTTACATTTAGGTCTTTGATCCATTTTGAGTTAGTTTTTGTATATGGTGTGAGGAGGCAATGGTCCAATTTCAGTCTTTTGCATGTGGATATCCAGTTGTGCCAGCATCTTTTGTTGAAAAGATTAGTCTTTCCCCATTGATTGGTATTGGCACCCTTGTCAAAAACCAGTTGATCATAAATGTATGGGTTATTTCTGTATTCTAAATTCTATTCCATTGATCTATTTGTTGTCCTTATGCCGGTAACACACTGTTTTGATTATTATGCTTTTGTAGTAAATTTTGAAATTGGGAAGTGTTTTTCCTCCAGCTTCATTCTTCATTTTCAGGATTGTTTTCACTCATGGATCCCTTGGATTTCCACATTAATTTTAAGATTAGTTGGTTCATTTCTGCAAGACTGATTAATTTTGCACTGCTCTTTACTGTTTGTCAAGGATATCCACATTCATCTACTCCTTTAACAAATATTGACTAAGCACCTACTATTTGCAAGGCACTGTGTCAGGTGCTTGGGGATACCGTGGTGAGGAAAGACAGGCATAGTTCTTGCCTTCAGGTCCCTAAGGGTCTAGTGGAAGGGGCAGACATTAATCAAATAATCACCAAAATAAACCAAAAGTGACTAACAGAGATAATTGACGTAGTATCAGAAGATCAAGAAAACCTTTCCTGGCGTATTGAATAAACAATTAGGAAGATGCTTGAAGCTGGAGGGGGATTGATAAGAGTTTTCCAGGCAGCAAGAATACCATATCCAAAGGCTCCATAGCAGGAGGGAGCATGGTACATTCAAGGAACTCTAAGGAAGCACATCTGTTGGATCATAGAAAAAGCAAGGAAATTCCAGAAAAACATCTACTTCTGCTTCATTGACTATGCTAAAGCCTTTGCATGTGTGGATCACAACAAACTGGAAAATTCTTAAAGGGATGGGAGTACCAGAGCACCTTACCTGTCTCTTGAGAAACCTGTATGCAGGTCAAGAAGTGACAGTTAGAAGTGGACATTGAACAATGGACTGGTTCAAAATTGGGAAAGGAGTAGGACAAAGCTGTATATTGTCACCCTGTTTATTTAACTTTCTCAGAGTACATCATGTGAAATGCCAGGCTGGATGACTCACAAACTGGAATCCTGATTGCTGGGAGAAACATCAACAACCTCAGATATGCAGATAATACCACTCTAATGGCAACAATGAAGAACTAAAGAGCCTCTTGATGAGGGTGAAAGAGGAGAGTGAAAAAGCTTGCTTAAAACTCAACATTCTAAAAACTAAGATCATAGAACACATCTCATCACTTTTTGGCAAATAAATGGGGATAAAAGTGGAAGCAGTGACAGATTTTCTTTTCCTGGGCTTCAAAATCATTGTGGATGGTGACCGCAGCCATGAAATTAAAAGACATTTGCCTCTTGGAAGGAAAGCTATGACAAACCTGGACAGCCTATTAAAAAGCAGAGACATCTCTTTGCCAACAATGGTCTGTATCATCAAAGCTATGGTTTCTCCAGTAGTCATGTATAGATGTTAGAGTTGAACCATAAAGAAAGCTGAAGAATTGATGTTTTTGAGTTGTGGTGCTAGAGAAGACTCTTGGGAGTCCCTTGGACTGCAAGGAGATCATAAGAGTCAGCCCTAAAGGAAATCAACCCTGAATATTCACTGGAAGAATGGATGCTGAAGCTGAAGCTCTAATACTTTGGCCACCTGATGCGAAGAGCTGACTCGTTGGAAAAGGCCCTGATGCTGGGAAACATTGAAGGCAGGAAGAGAAGGGGACAACAGAGGATGAGATGGTTGGATGGCATCACAAGCATGAGTTTGAGCAAACTCTGGGAGATGGTGAAGGACAGGGAAGCCTGGCGTGCAGCAGTCAATGGGGTCACAAATAGTTGGAAACAACTTAGTGACTGAACAGACAAAAAACAAAAAGAAGTGAATGTGTTGAGGCACAAGGGAATAAGAGAAAGAGCAGCACTAGATGAAGAAAAGCTGTCTGAAGTTGACCAGTCCCACAGGGTCTGGAGGGCTATGGAAGAAGTCCTAAGATTTTATCCTAAAAGCAATAGGAAGCCAATGAAGCAAAGAAGCAACATGATCTGACTTGATTTCAAAACTTTCACTCTGGCTGCCATGCAGAGAACAGACTGAAGGCAGTCGTTCAGAGAAAGAGCAGAGCCAGTAAGGAGGGTAATACTGTAGTTCAAGAGAGAAATGATGGAATTTTCCCAAGGGTTTCTCAAGCTATGAGGGAAGCTATGGGGACTTCCCTCATAGCTCAGTTACAGAATCCACCTGCAATGCAGGAGACCCTGGTTTGATTCCTGGGTCGGGAAGATCTGCTGGAGAAGGGATAGGCTACCCACTCTAGTATTTTTGGGCTTCCCTGGTGGCTCAGCTAGTAAAGAATCTGCCTGCAATGCGGGAGACCTGTGTTTGATCCCTGGGTTGGGAAGATGCCCTGGAAAACGGAAAGGCTATCCCCTCCAGTATTCTGGCCTGGAGAATTCCATGGTCTGTATAGTCCATGAAGTCGCAAAGAGTTGGATACGACTAAGCAACTTTCGCTTTCACTTTCCCAAGGGCGGCAGTGGTGACTCTGGGGAGAAAGTGGACAGATTCACAGGTGCAAAAGTAAATGAGGTTATAGAGACAGCCTTCTCTTAGGGAGGCAACAGGATTTTTGGTCTAGGTGACAGTGTTGGGAGGAATGGTCTGCATCAAGATAAAGAACACTGGAGCATGGGCAGCTTCAGGGAAGGCAGAATCAGTGTTATTGAGTTTGAGGTGACTTGCAGATGTCATTGTTATTTGATCCTTATTCCAAATCATCCTTATGAAGAAGGTATAAAATTCTTGTCCTTATTTTGCAGATGAGGAAGCTGAGTACCAGGGAAGCTATTATGGCTTGCCTGTTCTGGACACCTGCGTGCGTGCACGTACTAAATCACTTCAGTCATGTCCAGCTCTTTGCGACCCTGTGGACTGTAGCTCACCAGGCTCCTCTGTTCATGGGATTCTCCAGGCAAGAATATTGGAGTGGGGTGTCATGCCCTCCTCCAGAGCATCTTCCCAACCCAGGAATTGAACCTGTGTCTCTTATGTCTCCTGCATTTGCAGGCAGGTTCTTTACCACTGGTGCCACCTGGGGTACCTAGTAAGTGGTAAAGCCAGATCCGAATTCCATGACTCGAAGAACAATCAGTGCTCTTTGTTTTCTCTGATAGCAGAACTGACTCAGTAGAAAGGTCCATCCCAAATACCTTCAAATAATCAGAGAAAATCAATGTTGCAACTTCTCCTCCCCTCCTTGAACCTTTCCCCTACTACAGCAAGCATTTCCCAAACCTCAAAGCCTACACTCCTGAGGAATCCTTGGTCTCCTTTCTACAAACTTTAATCTCCTCAGAATTGCTACCAACCTCCCTCCAGGAGTGTTTAGAGCTCCCAAGTCCCTGGTTCTGTGACTCATTTGCAGTCCCTGCACAGAGTGCTGCACCACCTCCTTTCCCAGTGACAGTCACCCCGTTCGAAAGAACTTCCTGCTTCTCTGCTATTGCATACTGGTCAGAGAGGTGTCCCATAGACTCTGTGGTTCTAGATAAGGATCATCTGTCAGTTGTCAATATATGGAAAGCTGAAATGCTGAAACATTGAGCCAGAAGATAAATGACCAGAAAGTTAACAATGATGACAAGTCAGGGTGTACTCAATTTTTTTGTCATGTCAAGGAGAGGAGTGTGAGAAGAAGGCATTGAACAGGTGGCAGGAAATGGGGTAGAATGAGATACCAGGAGGAAGGAAAATAAATATGTACATAAATTCCAGGAGAAAATAAAGTGGTTAAAGGCATAGGCTGGGGAGGAGACATCCTAGTTTCAAATCAGGGCTCTGACATTTACTAGCTGCATGATTGTAGGCAAGTTACTTATTGACTCTAAGTGGAGAGCAGTCCTAACTTTATGGAATTTGTGTGAGGATTATGGAGAGAGCATGCTTGTGATATACTTGCCATAGTGCCTGGCATGTGAAAAGCCCTGGATAACTGTCAGCTGTTATTTTGTTGGTATAAGCCTTTCCTCATTTCTCCTGCCTCTGCTTCCCCTAGCGGTTCCCAGGCAGGCTCACTGTGGCCAACTTGGTTCACCATAGTAACCCCTGAACCAGTCCTGTCTGAGGCAAGGAATATTCCATCAGCTTTAGCAGACCCAGGAGCTGGAGAACCTATGACAACAGCTGGGGTCCTACATTGGTCCCTGAGTCTTCTTGCTGCCAATTTGATATAAGATTGGGCACCCCTAAGAGTGACCCTTGGAGATCTGTGTTGCCCCTTAGTTGTTTCCTCTTCCTTCCTCTCCTTCCCCCAACCTTGCCACCCATACCATGTTGATTCCTACTCCCAAATTCTACACAATCACCCTCCTTTGTACTGCAGTCCTGGCCCGCCATCCCAACCCAACTGGACCAAGATCCTGTCCTCTATCCTGGTGTAGGTACAGATTGCCCGACTGCTGAGCGGTCTACCCTCTTGACTCACTTCTGTGTGATGCCCCTGCCTGAGGCATACATAACCAGGTCTGTTCATGGTACCCTCTGAGCACTGTGTCCAGTCAGCCAGCTCCCCTCTCATTCTAGGCCAATTGTTGAGAGACTCCGTTGTAGTCACAGATTCCTTTAGGAATCTGCTGAAGCCATAATGCTTTCCCCAGAAATATGCATGACTTCAATGAATCAGTCAGGATAGGCTAAGTTATGATGAAGTAACATACTACAAAATTCTAACTTATGGCAACTATCCAGGGGAGTGGGCTCTGTTCATCATAGTCACTGTGATCCAGGGTGGTAGATGTTCCATTTTGGCTTTTTTTTTTTCCTTTTGATCATGCCGTGATGCTTGTGGGATCTTAGTTCCCCGACCAGTGGTTGAACCTATGCCCTCAGCAGTGAAAGCACAGAATCCTAACCACTGGACAACCAGGGAATTCTCTGGAGGTTTCATTTTGAACATGTGCCTCCGTAATTGCTGCAACAGGAAAAAGAGGCTATGATCTGACTTATGTATTTTAAAAGATCCCCCTGAGTGCTGTATAGAGAATGGACTGTAGGGCAGCAAGGGTGGAAATAGGGAGACCAGTGAGGAGGCCTGGTCTGAGTCAAAGACGATGGTGACTTGACCCACACTGATGGAAGTAAAGGTGGGGAGAAATGGAGGGATTTGAGTATATTTTGGAGTAAAGCAAAAAAGATTTTTTTAATGGATTGGATGTGGAAAGTAAGGAGTATGAGACAGTCTAGGATGACTGCTAGGTTTTTGGCTTGAATGTGTGGGGAGTTAGATGGTGTCCGTTCTTAACTGACATTGAATCTCAGAATCCTTGAGTTTGTCAAGGCATACCTTGTCATAACTGAGAGGAGTCTCAGCTTGGAGCTCTTTTAGGGTGCACCTCCAGCTGTTTTGTAACTGGCAGGACCTTTTCTGTTTTTCGGGAGAGCTCTTTGATAGTAGATACACATGCCCACAAACACATGCACACCCACATGTTCACAAACATATACACATCCCATGGCACCCACATCACTGTGGCAGCTTTTTCTAGACCTACAATCAGTAGTCCAGGGGTCCCTCAGGGGCTCTAATGTGTCCTTGACAATATTTTTGTTTCTGATAGGAATCAATGTTTTGCTAATGGTTTTTAATTAAAACACAAAAACAATAGCTGCACCCTCTCAGGGCCTCCTCCTGTTTTACTTTTTGGAGGAGGCCAGCAGCAATGAGATACCTAAGTTGTTAGAAGAACCTTTTACACTGTCAGAGTGGTTTCTAACCTTGGGAAATGTGAAAACCATAGAGGTTGTACATTTATTACACCACAGGTTCATAAGTCCAAAGTAACAACCTGTGGCTAAGGATAATCACTAACTAAATGCACATCCTGTCACCTGGGCAGCTCATTAGATGGGGAGAGAGGAGTGGAAAACTGAACTAAAAAGAATGAGTCTTGGCATGGCATTTAAATCCCGTGTGTGCAGGCGATTTCCCATAACCTGCTTCACCGAAAGAAATACTATCCTCAGCTTTTTCCTCTCAGACGTCTTCAAGTTTTCTGTTTTCTTCGCCAGGAATCTTTTGTCCCAGGTGGCAGAGAGGTTTTTCGTTTGTGTTTCAATGTTTCGAGGACGCCCACTATATAGAATTTTTCCTCTCACAGAGAGTTCCAATTTCTCTGAAAGAGAACAGTTCTTCAGGCAACTTCTAGAAAAACTGACACAGTTTTACGAGAAGGTCTCCTCTGCTCATGTGGAGCCCTGCTGCGTGCTGCGAACCTGGGCTGCCTTTTTTCGAGACCACTGGACTTAATACAAATATGCAGCCATGGTAAATTGGAAGAGCTGGGGAAAAAAAAAGAAATAAAGTCTTGAGCCTTTGGAGTGGGAGCACTGACTCCAAGACCCTAGACTACCAGAGAACTAACCCTAGAAACAGCCAAATGAAGTGGCCATAGGCAACCTTCCTGAAAAAGAATTCAGAAAAAGGATAGTGAAGATGATTCAGGATCTCGGAAAAAGAATGGGGGCAAAGATTGAGAAGATGCAAGAAGTGTTCACCAAAGACCTAGAAGAACTAAAGAACAAAACCACACAGAGATGAATAATACACTAGAAGGAATCCATAGCAGAATAACTGAGGCAGAAGAATGGGTAAATGACCCGGAGGACAGAATGGTGGAAATCACTGCCACAGAACAGAATATAGAAAAAGGAATGAAAAGAAATGAAGACAGCCTAAGACACCTCTGGGACAATGTTAAATGCACAAACATTTGCGTAATAGGGGCCCCAGAAGGAGAAGAGAGAGAGAGAAAGGATCTGAGAAAATATTGGAAGAGATAATAGCTGAAAACTTCTCTAACATGGGAAAGGAAATAATCGACCAAGTCCAAGAAGTACAGAGAGTCCCAGGCAGGATAAACCCAAGGAGGAACACACCAAGACACATAGTAATCAAACCGACAACAATTAAAGACAGATAAAATATTAAAAGCAACAAGGGAAAAATGACAAACACCATACAAGGGGCCAACGACAAACAACATACAAGGGATCTTCCATCAGGCTATCAGCTGATTTCTCAACAGAAACTCTACAAGCCAGAAGGGAATGGCATGATATATTTAAAATGATGAAAGGGAAGCGCCTGCAACCAAGAATACTCTATCCAGCAAGACTCTCCTTCAGATTTGATGGATAAATCAAAAGCTTTCCAGACAAGCAAAAGTTAATCACTGTTCTGCAGCAGTGATTTCCGCCATTCTGTCCGTTCTTTTATCATCATTTATCCGTTCTTTGCCTCAGCTATTCCGCTGTGGATTCCTTCTAGTGTATTAATCATCTCTGTTTGTTTGTTCTTTAGTTCTTCTATGTCTTTGGTAAACATCTCTTGCATCTTCTCCATTGTTTTCCTGAGATCCTGGATCATCTTCACTGTTATTATTCTGAATTCATTTTCTGGAAGGTTGCCTATCTCCACTTCATTTAGTTGCTTTTCTGGGGTTTTATCTTGTTCCTTCATCTGGGAAATAACTTTCTGCTTTTTCATGGTAGTTGTTTGGCCTGAGGCGACCCAGCCCTGGGGTCTACAGGCTCTGTGGTAGGGTTAATGGAAAATTCCAAGAGGGTTTACACCAAGGGGACCTTCCAGTGCCCCTGTCCCTGTGGTGAGCCCCTGCCAACCCACGCTTCCACAGAAGGCCCTCCAACACAGCAGGTAGTTTTGGTTCAGTCCCCTGTGGGGTCACTGCTCCTTTCCTCTGGGTCTCGGTGCATGCAAAATTTTGTTTGTGCCCTCCAAGACTGGAGTCTCTGTTTCCCCTTGTCCCGTGGAAGTCCTATAATCAAATCAAGGCCAGATTCCCTGGGGATTCCCAGTCCCTTTGTCAGATCCCCAGGCTGGGAAGCCTGACATGGGGTTCAGAACCTTCACAACAGTGGGAGAACTTCTTTGGTATTATTGTTCTCCAGTTTGTGGGTCACCCACCTGGCAGGTATGGGACTTTATCTTATCGTGATTGCACCCTTCTTATTGTCTCGCTGTGGCTGCTGCTTCTTCATCTTTGGACGTGGGCATCTTTTTTTGGTGGACTCCAGTGTCCTCCTGTCAATGACTGTTCAACAGCCAGTTGCTATTTTGGTGTTCTTGCAGGAGGAGATGAGTGCATGTCCTTCGATTCCACCATTAAAAGGAGTTCTTAAAGCTGAAAACAAATAGATCCTAGTTAATATTACAAAAACATACAACACAGTGGTAGAGGGATGCATACATTCAGATCCAGAATAATCTAACAGTGTAATATGGTGGTGTACCTACTTAACTCTAGCTAAAGATTAAAAGATAGAAATTTGCTGTAGCATCAACAATTTGTTAATGGGTATGCAATTTAAAATACATAAATGGTAATATCAAAAAACATAATGTGTATGATATTTTATGCAAGCTCCATGGTAACCACAAAGCAAAAGCATACATTAGATTCACAAAAGATGAAGAGAAGGGAACCAAAACCTACCATGAAAATCAATTTACCAAGGAAAGCAGCTAAAATGGAAGAAAGGAATTAGGGAACTAAAACTCAGTCAGAAATCAATTAATATGATGGCATTATTAAATACTTACCTATCGATAATTACTCTAAATGTAACTGGATTTAGTTCTCCAGCAAAAGGAATAGAGTGGATGGATGGATTTAAAAACAAAAACAAAAACAAAACAAAACAATGCTCCACTGCACTGCTGCCTACAAGAGACTCACTTCAGTTTTAAGGTCATACCCATGCTCAAACTGAAGGGATGGTCAAAGGTATTCCATGAAAGGGAGAAACAAAAGAGAGCAGTAGCCATACCGATATCAGACAAAATAGGCTTTAAGCCAAAAATGGTAATTTGAGACAAAGAAAGTCATTATATAATGATAAAGGGTGTCAGTTCATCGAGATGATACAAGAATTGTGAATCTTAATATATACCCACCCACCATTGGAACACCTGAGTATATTGAGCAAATACTAACAGATCTGAAGGGCTAAATAGGTAACAACACAACAATAGTAGGGGACTTCAACGTTCCACTTTCACAATGGATAGATTATCCACACGAGATCAACAAAAGGAAAAAGGAAATGGGCTTGAACCATACTGTAGACCAGATGGACTTAACAGACTTATACAACATTCCATCTCACAGCAGCAGAACACATTCTTCTCAAGTTCAAATGGAACATCTTCCAGGATGATCATAAGATATCTCATGAAACATCTCTAAGCAAATTTAAGAAGATTGAAACCACACCAAGTATCTTTTGCGTCTACAATGGCATGAAACTAGAAATCAATAACAGGAACAAAGCTGGAAAATTCACAAATATCTGGGTACTAAATAGCACACTCCTGAACAACTAATGGGTCAAAGAAGAAGTAAAATGGTCTATTTAAAAATATCTCGAAACAAATGAAAACGGAACCACAATGTACTACAAAAGCAGTTCTAAGAAAGAAGTTTATAGTGACAAATGGATACATTAAGAAACAAGAAAGAGGGCTTCCCTGGTGGCTCAGTGGAAACGAATCTTCCTGCCAATGCAGGATACACAGGTTCGCTCCCTGATCTGGGAGGATCCCACAAGCCGCAGAGCAACTAAGCCTGTGCACTACAACTATGAGCCTGTGCTCTAGAGCCCGGGAGCTGCAACTACTGAGTCTGTGCACCTAGAGCCTGTGCTCCACAACAAGAGAAGCCACTGCAGTTGGGGGCCCACACACCGCAACTAGAGAGTAGCCCCCGCTCGCCGCAACTAGAGAAAAGCCTGCACGTCAACGGAGACCCAGCTTGGCCAAAAATAAGTAAATGGGAATGAAATTATATATTTTTTAAAGAAACAAGAATGATATCAAATAAAAAATCTTGTGGAATAAGAGAAAAAAGAAAAAAAAAATCTAAGTGCAAAGTTAGAGATAGAAGGAATTAACAAAGGTCAGAGAAGAAAAAAAATCGAAATGGAGACCAGAGAATGAATAGAAAAGACCAATGAAAGTAAGAGCTGGCTTTTTGAAATGATAAACAAAATTGACAAACTTGTTCCTAGATTAACTAAAGGAAAAGAGTTTAAACATATAAAATCAGAAACGAAATAGGAGACATTACAATGACACCACAGAAATACAAAGGATTGTGAGAGACGATTATGAACAGCCATTCACCATCAAATTGGAAATCTAGGAATGGATACATTCCTAGAAACATGCAATTTACCAAGACTGAATCATGTAGAAATAGAAAATATGAAAAGACTAATTATGAGGAAGGAGATTAAATCAGTGAAGGCAAAAACAACTCTCAGCAAAGAAAAGCCCAAGACCAGATGGTTTCGATTGTGAATTCTATCAATCATTTAAGGAAGAATTAATGCCAGTCTTTCTCAAACTCTTCCAGAAAACTAAAAAGGATGGGATACTTCCAAACTCATTTCACAAGGCCAGTGTTATCTGATACCAGGGTCAGAGAAAGACACTACAAGAAAACGATAGACTGATGTCACCAATGTCGCTGAAATTCTTAACAAAATAGCAGGCCAAACTCAACAGCACATGAAAAGAAGTATACTCCATGACCAAGTGAGAATTATCCCTGAGAGGCAAGGGTGGTTCAACATATTTAAATCAATAAGTGTGATATACCACATTAAAAAATGAAAAATTAAAATCATATGATCACTTTGATATATGAAGAAAAAGCATTTGGCAAAATACATCATTTCAGGATAAAAATGCTGAACAAGTTGGGTATAGAAGGAACGTACTTCAACATAATAAAGGCCATATATGACAAGCCCACCATCAGCATCATACTAAACAGTGAAAGGTCATGTCACACATGACCAGAAAATGCCTGGGAAATTGCTCTAGTTTAAAGGACACTAAAGAGACACGAAAACTGAATGCAATGCGTGTTCTTTGATTGGAAGCAGAATTAAAGCATAGGTACAGAGAACAATTTGGGGACACGTGAATTTTGAATGAGTGCCTTCAGTAGATAATTGTATTGCCTCAAAGTCAAATTTTCTGAGTTTGAGAACTGCTTAAGATGTTGTAGCAATCAACATGTAAAAGAATGAAATCAGAACACTTCCTGAACACCATACACGAAGATAAACTCAAGATGGATTGAAGACCTAAATTTAAGGCTAGAAACTATAAAACTCTTAGCGGAAAACAGGCAGAACGCTCAAGGACATAAATCAAAGCAAGATCCTCCATGACCCACCTCCTAGACTAATGGAAATAAAAACAAAAATAAACAAGTGGGACCTAATTAAACTTAAGAGCTTTTGCACAGCAAAGGAAACTATAAACAAGGTGAAAAGACAACCCTCAGAATGGGAGAAAATAATAGCAAATGAAACAACTGACAAAGAATTAATTTCCAAACTATACAAGCAGCTCATACAAGTCAATACCAGAAAAACAAACAACCCAATCAAACAGTGGGAAAAAGACCTAAACAGTCATTTTTCCAAAGAAGACATACAGATGGCTAACAAACACATGGAAAGATGCTCAACATCACAATGCAAATCAAAACCACAATGAGATATCACCTCACACCGGTCAGAATGGCCATCATCAAAAAATCTACCAACAATAAATGCTGGAGAGGGTGTGGAGAAAAGGGAAGCCTCTGGCACTGTTGGTAGGAATGTAAATTGACACAGCCACTATGAAAGACAGTATGGAGATTCCTTAAAAATCTAGGAATAAAACCACCATATGACCCGGCAATCCCACTCCTAGGCATATACCCCAAGGACACCAAAATTTAAAAAGACACAGGTACCCCAATGTTCACTGCAGCACTGTTTACAATAGCCAAGACATGGAAGCAACCTAGCTGTCCATCAACAGATGAATGGGTAAAGAAGCTGTAGTACATATACACGATGAAATATTACTCAGCCATAAAAAAGGAAAGCATGTGAATCAGTTCTAATGTGGTGGATGAACCTAGAGCCTATTATACAGAGAGAAGTAAGTCAGAAAGAGGAAAATAAATAGTGTATGCACTCATGCATATATATGGAACCTAGAAAGATGATACCGATGAATTTATTTGCAGGGCAGCAATGGAGAAACAGACATAGAGAGCAGACTTCTGGACACGGGGAGAGGGGAGGAGAGAGTGAGATGTATGGAGAGAGGAACATGGACACTTACGTTACCATATGTAAAATAGATGGCCAATGGGAATTTGCTGTATGTCTCAGGGAACTCAAACAGGGGCTCTGTATCAACCTAGAGGGGTGGGAGATGGGAGGGAGATGGGAGGGAGGTTCAAGAGGGAGGGGGCATATGTACACCTATGGCTGATTCATGTTGATGTTTGACAGAAAACAAAATTCTGTAAAGCAATTATCCTTCAATTGAAAAATAAATTAATTAAAAAAGAAAAAAAAAGTGTTGTACCAATCAATTATTGTTTTTTAAGCCAGCTTTTCCACTCTCCTCTTTCACCTTCATCAAGAGGCTCTTTAGTTCCTCTTCGTTTTCTGCCATTAGAGTGGTATCAACCTGCCTATCTGAGGTTATTGCTATTTCTCCTGGCAATTTTGATCTCGGCCTGTGATTCATCCAGCCCAGCATTTCACATGATGTACTCTGATTATTTAATCAGGGTGACAAAATACAGCCTTGATGTACTCCTTTCCCAATTTTGAACCAGTCCACTGCTCCATGTTCGGTTCTAACTGTTGCTTCTTGACCCGCATACAGGTTTCTCAGCAGACAGGTAAAGTGGTCTGGTACTCCCATCTCTTTAAGAATTTTCCACAGTTCATAATGACCACAGTCAAAGGCTTTAGCATAGTCAATGAAGAAGAAGTAGATGTTTTTCTGGAACTCCCTTGCTTTCTACGTGATCCAGTGGATATTGGCAATTTGATCTCTGGTTCCTCTGACTTTTTAAAACCCAGTTTGTACATCTGGAAGTTCTTGGTTCACGTACTGCCGAAGCCTGGCTTGAAGGATTTTGAGCATCACCTTACTAGCTACTAGCACCAGGATCTTCCTTGGTGGCTCAGATGATAGAGAATCTGACTGCAATGCAGGAAACGTGAGTTCCGGTCCCTGGGTCAGGAAGATCCCCTGGAGAAGGGGAATGGCTTCTCACTCTAGTATTCTTGCCTGGAGAAACCCATAAACAGAGGAGCCTGGTGGGTTACAGTCCATGGGGTTGCCAAGAGTCACACACGACTGAGCAACTAATACTTTCACTTTCACTTACACTTACTAGCATGTGAAATGAGCACAATCGTATGGTAGTTTGAACGTTCTTTGGCATTACCCTTCTTTGGGATTGGACCCCATGAACAGATAGAAATGTAACAGATTTCTATATCATAATTTTGTACTCTGCAACTTTACTGAATTGATGTATGAATTCTGGTAGATTTCAGGTGACATCCTTAGGATTTCCAATGTATAGTAACATGTCATCTGCAAATAGTGACAGTTTTAATTTTTCCTTTTCCATTTTGCATTCCCTTTGTTTCTTTTTCTTCTCTGATTGTGATCTCATAAGGTACTTTCTACAATTTATTAAATAATATGGGTTTATTGAAATTAACTTACATATAAACTCTAAGTGCCTACAAACATTCTATTATGGAACCACCACTACAATCAACATAAAAAATATTTTCATCAGCTACAAAATTGTTTCATGCTCTTTGGTAGTTTAACCCATAATCTCAACCCCAAGACCCTGGCAATCCCCAGTCTGTTTTCTATGTCTATAGTTTGGCCTCCTCAAGAATGTGAAGTAAATGGAATTGCGAAGTATGTAGATTTATCCATTTGGATTCCTCAGAGAAAAGAACATATAGGTGATTTCTGGATGTGCAATGTACATTTATGTCACCTGAGTATGGTTACATGGGTTGATTGGTTCATAATTACTTGTGATATTGAGGGCTTACACTCTCCACAACGTGTATATGTATAGTCTGTTTAATTCGTATTTAATTCAATGTAATTAATCTTTTATGTTTGGAAGGGTTATTTTATGCAAAAGCAATAGTAAATCCTTTTTAAAAAGTGAATCGTCGTTGTAAAAGTCAGGCTGGCAGATACCTCAAGAGGACTAGGGAGGAAGAAGTGATTGGCTTGAAGCAAAAGGGGGCTTCAGAACTACAGGCCTGTTCTCCACCTGCATCTGGGAAGTACTTACCAGGCCTTCAATATTGCACAAGCACAAGGGCACCAAGCACACCACAGTCATTCAAACACTGGGACGGTCCAGGGACTGGGATAGTTACCCAGGGATAGTCCAGGTGGAAAATCTGGCAGCCCCAGTGTGCCCGGCCAGACCTGGCCAATGCAGGTGAAAGTTACCCCACATTAAGTCAGCTGAGTAGCAGCCTTTATTGCATCTGCAAGCATAACCCGTTATCACACAACGGAAAATACAAGCCAACTGCAGGGATTAGGACTTGGACATCTTTGGGCAAGATTACTGTGCTCACCACCCCAGGCTCCCTCTTCAGGACTCACCGACTCTACCTTCTTTGCTTGTGCCAGTCTCCCTCAAGAGTCCACAGACAGCGGTAGACCTGGGGATGGGTGTGATGGGGAGGAAGCATCTTCCCTGGAGTTGGACAGGCAGCAGAACCAGGCAGGATGGGGCCTAGGGCTCTCCAAAGCAGCTGTCATTGTCTCCCAGGCTGGAGAAGGGGCATGAGGGGGAAAGGTGACAGGGGGGCACTGAATGAGGCTGGGCTTCAGCCTTCCTCCTACCGTCTGGGGCACAGATGTATTTCTTTAGCCTATGCCTTAGGCCCTGCCACAGATTTCCCGCTGGAAGTGGAAGGCTTGGGGCTGAGCCAAGGCCTGTGATGTATATGTTTCCAGCAACATTATACTGAGGTAGTTGATCTGAACTGTGTGCTCAGAGGAAGGAAGGGAGCCTGGTAAAAAGCGAATGAAGGGTTGTGCTCATGCCCTCCCACCTCCCCTTCCATGAGCTTTTCCACTTCCTCACCCTGGTGACCACAGTCCCAGGCCCCTCTCCGCCCAAGAGTGGCGCTGATGCTGGTGCTGGACTTCTCCCTGGGCACCACTTACCTACATGTCTCGATGGGCAGAAACCTCAGCTGGAAGGTCTCTGCCAAATTTACTCACTTGGACAACAGCGAGAAGTGCTACACCACCAGGCAATAACCACTGGATCAGCTGTAAACTAAGTGATCAAGCCCACCTGCTCCAGGGAGGGGTCTGAGTGGAAGGAGTAAGTCCCATTCATCTTCTTTTCTGACCCTGAGGTCTGTGACTGTCCCAACCCTCGTGCTCTGTCCACCTGACCTCACGCCATGAGCCGCGGAAGGAAGTCAACGTGAGAATGTGGGGGAAGGGCGGACCCAAGTGCTCCCCATTGCTCAGGTGCAGTCACCTCTAACTCCCCACAAGTAACCCAGGTTTTGGAGGGAGGTCTCCTGTTTCTAAGATGGGTAGCCATGTCCCCGGAGCCACTCTTCCCATTTTCACTCATCCACACCCTCAGCAGTTGGCAGACATCACAGAATCACAAGGTAGGATCCAGTGCCCCCTCCAGCGACTCCAACATTTTGAGATGTCCTGTCCTGAGATTTGCATCCTCCCCTTCTATGTTTTGGGAACGTGACAACACCCCTTGAATAAAGGAGATCCGACCCTTGCTTCGGCTCACTCAATGCCCTGCACAATCTGGACCAGTCTACTTCCATTACTCCCTGAATCACGTCTTTCTGCCTCAAGGGGCATTATCCCTGGTGACTTTTATTCACACAGAGAGATGACCAGGCACCAACTTTGAATGTGCATCATACCCTCTTTGGTGAAATAAAACCATGGTCTTTCAGGAAGGGAGTCAGGCAAAACCTACCCTCACTTCACTCAAATACAAATGTGTCCCTCTGAGTCGCAGGCTGGCACAGCCCTGGGGTCTTGGCTGAGAGAAGGAAGTCCTCCCCAAACTTCAGAGAAGGGCGGGTGGTGGGGGGGTGGGCAGAAATTGAACATGAATTTGAGACTTAGTCTTGTGTGCCCTAACAAGTAGTCTGGGAGACTGAGCTGGGACACTCTGGGAAATACCATTTGCAGGAAAATCTATGTCATGGGGCTGGTGGAACAGTATTTGATGGAGACCCTGTAAGAACACAGACTTACCAACCATACTTGTCATAGAGCCTGAAGGACCCATTTCCACTCAAGCGCAGAGAGACATCCAGGCGGCAGGAGTGTAGGCTGGTCAGCTGGCTAGGGCAGGGAGGACATGAAAGCTCCAAGGACTGGACCATCCATCTCTAGCTGTCAGGGTGCACCCTGCCCCAGATCGGCACCAGACGCCTCTCCTGACTTCCAGCTCGGCAACTAACCTGAGCTTTTCTCCCGTGTTCCCTGTACCTTCGCTCCTGCTCCCCAGTTCACTGGGTCCAAGATTCATCCTCTTGCCCTTTACTGAACCCGAGGAAGGGGAAGCACAAGTTTTGGCGCCTGAGTCTCAGGGATGAGTGCTAGAGAGGAGAGGGGGAGAGTATGCAGCTTCCTGCTTGCAAGGTGGCACCGGGGGGTGGGGTAGGGACTCCACTGAGAGGGTAGGGCCCGGGAAGGGGGAAGATGAACACACCTGTGCCTGTTACCACCTGCTTAAGTAAACATGCAGGCAAGGTCATCGATGGCAAGCCAGGGGAGGGATCGAGGGTGCTCTGACAGGAAAGCAGAGCGGTCAGGGTAAGCAGGACAATGAGTGCAGTGAGGAAAGGGTGAAAGACTGGAGCTCTGTAAGGGGGGTCATGAGTTCCTTCTGACAGGGAGGCAGAATGGCAGCAATGAATGGAAACTGCTAAACCCCAGAGGAGGGTGTTTAGAGAACTACAAGAGGGCCTTCAGGGAAAAGGGAGGACGTGCCAATGTGGCCAGACAGAGCCCACACAGAACACAGACTGGGGGTGCTCCGCTGGCCTGACGGCCTGGATGGTAGCAGAGGCTGACCCAGAGTCCCCACCAGGCCTCGTCCCCACTCCCTTAACCCCTACCCCTCAGAGAGAGGGCAGAACACAGAAAATGAAAAGTCCTTTAATCAAAAACTGCTGTGGCAAAACCAATACAATATTGTAAAGTAAAACAAATGAATTAATTAAATTTAAAAAAAAAAAAACAGAACCGCTGTGAGACTGGGGCAGAGAAGGGGCAAAACAAGCGGCAGAGGATGCCCTGGTGGAGGCAGAACAAGAGGCAACAAGCTTGGCCACAGCTCGCCAGCCCCGGAGGTAACAGCTTCTCCTCTTGCAGGAAGACACTGGGCTCAACCTGTGAAACAGCAGAGTCAGGGAAGAGCCTCAAGCCAGGGCCAGCCCACAGCCCTGCTCAATAGCCAACGTTGTGGGAAGGAGTATGCAATGTGTAACACTCACTTCAGAGGATCTGGAACGTCTCAGCCAGGTACTGCATGGAGGCTGCAACAGGGAGAGGCATAAACAGGTGCTCCAGACAGACGGACATAGAAGCCTGTCCCCCTGTCCCCGTGGGGAACCACCTAGCCCTACAACCTGAAACCCACATACCCCCAGCCCAGATGCAAAGAGCTCTGGGCCTGATCACTCCCCACTACCGGAATTAAATGTGGAGCCATTTCCTAAAAGGAAACAAAATGTGCCAGCAGCTCTCAAGCTTGGGGCCACGTCCAAACCATTCAAAAATGGTCTCGCAAAATACCCAACGAGAACGTTAGAGGCCACGCCGATCAACAAGGCATCTCTACAAGTCCTATCAGAAGGAGCTCTCAGGACTCGAATGGCTGGCAGAGTGTGCACGCAGTCCACACGGTACTTTGTTACTTGTCTGCACGCCCAGCTGAACATGCACCGCACGCTCCAGGGACAGGCTTGCTAGGTTCTCCTCCCCACAGGAATGCTGATCCCTACGAGGCCCCCTGCACCTGCAGCCCACCCCACCCCAAGGGCCCACCCTGCTTCTGCACTAAGAACCCGCCGCTCTCTGTCCCTGGTTCCTCATACCTAGTTGCTCCTTAAGGTCGTCTATTTCTCTCTGTAGCACTACACACTAGGCCAGCAGACACAGGAGGAAGAGAAAAGGTTAGTATACACCCGCCTCCCCTCTCCTCCTCTCCTCTTCCCCGGGCCCTCCATCCCAAAGCCAGGTGTCCAGACTGGCAAGGCAAAGACTTTCCTCAGTGGAAAGGAGGTGGGCTCCCTCCCTGGGGTGTGGGATGGGACGGCGGGGAGGGGGCCCACACACGTCAGTTGCACCTGGACCCAGATCCCACCATGGGGTTTGGGTGTGCACTTCCAGGAGTCAGAAGCAGCATTACCCGAGGACAGCCCTGCTTTCCAGGTGGCTGCTGCTGCCTTTTCGGTCTTGGGGGACGGTCAGCTGGTCTCTGGTCACCTGACAGGGAAAGGACACACAATCCAGCTTCCCAGGCTGCCAGTGAGGTGGAAAGGGCCAAGCAGGGTCTAACGTGAGGTGAGGCAGTACCACCCTCTGCTAGCATCAAGCCTCCCCTGCTCTGCCCGGCAGGCAGCCCAAACCTTCTCTCTGGGCCCGCCCCTCCTATTCCTCAGGGGCAGCCATTTCACCACGATGGCCGCCAGAGACTGCGGTTCTGGGTTCGAGCCTCCCAGAGCGGCAGCCACAGCCAGCACCTGGGAGAGCAATGTGGGCGAACAGCACTTCACAGAAAAGGCTATTAGCCTGCAGGTCTACGCCCAGAGTAGCTGTTGGGGCACTGCCACCGATCACCCCTGCCAAACAAATCCCACACAGAAGGTGATGGGGCCAGGGCCAGCCCTGTTGACACCCTGTTTCCCATGGGAGAAGCAGCCTCTGAGCCCCCAGGAGAGAGAGAGAGAGAGAATCAGAGACAGAGGTTTCTGCCTTCACCCCTGGTCTCCACCGCCCCCCCCATATCAAAACCCAGGACACTCACCTGAGGGGCCAGGCCCTCTGGGCATGACTTCTCCCTTGTTCATGGCCACGGGCTCTGAGTTTCCTGAATCCTGCCCACCTCTGATGCTGGGGTTGGCGCTGCTGGGTTCTCCACGATGCACCCGTGAACAAGATGGCCACGGCCTGTCAGTGGTTGGCTAAAAACAAAGATTTCTCACTGATCTGCAGTAAGGATGTGTGCGTGTGTGCGTGCGCGTGTGTGTACCAGTGCATTTATATGTCCATGTCTGTGTGTGAGAGCTCGTATGATTCAAGACCGAGCTGAGGCAGGGAATTGGGAAGACAATCGAAAGGCTGATCTCTTTAGCACATTCTCCGTCAGTCAGCCCCAGGCCAGCAGGCAGAGCGGAGCTGGGGACAACAGTGTGGCACTGAGAAAGTCTGGGGCCCCTGCAAGGAAGGTTTGGGGAACAGCTAGGAAGTAGGATTCAGGAAAGTGATGCGTCTAAACACTGAAGCTCTGTGAAGCTTTTAAGGGGTCCCCTCAAATCGATTCAGCTACCAGCCCTCCTTTCCACACCAGCCCCAGCCTCGTGGAGGAGGCTGGAAAGAGGCCAAGGGTGGAGAACCGAGCCCAGCACACCCAAAGTGCTACCTTCACGTTTGTCCCTAGGAAAAGGACCCCAACCTGGCATCCTAATGACCCAGTGACCGAGGGCCACCCAATGACGACCCCTGAGGAATGGAGAAGGGGAGCACGGGGTGAAGACATGTGTCCTGGGGAGGGTGGCAGGGGGAAGAGTGGGGAGAGAGGAGGGGCCTGGCCTACTCACCTGGCCCTTTGCGACTGGGTCTCTATTTGGGTCGTTGTCTTCTCCCGACACCGCCACTGCTGCCACCGACTCCCGGGCCCGCCTAGCCACGGGCTTCTTCCCAGCGCCGGTGTGCTTGGACTCTTTGGTTCCCCCAGGGACCAAGGCATACTTCTTGGACCTCCCAAGCAGCGGGATGCCGAAGATTGGGGGGAGGGTGGCCGGATCCAGGGGAGCGGCCGAGATTCCCCGCCCCCAGGAAGGGAAGGTTCTCCCCAGGGCAGGTTTGGAGACGCCCCCAAAGGCTTTCTTCTCCTGGACCCTCTTCCTCCTAGGACTGGGCCGCGGCAGCCTGGCTGTAGTGGCAGCTGCAGGAGCTGCTGCTGCTGCTGCTACTCCCGGGTAGCTGGGCAGGCTGCCCCCCTTCCTCCGGACCACGCTCTGCATTTTCTTAGGGGGTGAGATGTCCTCCTGGTCTGCATCGCCCTGCCTGCCCTGCGTTTCCACAACCGAAATCAATCCTCCCGGAGCTGAGGACAGGCAAGTGCCTGGCACGTCAAGGAGATTCTCCCTGCCTTGGACATTCGAGTGTCTGGGTGTGTCCCCGGGATCCTTGGGGCTGTTCAGCTTGGCCTGGCCTCCGTCTTTGGGATAAATGCTCACTCTCATAGGCTGTATCTCACTGCACTCATCAGAGGACTCGGAGTCGGAGAGCAGCCCGGCTAGGCTTCCTGAGGGGGGCCACTGGCGACCCACAGCCTTGTTCAACCTACTCTTAGTGCCTCTCTTAGGGTTCCCCCAGGCCCGGCCTGCCTTGGGCCCGCCGACGCAGAGAGGGCCGGCCTCAGCCTGTGCCGCTTTCCCACACCTCTGGGCGGCCGCGCCTCGAGTGCTGGGACGCGCCTCGAGGTCCCGCAAGGCAGACACTTCGCCGACCGCGTATCTCTCCGGGGACATGTGTCTGCGGATGCCCAGCAAGTCCAGGTCGGCCAGCTGCTGCAGGATGGCCGCCACTGACTCGTCAGACAGCTGCACGGCGTACCCCGTGTCGTCGGCCGGGGAACCAGGCCGGCCTTCGCAGCCCGACAGCACCGGCCCTCCCGCTTCCAGCACCGCCCGCTCCAACTCGAAGCCCTCAGAGTCTGGGAAGCCATCCCCGCCCTCACCCTCGCCGCTTCGCGGTGCCCCCGGCTCGGGGCCGGGGTCGGGGCCGGGTCCCCGCTGGGCTGGGGAGCCAGCCTCAAGGCCGCTGGTCTGCTCCCCACACTCTGAGCCAGAACCCCCTCCCCGAACAAACACCTCATCATCTGGGGAGCTCATGTCGCGATCTGGGTGGCTGCCGGACCTGGGGCGGCGACGACTTATCAACTCGGTCGCGGCGGCGGCGAAGATGGCGGTCAGGGCACGTGAGGCACGCGGCGTCTGGAGCGCGCCGTCAAGCACCACACGCACCACACGCACGAGATCGCCGCAAATGACGCGAGGCTTTCAGCGCGCCAGCGCTGCTGCCTCCTCATTGGTCTGGTTTCCGCCAACCAGCACGCGCCTTGTTTGCCCGCCCCCTCGAGGTGTAACCAATGGGGTCGAGGGCCTCCTCCGGTTTGCTGCCAAGCCCAAAGGCCATGCCGGCAGTTGGCGAGTGGGCGGTTGAAGGTCATGCTGCGCTCGAGTGTACGTCTGTCAAGCCTCTCGTCCCACCTCCTCCTGTCCCACCTCCCGTTTCCAGTTAGAGTCACAGCCCTGAGCCCTGACCGTGTACAAAGTGGGTGGAGCGGGAGGCGGGTGGGAGGGGGCGGAGTACTGAGGGCGCTGGGCGCCTAGTACGTGCTGAAAGCATTTGCCAGCCTTCCTTCCACCACAAGTCTTATGACCCAATGGGAGAACGGGCAGAGGAATCCCGCACTCAGTGATGAGTGGTCGGCGTACTTCTCCCCAAATGGCCAGAAGACAAAGGGATCGTAGTCTTGTTCTGTAACATCTCTGCCTCAACTACTCCATCAAACGTTCTTGGCAGGCAGATTTGGGGGACAGACTGGGATTGACCTCCCTCCCTCAGCTCTTTCCCCACTCTGAGACAATTCAAAGAAGAGAGAGTCTCAGTCAGTGTCCAGTTACACCCGCAAAGACGCTCACCCCTGCTGATCCTGGAGATGTAAACTAAAACCACGAATCGGGCTGCACACACTAGGATGACAAGCTTCCAAGTGCTTAACCATTCCAAGAGTGCGAGAGTTTAGGAGCAAACCTCTGTGGCGGTGGTGCAAGAAATCCATTTGGGAGGTAATTTGGCAGAATCTATGGAAAGCAACTTACACAGCAGAGACCCCGTGCCCGGCACTCTTCTAAGCGCTGTACGTAAATAGTAACGCTTCCTTGCGACACTCCTAGGACTATAGTACTAATGATTACCAGCCCCTTACAGGTGAGGAAACAGGTACTGAGAGATTCGGCCACTGGCCCACGGTCATTTGGCCCATGGGGGTCAGTGGTAGAATTGAAGCCAAGCAATCTGACTCCAGAGTCCTTGCTTTGATCCAGAGATCTGAAAAAGCTATTTTCCCCCCTCTATCAGGAAGTCCACTGCCTGGCACATCTTCTGAAATTGAGGGTGTATTTCTAAGATCTCTATTTTACTCCATTGGTCTATTTGTTAATATGGCAGTAACACACAGTTTTGATTAGTGTAGCTTTGTAATGTTTTGAAATCAAGAAGTGTGAGTTCTCTACTTTTTCTTTGGGCAAATTGTTTTCCCTATTAAGGATCTCTTTCAGTTCAGTTCAGTTCAGTCGCTCAGTCGTGTCCGACTCTTTGTGACCCCATGAATCGCAGCACGCCAGGCCTTCCTGTCCATCACCAACTCCCGGAGTTCACTCAGACTCACGTCCATCGAGTCAGTGATGCCATCCAGCCATCTCATCCTCTGTCTTCCCCTTCTCCTCCCGCCCCCAATCCCTCCCAGCATCAGAGTCTTTTCCAATGAGTCAACTCTTCACATGAGGTGGCCAAAGTATTGGAGTTTCAGCTTTAGCATCAGTCCTTCCAAAGAAAACCCAGGACTGATCTCCTTTAGAATGGTCCTAGAATCATGGGTGAAACAGTTTTTTTTTTTTTTTTTCAAAATGTCTTGTTATGTTGTCCAAGAATTAGCAATAAAGCATATGTAGTTTAAAGAGATGAAAAATCCCTAATAAGCACGAGAAGACCCTTTACATGCTCAGTCATTTAAGGTAAAGTCTCAACAGGAATGCTTCCTCAATTTCTCTTTCAGGTCCATCCTTAAAAAGGGAGGTGAATTATAATAGCTGGAATTCTGAACAACAAGGTTAGAAGATGAAACAGTATTTATAATGGGAAAAGTCATGTTATCTTTACGCAGAGGGGTGGCCCCAGAAAATGACTCTTGTTTCATTTCATCAATCAATGAGCATTTAAAAGGCAAGACATTCTTCCTATTGACCCTATCAATGCCACAAACCAGTGTGGAGCCTTCACTTGGGCCACACAAGACTAGAAACAAAAGCAGGGGCACTCACTGCGGGGTGGAGGCTAACATTTAAGGAAAATTCTTTCAGCTTTGCTCCCTACAAAGAACAAGGGAAGGGCTTGAAGGGCTGTGCACATCCACCTACTGCTTCTGTGCCAGGGGAAGGTGGGAGCACACCCAGTCGAGCACATCAATGGTCTCAGTTTCTGTCTGAGGAGAAAGAGGAAGAAAAGAGCTGCTGCTGCGGGGAGCAGGGGTGAAGGCTGGCGTTGAGATAGAAGTGTCAAACGGGCAAGGGAGATGCAGCCCATCCAACCACCAGCACCATCACCACCACCACGTTTATTGGCACAAATAAGCCTCCCAGTCTCAGGGGTTAACAGACTAATCACAAAGAACAGGAGGAACTCCCAAGGCATGGCAGCTGGCCCTTCCCAACACACAGCCTTAAACGATACTGCCCTCGGCTGGTCGAATCGGAGTATTACAATGCAGGGACATTGCTCCGGATTTTTGGCCTTCATTTCTGTTTCTCAGGTTCTTGGTGCTCCACCTCTGAGAGGAAGTGGATAGGGAGGGGAGAAGTCTCTGAGAAATTGTATGCAAATACATCACTTCCGTGAGTTTCAGCACAAGTTCACAGTTAAATTCTGAATGATAATGTACTACCAAATATGGAATATTTATTAAAAACTGAGATTGATATTATAATTATGTAAGCATCACTTTATTATTTTTTGTTACAAAGGTATGAGTTCTCAAAAATATAGCTATTAATGTAGGTGAAATAAGATTACTAAGCTCAATTAGATATGTTATAAACAAAGAAAGTAACTTTGGTTCTACTTCTGGTTAGAACACAATTACAATATGCTTATACTGGATGTTATTTCCCTAAGCATTATATTTTTCTCCAGTTATACTGAAACATAACATAGATAGAGAAAAAGACACAATATATACGTGGGGTTTAATAATTGATTATCAAGTGTATACCCCTAAGTCACAGAAGGGAATAGTGTCGGCTTCCCCCAACACTCCTGAATTTTCCCTGTCTTCTGTTTTAGCCCCGTTCCTTCTTCAAGGAGAATAGGCACACTCTTACTTATGTGCCATCCTTTCTTCCCTTTCCCTCAAAAATTTTATACTATATATGTACATATGTATATATAATGTTATGAGTTAGTGTTGACAGCTACTTACAGTTATATGAATGGAATTGTTAAATATATCTGTGTTGCTTCTTGGTTTTTCAGTCAATTTTAAGTTTGTAAGATTCATGCCTATTCTGTGTAGTGGTAGTTTGTATATTTTTGCTGATGAAATTGTATTTATTCACATGAAGAGGATCTCTCAGAACTTTTGGATTTGAAGCCGGCAGGGCTTAAGTTTGGGAGAGCCAGAGGGCTGTGGGAAACAGAGTCCACGCTTAAAGGGGGCATAGAAAATCTCACATGCTCCAGGACCCAGGGGCTGAAGCAATAATTTGAAAGGAGCCGGGGTCAGAGGCAGCTGCTGATCTTGGAGAGCCTCCCAGAGGGGCAAGAGGCAGCTGAACTCACCCTGGGGACACAGACACTGGAGGCAGCCATTTGCGGAGCTCCATCTACCACGTGGACACTGGTGCTGGCAAGTGCCATTTTGGAATCCTCCCTCTAGCTTCCTAGCACCAGTGCGCAGACCTGCCCATCAGCCTGTAGGCAATAGTACTAGAACAGGACAAGCTACTAGCCAGGCAGAGATGCAGCCCCACCCACAAGCAAGCCTGCTGCCTTAAGACTCCCTGGAGCTGGACCTGTCAATCAGAGGCCCTGACACACCACACTGGCCCTATACACCAGTGAGAAGGCACTAAGCCCAGGACTCCAGGATCCTGCAGTCAGAGACCCTGGGACCTAGTTCCTTCCCACAGCAGGGCATCGCTAGCCCCAGGACCAGTTTTACCCATCAGTGGGTAAGCACCAGCCCTAGTATGCCCTGGACCCAGCCTCTGCTACTGATGGCCCAAAACACGAACTCTTGGACCCCTCCAGGGCCCTGAAGCCAGAGAACCCAAGAACCAGCTCCACACACCAGCAGGCAGACAACAGCAACCGGGGTAACTCCAGCCCTGCAGCCTGCCATACCAGGAAATAGGTCACCCACCAGCAGACCCACACCAGCCCCAAGAGCCACTGATCCCAGCACAGTGTACCAGCAAGGAGACACCAGGTCTGGGACACTTTGGAGCTCTCAGCCAAGCAGCTCTGGAATCTGGCCCCACACTGCAGTGTGTGGAAGCCCCCTTTGGGACATCTAGGACCCCACAGCCAGCCATGTCAGGAACTGGCCCCACCCAACAGTGGACTGAAACCATCTCTGGGACCCCCAGGGCCCTGCAGCTAAAGACCCAGGCACAGAAACAGAGCTCCACCCACGAGTGAGCTGGCACTAGCCCCAAGACACCCTGGACCCCAAACTCAGTCAGTGGCAGGACAAACCAACCTCAAGATACCTTGGCATGTCAGCCAGCTGCCCCCAGAAACAGCCACACTCACCAGCAGGACAAGACGAACTTTGAGACACCTAGGACCCCATAGCCAGCAATGTAGGAGCTAGCCCTACCTACGTCAGCAGAAGGCTATGCTTATTCATTTGATATTGATGCATAGTGGGGTGACAGTTATGTTTTAGGCTTGCAGAATTATATGCAATAGAATTTATTGTTTTTTAGTTGCTCAGTCGTGTCCCACTCTTTGCCACCCATGGACTGCAGCACGCCAGGCTTCCCTGTCCTTCACCATCTCCCAGAAGTTGCTCAAACTCATGTCCATTGAGTCTGTGATGCCATCCAAACATCTGATCCTCTGTCGTCGCCTTCTCCTTCTGCCTTCAGTCTTTCCCAACATCAGGGTCTTTTCCAATGAGTCAGCTCTTCACATCAGGTGGCCAAAGTATCGGAGCTTCAGCTTCAGCATCAGTCCTTCCAATGAATGTGCAGGGTTGATTTCCTTTTGGGTTGACTGGTTTGATCTCCTTGCTGTCCAAGGGACTCTCAAGAGTCTTCTCCAGGACCACACTTCCAAGGCAGCAATTCTTTGGCGCTCAGCCTTTTTTCTTGTCCAGCTCTCACATCCCTACATGACTACTGGAAAAACCATAGCTTTGACTACAAGGACTTTTGTAGGCAACGTAATGTCTCTGCTTTTTAATATGCTGTCTAGGTTGTCATTGCTTTTCTTCTAAAGAGCAAGCATCTTTTAATTTTGTGGCTACAGTCACTGTTCACAGTGATTTTGGAGCCCAAGAAAATAAAGTCTGTCACTGTTTCCATTGTTTCCTCATCTATTTGCCATGAAGTGATGGGACCGGGTGCCATGATCTTCGTTTCTTGAATGTTGAGTTTTAAGCCAGTTTTTTCACTTTTCTCTTTCACCTTCATCAAGAGGCTCTTTAGTTCCTCTTCACTCTCTGCCATAAAGGTGGTGTTGTCTGCATATCTGAGGTTATTGCTATTTCCCCCCGTGCTCATTATTAGAAAACGTAAATCAAAACTGTAGCGAGGTGTCTCCTCACACTGGTCAGAATGGCCATCATCAGAATATCTACAAACGATATACACTAGAAATGGTGTGGAGAAAAGTGAACCCTCTTGCACTGTTGGTGGGAATGTAAATGATACAACCACTCTGGAGAACAGTATGGAGAGTCCTCGAAAAAAACCTAGGAATAAAGCGACCATAAGACCCGACAATCCCACTACTGGGCATGTACCCTGGCAATACCATAATGGAAAAAGACACATGTATGCCAATGTTCACTGCAGCACTATTTGTAACAGCTAGGAAATGGAAGCAATTTAGATGTCCATTGACAGATGAATGGATAAAGAAGTTGTGGTACATATATACAGTGGAACATTACTCAGCCATAAAAAGGAACACATTTGAGTCAGTTCTATTGAGGTGGATGAACCTAGAGCCTATTATACAGAGTGAAGTAAGTCAGAAAGAGAGAAACAATTATCATATATTAACATATATGTATGGAATCTAGAAAGATGGTACTGATGAACCTATTGGCAGGGCTGCAGTAGAGACACAGACATAGAGAACAGACTTGTGAACACAGTGGGGGGAGGAGTGGGTGGGACGAATGGAGAGAGTAACAACAAAACACACACATACCCATATGTAAAACCGATAGCCTGTGGGAACTTGCTGTATGATGCAGGGAACTCAAACCTGGTGCTCTGTGACAACCTAGATGGGTGGGATGGGGTGGGAGCTGGGAAGGAGGTTCAAGAGGGAGGGGATATATGTATACCTATGGATGATTCATGTTGATGTATGTCAGAAACCAACATAATATTTTAAAGCAATTATCTTCCAATTAAAAAAATCAATTTTTAAAAAAGTTTAAAAAAGAACAAGAATAAAAAATCTGAAGGAGAGCCAAACAGAGATGAAGAGTACAGTAAGTGAAATAAAAAATATACTTCAATGGTAGGTGGGATGATACAGAGGAACGGATCAAGAAGCTGCAAGACAGAATAGTGGAAATCACTGAAGCTGAACAGAAAAAAAGAAAGAATAAACAGAGATGAGGACAGTTTCAGAGACCTCTGGGACCGGGTCAAGCATAGAAACATTTGAATTTTAGGGGTCCCAGCAGGTGAAGAAAGAGAGAAAGGGGCAGAGAACATATGTGAAGACATACTAGCTGAACACTTTGCTAACCTGGAAAAAGAAATGGGCATCCAGGTACTGAAACACAGAGAGCCCTAACCAGAAAGAAAACCACACCAGACACATTGTAATTAGAATGGCAAAAAATAAAGCTAAAGAGGAGATATTAAAAGCAGCAAGGGAAAAGCTACAAGTTACAAACAAGGGGCTTTTCGGCAGAAACTCTGCAGGCCAGAAGGGCGTGGCACGATATATTTAAAACGATAAAGAGAAAAACCTATAACCAAGAAGACACTACTGGAAAGACTGTCACTCAGATTTGAAAGAGAGGGCAAAAGTTTTACAGACAGGCAAAAGCTAAAAGAGTCCAGCATCACCAAACCAGCTTTACAGGAAATGTCAAAGGGACTTCTCCAAGCAAAAAAGAAAAGACCCAACTAGAAACATGAAAATGATGAAAGGAGAAAGCTCACTGATAAAGGCAAATAAACAGTAAAGGTAGTACATCAATCACTTACAAAGCTAGTGGGAAGGTTAAAAGACAAAAGTAGTAAAATTATCTATATCCGCAACGAGTAGTTAAGGGAGTGTTGCTATTGTTTAAGGGAGTGTTGCTATCGTTTAGTTGCTAAGTCATGTCCGAGTCTTTGAAGCCCCATGGACCTAGCCCGCCAGGCTCCTCTGTCCATGGGATTCTCCAGGCAAGCATATTGGATTTGGTTGCCATTTCTTTCTCCAGGGGACCTTCCCGACCCAAGGGTTGAACCCATGTCTCTTGCATTGGCAGGCAAATTCTTTGCCATTGAGCCACCAGGGAAGCCCCTTAGTTAAGGGATACACAGAAGAAAAAGATGGACAATATGATGTCATAAACAGTAAACATGAGGAGAGGAGTAAACATGGGGGGTGGTTAATATGCATTTAAACTTAAGAGGTCAGCAACTTAAAATAATCAGATAGAAACAGAGACACACACAGTGTAGGGAATAGAGTCAATAACTATGCCCTATCCTTGTATGGTGGCATATCATAACTAGAATTACAGTGCTGACCATTTTGAAATGTATAGAAATAATAAATCATGATGTTGTATGCCAGGAACTAACATAGTGTTGTAGGTCAGTTACGCTTCAAAACAGACAAACAAGCAAGCAAACAAAGATGCAGAGGAAAAGAGATCAGATTTGCACTTACCAAAGGGTAGGTGTTGGGGAGGGGAATGGATAAAGGTGGGCAAAAGTGGCACACTTCCAGTTATTGGATAAATAAGTATGAGAGATGTAACGTACAACATGATAAATACAATTGACACTGCTGTATGTTATATATGAAAGTTGTTCAGAGAGCAAGTTCTAAGAGTTCTTATCACAAGAAAAAAAATTTTCTTTAATTTTCTATCTATATGAAAAGATGAGTGTTCACTAAACTTATTGTGATAATCATTTCATTTCATGATGTATATAAGTCAAATCATCATGCTGTACACTGTAAATGTATACAGTGTTTTATGGCAAATATATCTGAATAGAATTGGAAGAATCTAAAGAATATCCTGATGCAATGCACGGAGATGGACAGGACATCAACTTTGCAGTATTCCTGCCAAAACGTTTAACCTGAATGGAATCAGGAAGCAGCAATCAGACAAATTCAACTGGAGAAGCTTTCTAAAAACCACCTGGATTGGATCTTTAAAAATGTCAATATCATCCAAGACCAAAAAAATCTAGGGAAATGTTATAGTTTACAGGACACTAAAAACACTTGACAACCAAATGGCCTTTATTTGGAAGCAAAGCTTATTTTTGAAATCAAGTAGAAAAACAATATTGGGACAATCAGACATTTTGAGTGAAGATCACGTAGTAGGTAATTGTATTGTCTTAAAATTAAATTTCCTGAGTATGATCATTGCATTAAGATTTTGAGGCAGACTCATCTTTTTCTTTAGAGATATATACTGGGATATTGAGAGAAGATACACCTCAACATCTTAAAGAAACTCCAATGATTCAACAAAGCAGAGAGAGCGAGAGACAGAGAATATGGCAAATGTAGCAAAATATTAATAGTAGGACAGTCCAGGTGAGGGATCTTTGGGTGTTTCATGCTATTTTCTTGCAACTGCTATCTGTAGGAGGAATACCCTGGGGATCCAGTGGTTAAGACTCATTGGAAAAGACCCTGATGCTGGGAGAGAGTGAGGGCAGGAGGAGAAGGCAGCGGGGGACAGAGGAGATGGTTGGATGACATCACCGACTCAGTGGACATGAGTTTGAGCAAACTCCAGGAGATAGTGGAGGACAGGGCAGCCTGGTGTGTTGCAGTCCATGGGGTTGCAAAGAGTTGGACACGACTTAGTGACTGAACAACAACTACTACCTGTAAGAGAGATATTTCCAAAAATAGAATTTGCGGGCAAAGAGGACATCATGGGCCACTTTATTCCAATCCGTTTGAAAACTTAGGAAAACATGCTCAATTTTTAGAAAAAAAATATAACTTGCCAACACTGACTCCAGAAAGAATAGCCAACCTGAATTGCTCCAGGTAACCATAAAGAAATATACCAGTAATCAAAGCAACTTTCACAAAAATCCTCCAAGCTTCCCCCGCTAAATTCTGACAAACATCCTAGGCATAAATATTTTCAATTTCATACAAAATCTTAGGAAAAATAGGAAAGGTGGGATACTCCCAAACTCATTTTCCTGAGGATGAAATAACCTTGATATTAAATCCTGTCAAGGACAGTTTGAGAAAGGAAACACAGGTCAATCACACGCTCAGGGCATAAAAGCAAGAACCAGAAACAGAATATTAGCAAACTGAATCCTACAGGATATGAAAAAGGTAAATACACAATATGCCATAAGTAGGTTCATCCCAGGGCTTCCCTGGTGGCTCAGATGGTAAAGAATCCACCTGCAATGCAGGAGACCTGAGTTCGATCCCTGGGTTGGGAAGATCCCCGGGAGGAGGGCATGGCAACCCACTCCAGTATTCTTGCCTGGAGAATCCCCATGGACAGACGAGCCACTGGGCTACAATCCATGGGGTCACAAAGAGCCAGACATGACTGAGTGACTAAGCACAGCACAGCACACAGGTTCACCCCAAGAATACAAACTTGATTTAATTTAAGGTGATATAACATTCCACCTTATCAGACTATGGGAGAAAATCATGTTCAGAAAAAGTTAGTGTCAATATCTATTCATAATGTACTTTTTAAAATATTTCTTTTAATTTAATTTTTATTTTTGATTGGAGTATAGTTGATTTACAATGTTGTGTTAGGTTCAGGTGTACAGCAGAGTGATTCAGTTATACATCTACATATATCCATTTCTTTTCAGATTCTTTATCCATAAAGGGTATTACAGAATGTTGAGTAGAGTTCCCTGTGCTATACAGAAGGCGCTTGTTGATTATCTATTTCACATATAGTAGGGTGTATCTATTAATCCCAAACTTCTAATTTATCTCTCCCCTACCTCTGCCTTTCCCTTTTGGTAATCATAAGTTTTCAAAGTCTGTTTCTGTTTTGTAAATAAGTTCATTTGTACAGTTTTTTAGGTTCCACACATAAGGGACATTTGTCCTTCTCTTTCTGACCTTCTTCACTCAGTATGACAATCACTACATCCATCCATGTTGCTGCAAGTGGCATTATTTCATTCTTTTTATGGTTAAGTAATATTCCATTGTATATAGGTACCACATATCCTTTATCCATTCCTCCGTCGATGGATATTTAGGGAGCTACCGTGTTTTGGCTATTGTAGAGTGTTGCAATCAACATAGGAGTGCATGCATCTTTTCAAGGTATGATTTTCTCCGGATATATGCCCAGGAGTGGGATTGCTGGATCTCATGGCAGTTCTATTTTCAGTTTTTAAGGAATCTTCATACTCTTCTCCATAGTGGTTTTACCAATTTATATTCCTACCAACAGTGAAGGAGGATTCTCTTTTCTCCACACTTTCTGCAGCATTTGCCATTTGTAGATTTATGATGATGGCCATTCTGATAGGTGTGAGGTGATACCTCATTGTAGTTTTGATTTGCATTTCTCTAATAATTAATGATGTTGAGCATCTTTTCCTCGTGGTTTTTGGCCATCTGTATGTCTTCTTGGAGAAACAGAACTTCTGTCCCTTTTTATAAAATATATTGGGCATATATTGATGAGCTTCATGAAGTGTTTGTATATTGGAAAATAATCCCTTTCCAATTTCCAATCCCTTTCCAAACGAAGTTTGTCATGTTGTTTTCAAATATATTCTCCCATTCTGAGAGTTGTCTTTTCATCTTGTTTATAGTCCCCACCCACCCCCACCGCCTTTGCTGTACAAAAGCTTTTAAGTTTAAGTAAGTCCCACTTGTTTATCTTTGTTTTTATTTTCATTACTCTAGGAGGTGGATGCAAAATCATATTGCTGTGATTTATGTCAAAGAGTGTTCTGCATGTGTTTTCCTGTAAGAGTTTCATAGTGTCTTGTGTTATAGGTTATAGGTTTTAATCCACTTTGAATTTATTTTTGTGTATGATGTTAGAGAATGTTCTAATTTCATTCTTTTCTGTGCAGCTGTTTTCCAAGCACCACTTATTGCAGAGACTGTCTTTTCTTGTTTGCATATTCTTGCCTCCTTTGTCAGAGATTAATTGACCATAGGCGCATGGGTTTATTTCTGGGCTTTCTATCCTGTTCCTTTGATCAATATTTCTGTTTTTGTGCCAGTACCACACTGTTTTGATGACTGTACCTTTGTAGTATAGCCTGAAGTCCTGCTCTGGCTATTCACAGTCTTTTGTGTCTCCATACAATCTTTGGGAATTTTTGTTCTAGTTCTGTGAAAAATACCATTGGTAATTTGATAGGGATTCAATTGTATAGTCATTCTGCCAATATTGATTCTTCCAATCCAAGTGATCTCAGAGAGGCAGCCAGTGAGCTGTGGCTTTAAGTTTGCCCCTTTGAAAAATGCATTTCTCAAGGAGGCAAAATCTGTAAAAAAAGAGGTACAGAGTTTATTGTTAGAGACACAGCACAACAAGTAGGAGAGCACACAGAGAAACAGTTTGTTTAGTTAAGACAGAGAAGGCAATGATACACACTTGGAGAGAAAAGGTGTGGGCATCTGTCCTAATGAGGAGGAGTGCAATTAGAGGCAGTTAACTCATTTATATAGGACAGTCCTTTTGGGTCTTTGTTTATGTTTGGCCAGTTATCCTGTTTCTTTTCTCACACCTGCCCTGCCCTGGGACCATCCCCAACATGCATGAGCAACTCTATTCCAAGATGCATGCCAGCCCAGAGACCTATGGGGGAGATGTTGCATCACATATTATGGGATGGGGCCCCTTTGTTTTTGACCCCCAAGGAGCCTTTCTGCCCATGTGCAGTGTCTCTCCTGCCCTGAGAATGGGACATATGTGACCTTTTGATCTTTTACTCAGAGAGTAGCTCCTCTGTCGCTGCCAGAGCTGTTATCTTAAAGTGTCCTCAGGAGGCAAAGGCTGACTATTTACCCTGTTACTCTTACTCTTTCTATTTCAAAGTGCAAGCCGGAGGCTGATTGTAAACACCTGGACTCAAGCCCACTTGCCTCCTTCCTTAGGAAATGTAAAGCAGAGGCTAGTTGTAAATGCTTGGCCTCACAAGAACACAATATTTCTGTTTATGTCATCTTCAACATCTCTCATTAGGATATTATAGATTAGGATCTTTATCCCTTCCCTACCTCTGCCTTTCCCTTTTGGTAATCATAAGTTTTCAAAGTCTGTTTCCATTTTGTTAATAAGTTCATTTGTACAATTTTCTTGGTTCCACATTTAAGGGACATGTATCTTTCTCTTTCTGACTTTCTTCACTCCAGTATAGCAATCACTGTGTCCATCCATGTTGCTGCAAGTGGCATTATTTCATTCTTTTTATGGTTAAGTAATATTCCACTGTATATATGTACCACATATTCTTTATCCATTCCTCTGTTGATGGATATTTAGGTAGCTGCCATGTCTTGGCAGTTGTAAACAGTGCTGCAATCAACATTGGGGTGCATGCGTCTTATAGATTTGTGAGTACAGCTCTTTTGTCTCCTTAGATTTATTCCTTGGCATTTTATTCTTTTTGATGTGATGGTAAATGTGATTGTTTATTTAATTTCTCTTTCTGAAATTTCATTGTTAGCATGTAAAAATGCAAGAAATTTCTGTGCATTCATTTTGTATCCTCCAGTTTTATTGAATTCATCGATGAGCTCTAACAGTTTTCTGGCAGCATCTTTAGGATTTTCTATGCATAGTATCATGCAAACTGCAAGCAGTGACAGCTTTATTTCTTTTCCAACTTGGATTCTTTTATTTTTCTTCTCTGATTGCTGTGGTTAGAACTTCCATAACTATATTGAATAAAAGTGGTGAGAGGGGCCATCTTTCTCTTCTTCCTGATCTTAGAAGAAATGCTTTCTTCTTTTTACCATTGAGTATGATGTTATCGGTAGGTTTATCAAATGTGGCCTTTTTTATGTTCAGATATGGTCCCTCTATGCCCACTTTCTGGAGAGTTATTATCACAAATGGACGCTGGACTTTTTTCTAAAGCTTTCTCTGCATCTATTGAGATCTATGGATTTGTGGATATTGAAAAATTCTTGCATCACTTGGATGAATCACACTTGATCTTGTTGTGTGGTCCTTCTAATGTATTGCTGGATTTGGTTTGCTACTGTTTTGTTGAGAATTTTGTGCCTATGTTCATCATTGATATTGCCCTGTAACTTTCTTTTTTGGTGGTATATTTGTCTGCTTTTGGTATCAGGATGACAGTGGCCTCATAGGATGAGTTTGAGGAGTATTCTTTCCTCCCCAAGTTTTTGGAATAGTTTCAGAAGGATAGGTATTGACTCTTCACTAAATGCCTGACGGAATTTGCCTCTGAAGTCATCTGGTCCTGGCCTTCTGTTTTCTGGAAAATTTTAAGTCACAGTTTCAATTTCAGTACATATGATGTGTTTCTTTGTATTTTCTATTTCTTCCTGGTTCATACTTGGAAAATTGTACCACTCTAATAATTGGTCCATTTCTTCTAAGTCGTCCATTTCATTGGCATATACGTACTTCCTGTATTCTCTTACAATCCTGTTTATTTCTATGATGCCAGTTGCAACTTACTTTTAATTTTATTGAATTTAACCCTCTCCCTTTTATTCTTGATGGGTCTGGCAAAAGGTCTATCACTTTTGCTTATCCTCTCAAAGAACCAGCTTTTAGTTTTATTCACTTCAGTTCAGTCACTCAGTTGTGTCCGACTATTTGCAACCCCATGGACTGCAGCACGCCAGCTTTCCCTGTCCATCACCAACTCCTGGAGCTTACTCAAACTCATGTCCATCGCATCAGTGATGTTCTCCAATCATCTCATCCTCTGTCATCTGCATTCTCCTCTCACCTTCAATCTTTCCCAGCATCATGGGCTTTTCCAATGAGTCAATTCTTCACATCAGATGGCCCAAGTAGCTTCATTGACCTCATCTATTGCTTTCTTAATCTCTATTACATATATCTCTGCTCTGATCTTTGATTTCTTCCCTTCTGCTAACTTTCCATTTTATTTGTTCTTTTTTGTCTCATTGCTTTAGGTATAAGATTAGGTTGTTTATTTGAGATTTTTCTTGTTTCCTGAGGTAAGATTGTATTGCTATAAAATTCTCTCTTAGAACTGCTTTTGCTGCATCCCACAGGCTTTGTGTTTTCCCTTTCATTTCCCTATATTATGATTTACTCTGATTTCTTCAGTGACTTAGCCTCCGCATGTTCGTTTTTTTCTACAGTTTTGTTTTGTTTTTTGCTGCAGTTGATTTCTACTTTTTACAATTGTTTAATAATATGGATTTGTTGTTGTTGTTCAGTCGCCCGGTCTTGTCTGACTCTTGGCGACCCCATGTGCTGTAGCTTGCCAGGCCTCCATGTCCCTCACCATCTCCCGAAGTTTGCCTAAGTTCATGTCCATTGCATCAGTGATGCCATCCAGCCATCCCATCCTCTGATGCCCTCTTCTCCTTCTGTCCTCAGTCTTTCCCACCATCAGGGACTTTTCCAATGAGTCAGCTATTCACATCAGATGACCAAAATACTGGACTTTCAGCTCAGCATCAGTCCTTCCCAAAGAGGATTCAGGGTTGATTCCCCTTGATTGACTGGTTTGATTTCCTTGCTGTCCAAGGGACTCTCAGGAGTCTTCTACAGCACCACAGTTCAAAGGCATCAATTCTTTGGTGCTCCACCTTCTTTACGCTCCAGCTCTCACAACCGTACATGCCCACTGGGAAGACCATAGCCTTGACTATATGGATCTTTTTCAGCAGAGCAATGTCTCTGATTTTCAACACACCCCTAGGTTCGTCATAGCTTTCCTGCCAAGAAGCAAACGTCTTCTGATTTCATGGCTGCAGTGACCATCCACAGTGATTTTAGAGCCCAAGAAGAGGAAATCTGTCACCATTTCCACCTTCCCTGCCTCTATCTGCCATGAAGTAACGGGGTGGGATACCGTGATCAATTTTTTTTTTCAATATTTAGTTTTAAGCTGGCTTTTTCCACTCTCCTCCTTCACCCTCATCAAGAGGCTCTTTAGTTCCTCTTCCCTTTCTGCCGTTAGAGTGGTATCATCCACATATCTGAGGTTGTTGAGGTTTCTCCTGCCTATCTTGATTCCAGCTTGTAACTCATCCAGCCCGGCATTTCTCATGATGTGCTCAGTGTATAGGTTAAACAAACAGGGTGACAGCAGACAGCCCTGTCATACACCTTTCTCAGTCCTGAACCAATCAGTTGTTCCATACAGTGTGTGTTTCTTCTTGACCCACATACAGGTTTCTCAGGAGACAGGTAAGATGGTCTGGTATTCCCATCTCTTTAAGAACTTTCCACAGCTTATTATGATCCTCACAAAGGCTTTGGTGTAGTTGATGAAACAGGTAGATGGTTTCCTGGAATTCCCTTGGTTTCCCTATGATCCAGCAAATGTTGGCAGTTTGATCTCTGGTTGCTCTTCCTTTTCTAAACCCAACTTGGACATCTGGGTGTTCTTGGTTCACATAATGCTGAAGCCTAGCATGCAAGATTTTAAGCAATTCCTTACTAGCATGGCAGACGAGTGCAATTGTCTGATGGTCAGCACATTCTTTGGTACTACTCTCTTAGGGAATTGGGATGTGGATTGACTTTTTTCCAGTCTTGTGGCCACTGGTAGGTCTTCCAGGTTTGCTGACGTATTGGATGCAACACTTTGATGGCATCATCCTTTAGGGTTTTGAGAAGTTCTACTGGAATTCTGTTGCATCCACTAGCTTTATTAAGAGCAGTGCTTCCTAAGACCCACTTGACTTCACTCTCCAGAATAGGTGGCTCTGGGTGGTGACCACACCATCGCAGTAATCCAGTACATTAAGATCTTTTTTGGACAGTTTTGTATATTCTTTCCATCTTCTTGATCTTTTCAGCATCTACTAGGTCTCTTCCGTTTCTGTCCTTTATTGTACCCATCTTTGGGAAAAATGTTCCCTTGATCGCTCTAATTTTCCTGAAGAGATCTCTAGTATTTCCTCTTCTCTTGTTTCTTCTAGTTTTATACACTGTTCATTGAAGAAGGCCTTCTCGTATCTCCTTGCTGTTCTTTGGAAATCTGCATTTAGTTTGTTATACCTGTCCCTTTCTCCCTTGATCTTTGCTTCTCTTCTTTCTTTAGCTATTTGTAAGGCCTCCTACCACTTTGCCTTCTTGCTTTTCTTTTTCATTTTGATGGTTTTGTTTACAGCCTCCTGTACAGTATTACAGACCTCCGTCCATTGTTCTCCAGACACACTGTTTACAAGTTCTAATCCCTTGAATCTATTTGTTGCCTCTGCTGCATCATCATAGTGGATTTGACTAAGTCATACCTGACTGGTCTAGAAGTTTTCACCACATTTTTAGGTTAAGCCTGAATTTTGCTATGTGAATCTGATGATCCAAGCCACAGTCAACTCCAGGTCTTGTTTTTTCTGACTATGTACAGATTATCCATCTTCAGCTACAAAGACTGTAATCAATTTGATTTTGGTACTGACCATTTGGTGATGACCATGCATAAAACTGTCTCATGTGCTGTTGAAAAAGGGTATTAGTATCTCAATAATATGGAATTATTAAGATACAATTTACTTACAAGGTCTCTGAGCCACTATAAGCACATCCTCTCATAATACCACCACCACAATCGAAACAAAAAACTTTTTCATCACCTGCAAAATTGCTTCTGTTTTTTTGTAGTTTAACCCCTTATGTCAATCCCCAGATGCAGGCAACACCCAATCTGTTTTCTCTATATATAGTTTGGCCCCCCAAGAATGTGAAGTAAATGGAATAGGCAGTAGGTAGACCTATCCATGAGGATTCTGTGAGGGAAAAAGATATATAGGTGACTCCTGGATGTGCAATGTACATGGCACCTGAGTATAGTGAAATGGGTTGATTGTTACCTACCTACTCATCAGATTGAAGGCTTACACTCTCTATAATGTGTATATGTGTCGTCTGTTTAACTCATATTTAATTCGATGCAATTTCTCTTCTATGTTTGGAAGGGTTGTTTTATGAAATAGAAATGGTAAATCTTTTAAAAGAAAGAAAATCTTCTTTGTAAAAGTCCTCCATCTGCATCTGAGCAGTACTTACAAGGACGTCAACATTGCACAAGCACCTGTACAACAAGCACACTGTAGTCAAATGCTGCTCCCTGGGTCACCCAGGGACAGTCCACATGGCAACCCTGGCAGCCCCAACGTGCCCGGCTGGACCTGCCTATTGGAGGTGAGAGTCTCCCCACTTTAAGTCAGCTGAGTAGCAGCCTTTATTGCATCTGCAAGCTTAACCAACTGCTATCATGCAAAAGAACATATAAGCCAACTGCAAGGATTAGGATTTAGACATTTTGGGACATGATTACTGTGCCCACCACAGCCAGTGCTCTCTTCAGGGCTCACCTACTCTAAATTCTTTGCTTGTGCCAGTCTTCCTCAAGAGTCCAGAGAAAGCACTAGACCTGGGGCTGGTGCTGGTGGGGTGGGGGTGTGATGGGGAGGGAGCATCTTCCCTGGAGTTGGACAGGCAGCAGAACCAGGCAAGATGAGGCCTAGGGCTCTACAAGGCAGCTGTCATTGTCTCCCAGGCTGGAGAAGGGGCATGAGGGGGAAAGGTGACAGGGGGGCACTGAATGAGGCTGGGCTTCGGCCTTCCTCCTACCCCTCGGACCCAGATGTATTTCTTTTGCCTATGCCTCAGGCCCTGCCACAGATTTCCTGCTGGAAGTGGAAGGCTTGGGGCTGAGCCAAGGCCTGTGATGTATATGTTTCCAGCAACATTATAGTGAGATAGTTGATCTGAACTGTGTGCTCAGAGGAGGGAAGGGAGCCTGGTAAAAAGTGAATGAAGGGTTGTGCTCATGCCCTCCCACCTCCCCTTCCATGAGCTTCTCCAATTCCTCACCCTGGTGACCACAGCCTCGGGCCCCTCTCTTCCCAAGGGTGGTGCTGATGCTGGTACTGGGCTTCTCCCTGGGCACCACTTACCTACATGTCTCGGTGGGCAGAAACCTCAGCTGGAAGGTTTCTGCCAAATTTACTCACTCGAAAAACAGCGAGATGTGCTACACCACCAGGCAATAACCACTGGATCAGGGTCAGGGTCACAGCTGTAACCTAAGTGATCAAGCCCAATTGGTCCAGGGAGGGGCTTGCATCTGAGTAGAAGGAGGACATTCCACCAGTGTTCTACTCTGACCCTGGGGTCTCTGACTGTTCCAACCCACACGTAGTCTGTCCACCTGACCTCCTGCCAAGAGGCCTGGAAGGGAATCAGCGTGAGAATATGGGGGAAGTGCACCCCATTGTCCAGGTGCAGTCACTCCTAACTTTGCTTCCTCATGGCACCCATCTTGCCCCTGCCTCAGGCAACTCATGTTGGGCGGCCTCCTGTTTCTAGGATGAGCAGCAGTATCCCTGCTACTCTGCGAGCCACTCTTCCCGTTTTCATTCATCCACACCCTCAGCAGTTGGCAGATATCACAGAATGGCAAGGTAGGATCCAGAGCCTCTTCCAGCGACCCCAACACTTTGACAGTCCCAACACCCTGTCCTGAGGTTTGGTGCCTCCTGCATCATCCCCCTCTTACATTTTGGGAATGTGACAACACGCTTTGAATAATGGGGATCCAACCCTTGCTTCAGCTCACTCAGTGCTTTACAGAACCTGGACCAGTCTCTACTTTCTTTACTCCCTGAATCACATCCTTCTGCCTCAAGGGCATTATCCTTGCTGACTTTTATTCACACAGAGAGATGTCCAGGTACCAACTTTGAATGTGCTACCTACCATCATACCCTCTTTTGTGTAATAAAACCCTGGTCTTTCAGGAATGGTGTCAGGCAGAACCTACCCTCAATTCACTCAAACACAGATCTTCCTCTCTGAGTCTCAGGCTGGCACAGTCCTGGAGTGCTGGCTGAAGGAAAGGAAGTGCTCCCCAAATTCCAGCAAGGGAGAAATTGAACACAGAGTTCAGACTCATTGTCATGTGCCCTAAAAAGGTAGTCTGGGATACTGAGCTGGGATACTCTGGGAAATATCATTTGTTGGAAGACCTGTGTCATGGGTCTGGTGGAACAGTATTTGACGGAGACCTTGCAAGAACAGAGACCTACTAACCACACTTGCCACAGAGCATGATAGGCCCATTTCCACTCAAGGGTATAGAGAGGCTCAGGCTGGAGGTGAGGGTGGTCAGCTGACTAGGGCAGGAAGGATGTGGAAACACAAAGGACTGCACCATCCATCTCTAGCTGCCAGGGTGCACTCTGACCCAGGTTGGCACCAAACAGATGCGTTCTCCTGACCTCCAGCCCAGAGACTAGCCTGTCTCCTATGTTCCCTGTACCTTCCCTCCTGCTCCCCAGCTCACTGGATCCAGGCTTCATCCCCAAGCCCTTTATTGAATCCAAAGAAGGAGAAGCAAAACTATCGGTGCCTGAGTCTCAAGGGTGAGGGCTAAAGGGGAGAGGAGGACTGTGTGCAGGTTCCAGCGTGCAAGGTGGGACTGGGGCAGGGAGGGGGGGGGGGCAGTACAGGCAGTAGGGACTCCAATGAGAGGGCAGAGCCTGGGAAGGGAGAGAGGAGCACACCTGTGCCTGTTTCCACCTGCTGAACTACACGTGCAGGCAAAGTCACCAATGCCAAGTCAGGGGAGGGATCGAGGGCGCTCCAACAGGAAAGGAGAGTGGTCAGGGTAAGTAGGACAATGAGTCCAGTGCAGCAAGGAGGATGGGTTGGAGCTCTGTAAAGGGGTTATGAGTTCCTTCCAACGAGGAGGCAGAATGTCAGCGATGGATGGGAACCGGCAAATCCCAGAGGAGGGTGTTTAGAGAACTAGAAGAGGGCCTTAGGGGAATGGGAGGATGTGCCAACGTGGCCAGACAAGGCCCTCAGTGAACCCAGACCAGGGGCACTCTGCTGCCTTGATGGCCTGGATGGTAGCAGAGGCTGACCCAGAGTTCCCACCACAGGATGCCAGAGGTACTGTTCTGGAAAAGGCTCTGATATGGAGTGGCTCCCCACCAGGCCTTGCCCCACTCCCCCAACCCCTACCCCCCAGAGAGGGGACAGAACACAGAATATGAGAAGTCCTTTAATCAAAAACCGCTGTGAGACTGGGGCAGAGAGGGGGCAAAGCAAGGGGCAGAGGATGCCCTGGTGGAGGCAGAACAGGAGGCAACAAGCTTGGCCACAGCTCACCAGCCCCGGAGGTAACAGCTGCTCCTCTTGCAGAAAGATGTTGGGCTCAACCTGTGAAACAGCAGAGTCAGGGAAGAGCCTCAAGCCAGGGCAGCCCACAGCCCTGCTCAACAGCCAGGACTGTGGGAAGGAGTATGGTGTGTGTAACACTCACTTTAAAGCATCTGGAACTTGTCAGCCAGGTGCTGCATGGCGGCCGCAACAGGGAGAGGCACAAGAAGGTGCTCCAGACAGACAGACATAGAAGCCTGTCCCCCTGTCCCCGTGGGGAACCACCTAGCCCTACAACCTGAAACCCATCCCACTAGCCCCAATGCAAAGAGCTCTGGGCCTGATCACCACCCACCACCTGAGTGAAATGTGGAACTATTTCCTAAAACGAACCAAAATGTACCAGCAGCTCTCAAGTTCAAAAATTGTCTCGCAAACAAACAATCTAACAAGAACCTTAGAGGCCACACCAGATCAACAAGGCATCTCTACAAGTCCTATCAGAAGGAGCTCTCAGGACTCGAATGGCTGGCAGAGTGTGCACGCAGTCCACACGGTACTTTGTTACTTGTCCGCACGCCCAGCTGAACATGCACCGCACGCTCCAAGGACAGGCTTGCTAGGTTCTCCTCCCCACAGGAATGCTGATCCCTACGAGGCCCCCTGCACCTGCAGCCCACCCCACCCTAAGGGCCCACCCTGCTTCTGCACTAAGAACCCACTGCTCTCTGTCCCTGACTCCTCATACCTAATTGCTCTTTAAGGTCGTCTATTTCTCTCTGTAGCACCAGACACTAGGCCAGTTGACATGGGAGGAAGAGAAAAGGTTAGTATACACTGCCCCCCTGTCACCTCCTTTTTCTCCTCTCCACAGGGCCATGCATCCCAAAGCCAGATGTCTAGAAGGGCAAGGGAAAGACTTTTTTCAGTGGAAAGGAGGTGGGCTCCTTCTGACGGGTGTGGGATGGGGACGAGGCAGGGAGGTCCACACATTTCAGTTGAACTTGGATCCAGATTCCACCATGAGGACTGGGTGTGCATTTCAAGAGCCAGAGGAAGCATTACCCAAGGATAGTCCAGCATTCCCGGTGGCTGCTGCTTCCTTTCCAGTCTTGGGGAATGGTCAGTTGGTTCCTGGTCACCTGAGAGGGAAAGGGCACACAATCCAGCTTCCCAGGCTCCCAGTGAGGTGGAAAGGGCCAACTAGGCTCTAACGCAAGGTGAGGCAGCACCTCGATCTGCTGGCAACAAGCCTCCCCTGCTCTGCCTGGCAGCCCAAACCTTCTCTATGGGCCTGCCTCCCCTGTTCCCCAAGGGCAGCATTTTCACCACTACGGTCTGCAAAGACTGTGGTTCTGGGTTCGAGCCTCTCAGAGCGGCAGCCACAGCCAGCACCTGGGAGAACAATGTGGGCGAACAGCACTTCACAGAAAAGGCTATTAACCTGCAAGTTTACAGCCAGAGTAGCTGTTGGGGCACTGTCACCGATCACCTCTGCCAAACAAATCCCACACAGAGGATGATGGGGGCCAGCTCTGTTGACACCCTGTTTCCCGTGGGAGAAGCTGCCTAGGAGCAAGGCTGAGCCCCCAGGAGAGAGAGAGAGGTTTCTGCCCTCACCCCTGGTCCCCTCCCCCCATATCAAAACCCAAGACACTCATCTGAGGATTCAGGTCCTTTGGGCATGACTTGTCCCAGGTTCAGGGCCAAGGGCTCTGAGTTTCCTGGATCCTGGGGGTCTCTGATGTGGAGGTCATCACTGCTGGGTTCTCCATGATGTGCCCATGGAGAAGATGGCCATGCCCAGTGAGTGGACAGCTAAAAGATTTTTCACTGATCTGAACTAAGGATGTGTGTGTGTATGTATGTATGTGTGTACCAGTGTATTTATATGTCTATGTCTGTGTGTGTGTGAGCAGGTGTGATGTGGGACTGGGCTGAGGCAGGGGAATGGGAAGAGAATTGAAAGGTTGATCTCTTTAGCACATTCTCTGTCAGTCAAGCCCCAGGCCAGCAGGCAGAGCTGAGCTGGGGACAACAGTGTGGCACTGAGAAAGCCTGGGGCCCCTGAAAGAAGGTTTGGGGAACAGCTAGGAAGTAGGATTCAGGAAAGTGATTCATCTAAATACTTAAGCTCTGTGAAGCTTTTAAGGGGTCCCCTCAAATCAATTCAGCTACCAGCCCTCCCTTCCTCTCTAGTCCCAGACTCTTGGAGACTGGAAACAGGCCAAGGGTGGAGAACTGAGCCCAGCACACCCAAAGTGCTACCTTAACGTTTGCCCCTAGGAAAAGGATACCAATCTGGCATCCTAATGACCCACTGATGGAGGGCCACCCAATGACAACCCCTGAGGGATGGAGAGAGGGAGCACGGGTGAAGACGTGTGTCCTGGGGGGGGGTTCGGAGGGGGAAGAGTGGGGAGAGAGGAGGGGTCTGGCCTACTCCCTTCTCCCTTTGGGACTGGGTCTCTATTTGGGTCGTTGTGTTCTCCCACCACTGCCATCACTGACACAGCCTCCCGTGCCCTCCTGGCCACAGATTTTGCCCCAGCGTCTGTGTGTATATTTCTTGGACCTCCCAAGCAGCAGAATGCCAGAGACTGGGGGCAAGGTGGCCGGTTCCAGGGGAGTGGCGCCGGTTCCAGGGGAGTGGCTGCGATTCGCTGCTCCCACGAAGGGAAGGTTCTCCCAAGGGCAGGTTTGGAGACGCCCCCGAGGGACTTCTTCTCCTGGTCTTCCTTCCTCCTAGGAGCAACCCCGCGGCAGGCTGTCTGTAGTGGCAGCTGCAGTAGCTTCCGCTACTGGTACTCCCTGATAGCTCTGCCGGCGGCCATCCTTCCCCCCAGAGCTCGCTCTGCATTTTCTTAGGTGGAGAGATGTTCAGCTCTGCATCGCCCTGCCTGTCCTGCCTTTCCACAACCGAAGTGAATCCTCGCAGAGCGGAGGACAGGAACGGGCCTGGCACGTGAAGAAGGAGATTCTCCCTGCCTTAGACAGTCGAGTGTTTGGGCGTGTTCCTGGGACCCTTGAGGCTGTTGAGCTTGGCCTGACCTCCTTCTTTGGGATAAATGCTCACCCTCATCAGCCCTCTCTCACTGAGCTCATCAGAGGACTCAGAGTTAGGACAGCAGCCCAAACGGGCCTTCCGAGGGCGGCCGCTGGTGATCCGCAGCCACGTTCAACGTACTCTTAGTGCCTCTCTTAGGGTTCCCCCAGGCCCGGCCCGCCTCGGCCCCACCGACCTGGAGAGGGCCGGCTGCAGCCAGCACTGCTGCCCACAACCCTGGGGGACCATGCCTCGACCGCTGGGACCCGCCTCGAGGTCGGCCCACAAGGAGGACTCATCGGTGATCACATAGCTCTCCGGGGACAGGTATCTGCTGACGCCCAGTACGTCCAGGCCGCTCGGTTGCCGCAGGATGGCCGCCACCGACTCGTCAGCCAGCTGCAGGGCATCGCCTTAGTCGTCGTCCAGGGAGCCAAGCCGGTCTTCGCAGCCCCACAGCACCACCACCCCCGCCCCACCCCGCTTCCAGCACCTCCCGCTCTGAGTTGAATCCCTCAGAGTTTGGGTACCCATCTCCACTCTCACCCTCGCCGCTTCGCGGTGTCCTCACCTCGGAGCCCAGTCCAGGTCCCTGCGGGGCTGTGGAGCCGGCCTGAGGGACGCGGGTCTGCTCCCTGCCCTCTGGGCTGAAACCCGCTCCCCAAACTGACACCTCATCATCTGGGAAGCTCATGTAGCGATCTGGGTGGCCCCCGGACCTGGGGTGGCGATGAGTTATCAACCGAGTTGCGATAGCAGTGGTGGTGGCAGTCACAGAAGGTGAGGCCAGCGGCGTCCAGAGCGAGCGGTCAAGCACCACAGGCACCGCACGCACAAGATTGTGGCCAACGGCTCCAGGCTTTCAGCAAGCCTGGGACGCCGGCGCCATGGCCCCCTCATTGGTCTGGTTCCTACCAACCAGCGCGTGCCTTGTTTGCCTGCCCCCTCGAAGAGTAACCAATGGGGCCAAAGGCCTCCTCCTGTTTGCTGCCAAGCCCAAGGGTCATCAGGGCAGTTGACGAGTTGGCGGGTGAAGGTGATGGCATGAGTGCCTCTGTCAAGCCTCTCGTCCCACCTCCTCCTGTCCTGCCTTCTCTTTCTGATTGCAGCCACAGCTCTGAGCCCTGACTCTGTACAAAGTGGGTGGAGCGGGAAGCAGGAGGGTCCTGAGGGCCCTGATCTCCTGGGAGGTGAGGATGAAACATCAGAATGGAGACGCTGATCACTTAGAACACGCTGAAAGCATTTGCCAGCCTCCATTCCACCACAAGCCTTACGACCCAGTGAGAGAATGGGCAGAGGAATCCCACAGTCAGTGATGAGAGATCAGCATACTTATCCATACGTGGCCAGAGGGCAAAGGAATCCCATTTTTGTTCTGCAAGCAATCTGCCTCATCTGCTTCCATCAAACGTTCTTGGCAGGCAGATTTGGGGGACAGACTGGGGTTGACCTCACTCCCTCAGCTCTTTCCCCACTCTGAGGCAGTTCAAAGAATACAGTCTCAATGTCCAGTTACACCCACAAAGATGCTCACCACCGCTGATCCTGCAGATGTAAACTAAAACCATGAATCGGGTTTCACACTCTAGGACAGCAAGCTTCCAAGAGCTTAACCATTCCAAGAGTGGGAGAGGTTAGAAGCAAACCCCTGTGACAGTGTGCACCACCATCTTGCACAGAGATCCATTGGGGAGGTAATTTGGCAGAATCTATGAAAAGCAACTTATACAGCAGGGACCCTGGGCCTGGCACTCTTCTAAGTGCTGTACGTAAATAGTAACGCTTCCTTGTGACACTCCTAGGACTATAGTACCAATGATTACCAGCCTCTTATAGGTGAGGAAACAGGTTCTGAAAGGTTCAGCCACTGGCCCAAGGGCATTTGGCCCCTGCAAATCAGTGGCAGAATTGAAACCAAGCAATATAACTCCAGAGTCCTTGCTTTGAGCCAAAGGTCTTAAATCTTGGAAAAAATAATAAAGCTGTTTTTACTCTGTTCCAGGAAGTCCACTGCCCAGTACATCTTCTGGAGACACGCTGGTACTTGTAGTATACAAAAACACATGCACAGTGGCGTTGGTGATGGGAAAAACTGAGAACACTCCCAATTCTCATCATAAGCAAAGGGATCAATGCAACATGGTGTAGCATCCAGTAGATACAAGTGTGGCAGTCCAAAAGAGTGGATCAGGCCATTATCATCGATTTCAAAAACATCCTCCTGACTTCATACTGCAAGTTGCAGGATGATGGTGTTGGATACACGTTTGTAAACTTATTAAAACCTCAGATGAATCCTATCTAATGCGTCATAGCCTTTGGGTGTATGTATGTTTCAGGTTCTGAAGTGTGTTTTTCACCGGCTGGGAAATATATTGGATAGCTCCTAACTGGATCCAGTAGGTGTATGGAACAAAGTTTTGGCCTTGGATCTCCCCGGGTTGGTTAGGAAGGTGTACAGTAGGTTTCCTTTAGGCTCAATGTTGCCTACAGGTACCCTGAAAGCAGCTGCTATCAGTCTGCCTTCAATGAGGGCATGCTGGGCTCAATCACACCAATGGTATGATTATTTGGCCACAATACTCATTCCTTCAGCTAGAATAGAAGATATTCCATATAGAAGCTTTAACAAAATTCAACTCCAAGCTATCAATAACCAAGCTATTAGTTTGCTCAATTCAGGAATTTCCGTGGTGAGAAAAGAAGTCCTGTAGAATGCATGGCCCTCAATATTCTAACAGCTTCCCAAGGGGGACCTTATACTATAATACATAGTGAATGCTGTATTTTTATACTTGATGAGTCTTCTAATGCAACCCCCTTTATGATGTATATGAAAAGTCAAATTTCCACTCTGAATGATCCTCTTCCCAGTTTAAGGGAAATGCTAGAAAAATGGTTTGGTTCAAGAGGGTACTGGTTTAAATCTCTTTACTAATGATATCCTCCTATTTATTGGCAACTTTGATTACAGTTTGTGTATCTTATAAAGTGGTAATGTCTTGATTTTTGCACCGTGTATCACCTGTTCTTAGTAAAATAATGATATCTATAGAACTTGAAACTATTGATCACATCTATAGTTCTCTTTAAAGTGACACATGTGTATAATGCACATGCATGTTAAAATTGGGATAGTCCTATTAGACAACTTGGAGTTGACTTTTATTCCTTTCCAGGCATCTTACTATTACCACCCTCTAAAAGGAAACAGAGAGCTGGGCCTAGGACCCAACAGGGAGGGATGTAGTGGAGCCAGGGCAAGTGAAAAACCAATTGAGAGATGAAACACTTGATCACCTAATGCTTCCTATTGAAAGATTAATGATCAAGAGGAGAATTGATGAAATAAAATTAAAGTACACACACACATACACATACACACACACACACACACACACACACACACACACACACACACACCAGTCAGCCCCACTAAATGTTTGAGAATCATATAATCTATGTACAAGTATGTTTTCTTTTCATTCCAGTCCCAAAGAAAAACAATGCCAAAGAATGTTTAAACTACTGAACAATTGCACTCTTTTCACACAGTAGCAAAATAATGCTCAAAATAATCAAAGCGAGGCTTCAATGGTACACAAATGAGAACTTCCAGGTGTTCAAGCTGAATTTAGAAAAGGCAGAGGAACCAGAAATCAAATTGTCAACATCCATTGGATCATAGAAAAAGCAAGAGAATTCCAGAAAAACACCTGCTTCTGTTTAATTGGGAAATTCTCAAAGAGATGGTAATACCTTACCACCTTACCTGCCTCCTGAGAAATGTGATTTTAGATGAAGAAACAACAGTTAGAACTGGACATGGAACAATGGACTGTTATCAAGTTGGGAAAGGAGTACATCAAGGCTGTATATTGTCACCCTGCTTATTTAACTTAAATGCAGAGTAGATTATGTGAAATGCCAGGCTGGATCAAGCACAACCTGGAATCAATATTGCCAGGATATTTATTAATAACCTCAGATATGCAGATGACACTACACTTATGGCAGAAAGTGAAGAGTAACTAAAGAGCCTCCTGATGAAGGGGAAAGAGGAGAGTGAAAAAGCTGGCTTAAAACTCAACATTCAAAAAGCTAAGATCATGGCATCCAGCCCCATCACTTCATGTCAAAAATAGATGGGGAAACAATGGAAACAGTGACAGACTATTTTCTTGGGCTCCAAAATCACTGCAGACGGTGACTGCAACCATGAAATTAAAAGAAAAGAAAATTAAAAGAAAAATTAAAAGAAATTAAAAGAAAATTAAAGAAATTAAAAGAAATTAAAAGAAAATTAAAGAAATTAAAAGAAATTAAAAGAAAATTAAAGAAATTAAAAGAAAAATTAAAATTAAAAGAAAAGAAACCAGATAACTGGCTCCTTGAAGAAAAGCTATGAGACACCTAGACAGCATATTAAAAAGCAGAGACACTACTTTGCCAACAAAGGTCCGTCTAGTCAAAGCTATTTTTTTTTCAGTAGTCACGTATGGATGTGAGAGTTGGACCATAAAGAAGGCTGATCGCTGAAGAATTGATGCTTTTGAACTGTGGTGAAGCCTCTTGAGGGTCCCTTGGACTGCAAGGAGATCCAGCCAGTCGATCCTAAAGAAAATCAGTCCTGAATATTCATTGGAAGGACTGATGCTGAAGCTGAAGCTCCAATACTTGGTCACCTATTGTGAAGAGCCGACTCATTAGAAAAGACCCTGATGCTGGGAAAGATTGAATGTGGGAGGAGAAGGGAATGACAGGGGATGAGATGGTTGGATTGCATCACCAACTCGACGGACATGAGTTTGACCAAGCTCTGCGAGTTGGTGAAGGAAAAGAAAGCCTAGCGTGCTGCAGTCCATGGGGTCGCAAAGAGTCAGACATGAGTGAGTGACTGAACAACAACATGCAAGCAAACAAAAGTCCAGGACCAGATGTCTTCATGGACAAATTCTATCAGGCATTAAGGGAAGAGTCAATACCTATCCTTCTGAACCTATTCCAAACTCATTCCATCAGGCCACTGTCACCCTGATACCGAAAGCAAACAAAGATACCACCAAAAGAGAAAATTATAGGTTGCTATCACTGATGAATATAGGCAGAAAATCCTCAACAAAACAGTAGCAAACCTAATCCAACAATACACTAAAAGGACCATACAATATGATCAAGTGGGATTTATCATACAATACAAGAATTTTTCAATATTCACAAATCCATAGGTCTCTATATGCAGAAAAAGCTTTTGAGAAAAATCCAATAACCTTTTATGATTTAAATAAAAAGTTTACATTTCCTGAGGAAGGAGGCAAGTGGGCTTGAGTCTAGATATTTAAATCAGATTTCTGCTTGCACTTTGAAATAGAAATAACAACAGAAACAGGGTAGTCAGGCTTTGTCTCCTGAGGACACTTTAAGATGATAGCTATGCCAGAGACAGAGAGGGGTTACACCCTGTTTGAGTAAAAGATCAGGAGATCACATATTTCCCATCCTTACGGCAGGAGAGACACGGCACATGTGCAGAATGTGCTCCTTGGGGGTCAAAATGAAAAGGGCACCACCTCATAGTATGTGATGCCATCTCCCCTATAGGTCTCTGGGCTGGCTTCCATCTTGGAATAGAGTAGTGCATGCATGTTGGGGAGGGTCCTAGGGCAAGTCAGATGTGGGAAAAGAAACCAGATAACTGGCCAAACATAAACTAAGACCCAGAATGACTGCCCTATATAAATGACTTAACTGACTCTTTACTGCACTCCTCCTCATTACCACGGATGCCCACACTGTTTCTCTCCAAGTGTGTATCTTTGCCTTCAGTTCAGTTCAGTCGCTCAGTTATGTCCCACTCTTTGCCACCCCATGGACTGTAGCATGCCAGGCTTCCCTGTCCATCACCAACTCCCGGAACTTGCTCAAACTCATGCCCATCAAGTTGGTAATACCATCCCCTTCTCTGCTGGGAGCCAGCGTGAGGAATCCCGCCTGTGACAAGGTCATGAGGAAGGAAGCCTGGCAAAACGCAAGGACGTGATCAGGCTTCAGGGGTTCCCCCTGGAATTTCCTGAGCATCCACCCCCCAAGACCAGAGTCTGCCTGCTTTACTGTGTTATGCTTTCCACCTACTCTTCTGTCATTAACAGGGGGCTGTCCCCCCACCACCTTTTTCTGGGAAAAAAATTAATTTAGGGCTTTTAGATAATAAATCTCCTGGGCATAATACGAGTGTTTCAATCCAAAAACCCCTCTGATGGCTTTCTAGCCTGCCTGCAGGACTCGTACAGCTGCGCATGTGATTGTTTGAGGCCTGCCGTGGGAGGCACAGGAAGGTTAAAACATCCTAGGAATGTAGGGGCTTCCGAGGTGTCAAAATCATTAGAATAGGACTGATTAAAGGTTTCATTTGTTGAGCCAATACTTGCTGCCAAATTTTTATATCTTTTATTTTTAGATATAGTTGGTATATAGAAAAACAGGTAGTAGACCTGGTATTAGCAACATTAGATCTTTGAGTTAAGTACTTTCTTTGTTATAACCCACTGCACCTTTGTTCTACAGGACTGTAACTTTATTTAGTACTTTGAGGGTGATGCAGAGTAAAGAAAAAACTCCTTTCCCAGTTTGAAACCAGTCCATTGTTCCATGTCAGTTGCTTCTTGCTGCATACAGATTTCTTAGGAGGCAGGTCAGGTGATCTGGTATTCCCACCTCTTGAAGAATTTTCCACAGTTTGTCGTGATCCACACAGTCAAAGGCTCTGGCATAGTCAATAAAGCAGAAGTAGATGTTTTTCTGAAACTCTCTTTCTTTTCTGATGATCCAACGGATGTTGGCAACTTGCTCTCTGGCTCCTTTGCCTTTTCTAAATCCAGCTTGAACATCTGGAAATTCTTGGTTCATGTACTGCTGAAGCCTTGCTTGGAGAATTTTGAGCATTACTTTGCTATCGTGTGAGATGAGTGCAATTGTGCAGTAGTTTGAACATTCTTTGGCACTGCCTTTTTTTGAGATTGGGATAAAAACTGACCTTTTTCCAGTCCTGTGGCCACAGCTGAGTTTTTAAAAATTGATGGCATATTGAGTGCAGCACTTTCACAGCATCATCTTTTAGGATTTGATATAGCTCAACTAGAATTCCATCACCTCCACTAGCTTTGTTCATAGTCATGCTTCCTAAGGCCCACTTGTCTTCATACTCCAGGATGTCTGGCTCTAGGTGAGTGATCACACCATCATGGTTTTCTGGGTCATTAAGATCTTTTTTGTATAGTTCTTCTGTGTATTCTTGCCACTTCTTAACATCTTTTGGTTCTGTTAAGTCCATACCGTTTCTGTCCTTTATTATGCCCATATTTGCATGAAATGTTGCCTTGGTATCTCTAATTTTCTTGAAAAGATCTCTAGGCTTTTCTATTCCATTGTTTTCCTCTATTTCTTTGCATTGATCACTTAGGAAGGCTTTCTTATCTCTCCTTGCTATTCTTTGGAACTCTGCATTCAGATGGGTATATCTTTCCTTTTCTCCTTTGCCTTGCTCTGTCTTAACTAAACAAACTGTTTCTCTGTGTGGTCTTCCACTTATTGTGCTATATCACTAATAATAAACTTTGTACCTGTTTTTACAATGGAAACAGTGACAAACTTTATTTTCTTGGGTTCCAAAATCACTGCAGATGGTGACTGCACCCATGAAATTAAAAGACACTTACTCCTTACAAGAAAAGTTGCGACTAACCTAGACAGCATATTAAAAAGCAGAGACATTACTTTGTTGATAAAGGTCCATCTAGTCAAAGCTATGGTTTTTCCAGTAGTCATGTATGGATATGAGAGTTGGACTATAAAGAAAGCTGAACGCTGAAGAATTGATGCTTTTGAACTGTGGTGTTGGAGAAGACTCTTGAGAGTCCCTTGGACTTCAGGGAGATCAAACCAGTCCATCCTAAAGAAAACCAGTCCTGAATATTCTTCGGAAGGACTGATGCTGAAACCGAAGCTCCAATACCTTGGCCACCTGACGCGAAGAACTGACTCATTGGAAAAGACCTTGATGCTGGGAAAAATTGAAGGCAGGAGGAAAAGGGGATGACAGAGCATGAGATGGTTGGATGGTATCACCGACTCGATGGACATGAGTTTGAGCAAGCTCTGGGAGTTGGTGATGGACAGGGAAGCCTGGCCTGCTATAGTCCATGGGGTCACAAAGAGTCGGACACAACTGAGTGACTTAACTGACTGAACTGACTTCAAGTTTTTACTTCCTTGAGAAATGCGTTTTTCATTGGTGAAAGAGCCTCTAGCCATTTTCAGTCTAGTGGGTAGGATTCCTGGTTTTCATCCAGGCTGCTGCTAAGTCACTTCAGTTGTGTCAGACTGTGTGTGACCCCATAGATGGCAGCCCACCAGGCTCCCCCATCCCTGGGATTCTCCAGGCAAGAACACTGGAGTGGGTTGCCATTTCCTTCTCCAATGCATGAAAGTGAAAAGTGAAAGTGAGGTCGCTTAGTTGTGTCTGACCCTCAGCGACCCCATGGACTGCAGCCTTCCAGGATCCTCCATCCATGGGATTTTCCAGGCAAGAGTACTGGAGTGGGGTGCCATTGCCTTCTCCATTCATCCAGGCTACCCATGTTCAATTACTGGGCAGGGAACTAAGATCTCATTCAAGCCACTGCTCACTGCTGCCTCTCCACTTGGATTGGAAGAATCAAAATTGTCAAAATGACTACACTACCCAATGCAATCTACTGATCAAATGCAATCCTTATCAAATTACCAATGGTACCTTTCACAGAACTAGAAAAAAAATCTCAATTTGTATGGAGACACAAAGACCATGAATAGCCAAAGAAATCTTGAGAGAGAAAAATGGAGCTGGAGGAATCAGGCTCCAGGGCTTCAGAGTATACTACAAAGGTACAGTCACCAAAACAGTGTGGTACTGGCACAAAAACAGAAATATTGATCAATGAAACAGGATAGAAAGCCCAGAAATAAACCCATGCACCTATGGTCAATCTCTGACAAAGGAAGCAAGAATATACAAATGAAAAAAGACAGTCTCTGCAATAAGTGGTGCTGGGAAAGCAGTATGGTTACATGTAAAAGAATGAATTTAAAACATTCCCTAGTATCATACAAAGAAATAAACTCAAAATGGATTAAAGACCTAAATGTAAAACCAGATACTATAAAACTCTTAGAGGAAAACACAGGCAGAACACTCTTTGACATAAATCGCAGCAATATGTTTTTTCATTCACCTCCTAGAGTAATCAAAATAAAAACAAAAATAAACAAATAGGACCTAATTAAAATTAAAAGCTTTTGCACAGCAAAGGAAACTATAAACAAGATGAAAGACATCACTCAGAATCAGAGAAAATATTTGCAAACAAAGCAACCAACAAGCGATTACTTTCCAAAATATGCAAACAGGTCATGCAACTCTCTCTCTGTCTCTCTGTCCCTCTCTCTCGCTCTCTCTATATATACACACACACACACACATACACACCTGGTTGTCATATATTTTACATCTATGCACATTATAAACTCTAAATACATTATCATTGTTCTGTTTTAAATTGTCAATTTTAAATATTTTTTAATGAATAAAAATATCTTCTGTGTTTGGCCACATAAAAAGTAAAATAATTAAATAAATAAAATAAAAACTAGTCAATTTGCCTAAGTTGTCAAGCTGATTAGAATAAAATGGCTCATAGTGTTCTCTTTCCTCTCAAATTCTATTTTTGGAAATATTAATATTTTTCCTACATATAGTAGTTGCAAGAAAATAACACAGAACACCAAACATCCTTCACCTTGACAGGCTCATTATTAATATTTTGTCAAATTTCCCATATTCTGTTTCTGTCTCTGTTTTGTTTAATCATTGGAGTTACTTTAAGACACTGCAGTGTTTCTTCTCTCAATATTTCAGTATGTATCTCTTCAGAGAAAGATTCAGTTCAGTTCAGTTCAGTTCAGTTGCTCAGTCGTGTCCAACTCTTTGCGACCCCATGAATCACAGCACGCCAGGCCTCCCTGTCCATCACCAACTCCCGGAGTTCACTCAGACTCACGTCCATCGAGTCAGTGATGCCAACTCTCACATCCATAGTCTGCCTCCAATCTTAATCCAATTATCATACTCAGGAAATTTAGCTTTGAGACAATATAATTAACTTACTATATGAGTTTCATTCAAAATGTCTGATTGTCCCAGTGTTGTTTTCGTACCTGAACACTAAAATAAACTTTGCTTCCAAATAAAGGTTATGTAGTGCATTTGGTTGTCAGTGTTTTTGCGGCTGCTGCTGCTGCTAAGTCGCTTCAGTCGTGTCTGACTCTGTGTGACCCCATAGACGGCAGCCCACCAGGCTCCCCCATCCCTGGGATTCTCCAGGCAAGGACTCTGGAGTGGGTTGCCATTTCCTTCTCCAATGCATGAAAGTGAAAAGAAAGTGAAGTCGCTCCGTCATGTCTGACTCTTAGCGACCCCATGGACTGCAGCCTACCAGGCTTCTCCGTCCATGGGATTTTCCAGGCAAGAGTACTGGAGTGGGGTGCCATTGCCTTCTCCTGTCAGTGTCTTTAGTGTCCTTTAAACTATAACATTTTCCTAGATTTTTTTGGGGGGGTCTTGCCTGATATATTGAAATTTTTAAAGATCCAGTCCAGGTGGTTTTCAGAAAGCTTCTCCAGTGGAATTTGTCTGATTGCTGCTTCCTGATTCCATTCAGGTTAAACGTTTCGGCAGGAATATTGCATAGGTGATGTCCTGTCCTTCTGAATTTATGGCATCAGGATATTCTTATGATTCTTCCAATTCTATTCAGATATATTTGACATACAGCACTGTATAAATTTAAAGTGTACAGCATAGTGATTTGACATACATACATCGTGAAATGATTACCACAATAAGTTTAGTAAACATGCATCTTCTTATATAGATAGAAAATTAAAGATAAAGAAAAAATTTTTCTTGTGACGAGAACACTTGGGATTTATTCTGGTAACAACTTTCATATGTAACATACAGCAATGTTAATTGTATTTATCTTATTATACATTACATCCCTCGTACTTATTTATCTAATAACTGGAAGTGTGCCCCTTCTGCCCACCTTTGTCCCCTCCCCCACACCTACCCTTTGGTAAGTGCAAATCTGAAATATCTTTCTGTGAATCTTTGTTTGTTTGCTTGTTTGTTTGTTTTTGAAGTGTAATTGACCTACAACACTATGTTAGCTCCTGGTACACAACATAGTGATTGATCATTTCTGTACATTTCAAAATGATCAGCACTATAATTCTAGTTATAATGTGCCACCATACAAGATAGTACACAGTTATTGGCTATATTCCCTACACTGTGCATAACTCTTTCTGTATCTGATTATTTTAAGTTGCTGACCTCTTAAGTTTAAACACATTTTAACGCCCCCACATTTTTACTCCTGTCCTCATGTTTACTGTTTCTGACATCATATTTTCCCTCTTTTTTTTTTTTCTGTATATTCCTTAACTAAGGGGTTTCCCTGGTGGCTCAGTGCTGGAGCTGTGAGTTCGATCCCTGGTTCGGGAAGATCCCCTGGAGAAGGAAATGGCAACCCACTCCACTATTCTTGCCTGGAGAATCCCATGGACAAAGGAGCCTGGCAGGTTACAGTCCATGGGATCTCAATGAGTCGGACATGACTTAGCAAATAAACAACAACAACAATCCATTAACTACGTATTGCAGATGTAGATAATTTTACTACTTTTGTCTTTTAACTTTCCCACTAGCTTTGTAAGTCACTGATACATTTCCTGTAAAGCTGGTTCGATTATGCTGAACTGTTAGCTTTTGCCTGTCTGTAAAACTTTTAATCTCCTTCAAATCTGGATGACAGATTTGAAGAAATGACAGATTACCAGTAGTGTCTTCTTGGTTGTAGGTTTTTCTCTTTACTATTTTATTTTTTTAATATAAATTTATTTATTTTAATTGGAGGTTAATTACTTTACAATATTGTATTGGTTTTGCCATACACCAACATGAATCCACCATAGGTATACACGTGTTCCCCATCCTGAGCCCCCCTCCTCCTCCCTCCCTGTACCATCCCTCTGGGTCGTCTCAGTGCACCAGCCCCAAGCATCCAGTATAAATATACCGTGCCACTCCCTTCTGGCATGCAGAGTTTCTGCCAAAAAGTCCCTTGTTTGTAACTTGTTGCTTTTCCCTTGCTGCTTTTAATATCCCCTGTTTAGCTTTAGTTTTTGCCATTCTAATTACAATGTGTCTTGGTGTGGTCTTTTTGTTTGGGACTCTGTGTTCCAATACCTGGATGCCCATTTCTTTTTCCAGGTTAGCAAAGTGTTCAGCTAGTATGTCTTCACATATGCTCTCTGCCCCTTTCTCTCTTTCTTCTCCTGCTGGGACCCCCAGAATTCAAATGTTTCTATGCTTGATGTTCCAGAGGTCTCTGAAACTCGTTTCTGTTTATTCTTTCTTTTTTCTGTTCAGCTTCAGTGATTTCCACTATTCTGTCTTGCAGCTTATTGAGCCGTTCCTCTGTATCATCTCACCTACCATTGAAGTATATTTTTCATTTCACTTATTGTACTCTTCAGCTCTGTTTGGTTCTCCTATAGATTTTTTATTTTTGGTTCTTTTTAAAACTTTTTTATTGATTATTTTTAATTGGAGGATAACTGCTTTAAAATATTATGTTGGTTTCTGACATACATCAACAGGAATCAGCCATAGGTATATATATGTCCCTTTCCTCTGTTTTTTTGTACCCTTCTCTTGAACCTCCTTCCCAGCTCCCACCCCATCCCACCCATCTAGGTTGTCACAAAGCACCAGGTTTGAGTTCCCTGTGTCAGAACAACAAATTCCCACTGGCTGTCTGTTTTATATAAGGTAATGTATGTGTTTCAATGCTACTCTCTCCATTCGTCCCACCCACTCCTTCCCCCACTGTGTCCACAAATCTGTTCTCTATGTCTGTGTCTCCATTTCATCCCTACAAATAGGTTCATCAGTACCATCTTTGTAGATTCCATGTGTATGCATTAATATCTGAAATTTGTTTTTCTCTTTCTGATTTACTTCATTCTGTATAATAGGCTCTAGGCTCATCCACCTCAATAGAACTGACTCAAATGCATTCCTTTTTCTGGCTGAGTAACATTCGATTGTATATATGTACCACAACTTCTTTATCCATTCATACGTCTTTTTCCATTATGGTTTCCTTATGGTATATGCCCAGTAGTGGGATTGCTGTGTCTTATGGTAGTTTTATTCCTAGTTTGCTTGTTCGTTTGTTTTTTTAAGGACTCTCCATACTGTTCTCCATACTGGCTGTATCAGTGTACATTCCCACCAACAGTGCAAGAGGGTTCCCTTTTCTCCACATCCCCTCCAGCATTTATTGTTTATAACTTTTTGATGATGATCACTCTGACTGGTGTGAGGTGATTCCTCATTATAGTTTTCATTTACATGTCTCTAATAATGAGTGATGCTGAGCATCTTTCATCTGTTTATTAGCCATTTGTTTCTTTTTTGCATAAATGTCTATTTAGATATTTTGCCCTGTCTTTGATTGGGTTTTCTGTTTTTCTGGTATTGAGCTTCATGAGCTTCTTGTATATTTTGAAGATTACTTCTTTGTCAGTTGTTTCATTTGCTGTTATTTTCTCCCATTCTGAGGGCTGTATTTTCACCTTGTTTATCATTTCCATTACTGTGCTAAAGCTTTTAAGTTTAGGTAGATCCCACTGTTTATTTTTATTTCCATTACTCTAGGTGGTGTGTCATAAAGAATCTTGCTGTTCTGCCTGTTTTCCTCTAAGAATCTTAGAATTTGTCTTAGATTTTCAATTCTCTGTTAAAAACTTTTAACTTCTTTCCCTGTCCATCCAATCTTGCCCTGAATTTTTTGATCTGGTTTATGATCCCTACCCTGAATGCTTTCTCAGGTAAAGTGCCTACCTCCCCTTCACTTAGTGCTTCTTTTGGGGTTTTACCTTGCTCCTTTGTTTTGAACATATTCCTCTGTCTCCTCATTTTGTCTAATTTTCATTTTTAATCCTATGTGTTTAGTAGGTTGATTACATCTACCAATCTTGGAAGAATGGTCTTTTGTAGGAGACATCCCATGCATCTCGGCAGTACACTCCCCTCTGGTCCAGAGCTGTATGCTCTAGGGATGCCCCATATGTAAGCGTGGTCTCATAGGGCTAGCTAGCCTCCGGTCTGACTGCTTGCCAGGCCCTGCTTTGTGTGGAGTCTGCAAGTCAATTATGAGTGGGGTGGGGTACTACCGGCTCTGTGTCCCTGAGGGTTTTTTGAGCCTGTTTCTCTTGTGAATAGGTGCAAGCTTGGGAATCCCAGATCTAGTGTAGGCCTATTGTTTTGTAGGGCTAGTTCCTGCATTGCCAGGTACGGGGTCCTAGGTATTCCAAACTTTTTCTTGTTCCGCTGGTGAGTGTGGCTGTTTCTGAGGGCAGCTGGTTGACATGCCAAGGTATCTTGAGGCTGGTTTGTCCTGCCACTGACTGAGTTTGGGGTCCAGGGTGTCCTGGGGCTAGTGCCAGCTCACTCGTGGGTGGAGCTCTGTTTCTGTGCCTGGGTCTCTAGCTGCAGGGCCCTGGGGGTCCCAGAGATGGTTTCAGTCCACTGTTGGGTGGGGCCAGTTCCTGACATGGCTGGCTGTGGGGTCCTAGATGTCCCAAAGGGGGCTTCCACACACTGCAGTGTGGGGCCAGATTCCAGAGCTGCTTGGCTGAGAGCTCCAAAGTGTCCCAGACCTGGTGTCTCCTTGCTGGTACACTGTGCTGGGATCAGTGGCTCTTGGGGCTGGTGTGGGTCTGCTGGTGGGTGACCTATTTCCTGGTATGGCAGGCTGCAGGGCTGGAGTTACCCCGGTTGCTGTTGTCTGCCTGCTGGTGTGTGGAGCTGGTTCTTGGGTTCTCTGGCTTCAGGGCCCTGGAGGGGTCCAAGAGTTCGTGTTTTGGGCCATCGGTGGCTGAGGCTGGGTCCAGGGCATACTAGGGCTGGTGCTTACCCACTGATGGGTAAAACTGGTCCTGGGGCTAGCGATGCCCTGCTGTGGGAAGGAACTAGGTCCCAGGGTCTCTGACTGCAGGATCCTGGAGTCCTGGGCTTAGTGCCTTCTCACTGGTGTATAGGGCCAGTGTGGTGTGTCGGGGCCTCTGATTGACAGGTCCAGCTCCAGGGAGTCTTAAGGCAGCAGGCTTGCTTGTGGGTGGGGCTGCATCTCTGCCTGGCTAGTAGTTTGTCCTGTCCTGGTATTATTGCCTACAGGCTGATGGGCAGGTCTGCGCACTGGTGCTAGTAAGCTAGAGGGAGGATTCCAAAATGGCACTTGCCAGCACCAGTGTCCACGTGGTAGATGGAGCTCCGCAAATGGCTGCCTCCAGTGTCTGTGTCCCCAGGGTGAGTTCAGCTGCCTCTTGCCCCTCTGGGAGGCTCTCCAAGATCAGCAGCTGCCTCTGACCCTGGCTCCTTTCAAATTATTGCTTCAGCCCTGGGTCCTGGAGCATGTGAGATTTTCTATGCCCCCTTTAAGCGTGGACTCTGTTTCCCACAGCCCTCTGGCTCTCCCAAATTAAGCCCTGCCGGCTTCAAATCCAAAAGTTCTGGGAGATCCTCTTCATGTGAATAAATACAATTTCATCAGCAAAAATATACAAACTACCACTACACAGAATAGGCATGAATCTTACAAATTTAAAATTGACTGAAAAACCAAGAAGCAACACAGATATATTTAACAATTCCATTCGTATAACTGTAAGTAGCTGTCAACACTAACTCGTAACATTACATATATATATATATAAATATATATACATATATAGTATAAAATTTTTGAGGGAAAGGGAAGAAAGGATGGCACATAAGTAAGAGTGTGCCTGTTCTCCTTGAGGAAAGAACAGGGCTCAAAGATAAGACAGGGAAAATTCAGGAGTGTTGGGGAAAGCCGACACTATTCCTTTCTGTGACTTAGGGGTATACACTTGATAATCAATTATTAAACCCCACGTATATATTGTGACTTTTTTCTCTATGTTACGTTTCAGTATAACTGGAGAAAAATATAATGCTTAAGGAAATAACATCCAGTATAAGCATATTGTAATTATGTTCTAACCAGAAGTAGAACCAAAGTTACTTTCTTTGTTTATAACATATCTAATTGAGCTTAGTAATCTTATTTCACCTACATTAATAGCTATATTTTTGAGGACTCATACCTTTGTAACAAAAAATAATACAGTGATGCTTACATAATTATAATATCAATCTCAGTTTTTAATAAATATTCCATATTTGGTAGTACATGATCATTCAGAATTTAACTGTGAACTTGTGGTGAAACTCACGGAAGTGATGTATTTGGATACAATTTCTCAGAGACTTCTCCCCTCCCTATCCACTTCTTCTCAGAGGTGGAGCACCAAGAACCTGAGAAACAGAAATGAAGGCCAAAAATCCAGAGCAATGTCCCTGCATTGTAATACTCCGATTCGACCAGCCGAGGGCAGTATCGTTTAAGGCTGTGTGTTGGGAAGAGCCAGCTGCCATGCCTTGGGAGTTCCTCCTGTTCTTTGTGATTAGTCTGTTAACCCCTGAGACTGGGAGGCTTATTTGTGCCAATAAAGGTGGTGGTGGTGATGGTGCTGGTGGTTGGATGGGCTGCATCTCCCTTGCCCGTTTGACACTTCTATCTCAACGCCAGCCTTCACCCCTGCTCCCCGCAGCAGCAGCTCTTTTCTTCCTCTTTCTCCTCAGACAGAAACTGAGACCATTGATGTGCTCGACTGGGTGTGCTCCCACCTTCCCCTGGCACAGAAGCAGTAGGTGGGTGTGCACAGCCCTTCAAGCCCTTCCCTTGTTCTTTGTAGGGAGCAAAGCTGAAAGAATTTTCCTTAAATGTTAGCCTCCACCCCGCAGTGAGTGCCCCTGCTTTTGTTTCTAGTCTTGTGTGGCCCAAGTGAAGGCTCCACACTGGTTTGTGGCATTGATAGGGTCAATAGGAAGAATGTCCTGCTTTTTAAATGCTCATTGATTGATGAAACAAGAGTCATTTTCTGGGGCCACCCCTCTGCGTAAAGATAACATGACTTTTCCCATTATAAATACTGTTTCATCTTCTAACCTTGTTGTTCAGAATTCCAGCTATTATAATTCACCTCCCTTTTTAAGGACGGACCTGAAAGAGAAATTGAGGAAGCATTTCTGTGGAGACTTTACCTTAAATGACTGAGTGTGTAAAGGGTCTTCTCGTGCTTATTAGGGATTTTTCATCTCTTTAAACTACATGTGCTTTATTGCTAATTCTTGGACACCATAAGAAGACATTTTGTAAAAAATTATTTTGCCCTTAATTCTAGAACCCAAATGCCTCAACTAATCTTTTCCACATGGTTCCGGCCCCAGAATCACAGGCGTACAGAATATTAGAGCTAAATAATCTCATGCAGAAATCTAATAGGTCTACTTGTGAGAGGTGTACAAATGAAGGAATCTGAGAGTAGAGGGACAGTGCCATGTCAAGGCCAGCAGACAGTCTTACTATACCTCTTCAGTCCCCACTTTGCCATTTGTTAGGACAGAAGCACCTCCATCTCCTCATACTCAGAACTCTTGTGGATGTATGTTGAAGTTGGTGCAGCTTCTTCCCAACCTCCAATTTGAAACAATGAAATCTGTCCCATTTACTGTCAGTTATAGCTAGGGCCTTGTTCACTCACTTGCGCATCCCAGGTGAAGCACTCCCCTTCACTGCAGCCACAGAATCTCTAGTGTTTGGGGGTCACTGTGGATTGCTGACCTAACAGGCCTAACATAAGGCTAAGTAAGGTAGGGCAAGCGCTTGATGAGGAATCAGAAGACCTACCTCTCTCCTAACCTGCTGAAAATCACTTTCCCTTTCTGAACCTCTTGTTTCTCCATCTGGGAAAAGAGGAAGGTGATCTAGAACAGTGGTTCTCAGCCTGGGGTCCAAGAACTTCCTGAAATGGTGTGCAGAGTTGTGGAGGCAATGTATACAGTCTTATTGGGAGGGTGTATGGAGCTTTCATTAGATTCTCAAATGAGTCCTATCATTGACTGAATTGTGTTGCCCCCAAATTCCTATCTTACAGCCCTAACCTATCAATGTGACTGAATTGGAGAAGGAGCCTTTAGAGATGAGGGTTAATTGAGAGAGCTGGTAAAGAATCTGCTTGCAACGCAGGAGACCTCAGCTTGATTCCTGGGTCAGGAAGTTCCCCTGGAGGAGGGATAGGCTACCCACTCTAGTATTCTTGGGCTTTCCTGGTGGCTAGACGGTAAATAAACCGCCTGCAAAGTGGGATGCTTGGGTTTGATCCCTGTGTTGGGAAGATCCCTTGGAGGAGGGCACTCCAGTATTCTTGCCTGGAGAATTTCCATGGACATGCGAGCCTGGTGGGCCACAGTTCATGGGATCACCAAGAGTTGGACATGACTAAGAGACTAAGCACAGCACATATAGAGGTTATAAGAGTGGGGCCCTAATCCCATAGGATCTGATATCCTTATAAGAGGAGAAGATACCAGCGGTCTGTCTCTTTCTGCATACACACACAGAGGAAACATCATGTGAGGAAACATGGTGGCCAACTGCAATACAAGAGGAGTTCCTTCACCAGGAATTGACCTTGCAGGCACCTTGACCTTGGACAAGTTATCATGTGTGCCTCATATATGAAGTAGGGATAAGATTAGTATTTACGTTACATGGCTGTTGTCAGAGTCAAATGACATAATGTATGTAGAGGGCTTGGCACACAGTAAAGTTTCAACAGATATTAGTCGCTTTTGAAAATATACCTATCTATCATGGGGTTTTGCCCGTATAAACAACACTGTTGTGAGTAAACTTCTTTACACTCAGAGAATATTTTTTCTTTTAAATGATTTCCTCAGGTTCAATTCCTGAGAGTGGTGCAATGAGTCAATCCCTTATCATTTAGATGTTCTTATCTTGTTCTTATTGAAGCATATCATTTACATTTATTTAGGTGTACATCTCTTAGAAATACACAGAAAAGCTAAATAAATTTATGATGTTTCCAGCAGTTCTTACTATTTAGTATAGAATTTTATTAGTCCCTTTTCAACTCAGAATTATCAGTGTTGCTAGTTTTGTACCACATGCAATTCTTTGGTGGGACACCACTTATAAAGGGTGCTTCACACGTTGGGTCCAGGACTCCCTCCCAAATTGAGACCCCCATCTGCACCCTGTCAATGGAGATGCTTTCTAAGCGGGTTTCATGTACGTAGAAGTAATGAAAACTACATCATAAAACTGGCAGATCACCAACAGCTGGCACTGTCAAAAGTATGCTCATTTTAGAAACATGAAAATTAAAAAAAAAAAAGCCTGTCTTAGAATCAATGAAATATTCTTACTCACCACTAGAAGATGAATCCTATCTTCTTCAGATAATTTTCTTAATCTACATTTTCCAACATTCCTTGCAAGCCTGTGATTTGGTTCTCACCAGTAAGGTACTTCTGTGGAAGGCTTTGATTTGCACGTGACATTAGGAAACTGCTGGGCAGAGGTCATGGTTTCCCTGGCATGGATGGAAACCATAGAGGCAGTGTTTCTGAGGTTAGTAAGACAAATTAAGCAGCAGTGTTTCTGAGAGCTTTGCCTACAGCTTCTTCTATAGTTCTTCTAACAATTCTGCAAGGGATAAATTCCTTCCTGTCCCAACTAGTTAGAATAGCCCCCATGAGACATTTTCTTCCTTCTTGCATGTTAACAAACTCTAATTTTGTTGGGGGCAGCAATACGTGCAAGCTACAAAGGTACATTTTCCAGTCTTCCTCAAAGAGGGATAAGCACATGACTAAATTCTGGCCAGTGAGACATAAGTAGAAGTCAGCCCATAGCGCTTTGGGGAAAATTGCTCAGGAAGCAAGGTGACCTCAGCATGTCCCATGGCTGGGACTGTGTGTATGTCATGTGTATGTCAGCTCCTTAAAGCTAGGGTAGTTTTTTTTTTTAATTACTCTTGTTAAGTGTAAGCAGAGGACACAGATTCCTTTTCAAAAATAAGATCACACCCAGAAATGCATTTGAATTATAATAAGGAAACAAAAATATGAAATCCAGATCTCCTATTGAATACTGATAACTCCCCCAGGGTGCAGAATCCTCTTTCAGCTCTGTCATTTTACAGAGTTATTTTACCTGAGCCCCATTCAGCATGCATAAAGAGTCACTAGGTTCAAATTGGCCAGGTGCTTCTGCAGATAGGTTAGTGCAGGGAATAGCTGACAAGCCAGAACCAGAATCTATTGCTTTGGTTTTATTTCAGGTAAAATTTGTATTACATGACCAAATGTTTGGATTTTATTTTGTATCTGCAAGGTTTCCCACTGAAGAATAATATCTATCTTATGGAAAGCTCGTACTCTTAACTCAACAAATGCTAGTTTTCTTCTTACCCAGCATTCCTTTTCTTACCATCAGAAGTTGATTTTACTTTTCATGATGGTCTCATTTCATAGTGTTTTAAATTGGAATGATCCTAGATCATGAAGCTTTAAATTATTATTATAAATCTTTTTGCAGATTGAGTGCTCTTTGTTTAAAATCTGTTTTGATGTACCACTGCCAACTCCACACTGGATATATCATTCTTTGACAGTATACTCTGCTGAAACTAGCAGTGAAATCAGATCATCTTTCTTACCTAAAAGTACCTAAATGCTTAACAAATATGTTTTATGGCAAAGAAACATGAGTGGGGAGCTGAATCAGTTGACTAATCTCCATTTGTTCTTACCTTCACTTCTTCTCTGCTGCCTTGAAGACAGATGTGAAGGATGAAGATCAGGCAGCCATTTTGTGAAGGCTAAATGACCATTGCAACATTGAGCAGAAGTACAAAAGGAGTCTGAATTTCTGAAAGCATCAGGAAGTACTATTTCAGCCCTTGATTGCCCATCTTCAGATTTTTCCTTAAATAGAAATAAAATTTTACTTAATTTGTTTAAGCTACTGTTTTTGGAGTCCCTGTTACTGGAGCTAAATTCAGATTCTAATTGATTTAGAATGTGGTACCACTTACAGCACAAGCTGTAAGTTACAGAATCTAAAGTTCTAGAATTGACTGAATAGGAAGGATTGGACTTGGAGCCATAATGGTAAAGCTATGGCAGGTTTAAAAGTTGTTACTCTTAGGCATGTCGTGATGAAACATTTGGTCAAACTGTTGTATGTGGTACTTTAGAAAGTGGGTTCTGGGCCAACCAAAACTGTATGTTAGGGCAATTAGGTTATTTTTCAATTTGTGTAAATTTATATGTGCTTTTTAATCTTTCTACATAGGAAGTTTTCTCATGTAAGAGAATACAAGGAAGAGAGGCAGAGACAGAGAGAGATGAAAGGAAGATACCCTCACCCACACAGCTGTCCACTCTTGCGCTTGCACAGCCATCTCAGATACTGGGCCCCACTCCCACAAGACTGGAAGACTTTCCCAGATGAGCAAAAGCTGATGGAGTTCTACACCACTAGACCTGCTCCACGAGATAGGCTAAAGGAAGTGCTTCAAATTGAAACAAAAGGACGGTAAACAGCAATACAAAGCCATGTCAAAACATAAGGTTCTCTGGTAAAGGCAAATACATGCACCAAACACAATGATAGTTTTGATGAATAGAATTAAATAAGAAAAACACAAAAATAATTATAAACCTATATTAATGGGTATACAACAAAGAAAGATGTATGTTTTTAATACCATAAAAAGGCAGTGATCTGGAAGAGAATTCAGTTTTTATATATAACTGAAGCTTTTTTTAACCATTTAAAAATAGAGTGTTATAATTTAAAGATGTTTTATATAACTGCAAAGGTAACCACGTGGAAAATATCTGTAGAATATATACAAAAGGAAAAGAGAAGGGAATTAAAACATATCACTACAAAAAGCAAAATCCATGAAACAGGAGGGAAACCAATAAGAGATGAAAGGAGGGCCAAAAAAGCTACAAGACATATGGGAAATAATTAACAAAATGGCAATAGTAAGTCCTTCCTATCAATAATTACTTTAAATGTAAATGGATTAAACTTCCCAAGATACATAAATTTGCTGAATGGATTAGAAAAAACAGGATCCATATACACTGTCTACGAGCGATTTGCTTTAGGTCTAAGAACACACACAGGCTAAAAATGAAAGAATGGAAACAGATTTTCCATGCAAAAAGAGAGTAGGAGTGGCTATATAAATATCAGATAAAATGGATTATAAATCAAAAACAGTAACAAGCAACAAAGTATTATATAATACTAAAAGGGTCAATTCATCAACAAGATATAACAATTACACAAATTTAGGCACCAAACCTCAGAGCTCTTAAATATAGGAAGCAAATGCTGATATAATTGAAGGGAGAAATACATTGCAGCACAATAATAGTAGGAGACTTCGATATCCCACTTTCAATAATGGATAAAACAACCAGACAGTAGATCAACAAGCAAATAGAAGACCTGACAATGCTACAGACCAACTGAACTTAACAACATACGCAGAACACTCTACTCAGCAACAGTGAAATACACATCCCCCTGTATAAATGGAACAGTCTCCATTATAAAATACATGTTCAGCCACAAAACAAGCCTTAACAACTTCAAGAAAACTGAAATCACACACAGTATCTTGTCCAATCACAGTAAATGAAACCAGAAAACAGTAACACAAGGAAGGTGGGAAAATTCATAAATATATGAATATTTAACAACACACTCTTAAACAATTAATGGGTCAGAAAAGAAGTCATGGGGGAAATTAGAAAATACCTTGAGACAGAAAAAATGAAAACACAACATGCCAAAAGTTATGGGGTACAATGAAAGCTGGGAGTTTATAACTGTACATACAGTTTATACAGTTTATAACTGTAAATGCATACATTAAAAATGAAGAAAGATTGCAAATCAAATACATAATTTTATACCTCAAGGAACTAGAAAAAGAACAAACTAAACCCAAAGCTACCAGAGGAAAGAAATAATAAAGATTAAAGCAGAGATTTAAAAAATAAAGAATAGGGAAGAGAACAGAAAAAATCAACAAAACTAAGATTTAGTTTTTTTAAAGATCAGCAAAACTGACAAATACTTAGCTAGATTAACTAAGAGGAAAAGACTAAGTAAAATCAGAAATAAAAGAAGAAATATTACAACCAATGCCACAGAAACAAACAGGATTATATGAGACTATTATAAACAATTGTATGGCCAGAAATTGAACAACCTAGACAATTGAACATTTCACTTCTACAAATGAATAAATTCCTAGAAACACACAATTTACCAGAAAATCAAGGAGAAACAGAAAACCTGATAGACCAATAATGAAATAGAATCAGTAATCACAAACCTCCCCACAAAAAAAAAACAAAAAACAATCTGGAAAAGATAGCTTCACTGGAGAACTTCACCAAACATTTAAAGAATTAATAGCAATCTTTCTTAAATGCTTCCAAAAAGATTGAAGAAGAGAGAACACTTCCAAACTCATTTTATGCTGCTGCTGCTAGGTCATTTCAGTCGTGTCCAACTCTGTGTGACCCCATAGACAGCAGCCCACCAGGCTCCCCCGTCCCTGGGATTCTCCAGGCAAGAACACTGGAGTGGGTCGCCACCTCCTTCTCCAACGCATGAAAGTGAAAAGTGAAAGTGAAGTCGCTCAGTCGTATCCGACTCTTAGCGACCCCATGGACTGCAGCCTATCACGTTCCTCCATGGGCCAGCATTACTGTGATATCATAGGCATCAAAAGAAAATACTACAGGCCTGTTTCCCAGATGAATGCAGATGCAAAAATCCTCAACAAAATACTAGCAAAATGAATTCAACAGCACATTAGAAGAACTATGTACCACAGTCAAATGGGATTTATCCCTTGGATGCAAGGATAGTTTAACATACAAAAATTAATCAATGTAATAAAACACATTAACATGAATGAAGGACAAAAATCACATTAAAAATTCAACATTCTTTCATGATAAAAACACTCAAAGAACTAGGAGTAGAAAGAAATTACCTCAACATGATAAAGGCCATATAAGAAAAGTCCACAATGAACATCATACTCAGTGGTGAAAAACTGAAAGCTCTTCTTCTAAGGTAAGGAACAAGGCAAGGAAGCCCACTCTCACCATTACTATTCAACATACTGAAAGTCATAACCAGAGCAGTTAGGAAAGCAAAAGAAATAAAAGGCATCCAAACCAGAAATAAGTAAAATTATCTCTGTTTGCAGATAGCATGATTTTGTACATGGAAAACCCAAAAGATTACACACAAACACACTCTCACACACACACAAAACCTGTAGAACTAATAAATTCAACAAAGTTGTAGGACAGAAAATCAGCAAACAAAATTCAGTTGTATTTCTATACACTAACAAAGAACAATTTGAAAAGGAAATTAAGAAAACAATTCCATTGATGATAGCATCAAAAAGGAATAAAATACTGAGGAATAAACTCAAGTAAGGAGTCAAAAGACTTTCACACTGAAAACTACAAAACATTGCTGAAAGAAACTAAAAAAGACACAAATAAATGGAAAGGCATCTGTGTGCACAGACTGGAATACTAAATATAGTTAAGAAGTCCAATGGGGATCACCCACAGAGATGTTATGGGGAGGGAGGTGGGAGGGGGTTTCATGTTTGGGAACACATGTAAGAATTAAAGATTTTAAAATTTAATTTAAAAAAAAAAAAAAAAAAAGAAGTCCATACTATCTGTGATGGTTGATTTTATGTGTCAGCTTGACTGGTCCACAGAGCACCTAGACATTCTTATCTGGGTATTTCAGTAGAGTGCTTTTTCATGAGATTAATGTTTCAGTCAGTCAACTGAGTAAAGCAAGCTGCCCCCCAATAATGTGGGTGTGTTTTACCTAATCAGTTAATAGCCTGAATAAAACAAAACGGCAAACTTTCCTCATATAAGAAGGTTCCTTCTGTGTGAAAGCTTTTGGACTGGGTGACTGAGGATATCATGACACCATTAACAAAAATAGTGAATTCAGGAAAAGGAAGCCATTTGGGGGAGATGGATTTTTTTTTTAAACACATTGAACTTGAGGTGTGTGGGGGATAGCAAAGTATAGATATTCTGTAGGCAATTGGAAACACAAGTCCGGAACTCTAGAAGTTCCCTCCAGAGGGGTAGGAGCTGGAGGTATCAATTGGGGAGTTTTCTGCTCAGAGATGGTGGTTGAAACCAAAGGTCAGTTATAGCCAACTGACCAAATCAAACCCACAACCACCTTTTGTACAGCTTGTGAACTAAAAACAATTTTTATATTTTAAATGTTTATGTAAGTACCTACATAATAGCTTTGATTTTGCCTTTTGGCCCACAAAACTGAAAATGTTTACTCTCTGACCTTTAAGAGAAAGTCTGCCAACGCCCAGTTGAAATCATAAGAGTAAAGGTGTTCACTGAGTGAGTCGTGTCTAGGAAGTGCCTCATAGGTAATAAAGAGAATAGACAGAGGGAAAACCATAATAAAGCAGCAGCGAAGATCAGCAAAGGAGAGTGCTTCAAAAAGACAGCTAGGCCAGAGTGCCAAGCGCTGTACAGAGGGTGACAACTTCCATTCGAGTCTGGCAGCTAGGAGACTGTTAGTGGTCGCCGGGTTGGCAACAAAATAAAGTGGCAGAAGCAGATGACAAGTAGGTTATGATCAGGTGGGGAGCTCGTGTAGACTATTCTCTGAAAACGTTTCATGTGGGGAGCGACTAGGGTAGGGTGGTCTCTGGAGTGGAGGGCGAGAAGCTGGTTTCAGAATGGAAGAGATCTGAGTATATTATATGCTGGAGGGAAATGTGGAAAGAACGAATGCAGAGGTAAATGAATGATACAAAGGATCACTGTTGGAGCAAGGTCTTGAGGAGACGATATGGGGCAGGAGCCAGGGTACCCGTCAGAGGAGACTGTTGGCATGAAAGGAGACAATTCTTCCCCAGCCAGGGCAATAGAAGATCAAGGAGAAGCAGGCAGGCTTTTCGGGTGAGGAGTCCTCTACTCCCATAGCATAGGAGTGAAACACTCTCTCCTGCAAATCTGGACATTTGTAAACTAAAACAGTAAGCAGACAGTTATCCAGGCCCAGAGAGCATCCAGAGAAAGGAGTGTGGAAGCACAAGGAGCTGGTGAAAGCACAGTGACATGGCTAGACACAGGGTTCTGACTTGGCAGAGGGGTGGCTGAGACCAGACTAAGGTGGCCTGGGAGAATGAGGATGGCTTGAGGGGCCAGGAGCCAAGCTGAAGACAGACTGACTCTGGTAGAAGAAAGAGAACTGAAAGAAACAGAAGTTATACTCAGAAAAGTGGATTTCCACATTTAAAATCTTGAAAATGAAACTCTGGTTGAATGAAGAAGACATCCTAGGTGTGATTAAATGTGTGGGAGGCTGAATAAGAGTAGACTTGGAGATTACTGAAAATGAAAGGAACAAGTTACATGGCCTTATTTATTCCTTATCACATACTTAGGAAATAGAAGGCCAAGAAACTGGGGCACTGAGAGGTTAAGTAGCCAGCCCCAATTCATGCAGCTAGGAAATGGCAGAGTTGAAATTGGAGTGTGGATCTGTGGCTCCAAAATCCAGTTGACCATGTCATGGGAGAGATGTGATAATTTTCTATCACTGGAGATAGACTAAAAAAGATAGCATGGGGACTTCCCTGCTGGTCCATACTCCCAATGTAGCGGGGCACGGGTTCAATCCCTGATTGGGAACTAAGATCTCACATGCCACAGGGTGCAGCCAAAAAAAAAAATTCAAAGAAAAGATAGCATGGAGAGAAGAGGACAATGTCCCACAGGTAAAGGCAGAATTAAGCATGTGCTCAGTTTGAACAGTGGGAATGGAATAAGAAGGGTTTCATCTGTATGAATCAGGTTCCTAAATTAGGGACTTAGTTTTTTATATCTCTTTTTCTGTGCCACTTTGAGCTAAAGTGATCCTTTGGAAGTCATTAATACATGACTTCATCCATCAGTACCTTCACAACAGTCTCTAGAGGTAGCCATTATTATTATGTCCATTTTATTGAGAAGAAACAGTCTGGAAAACTATGATTTGCCCATGATCACACAGAGTGACAGATACTGGGTTCTTTTGTTGAGCCATCTCAGGGAAAGTAGACTTTATCGCCCCCACCGTCTCACTGGATTGGGGAAATCTCTAGCTCCAGTACCTCTAGCCCTCCCTCCAGCCTGAGGTGACAGACCAAAGGGAGGTGACTTTGGAGAATGAGGAACTGCATAAGTTTGAAACCATATCCTCAGAGAGAACTATTGAGAATCTTACTAAATGCCAGAAGTATAGAGATAACAAGCATAGCTTGTACTTCCAAAGAACTCATCCATAGAGGAGAAAGAAATGTCTTTAAAATGACAACCTAAAGTGCTAATGTACGTTCCTGCTGCACACAGTGCTGTGGGAGCCCAAGGGAGAAACACCTACTACTGCAGAGAGCATTCAAGACCAGCTTATGAAAGGAAGAGCTTCTCAACGGGTAAGGAGGCAACTGAGTTAGAGCAGAGCAGATGAGCACAGCATGCACAGAGATGCAAAAGGCCTGTTGATCGGTTTGGTGAATGAACTTTGCAACATGCTTGGAAAGTGGGGTCGCTCTTAACGAGCCAGGTTAATGGGGCCTTGTGTGGCAAGCTTAGAGCATTGGCCTGTGTACAAAAAGTAGCAGAGAAAACCATCACGGAGTTTCTAAACAGGGAAGTATATGATTAGGTTTGTCTTCTGAGCAGCCTTTCCATAGAGAGGCAGAACTGGGCACTGGGAAATCAGAAAGGAGTCTGTTATACTGGGCCAGGTGAGAGATGCCAGCTTGAACCCTGGGAGGAAGGCCAGAGAGGAAGAAATCTATTTGAGAATATCCTCATACATAGATTTTTGAGCACTTGTTCTGCTGGGGTTGCTGATTCAAAGAAGATGCATGTTTTCTGGATACTAGCCAATTGCTCTCCAAAAAGGCTGGAAAATTTTATGTAGGTGATGTTCATTAAGGGTACCCCAACTATTTTCCATTCTCTCAGTCTTCCTATAATGCTATTTCATATAAAATGCTCCATAGAAGAGATTTTATTTTCTGATTGTGGATGAAGAAAACTAAAACCTTCATTTTAAGCATGTGATTTCCCAACCAATTGGGTGGCTCCCTTTTGCCTTCGCTCCCACTGTGCCCAAGCTCCTCGGCAGATTGAAAAGTATGTTTCCTTCTTACAAGAAATAGTACTTCTCTTTATTGTTTTTCTAAATCAACTTAATTTTGATTCTTCACCCCATCTCAGTAGAGGGTTGGGAAATTCTACCTGAGTCATTCTTGCAGTTCCTGCCTCCCTGAGACCAAGATAGATCTTGGAAATTTCCACAGTGCCAGACATCTGAGGGAGCCCCATCTGGTCATCAATCATCCATAGTATGTAAGTTGCTACCAAGCCACTAATTGTCCTCATTGTCCCCTGCCCATTGCTGCTCTTGTAGAAAGCTGAGGAAATCTTCCAGACAGCTGGGAGCCCTGGTATTTCTGGATGAACTGGGTGAAGAAGAGAGCACTCCACTCTGGAGAATTACCAGCTCCTCAGAGCACTACTAGGAAGCAGGGTCTAGAGACCCACAGTTCTCTCTCTCCTCCCAATACCAGGCTATGTACCTCTCCTGAGACAGTAAAGTTCAGAGCTGACTTCATTTTGGTGGGGTTGTGGGAAGAAAGAGGAAAATACAAGAAAGAAAAACGCAGCCTTCAGCCTATGACACCTAAAAGGATGAACTAATTCACTGCTGAGTAGGTTTATTAAAACTGATCTAATATCAGAGTAAAGCAATCTTAGAGCTTATGGTTTAAAAATAATGTGAAAATGACAATATCCGATCTAACTTTAAAACACTTAAATGGGGCTATAGCCCCACATATTCATGGGGCATCTCCCAGATGATGTTGACATTTTTGTTCCTAGGATGGAGACTCCTTTCTTCCTAGGCCTGTGGTGGGGGGGAGGGTGCTGAATGAGTCCCCTCCCCACCCCACCAAAGATGCTCACATCCTAATCCCAGAACTTGTGAATATGTTATATTAATATTATACATCAAGGGGTAATTAAGGATTCCAGATGGAATTACGGTTGCTAATCAGCTGGCTTTGAGATGGGGAGATTCTCCCGCATTACCTGGGTGGGCCAATATAATCACAAGGGTACTTGTAAGTGGAAGAGGGAGCCAGAGTGAAAGAGCCAGAGAGATGGTAGCCTGAGGACTCAGCCTGACCTTGCCAGCTTTGAAGATGAGGAAAAGATTGCGAGCCAAAAAATGCAGCCAGTGTCCAGAAGCCGGCAAAGGCAAGGAAACCAGTTCTTCCCTAGAGCTTCCAGAAGGAGTGCAATCCTGCCGATACCTTGATTTTAGTCCAGTGAGACCCATTTCTTACAGTTCATCCAGAACTGTAAGAGAATAAGTTTGTGTTATTTTAAGCCACTAAGTTAATAATAAGTTGTTACAGCAGCAATAGGGAATAAATACAGCCTGACAGAGGAAAACAATGCTTTTTTAATGTCCTGACATTGTTTCCAGTGTAACTGTTTCCATCCCGAGGGGCTCTAAGATAGCACTGGGCAAGACTGGTATCATGTTTGCTTCTATACTTGGATGTTAGAGGGTGGGTAGAACAGATGGCTCACCTCTGGCCCTGGCCACATGGACCCTGAGAAATCAGTATCTTCCCCTTGCCCTCCAATCCATCTAAAAACCAAGCCTTGGCTAGAGACGAGTGCTAAAGGCAGCTAGGTCTACAAATGGGTCCTCCTTCAGGCTCATGGCTGAACTGCACATCCTGTCCCCCACTGAAGTTAGATGTGGCTGTGTGGCTTGCCTTGGCCAATGAAGTTTTAGGAGACAGCTTGCAGTTCATCTCATTCTCATCCCATGACTGCGGTAACCATGAGAGCAGGGGCTGAGATGGGACCACCCTCAGCCTGGGTCCTTGAGTGGCTATGGTGAGCCAAGCCGTGGTCAACATGTGTTGCACATCTGATGTGAGTGGGAAATAAAGTTCTGTTTGGTTAACCCTCTGAGGTTTGGATATTTTTGCTGTTATCACCGGATAGCCTGGTCTTGCCTGTGCTCACAGACCTAGGTCCTATCAGTAGCTCTCTTTCCTAGGCTATCTCTTAAGTGGCTACAAGAGGTGGAGCCTGAGCCTTCCTCACTTCAGGCACACACTTGGGCAACATGGACTCTGGCCCCAGCCTCATGCCCTTTTCCTCACTTGATACAAGCTGACCTCTGCTTTCCCATGGTCTACTCTGAGATGCTGTGCAAGTGAGGAAGTTTTTGGCTGCAAGTAAAGCAAGATAGGGACTTTTTCATCTCACTTCATAAACCCAGAGTAGTCTCGGGGATTATTCAGGAGCACAAAGACTTCATCAAGGACCCCAGACTTTTTCCATCCTTCCAATTTGCTAAGCATGTTGACATTTGTCCTCGGGTTTGCCCTAACTGTGAGATGGCTGCTTCACACAGCCATAGCAAAAGACAAGAAGCCACAGGAGGAACAGACCTCACCAATTTCTCTAAGACAGAACCCTTTTACTGAAACCTTCTAGCTGATTTCCCCTTATGTACCACGGTTCAGATATTAGTCATCATACATGACCATTCCTACCTGTAAAGGAGGCTGGGAAACTGAGTGCCTGGCATTTCCAACCTCTTTTGTGAGAGAAAGGCTCCCCTGTGGGAAAGAAAGGGAGGGACGTGGCTGTCAAATAGAAACCAACAGAGTCTACTCAAACCACTGTCTGCCCAAGCTATAGCCTGCTTCTCTCCCACACCAGCTGTGACACTTGGATTCCCTGGATTGTGCAGTTTGCTTCTTCCGTTCCTTCCCACACTCCTGGTGAGATGACTGCCTGGGTTACGGCATAGCTGAAACACAAAACGGAGTGTGACTTGTGGCTGAAATACCTTGAAGGTTTAATGCCCGTCTTTAGGGAATTTTGATTCTTCTATCGTTTGTGCTTATTGGAGGGGCTGGCTTTCCTTAGAAGCAGGCAAGAAAGACAGGGTTACCTTCAGGGATTTTCCGACATGCTTAGATGCAGAGGTGTTTTCAGAAGTGTCATGCAAAGCTTTGATGAGGTATTTCCTTTCTAAATGTCGACAGCAGCTGGAGGATGAAAGAAGTGAAGGCCATACAGCTTGTAAGAGACTTGTTTCTCAGACCTAACCGAGACAGAAAACTCCAGGCAGGAACTTTCCAGTCTCTTCCTCCAGCTCTTCCTGGGGGCTTAGTGGTGATGTTTGTTCAAGTGTGCCCTATAGGAGACCAGGGTGTCAGGGTGCCCTGGGAGGCAGGACACAGACTAGGAAAGGAGAGACCTCAACATCTTCCTTTTGGTAAGAAACAGGCACAAATGTCGCCCAAGCAGAAAAGTCTAGCCACTTGGCCCCTGGGGTTTGTGAAAGCTAAAGCCCCCTCATTCTCCATGAGACTCTCATTCCCCATGAGAGTCTTTGCTATGTGGGCCTGTTCCAAGCTTCCAGGGAGTGTGAATTGCCAGCTTGCAGGGTACTAAGTGCTGTTGGAGGTGGAAGGGTGGAGAGGGAGAGCAGGGCAGCTATTTCTTGGAGGCTGTCTAGCCCAGACAAAAGCCACCGGGGCTTCCCTGATGGCTCAGCTGGTGAAGAATCCGCCTGCAATGCGGGAGACCCGGGTTTGATCCCTGGGTTGGGAAGATCCCCTGGAGGAGGAAACAGCTACCTGCTCCAGTATTCTGGCCTGGAGAATTCCGTGGACCATACAGACCATAGGGACACAAAGAGTCAGACACGACTGAGCGACTTTCACTTTCACTAGACCAGACAATGGGTATGGATTTGGGCAAAGTCAGCATCTGAATCTTGGTCCTATCACTTATTTGCTATATCATCATTTCTGAACCTCACTTTCTTTTCCTACAAAATAATAATAATCCTTGTTCACAGCAACATTATTCACAATAGCCAAAAAATGGGAAAGACCAAAATGGATGGATGAATGGATAAATAAAATATGATATATCCATCCAATGGAATATTATTCAGCCTTAAAAAGAAAGTCTTGCCACATGTTATAACATGAATGAACCTTGAAAATATTATGTTAAGTGGAATAAATGAGCCAAGAAAGGACAAATACTATATGGCTCCACTTACATGAGGTACATAGAGTAGTCAAATGCATAGAAATAGAAAGTAGAATGGTAGTTGCCAGGGGCTAGAGAGAGGGGGGAATGGGAGTTAGTGTTTCATGAGAACAATTTCAGTTGAGAAAGATGAAAAGAGCTCTGGAGATAGTAGTGATGGTTGTAAAAAACTTCGAATATACTTAATGCCACTGAACTGTACCCAGAAATAATTAAGAGAGTAAACTTTATGTGTATTTTGCCACAGTTTTTAAAAGTTGCATGCCAGCTGCCAAAGTAAAAGCACGTAAGTTAAAATGAAGTGAAGTGAAGGCGCTCAGTCGTGTCCGACTCTTTATGACCCTGTGGACTGTAACCTACCAGGCTCCTCCATCCATGGGATTTTCCAAGCAAGAGTACTGGAGTGGGTCGCCATTTCCTTCTCCAGAAGATCTTCCTGACCCAGGGATCGAACCCAGGTCTCCCACATTGTAGGCAGACGCTTTACCATCTGAGCCACTAAAGAAGTCCATGTTAAAATAATATGTCTAAATTAAAGAACTCAAAACAAAGAGTCTGAATCCACGTTGACATATAGTTCTTACTCCATCCCATCACTGTGGGAGAAGGCTGAGAGTCAGACATAAAATGCAGTAAATAGAGTAGTCTTCCTGATATTTATGTGCTGTGCCGTGCTTAGTCGCTCAGTCATGTCCAACTTTTTGTGACCCCATGGACTGTAGTCCTCCAAGCTCCTCTGTCCATGGGGATTCTCCAGGCAAGACTGCTGGAGTAGGTGGCCATGCCCTCCTCCAGCGGATCTTCCCAACCCAGGGATCAAACCCAGGTCTCCCTCATTGCAGGCAGATTCTCTACTGACTGAGCCGCCAGGGAAGCCCCCTGATATTTATAATTATTCAAAATAAGTGAGAACTTTGAAGTTTACAAAAGACAGCTTCAAAGCCACCATCTTATCCTTTCAGTAGACTGAAATAATTTGGGATTTTGAAGCTAAATGTGATATTCTATATGTGAAGAATCTATTACCTATCATAAAAATGTATCTATGATTCCTTGTCCCCAACAAAGGTTAAAATAGTAAGCTTTATGTGATGTATAGTTAGTTAATGTTAGTCACTCAATCGTGTCTGACTCTTTACAACCCCACGGACTATAGCCCACCAGGCTCCCCTGTCCATGAAATTCTCCAGGCAAGAATACTGGAATGGGTAGCCATTCCCTTCTCCAGGGGATCTTCCTGACCCAGGGATCAAATCTGGGTCTCCCACATTGCAGGCAGATTCTTTACTGTCTGAGCCACCAGGGAAGCCCCTTGTGATGTGTATTTTACCACAATTTTTTAAATGAGGAAAAACTAGTAATAATGCCTGCCTGGCTTATTTCCTCAGAGAGCTAGGGGATTAAGGAGATAGTGGACAGAAAAGCCCTGGATAAGACCCCATGGAGTGTTAATTCACTATATTCCAATATAAAAAATTTTTAATGTTTTTAAAAAGACCCCCATGAAAAAAGGAAGTATTCCTTTTTGGAAGCACCAACATCAAAAAGTTTAGTCCATCATTATAAAGCCTCATACCAGTTAGCTTAAACCTCAAACTTACATTTAATACTTTAGTACCAAAAACACTTGGCCCATCCTAAAGGCCAACTGCTCATTCAGAGAATCAGCAGGGTTGCTGAAGACCCCCCAGCCTCAGCCTCAGCGGTTGTGGCAGAGTTGCCTCCTCCAGCTGGGCCAGAAGGGAATAGACGTTGCTAACCAGGGGGCCCAGACCAAGGGCTTTCCCTTCTTTTATTAAATAAACATCACCTCCTCTTTCTTTCCCGCAACCTTTGGCAGCTCTCTGCTGGGTCCCTTTGTCCCGCCAGCCCTGGTCCTGTAGACTCTGGCTGGGGGCTGAGGTTCCCACACATCTGTAGCTCCAGAGACACCTTTCTGCTTTGCCTCTGTCCCTCACACTTACTGAGCATCTCCCCACCCTCCCCCTACAGAGGCAGCCAATGCTCCTGGCACTTTCCTTGTTATCTCCCTGAGAAGGTCAAGAGGGTTAATTATGGACGTCAGCATTATGAACCTTGTTACTATTCTTATAGATAGTATTCACTAACAGCTCTATTTTTACATTCTCATCATACGGACACTATTGTCCAAGTGGTTTTTCCATTCTTGCTACTCATTACAATTACCTGGAGAGCTCTTGAAAACCACCCCTACCCAGACGCCCTTCCTGGCCTAATTAAATAAGTACCATGCGGTCATCACTCTCTTTCTGGTGTAATTACCTCTCCATGTCTTTGTACACAGTGGGTCCTAGTCCTTGACACACAAAAAGAGTCAGCAGGAGGTCTTGGTCAATATTCAGCCTCATTCTTCCACCCTGAGGAGAGCCTGACAATTATGGTATCCTTTTATGTTTTCAAGTTGTTTCTTCCTGTGCTCTACTCCCATATTCACTTCTATCCTTTCTAAAAACCCATTTTTCTCAGCTCACCATTTCTCAAAATAGCAGAGGAGTTGTGGGAAATAGGGAAGACAGTGACTGGTTGGCTGATAATGGTTCCCAAAGATCTGTCCAGCCTTAGGCCCCAGAACCGGTTAAATGTCATCTTGTTTGGAAACAAGGGCTTGACAGATATAACTAAGTTAAAGATCTTGAGATGAGGAATCAATCCTGGATTATCTGGGTGGGCCCTAAATGCCATCACAATTGTCCTTATAAGAGAGAGATAGAGGGAGAAGGCAATGGCACCCCACTCCAGTACTCTTGCCTGGAAAATCCCATGGGCAGAGAAGCCTGGTAGGCTGCAGTCCATGGGGTCACTAAGAGTCGAGTACGACTGAGCGACTTCACTTTCACTTTTCACTTTTCACTTTCATGCATTGGAGAAGGAAATGGTAACCCACTCCAGTGTTCTTGCCTGGAGAATCCCAGGGACGGGGGAGCCTGGTGGGCTGCCGTCTATGGGGTTGCACAGAGTCAGACATGACTAAATCGACTTAGCAGCAGTAGCAGCAGACAGACACATAGATGAGGGAGAGGCCATACAAAAATGGAGGCAAATATTGGAGCCATGGTTACAAGCCAAGGCATGTGGAAAACTGAAAGAAAGTGTTAGTTACTCACTCATGCCGAAGTCATTATGACCCCATGGACTGTAGCCCTCCAGGTTCCTCTGTCCATGGAATTCTCCAGGCAAGAATATTGGAGTGGATAGCCAATCCCTTCTCCAGGGGATCCTCCTGACCCAGGGATCCAATCCAGGTCTCTCGCATTGCAGGTGGATTCTTTACCCCTTGAGCCACCACGGAAAGTGGGCTAACAGCTAAAAGAGCCAAGAACAGGTTGTCCCCTAGAGCCTCTGAAGGGAATGTGGCCTTGCCAGCACCTTGATTTTGGATGACTGGCCTATAAATACTGTGAAGGAATAGATTTCTGGGGTTTTAAACTACCCAGTTTGTGGTAATTTGTTACGGCAGCCTTAGTAAACTAATATGATAACCAAATGAGTTTGAGTACTCTTGTCTTTATAGCAGAAGCTCCCCAAACATCTATGCTAATACACCTTATTTCCCAAACACTGCTGCTGCTGCTGCTGCTAAGTCACTTCAGTTGTGTCTGACTCTGTGTGACCCCATAGATGGCAGCCCACCAGGCTCCCCCGTCCCTGGGATTCTCCAGGCAAGAACTCTGGAGTGGGTTGCCATTTCCTTCTCCAATGAATGAAAGTGAAAAGTGAAAGTGAAGTCGCTCAGTCGTGTCCAACTCTTAGCGACCCCGTGGACTGCAGCCTACCAGGCTCCTCCATCCATGGGATTTTCCAGGCAAGAGTACTGGAGTGGGGTGCCATTGCCTTCTCCTTCCCAAACACAGGCCCTAGAAAAGTACTTCCCAGAATACACCTTGTGCTAGGTCACATGCTTGACAGCAGCAGTGCCAGGTCGTATGCATGAGAGTTATAGCCATCTATATATAAATACATGCACTCACTCGATAAATATATGAGCCCTTACTATGAGTCAGAAACTATTGAAGGCCCTAGGAATATAGTAATTAAAATAATAAAACTGTATCTCTTGTGAAAAGTATACTTTAATGGAGTGATCAATCAATAAACAAATAAGCAAATAAACAGCAGGTGATAATGAATATCAAACAAGCTAAAGGGACAGACTGGGTCCAAATAGGAAAAGGAGTACGTCAAGGCTGTATATTGTCAGCCTGCTTATTTAACTTATGTGTAGAGTACATCATGAAAGACCCTGGACTGGAAGAAGCACAAGCTGGAATCAAGATTGCTGGGAGAAATATCAATAACCTCAGATATGCAGATGACACCACCCTTATGGCAGAAAACTAAGAACTAAAGAGCCTCTTGGGGAAAGTGAAAGAGGAGAGTGAAAAAGTTGGCTTAAAGCTCAACATTCAGAAAACGAAGATCATGGCATCTGGTCCCATCACTTCATGGCAAATAGATGGGGAAACAGTGGCTGACTTTATTTTTTGGGGCTCCAAAATCACTGCATATGGTGACTGCAACCATGAAATTGAAAGACACTTACTCCTTGGAAGGAAAGTTATGACCAACCTAGACAGCATATTCAAAAGCAGAGACATTACTTTGTCAACAAAGGTCCATCTAGTCAAGGCTATGGTTTTTCCAGTGGTCATGTATGGATGTGAGAATTGGACTATAAAGGAAGCTGAGCACTGAAGAATTGATGCTTTTGAACTGTGGTGGTGGAGAAGACTCTTGAGAGTCCCTTGGACTACAAGGAGATCCAACCAGTCCATCCTAAAGGGGATCAGTCCTGGGTGTTCATTGAAAGGACTGATGTTGAAGTTGAAACTCCAGTACTTTGGCCACCTGATGCGATGAGCTGACTCATTGGAAAAGACCTTGATGCTGGAAAGGATTGAGGGCAGGAGGAAAAGGGGACGACAGAGGATGAGATGGTTGGATGGCATCACCAACTCAATGGACATGAGTTTGGGTAAACTCTGGGAGTTGGTGATGGACAGGGAGGCATGGCGTGCTGTGGTTCATGGGGTTGCAAAGAGTTGGACACGACTGAGTGACTGAACTGAACTGAAAGGGATAGAAAGGGATGCGGTGGCTACTTTAAAGTGGTTGTCAAAGAAGGCCAGGTGTTTCACCAGGTGATTTTCCTAAATTTGTTTCATGTAATCCTTTAAACAAACATTTTGTCCTTTTCATATGAGGTAGATATCATCTCCACTTTGCAGATGTGGAAACTGAGGTTAGGAAAGTGAAGTGATTTACCCAAATCATATAGCTGTTGAGTGGCCAATACGAGATTGAAACCCAGGCCTGTCAGACACCAAACAAAGCCCATTTACTACTACCATGCTCCACAGTTCCTGTCCTCAGTAGGACTCCTGCTGAGGTCTTCCTGAGCCTGTCTTGGTCTTTCTGTATTTGTTCAATGATTGCCAGTGAAGTGAGTGGTTCCAAGGGGAAGAAGGCTGGAGGAGAGAGATCAGATGGTCAAGGACACTTCTAGTCAGAGACTTGCCCCACAGAAGAATTTCAACCCATTTCTATCTTTGGAAGGTAGGCAGAGGGTACTGAAACTTCCTACTTCTTGCCTTGGGTCTTCTCACCTTTCCTCTCTGTCAGCCTTATCACCTAGGGCCCTCAGGGCAGAGCCATGGTGTCCAGATAAAGGGACTCTGTAATGCCTTCCTGTCTGAGCTGTACCTCTGAGTCCTAGACAGTGGGAAGGCCTCAGGTAGAGACCAACCAAGCATGAAAACTTGGGGTATGCTTGCAACAGTGTGGGGCTCAGTTTGGTTACCATATAGGATGCACAAAGCAGAGAGGAGAATCAAGCTGCACAGGAGGCTGAGGCCAGATCACAGAAGGCTTTGAAAGCAGGCAAGAGAACAGCCTCCATTCTCTGTACTGGTATTTGCCAAAGTGCATCCTACAGATAACTCGCGTTTGGGGATAACAATAGCAGGAACGGGAAGAGGTATTACGTGAGAAAGTGAAGTTTCCTTGTCACTAATTTGGAGTTCAAAGAAGCTAAACAGACCCCTTTCATGCCAAACGTCCCAGACCTGACATGAGGGTAGGGGACCAGATCAGGAGCCACAGTGGATGCCATCCTCCCAGCAAAGATGAATGGAAATCCAGGAGAGGCAGACTGGACTAGGGTGGCCGATCAGTGCTGTGGATTCCAGCTGTAAATCACCTTCTCTCTCCCCTCCCTGCCACACTTCAGCGAACACTATCCCTCCCTTTAACTTGTCTCCTCACACCTACCTGCCCCAAACTGTCTCCTCACACCCATTCTCCTCAACTGTCTTATCCTACGCCTCTTCACATGCAAGCACTTCTCTAGCTACACTATACACCACTGTGCATGAGCATGTATGCTCAGCCGTGTCTGACTCTTTGCAACCCTATGGACTCTAACCCACCAGGCTCCTCTGTCTATGGGATTCACCAGGCAGGAATACCAGAGTGGGTTGCCACTTCCCCCTCCAGGGCACCTTCTGGACTCAGGGATTGAACCTGCATCTCTTCTGTCTTCTGCATTGGTAGGCAGGTTCTTTACCAGCTGAGCCACTATAGTAGTTTATAAATCCTCTGGGTAGTTATATGAAAGACTGCAGTCACTAGCAAATATGCTAAAAATTCATCTGAATTTCACAGAGGGTTTGTTCTAAGCCCTTCTCTTAAAAAAAATCTAGAATTAAAAACTGTATATATCAATTGTTTTTTTTTTTTAATAGACCCAGACAGGCTCATCTGAGCTTGGAGCTTCATCACACTGTGGGTTTCCATGGTAACCACCTCACGTTCCAGACTCTTGTCCTTCACTTCCCTTCTGGCACTGGCTGTGAAATATGCGCGAGGAGCCTCTGTTGTCACAGGAGTGGCCCTGCCTTCGTTTCTGCAGCAGCCCCCGCACTGGCCTTGCCACTCTGGAACCTTGGTTGAGGTTTAGGATTTGCGTATTGAGCTGCACATTCATCCCGGGCCCAGCTGCAGCTCAGCTTCAGGAGCCTCTGCTTCTATGAAATCATGTAATAGCCTTTCCAAACTCAAGACAGTAGAGCAGGGTTGTTAAGGGTGTGGATTTTGAAGCCAGACTGCTGGGTTTGAAAGCCTGGCTCTGTCACTTACCAGCTGTTTCACCTCATGAGTTACTTCACCTATTTGAGTCTGTTCCCTCACCTTTAAAATAGGAATAAAAATAGAATCTCTCAAAGAGTTGTTAGGATATGTATGTGTAAAGGTGCTTCAAATGCCATGATAAGTGCTATATAAGCATTACTGATTGGTATTATTGTTGTTGTTTTCTGTCCCCTCATCAACAGACATTTTGGCCCAGTCGGCAATTAACATGATATTCTGTGAGTGAGGAACTTGTGGATATTGCAAGGGAAAGCATGTTTTCAATTTGGTGTCTCCTCAAGCTCCTTTTAAGTCCCTAGTCCAGAGCAAGGCTCAGCTTCTACACCTAGTCCCCTCTGCATCTAGAAGGAAACTCTCACCCCATCACCAGAAGACCTGGGCACTGGGATCTGTCATTTGGGCCCACAGACAAAGACGTCAGCGCTCTGACCAATTTAGCAACTCAGGACCAAGGCTTAGGCTTTCCAGTTCGGGGTGTGCAGTACCTCAATGCAACTGAAGCTGCCCCCAGACCTAAAAAACAAACTTACCATTACCGAAGTGGGAAATGAGGGGGGGGGAGGGAGTTTGGTATTAGCAGGTACAAACTCTATTTATAAAATAGATAAACAAGGTCCTACTGTATAACACAGGGAACTATATTCAATATCTTGCAATAAACCATAATGGGAAAGATTAAGAAAAAGGATAGATATATATGTCTAACTATTGCTGTACACTAGAAACTAACACAATGTAAAACAACTATACTTCAATAAAAAAAGTTAAATAAATACAAATATTTTTAAAATGAAGCTGCCCCCGGGGCTGTACCCAGTCCTGGGAGGACCTCAGCAGCCATAGTGAGGAGGGAAGTGCTGCCCATGCAGCAGGCCTTGTCTGGAGCACCTCGACATATGCAGCATACTAACTCTGTTCATCCACAGAGGGAAACCGAAGCACAGAGCAGGGAAGTAACCAGTGCAAGGTCACACAGCTAGCAAATAGCAGAGCCGGGAATCCAATCCAGACAGCCTGGACAGCAGGCTGCGCCAGAGTCCATCTGCTCACCTGCTCTGCCACACTGCTCGGCATGGAGCCAGTTCATTTCTGGCCAGATGAACCCAAATGCCTGTACCTGTGCAGATGACTTAGCGCCTGCATGCATGCTAAGTCGTTCAGTCATGTCTGACTCTTTTCAACCCCATGGACAGTAGCCCACCAGGCTCCTCTAGCCATGGGATTTCCCAGGCAAGAATACTGGAGTGGGTTGCCATGCACTCCTCCAGGGGAATCTTCCTGACCCAGGAATCAAACCCATGTCTCTTACATCTTCTGCATTGGCTTATCACTAGCACCCCCTGCAAAGCTCCCTAGTTGGAGAAATATGGGACCAACACAAATGAGAGGCCAGGCCAGAGCATGTGGCAGCCTTCTTGGGACATGTGGACAAAAAATCCCCCAGGCCACCATCACATGGGATTTTTGGAAATTAGTTTGGCTAGCTGAGGAATTTTCTAGACCAGAGTCCAGGCAGGTAGAGTTCAGACCAGAGTCAGGCTCATCAGCAAAGGGCTCTCCTGGGAGGCCAGCTTAATACACAACTGGGTTCCCTTTGAGATAAGGACCCAGGGAGAGATGCTACCATTCAGCAGCTCCTGCTCAGTGGAGTTCCTTAGTGGCAGGCACCATAGTTTCCAGGGCGTGCCTTTTCCTCTTCGTGGCAGCCCAATAGCAGCCAAACACCCTGCCCAGACCACTGGCTCCTCAGGGAGAGCAGCCTCCCAGGCAGGGTCCTCACCCAACGTGGCAGGACCACTTCTTTCGGGAACAAGAACTCCAGGCTCTCAGCTGGTGACACCCTCTGAAGGACACAAGCCCCAATCCCTTCTCTTCAACCAGCCTGAGCCAAGAGTGGGGTCACCCTGACAGCTTCAGGCACAGGCTATATTCTCTGAGAGGTCGTGAAGGGCTTGGAGGAGTACATGGGGCCAGTGCCTTCCACCTAGAGAGCCAGTGATACTTCCCTTCCTGGCTCAGAAGGCAGTGGGGAAATTTGGGAGGAACTCCAGGCCAAGAGGTTGGAGGCAGCCAGATGGTGGGAAAGGGGAAGGGAAGAAGCCAGAAGCAAATGGAGGCTGGAGGAGAGAAGGGAAGGGGACTGAGCCACGGAAGGGAGTTCCTGGGGATGAGGCCAGAGGACCCAGCCAGAGAGTATTTGCTCCCAGGCCACTTCAGACCCACCTTCTTCTCACAAGGCCTCTAAACTTATCCTAGGAAGGGCAGCTGATACCAAACCCATCCTGCATGACAGAGATCCTTTCAGTAACTTTTATTTTGATATAGTTTCAAATGTACAGAAAAGTTTCAAGAATAGTACAAAGACCTCCTTTATACCCTTTCCCAGTATCACCAACTATTAGCACGCTGACCCAGTGCCTTTACACTTTGTGCATTTTCTCTCACTCTGCATATCTGTTTTCCAAGCTATATGAAAGAAAGTTGCAGATGTGATAGCCTTTTGCCCCTAAATTCCTCAGTCATAATTTATACAAAGACATTCATTTGCATTATCAAACTTTGCAAAATGGCGTGGGTATAAGGTTTTTATCTCATCTCCAGAACATGTTCAAATTTCACCAATTGTCCCAGGTTTTAACTTAATTTTATTTTCTTTTTGGGTTTTTTTTTAAATCATGCAGATAATAGTGAATGTGATCTCCTTGTAAAATGTTACAAAGAAGGCCAAAAGTTGTCCTCTTTGAACATCACTCTCCATCCCAGTCCCTCTCACCTTAAAAGGCATGATAGCGTAACGGGTGAGAGCAGGAGTTCTCTGCTGCTTGCTGGCTCTGTGGTTTTGAGCATGTTGCTTAAACTGTGTTTCTGCTGTCTGTAAAATGGGGATGACAATAGGAGTAATGTCATAGTTACTACATAGTTGTATTAAATGAGTTCATCCCAATAAAGCTCTCAGAATAGTACCTGGTGCATAATTATGTAATCAGTAGATGTCAGCTTGTCTTATTATCCCATTTGATCTCATTCCATTGGGTGACCCAAGGAAGTTTAAGAGGCAAACACTGGGCCTGCCAATGGCTTTGTTCCATGGGGTGGCACAGCCAAGCAGCGCAGGGGAATAGCCTCTATCTGCTCACTGTGGGAGTGATGGGGACTCAAGAATCCATCAAGGTTAGATGCACTCCAATGTTCATAGCAGCACTGTTTCCAACAATCAAGACATGGAAGCAACCTAAATGTCCATCAACAGATGAATGGATAAAGGTGAGGTGTATATATACAATGGAATGTTGCTGCTGCTGCTGCTAAGTCACTTCAGTCATGACCGACTCTGTGCGACCCCATAGACGGAAGCTCACCAGGCTCCATTACTCAGCCATAAAAATGAATGAAATCATGCCATTAGCAGCAACATGGATGAACCTAGAGATTATCATACTAAGTGAAGTAAGTCAGACAAAGACAAATGCCATTTGATATCACTTATATGTGGAATCTAAAATATGATGAATTTCTTATGAAACAGACTCACAGACATAGAAGCAAACTTAGGTTATCAAAGGGGAAACTGGGTGGAGGAGGCATCAGTTTAGGAATTTGGGATTAGTGGATACAAACTACTATAGATAAAATAGATAAACAACAATGTCCTATTGGTATGGCATAGAGAACTATATTCAATATCTTGTAATAAACTATAATGGAAAAGAATATTTTTAAAAGAATATATGTATATATATGTGGAGGAGGGCATGGCAACCCATGCCAGTATTCTTGCCTGGAGAATCCCACGGACAGAGGAGCCTGGTGAGCTATGGTTCGTAGCACTGCAAAGAGTTGGACGTGACTGAAGTGATTTAGCATGCATGCATTCATATATATATATATATCTGGATCACTTTGCTGTGCACCAGAAACTAACACACCATTATAAATCAACTATACTTTGATTTAAAAAAAGAATTCCTCAAAGTCAGCCTTCCATGATAGAAATGTTTTGTGTTGCCAGTGTCGCCACTTGCACCTCTGGAGAGTCTGGACAGGCCCCAGAGCAGAGCTGGCATCCCAAGAACGAGGCGGGATGGGGGCAGATGCACACTGACTGCAGATGTGGGGAATTCTCCAAGTCGGGTCTTCAGGAACCTGCAGTGGAATGGAGACTTCCAGAAGCACCAGAGATCCTCCTGCAAGTGTCACAAAAGGGGTCTGGCACTTGGCAGATTTTTGCTTGGTCCTCTGGGCTCCTCATCCTAGAGACTCTGACATTTCCTCTCCCTAGTAAATGAGGAGGAGCAGGGCAGAAGAATGGAGATTTGGTGAGGTCCACCAAAGCTCCCTCTAGGGCATGAGCCCCGACGGGTGAACACCTGCCCTTACACAAGATGCCTGGGTGAAGCTGCATGGTGAATAAGGTGTGCCTCCTGAAAGATCCAATCCTTGGGCATGAGTGTGAGTATTGGGAGAGCACATCAGAAAGTAGCCTGGATAGGAATGTTGTGACAAACCCTTCTAGCTGACTAGCTTGGGATAGGTCGCTTCACCTTTCTGAACCTTCACTCCATTCTACAAAATGAGTACAGCAAGCTCTGCCTCCCCAGGAGGCTGAAAGATTTAAAGGAGATCATGTGTTACAAAGCCAAGAACTTGCCAAGTAGAAGATACTTTTATCAGTTCCCAGGCACTGCTGGGATGTGGACAGGATAACAGGAAGGTCATTGTGCTTGTTCCCATGGCTTGGGTCCTGAACTACTCTCCAGCCCTCTCCCTACTCTCACACATACCTTCTTTTCCAACCAGACTGCCTGCCCCTGGGCTGACAAGCTCTTCCTCACTTCCTGGCCTTGGCATCTCCTGTTCCCATGGCCTGACATGCCTTGTCTCTCTTTGCCACTTGACAGATGGCAGCAACATCCTCCTTCCTATAGCTTGGGGGCTTAGTCTCATGGGCCTGGACTGCTGAGGCTCCAGCCCAGGGCCCCAGCACTTAGGAAGGACTTGCCTCCATCAGGGTCAGAGCTACAGGGAAAAGGGCAAAGGAGGGGTGGTTCCCAATCCCTGGGCCTCCCTGTGATTTAAGCTCTCCTTCTCTGAAATCCAGAGCTGGCAGAAGCAAGCAGAGTCCCAGCACTGCCTGGGCCTCCTATACTCCTTCCTGGGGTTAGGATTCTTCTTCATTTCGTGTAAGAAAGGCTCTGCCCCAGCCTAGGCCACTGCCTGAACCCCACAGAAAGCTTGAGCCTCACTGAGCCTGCACCCATGGAGGCTGGGGACAGGCAGCCAAATCCAAAAGACTTCGGGAGCAGGGCTTCCAGCGGCACTTGGAGAAGCTGCGAGAGAGGCTGTGAAACAGCAGACACTGAGGGGGAGGAGGAGGAAGTGGCCCCTTTCCCTGGCTGGCCTGACAGACAGCTGTGGAGGCCCTCCTTCCTGTGGGGGACCAGGCCCAGGGCTCAGATCTTTGAGCCTCCCAGCTCCCCAAACCACAGCCCAGAGGTGTGAAAGAGAGAAAAAAAAACAGGGGGAGGGGTGGCAGAGAAGAGACAGGTGCACATTTCACACCTTGACCACAGGTGGGGCCCGGAGCAGCTTCACTCTGACTAACTTCCTTCTCAAGCTTCCCCCCTGGCGGCTCAGAAGGCCAGAAGCAGAAGGGCACAGCCACCAGAACTCAGGGTGCAGGCCCCTGGCTAGGTGGGTCTTCCCCAGGACTGGGTCTGCTTGGGACCTGGTCTGGGGGCTTCCTGGGACACGAGGGGCCAAATTCGAGGGCCAGGTGAGGACTTTGCTTGGCACCATGACCCAGGCAATTTCTCAGGCATGTGAGCTGTGAGAGACAGCAGCAGCCCACTGTAGACCTGACCTTCCGCAGCCTTGGGAGGGGCTGATCTGGAAAGTTACTAGAAGGGGAGGAAACTGCTGCTCACTGGGTACGTTACTCTGTGCCACATGTATTGTTTACAGTTCACAGAACAGCCCTGACATGTGTTTACTATTTTTATCCCTACTTTCCAAATGAGGGAACCAAGGTAGAGACAGAAAATGATCCTTCTAAGGTGACATAATGGCTTAGCCAGAGGATTAGACCAGGACTGGTCAAACCCTCCCAGTTAAGGCGAGGGGCAGTCTTTCAGAAGGATCCATCCTCCACCATGTCCCTGATGTGAAAGGGCTCCCAGCACCTCTGGGTTTGTGGCCAGTATCCCTCACACTCAACATTCTCAGCTCTGCTTCTATTAATGGCTGACCCTGTGCAGGGGCCTCACAGGCTTGGTCATCTCAGATCACCGTGTAACAACCCTGCTGAGACCAGCTCAAAACTGTTATGTCATTGGTCCAAGGTCACACTCCTTGAGCCAAACAAATTCAGCATTTTTTCCATTCTTCCCACCTCATCACAGGCTTCTCGGGTGGTGGTAGTGGTAAAGAATCCACCTGCCAATGCAGGAGAAGCAGGTTCAATCCCTGGGTTGCGAAGATGCCCTGGGGAAGGGAGTAGCTACCCACTCCAGTATTCTTGCCTATAGAATTCCATGGATAGAGGAACCTGGTGGGCTGCAGTCCATGAGGTCACAAAAAAATCGGACACAACTGAGCAAATGAGCCCACACACACATAGTGCATCTTGGCCACACAGGGAGCAGCGGGAACAGCCCGCCCCATAGCCCAGGCTAGCCTCTCAGGATATAGCCCAACTCAGAAAAGAAAGCTCTCTGCCCCTTTCCAATGGTCTTATCTGAACTTCTCTTGTTTTTCCTTTCCAGCAACCCATGAAGGTGGGGATAGTGGTCCCCAGGTGGCAAATGAGGAGACTAGGACACAGGAAGGAGACCTGAGATCCACAGACTTTGAAATGTCACAGGGACCTCTGCACTCCAACATGTCTGGAAGACCCACATCAGGTTGTCAACTTCTTCCGACACAAGATATTTCCAAAACTGTTAACTATTGTCACCATCAATTCATAAAGAAAAGATCTTTCTGATACCAAAAAGCAGGCGAAGGGTATAAATGCAGAATACAAGAACTCCCTTTAAGTTGAACAGAGTTCTTTGTTTTCCTCCTTTCTATCATGTATAGGAGCCCAGGGAATGGAAACTCTTCATGGGATAGCATTGCAAACCATGGTCCCAGCTCCCCCGCCCCCACCCGCAGGCCGTCACCTGCCAAGTCCTGTCTTTCCTAACTGCCAAGGCTTCTGGAATCCTCCCACGCTCCCCTACCCGTGTTGCTCCTGACCTCCTCCAAGCCCTTAGTTCCCTCTGGCCTGGATCCTGCAAGTGACAAGCTGCTTAGAGAGAGAAAAGTCATGTCTTCTGACCACAGGAGGTGGGGAAGGGCCTTGCTGCCTCCCAAGTGTGCGTTTTGTCAGAAAGTTTGAGCTGAATTCCAGGCCTGAGCCTGGAGTCTCAGGTGACACATTCTGACTGAAAACTGGACCCCAAAGCCATGGCCTCTGTCTCAAACTCTCTCTTCTCCCTCCCTCTCTCTGCTTTTCATCTGTGAGGAGAAAGGAAACTGCTTGGAGAGGCAAAGGGCCACCTCTCCCCTCTGTTAATGAGAGCAGAGAGGGGAGAAGAGGGCGGAGGGGGCACCAGGCGAGGTGGGGGAGGAACCTTTGCAGTGCACAGCTACAAAGAGACTGCTTTGCTCCACAAACGCTTTTACAGCTTTTCCTTAAAAAAAGAGATCCCCACGTACTCTTCCCCAACTCTTCTCCTGCCCTAGAAGCAACTGCTCTCATGGATTTGCGGTGTTCATTCCCTACTTTACCCTCTAAAACAAACAGCTGTATCCAAAACAAGATGGTATTGTTTTGTGTGTGTGGTTTTTCAAATTTACATAAGTGGTATCAAACGATACACAGATTTCTATCACTTGCTTCTTCCACTGTTGGCCATTGGCTTTTCTAGGTGCCTCCATGTTAAAGTATCTAGCTTTTAGTTCATCTGTTCTCACCTGCATGAATACATCACTGTTTATCCATCAAAAAACCACTGAAGGCAGTGTGAGGCAGAGTAAGGGCAGAGTAAAAGGAGAGTCAGACAACCGTACGTTCTGTCCTAGCACTTACCCTTACTTGCTGTGTCTGGCAAAGGCCTCTCCCCTTTCTGGGTTAGCCATGGGGATACTGCCTACACAAGGGGCTTGTGTGGCTAGAATGAGGCAGTGTCAGAGAAAGTGCCTGAAGCAACCCCCAGCACATAGCCAGTTCATTACTAGCAGTTCCCGTTCCTTGCTCCTGTTGATTAGCGGGGAGGGGCAATGGTGAAGGACTAGAATTCGTCTGTTGGACTGCTCTCAAATATTTTCAGTTTTTAAGAAGGTTAATCTCCTTTATACAGTTAATACATTTAGCAACCCAGTCTACAGTCATGTGAGATGAACTCCAGCCCAGGACTGATGAGCAGCGGATCTTACCCCTGGCAGCAGGGCTGCCCTGCCCCTGCCAGCTACCTGCTTTTCCCTCAGACCTCTCTCCTCAAAGCACCTACCCATGCCCCGCTGCCCCAGCCTTTCTGGTCCCAGGGTTGTGGCCAACTCCCAGAGCAGCTACCTTGGGCCAGGGGGATGGTGGGGTAGGGACCCCGTGGCCTTAGGTCTAAGGAGGTCTGGTGTAGATAACCCCATGGAAGAGGCTGCTGCTGAGAACCGCGTGAAACCCTCACTTCCTCTGTGTAGCGCAGGTTCCCGACCACAAGCACCAAAGCAGAGGGGCAGGCAGCACACGGCCCAGCAGCCAGCATACCAGCCCAGCCATGGTCCCCGAGGTAAGTGCCGCTGCCCAACCAGGCCAGACCACAGCTATGAATGGAGAGTCTAGGACATGAGGGGACCGTCAGGACTGGCCCAGAAGTCAGGGCCACCGGAGGGTTGGGTGAACAGGTACAGAATGCAGGGATTGTATAGAAGCAGCACAGGACGGGGTATTCGGAAACCACCTTGGCCACTGACTTGCGAATGACCACAGGCAAGTCCCTCCCCTTTCTGGCTTTGGTGCCTCATCTGCAAAATGCATGAGGTTGAGGCTCACCCCTCACGGCCCCCAATGCTCCCTTCAGCTCTGACTTGGAACTTTGATCTTCCGTGCTGGACTAAACTGGCACCTGGGAGACCCACAGCTCTGGGATGGTTTGTGGGGAGGTGGGAGAAGGGGAGAAGGAATATTTCTACTAGAGCTTAGTGGGGGAGCCACCCAACTTGGTGGGTGGCAAGCCTTGGTGTAGGGGAGGGGAAATACAGGGGCAGAAACTTGTGTTGGGGGCAGCAGTGATTTGTAGAGGCGCCCCATGGGGGGCAGGAAGTTGGGGTCCCAAGGCAAGGGCTGAGGAGGGAACAGGAGGACCAGTGACTGGGAGAGGGGACTGTGGGGAGGTGCCTGGGGAGGAAGGTGGTGGAACTAGGCGTGGCCAGGAACTGAGGACCATAAGCCATGAAGAAAGGGTAAGGAGAGAAGGGGCAGGGAGGGTTCGGGACAGAAGGGAAGCTCTCCCTCTGGTTCACAGTCCCTGTGCTGATGGGATGACCCAGAAGGGAAAGAGAGAAGCAGGCTTTAAGAAGGGAAGTTATCAGCCCAGCACCCAGGCCGGGCAGATGGAGCTCAGGGGGTCAGTTTGGAAGGAAACGCAGGACAGTGGCAGCCTGAAGCCCAGCTGCTTTACGAAAGGTTCCTCAGACTAAATCTTCAAGGAGTGACTTTTGTTTAAGTGAAGTATAGTTGATTTACAAGGTTTCAGGTATACAGCAAAGTGATTCAGTTATGCAGACATATATATGTATTCTTTTTCAGATTCTTTTTCATTATAGATAAGCTACAAGCTACTTAGTTCCCTGTGCTGTGTGGTAGGCCCTTGTTATTTATCTGTTTTACATACAGTAGCGTGTTCATCCCAAATTCCTACTCAAAAGAGTAACTTCCAAGGCCTTCACACGCTCTATGCCCTCCCTCCCTCCGCAGATGAGTGAACGCCAAGAGTTCCAAGCCTCTGAGTTTGCCTACCTCCTGGAAAACTCTTCCTATGACTATGGAGAAAATGAGACCTACTTCTGCTGTACTTCCCCACCCTGCCCACAGGACTTCAGCCTCAACTTCGACCGCACCTTCCTGCCCGTCCTCTACAGCCTCCTCTTTGTGCTGGGGCTTCTGGGGAACGGCGTCGTGGCAGTCGTGCTGCTGAGCCAGAGGGCGGCCCTGAGCAGCACTGACACCTTTCTGCTGCACTTGGCCGTGGCCGACGCACTGCTGGTGCTGACACTCCCTCTCTGGGCAGTGGATGCAGCCATCCAGTGGGTCTTTGGCTCTGGCCTCTGCAAAGTGGCAGGTGCACTCTTCAACATCAACTTCTATGCAGGGGCCCTCCTGCTGGCCTGCATCAGCTTCGATCGGTACCTGAGCATTGTGCACGCCACCCAGTTCTACCGCCGGGGCCCCCCAGGTCGCGTGGCCCTCACCTGTGTGGCAGTCTGGGGGCTCTGTCTGCTCTTTGCGCTCCCAGACTTCATCTTCCTGTCCTCTCACCATGACAACCGCCTCAACGCCACCCACTGCCAGTACAACTTCCCGCAGGAGGGCCGCACGGCTCTGCGCATCCTGCAGCTGGTCGCGGGTTTCCTGCTGCCCCTGCTAGTCATGGCCTATTGCTACGCCCGCATCCTGGCTGTGCTGCTGGTCTCCAGAGGCCAGCGGCGGCTCAGAGCCATGCGGCTGGTGGTGGTGGTGGTGGTGGCCTTCGCCCTCTGCTGGACCCCCTACCACCTGGTGGTGCTGGTGGACACCCTCATGGACCTGGGGGCCTTAGCCCGCAACTGCGGCCGGGAGAGCCGTGTGGACGTAGCCAAGTCAGTCACGTCGGGCATGGGCTACATGCACTGCTGCCTCAACCCGCTGCTCTACGCCTTTGTGGGCGTCAAGTTCCGAGAGCGGATGTGGGTGCTACTCATGCGTCTGGGCTGCCCTGACCAGAGGGGCCACCAGCGGCAGCCGTCAGCTTCCCGCCGAGATTCATCCTGGTCTGAGACCACAGAGGCCTCCTACTCAGGCCTGTGAGGCTGGGATAGGGATCCCTCTCCCCCTGCCACATTCCAGCCTGTTCCCTCACTCACTTCCCCAACACACACTCCTGGGAGTCCCCCATGGCCCTAGTCTCCCAAGGAGCCACCCTCCTGACTCTGAGGGCTCTGCCATCACTGCTCCGTGGCCGCCCTGCCCCATCCCACTGCTTCAGGGGTGGCTGCCTTCAGGCCCTTCTTACCTTGGCTGTGCAGAACCCCACCACCCTCCCAACTCTTGCCAACTAGGCCTCAGCCTTCCCCATATGCAGGGAGCATGAGGCAAACAGCATGATGCTCCACAGTGACCGGCAGTGGTTTCTGAGACTGCTGTATTTGCTCACTTTGACTTTCACACATAAGACTGCTTCAAACTTTTCAATAAACAAGCTAAACAGGACCACACTGTGTTAGTGCATCATTACAGCCAGCCCTGCCCAGCCTCTGGGGATGCTCTTCCTGCTTCTCCTTGTCTGGCCCTGGGTTTGTGCCAACCAATGCTGCCTGTCTCCCCTCCTCTGACCTCCTGGGTACACCACTCACTCACAGGGTGAGTGGGTGCAGGGTAAGCAGTTAGTCGACCAGCTGGCTAGACACTGTCTAGGCATAATTTGGGGAAGGGGCTTTCAGACAGAAATAAAAGAGTCCCTGCACTCCAGAAGCTTAGACTGACAAGGAAGATGTGTAGGGGACTACCGAGCAGTCTATGCCACGAGGCAAATGTGTGGCACACGTTCAGAGTGCTGTAGCTGGAGCCATTTGGGAAGACTTCTTGGAGAAATGAGCAAAACTTAAAGGGCAAGTAGTATGTCCAGGGTAAAGAGAAGGAAAGATGGTATTTCCAGGCAGAGAGGGTAGTATACCAAAGGTGGGAAGGCTAAAAGCACGGCAGCTTATTGGAGGAATGGTAAGTGGTCCACACTGGCTAGAATTAAAGGTTCAGATAAAGAAAGGATTGAAAAGACTGGAAGTTAGTTTGGGACCCCAAGGCTGTAGTGGCTATTCATGTTAGAGACGACACAGGCTTTTACTAAGCAAAGCAAAAGGGGGATTGGAAAAAAAAAAAAAGAGATAGGGCAATGACTTACCACCACATGTGTGGGATGCAGGGAGCACCTTCCTGTAGCTATAGCTGGGCTGGGAGTGGAGGAAACTATCAGGGCTCGCCAGGAAGGCAGATGACAGGGCTACTGAGTTAAGCAAAGGGTTGGACCCTACTTTGGCAGGGATAGAACCACTGCACTGTCAGTTCTCCCTGATGGAGTCACCAGTGTGCCATGATCCAGTTTCACAGGCCAGCTGGGCCTTTGCTGAGACTGCCGATATAGCTGGAGGTGGGACTGGAGAAGGACCCAAGGATTCAGCTAGGGAAACTCGCACTACCCCGTGCATATACCCAATCCCATCTAGACTTGTGCTTAAGACTTCAGTTTGTGGCCACTTAAAGAACACCCTCAGGATCTGCAAAACGAAGGAAAGATGGAAAGATGACAGAATAACACATCTTGCCTATAAAAATTATCAGTGATGCTAGACTAGTAAAGATGTTTGGGGTAGGCCGAATAACAAGTTCCCAAATGTCCACACTCTAATCTCTAGAACTTGTGAATGTGTTAATACGTTACCTTATTTGGCAAAAGGAAATCAAGATTTTCCTGGATTATCTGGGTGAGCCCAATATTATCACAAGGGTGCTTAAAAGGGAAAGAGGAAGGCAGGAAGAGAGTCAAAGAAAGAGATGTTGCTGGCTTTCAAGACAGAGGAAGAGGGCCACAAACCAAGGAATGCAAGTAGCCCCTGGACACTGAGAAGACAAGGAAACTGATTCCCCCAGGGCCTCCAGAGAGGAATTCAGCCCTGCCCACACCTTGAGGTCTGAGGTCTGCACCAGACTTCTGACCTCTTGAGATGGAAGATAATACATTTGTGTTAAGTCACTAACCTCCTGGTAATCTGTTTTGGCAGAAATAACAAACAAGTACAACATTGATTCCAGCCTATATTCCAGATACCTCCCCACTTGTTTAAGTGCTTAGGGGCAGTCACAAAAATCCAAGAGAAACCCAAAGTGGAGGCTGTTCTTCCAGACACATCCTGGAAAGCTTATGAAATCAGGGGTCTTACAGAGAGATGTTATGGGGAGGGAGGTGGGAGGGGGGTTCATGTTTGGGAACGCATGTACACCCACGGGGATTCATGTCAATGTATGGCAAAACCATACAGTATTGTAAAGTAAAATAAAGTAAAAATAAAAGACAAAAAAAAAAAAAGAAATACAATGTATTCAAAACTTTACTGTAGGAAAAAAAAAAAGAAATCAGGGGTCTTGGACCAAAGACCCAAGGATTTGTTCCGCTCTGGACATGGGTTGTCAATGAACAGACTTTGCTAACAAGTAAACAGCAAAAAACGTTTTATTTTTATTCGATGAACAATTACACTGCTTAGGTGGCTTCTTCTTTATTTTACGAACAAATACACTGGCTCAGATGACTTCATACAATGTCAAGAGCAACTCAATTCGTGAAGCACATTTCTCTTATTTCTATGTAGGTGTAACAGGTTCCATCAGACAGAAGCCTTGGTTTTGAAATACTGCCTTTAAAACACGTTCTCTTTGCAGCACGTCTCTCCTTCTCTCAACCCGCCACTCTCAATCTCCTTCTCTCAACCCGCCACTCTCAATCTCCTTCTCTCAACCCGCCACTCTCAAAAACTTATTTCTCTTTTGCATTTTGTTCTACGCGTTCACATTTTGCTCTACATATTTTGCATTTTGTTCTACGCGTTCACATTTTGCTCTACATATTTTGCATTTTGTTCTACGCGTTCACATTTTGTTCTACATATTTTGCATTTTGTTCTACGCGTTCACATTTTGCTCTACATATTTTGCATTTTGTTCTACATGTTAAGAATAGCATATAAGCAAGATCCAAGGTATATCCAAAGGGCTTTTGAGTATCAGCACAAAATGGTTAACAACAACAGAATCCTTGGGGAAGAACAATCATCGTTAACAACAGGAAGCGTTTTTCAAAGAATTTAAATTCTAATATTCATAGTTTCACAGCATCAAATATATCTTCCTAAAACTCCTTACTAATAGATGAAGCCAAAGATGACTCATCTCACACAAATAACCTCAAATACCCTGACTTTGTTTTTTGGCAAAAAAATCCTTGCTGAGCTTTCTCATCACATCCCCATGAGTTATCCCTTCTGTCTCCCTCTTGACTTCTCTATAATTCTCCTGTACATATTTGGCAAATGGCCTCACGTGGGGCTTAATGGGGGTTCCATCTTTCCGAGTTAGTGGCAACATGGCCAGAGAGCCCTTGCACCTGGCACAGATGAAGCGGGTGGTATCCAGCGATCTGCTATAGCGCCCGACCCTAAGGAGGAAAGAGACACCACAGAGCAAAGGAATCAGTTACTGTACCTCCACATCTTCTCAGAGCTGCTGGCCTTGGGTCCAAAGCCAGACGTTTTCTGTGGGATCTCAGAAAGTGGGACACCACGAAGGGGCTATGGTCAGGCCAGCTCAAAGCAGAAGAGAATGGAGAAAGACATCACAGAAAGGTGTAGAGAAGTTTTACTCCTCAAGTCAGATAGCCATGTACTTCCTGAAGAGCCACGTGGAGGCCACAGTAAAAACATAATTGGAAAAGTCTAAGGAGAAGGGTCTTACCTGAATTTGCACTGAGTACACTCATAATGAATCTTGTAGTTAATCTTGTAGTTATGGCAACGGGTGACCTTGGGCAACTCCGGGTGCACCATGTTCGATTTTCGGGCATAATATCTCCACATGTCACCATGAGAATCACGGATGCCATCGAGCAGCCAGGAGGCTGCGTGGCATAACTCATGGGTCAAAGTGTCTCGGAGTCGGTCTTAGGAGAGGAATGGAAAGAAATCCTGAGCCTTAAACCAATTACCCCTGGTCTGTTACCCAGCCACCCCTAGACTTTCCACCCGACCAGATCCACAAGCATATGTGGGCAGGAAGAAGCGTTATCTCCCCAGGATGCTGAAAGTGAAATTTCAACCTACCCCAACCCAATTTTGTTAATGGCAGAGAGCCTCAGGTGAGCAAATACTTTCAGAAAAGCTCCAGTGTGCTCTTTTTATGGGACACTGCTACAAATACATCCAGCTGAGACCCAGTCGCCACCCTCCGAGAACATCAGTGGGGTTTGGTCAGGAGAAGCTCCGTGGAAAAGCTGGACAATTAACAATTGGCTGGATGTGGTGGGAAAAGTGAGCCAAGGTTGGGGTCAGGAAAGTGTTCAGTCTATTTTCAAAGGCAGCGTGAAGAAAGGCTAGCTAAAGCACAGGTGGAGTAGTCAGAAACAAGACTGGCCAATGGAGGGGGGCAGAGTACAATGGCCTCGTAAGCCATACTCCAGGCATTGGCAAGCCTGAGGTTTCCTATCAGGAAATTGCACGGAGCAGGGAGAAAACTGAGGTGACAGGGGTCCATAGCTGGGCAAAGGCAAAGACAGAGAAGGAATGATAATAGGAGAGTCATTATGAACATCCAGTGATAGGCTAGATATAGGGACCCTTGAACTTGTTACTAGGAGAATGGAGATGCTGCCGCCTGTAATGGGGAGCTGCAGAAATTAAGTTAGGCCTGGCAGAAATATGGACAAACTAGACTCTCAGTGGTGGTGAGACATCCAATAATAATGTCCTCTAAGCAAAACACAGTAGACCTGTCCACCCAGGAGTGGTAGGGAGGCTGTGATTCAGGCGGCCGGAGGACACCAGCACCCAAGAGAAGCCCTTCAGGTGTGGGAAGGAAGCACGGAGAGGAGCCACCCTACTCCCACCGTCACCTGCAGAGTCGCAGACTTTCAGAGAAATCTGAATCTTCGCATAACGCTCTCTCTTAGGGTATCGAAGCTTGCCAGTGGTGCATAAGCCAGCAGTTCTCAGCATCTTATTATTCCAGCCAATGTCGATTTTCTCCGGCAACTGAGAACAAAAAGCAAACAAGAACAAATCAAAAAGCAGTTCTAAGCAGACCAGAAAATATCAACTCAAGAGTTGTACAAATCTAACATTCTGGGGAGAATAAAATGTAAACTGAAGCCCAGGCAAAGACAAGATTGTTGCAAGAATATGAATGCAGAATCTCTGCTCCCTTGCATGGAGACAAAAGTCAGGGGCAGCCAAGGAAAGGACACTTCTGCTGGGCTAGGAGACAGAGACCGTGCAACTCAGAACACTTAAAGGTTCCACTCATCAGAGTCATCTGATGTAATACCAGTGTCATCAGGAAGGGCTCCAAAGGTTGGGGAACCTTTAGAAAGATCTAAGAACTTTCCATGCAGAAAGTTTTGTCACCAGAGACAATAAAGTCTGAAAAACCTAATGACCACAGGTCTCTCTGCCTCCAGATTCTCTCCGATCCAGTCCATACCCCCATACCACTGACAAAACCATTTCTTTCAGCAGCCACTCCATGTTATATCATATTCCTGGGCAGTGGTGCCTACTGATTTCCATTTTTCCAACCTGATTCCCAAGACCCTCTATTAACCAGGCCTACACCAGCTAACATGTATTGTTCACCATATCACAGGTCCTGTTCTAGGCACTTCAGGATTCTGTGTAGTAGGCAGGAGGTATACTACTACTGCCCCCACTTTACAGATGAGCAAACAGAGGTTCAGTAACGCCCAAGGTCCCATAGCTGTTTCCTAGTATCCTTAACACAAACCCTCTCTTCCAGATAGTCAAGCCTCAACACTTGTCATCTCCCCAACCACTGCTGTTCTCTCCCCTTACCATCCTTCAAGACCCAAAACAAGTCTCAGTCCCTCCAGGCAATCCTATTTCCCAACTTGCTCAGGCTCTCAGTGATTTCTCTCTCTGCTGATCGCCTATGGCAGTAACAGTCTGGACCATATACTATAACCCACAAAACATTCTGTTTCTTTCACATATGCATGTCTCATCTCCCCTCCTCATCTAAACTCACTTCTCAAGGGCAGGAAATATACAGTTAGTACATCTGCACACCTCCCAGCACCCAAGAGAGCTGGGCATACAGCAAGTGTTCAATAGGTGCTTATTCATTGACTCTACCTTTTGATCAAAGACAGATCTGTTAAGCAGAGTGTAGATTTTCTGAATCAGTTCATCCTTATTTCGTTTGTAATTCCTTCCAGAATACTGCTTTACGTTTTCAAGGCCATGAAAGAAACATCCAGGTATTTCGCACTGAGAATCCCTGCAAAAGTAAAAAAGGCTGAGTTTTATAGAGTGAAAGAAATCAATAGAAGAAATGCATTTATACAGGTCACGACAAGAGAGACTTAGAAGACTCGCTGGTCTCTCTTCCTTCCAGCTCCTGCTACAAGGGCATCTCCTATAAGGTTCCATTCATAGCCTTTTCGCCTTCACTCCCCGCACACTGTCAGAGATGTGAAGCCCATGGTTCCAACCCCAAAAGGAGCGATCCCATACCTGGATCTGCAGTCTCCACCTCTCTCCTAAGATCTAGTTCTGAGTTCACAAGTGCCCAGTGCAAACTTCCAACCAACTAACCTGAGTACAGAGGAGCCTGGTGGGCTACAGTCGACAGGGTTGCAAAGAATTGGACATGACTGAGCGACTTGACTTCACTAACCTGAGTATGTCTCCAGCTAAATGTGTTTAATTGTCCAACTTCTGTTACAATAGGCTAAAAACCTGAGACATTTTAAAATCCATTTTCTCTTTCACCCCATATTCAACTAGGTACAAAGACAGATCACTGTCTGCTTCACATCATCTCTTCCAGCCAGCCTCTCCTTTCCAACCTGTTGTCATCACCCTAGGTCAAGTTCCTGTCCTCTTCTCTATGCCTTGCTACTATAACATCCCACTGTGTTCCTTACCTACAGGCTCTTTTTCTTCTAATCCAACCACACACATACACCTTCAGATTAATTTTCCTAGGCCATGTTCCAGTGATGTCCCTCTCTGTGTGGCCTAACATTTAAGGCCCAGGTCAATCTGGTTCCAACCTCTATTTCCAGCTACCATTTCCACTCTGGCCAAAGCGAGCAACTTAAATGTTCCCAGGACATGGACTGACATTTCGCATAGTTCATTCATACCTTGGCAAAACCTATTTGTCCATGGCCTAGAATAGTCACACCTTCACTTCTCCGCAGACCCACCCTCTGTGGAGCGCTTCATCATTTGCCAAGAATTTTTTTTTTACATCATCATATTTAATCCTCACACCATCCTCCAAAGAAGCCACTACTATTCTTTCCATTTCCACTTAGCACATGACAAAACAAAAGTTCAGAAGTTAAATGACTTACCCAAAGTTCAGAGACACTGAATATACTGACCCAAATCTTGTGGTCTTTCCATTAGACCGCTATTGCTGTCCCATCTTTCAAGGCATAATTCAAATGCACAAAGAATAGTGCAAACAAACAAACAAAAAAAGAATAGTGCAGAGCCCATAAAAAAACACACTTGTAATAACTATTTAACATTTTAATCTTGGCTTGGACAGTCCACAAATCCAAAAAGATCAGCCCACAGAGCTGAAAAGATAAACCACTAGCAAACATAGGGAAGTGTTTCTGACTTAACAGAACTTCTGAAACGGAGCTTTTGCCAAGACACTTGTTACCCCTTAAGTCACAAAATAAAACCCCATGAGAGGTGCCCGAGTTGCAGGTGGGCGAAAAGTACCAGACAAGACAAAGGCAGCTAAAGATAGAATCTCTCACCCCAAAACCTGATATGGGTGACTAACATTTCTGCCTCCAATTATTTAGCTCTGAAAGCAAATTTGCATCAGAAAAGGTGGCAGATAAAAACCTAAACCCTCTATAGACCTCAGCAGAGCATGACCCTTGCATGTGTCTGTGCTCATGTCAAGCAGCTTGTGGCTTAGCAAGCCTTCACTTCAGTGGTGATGCCACTCTACTGCAGGCTGAGCATCTCCACATCAGAGGAACCAACAAGACCCCAGACAAGTACATCAGACACCATGACCAGCCAGCAGCCTCCACGGGAACAATGCTGAGAACAGGAAGCCTACAGACTAAAACAGGAAGCAGCAAAGCAACAGTGAAGAGTCCCAACAGGCCAGGCTTCTTTGGATGAGGCAGAGGACAGCGACAGAAAGGAGCAGCTTTTTCCTTCATTCGTCACGTTCTCTAGCAAAGCAACCTGGGACCTACCCAAGACACATGTCCCTAGAAGCAAAGCAGCTTAAATATGGATCTGAGAATCCAGAGAAGAAGCTTTGCTAAAAGAGGGCCCATCTAAGAAAGGGTACACCAAACTGAAGAGAAATGCAGAAACAGAAAGCCTCTCTACTCAAGTCCAGTTTCTCTGTTGCCCTCACGCCTGACATATCATTTTTCTTCTTCCCTTAAGACGCATTTATTGTCCTAAAATACAGGTAAAAAAAGAATCATACAGTCCTTCAAATATACCCCTTCTTTTGTAACATAATTCAGATGGAAGTATACATTATTCCTGAATGCAAGTTAAAAAAAAAAAAAAAACTCAGGGGACTATACTCAATATTATGTAATAACATCTAAGGGGAAAGAATCTGAAAATACACACACTGAATTGCTATGCTGTATACCTGAAACTGAGATGATACTGTAAATCAACTACACTTCAATTAAAAAAAAATTTTTTAAGGGTTCATCTGAAACCCTGGAAGATAATCTTGACTGCCTCCCCTCAATTCCAATGGATGGGAACACATTCATTCTACCTTCTCACCATTCCTACTGCCTTTGCTTTTAGTTCTGTGAAAACTGGTGGCCATAGGGCTGTATCTAGCCTGAAAAAAAATGATCTTGTTTGGCTATACATCATTTAAACAATCTGAGTCTAAAGACAAAGGAAATCTCAGAAGCCAGAGCTGCTGTGGGGGTAAAAGCTCCAGTCTGCCCAGAACCGCTAGGTTCTGCGTGGAGCGCCCACACCAGCTCTGCTAGGGAGATGGAGGAAGGGGACACAGAGGTTCCTCCTCTCCCCATCTTCCTCCTGCTGCTGAGTCTATCCTCCCAATTCAGGGATATAAAACTTGTTCCAGGCTGCCCACCAGACCCCTTCACTTCCTCAAAGACCCTCCCACGTGACCAGTGAATGGCTTCGCATGTGACAACTGTGCAGTCAATTCCTGAGCCACTGACTGTGAGCAGTACATACCCAGGCTTGGATTTTTCAGATTTCGGTGTCTCGGGTTTCTTCTTTGAAGGCTTACGCTTCTTTCGTTCTTTAACAGCTGAAAAGATAATAGTTCATCCACACCCTGGAAATTGGTACCAAGTGGCAACTAACAGGAAGGTAAACCCAGGAGAGGCCCCCACAAACAAGCCCAGAGTACATTTTAGTGTTGATAAAAACTAAAAAGGATAAACTAAAAGCTTCTTTCTGAAGCATGCATCCTACTCTAGTAGCTGGCATGAAAGGTTTTACCTACATGAGTCACAGAGCTGCAGGCGGAGTAAGTGGGGCAGGATTCTATCCTAGGCACCGAGGACTATTATGAAGCTACATGAATATACCATAGAAGGTTAGATTGTGGGGACAACAGAGGCACAAGCAGTATAAGAAATGGTGTGGCAGAGCTCACACACTTGCTTTGAGGAGGGTGGTCCCCATCCTAGGCAGCACCTTTATTCAGTATACAAGCCAAATTTTCTCTCCTTTGTCTAGTACCCACACTGCTAGTTGCTCCAGCTAGAAATTCATTTATCAGTGGAAAATTCTTAAGGAGATGGGAATACCAGCCCACCTGACCTGCCTTCTGAGAAATCTGTATGCAGGTCAAGAAGCAACAGTTAGAACTGGACATGGAACAACAGACTGGTTCCAAATCAGGCAAGGAATACGTGAAGCTTGTATATTGTCACCATGCTTATTTAACTTATATGCAGAGTACATCATGAGAAATGCCAGGCTGGATGAAGCACAAGCTGGAATCAAGATTGTCAGGAGAAATATCAATAACTTCAGATATGCTGATGACACCACCCTTATGGCAGAAAGTGAAGAACTAAAGAGCCTCTTGATGAAAGTGAAAGATGAGAGTGAAAAAGTTGGCTTAAAACTCAACATTCAGAAAACGAAGATCATGGCATCTGGTCCCGTCACTTCATGGCAAATAGATGGGGAAACAATGAAAACAGTGACAGACTTTATTTTGGGGGGCTCCCAAATCACTGCAGATGGTGACTGCAGCCATGAAATTAAGATGCTTGCTCCTTGGAAGAAAGGAGCTATGACCAACCTAGACAGCATATTCAAAAGCAGAGACATTACTTTGCCAAAAAAGGTCCATCTAGTCAAAGCTATGGTTTTTCCAGTAGTCATGTATGGATGTGAAAGTTGGACTATAAAGAAAGCTGAGCACCGAAGAATTGGTGCTTTTGAACTGTGGTGTTGGAGAAGACTCTTGAGAGTCCCGTGGACTGCAAGGAGATCCAGTCAATCCTAAAGGAAATCAGTCCTGAATATTCATTGGAAGGACTGATGCTGAAGCTCCAATACTTTGGCCACCTGATGTGAAGAACTGACCATTGGCAAAGACCCTGATGCTGCGAAAGATTGAAGGCTGGAGGAGAAGGGGACGACAGAGGATGAGATGGTTGGATGGCATCACCAATGTGATGGACATGAGTTTGGTTAAGCTCCAGGAGCTGGTGATGGACAGGGAAGCCTGGCGTGCTGCAGTCCATGGGGTCGCAAAGAGTTGGACATGACTGAGCAATTGAACTGAACTAGCTAGAAATTCATGTATTTAGGAGGTAGCGCCATTCATTCATTTATCTAAAAGTTATTAAACATCTATTACATGCCAACTACCAGGCTAGACTTTGGGAGAGACTAAAAGATGAGTGAGAACCCTCTCACCAAGAGGCTCACTATCGGGACTTCTCTGATGGTCCAGTGGTAAAGACTCTGTGCTTCCACTGCAGAGGGCATGGGTTTGATCCCTGGTCAGGTAACTAAGACCTCGGATGCTGCACGGAGCAGCCAAGAAAAAAGAAAAGGCGGCTCACCATCGACTAGGGGGACAGATTCGGAAAGATACTTAACACAGTTATGTAAGTGCTCTTATTACTGATGAAGTCTGGGAACTTTGGGAACCTGGGAGGGAGGAGCAGCTCAGACTTACAGCTTCCTACAGCAAAGTGGCAATTAAGCCTGGGAGCATGAGGACAACAAGGCCATCCCTCCCCCTCCTCAGAAAGAGCCTTTTCACTGTGATGGCTGCCACCCTTGGCCACTAGAGAGCTGCTGAAACATGGCAGAGGGTTAATAAGCAAGACAGACTCTACAAGACAAACATATCTGGGGGAAAGGGAACAGTGAGCCTGGCTGGCACACTTGTTGCACTAGGCTTAGTCAGTCGGACAGACATACTTGGTTTGATTGGCTTACCAGGTGGCACAGTTATGTTTTTGGTTTTATTTTTCCTTTTCCTTGGTTGTTCCACCACAGGCATAGGCTCTTCATCAGTTGACAACTTTCTGTCTAAAATCTCTGGTTTAGCTTTAGGATCATCATTTGGCAGCTGGCAGAGATTTTTCAGAAGACTCTGCTTACCAGCTGCAGAAGATAACTTGTGCTGGACGACAGCAAACTCATCCTTCTCTTCCTCAGTTTTGACAATTTTCTTCTGATCACACGAATCACTTTCTGTCACCACAGGTTTTTCCAGATCATCATCATCATCATCATCATCAGTGATAACTATTGGAGCCTCCTGGGTCAGCTGCTTCTTAGTATCAGACACTTTCTGACTCTTACCTGAAATTCGAAACACAATCATGTATAAACATACTCCCCCCACCCTCACACACCCCTCAACTTCAGATTATTGAGCACAAATTAAACAAGCCAGGAACTGTGGTATAATGAATCATAGTTAAGAATCAGTTATTTTAGACTGTTTTCCCTCTGCTACTTTATCTTACTGAGAACAATGACAGATAAAATAGGAATTCAAACCCAGAGGCAATTTTCAAATCACATTCTCTGAGTAGCACCATGGAGGTGCTCAGGGGTTCCCACAGGTCTGAAACTTGTATATTTTCACTGGGCCAAAGCAAAAAAAAAAAAAAGAGAGAGAGAGAGAATAATAAAGTGGGTTCTCCCTGCAAATCAAGCCTGGCTTCTATAACTTAAAGGACTGTACTTTATTTTGAGATTATGTTGTCATAAACTTTTGGCACTCTTTGTTTTATGAAATTATGATGACAGATGATAGTTGGAGTTTATTTCCATCATTAGAAAAATTAAAAATTGGCAATCCTTTGTTATCCCCCAAAACTTCTTTCTTAAACTAGTCCATAAGTCCAAAGCTCTCAGAACCACTGATGTGAAAATGAGGACAGAAGTTCTGATGCCAGCACCAAGAGGCCATGGGAACACTGGGATGGTCCCTAGCCTCATGGAGGACCCATCTGTTCATCTAGAAACAAGGGGCAGCATGCCTAAGACACAAGCTGTTTGCATTCTGCTCAGAGTTCAGCATCTAGATTTCTACGATTCTGGATGTAAAAAATACAAATCACAGCACAGACAAGTTATAAAAATGTATTTATGGTGCAAAAACTCTTTATCCTAAAATTCCATATTTGGGATAACATATTCTGAGTACCATCTATGATTTAAATTAATTATCAAAGAACTTAAAAAAAAAAAAAAACTGCAGATATGCAGTAAGGAAAAAAAAAAGCAGTGGGTGTTCCTATGGGAAAAAAGTCATCCTTCCTAGAAGATTTAAAGATTTCCCATGTGCAACTTAAATTCTAAAAAGTAGGGACAAAAATGAACAAATTTATAAAACAGAAACACTCACAGACCTAGAAAACAAATTTCTGGTTACAAAAGGGGAAAGAGGTGGGCGAGGGAGGAAAGATAAATTAGGAGTTTGGCATTAACATATACACACTACAATGTGTAAAATGGATAACCAACAAAGACATACTGTATAGCACAGGGAACTATAGTCAATGTCTTGTAATAAACTAAAATGGAAAATAATAGAAAAAAGGAATATATGTGTGTGAGTAACCTAATCACTTTGCTATGAAACTAACACACCTGAAACTGACAAAATATTGTAAATCAACCCGATTTATGGATCTTCTGACTAAAGGAGTCAGCAACTGACTTTGGCTTTGTCATTCAGGCCCCTACGCTAAAGCTACTTCCCCTGGGGCTCTGTGTACATTGCAGAAGCTTGTCATGTTACACCCCCTACTCTGCACCTGGGCCTGCATCCTGCTCAGGCAATCTACTCAGAGCTAAAGAGGAGGGGAAAAAAGAAATCAGATGGGACAGGTGATGAAACAGTAGGAGATGAGGGTTCCAAGCCACCTATCCTTTCCCTGCTCTGATATCCCAGGTTAACTAGCAGAATCTGGCCAATGCTAGCTCGGGGGGTAGTTACCAAAGCAGGAGCCAGTATTTTGAAGGGTGCCAGTACTTTAAGCAGGTGCCCGTGTCTCTTGCCCTATGTCAGGTCCTAAGCAAATGGAGATCAGTAAAATACTATCCCAAAGGTTTAAGAAGCTCCTAGTCTTCCTATGTCTCAAACCCACTGAACAGGTTCTGAATTGCAAGTAAAACTCCACACCTCCTGAAAGGTGATGAGGGCCTCTGAATTCAAAGAGGCAAGGATCTGTTATGGCAAATACACACTAAGAAAAACAAGACTCTCTAGAAAATATAAAGAGGGTAGCAAAAGGCAAAGACAAACAGCTAGACAGAGAAAACAAGCGTACCCCTGAGAAGTCACCGCCAGCTAGCCTATAAGCCTCACACGTCCTCATCTCCATCAGACTGGAAAGAATGAGTCCCTTCCTCCTCCCTGTCATCCACACAAGAGAGGGATGAAGAGTGGAAGGCAAAAGAGCAGGGCAACCTTCATGTTGCTCAAGTTGAGTTCCTAACTTCCTCTGCTCCTGCAACATAATGCTCAGTAGGTAAGAACCCTACAGAGGGTGATGCCTGGGTTCTACGGTAGCAGGAACAGCTGCTGCTCTGTTAGGAAATTAACCAGGGAGTGCAGGGGACCCAGCCATATCCACATCCAGCACATAGGAAGGAAAAACAGTGGCACTCACTACGGAATGATTCAAAACAGAATGTTTGCCGACTCATCCTGAGATGACTGTGCATGGTGAAGCTGCACTGCACAGCTCTTTCTCTAAGTTAGTAGTATACTTGCCTTTGCTACTTATTTCACGTGTCTTAGGTTTCTTTTTCTTAGGGACGTATTCATCATCAGAGTCTGAGTCAATCACCACGTAGCTGAGTGACAGGACAGAGAAAAACAAAAGCATGAAAGCAACATTCTTCTTTTCATTGCATTTTCTATTATACTTTTCTCCAGTGAGCAGAATCACTTTGAAATGATTGTGTTGGTTTCCTAAAGTAACTCTGTTCCCCTCCTCTGGAACCACTCAATCATTGTTCCTGATTTTCCATCTTTCCTAACTTCCTATCAAACCTTTCTTTCCATCTGGCTAAATACTTTCAAAGGGAGGAATCTGTCTAGTATTGAGAGTTGAAGTGGGGTGTCAGAGGGTATGTGTTCAAATGGTTTTGGTGTGAGGGGAAAATGATTAAGGAAAAGTCTAATTGCCATTTCTCTTTATCCGCATTGAGATCCCCCTGCCACAGATGCAGAGAGGCAGCCTCGGTGGGGAGGTTTTTCCCGGGTGCTACTCTTTGCAGCCCAAAGCCAGCACCACCTCTCTAAGTGAGCAGTATCCCTGTGACACCCAGGATGTGGGTGTTGTGGGCACACCTCTGGAACTGTCATTTTCAGCTCTCCAGGTTTTTGGGTCAGATGTTCCAGAAGGCTGAAATTCACCACCTTTATTTCCTACACAGTGTATAAGCGTGATATACCTTTATGATGAGAGAGAAAACTACTTAAAACGCTGCTAGAGAACTTGTCTGCCCTCATTACAGACACAAATCTATTCATCCATTTCCTTCATATTCACCACTTTTAAGCTGCCAAGTTTACAGACCTTTGCTCTCTTGTTGACCATTCATTCCATCCTTAAAATTCTTGACTCTTGGGACACTATTGATTTTGGTTCTCTTCTCACTTGTTTGCCCAATCCTTCTCACTCATTTCCCTTCCTCGCTCGTCCCCAGGTTTTATCCACATCCCTTTCATGCCAAGCCAATCAATCCCTAAGGATTGGGTAAACATTATCTATCCACCAGCCCAACTTTGCTTCTGACTTCTGGCTCCATAGTGCCAATCTCCTACCTGGATGTCCTATGGGCAGGGTCAATTTTTAGTCAGTCTACACAGGTACAGCCTTACCAACTGTTTATTGGTGGTGTCTGTTTGAACCAGTCAGGCAGCAATCCTGACTAATCCCTGTTTGTATCTCTTGGTTGTTAAATTTTTTTAGTATCAGCCCTGCCTGTAGGCCCCTCAATTTCAGCATACCCAAAACTGAACACATCACCTTCTTCCTCAAATCCACCCTTCCTACAGCATCCCACAGATAGAAGGCCCCAGAACTGGATCAAGATCTGTGGGCACTCCAGGAAGACACCTCAAAATGGATTTTCTTTACATATTTGTTCAACATCTATCTAGTGGAGACAGGAAGAAACCAATTGGATATTCTTAAATTATTTTCAGTCAAGGGCTCTATAGCATATAATATTGAAAATCAGGATATTTCTAAGGATCTATGACATTCAAAATGTAAATGGCAATGATGGAAATTCTGCATCTTTGTGGTGATGTTTACAGTACCTACTCCATATACATACCATACACGTTTGTCAAAACTCATCAAACTGTATACCTAAAAAGGGTGAGTTTTTCTGTATGTAAATCATACCTCAATAGGCCTAACTTCAAAAATATAAATAACAAAACCGATCATTTCCAATAGATAGCTTTATACAATGCATTATTCAGTTCTAGAATTTCAGCTGATTGCCAACTGCTGACTTCACACATTGGTGTCAGGCTTGGTGGCTTGCATGCTGTAAAAATAATCAACAGAGATAAACCAGAACTAGCCAGAAAAACATTTTCCCACTTGACAGCATTATTTCGTCTTAGTGTGGGAAACAGAAACGACCAATTCACATTCCTACAGGATTCAAGGAGCTGATATGGAAACAAGTTATTTCAGATTCATTCCAGTAAATTTAGCACTATAGTTTGGCACCTGGGCAACAATCCTTAGTGTAGCAGAGGACTCCTAAATAGGAAAAGTAGTAGATAATGCTGACAGGTTATGGCCAATTCTCAGAGGACTTTAACTCCTAGGGTTACCTATTTGATCTCCCTTAGATAGACAATTTGAATAGAAAATTAATATGATCAAAGCAGTGTCTCAGGAGATTAATCTGGAAGTGGAATACAGACTTGATCAGAGGAGGAATAAATCAGGCTAAGGAGCCCACTTAAGAAGCTCTTGCATGAATACAAGGGTAAAAATTGATAAAGGTCTTAGTAGTGGAGACTAGAAGTTAAGGTATGGTTCAAAGAGACATTATGAAGAAGAAACTGACCAATTAGATAATGGGCCAGTGATAAGGAGTCTAGTATTTTGAACCCAGGTGTGAGATCCAACACCCATTAGAACCCTGAACATAGGATTCACAGAGAAAATGTGATGTTTATTCTGAAATCATCTTACCCAAACATTATTCCTTTAAAAAAGTCAATTTTCACCAATTCTACCCACCTAGTGGTCTCCTTTTTCATCTTCACTCCAGTTATATCTGAATCAGAGAAAGAAAGAGGGCATTAGAAAGCATGTGAAGCATGGTCAAATCTGATTACCTATGTCTTTAACTCCCTAAAACCAAAGTCCATAAATTAGACTTGGTTAAAATTTATGGTGGACTCTTAAGTCATCTCCCATGAGAGACAGAGAGGAGATAAAAAAGTACAGAGATCTATAATGAAAAAAAGGACAGGAAGCAAATTGGAAAAGAAGCACAGAGGACATCCTCTGTTCCTCACAGTAGGGAAATAAACTTTGTTTCACCAATCTAGAGAGCTCTAGAGGAAACAAAGCTAGAACAGCTTATACCAAATGTCCAAAATCACATTTCAGTCATCTCTACAAAGACATGGCTAAATTACGCTTTTAGACTGTAAATTACTGCTTTGAGAAGACTCTACTTACAGCAGTCAGGCTCTTCATCAGTGTCTGAGTCCACAGTAACAACAGGACTGCAAAATAAAATACATTCTGTTTTAAAGGAAAGCTACTAACATACGTTCTGTTTTATTTTTTTTTTATATGTTCTGTTTTAAAGGAAAGCTACTAACAATATTAGCAACCAAATGTCAAAAATCTCATATGAAAAGAACCACCAATCTGAGTTTCTGAAATGTAAAAAGGCTTTAAGGGCTTATGAAATGAAGATCACAGTAGTGGAAGAGAAGAAAAATTAAAAGCCACAAGCTGCTCAAAGCCGCTTTGTGCTCTACTACACAAAGTCAGGGAAAGAATGTTAGTTGAGTATCATTAGCTATCAGTGAAAAGCCTGTTTTCTGCCCAGTGGTATATTTCTATTTAAAAATATGAGGACTTCCCTGGTGGTCCAGTGGTTAAGACTCCACATTCCAATGCACGGGAAGCAAGTTCAAATTCTGGTTGGGGAACTAAGTCCACATGCTATGAGGTATGGCCAAAAAGTAAAAAATAAAGTTAAAAATAAAAATAGAGATATGAAAATGAATTCCAAGAAAGGAACCACAGGGAAAAGGACTTGAGAATGCAGAGATTACAGTTAAAAATCAAAAGGGCAAAAGAGCAAGGGGGACACCTTTTGGGGCTTTGCTGCGTGAAGAGGATCTACTGATTGGGATTGCTATCTGAGTAAATGCACAAATGCTGAAGTGCATTTCTTGGGGAGAAAACACAGGGTGATTTCAAACCTGCAACTGCTCCCTGTGGTGAACCATGGCATTGGGTCCATTGCTTCCCGGCCTCACAATCTGCCAGAGACCCTAGCACTCATTCTACCCCAGCTAGCAGCAGGCTGCGTGGCTGGTTGTTCTAGCTTCACATTACAGTCAGCCCTCTGTATTGAAGGGTTCCACATCTGCTGATTCAATCAACCTCAGATGGAAAACACTCAGAAAAAAAATATGCCAGCAAGTTCCAAGAAGCAAAACTTGAATATGCTACGTGATGGCAATTATTTATGTAGCATTTACATCGTAGTAGGTATTATAAGTCATCTAGAGATGATTTAAAGTACATGAGAGGATGCGCATACATCATATGCAATTATCACACAGTTTTATGTAAGAGACTTAAGCATCCAAGGATTTTGGTATCCAAGAGGAGCCCTGGAAGCAATCCCCGCCTACCCCAGATACTGAGGGACAATTGTACTGAGGTGACACCAGAGCACATTCCAGCTGGGGGTTCTTTAGCTCACCAGAAAGCAAGTGACTGGACATCCCCTAAATCAGCCACTCATGATGATTCAGAGAGGCTCAAAGTCCAGCTCAGAAAAGCCATACTTCCATGCTGGAGCCAGGTTCCAATTCTAGGACCTACTCATGGGTAATCTTATCATGAACTATTGTGACAGACAGCTAACAGAGGAAAATAAAGTGCTGAAGAAATTGGGCATCATAGCTCTAAAGTTTAACATATATTTATATTGCTTTACATATTTATTAGGTTTTACAAAATATTTATAAGGTTTTACATAAAAAATCAGCCTTAACCACTTCTTGCAGACTTTTATTTTGGCCTTGAGATTGATTACTGGACTGATTATATACCTTTTAAACACACATGTTGGCTCACCCCCTTGATTAAGTTTTCTATTCATTTATTGGTCATTGTACACTGGACTTATTCAATAGTAGGCTTCAAGTCATTTTTGTTCAATCAAGAATGAAATCTCTTGGTTTCCTAGGTATGGGTCAAAACGTGACTTTGGTTATATAAAATCTATTATCAATATACATCACTACATATAAACTAAAATGTGATTCATACATCATCTATCTTTTCACACACACACACACACACACACACACACACACACACACACACATTTTCTTTAGAGGTCAAATAAAAGGAACCAGGGATCAGAAACAGGACACAGAAAGTTATACAACAGAGTTCCACTCTAATCCCCAAAGAGAAAACGTCGAATTCTGGGTTGGCAGGTAACCAACAGGAAAAGTAAAAAGGTCTGAGGACAGCACTAAGGAAGAAATAGGTGGTCACAAAAGTAGAATGTAGTACCCTTTTCAAGTAAAATGTATGACCAGGAGTCCAAGTCCCTAGAAAGTGTTTAAAGACTCATGTCACTAGATGCATATTAGAAAATATATGCACCTGAGAAAAGCCATTTGGCTTACCCAGAACTCTACCATGGAAGGACTAAGAAATCCTATTAGAAAGCTTTCAAGAAATATCAAATAAAAGCCCTTGAAAACTTTTAAGTACCCAGAGATCTTCCCTTTAAAACTGAAGCCATAAACCATACAGATTATGCTTTCCTTAACTACAGAAAAAGATATACAAGAATCAATATCAAGTTATTAGTAATTATTACTTCAGAAGAATGGGAGGGTGTGTACATGTGAGGTTGACTCTCACTTTTTACTTTAGATGTTTCTGTATTGTTTATTTTTAACATGGGCCTGTATTCTACTGGTAATTTCTGAATAAATATGGAATAATTAAATAGGATGGGTACATCCATGGTTCATTCATTCATTGATTCAACCATTTATTTATCATCTATAATAGCCAGCCCACTAGGTGACCCATTTGCTTTTCTGACCCAATTAAAGTGAGTCTAACAGGGTAATTTTTACAATATGGGATTTCTGCATTTTTATTGTGTGGTAGTCATTAACAAAACAAAGAATCCTGCGCTTAAAAACAAAACAAAACAAACAAAAAAAAAACTACTCAGTGAGCACCAGAGAATACGAATTAGGCTTTGACTGCTCAGTGAAAACCAGTCCCCTATTCTTTGTATTATGTATCTCAGTAGCATTTCTGCCGTCAGAGTGCCAAAACCTCCTCAACGACCTTGTCCCATAAATCACTGGGAAAATAAGAGGTAATCACGCAGGAACACCCTCATCCTCCCACCAACAAATCTACTGACCTGTCTGTAACTATAACCAACTCTGCCTTAACAAGGAATGCAGTGTCCCCTCCACTATCTAAGGCCATACCCTCCCTTATTCCTTGGATCTCTCCCTTGCAGTTCTCAAGGAATTGTTTCCTGCCACCTTCCATGCTGTGCTGCAGGACTGACCCCTCTCTCCTGGGTCATTCATTCTACTATCCCTAGACCCCATGTCTTCCAATCTTATATTTCTAGCCTTGAACTCTCCATTGAACTCCACCTATCTATATGGTATCTTGGATATTTACTAAGTATTTAAAGTGTGACATGACCAACACAGACTTTTTTTATTTTGTCCTTCCATTCTGTTCCTTTCTGAGCTCAGTCAATGGCACTACCATCCAACCACTAATGCAAACCAAAAATTTAGGAGTCATCCTTGATTTTGCTCTCTCTTACCTCTCATGTCCAATCCATCAGCACGACCTGCTGGCTCTACTTCTAGAGTGTATTTCATCTAATCTAATACATTATTATATGTACCTCTAAGAAAGGAAAAAACACTATCAAATGATGACATGCTATCAAATGTATGAAGCATCCCAGCCTCAGAAATGTTAAGATGTGGGGAAAGTCTCTGAACTGAACAATAATATATTCTATACTTATCCAAATCTCTCCAACTTCACTATCACCACCCTACTCTAAACCATCATTACCGCTCACCTAGATTTCTGCAAATCAAACCTGGGCCTCAGTTGTCAATGAACCATTTATCTCAGAGGGCTACTATGAAAATTAAACAAGATCCTATAGGGTCATGTACTTCTCCCCCATTCACGGCATTTACCACACTATACTGTTTATTGCCTGTTTACATGCATCTATCTCCCATTTCAGACAGTAACCTGTACATGGATCTCGAAGTGTGTCTGTTTCATACTGTTAAGTACAAAGTCAGTACTCAATAAATATTTGCTGAATAAATGAATGAATCTCAAAAAGTGGTTCCAAAGATCCCTTTCATTATTTTCCATCCTCCCACCCATATCCCACTGAACCTCATTCTTAAAGGATTTTTTGTCTATTGGATCTCATTAAGAAATATTTTTCCACTTAAAAATTTAATTACATACATGAAAACTCAACCCTTAGAATAGAAGAAAATAATAGCAAATGAAATAACAAAGGATTAATTTCCAAAATATACAAGAAGCTTATGCAACTCAATAACAGAAAAACAAACAACCCAATCAAAAAGTGGGGAGAAAAAGTGGGAAAAAAACCTAAACAGACATTTCTCCAAAGAAGACATACAGATGGCTAGTAAACACACAAAAAGATGCTCAACATCATGAGAAACACAAATCAAAACCACAATGAGATATCACCTACACCGGTCAGAATGGCCATCATCAAAAAATCTACAAACAATAAATGCTGGAGAGGGAATCCTCTTGCACTGTTGGTGGGAATGTAAATTGATACAGCCACTATGGAAAACAGTATGGAGATTCCATAAAAAAACTAGGAATAAAATCACATATGACCCAGCAATCCCACTACTACCCTGAGGAAACCAAAACTGAAAAAGACACATGTACTCCAGTGTTCACTGCAGCACTATTTACAATAGCTAGGACATGGAAGCAACCTAGATGTCCATCGACAGATGAATGGATTAAGAAGCTGTGATAAGTATATACAATGGAATATTACTCAGCCATAAAAAGGATCACATTTCAGTCAGTGCTAATGAGGTGGATGAACCTAGAGCCTATTATACAGAGTGAAGTAAGTCAGAAAGAGAAAAACAAATTATCATATATTAACACATATATATGGAATCAAGAAAGACAGTATTGATGAACCTATTTGCAGGGCAGCAATGGAGACACAGACATAGAGAACAGACTTATGGATGAGGGGAGGGGTAGGAAGGAGAGGGTGGGACAAACAGAGAGAGTAGCATGGAAACATACACACTAACAAATATGAAATAGACAGCCAGTGGGAATTTGCTGTATGACTCAGGGGACTCAAACTGAGGCTCTGTGACAACCTAGAGGGGTGTGAGGCTCAAGAGGGAGGGGACATATGTATACCTATGGCTGATTCATGCTGATGTATTGCAAAAACCAACACAATATTGTAACTATCCTTCAATTAAAAATAAATAAATTTTTAAACAAGGGGCCTTTTAAAATATCTACTCAATACTGTCTCAATGATTTATCAATTTAAAAAATTCCCCCCCAAAAAATTAATTACATATATATGTCCATCTATGAGACAGCCCAAAGTACAGAGTCAGCCTAAAGCAAAAATAAACAAACAAGTAACAATATCACCTGCATTAATGAAAATACAGTGCCCAGATACTTGACATAATGGTCCTAACTTGCAGTGGGGGCAGGTGGAGAGCCTGGCAGGTTGCTGTCCAGCCTCAAGAGCAATCTCCAAGCAGAAGTCCAGCATCTGGTCTTTGCATCTATAGCTTCAGGAATTCAGGTTTCTCAATTTTTCATCAAATGCTAGAGGAGTGACTCCTGTTAACCAAGTTTTCAAGGGGCTGATTTATAAAGCAGAATATACTTGCTTGCTTCTTAGGGGAGAACTAATGCCAACCAAGTGCCCTGGGAATTCCCTATTTGGGGCATGTTACTGAGGGTCATGGAGAGAGCCGGGACTTTACCTTGTGCATTTTTGATCACACACACACACTACTTTGATTCTTTAGTTGAATGCCACACCTAGCATCTTTGTGCATTTAATTACTTTCATAAATTGGATTTTTCTAGGATTGAGTTACAGAAGTCAAATTACTCAGTCTAAAGTAGGACCAATTTTATAGCTCTAGGTACATTTCCTTATTTGTTTCCAAAGGGTCATACTAGTTTACGGTGTCAGGAATACTACTATAATAAGACTAAATATTTAAAATTTGCTAATTTAAGCAGTAAATAATTTTAAATTAGCATTTCTTTCTATTACTTCTTAAGATATGTTTCCAAATGTTTGTTTGCTGCATTCTTTTATTAATCCTCCCCATTTTAATGGCTATCAAGAAAAAGTGTTTACCAGTTTTGTGACTGATAAAATACACTGAAAAGAGGAGTAGAGAAACACTTTGTCCCTGTTCTTCCAACAGTCCCACTTCCCAGAAATAAATACTGTTTCTTATTCTTTCAGAAAGTTCTCAAGCAAAGGACATACCCCTACAAGTCAAGTGCACAAAACTTTTTTTCTTATAAATAGTATTATGCTTTATGAATTATTCTGCAACTTACAGTTTTTGACTTTATAGATCTTAGTACTTCTACTATCAGCATATATAGTTCTTATCACATTTTTTTGGATGATCCATAATTTATTTCAAGTACACCCTTAGGATATATAAACTTTCAAATTTGTGTTATTACAAACAATGCTGCAGTAAACATCCTTGTATGTATTTCTCAGTGCACTAGTAATTAATCATACATCCTTCATCCACAGAACTGAACAAAGACCAAAACAGTCTGTGTACGTTTGTACGTGATCCAATGAGCATGAGTTACAGGGAGAAGGGACATGGGAGAAGTAGGCGGAAGGAGTCAAGAGAAAGTAAGAGTGAACTACAAAAAGAACACGTATGAAACAACCACTTGTTTTTAAAAAGAAAAAGTCCTTGTAGTCGAATTACTGGCTCAAAGGACATGGACATTTAAAATTTTCATATTGCCAGACTGCACTACAAAAAGGTTGTACCAATTTACAGTCCCACCATGACTGCATGAAATTTCCCTATGGATTTGCCAACACTGGGTATTATCAAAATTTTTAAATCTTTGCTAATCTGATATTTGAAAAATGGTAACTTGTTTAAAATTCCTTTAAATAATAAAATTAAAATTTGAATAAATTTTAATGTCTATAAGCCATTTGTATTTTTTCCCAGAGAACTACCTTCTAAAACTTTTGCCCATTTTCTCTTTGTTCACCTTTTAATTGTTGCTTTTATTTATTTTTTGGCCATGCCACATGGCTTGTGAGATCTCAGTTCCCCAGTCAGGGAATGAACACAGGCCACCAGAGTGAGAGCCTAGAATCCTAACCACTAGGCCACCAGGGAACTCCCTAATTGTTACTTTTTTCTTTGTAGACTAAGGAAGATAGACTTTTATCATAAGTAATACAAGTATTTTTTTCAGTTTCTTGTTCATTTTTATGTTTTTGTTAAGATATTAAATTTAGAAAGACATTCCTCACTTCAAAATTATTGGAAATAAAATCCAGCTATATTTTCTAGCATTTTTAATGGTTTCACTTCTAATTTTAAAGTATTTTATCTGTGCGTAATTTATTTTGCTATAAGGAGTGATGAGGTAAGAATCTAATTCTTGCTGTTTTCCAAATGGTCAACCAATTATCTTCAAATTATTTGTCAGTGAATCTATCTTTTCCCCACTGATTTGAAATGCCTTTTTTCCCCCATCCTGAACTATATTTTCATATGCATTTGGGTCAATTTCTAGACTCCCTAGTCTATGGTTTCTACTTTCTTCCACACCATACACTTATCTGTATGCTTATCTTACCTAGAAAGGAGAAAAAGAGAGCAACCTTTCAGGAGAATGAAGACTTAAGAGATGAGACAACTATTTTAAAATACCTATCATGAAGAAGAAAAATGCTTCATCTGTGCACCTCTAGAGGGGAGTACTGACAACAATGGGGTGTGAATAACAAAAGGACAGACTTGATGGTCATCAGAATGACGAGTTTTCTAGAAATTATGTTCAACAATGCATAAAGTTGCTTCATGGAGTTGTATACTCCTGGCCACTAAAAGAGCTCTTATATAGAGGGTTTATGCATTGGATAGGAGGCTGGACTCCCATGATTCTAAGATCTCTTTTCACAATTCTCATTTTATGACTAACCAAATTATACATTCTATAGACTCTAAATGACATAAATGTATACTTTTTGAGAAAATCGATTTGACAACAGAGTAGGAGTAAACTAAGAGAAAACAATTTTTTCAAATCTCACCATTTATCATCCTCGACCTTCAAACGGCCAGCCCCTTCTTCGGACATGTCTACATCTGTTAAGAAACCAAAACCAATTAGACGTTTCTACACTCTGCATTTGCTTTTAAGCAGCTTCCTCACTGTAACCTAAAACCAAAACTTCACTCCATGAAATAAGTATTTAAATTTGTTTACTGTCGACCTTTCTCCCACCTCGCTCCACCAAGATTCTTTGTACGTCAGTCAGAACGCCCAAAGCATATGAGGGCTCCGCCACCTATTACAGAAATAAGCGAGAGCAATCATTCATCAGCCTCCAGATCAATTTTCTCTCCGTTATATGGCTTTAGCATGCGCTACTAGGTCCCTGGCCCAATGCTCTTTCACCCTTAAATGTATTCCTAACCCACACACACATCACCACCCTCTCTTCCCTCTCCCCACATCTTCGTTTCACCTACTTCTACCTCACACCCCAAGAAAGTCTTCCGTCAGGCTTTCACAACCCCCCTTCACCACCTCCCTACTTCTGCTCAGAGCTAGACTTATACAGACCAGGCCACACATCCCCACACACCTCAATCCAACTCACAAACTCCCCAACCCCCTCCTCCCACAGGGGATCAGGTCACCCTCCCCCCACACCTCCATCTTCCTACTCTCACCTTCTCCCTCAGCTAGTCTTGCACTCATCAGGCCTCGAACCCTCTGTTCACCGTCACACTCAACACGGTGCCTCCTCTCCCCCTCCTTTGCCTCCCCCTCCCTCTTCTCGCCACTTTTGCACCAATCAAGGCTAGACTCCGCCTCCCTCCAGTCTTGAACCAATAAGACCTCGACACCTCCACCACCCCTCACGCACACTTCCACTCATCTTGTTTCTGCCTCTTCTCCCCAGGAGGTCCTTACACAAACAGGTCTAGACCCTTCTGCTGCTGCCTGGAGACAGCCTTGCACCAATCAGGCCTCGACTCCCACCTCCTCTTCCCCAGGGACCTAGACCCCTCCCCCATCTCACCTCTCCGCGCCCGCCCGCAGTGAGTCTTGCACCAGTAGGGCCTCGGCTCCTCCATTCCCCCCTCCCACACTTGCCTCTCACCCCTAGCTGATCAGGCATCGACACCCCTGCCTCCCTCCCAAAACTTACCCCACCCCTCCCCCACCTTACCCCACCCCCCCACCTTACCCCACCCCTCCCCCACCCTACCCCCAGGAACATACATGCACCCCTACCCAGCCTCCACCTGCCCCTACCGCCATACTCCAAACTCCAGCCGGTCAGCCTTCCACCCTGCTGCAGCTGCATGCCACCTCCCAGGCCTATTTCCTTATGCCCCAAACTGGTATATCTGCTTGCCCATCCCCCATCTTTAGCGGAGTTAATATCACTAACACATGCACAAAAATTCCTTCTTCCAAAAGTATTAGGTGCAAACAGGCAAAATATTTCGCCAAAATCTCAGTCTCAAGATTCACGGAAAATCAGTGTCCAGGGCTTATGGCGGTCCTCACTTTAATGAAGCCTGCTCAACCGCAACAAGTTTCAAGATTCGCTCTCGCTTTGGTACCCTCCGTTCACCTACCTGCTTCTGCAGCCTCTGGCCTAGTCAGTCGCTGCTCTCCTCGGACAAGTGCGTGGTGTGCAAGGTCCCGAGCAACTGTAACGAATGCCAAGCGCGAGCCCTTTTATAGGGCCCGGGCTCAGGGGGGCGGGAGGAACTGACGTAGTCCCGCCCTCCCTGTACCCACCTATCAGTGTGTTCACCAGGCAGATTCAAATTATCGCGGTTATGAATTTGGCGCCCTGGAACAGTACTTCCGGAATCACGTCCATCTTTTTCCACAGTGAATGCGCCATTTCACAGAGATGACGTAGTTTAGCAATCCTTCATTTTGGGGGGCGACAGGGAAAAACCGAGCCAAATCCTCCAAAACAATTTCACCATTTGCAAGGACTTGGATAAGCGAGCCCTGTTTCTTGCTTGAATTGCCCGTGCCTCTAGGTTCCTTTGCCTCCCCCAATCACACATGAAGTTGAGGGATGGGGTGTGGGGGCGGGGCGCAGGTGCGGGCCCAGGGGCACGGGCGCAGAGGCACGAGGCACGGGCGCACGGACGGGGGGGTGGCCACGGGGGTGGGGGCGTGGGCGGCGCAGGCGCAGGCGCAGGCGCAGGGGCGGGCGGGGGCTCGGGCACTCAGGCCAGACGCCTAGATAAGAGTGAAGCAGCAACCCGAAAGTGCCTGGCAACACTGAACTGTGATGCCCGCTTCCAGAACCCTCCGAATTTTGCAGATAAAGAGGAGTTAACTTGAAGCTTTTTGGCACTCACTCCTGACACCAAGAAAAACAAACGGGGGTAGATTAAAACACACACACACAAACAAACACACACACACACACACACACGTAAGCAAATGCTTTCTATATTGTGCCCGATTCTCTGGCAAAAACCCATACATCCCATAATTTAAGCATCTGGCCAACAGAATACAAACAAAATGTCCTTGGCATTTAAAAATATTAATAACTGAGTTTATATCATGTTAGAAATGGTTCCAAACGTTTTATTTGGATTTAATCCCTACAGACAGTTTAAAAAAGCAATGTTAGTACTCTCATTTTATAGCAATCAGTGGCTAAAAAGTGGCAGGGAGCTAGAATTCAAATTCCAGTAGCACTAATTTAGTCTGAAGCACCAAACTGCCTATCTACATATATAAAGGTACTTTCTGATTTGATAAGAAATTGGGTTAAAAAAGGTTTATCATTATAACCTTATCTCTTACAAGAAACTTTCAATTTACCTCTATAAGCTGCTTCCATAAAATAAGGCTTACATAACTGTGTGGCTCAGAGGTTTGGGGAAAGAATCTGAACATTAGCTGTAGTTAGTATTAAAAGACATGTGCTTCAAGTAAAGAGTGGACTTAGGACTGGAATCAAATGGTAAGTTACACAAGTTTATTCAAGGTACATAAGAAACTCCTTTAGACCGGAGGCAGAAGGAGCTGAAGCAGACTGAAAATAACTGATGCAGATTCCTGATAAATAGTCAAGAGGGTGGTATTTATGACTAAGTTACTGGATACCTTTCTTGTTCCATCTTCCAAGAAACAAACACCAACCTACATTAGGGCTTTGAGGGTCACAGTCCACAGAACTTAGGAGGTAAAGCACCAGGTATTTTATTGGAAACAAATTCTTGTTTATATCTCTGTGAAAACAGGCACCTGAACTGCCTGTTCTGGTCCCTGATACATGGATATCCTCCTCCCTCATACCTGTCTTTGAGTTCAATCACCATACAAAGTGGGAAGGAACAGTCCACATAAACAATGAGACTACAAGGGTAGATGAAGCCAGAATGGTTATAAGCTAAACAGGAACAAGCACAAGTGAGTGCGCTGGGAGTCTCAGGCTTTCTCAAGTCTTAATAGATTATACACCAACCTGACCCATGCTCCACCACACATGGCTGAGAAAATGAAATAATTCTTATTATCATAGGTGCACTATAAGGAAATTTGGTCCTGTTGTCGTTTGGAACTGTTGAAATAAAGATTTCATCATTGGAGGACCCTATTATTCCAGCCAATGCTCAATTTAACAGAACACAAAATACATCAGCCATATTAAGGGCAAATCATTCATTTATTGTTTAAAGATTGCAAGACAACATCTGAATTTCTGTAGCACAATTTAAATGTTTTACTTCTTTGATAAAGCAGAGTATAATAGAAAAAAACAAGTAGTTTCCAGTAATATCTATATCTCTATTCAGAAATAAGTCCTCCACAGACATGTTACCTGGAAACAAAAGCCTGTTACAATAAGCAAAGCTTCAACCAGAGCGGCTACTTTTCGTGCCAGGAAAAGGTTCATCCCTATAGGAGGAATGATGTGCTATGTAAAATGGCTGTAAGGTCACAGCCTTGAGGGCACTGGAAGTATATTATCCTATTCCACATTAAGTAGCTTGGTGAATTTCAAACATCAATTTATTTGCAACCAAGCTGGCAACCTTTAACTGGTATCTTAATTAGATAAAAAATAAATTAAGAAATCCCTAAACTGATGTTCTTTCATTTACATTGTTAAAAGGTACACAAGTTCATTAACATGTAATTCTGGTTAGAATTACACTTGAGACTCTTTGCTCAGATTTTGGTTAATAGTATGAATCTTTCAGAAATTTCAGAAAGTTCTTATTAATCAATAATTTGTCAGCTAGGATACATTCAGGCATCAGCTGCAACTACAAAATAGGTGCACTGCCTCAGCACTTTGGAAAGACATTATAATCTAGAACACTACTAGCAGACAAAATATTACCTGTTACTGGATAGCATATGTGCAGTACAGCAAGACAAAAACATATATTCATATGTTGGCTTATTTAAGCCTCAAGCTCTCCATCCTTTGTTGAAATTCAATTTTATTCCTATGGTTTTTTAATACCAAAAAACTCAAGCTCCAGGAGGGCTAAAGTCTAATTTGTACTCCAAACCAAGTAGCAGTGCAGTTTGCTACTACTGAGGCTGAGTCCGAAAAGACTTCAGGATCAAGTCCAGAAGACAGTTATTACACATGATACCCTAGAAGGTCTGAAAAATAATTACTCATATACATTATCTGGTCCTTTAGAGCTTTTTTCCTATAACATGTTTTTTGATGAAAGTTATTTAATGTATCAGAGATAACTGTGACTTACTGATCAAATATTTGAATACTTACCTGGGATTTCATTTCTGCTGAAAGAAATAGGAAGAACAGGACTCACTTTAAAAAAACAAACTTCAGAAATGAAGGTAAAAATATTATCACACATTATCACTTTTGGAAGCAGCATAGAGGGACAGTCAAAGGTAAAACACTGGTGAAATAGGTCAAGACTCTAGGCCAAGAAAACCTATATTATTATCATCAATGACAGTACCACAACTGTGCCCTTCATAATTAATAATCACTCCTAAGAATTTTCATTTGGCACCAGATGATATGTTTAAGAGAAACACTCTGGGAGGTTCTGAATCAGACTTGGTTTTGTTAGCCAAGTTACAGGAAACATTTTAAAGTCAGGGGAGGGGAAGAAGGAACTAGGAAACAGACCAGGAAAAATATTAAGTCATCATCATCGTCGTCGTCGTTGTCATCATCATCATCATCTAAACCAAGAAAGCACTGATAGCTCCAGACATTATGTCAGACACTAAAACGACTGATATAGGCTCAAGTGGTTTATAAAACCTATAAAAAGACTACACCAGCAAAGTTCCCATTAATCTGTAGAGTTCAGAAACTAAAACAAGGAAAATTTTAGCTTAAAACCTTATCTCAAGAGAATCATATACACTTCACATGAATAAAAATACCTGAAACCAAACATTTTTAAAAGCTCCAATACCCAAAATATAAAGAAAAAAATTAATTCAGAAGACTCATCAATCCATGGAATCACAAAACGGCTGGACAATCTCTCTCTCCCCTCCACACTATCCATCCCATGGAAGACCAAGGGAGATCAGACCTTCCAGACCTATGCACCACCTGGTTGCTGCAAAATCCTATGGAGACTCCTTGTGGAATAGCAGTTTCCCATCTCCTGTGTCTCTCCCTATCATGCAGGAAGCAAGTCTGGCTGTGCTATTGTATTATTATTTGTCACCCATCTGCAACATGATGATACCATACAGATAAGTAAAAAGTACATATCTAGTTCCCTTTCACCAGAAGGTTGAGGCTCAGGTATAGGGGTAATTCTCCTGTGTACATGGTGTCTTTATTTAGGCAGATTCAGTGACTTCAACAGGCTTAATCATGTGATCAGGTTTGTTGCCAGCTGCATAATGCTCCCACATCTGTAGATACAGCCTCTCTAGTTCCATTGTGTATTGTTTGGTGTTGAACAGCGGGCTAGATATTCTCTGCTTCCAGACTTTGCCACGAATTTTCTTCAGGCTGGATAATAAAAAGGAGCCAAATTTATAAATCACAACAGAAACTCAGAACTAGCTCTCATAAATACCTAAACACCTCTGTGGTAAATTACATGGCCAAACTTTTTTGTAAGATTTTCTCTTCTGACTGGCCCACCATTACCTCAATGCTAAAACAGTGAAAGATCACAAATAACAAAATGTTAAACACCTATAATGGAGTTCACCCCCACATTCTGTGAAAAAATTTAATTCTTTCCTAAACAAGTATATCCAAGAGATACCATGCTTTCTCCATTCATCTTATTCCTACCTTTAAAATAAAAACAATTCTTGGCAATGACACATATCTATTCCTATGTACTACTGGTTAGAATGTAAACTGCTTTACTCTTTCAATAAGCAATTTAGCAATGTGTCTGTTAGAACCATAAATGTTCATAACTGTATGACCTGTCAATAACCTTTTTAATCTATTCAAAAGAAATCAGAGATGCAGACACATCTGGCCATGCAAAGATGTTCACTGAAGCACCATTCACAATAGCTAAGGCACAAACAGATGGAAGTATTCATTTTATGAATATTTTAATGAAATAGGAAAACACTCCAGGGGAAAAATGCAATGTCTACTGCTATAATTTTCCCCTTGTACATGAACTGAGTTGGTTTAGATACAAAAAAAGTGTTCTCAATAATAGTGGGGGATTTAATACCCCACTCACTCCTATGGATAGATCAACCAAACAAAATTAGCAAGGAAACACAAGCTTTAAACTATACAATGGACCAGTTAGACCTAATTGCCATTTACAGGGTATTTCACCCCAAAAAAATGGATTTCACCTTTTTCTCAAGTGCACATGGAACATTCTCCAAGATAGATCACATCCTGGGCCAAAAATCTAGCCTTGGCAAATTTTAAAAAATTAAAATCATTTCAAGCTTCTTTTTCTGATCACAATGTACATACCAACTACAGGAAAAAAAAAAACTATAAAAAACAAACATGGAGACTAAACAACATACTTCTGAAAAATCAACAGATCATGGAAGAAATCAAAAAGGAAATCAAAATATGCATAGGAACAAGTGAAAATGAAAACATGACAACCAAAAATGTATCGGATTCAGTAAAATCCATAAGAGGGAGGTTCATAGCAATACAAGCATACCTCAAGAAAGAAGAAAAACATCAAATAAACAACCTAACTTTATACCTAAAGCAACTAGAAAAAGAACAACAGAAGAACCCCAAAGTTAGCAAAAGGAAAGAAATCATAAAAACCAGAGAAGAAGTAAGTGAAAAATTAATGAATGAGACTATAGCAAAGATCAACAAAACTAAAAGCTGGTTCTTTGAGAAGATAAATAAAATAGACAAACCATTAGCCAGACTCATCAAGGAAAAAAGGAAGAATCAAATCAACAAAATCAGAAATGAAAATGGAGAAATCACAACAGACAACACAGAAATACAAAGAATCAGAAGAGATTACTATCAGCAACTATATGCCAATAAAATGGACAGCTTGGAAGAAATGGACAAATTCTTAGAAAAGCACAACTTTCCAAAACTGAACCAGGTCGAAATAGAAAATCTTAACAGGCCCATCACAAGCACGGAAATCGAAACTGTAATCAGAAATCTTCCAGCAAACAAAAGCCCAGGACCAGACAGCTTCACAGCTGAATTCTACCAAAAAATTAGAGAAGAGCTAACACCTATCCTACTCAAACTCTTCCAGAAAATTGCAGAAGGTAAACTCCCAAACTCAATTCTATGAGGCTACAATCACCCTAATCTAACACAACCAGACAAGGATGTCACAAAAAAGAAAACTACAAGCCAATATCACTGATGAACATAATTGCAAAAATACTCAACAAAATTCTAGCAAACAGAATCCAACAACATATTAAAAAGATCACACATCATGACCAAGTGGGCTTTATTCCAGGGATGCAAAGATTCCTCAATATTCGCAAATCAATCAATATGATACACCATATTAACAAACTGAAAAGATAAAAACCATATGATTATTCCAACAGATGCAGAGAAAGCCTTTGACAAAATTTAACACCTATTTATGATAAAAACTCTTCAGAAAGCAGGCATAGAAGGAACATACCTCAACATAATAAAAGCCATATACAACAAACCCACAGCAAACATTATTCTCAACAGCGAAAAATTGAAAAGCATTTCCTCTAAAATTAGGAACAAGACGGGTGCCCACTCTCACCACTACTATTCAACATAGTTTTGGAAGTCCTAGCCACAGCAACCAAAGAAAAGAAATAAAAGGAATCCAGACTGGAAAAGAAGAAGTAAAACTCTGTTTGCAGATGACATGATCCTCTACATAGAAAACCCTAAAGATACCACCAGAAAATTACTAGAGTTAATCAATGAAGTTTCAGGATATAAAATTAATACAAGGAAATCCCTTGCATTCCTATACACTGCAATGTATATGAAAAGAGAGAGAAATTAAGGAAACAACCCCATTCTCCATTATAAGGAAAAGAGTAAAATACTTAGGAATGCATTTTACTAAATAAACAAAAGACCTATATATAGAAAACTATAAAACACTGATGAAAGAAATCAAAGATGACACAAATAGATGGAGAAATATACCACATTCATGGATTAGAATAATCAACAGAGTGAAAATGATTATACTACTGAAAGTAATCCATAGATTCAATGCAATCCCTATCAAGCTACCAATGGTATTTTTCATGGAACTAGAACAAATAATTTCAGTTTGTATGGAAACACAAAAAATCTCCAATAGCCAAAGCAATCTTGGGAAAGAAGAATGGAACCAGAGGAATCAACCTTCCTGACTTCAGACTATACTACAAAACTACAGTCATCAGGACAGTATGGTACTGGCATAAAGATGGAAATATAGATCAATGGAACAAAATAGAAAGCCCAGAGAGAAAACCATGTACCTATGGACACCTTATCTTTGACAAACGAGGCAAAAATATACAGTGGAGAAAAGACAATCTCTTTATCAAGTGGTGCTGGGAAAACTGGTCAACTATGTGTAAAAGAATGAAATTAGAACACTTTCTAACACCATACAAAATGGATTAAAGGTCTAAACGTAAGACCAGAAACTCTAAAATTCTTAGAGGAAAACATAGGCAGAACACTCTGACAGAAGTCACAGCAAGAGCCTCTCTGACCCACTTCCCAGAGTAATGGAAATAAAAACAAAAATAAACAGTATGGGACCTAATTAAACTTAAAAGCTTTTGCACAATAAAGGAAACTGTAAGCAAGGTGAAAAGGCATCTTCAGAATGAGAGAAAATAATAGCAAATGAAACAACTGCCAAAGAATTAATCTCCAAAATACACAAGTAGCTCATGAAGCTCAATACCAGAAAAATGAACAACCCAATCAAAAAGTGGGCCAAAGAACTAAACAAACATTTCTCCAATGAAGACATACAGATGGGCTAATAATACATCAAAAAGTGCTCAACATCACTCATTATTAGAGAAATGCAAATCAAAACCACAATGAGGTATCATCTCACACCAGTCAGAATGGCTGCCATCAAAGTCTACAAACAATAAATGCTGGAGAGGCTGTGGAGAAAAGGGAACCCTCTTACACTGTTGGTGGGAAGGCAAACTGGTAACAGCCACTATGGAGAACAGTGTGGAGATTCCTTAAAAAAACAGCAATTAGAATTGCCATCCAACCCAGAAATCCTACTGCTGGGCATACACACCGAGAAAACCACAACTGAAACACATGTACCCCTATGTTCACTGCAGCACTGTTTACAATAGCTAGCACATGGAAGCAACCTAGATGTCCATCAGCAGGTGAATAGATTAGGAAGTTGTGGTACATATACACAATGGAATATTACTCGGCTGTGAAAAAGAATGTATTTGAGTCTGTTCTAATGAGGTGGATGAAACTGGAGCCTATCATACAGAGTGAAGTCAGTCAGAAAGAGAAACTCCAATACAGTGTATTTATATATATATGGAATTTAGAAAGACGGTAATAATGATCCTATATTCAAGGACTTTTGCACTATGTGGGAGAAGGTGAGTGTGGGATGATTTGAGAGAACAGCATTGAAATATGTATACTACTACATATAAAATAGATGACCAATGCAAGTTTGATACATGAAGCAGGGCACTGGTGCTCTGGGACAACCCAGAGGGATGAGGTGGTAAGGGAGATGGGAGGGGGATTCAGGATGGGAGGACACATGTGCACCCATGGCTGATTCATGTCAATGTATGGCAGAAATCACAACAGTGTAAAGTAATTATCCTCCAATTAAAATAAATTAATTTTTTTAAAAAGTGTTCCTAATATCACTTGTTCAGAAACAGGAAAAAAAAATCAATTCTTCTGGGAACACAGGAAAGAATTCACTCTCGACTCTTGTTCTGAATATATCATTTGTCATGAAACTATTCTTATATAGAGACAATTATTACTTTAAAACCAGAAGCTGGAAGACTCCTGAAGAGTTTTTAAATTAATTAAAGTGTTATTTTATTGTTTGCTGTGCCAGAAACTAGTAAAATGGCTATGCATATCCACTGGCCTCAAACCAACCATAACCACATTAATGTTATCTTCCAAATAAAATTCTGAATCTCAGCACTCTACATCCATACACTGAAATATTACTCAGCAATAAAAGGGAATGAGTTACTGATATTAGCCAACAACATGGATGAATCTCAAAACATTATCCTGAGTGAAAGAAGCCTTCAGAGTACATAATGTATGATTCCATTTGCCAGAGGTTCTAATAAGACTAAGTAAATTATGTGCATGCGTGTGTGCATGCTAAGTTGCTTCAGTGGTGTCCGACTCTGCTACCCCATGGACTGTAGGCTTCTCTGTCCATGGGATTCTCCAGGCAAGAATACTGGAGTGGGTTGCCATGCCCTCCTCCAGGGGATCTTCCCAAGCCAGGGATCAGACCTGCATCTCTTACATCTCCTGCATTGCAGGCAGGTCCTTCACCACTAATGCCACCTGGTAAGCCCCAAATAAAGTAGGGTGAAAAAAAATTCAGAACAGTGGTCTTCTCAGGGCTGGTGAGGTGGACCAACTGAGAAGGGGTGTGAAGCAACCTTCTGGAGTGATGGTAATATGCTATATCTTGTTGGAGGTTTGGCTTATAAAGGTATTTCTCAAAACTCACTTCAGATTTGTGTATTCCAGTTGGGATTAGCAGATACTATACATAGCATACACACACACACACACACGTATATCGTATATATAAAATAAACAAGATCCTAGTTTATAGCACAAGGAACTATATTCAATATCCCATAATAAACCATAATGGAAAAGAAAATGAAAAATGTGTGTGTGTGTATAACTGAATCAATTCTGCTATACACCAGAAACACAATGTTGTAAATCAACTACACTTCAATTAACAAAATTTAAAAAAAGATTTGTGCATTCCACTGTATTTAAATTTTACCTCAAAAGAAAAGAGAAGCAAATATTAAACTCTTAATGATGTCCATTCTCAAGTAAAAACACTGATGTCTATAATTTACTTCAAATAAGATGGATTACTAAATGGGTATAGAAATAAATAGATGAAATAAATGTGGTAAAAGTATAGAAGAATATTAGTGGTGGAAGCTAGGTGGTAAGTATGTGTTTATTATAAAACTGAAATTTTTCACAACAAAATCTTGGGGAAAAGCATTATTTATATGAAATCAGCTAAGTTCCAAAAACATTAAAAAAAATACACTAAATTATTTATTCTAGTTATCTCTGGGATGATGGACCTGAAGCTTCATATTTAATGCCCGGTCTCAAATTTTTCACTTATTTTTCTTAGCTGTATGTGATGTTCAATGGAGAAAATTTTGAAAATAAATAAATGCTTAACATACATCTGTTGAATGCTTACTATGTACCAAGAACTGCTGTAAGTGCTTCACATGAAAGACCTTTTTAAAATCCTCACATCTAAAAAAAAAAAAAGAAAAAAAAATCCTCACATCTCTGCAAGGTAGGTACTATCATCCATCCCCATTTTGCAGATGGAAAAACCGAGGGACATAAAGACTAACTTCTCCAAAGTCACAAAAATTATGAGAGCCTGGATTCAAATCCAGGAAGTCTAACTCAAAGAGGGTGCTTCTTTAAGCTTCTACATAATATGCTACTTCTCAGAAAAACAAAAAGAAAAAAAAAATCACCCATAATACCCAAAGAAAAATCTCATTTAAGTATAATACACTATTTTATTGTATGGATAAAGCATCATTTATCTAAGCATTTACGTTGTACCTGGATATTATCAGGGTCAAAGATTTGGCTTTTTTTTTTAAAGCTTTAAAAAGATTGCACCAATTTATTTACCAACGTATGAAAAGGCCAGCACCTCGGTGCTCCCTCATCATTGGTATCATATTAAAAGTCTTTTACTTTATAGCCAAATAATGGGTATACCTCAATGTTATTTTATTTCTACTAGGGAATTCCCTTGTAGTTCAGTGGTTAGGCTACTGCACTTACCCTGCCCAAGGGCATGGGTTCAGTTCCTGGCCAGGGAACTAAGATCCTGCAAGCAGCATGGCACAGCCAATAAATAAGTACATACAGAAATATTTATTTCTAGGACAGAGGCTGAAACTTTTTCCTGTTAACTATTTGATTTTCTACTTTGGTCAGTTGTCATTTCCTTGTTTACTTTCCTATTAAAGGATTTAAAATGTAAATATTCTTCAGTCTTTATATATTGGCAATCCAGTGGTTAAGACTCCACACTTCCACTGCAGGGGGCAAGGATTTGATCCCTGGTTGGAGAACTAAGATCCCTCATTCCTCACAGCACAGCCAAAATAAATTAAATAAAAAATAAAAAGTTCTTATCTCATCCAGAGAGCATACAACTAATTCACTTATTTTATATTACCCTTATTTTATGATTTCACACCTAAATTCCCTCTAAATTTTCCTTATTTCCTTCACTATACCATATAATTTTTCATGGAAAAGTTTACTTACTATTCTAGATCAGTCCCCAGCTTCACAGCTATGTCTTCATATTCTTGTCTATTTTTAGCAATAAGTTCAAGACAACCTAAACAAGTGAGCTGGGAAGCTGCAACTCGAGAAGCAAGAGTCTCTCCTGCAGTAAAAAAACATAATTGCACATTTGAGAATGCAAACAGCAGACAGTTATTAATGTTATTTATGTTTAAATATCCACACAATGCAGATGAGGCATGTTCAGACCTGAACAAGTCTCATTTTCTATCATTTTGCCCTAAATATTGCTTCTAGTACATATGATTTCACCTGGAAGTGTTTCTTCCAAGGAGATTTTTAAAAGAATAAGGAAACAACTCACCTGGCATAGTCACCATGGGTGTCCCTGCCCAGAGAACATCCATCCCTGTGGTGTGTCCATTACAAAGGGGAGTGTCTAGACAGACATCAGCCAGCTGCCCTCTCCGGACATGTTCCTCTTTAGGAGCAACAGGTGAAAAAATAATACGGTTCTGAGGAAGTCCCATATTTTGTGCATACTGTTGAATATTAGGTTCTCCTACTGCTGGAAAACGTAACAGCCACAGTACACTATTGGGAACACGCTTCAGAATCTAAAATAGGGAAAACAAGAACAAGTATTAATAGCTCTGCCCTTCTCAAGAAAGACTCCCATAAATTTCTAGTAATTCTACCATATACCATACTCTATGCTTCTCACCCAGAAAGCAGCCTACTGTGAACTTGTTTTTTTTTCACATAGATAAATTAGATCAACTGGGTTATAGTGTTCTGCTTAGCTGTCCCCAAACACAGTTCAAAGAAACAGGAGACTGATGCAAGAAGCACAAAACAAGTAACTAATTGGAAAAATCTGAGGCAGCTATGTCCTGTGGGAACTGATACTAGGAGTGGTTTTTGTCCACAAGATAGGAATTTTCCATTTCAGCTTTCAAATTCCCCAGCATGGTACAACAAACAAAGTTAGCTCACATTTGCCAAACTTTATTTGCCCAATCTAGATCAGGGGTCGGCAGATTTTTTTCTGTAAAGGGCCAGAGAGCAAATATTTTTGCTTTTAATGCCAGCATGGACTCTGTCATAACTATTCAATTCTGCCCTCGTCACTGGAAAGCAGCCACAGACAATATGTAAATTAGTAGGCATAGCTGTGTGTCAATAAAATTTTATTTACAAAAACAAGCAGTTGGGACTTTCCTGGCAGTCCAGTGGTTAAGACTGTGCTTCTACCACAGGGGGTGTGTGTTTGATCCCTGACTGGGGAACTAAAAGCTGGCATGCCTCACATTGTGACCAAAAACAAACCGAAAAACCAAACAAACAAAACAAGAACAAGCAGCGGACTGGATTTGGCCCACTGGCCACAGTTTGTCAACCTGATTTAGATCCACATCTATTCAATTACGTTCACCATCCCTTCACTCAAAGTCATGAGAACAGACAGATTTCAGAATTTAGAGTATTTCAGATTTTTAAAAAGTAGTACATAAGTATAAATTACATAATGTGCTCAGCAGCAACTTCCTGTAAACAAACATATTAATATCTTTCCATCAAGATGTAGGAATATTCATACTAAATGGAATAAAATAAAGAATCATAAATAGCTTATCATCATTTCAGGCAGTTTTGCTACCAAATAAATTACCGCAAACTTATGAACATGTTTTTGGTTTTCAGGTTTTTTGAAATGGGGAACTGAAAACTAAGGGATAGTAAACCTGAACTCATCTGCTTCCTCTTCTCCCCCACCCTCCCTCCTCCTTCAAAAAAACAAGAAAACACACCAAAAAACCCAGATATTGATCAGAAAAAAAGTCAACCAAGAATTATCTCCATTTTAGCTCTATGGAATAAAAACCAGGTTATGGATAGCAAAGTTTAGAACCTTCAGAGGTCCTGCTTACACGAAGTAGTACAATGAAATGACTGATATAGGTAATGGCATAAACCAATTCCTTCCTAGTTTTAACTCTACAATATTGCAAGAATGCTACTAAACACGGATGTATATACATTAACAGCTTTACTATCAGCTTAGACCATGAGATAGCAAATATAGCCTATGAGCCAAATCTGACATATCTCACGTATTGCCCGCTTTTGTAAATAAAAATTTATTGGAACATACCTACGTTCATTCATTTACATAAGTATGGTGTTTTCCTGTTACAATGGCAGAACTGAGTAGATATGACAGACAGTATGGACTGAGAAACCAAAAATATTTACCACTTGGCCTGAAGAAGTTTGCTTTTAAATACATCAATTTTAAAAGTCCATAATGTGATATTTAGACACATGAAAGAAAATAAAAAACTGCCGAAATCTACAGGTCTTTTGAAAATCAGACATGAGCACAATAGTTCCTGAATGGGGGTGGGGGAGGGGCAGGCAGCCTCAGCAAGATGGCCTATATACAGAATCTTTTCTAGAATCTCTAGACATTAATAATGAATCTACACATACTCACATTTGCCCACATCTGCAAAGTGGAAGGGTCAATTTTATATAACTGATTAAAGTTACAGTACACAATGGCATCTTCTGGTAGCCCATACTGAGACCGTGTGGTTACAATAATGGTACGAGGAACCTCTTCTCCAGTGGCAGCCTTATTGTTGATCTACAACAAGAAAAAGAATATGAATGACAATTATACTTAAAGTCAACATACTCCAATATTTTTCAATCAATAAAGAATCCTTATGATGCAAAGTGGTATAACCATTAAAAGTCATATAACTAAACTACAATGGGAAAATATTGGTGATGCATTAAGTTAAAGGAAAAAAGTTAGGGCACTATCTTAATTTGGGGTGGACTGCACCATGAAACATCTCACTCTAGCCAAAAAGTTCTCTTCAAAATCGTATAAATCCAATAGCAAGCTTCTTCTCACTCTTTTTCTTCATGAATGAAATGTCCTTTTCTAAATCACATCCACCTTTCAGGACTAAACTTCAGTTACCAAACAATCTCTGTAAAAGCACCTCGCCTCACCACTATTTCTGAGCATCCTATATACATAATTATAGTCTTATCTTGCAATTCTCACACATCTGGGGACTACCTTACATTGTTATGTAACTATTCCAGGTGTGATGGACGTCTCATACAAATGGGCATTGTGTTCTACATTCAAAATTCTTTGCCCTTGTACACTTCAAGAATTACACTTTTTTTCCCTTAAGTCAAGCATGTCTGCCCTATTGTTTCAAAGGACAGTTAACCAGAAGGGGGGGAAAAACACATCAGTCTTTTCAACTCACCTGAATTCACTTCAAGCACCCTCTGTATAAATTACTATACCACTAAAACGTTTAACTCCTAAGAGGCCAAAGATGCTTGCCTTATATCTCTTGACAGAGCTACACATTCACTTATTCAAGTACACAAGCAATATATATTTACTGAGCACATACTACATTACGGAGGCTAAGACACAGGCTCTAAAGTAATTCAATTCAGTGGCAAATACATTCAAACCCAGGACTTAGAATGTGTTGTGCTGGATGTAAAGATACATGCCAAATATTTCAGAAGCAGAGAATACAGGTACCAATGGAGCAGGGAAGGAGAGGTTACAGATACGGACAAAAACAGATTGTCGGAGGAGCTGTCTGAACTGAAAGTCTTAGAGATGAGTAAGATTTAACTGGGGAAAGGATGAGTTATATAGAAGCAAGAAACTGTACGATGTCTACAGATATTTCACCACTGATAAGAGTAAAGCCACAGAGGCAGGGAATAACAAGGTATTAACACAGAAGACTCTCATTAAGTAATCTGATGGCTGAATACAAGTGACTTTTAAAATCAAACAAACCTATGTAAGATGCCAGTTTTCCCCAAATTCATTTCCTCATCTATAAAACAGGAGTAATGATGCTTACCTCCTAGAGTTATGAGATCTGAAAAAGATAAATGTATACTTGGTGGTACACAGTACATTCTATTATTCTCTTCTTACCTGGGTAGTTGCCAGTCCATTGCTAATACTGAATCCATTAATTGTTATCTGAATTTGTCCTCTGTTAATCATTTCAATCACTGCTTCTGCAATAGTATTCATAGGAATGACAGGCATATTAAGAGCTGTATTACTGCTGTCCGCATTGTCTCCTCCATCAGGACATTTCATCTTAAAATAATTACACACAAAATACATCATTAGGGAAAAGATCCCAAATGCAGATAACTTTATTTCAATTACAATATTGACCAGGTTCTGACCTTGACAATTTTCACATCTGGTAGACTATCAAGAAATGCTTTGAGGTCGATGCCATTCAGCACAATCCGATTGTCATAAATGTGCCCATTGGACTTAAAATCGATAACTGCTTTTTTCTAATCAAAAAAAGTTTCAGACATATCTGTTAGGATGCACAGGAACAGTAGTAAAAAATAAATGACTACAGTTCTTTGCAATTCCCCTACAGTATTGTTTTTCTACCTACCTTGAGGTGAGGGAACATATTAGCATGATCACCAATAAAGAAAGTATGAGGCATATAAGCCAGCTTCTCAGAATATTGCTCAGCAACTTCAGCAGGTGAAGTTTCCTGATCAGTGATGATATAATCCATGAAAAGTGCGCCACTAGTCCCAGGATACCCCAGCCACATTGCCTAGAAGAAAAAAAAAAGGGTCTAAAATTAAATAAGTAAACAAACGAGGGTGGACTTCTTTAGCCAAGAGCAATCAAGTAATATTTCAGACTAAACTTCCAAGTGCTAAACTGTTTTTCCAATTTATAATACAGAACAACTGTTTACATCAACTACAAACTGCATGTCTCCATAAACATGTACCTGTGGGCATTGTGTCCTTACCTATAATTCTTTGTCCCTATGCATTTTCAAGAACTACACTTTTTTCATAAGTTAGGCACATCTATCCTATTGCGTCAAAGGACAGTTAATCAGAGGGGGGAAAAACATATCACTGTCTTTTTGGCCCAATAAACATAGTGAATGTTGTTATTATTATCATTATTTCCTTTACCTGAATAGGAGCTGGCCTCAGAGCAAAGAGTTCATTTCGAGCACCCTTGGTATAACCATTCATATTTACAAGGATGTGTATACCATCTTGATGGATGCGATCAGCTGCTTTTCCATTGCATGGAATCTACAGAATAAAAAAATAAAAAAATAAAAATTTATTATGAACAATCTCAGACTGATTCAATTAGCCTTAATGATATTAAACAGAATTCAAATTCCCAGATGCAAAAATACAAGAACACAAATTAAGAAAACATTAATGCAGAGTAAAAATATGGTTAAGTGCCATTAAAATGGGCCCACAGTATCACAGAAACAGGATACAGAGGAAGGAGAGTTTAATTCTACATTGAATGTATGAACAACTAGGCTTCATAGCAGAGATGGTATTTGAAATGGGTGTCCAAAGATGGCTAAGAGTTTGAGGGAGTTGGAAGAATTATAATCTCACAGAGAACTGTATGAATAAGGAACCAGAGTAAAGTGCACAGTAGGTTGAAAAAAATGGGTAGATCACTTCTGTTTGCTGTGGGGTATAACTGAAGGCTGATGGTGGGTGAAAAGCACTGGCAAACAAGGTTGCAGTCAAACTCAGAAAGGTTGTGAAGGCCATTCTGAAGAGTCTGGACTTCATATATGAAGTTTACCTATATGAAGATTACTTTAAAAAAAAACCCTCCAGGCATAAAACAAGCCACAGGGATATAACTTATGACATGAGGAATATGGTCATAATACTGTAGTAACTTTGTAAGGAAACAGATGATTACCAGACTTTTCATGGTGATTTCATAATATGTGCAAGTATCAATTAACTATGTAGTACACCTGAAATTTTCCCAGGTGGCGCTAGTGGTAAAGAACCCGCCTGCCAATGCAGGAGATGCAAGAGACACAGGTTTGATCTCTGGGTTGCCAAGATTCCCTGGAGAAGGGAATGGCAACCCACTCCAGTATTCTTGCCTGGAGAATCCCATGGACAGAGGAGCCTGGGGGGCTACAGTCCATAGGGTTCAAAGAGTCAGACACAACTAAAGCAACTTAGTGAGTGCACACACACCTGAAACTAATATTGTATGTCAACTATGCTTCAATTAATATATATGTATAAAAGATATATATATTTTAAAGAGTTTATACTTCAGTCAATAAGCAGTGAATCCTGAAAGGTCTCAAGAGATGGAGGGTCGTATGCTGCTTGGTCACAGAAGAGTCCAACCCTACACCAAAAATGGTAAGGTGTACTTCCAAAGTAATAGCTATAATGCAAAAGATGTTGGGTACAAATTATTTATGAAATGACAAGAGTCTTGCAATTCTACTAGGACTTCAATGATTCATCTATATGAATTACTAGACATACCATACATACCTCTGTTAATCACCAAAGTGGCCAAAAGGGCCTGTAAGAAAAAACTCTAGTCCATACCTTCAGCAACATTCCCTCACAGGTTTCAATCTTAATTTATCATAAAACTTTAGCTCCTAGAGAAAATAGCAATGGAGCCAAGTATAGAAATAAAGATTTAAAGGCAAAGGGCTTTAAATGACCTCTTTGTTCTTCCAAGCCACCATCTTGCTCAACTTATTCAGGTAATATTAGATATCTACTGTCACAAGTGCTAGCTCAATCCCCAGAGAAGTTCTATGTCCAAGCAGAGATATATCATATTTCTATTTAATTGCAACCTCAGCAAAATCCATGATGATTATAAATGTAATGTAATAAATGTAAACAATCAAGGAAATAAGATCAAAGCAATTGCCCACAGGCATGTAGTATGCATGTGCGTGCGTGCGAGCGTGTGTTAGTCGCTCAGTCGTTTCTGACTCTTTGCGACCCCATGGGCAAACCCACCAGGCTCCTCTGTCCATGGTATTCTCCAGGCAAGAATACTGGAGTGGGTTGCTATTCCCTTCTCCAGGAAAGGCATGAAACAGCTGATGTTAAATATTTGTCAGGAAAAATACAAGCTAGACGTCAACAGTTTTATTCACTATTTGCTCAAATTAAAAAGCTAAAGTATAAGAGTTACACCTACCTGAGAAAGATCAATGAAATGATTGGCTTCTGCCATCACCTTCACTCGGAAGTTTGTGCCGTCATCTGGGCTCAAGGCATAACAGAATACCTGAAAGGTAGCACATAATATGTATTTAATAACCTTGGCTCAGATCTTTCCTAAAAAGACACTGGGCTTAACACCTAATGGCGACAATAGTGGCTCTAGGGAAACACTAGTCTTACCTCAAATTTATCAGGATTGTGCATGCCTGGAATAGACTGCATAAGATGAGAAGTAGGATGATTCCCAAAGTCAGAACTCACGTATCCTACACGCAGTCGACCATCACTGAGCTTCAAGTCTTTTGGATGCTCATATGGTGGTTTATGAAGTACATTAATCTAACAATGGAATTCAAAGCTTGTTAGTAAAATTGAATCTATATGTAAACTTTCACCTAGGAAAACTGACTAAAAACACAACTCACACCTATTGGGAATGGTTTTGTGCCCAGAATACCTCTTGAATTCATATAGCCAGTTCAATACAACCTTAGCAACTTATATAACATGGTTCATACTGTGACCTGTTTCTGAGGCCAGTGAAATAGCCCAAGCAAGTCTAAAAGTTATAGGAAGGAAGCAAAGTGGACAGAGTATGACAAACCCTACATTTTAGAAGAAAATTCTGTAGGGGAACATTTTCAAAAAACAGAATTAGACCTAGCACTCCACTCTATTCTGCTAAGTAAATTCCCACCTTTTATCAAGTCGTGCTCTGATTCTCAAAAGTGAGTATAAAATACATTATTAAAAACTATGATTTTAAAACTAAAGGAAAACAACATCAGCCTACTGGTAGTATTTCAGTTAGGATTCTGCCTTATAGAATGGAAGGGATTATGATCAAGATAGGACAGGGACTTCCTTGGTGGTCCAGTGCCTAAGACTCCACACTCTCAATGCAAAGGCCTGGGTTTGATCCTTGGTCAGGCAACTAGATCCTGTGTACTGCAACTAAAGACTGCATATGCCACAATGAAGACTGAAGATCCTGTATGCCACAACTAAGACCTGGTACAGCTAAATATAAAAATAAAAGACAGGACACAATGGAAGGAGCTTCTGGGCTCACTCACAAAGCTTCATTTCTCAACTTGGGTGGTGTTCACCTTATGATAACTCACTAAGCCATAAATCTGATTCACACAGTTTTTTGTATCTGTGTCTTACTTTACAACAAAAAGATTAAAACAAAAGACTTGCACCTTATCCAAGCAGAGGTTTCCATGCCTCTCAGCAATAGCTTTCCTGAAGCCATGAGAAAGAGGATATAGCATACTATGATGAGGATGCACAGAAGGCAACCTATTCTTCTCTAACTGGTCAGCCACAATGCTAACCAACTTCTTCATTCGCTCATCATAGTCTGTCCAGTCACAGACAATCTACAGAAGGCAAAAAGAAGATATTATCCAGTAAATCGTATTCCACGACTTAACATTTTATGTGTCTTTGGCCTCAAGTAATGTCAGATAACCCATTAGAGAACACTGTCTCCAACCAAGCTTGGATTAATATGGCACATAACAATTAAAAAGAGATTACAACCCTGAAAGCCAGTTACTGGCCCGTTATTCTTTACCTGCAGGCAATGAGCCAAATTACAGTAAGCGTCAGGAAAATCAGGTTTAAGCTTCAGAGCAGTGCGATAAGAAGCAATTGCTTCTGGAATATTCCCTGAATCCTGGAAGTAAATAAAAGTGGGATGGTTAAAATGTTCCCTAAAATTAAAAACATTACCTACTAAGATGCACATATAATAAAATACATATTAAAAAATAGTACCTTGTGAATGGAAGCCAGATTACTGTGGGCATCTGCAAATGCAGGGTTAATCTGAATGGCACGAGTGTAACACTGCAAGGCTCCCTGAACATCCTGCATCTCCTTTAGAGTGTTTCCCATATTAGAGTAAGCATCAGCAAAGGTAGGACTGATTCTAAAGGACAGAACAAAGATTTTATTTCTCTAGTACTAAAACCTTTAACCCTGTAATGTTAATTTAGTCTGCTGTTACTAAAAGTGCCATATATCAAATGTGCCAAACACCAAGCATTTAAAACCTTGAAAGAAAAAATAAGGCTGGGAGTCTCTTACCGAATTGCCTCCTTATAATGCATCAGAGCTTCCTGCAGTTTTCCCTGCTGCTGTAATACACTTGCTAAATTTGAATGGGCAGCAGCAAACTCTGGGAAGACCTATAAAGATTAAAAATGATAACTGAGGTTTAAAAAAATAACTTTAGCTTAAACAGCAGTAATAACTTACAAGAACCTGGCTCAAGCACCTTTATATCCCTATACTTCTCTCTACCTTCTCCAAGTCTATGCATTCTTCAAAGCCAAAGAGCTCAAATTCTACCTCTTTCTTTTATACCTCTCCATGTTTCAAAACATAATGAGGCAGACCTCTCCTCATCTTAATTTATGCTGGTAACTCTAGCATCTCTCTCTTTGAAATTGCTACCACATCTAACCAACCAACATTATAGCCATCAGGCACTGAAATTATATACTTACTGATAACTCCTCTTGAACTGTCGCTTACTGTTTAAATTTTTATGCAGATCTTATCTACACATAAAATGACAAACTCAATGTTAAGGACTTTCTTGAATGTTACACAGGACCTCACTCATACTTTAGGTACTCAATTAATTGGTTCAATGAATGATTCAACCACTATTTATTTTTACGAAAGAGGTAGATGACATGGCAGATTTAACTGCCTTCCCTCTACTATCACACAAAATACCCAGTCACACCACCCTCAACATACTTCTAATGCTTTACGATACAAGCGAACTGCCTCCTCAATGTTTCCCTGTTCCCGTTTGATATTGGCTAGGTTGTTCAGAGAGTCTGCATGGGTGGGACACAGTCGGAGAGCTGTATTATAACAATCTTCTGCTTCGGCAACCTAAAAAACAAAACAAACTATTCAAACCCTATACAGAGGAATCAAAGAGCCACCAGTGATATTATTCTAACAATTGCTTAGTTAAGCCTAGTCCAGAAACAGGTATTTTTGCTATTCCTCCTCTCAACCGAAACTCCGAAGTCAAACAATTTACCGCTTCAATATTTAATGACAATAAATACAAAAATGACTTAAAAAAAAATCCCACCAGGTAACAAAGAAAAAGTGAATAAAAATCCTTACACTGCCCTTCTCTTTGAGAGCATTGGCTAGGTTGCAGTAAGCATCAGGGAAATGCGGTTGCAGTTCAATAGCTCGCCTGTAGGTGTCTATTGCTAGATCTATCAGGCCTTGCTCATAGTATACACAAGCCAGGTTGCCATGTACCACTGCATGATTTGGACTCAAGCTTAGGGCACGAAGGTAAGCTGCCACAGCTCTGTAAATAAAACATACACACACAATACAGCTAACCTTTAGTGGATGCTTTGTTACAATTCATGCCATACTATACTTAATCTCAAAAATCAATATTGCACCTTTATAAAATGTATTTTTACACTGAAAATTTTTCTATACCCACATAAGAAACAGGCTTTCCTTTGAAAACAACACAAAGTTAAAATTCAGGATTTACTTTACTTTTTGAACCATTAAGAAGGAATAATTTTGTCTAAAAGATAACCATTTCAATAGTTTTACAATAAAGGAAATTTCAACTAAACTAGTGAGACAGATAGTGACTTTGTGAAAAGCCAACAATGCAAAGTCAGGCAATAATAAAAGGTAACACAGCAGACCTGATCAGGGAAAGCAACACTGTAGAAAAGGAGTACATTTCAACAAACCATTGTAATAATTTCAGTCCAAACTCTCAAGTGTTGATACAACAGACTCCAAACAGAACATTCTCTCACCTGTCAAAAATCCGTGCCTCTTTCAAGACATTTCCTAAATTGATATAAGCATCCAGAAAATTGGGGTCAAGGGTGACAGCCTAAAAATTGCAAGATAGTTACTTAGATGAAGTTAGAATTTCAGACTCACTTCCCAATTACAATTCTTAATTCTGACATAATTTTAGATGTCCCATTACATTTTCTAGTATAATTAGATATTATTTCTTTCATTTTTAAAACCCAATTATTTCAGTACATTCATTATTCACAAGCCTCAATATCATCAAAATAACTTCCTATGTAATATGAGTAAAGTGTGTCCTGAAGGAAAAAATTTTAAACTGGGTCTGCTCCAATTTTATTCAGCTGAATAATTCTAATAGCTGGCCCTATTTTATTCTCAGTTAATGAAGCCTAGGTTTTCTAAAAAAATAATGGCAGGAAGAAGCAGCAAACTCTGAGAAAGGAAATATATACTTCAATAACTACAACTGTATACTCAGACATTAGTAACATATGTAATTAGAGCCATATATTCAGTAAGATATATTACTACAATGGGATGCTAACCATTAAATGGTCTTATCCAAATAGTTCTGAAGCTATCTTAACATATAAGCAGATATATCCACAGAAGTAATTCTCAACCCTGGCACTGTATCAGAATTCACCTCCTAAATGGTAGGACTTCCCTGGTGGCTCAGTTGGTAAAAAGTCTCCCTGCAATGTCAGAGACCAGGGTTTAATCCCTGGGCCAGGAAGATCCCCTGGAGAAGGAAATGGCAACCCACTCCAGTATTCTAGCCTGGAGAATTCCATGGACAGAGGAGCCTGGTGGGGCTACAGCCCATGGGGTCACAAAGAGTCAGACACAACTGGAATGACTAACACTTCGTAAATGGTGCCTGAGTTCTATCACTGGGAAATTAAATCAGATTCTCTGAAAATGGGGCTGGGGGACTTTCCACAGAGATCTAGTGGTTAAGACTGCCTTCCAACACAGGGAGTACAGTTCAATCCCTGATAAGGGAACTAAAATCCCACATGTCTTGGCTGCAGGCAAAAAGTAAAATAAAATAAAAATTTTAAAAATGAAAATGGGGCCAGGACATCCATATCTTTTACAAGCTCCTCATGTGCAACCAAAGAGAACCACTGAGCAAGAGTAGGTACTCTTTTTTTTCTTTTTAACTTTATTTATCTGGCTGCACCAGGTCTTAGTTGCAGCAGTCAGGATCTTTGATTTTCTGCAGCATGTAGGATATTTAGTTGAGCCACATGGAATCTAGTTCCCTGACCAGGAATCAAACCTAGGTCCCTTGTACTGGGACCACAGAGTCTTAGGCACTGGACCACCATGAAGTCCCAGTAGGTACTCTTATAGTGTCAAAAGCAGAAACCTGAACTGAAACCCTGAAAAGGTAAAGGTAAGAAGGAACTGCGAATATATTTAAGATTCATTAAGAATACTTCCTCTTCATAGATGGCAACTTTGTTGCACTTAAATTAGATTATCTATAGTGATAGATGTCCACCCACTAATTTTTTATTATGGAAAATTTCAAATATATACAAAAGCAGAGGACTATAATAAACCCCCAAGTCTCCAATACCGAGATTCAACAATTAAAAAGTCATGTTCAATCATATCTAATCTATATTCCAGCCTAACTTGCCCTCTTCCCAGATCATTTTGAAGTTAATTTTCAGAGCTCTCAAAAATATTTCAAAATCTATTTGAGGGACAATACAGGAATATTTTTTCCTAGCATAACCACAATACCAATATCATACTTAAAAATGACAGCAATTCCTTAATATCAAGTATCCATTCAGTGGTCCAATTTCTGATTAACTTTGATTGAGGATCCAAATAAGACCCATACAACTAACATGTGAGTTTAATCTTTTAAATTAAAAGTTTAAATCTCCATTTTTATTCCTGCAATTTGTTGAAGAGGTCAGATCATTGTTCTATACAGCTTCCCACAGTTTGAATTTGCTGACTGCACTCCTATGGTATCTTTAACATGTTTATGCTTTCGTCTCATGTTACTTCCTATAAATTGGTGGAACTACAAGCTTAATCAGATTTGGGTTCTTTTCTCTTTGGAAAAGGCTACTTTGCTAATGGAAGTATCAATACTTACTTCTATCACAAGGTACAAAATGTCTGGTTGGGTCTCTTTTTTGCCACTGATAAATGCCTAAATTAATGGTGATACTCAGATTCTATCATTTAACCTACTTCATTTATTAACTGGAACACCTGTATAAAAAGAAACTTTCTCCTATCAACTCTTGGGTTACCCTGATGTCCAGTTGACACAGGAGAGGACAATTTTTTAACCAGTTTTCATAATGAATTGGTCCTTATCTTCTGAAGATGACCCATGTATTTCTTCTGAGAATAATTATGCACTCATGAATTTAAAGAATTTGATAAGTTTCAATAATATTTCAATTATTATTCCCACTGATGCTCAACGCCCATTTTTAGACAGTGGAAGTCTCTTCCAGTTTCCTCCTGAGTACTTTTGACATAAATATATCGAAACTTCCGTGCTTTCTGCTATGACAGACTCTGGCACTCCAGATTAATTTTGTACATTTCCTGCCCCAGATCTGCAGTCAGTCTTTTCACCAAGGAACCCTGCTTCTTTACAACCCTGCTTCTTTTCAAGCTGCCAGTTTAAAAAAGCAATTTCTAATTACTAAAGTACATTTTCAGTGCAAAACTGGAAACTGCCATATACCATCCAGCAAATGCTATAATACTGTCAGAGAAAGATATTACATGTCTACTTAAGTAAAGGACTATTATTCAGTTCTAATAGAAACACCCTGCATACATAAGTATTTCATAAATACCAATTATTAGTTTAATGACTAACCTTTTCAAAGTGATGAATTGCAAGCCAAATCTCCCCTTGTGCATTAAAAACACAGCCAAGATTACTCCAAGCTACTGCAAAGTTCGGTTGCGTCTCAATTGCTTTCAAATAACATGCCTTAGGAGGGGTTAATGAAAGAAGATGGGAGGGGAAGGAGGTAAAGGGAAAGGGGAAAATTTGTAAAGGAAAAAAAAAAAGATTGGGGGAGGGGGAAGAAGGTGATATCATTATTCCTTCTCTGACCAGCCAAAAGTGACCCTGCAGCATAGGCTCGCTTGCGCCAAAACTAATGCGCTGCCACAGCTGGCTGCTCCTGCGCTTGCGCCACCAGAACCCAGGTGCAAACCACCATGTTCAGTTCTGCCAACCGATAACCAACCCTTACACTGGGACTTAACCAGGAAGTCAGTTGCCTTAAGACTCCATGCCAGACTTCTCTTATCTGAACACCCAAGGGCTCCTGCTGTTTTCAAATGGTATCTAGGAGGTATAACTTGAAGGCTAAATTCTTCCCACCTATCCTCCCTACTCAAGTTTCCCAAAGTGTGTTCTACAAGGTGATAATAGTTATTACCAGGAAAAAAGGATTTCATGATCAAATAAGAAAATAGAAAATAGGTTTCTTGACTATAGGACTTCCCTAAGCCTTTAACAGTATACAGAGGGTTCCCTAAACTTAGTTGATCATGGAATATTGGACATTTCATGATAATACTTATAAAACACATTTTGGGAAATGCTGCTCTAAATAAACAATATTGTTCCTCACTAACGTCAAACTATGCTGAGGAGGAAAATGTTTTTTCTGCCAAGGCAGATATAAGGCCAAGCTGTCAGTCACATCCTCACAATGCCCTTGTCTCCAAGGGGGACTGAAGCTGAAACCTCATATGACAGGATTGCACCTAGGTTGAGGTCCCTGTAATGCGAGCGCAAACATCGCTTGCGCAACCTAACAGCATCGCACTGCGCAATCGCTGCGAACTGCTGCGCTACAGAGAACACCCCTAGACGCAGCAAACGGCCAACCAGATCCATTAATCTACTAGACAGGCCCATAGAGAATATTTTCTTAATGAGATTAGTTGGACTCAAGGTATGTTAAAACCCAATTTTATCCAAAAAGGCTACAGAATAGGACTGAGGGAGCCAGTCAATCAGATTACTCATCTAGTCAACCGTTCACAGGGGCTCATTTGCACGCATTGCGCATTAACGCTGCGCAGCCTTTGCGCTACTGCAGGGTCACAGCGCATCATCAGAAGAGCAGAATGCTGCAATCCAAACAAAGAAGAAAAAAGGAAAAAATGAACAACAAGAAGAGTTAGAAGCTTTTACTAGTAAATTATCTCTAATAATTTTTAATATCAATTAACTTTTACTTATCTTTGACAGAATTGTGGCTACAGTATAAAACATTTTCTTACATAACTTGCTTGTATTAAAATTATTTTAAGCTGTTTCTGAAGCCACAAGACAGAAGATTCAGGCATGGAGGCAAATTGTTTTGCTGTGGCAGTTACAAACCCGTTACCATATTTCTCATCATGTGACTTTTCGGTGCGTTCCTTGCTGGAAGAGGAGGAGGTGTGTGTCTGCCCTAGATCCAGGCCTCGAGCTCCCTTCAGCGAGGCACCTTACGCATGGAATAGGAGGTTTCACCCACCTGAAACCTTCTAAATACAATATCAATGGTGAAAAACCAAAAACAAGAGAGAAAATAAAAACAAGATCATTAGTAAAAGTTCAACAAAGCAATTGAAATTCTTTGGATGTCTATTACATATGGGAATGAGGACAGTCTCAAGTCTGTAATATGGGAAACATGCAGAAGGGAGAGGGTTAATCAGGGCTATTGCATACAGCAGGGATTTTGCTGGAAGAAAGGCTCTTTATTTTCTACAAAGACAACTGAATTTTGCTTCCATCTACTAGGAATATGCTGGCTTGAATTTTCAAATGCACTGATTACAAAAGAAATACATTGCATTTCACTCAAGAGTATTTTCTTGTTCACTAAATTCTCACAAAAAACAGAGTAACATTTTTCAAACTAGGTGTCTCCAGAGCTCTGAAATAAAGAAGTCAGCAACCTAAGGCAGGCGCAATGTCTCAGCCTAAACCGATCTCTAAAGCTGCAGTGAAGTGCAATTCATGTTAGCTGTCCGCTTGGTGGGGTGACAATTAATAAAAGCTTATCAAATATTTGTTCTATAAATTACCAATTAGATTTATCAACTAAGACTGAAATCAATTACAATTCATTAGCTGGAAACCTACATAAGGTTAATCCAAAGTGTCAGCAGAATTTATGAGCTATGCACTTAAAACTAGTGCCTTTTAACATTAGATAGTGCTGAAAAGCCTTGTCCCTCCCTGGATGAAGCAAACAGACAGCTACGCTGCGCATACACTCCACGTATTAGCATGCGCGTGGGGCTCAGAGCAACAGGTGGGAGTTTCAGAAGCATTCTGGTTTCTCCCCACTCCTCACCCCTGCAGCGCGGTTGCGTAAGGTGGCTTGTAACAAGACAATTTCATTTACAAATTTAATTTAAAATTATACCGAAAGCTTTAATAACCCAACCTGGTGTTCAAATTCATTATTTGGAAACACAATGCTAAAAGCCACCTTTCCACTTTGGCAAGTTTTCTTTCGATCAGTCCATTTCTCAAACAAACCAGCTTTGTCCTTCTGACTTTTTTTTTTAAGGAGGTGGGGTGGGAAGAATAAAAGAAGGAAGTAAGGAAGAAAAGAAGGTAAACAACTAGGATTGGAAAAGAGGAAAAAGGAACTTGGGGGAGGGAGTGGGGACAAGAAAGGGGGAGGATGTTCCAATTATTAATTTGCAATCATTTAACAGCCTTTCTTCCACTGTAAAAAGGGTGAGGAAGATGAAGGGAGGAAGGTTAAATAAGAACTTTAAATGCCAGTATTATAGGGTAACATTTGGATGAAATTCTTCTCCACTTACAAGCCACAAAGGACTTAGAAGAGCAGCATTTTCAATGGCACCTGCATCATATAGGAGTCTTGAGCCAAATCACAGGCGCTCTGCTTGTCACCAGCAGGCAAGCCTCAGATTTAATGGAATGTTATTTATTCCCACACAAGATCATGACGGAGCCCATTGTTATAAAGATGATCTAGTCAGCAGAAAGGCTCCAAAATGTTCAGGTTCTTGCTTTACCCCCAGATTTAGAACAGAAATGCCAAAGCCTGGCCCTGCTCTAGTCTGAGGCGATTCATGCCGTCAGTTTTCCTCAGTTTCATAGGACTGTTTTGTGAAGATAGCTCAATGAAGAGTTGAAGACTTGGCAAAAAGTACAAGTTTCCATAACACTGATGTTTAAATGTGTTCTATCAAACACCTACCTTGGCTTCTTCCAAGCGACCCAGGGCTTTGAGCAGGTTCCCCAGGTCACTGCGAACACAGTACAAATCCTAGAAACCCAGAGATATTATAGCATTAATTACACTCTGCTTCGTCAACCAAAGATATCTTGACATTACTTCTATTCATCTAGCTCCATTTTTCCTATCAATTAGAGATACTGCTTGACAAATTTCAGTACAGAACCACAATCCCTCATCCTCAATTCCAAATTCCAAAAATTTAAAAAACTCATTTGATGATTAAATCTGACTTGAACTGGAATGAAATTATTTAGAGTTTACTGGTCCCACTCAGTATGAACACTCATACCTTTTGCTGCAGAAATATGTGTTGTACTAGAAGGTGCTGCTCCAGACTCACCTGGGGGTTATATATGGTATTATCATCTTTCTAAAGTCCTCAAAATTCTGAATTGTAAGATGCATTTGATCCCAGTGGTTTCAGATAAGACTATGGGCCTTGCTATAGTTCTCCTCTCCCCAAATGGTAGTCATGTTTAAAAAAAGCATCAAGTGTTTGTTCAACTATTTTGTTCAAGGTTATTATGAACCACTACTATATCAAGGGTCAAAAATTTTCCATAGTGGAAAAAAATATTTAGCTGTGATTAGTTATCAGCAAACCTGACCCTAAGGCTGTCAGACACATTTAGAAACTTATTTAGTGACTTCATTTCACTATTATAGACAAAAGGATTACCATCCAACCAAAGCTTTAATCCTGGCACCAGATTATTCATTAGTATTAAGTGCCATTAGAGTTGAGTGGGCGAATAATGAAAAGCAGTTGACTCCACTTTTTATTAGCAGCACAATTGTGTTACTAGTCATCTGACTCACCAGTCTGTTCATCAGTATGAAAGACAGGTCAGGACAGTGAGCTTAAATTTTTATTTGTCCTTATTTGCCTTGTCAGTCAACAAGCAAAGACAATGGCAATAGGGAGCAAGCTTATCATTCTAAATTGTTTCATGGGTCTAAGAGCCTTACACTAAGGCCTAGAAAGTGAAATTCAGTCAACTGTGCCAGAGTATCATCATATATATTATTCTATATACAACTATATCATGGTTCCCAGAACCAGGTGATTAATTTAACTGATAAACAGCTTTTGTGACTGTATATTATTATCCATCAGGTGAACCAAAAGTCAGCCAGCAAAGAATAGGCTGCCACAGAAAACCCTTATGGTTGGCCATTCTAGGTCACTTCCATGAGCTACATGGTATGTCTGTCCATTGAACAATGATTGGTGTTTTGGGGAAGAAAGGTTGTCTCCTGTGACCTCAAGCACAAAAGGCTAACACTAATCCTTATAGGTATCATTAATCTTATTACAGACTTCTCCTCCTCTAATGAGTCTAAGTACTTTTTACCCCTATTTACACTCTGAGAAGTAATGAATTATATAACCTTGCTATCTTCTTTGTATGATTTTTTTCCCCTAAACTTTAAGGGTTACCCTTCTGTTTTGGCAGACCATGACTGAACAATCCAATCTACTCATACAAACTCCTTCTACTACATCTGATTACTGTGGTTATACATCTTTGGACTTTTACCAATCCCTATGCCTTTTCTGAGCCATAGTAATCAGAAGTCTTGCAATACTTCTCCAACAATGACCCTAGTGGGCTATACATCTTGGCCAACTGTTGCATAATTTTACCCTCCAGTTTCTATAAACTCTTGGATGCACGCCATCCAAGTGCTGACAGTGTATGTCATATTTAGTTACATCCCAGTGTATGTAAATATTTAGTTACATCATTTAGATCCATTACAACATGCTAAATCAAGTTAACACAGTGCCCATAGTTTAAAATAGATTATCTTCAAGATCACTATAAAATAATAAAGCAATTTTAGAAGGTAAAACATATATTAAATATCATAGTGAAATCCAATTCTCCCATTGGAAATTCAAACGTTCATGCATGAATAACTAATTTCTAGAAAATTCAAAATTCAAGGATACCACTGTTCTCCCCCAAAGTTCAAAACCTATTCTGCTCCATTTGTCATATCAAAAAAATATCTACTAGAAGAACCACATTTTTCAAACCTGGCCCATTGCATCCATTCCTAGGTTAATATTAGGTTGGTACAAAAGTAATTGCAGTTTCAGACTATGAATTTTAAATCATTATAACTTGGCTCAAAAGCATCATTCTTGATAGGAATCATTACAATCAACACATTTTTGCCAATGAGAAATGTTTATTTGTTCCTGTAGCATAAAAATCTGCGCTTCAGAATTTGATGAACTCTTGGAAAGCATTTTCTGCATCCTACTGGTTGTGGAAGCATTTTCCCTGCGAAAAGTTATTGAGGTGCTTGAAGAAGTGGTAGGTGGTTGTCGAGAGGTCAGGTAAATATAGCAGATGAGGCAAAGTAGCCGAATTTGCTCAACTTCTGAAGCATAGGTTGTGTGATGGGTGGTCAGGCACTGTGGCCTGGAAGAATTGGGCCCTTTCGGTTCACCAATGCTGGCTGCAGGCATTGCAGTTTTCAGTACATCTTATCGATTTGCTGAGCATACTTCTCAGATGTAATGATTTTGCCAGGATTCAGAAGGCTGTAGTGGCTCAGATGGGCAGCAGACCACAAACAGTGACCATGACCTTTTCTGGTGCAAGTTTCACCTTGCAAAGTGCTTTGGAGCTGCTTCTTGGTCCAGCCACTGAGCTGGTTGTTGCCAGTTGTCCTATAAATTCCACTTTTCAGCACACGTTGCAATCTGAGAAATGGTTTGTTGCTGTTGCATAGAATAAGAGAAGACAACACTAAAAAAGGATAATTTTTTTTGATTTTTGTTCATCTCATGAGGGACCCACTTAACTGAGCTTTTTCACCTTTCCAATCTGCTTCAAATGCCAAATGACCATAGAATGATCGATGTTGAGTTCTTCAGCAACTTCTCGTGTAGTTGTAAGAGGATCAGCTTCGATGGTGGTTCTCAATTGGTCATTGTCACCTTCTGATTGTCGACCACTGTGCTCCTCCTCTTCAAGGCTCTTGTCTCCTTTGTAAAACTTCTTGAACCACCACTGCACTGGTATTTCTGGGCAAATGTCTTGTTGATGTTTTGAGTTGTCTCCACTGCTTTACAACCCATTTTGAACTCAAATAAGAAAATCACTCTAATTTGCTTTCTAACATCATTTCCATAATTATAAGTATATAATAAATATAAATATTAAATAAACAGCAAGTAGTAGGCAAGTGCAAAAGTAACTGTGGCTTTGCATTGTTGAACTTTGCTATTCAATATTGGAATACATTCTTAAATAAATCTGGTTATGTTATACATCATTTTAATGTGTTTCCTGATTTATGTTTTTTGCTAATAACTTATTACTTGCTGTGTATTTTATATTTATTTTAGACTAAGGAAATGATGTTAGACAAAAAGCAAATTCAAGCAATTTGCTTACTCAACTACAAAATGGGTCATAAAGAAGAGACAACTCACTACATCAACAATGCATTTGGCCCAAGATCACCTAACGAATGTACAGAGCAGTGGTGGTTCAAGAAGTTTTACAAAGGAGACAAGAGCCTTGAAGAGGAGGAGCACAGTGGTCGACAATCAGAAGGTGACAATGACCAACTGAGAACCATCGAAGCTGATCCTCTTACAACTACACGAGAAGTTGCTGAAGAACTCAACGTAGACCATTCTATGGTTGTTTGGCATTTGAAGCAAATTGGAAAGGTGAAAAGGCTCAGTTAAGTGGGTCCCTCATGAGATGACCAAAAAAAAAAAAGTCATTTTTTAGTGTTGTCTTCTCTTATTCTATGCAACAACAATAAACCATTTCTCAATCAGATTGCAACGTGTGCTGAAAAGTGGAATTTATAGGACAACTGGCAACAACCAGCTCAGTGGCTGGACCAAGAAGCAGCTCCAAAGCACTTTGCAAGGTGAAACTTGCACCAGAAAAGGTCATGGTCACTGTTTGTGGTCTGCTGCCCATCTGAGCCACTACAGCCTTCTGAATCCTGGCAAAACCATTACATCTGAGAAGTATGCTCAGCAAATCGATAAGATGTACTGAAAACTGCAATGCCTGCAGCCAGCAATGGTGAACAAAAAGGCCCCAATTCTTCTCCACAACCACGCCCAACCACACATCGCACAACCAATGCTTCAAAAGTTGAACGAACTGGGCCACGAACTTTTGCCTCATCTGCTATATTGACCTGATCTCTCACCAACTGACTACCACTTCAAGCATCTTGACAACTTTTTTCAGGAAAAATGCTTTCATGACCAGCAAAATGCAGAAAATGCTTTCCAAAAGTTCATTGAAGCCCAAAGCACGGATTTTTATGCTACAGGAATAAACATATTTCTCGTTAGCAAAAATGTGTTGGTTATAATTGTTCTTATTTTGATTAACAAAAATGTGTTTGAGCCTAGTTATGATTTAAAATCCATGGTCTGAAACCACAATTATTTGTTCACCAACCTAACAAGTCATTAGCCAAAAAAAAAATTAATGCAAGAAATGTGCATTAAAATGATGTATATAACATAACCACATTTATTTAGAATGTATTCCAATATCAAACAGCAAATTTCAACAATGGAAAAACCACACTTTTGCACCAACTTAATATCTTTTATGCAAACCTTTATTCAACAATATGCCTGAAACTGTGGGGAAATAATAGAATCCTTATCTTCAAAGGGCCTACAATCTATGTGGAAAGACAAACACATACATATTTTTTCCCATGTAAAACATTGCTTTTTTAAAATTTTATTTATCTTTGGCCGTGCTGGGTCTTCATTGCAGCACGGGTTTTTCTCTAGTTGTGAAGAACGGGCTACTCTCTAGGGGCGGTGCATGCGCTTCTCATTGCAGTGACTTCTCTTGTGCAGCACAGGCTCTAAGGTGCACGGGCTTCAGTAGTTGCCTCACGTGGGCTCAGCAGTTGCAGCTGCCAGGCTCTAGAGCACAGGCTCAATAGGTGTGGTGCACGGGCTTTAGTTGCTCCTCAGCATGTGGGATCTTCCCAAATCAGGGATTGAACTTGTGTCTCCTGCATTGGCAGGCAGACTCTTTACCACTGAGCCACCAGGGAAGCCCTTGCTCTGAGTTTTACTTTTATTTCCCCAAGACAGCCTAGCCTTCACTCTACTTGGATAAATTTTACAAGCTACTTTTCTGCTGCTTCTAGTCTTAAACTTTTAACAGTATTTCTGATTACAGGGAATGCTGCAAAAATAATCTAGTTCAACAAAGAGTTAGGATCACAAAATAATTTTTATCTATTCTACAGTGTTTCAGAATTACCAACTGATTTTTAAACACAAAGTAGATACAGATGTTAATGATGGTTAATCTGGTAAGTTTCTTATAGCAAACTTTTGTTCATGCAACACTAAACCCATACATATTAACCAGCCACATAACTGTAAAGAATTTTAGAGAAGTAAATGAACTCAAAGGAGACACTAAAAGCTGGGCCTTAAAGGATGAGTAGGGTTTTAACAGACAAAAGAGGAGGGCATTGTAGACAAGGGAAAATAGTATGAATAAAGGTAAGATGGAAATGAGTAAGAATTTCCTGTACAACAACCCCTCCTAAGATAGCATCTATTTCCCACCTATCCTCCTAGAGCCTCCCACCCTCGACACCCAACATAGATGGGAAATAAAATCGGGTTGATAAAAGCCTACTGCTGCTGCTAAGTCACTTCAGTCATGTCCAACTCTGTGCGACCCCATAGATAGCAGCCCACCAGGCTCCCCCGTCCCTGGGATTCTCCAGGCAAGAACACTGGAGTGAGTTGCCATTTCCTTCTCCAGTACATGAAAGTGAAAAGTGAAAGTGAAGTCTCTCAGTCGTGTCCGACTCTGTGTGACCCCATGGACTGTAGCCTACCAGGCTCCTCCACCCATGGGATTTTCCAGGCAAGAGTACTGGAGTGGGGTGCCATTGCCTTCCCTGGATAAAAGCCTACAGTAGTTCTCAATTGCCTCTCAAATTAAATTCAAACTCCTCAGCCTCTCTATTCTTTCTAAATCTTCCAATTGACTCTCCTCTACTATGCTTACTTCTTGTTACTACTTGCTATTTACCTTCCTACAGAATGCTTAGGTTATAAGCATCCACTCGAGAAAACCTCATGATTAATACTCTAATAATAATCATCTGAGGAGCTTACAACTTTTTTCCTTTATGGGTCAGGTCCTGCTCATGCTATAATCCACAACCCCCTCCAACACATCTCCCCAGTTCCTAACAAAGTATTGTACATACAATAAGTACTCAAATATTTAAATGTGACATATGCACAGCAAACTTAAAAAAAAAGCAAAGCAGAGAGGGATAGAAATACAATCAACCCTCCGCATCTTTGGGTGAGGAAGCCATGGACATGAAGAGCCAACTATACTACACCGCTTTATTTAAGTGGTAAGGTATATACTAAGGGCTTGAGCACCCACAGATTCTGGAACCAATCCCCCATGGATACCAACGGATGACTGTATAAGTTTTTCTACAGTTTAGCTGTATGAGTGAGGCTTGCAACAGTAACAAATAACAAAAGACAGTAACACTTGATGGTCAGGATGCCAGCAGATCTCAGTGCTATGCTTCCACAATCAAAACAGAAGTACAACCTATAAAATCAGAAACAGGGCTCCTTATAGCAACTCAGGGTTACAGCCATTTTACAAAGAACATTTTAAACATAATTCATAAAAGGGATTGTCAAGTATGAGCAACTCTAGTGAGTCACCATGTGAAGATTACCAGCTGCAATAGTACATTCAAATACGATGGACTAAAATTTTAGTGAAATTATTAAATCACCCAACATTATGGAAGCCAATTCAGAATGTAAAAATATGAAACAGCTCTACTTCTTAAAAGTAATTTCTATAACCAAGTCAGAGAATAACATCCAAACTGACATACCATTAACCTAAAGAGACAAACGAAAAAGAGAAAACACATTGCCAAGACTACCGCCATAACATTTTACTTTTTCACTACAGCAAAACCAGAATAACCTGAGTTTAACTATTCCTCACAGAAGGCCAACTACAACTCTGATTCAGGCCAGCAATGCACTGCGACAGAAGCACAATTAAGGACAGACTCAAGTTTCTCTGTCAGTCCTGAACTGACAAAGACATTTGACAGTAAGCTTTAATCTAGTTAGGAGCTTCCCAGGTGGCACAGTGGTAAAGAATCTGCGGGCCAATGCAGAAGACACAGGAGATGTGAGGTCGATCCCTAGGTTGGGAAGATCCCAGGGAGGAAATGGTAACCCACTCCAGTATTCTTGCCTGGAAAATTCCACGGGCAGAGGAGCCTGAGTGGCCTCCAGGCTGTTCATAGTATCACAGAGTCGGACACAACTGAGCACGCACAGAGTGCATTGGGAAGCTCTTAAATCTAGTTAAGACAAGATACCCTGAAATGAATTAAAGCATGATCACTACGATATATTTAGGTGAAATCAAGGCAGTAGGCACAATCTCTTTCTCATTCTCACTGGTAAAGACAGAGAAATAAAGCAGCACCTTTCACTAGTAGAAACAAAAGCAGGGAATGCAGAGCTGTTCAATACCTTCAAGGGTAGTCCCATGACTTATTTTCATATTATCTTACTTCTTTGGTAGGGCACAATGATAAGCTTTCTGTTAACAGGTTAGATACTGAAATGCATGGTTTTGTCTCCCACTTTAGTTTTTCTTTCTCATCATACTCCTGCAGTTTGGTATACTGTCAGCAGCAATGACTGCTCTGCCACACATGTGGAAACCTGAGCAAAGGGGAGCAGAGTTCAAGACGTTTGGGCCCACGGCTAGGTAAGAGGACACAAATGAATGTCTATGCAATTAACAAGTGAAGGATGGGACCAACCTAATTAATAAAGGGAAAGAACTTACTATCACAGTTAGATGCACAAGTGAGCCCTGAACCTTGGCAAGAACAAGGTCCAAGCCCCAGCAGCAGCACATACAGGGGTACCTAAAACTTTCTGTAACTAGCTAGATAGTACTGCAATAAAAATTACAAGAAGTCCTTTAAATTTACATATATACCCACTGAGTATCTCCAAAAGGATACCTAAGAAATTAGTATCAGCTACCTCCAAGGATACATTGTATCCATACAAAAAACAATAAATAAAGTTTAAAATTATACACTCAAAATTAACTCAAAAAAAAAAAAAACCAACTGTTAATAGATGTCCTGATAAAAAGTGATTTCAAATCTTTGCATAAACTACTAAATTAAGCTTCAGTCTCCTACCTGTAAAATAAGGATTAAGGGATAGCAGAATGGTTTTCACACTGTGCTCAAGGGCTATCTTGAGGAATGTGTGCCCTCTGAGCACCTCTTCCCCTTTTTATCTTGTCTTTCTTCCTCTCTTCAATGTTTGCTTTCAAGATATTCAGACTCAGGTTTCAACATCCACTTCATCATTCTATTTGCTCCCAAGTTACATAACCCCTCCATTACTTTTAAGTGATAAAACTGGAATACCATCTACTTTGAAAGATCATTGTGAGCATTAAGAAAGACCAATGTCTGACTGGCACAGTGTCTGAGTATACAGTAGACTTTTAAATAAATGGTAGCCATAACAGTTAACTATTAACCACTTCCTGGGTTGCTGCAAAGCTAAAAGTTGACGACATAGCTTAGAAACATATCCCTGAATTTTTTTCTGGAACCTATAATCTCTCTATCACTTTCCTCTTAAATTTATGTCTTATCTTATTTCCTTAACTACATCAAAAGTTCTAAGGGCAAGTCTTACTTTTTCTGTTGTACCTTTCAGAGACCCTAACACACTGAATGTGTCCGCCAACTGGGCCTCACTTGCTTCCCAGAAAACATCTGCAATTTAGATTAAAAAAAAATTTTAAGGACTAACCAAAAGCCTTGTGTGCATACTATTACCTCTATTTTACCACTTCTAATTATGTTGAAGGAAGAGAGAATAGGATATTGAGGGAAAAAATTTGCAGCCTAGTTTTCATGTTATGGATCCATATATTGACATCTCATTTTAACTAGTCTATATTACAGATTAAGGCCCTGCTACCACTATTCCTTGAAAATCAATTACCTGTTGTGAATACATTATAGCAGAAATTATCCAAATTTAATCAAAAGAGCCCAAAGAAACAATATCATGTGTTCTGTACTTTTACAGGCATTCTAAAAATAGATGTAAGACTCTCGTGCAATAAGGTAATTTTTATGCTAATAACTTGCTAGATAAAATGAATTTTTTAAAGACGACAACACAGGTCTGGGTCAAAGCAATTTCATCATTTTAAGTAAACTAAACATTTCCAAACTCTTGACTTTATTCCATGCAAAAAAACCTATTTTAGTGTCTAAAGTATCAAACTATGCTTCTTTCTAGGCTTTTGTGAAAGGAAAACAATAACCATTAAAATTATACTTACAGGATTGTACTGAAGAGCAGAGACGTAAGCTTGTACTGCCCCTTCCATGTCGCCTGCTGCTACCAAAGCAGCTGCCAGGTTAATATAACCATCGATGAAATCTGGTTTGAGACGCAATGCATGCCGGTAATGCTCAATTGCTTCCTGCAACTGCCCTCTTTCCTTGTACACATTCCCCAAATTTGAATAGGCTTCTGCCAGAAGGGGGTTCTGTTTAATTGCCAGAGTACTAAAGTGGGCAGATCTGGAAAAGGGGAAAAGTGTTGATGCATGGGTATGCATGTTACAGAAAGAAGGTATGGCCCTTATGCAACAGTTTTTGAAGATCCTGTGTAATGATCATTATATAATAATATATTATCTTTTAACTAGCTCATAGAAGGAAAAATTGTGGAAATCAAAGTTTTTCAGACGTGGAGGCATTCGGAGTTCAAATTAGAACACTTTTTTCTTGAGAGAGAAAATTCTTAACTAGTCTCATTACCAAACTGCCTCATTGTAAACAATGATCAATAAGATCAAGAATGAAAATGCTATGTGCATGAGTCTCATTTTCCATTTGCTGATAAAATTCAATGATGCACATCTTTAAATGTCTAAATAAGCCAGTGACAATTTATTAAAAGGCCAAGAACACAAATTCTTCCCTTTTGATTAATTCAACTGATTAGCTAAAAGTAGTACATCATAATGATTTAATGATGGCATTTGCAACTTGAACTACATATGCACCTCCTACCGCAACATATACACTATTATCTCTGAACACTTCTGTCCCTCAAGGTGACACATCTTACAAAGGTGAGACTGGATGCTCAGATGTAGACCAAGAATAATTTATTACCTGAAAAAGAGGTCTAAAAAAGCAGCCGACGTAGGTGGAAAAATCTAGAAAAGGTTCCTAGTTATACCAATAATACAACCACCACCACAAAAGAAGGGAAGAAAACTGGCAGCTGGGCCTATCACAAGTGGGCAAGAGAGCAGATGTGCGTTGGTGGCTCCAGGTGAAACCCAGAACTGGAAAAATTTCAAGTTCAGATATTTAAGTAACATTTTTCAAGCTCAGCACTCAGAGGCAGCAATCACCAGCATCACCCCCACATCTCCTACCTGTCCAGCCTTCGACACTGGAAGTGTATAGATGAAAGTAATAAAAGCACACCAGTATTGTCTGGCTCTTGTCTCCAGAGCTGCATGCAGTGTCTCTCAGCTGCCTCAAAATCTCCTGCCTGATATTCACGATGTGCCAACTCAGCTAACCCTTGGAAGGAAAGCATACGTTTCGTTGGTTCTGGAGAATCATCAAAACATTTGAGGAAAGGAGGGGGGAAAACAAAAAGTTAGAAATGCAAACAAAAAAATGTAAAAATATGGTATATTAAACTTAAAGATGAAAACGCTTGAAACTATGTAAAGCACTAGAATGTTCTGCACATTATCGACACCCCCAAGTTAACATCAGGTGCAGAATTGGCATTTTTAGAATTCCCGCCTAGACAGAAATATTTACTTCCAAATGAGATTATATTTTACGACCAAAAATACTTCGTATTTTAAATTACAAATCAGATGTAGCATCTAAAGATTCACTACTAAACATTATTCCTTATACTTCAGTTAACATAGAGAAACGAAATATAAAACATGTGATTTGCGAGGTCACATAGATGTAATAATGTCAGAATAACCTACTGGGAAACTTAATACTTTGTCCCATGTTTTAGGTTGGATTGGGGGGGGGGTACTGGTAACAATCTACCTCTTAACCTGGGTGGGGACACCAGATGTGTGGTTAACTCTTCAAATTATATTCATGCTTTTGTATTATTTCACAACTTAATTTTTAAATTATTTTAAGGGTGACACTAGAAACAGGCATAAGGGGAAAAAACTAAAAGTCAAGGTGCTATTTTTAAAACAGCTGATAAACAAGATGAATTCATCTGTCAAGAGCCAAAATATTTAAAGGGGTCAAACATTTTAAATCAAAATCCAAGATTATATTATATTGCTCCTGTAACCATTCCAAACTCACACTGAGACCAAATTAGCTAAATCCCACCCACGATGGTTTAACACTAGCATTTTCTAAAGAGCTCTGATACTGACTAAAAGGACTAAAACACTGCAAACAACCCTATATAAACTAAGCAGTTACCTACAACTGCAATGAATTTTTTAAAGAATGGAGAAATGCTAAAATATAAAACCATTCAATAAAGTGCAACTAAATTAATAATAAATGAATGTACTTTGCTGTGTGTAACTTTGTTCAGATACAAAAAGTTAAAGAATATACAGCTAAAGCCCAGAGATGGAAAACAACAACAAGCTGCCTAAGTCTCAAGTGTAAATACTTTAACAATGATACATTACTTGGGAATTTGACCACAGTACTTCCACGAGACAGAGTAAGAAACTTTCTACAAATTAAATACTTAAATTCTACCAAGCTCCAAGTGAGAAGCTAATATTGAGCCTAGACCCTCAATCATTAGACCTGGCAAATGAACTGTATACTCAGGAAAGTAAATTTCCTAACAAGGCACAGCTAGCTGACCACTAACGTTAAGAGCAGAGAGACCTGCATCCACATTTGTGGACGGTTATACCTCTTATGGGCTTCCCTTGTGGCTCAGCTGGTAAAGAATCTGCCTGCAATGTGGGGAACCTGGGTTCGATCCCTGGGTTGAGAAGATCCCCTGGAGAAGGGAAAGGCTACCCACTCCAGTATTCTGGCCTGGAGAATTCCAGACTGCTATTGTTCCCCAGCTCACTCTGCTTCTGTTCAATTCGGTCCCATTTATTTTGGGGCTTCCCTGGTGGCTCAGACGGTAAAGTGTCTGCCTGCAATGAGGGAGACCCGGGTTCGATTCCTGGGTCGGGAAGATCCCCTGGAGAAGGAAATGGCAATCCACTCCAGCACTCTTGCCTGGAAAATCCCATGGACGGAGGAGCCTGATAGGCTACAGTCCACGGGGTCGCAAAGAGTCGGACACGACTGAGCGACTTCACTATTCACCGTATCTATTTTCAACAAGTCTCTAGAACTCCCTTCCTTGCTCTTTATTTTTAACCCATACTTTATCAACTTTTCAAAAGCCGCCTATCTGCTATTTTAACACTAGAAATGACAACTTTCTCAAATAAAATAACAGGCAGAAAAGGGCAAGCAGGGGCTTCATTGGTAGTCCAGCGGTTAAGACTATGCGCTCCCAATGCAGGGGGCACAGGTTCCATGCCTGGTCCGGGGAACTAAGATCCCGCAAGCCGCATGGTGCGGCCAAAAAATAAAGAAAAGGGCAAGCTAGAACAAGAGAATCTAGGACAGACTCTTAAATCTTAAAAAAAAAATCCCTGAGCGAGAGGGGAACACTACCAATCTCACTACCTACAGTCAAATATAAGATACAATTGAAGATTCATCTCTTAGTGCACAATGTCCAAGAACAATAAAACCCTTGACATATCTCAACTGAGAAACCAACAAAAAAATAACCTCGTGGGAAACCTTAGAACCGCAGCCCAATCCCCCCTCCCTCCCGCCCCAAATAGCCTCAATACGGAAAGGCAGCTGAAGGACACTCCTATAATTTGGAGTTTTCTTATTTTTAGTACTAAATGCTCTCAGACTAATTGTCTAAAAGGGCAACCGCCTTGCACTTGTGCAGCTACACTCCAGTTGCTTTACAAACTCTTCAAGCAGGGATGAAAACTCAAAAAAATATACCCCCTATGAATAAAGAAATACCGGGCTAAAGAATGGGGATGGAAGACCCAGAGACGGCGGCGGAGGAATACAAGGACAAAGTAACACAAAGCGAGAATGGGGCGGGCAGGATGGTCAACGCCGAAGCCCCCGCACTAGAGTGGTTTCTCCCCGAGGGTAGGAAACGGACCGCAGGGCTGGCAACCACGCGAAGGAAAGGGTGTGGCTCCCCGCGGGAGCGGAGGGAGGAGGACAGGGTGGGAAATCCAGGCTGGGGGCAGCGAGTGGAATTGGGCGATGGCAAAAGGAACCCCTGGAAATTTCCAATCGAAACCGGGGCCGCTCAACCCAAGGCACAGCACACAGGCGCTGCCAGGCGCGGTGCTGCTCAAAATCCCCTGCTGGAGAGGTTACTCGGAGCGCACCCAGGAGCTTGCGCTCGTCCTTGGGGTGATGCAAAGCGAAGATACGATTTCATTGGAACGGCACCTCCGCCCTACATTGACAGAGGACCACCAAATCGGGCTAAAGGGAGCGGGGTGGAGGGGGAAGAGAAGGGGGCGGTGAGCTGAACTGGGGAGAAAACGACTGCGAAGGAGAATGAAAGGCAGCGAGAAGGGCAGGGATTCCAATGCAGTCCATTCTGAGACAGTCTAAGCGCGCAGGTGTAGAAGGATCCCGAGAGCAGAAGACTAGAAAATGTATAGGATTACAAAGCAAGAAAGGAAGCAAAAAGCAAGCAAGCGAGAGAAAATGTTTTAGGAACGGACGACAGCAGAATACCCAGATCAGATGCCGCTAGACGCCGAAAAGCTTAGCGATGCCACTGATGCAATGGGGATGGCCAGAGGGGAGGGAGTGATGAGAGGCAGAGGACGGCGCGAGACCCCAAGGGGGCGTCTGCCAAAGTAGAACAGACACCGGTACCTGTGCTGTCGGCCACGTTGCCCACGGAAGACGCCATCTGGAGCTTCTAGAGCGAGTGCAAGAAGGGGGTGATTGAATCCTGCAGCCGCCACTACTGGCAATAATGTTTCTAGAGGTAGGAGCACGAGGGCAGCAGCCGTACCAGTGCTTTGGCAGGCTTAAGCAGCAGCAACAGTTACAGCTTTCGAACCCTAGAACTCTGGTTGGCCATCTACCTCTCACGGTCTTGAAATGGCGGCGACGGCTCCTCGGCCGAAACAACACGGACCGGAACTACTTTCTGTTACAATCAAGTACCAGCGCGGAAGTAGCGCGGTAACCAGTGCTACCAACAAAATGACTATAATCAAAGTCAATCGCTCCTATGTAACCTTCCGCGCAGGGCCCATTGCGACAAACACGATTATGTCTAGAGCGCATGCGAGCAGCCGTGTCAGCCCGACTGGCTGTTAGGGCACTGTCTGGGACAGGAGCCACCAAGTTTTTTTTACTAGCGAAGCGGATGGTTTAAAAGAAACTATACACTTGAATGATACTTTTGCCAGTGGTATAGTCTGCTGCTGCTGCTGCTAAGTCGCTTCAGTCGTGTCCGACTCCGTGCGACCCCATAGACGGCAGCCCACCACGCTCCCCCGTCCCTGGGATTCTCCAGGCAAGAACACTGGAGTGGGTTGCCTTTTCCTTCTCCAATGCACGAAAATGAAAAGTGAAAGTGAAGTTGCTCAGTCGTGTCCGACTCCCAGCGAACCCGTGGACTGCATCCCACCAGGCTCCTCCGTCCATGGGATTTTCCAGGCAAGAGTACTGGAGTGGGGTGCCATTGCCTTCTCCATGGTATAGTCTACTACCTAGCAAAGAGCATAGATTTTAATAGGAATGCCAAAGGCGTATACAAGTTTCATCAACTTCATTCGTATAGTTGAAAGATGATGAATCAATTCTGAGCAAGTAAATTTAAATGGTCATATTTCAAAGTCTAGAATTCAAAAGAGAGTTCCAATTTGAACACGTCTTAGTTCTGATTCCAGCCATTGGTTTAAGCACTTTGATTACAAGGATTGAGTTTCTCAGGGCCAAATGAACCCAAGCATCTCAGATTTTGGCCATATAGCCCGAAAGTTCCAAATCCTCTTGGTGTTCACGATAATTTTGCCCACAGTATTATGGCAAATGCTTCACAACTCAGGGACATGCTGACAGTTTGCACTGCAAAGGCAGCAGCCATAAAAATGTTAAAGATTCATATTCTTCAAAATCCATGACCCTTCCGAGTTGACTTCATTTCCACCACATTGCTTTGTGAATTGTTACAATCAGTGATACCATTTAACTCAAGGCAGCTCAACAATGATAAATTGATTCATTTGCCATCTACCTAAACCACACATCTAGAGACTAAACTGCTTCGCTTCCTCGAACAAATCAGTTCTTTATGATCCTCCTGCAGTTTCAAGTCCACTGTTCAGACGTTTTGTCACATTTGGTATTAATTTTTATTGCATCTCTTGTTCCAGAAAGGATTAAAGTAGCTTGCCACTTTAGCAAGAAATTACAAACCAATGAAGGCAAGAAGCTGGGGCTCTCAGAGCCTTTTTATTTCCCAAAAAATAGTCCTTGATCTAAGACAACAAGTCCGTGAGTTTATTCAAAATGTTTCTACTACCTAGTCATCTGACCACTCTTATTTTTTAAAAAAACTTAGGTCCTCAAATTTTATTTGAGACAGTTCACATACTGTTAATTATGGATATGAGTGCAGAAGAAATTTGTAATGTTGATAATTTCTTCTATTACATCCATAATTAAAAGTCAGGTGCAGTGAAAAAGTTCACTGCACAAACTCTCCTGGAAATTGGGCACCAGCTTCTTCTCTTAATTTAACTGGTAAAACCTTCCCCCCACCCCACTCACCCCGGTGCCCCACCCCTCACTGCAAGTGTTTGATCTGTGGTGAATAAAATCAGCTTTTCAACTTTTATAACAGACTTCTCAAATTCCACTGGCAGATGTTTAGGCCTTCCTGAGTAGAGGGTGCTTAGCTAATTAAGTAAAATTCTTCAATGCCAGGTTATGTTGCCAGCTGGGCCAGCTATTTGGCCCATCCATACTTGTGTCTAAGTTTCCTTCTCCTGAGAGAGGAATCAAGGGATGCTGCTGGGAAAAGCTGGGTGGTGGGGCTCACTGTGAATCAATAAGGAAACACCCCCCACACACACCCTGTTGGAATCTCAAGAACCCCCTCCAGGTGCTTTCCAGGAGTAGCACCTGGAGGGTTTAGTTTGAAGGACTTACCAGATAAAACCATCTTCTTTGGCCAATCAAGTAACATTTACTAGAGTCTGTGCAAGGCACTGTGGGAGATGCAAAAATCAACAAGAAGATCTTTGCCCTCAAGGAAATTGAAGCCCAGTTAGTTAGACTCAGAAAGCCACTAGAGCATAAAAAAGAAGAGCATTATAAAGGTGATAAAATACATCAGTGTCTGTAAATATCTGAGAAGGGAACAGTCACTTCAGGCTGGAGAAGGGTGACAAAGAAGGCCTGACCTAGGTGTTGAAGGGGGTGCTTTTGTGTGTTCTCTTTCACACCGATTTCTGTTTAATGTTTTGTTTTGTTTTCTCCCTTTTATGGGTAGCAATTCAAAATTCAGAATCATCTAAAACAAACCAGATGCTTCTTCCACCGCAACCCCAAACTTTGCCACCTTAATAACACCGCTAATGGTGTATTAGTTTTCTGCTACTGTCTCACAAATTACCACCAACTTAGCGGCTTGAAACAAATACATATTTTGCAGCAGTTGCACCAGCGCTCGGTGAGGGATCCTGAGACACGCTCTGGCCGCCGCCACCAAATGGTTCAATGAAGCTGGAAGAATACACAGATGTAGCACCGCAGGCTCATCAGATGTTTGCGGATACTGTTCCAGAGAGAGATCGACCTCCACCCGCCCCGGATTAGCTAACCAGTCATAACAAAGAAAATTTGTTTAAAAACCTTCCGGAAATCGTTGAACCCGAATAAAAGGATGAAACTGATTTCATGGTAGCACAGCAACCATCACTAGCCAGTGAGTTTGGAAAACATGATTCCTTATTTGGTAGCTGCTATGGTAAAGACATGGCCACCTGGGATATCAACAGGGAAGATGAAAAAGAACAAAATAGATCAAAGAGTGAAAGCCTAATGGGTACCTTAAAGGTGGCTTTCTGCAGAACAAAAGCAGAAAGGCAAGAGGATCGCACCCTCTGGGAGCTCTGCCAGATGAGGATGCAGTGTCCTCTCCTCAGCACCAGTCGTTTTTAAAGATGTGACTTCTGAAAGATCAATAAGGTCCACTTCCCTTGGCAATCATCACTATAGTCATACCCCTTAGCCTCTTGACCAGCAAACTCTTGAGGAGGCCTGTATCAAAATGGAGGAAGTAAGATTCAAAGTCTTGGTTCATTCTTCCAATCCAGATCCAACACAGAATGATGTCTGAAAATATTTTCAGTCTTCAGACTGAAACTGTGCTGAGAACAAAATAATTGAGGAGTTTAGAATCTCAGAATGGAGATTTGCATCTTCCCTCAATGAACCTGTAGTTATTGGACTTATGCCTCAAGGCTGCCCTTGGGACTTCCCTCCTGGTATAGGGGCTAGGAATTTGCCTGCCAGTGCAGGGGATACAAGTTTGATCCCTGATATAGGAAGATGTCACATGCCTCCGAGCAACTGAGCAGATGCGCTTAGAGCCCTGTGCTCCTCAACTAGAGAGCGTTGAGAACCCGGGGCACCACAGTGGAGGGTGGTCCGTGAAGAAAAGGCTCAAAATCCCCTCCGGGTCCTCCCCACCATTCCATGCAAAACAAAGAACTCTCTCACTGGAAGAAAAAAAATGGACGTTCAGGTTGATTACGCCCAGCTCCCAGCCTGTCCCAGCCTCTGGCAGATCTCCAAATGCCTTGCCCCAGCCGTTTAAGAGAGAACTATTCTGAACAACCTTGGAGAAGAACAGGCCCCCTTAAGACAGTAGATTTCCACATATATGCCTATATATATACTTACTCTTTTCTTGGGTTAGTGCAGCAGCTCACTAATCTGACTACTGCCCCTTCTCACCTCATTAAAGGTGATCTGTTCCTGTAAAGTGCCCGTCTTGTTCTTTCTCCGAACCTCGCTTTCACTGACTCCCTTACCCTACAGTCCCTACTTGCCACGACTAGAGAAAGCCCTCTTGGCAGCAATGAAAACCCAGCACAACCAAAAATAAATAAATTATTTTAAAAAATACTGCGTTTGATATTTTGTGCCTAGAAATGAGGTAATGTATGCTTTGGAAGGATAGCCTAGCTATTGTCTGGATAGTTCTCCCATGAAAGTTTCTGCAGTTCCTTCTCAATCCAGAGAGAACTCTTTCTCCCAAAATGAAAATCCAGAAGACAAGGACCTAGTCGTTGCCCTAGAGAACTTTGTGGATCCGTCTATGTATAGCTTGTTCATTGACACCACAGGTGTCACGTTGCAAAGCCCAAGAGTGAGTCATGATGATGTCCCTCCACACTCACCATTACAGAATAATCAAATCCAAATGAACATCGCTGGACTTACCAGCACAGATGTCCATGTGTTTGAAAGTATGTGTGCTATCATATGAATTTTGATCCTGACTCTGCTCCTGTGGTTGCAAGAGTTATGACTCAATGGAAAGTAGTGGTCTTATGGTTGTGAGAAGCTTTACAGAGGAGTTGAAAAAACTTGCGAAATAAGGATAGTGCTGGGGACCAATCACATGCTGGGAGAAGGAAGGAAATCTAGCAAAAATGCCAGATGGTTCTTTTCTTGCTCCAGCTAGTTCTGATGACCGTTATCTTTTAAGCTCCAGCTATCACTCCCATAGTAAAACACTTTACACTAGAATTGAGCGCTCAAATGTTAGGTTTTGCTTTTATGAACAACCAGATATGATGGACAATTTGCTGATCTAATTAAACATTCAGCCAGAAACTGGGAAAATAGAGCTTTTTGTTATTCAAGGTCTCCGTTACCTGGATATGCAGTTTACCCTGTCAGACTGACCAATCAAGTATCAAGATTCCTGCAGGTGCATTCTTTGCCACACCTGTGCTGTTTTTTTATATGTCAGCATATCAGAATAGATTTATTTAATAAACTGCTTTTGCCAAACAAAATGAAGAATTATTGAAAGATTAGGAGAACCCTCCATCTTGCACTTCGGGTTCCAGAAATGAGACTGGACTATAGTTTATAAACTTACATTACTATCAAAATCTTTCACTGCCATAACTGTTCAAAATTAAAGTGAAAAGAAAAGCCAATTTGTTTAGGGGTGAGGAAGTATTGCCAACATGTCTTGAGTTCATTTTTGGTTCTTTAAAAAGAACCAAAAGGTTTGAGAAGTGTGAGTTGTCTTTTATCATATGCAAAATAATGACAATGTAAATTATCAGATTCTCCTTAATCTATGCCCCCCCCCAAGTCCTTTGCTGCTATCCATTGTGATTTTTATGCATTGAGAACACATTTCACCTGTATGCAACCTGAAGTTAAGCTGAAAGAAATTTTTAGAATAAAAATTGTGGTCTATTTAAGTGGCCTGTTTTCAAAAAATAGTGTTGAAGAAACATGCCCATGTGATAAAATGCAGAATTTACATATACACTAAAAGAGATCTTTAATCTTATACTGTAGAAAGATTTAGAATTATGAATTGACATAGATTGGGTAATAAAATGAAGATCTGCAATTTATCTTTTATGACAATTTTTTTTCTAAATTGTTTTTAAGGTTGTGCTAACCTTTTGGTTGTGAAAAGTTGTTTTTCTGTTGCCTTCATTTTCATCCAGTGATTTCTATATTTTATAAAAATGGCCTTGCATTTAAAAATCTTGAAGAAATGTAGCCTGCCAATTTAGAAATTGTTGCCTTTTCTGTCTTTATAAACACTGATACAAATTGACATAACATATAAAGACCTATGGAACTAGAACTATTATTAAATAAATATTACATGAATTTAGATTACTATGGTAGCAAGTTTTTACATCTGTACTTTCCTATGGTGAACGCTTTATCTCAGTTTCTTCAGTTTAGTCAACATTTTCTTGGTAGAACTTGATTGTACCACTAATTTGCATAAATGGATTGGAGGATTCTCTTGCAATATTAAAGTTTACATTAGGTTTGGAATTGACTTAGATAAAAAGAAAACATTGTTTTGCAGTTGAATTTATATTTCTCCTTAATGTAGTCACTAGCAAAATGTGTTAGATTTGACCTCTGCCCCCACCAAAGACTGTAGTGGAAAAAAGTGTGGAAATTCTGAAGCATTGTGTAAGAAGAATATTAAACCATATGAGATATATGGAAGTCTTATTGCCTATCATATGTACTGCCATTTTTGAAAGTTTTTTACTTGTTTATTTTAAATTTAGCCAAGTCTTGAGTAATTTGAAATCATTAAACATTTTACCTCTGATTCAGTAGTTATGGGGGTAATTATCCCTAATATTTTTTTATTTTGAAATGCAGAGTGTTTATTCATTGCACAATGCTGTAACATAGTGTTTTGATATTGCCCTGTCTAGAAAATGTTTCCATTTGCACAAGAAAAATGTTTCTATCTAAGATGACACATGTAATTCAAGATGTTTCTTCCTTTGTCACTAAGTTTTCCCTAGCCTCATTTAACCACAAGGGTAAAAGTCTTTTTTTTTTTTTTTAAGGGTAAAAGTCTTAAGTCAAATTTATTTGCTTTGTCATTCAAACATATCTGTATCCCTACTTTTTTCTCTATTTGTTCTTTAAGGTCAGAATTGAGATATTACCAAGAAAAGGCACAAAGCCATAATATCATGGCACTATTTCTTTTGACTTGAGAGGAAAATACTGAGTTTTGGCAGATGCTGATTATACCTTGTTGTGGAAACTCCTCTCTCATTTTCTGATGTTTCCACCTAATAAGATGCAGACTATTATAATAATACCATTTGTGTTCACTATAAGCTATTCATATTAAGAATTATTACACAGTTGTAAGCTTGTTATCAAATTAATGTAATACATTTAAACTATTCTTTTGCAAAGTTATTTATTTTTAAACAATTTAAAATGTATCTGCTGCTGCTGCTGCTGCTAAGTCGCTTCAGTCGTGGCCGACCCTGTGCGACCCCATAGACGGCAGCCCACCAGGCTCCCCGTCCCTGGGATTCTCCAGGCAAGAATGAGTTAAAAATCTTGTGCACCTATATTAGATGGCATGTGTTGTCAGAGAGCCAGTGTATATTAAAATGTTCTAGAAGCATTTACATGTGCTTTGTGTGAAACCATGGTGCACAGAAGTCCTTGGACTTCCCTGAAACACATTTTTATTTTACTTTACTCTTTTTTTATTGAGGTATAGTTGATGTACAATATTATATAGGGTTTTAGGTGTACAATATAGTGACAATTTTTAAAGGTTTATATTCCATTTATAATTATAAAATATTGACTGTATTCCCTGTGCTATACAATATATCCTTGTAGCTTATTTATCTTATGCATAGTAGTTTGTACATTTTAATTCCCTACCTCTTGCCTCTCCCCTCCCCTTTCCCTATTAGTAAATACTAGTTTGTTCTCTCTATATCTGTGAGTCTATTTCTGTTTCATTATGTTCATTTATTTGTTTTATTTTTAAGATCCCACATGTAATTGATATCATGCAATATTTGTCTTTCTATCTCTGACTTATTTCACTAAGCATAATAGCCTCCAGGTCCATCCATGTTGTAGCAAATGGCAAAATTTCATTCTTTATAGCTGAAAAGTATTCCATTTTGTATTCATATACCATATCTTCTTTATCCATTCATCTGTTCATGGACACTTAGGTTGCTTCCATACCTTGGCTATTGTAAACAGTGCTCCTGTGAACATTGGGATACATGTCCCTTTTCAAATAGTGTTTTCATTGTCTTTATTTTTTTTTTCATTGTCTTTAGATATGTACCCAGGATTGGAATTGCTGGATTATATAGCAGTTCTATTTTTAGTTTTTTGAGAACCCTCCATACTGTTTTCCACAATGGCTTCATCAATTTACATTCCCACCAACAGTATATGAGGGTTTCTTTTTATCCATATCCTTGCCAACATTTATTTGTGTTCTTTTTGATGACAGCCACTATGACAGGTGTGAGGTGATATCTCATTGTAGTTTTAATTTGCATTTCCCTGATGATTAACAATGTTGAGCATCTTTTCATGTGCCTGTCCATATGTCTTCTTTGGAAAAATGTCTGTCCAGGTCATCTGCCCATTTTTTAAATGGATTATCTGTTTAAATGTTAACTTTTTAAAAATTTTGTGTTATTTTAGAGGGAAAATGTCAATACTGTTCTATTCAGAAAGACAATTTTTAATGTGTCTTTGTGAAGCTGGATGATAAAATACTTTAAAGAAACATGCCCTGTTATAATGCAATCTGAAATTATTAGGTTCTAACAGTATATAAATTAAAATAAAAAATTTTTGCCAAAAAATAAATGTATAAAAAGAAAAGTTTATTGCAGTATTTTACACTTTTGTATTAATACATAGAGAGCCATTAGACATAGGTAGTACAACAGAATGTAAAATGTTAATTTTACATGATACTCAAAGAGTCTAGTTAAAAATGGAAGGGAAGGAATTTCATGGTGGTCCAATTTTAGTATATGTGCTGCTGAAGTGAGCACTCCCTGGTGGTCCAGTGGTCTGCACTCTCACTGCCAAAGGCCCAGATTCAATCCCTGGTAAGGGAACTAAGATCCTGCAAGCTACGTGACCAAAACAAGTTTAAAAAAATATGTATATATATATATATATGTGTGTGTGTGTGTGTATGTATGTATGTATGTATATAATTTCTGGGCCAGTATTATTGAAACTGGATAAAAAGATAAAAGTTACTGAAATCTTAAATAGATTATGTGCAATGTCTCTGCTAAAGGTAAAAGTCTAAACATTTTGTTTAAAATGCCTTCATAGGGCTTCCCTGGGAATCCACCTGCCAATGCAGGGGACAAGTGTTCAATCCCTGGTCCAGGAAGATTCCACATGCAGTGGAGTAACTAAGCCCCTGCACCACAATTACTGAGCCCTCACTCTAGAGCACGCATGGGGCCGCTACTGAAGCCTGCAGAGGCTGGAGCCTGTGCTCTGCAACAAGAGAAGCCACCACAATGAGAAGTCTGTGCACTGCAACTAGAGAAAGATAGCACAAAAGCAACGAAGACCTAAGGCAGCCAAAAATAATAAATTAATTAATTAAAACAATAATTTCCTCTATAAAATGGCTTCAGAGGGACTTCCCTGGTGGTCTAGTAGTTAAGAATCTGCCTTGCAATGCAGGGGACATGGGTTTGATTACTGGTTGGGGAAGTAAGATCCCCCACACCACAGAGCAACTGAGCCCAGGTACTCAGGGGCCTGAGCGTGCCATGGCTAGAGAACTGGGGTTCTATTCCACATGAGGCAGCAAAGATCCTGTATGCTGCAACTAAGATCCAATGCAGCCAAATAAATAAATATAAAAAAATATATATAAATAAATGCCTTCAGAAATTGCAGTTTTAATTATTGTACATTTCATGTTGTGAGAGATATTGCTTTATGAATGACTCAATAATAGGTATTTATATATATATGTATACAGTAATGCGGAGAAGGCAATGGCAACCCACTCCAGTACTCTTGCCTGGAAAATCCCATGAGCGGAGGAGCCTGGTAGACTGCAGTCCATGGGGTCGAGAAGAGTCAGACACGACTGAGCACTTCACTTTGACTTTTCACTTTCATGCATTGGAGAAGGAAATGGCAACCCACTCCAGTGTTCTTGCCTGGAGAATCCCAGGGACGGGGGAGCCTGGTGGGCTGCCATCTATGGGGTCACACAGAGTCGGACATGACTGAAGCGACTTTGCAGCAGGATATTGTAATTGGTTTTCATCAACATTTTTTTCTTTTTTAGTTGCACTGCTCCACTTGTGGGATCTCAGTTCTCTGACCACAGATTGAACCCAGGCTACAGCAGTGAAACCTCAGACTCCTAACCATTAGGCCACCAGGGGACTCTGTGAATTCTTTTTTTTTTAATTGAAATGTAGTTGATTTACAGTGTTGTGTTAGTTTCAGGTGTACAGCAAAGTGATTCAGTTATACATACATATTTTTTTTCAGGTTTTTTTTCCATTGTAAGTTATTATAAGATATTGAATATAGTTTCCTGTGCTATACAGTAGGTCCTTGGTCTTCAAATGTGAAGTCTTTGAAAAATGATATCATTACTATCAGCAATAGACAGTTCTGTTGAATACTCCAATAAAGAACAATTGCCAGTTCCATAAATAACTTTGCATTTCTAGAATAAAGTGTTGATATGCTAGTAATCACAAATTTCATTTCTTCTAGTACTTTTTTAATCTGGTAAAGAAGGTTTTTTTTATAATCACTCTTTATTAATCAATTATGACATGACAAAATGTTTAGCTGCTGTTTCTGAAAAGTGTTACAAACTCTACATCTAGAGATGATGAAAAATCCTTATGGAATTTGTGATAAGTACACATGTTGGGTTAGAAATTTTATAATCATGGTGTGTCATGAGATTAATACTTGCAAACCAGACTGCTGTAGTTTATACTTTTTCTCTGTTTCAAATCAGGTGTGTAAAACCATTTGTATTTAGAACCTCACTTATCATCCCAAGTCCACTGACTGCAATATGTGGTTTGGTTTGTAAATAAATAATAGCAATTTCTTGCACACTTTTGGAAATAAACTGTACACGAATTTATGTATCTACTTCTATATACAGTGTATAAATAAAATTTTCATTTAAAAACATATACGAAACACACACATTTATTTTTTCAGTTTCCATGGATCAGAAATCCAGGCACAGGGACTTACCTGGTGGTCCAGTGGCTAAGACTCCGTGCTCCCAATGTAGGAGGCCTGGGTTTGATTCCTGGTCAGGGAAATAGATCCCACATGTCACAACTAACACCTGGTGCAGCCAAATAAATAATTTTTTTTTTAAAGAGAAGGAAAGAAAGAAATCCAGGCACAGGTTAACTGAGTCTTCTGCTTAGGGTCTCATCAGCTGAAATGAAGATGTCAGGCTGTAGGTTCATCTGAGACTTCAGATATTCTTCCAAACTTATGTGGTTGTGGCAGAATTTTAGTTCCTCATGGTCATAGGACCACAGTTTCCACATCTTTAATAGTAGTCATCTTGGAAGCTACTCTCAGCTGGTAGAGGCAACCCAAAAAGTCAGCAATGGAGAATCTCCCTCAGGTCAAATTCCTCTTGCACTTTGAATCTCACCAGAAAGAGCCCCATCTCTCCCACTTTTTAAAAACTGTGATAAAAAATAACTTAAAATGTACCATCTTAACCATTTTAAGTGTACAGTTCAGTAGTGCTAAGTATATTCACACTGCTGTGCAACAGATCTCTATAACTTTTAAACTTTGCAAAACTGAAACTCTAGATTCGTTAAACAACTCCCCATTTCCCCCTTCCCCAGCCCCTGGAATTTACTTTCTGTTTCTATGAATTTGACTACATTAATGTGAGTGAAATCATACAGTATTTGTCTTCTGTGACTAAAGAGAGACCAGCTGGTTAGGTCAGCTCACTTAGGATAATCTAGTTTTTTTGTTTTTTTTTTTAAGTTAGATGATTCTGAATTACATCTGCATAATCCCTTCACAGCAGCACCTAGATCAGTTTTTGAGCAAAGATCTGGGAGAAGGTGTGTATTCACCAGGAGGGCAGGAATCCTGGGGACCACATTAGAATCCTACCTGCAACAAATGGCAGAGTAACCCTGGAAAAGGAGGCAAAGTGCTAACTAGAGGCTGTCAGTTTCACATACTGAGTTCAGCTCTCATATACCATACTAGCCCTTTGGATTTGCCACATGTGAGCTCCAGGCAATAGAGCACAAAAAGAGGGAAACAGCCCAACCCCATATTCTAGCCTCAGATTAACTGAAGGATTTGGTAGTGGGTGGGGAAAGCAAAGACAAGTAAATTCATTGAGACCAAAATCTTTGATAAGTGCATACCCTGTCCTATACAATGGACAAAGTGGAGATATTACTGATAATATCAAAGCTTCTATGATGAAGAGCTGAACCATAAAATACATAAACTGAAAGGATAAACCTAGCAGGCTTCATACTGCATATGCTGAAAATAGGTGAAAGGGTGTAGAGCTGCAAAAACACAATTGTGATATCAAAATAGCTCTGAAATTCATCTTCCACCTCCTCTGTCAGTGCCACTTCCCTGGTACTGGCCCAGGCAATTGCCAGAGCCCTCTAACTGGTTTCTCTCTTTCAAATTTTTATTTGAATATAGTTGATTTACAATACTGTGTTAGTTTCTACTGTAGAGCAAAGTGAAACAGTTATATGTATACATATATCCCTTCTTTTTCAGATTCTTTTCCCATATAGAAGTGACATGGCACATGGGTCTTCCCTGATGGCTTAGATGGTTAAGAATCTGCCTGCAATGTAGGAGACATGGGTTTGATCCCTGGGTCGGAAAAATTCCCTGGAGAAGGAAATGGGAACCCACTCCAGTATTCTTGCCTAGGAAATCAGCAAAGTGAAACAGCTATATGTACACATATATCCCTTTTTTAGATTCTTTTCCCATATAGGCAATTATAATGAGTAGAGTTCCCTGTGCTATACAGTAGGTCTATTATTATTAGTCATCTATTTTATAAATAGCACACTACTATATCTAACTGGTTTCTAACCCTACCTGACTCTAGTTTTCCACACTTCACCTTAGAAAATCTAAAACACAAATCAGAATGATGTCAATGCTCTGCTTAAGACCTCTCAGTGGCTGTGCCTCCAATGTCAGCTCCACTTGCTAATCCAGCCTCATCTGCTGCCACATCTCTGTGCACACTCATATTGGTTTCAGTTCCCTGAAAAGATCAGGCTGTTTCACACTTCCAGCCATGCCTTTTCTTAATCTGCTCTATCTAGACTGGTCATCCTCTCCATCTCAGTCTGCTGAGAAAATTCTTAGGTATCCTTCACTCCTCCCTTCTTAAATAAGGAGACTGGTGCCTCCCCCATGCCCTCCCACTCCACCCTAATTCCTGGTACTCATACTAGGAAATCTCATTGTCTATGGAGATGACACAACCAGCAACCTCTGGGTCCCCTGGCCCTCTCAGTTACCTTCCCCATTCCACTTAAGCCACCTGCACCCAAAGCACCACATCTTGAACTTTACTGTGGCCCAGAATTGCTCACCTCTAACATTGAATCCTTCACTTTTCCATTCTGAGACAATCTCTTCTCCACCTGATCCCTCAGGAGTAAGGGTCTCACAGGACACTTGTTCTTTTACCTCATATACCTCTTTTACCCCTTTAGTCCTTTGCACCCTCCATTTTTTCTCCCAATCTCCCAGCCCCTCCTGGCCTCATTTCCTTCTCTTCCCAACCTTTCTTAACGTCATGCTTGATCACCTGAACTACTCTCTCACCAGCAGCCTCAGTTCCCTTTTCCTGTCTGCCAAACCAGCCCCACAAACTTCTCACTCTGTGTCAGTTCTACCAACCACCCTTCTCTCCTCCACCTAGTTATTAAATTCATTGTCTAATCTCTTCCACAGACAAACCTACATTCACAACCATCCTTGTCTCCATCCCACCTTCCCGTTCAAGATCCACTCACCCACTTGGGCCCTATATGCCATCTTTTTCAACCACCTTTAGCAATTTGCCCCATCAATTATCCCTCTGTCTCTGATTTCAATCTGTAGTACCTTTTCTTATCCTTAAACCTGCTTGGGTCTCTCCTGTTAAAAAAAAAAAAATGTTTCCTGACCTGAAATCTTCATGAGGTGCCAATTACTCTCTTTACCTTCTCAGGTTAAGCCTCTCCAAATAGTAGTAGCCTATGGTTGCTGCCTCTACTTCCTCAAATTCATTCATGCCTCAAACTACTGAAAAATGTTTCTATTGAATTTTCTTTTGGAAAAGTCACCAGTGACTTCCAAACTGCCAAGGCTTTTCAGTCTTGATGTTATCGAACCTCTCTATGCCTTTGACACTGCATATAATTGCCTCCCCCTTGAAACGTTCTTGTTCTTAGGTTTCCATCACATGGAATTCATTCAGTTGCCTGGTTATTGTGTACTTCTCTGGGCATTTTTTTTTTTTTTTTGCCACACTGTGCATAGCATATGGGATCTTAGTTCCCCAACCGGGGATCAAAACCATGCCTGCTACAGTGGAAGCATGAAGTCTTAACCACTGGACCACCAGGGAAGTCCCTCTTTCTTTTTTAAAATTTATTTTTATTTATTAATTGAAGTATAGTTGATTTACCATATCGTGTTAGTTTCAAGTATACAACACAATGATTGTTATAAATATATGTGTGCATGTGTGTGTGTATATATATATGTGTATATATATATATATTCCTTTTCAGATTTTTTTCCTGTCTAGATTATCACAAAATACTGAGTATCGTTCCCTGTGCTATACAGTAGATCCTTGTTGGTTTTGTAGGCAATATTATTTTCAGGCATTTTCTTTTATTTACTTTTTATTGAAGTATAGTTGATTTACAGTGTTGTGACAGTTCCAAGTGTCACATCGTTTTGCTTTTTCATACTGTTGTGGGGTTCTTGAGGCAAGAATACTGAAGTGGTTTGCCATTCCCTTCTCCAGTGGATCACGTTTTGTCAGAACTGTCCACCATGACCTGTCCATCTTGGGTGGCGCTACACAGCATGGCTCATAGTCTCATTGAGGATAACGAGGTTGTTATCCTGCCAACAAAGGTCCACATAGTCAAAGCTATGGTTTTTCCAGTTGTCATGTATGGATGTGAGAATTGGACCATAAAGAAAGCTGAAAAGTGAAAGTGAAGCTCAGTTGTGTCCAACTCTTTGCGACCCCACAGACTATACAGTCCATGGAATTCTCCAGGCTAGAATACTGGAGTGGGTAGTCTTTCCCTTCTCCAGGGACCCTTCCAAACCCAGGGATTGAACCCAGGTCTCCTGCATTGCAGGCAGATTCTTTACCAGCTGAGCCACCAGGGAAGCCCAAGAATACTTGAGTGGGTAGCCTATCCCTTCTCCAGGTGGATCTTCCTGACCCAGGAATGAAACCAGAGTCTCCTGAATTGCAGGCAGATTCTTTACCAACTGAGCTACGATGGAAGAAAGCTGAGCACTGAAGAATTGATGCTTTTGAACTGTGGTGTTGGAGAAGACTCTTGAGAGCCCGTTGGACTGCAAGGAGATCCAACCAGTCAATCCTAAAGGAAATCAGTCCTGAATATTCATTGGAAGGACTGATGCTGAAGCTGAAGCTCCAATACTTTGGCCACCTGATGCAAAGAACTGACTCACTGGAAAACCCTGATGCTGGGAAAGATTGAAGGCAGGAGGAGAAGGGGACGACAGAGCGTGAGATGGTTGGATGGCCTCACCGACTCAATGGACATGAGTTTGAGCAAGCTCCGGGAGTTGGTGATGGACAGCGAAGCCTGGCGTGCTGTAGCCCATGGGTTCGCAAAGTCGGACATGACTGAGCAGCTAAACTGAACTGATAGTTTCAGGTTTATAGCAAAGTGATTCACACACACACATCTATGTTCTTTTTCAGTTTCTTTTCCATTATAGGTTATTATAAGATATTGAATGTAGTTCCCTGTGCTACATAGTAGATCCTTGTTGTTAATTTATATATAGTAGTATGTATCTGTTCCTTTCAAATTCCTAATTTATCCCCCCTCCTTTCCCCTTTGGTGATCATAATTTTTTTTCTTTTTTTTTTTGGTCTGTACAGCATCTGAGATCTTAGTTCCCCAACCAGAGATTGAACCCATGGCCCCTGAATGGGAAGCATGGAATCTTAACCACTGGACTGACAGGGAAGTCCCCAATAAATTTGTTTTCTATATCTGTGAATCCATTTCTGTTTTGTAAATAAGCATCTGTATCATTTTTAAGGCCTTAAATATAAGTAATGTCATATGATATTTGTCTTTCTCTAACTTCACTTAGTATAATTATCTCTAGGTCCATCCATCTCACTGCAAATGGCATTATTTCATTTGTACTCTCTTTTTTAAAATCTCTTCCTCCTTCCACTGTTTAAATGCTTATTTTCCCCAATGTTTTGCCAAGAACTTTTGTCAAGGGGTCTGAGGTGTTACCCCACTTGCACAGTTATGTACATTATATATATGTATGGATACTAAAGAAGCAGACTACACCTGGATCAGGGATAAGTTGTTTTGTTTTGTTTTTGTTTTTTTGATACTCAGAACCAGATCAACAGCCAGAGTAATATTACCATGTCAATCTACCATACCTGGACCCACAGGCAACAGGGTGAGAACTGATGGAAACTTTCTATGTGAATGGTGGATTCACCCCCAAGATAAAGGATAGAGAACAGTGGATTTTCTCCATTTATATATGGGAAAGAGACAGCCATCCTGCTCCCCTCCAAAAGGAAAGAGAAAACCCTTTGTTCCTGGGAGAGGAGCTGGAAAGAGTCCTGGTTCTTATACCAATCTTTTGTAAGGTCAGCATGTCCTTCCAAAAGCCAGATAAGTCCCCTGTCTCCAGCTTTTACAGCCTAAAGTCTGGGCTTTATCCCTTTTGAAGTGTTAATACTTAGGGAAATAGTGCTCAGTCTTCCTGGAATCTTGGGCACTTCACCTGGGGACCTGGTCCAGGCTGTCACTGCTTGGAGCTCTTGGAGAGATAAGAGAAGTTTTATCATCCCTTTGGATCACAGCAGTGAGCTAGACAAAGGACTAGAAATATCCTCAAGGTATGTAAAAAGTGAAATGCAGGGGAAGTGAAAGCAAACATTCTCCATCTTTACATTGTATACATTCCTGTGTTATAGGCTTTTTACAGGGGCACTGAGAAATCCTGGCAAGTTTTCTTTCCCACTCTAGGATTCTATCCTCTGTCTTCTCATCTCACTCTACATGCTCTCCCTGGGCCATCCCACCTCTTCTTGTTATTTTAACTGCTACCTCTATGCTGGGACCTTCAAATACCCCAACCACCTTCCAGACATCTATAGCTGAGTGTTCTAACTACACAAGTTTGAGATGGAACTCATTACCCTCATCCCCAAAAACTTTTTAAAAAGTTTTGGCTGCACCCCACAACATGTGGGACCTTAGTTCCCCAACAGGGACTGAACCCATGCCCCCTGCACTGGAAGGCCAAGTCTTAACCCCCGGACCGTAGGGGAAATTGCAAACTTGCATCCTCTACATTAGCTGACAGCAGCACCGTGTGTGTTATACTTGTGGCTGTCCTCATTATCGGAATACCTTTTTACATATGGAAGTATTTGCATGTTATGAGCTCTGTCTCCCTTGTGTAAGAGTCAGGACTACCTGCTGCCCCCCCCCGCCCCCCCCACTTCTCCACTCAGAAACATCTGCATGAGACTGATTCAGAACTGAGCACCATGGGGAAACCAGCTTTATGCAGAGCTTCCAGTTTTGCTATCAGAGATTTCCCAGTGTTTTCAAGATTGACCTCTTGCAGCAGCATCAGTAGCAGTTTGCTTTTGGGCTCTACGTGTATTACCTGTATCATCTGACTGCTTCTGCAGTGGTTTGGGGCATTGTTCCTGGAAGCTTAGCCTTCAAGCTCCAACCCTTCCAACACTTGTGGGAGCACCTCAATACTCTTTCGTTTAAAAACTGGCTTTTCTCTTTAGTCAACTGGAGTCAGACTCTATTGCTATCAACTAATACCTTTGACAAATATCATACCATCACACAAAACAGAAGCCTAGAGTTGTTCTTGATTCTCCCTCGCCACCAACATCCACTCAATCCTCAAGTCTTGTTCATTTTATCTCCTAAGCATTTCTTGGTTCTGATCTTTCCTCTTTATCCCAATTACCACTTCCCTGGCTCAGGCCCAGATAATTTCTCAACCAGACTTATGGCAACAGCCTCCTACTAGTCTGCCTGCCTCTAGTCTCATGCCCTTCCAATCCCAGTCTCCACTGTTAATAGAGGGATTTATCTAAAATATAAGCCCGATTGTCATCCTCTTGCTTTGAACCTCATTTGCCACTTGCTGTTTTGAAAATTTTTGCTATTACAACATGGAACCACTTGTAATTACTCCCTACACACACACACACACACACACACACACACACACACACCTTTTCTATCTTGGTTCCATGCCTTTGCTTGTTATGTTCCCTCTACTAAAATTACTTTCCTTCTCCCTCTTCACTCATACTACCTACCTATCCTTTCAAACACTCCAAGGGTGTGTTTCAACAATACCTTGTGAAAAACAAAACAAAACAAAACAATACCTTGTGCACACATCTATCACTGCACTTACTACAAGGCCCTGCAATTGCCTATTTATGTATCTGTCTCTCCCAACCAGATTATGAGCTCCCTGAGGGGGCAAATGAGACCTCAATTCATATTCATTCATATATATATATCCTCAGTGCCTTAGTGCTTGGCATTTGCATGCCCACAATAAACGTTTGATAGTTGATTCATACATTGATTGACTCAATTCAATTCAAACAATACTTTCTTGAAAACTGCTTTAAACCTTCCCATCCTCCCATCTTCTGACCTCTCCTAAAGCAGTTAGTGGTTTCCTTCTCTATGTACTTTGTACATTCCTTGGTTTTTAAATCGAGGTAAAATTCACATAACATTAAATTAACCAGTTTAAAGTGTGCTATTCAGGGGCATATACTATATGCAAAATGTTGTGTAACCATCACTTCTATCTAGTTCCAAAACATTTTCATCATCCCAGTGGGAAACCCCATACCCATTAAGCAGTCGCTTCCCATTCCTCCAGTGCCCCCCAGCTTCTGGCAACCACTAATCTTCATTCTGTCTCTATGGATTTATCTATTCTGGATATTTAATAAAAACGGAATCATACAATATATGACCTTTTCTGTCTGTCTTCTTTCACATAGCATAATGTTTTCAAGCTTCATCTATGTACCATACATCAGTAATTCATTCCTTTTTATGATTAAGTAAAATTTAATTGTATGGCTATATCACATTTTATTTATTCATTCATCCATTGATGGACAGTTCAGTTGTTTCCACTCTTTGGCTATTGTGAATACTGAGATAGGTACAATTGTGTACAAGTTTTGGTAAGTTATGGTTTAAATACCTGTTTTCAATTATTTTAATATCTAGGAGTGGAATTGCTGGATCATACAGTAATTCTATTTTTAAAAAGATTTTTGTGGAACTGTCAAACTGTTTTGCACAGTGGCTGCACAATTTTACATTCCCACCAGCAGTGCATGAGGGTTCCAATTTTACCACATTCTTACCAACACATGTTATTTTACTTTTAAAAAATTATAGCCATCCTAGTGGGTGCAAAGTGGTATCTCACTGTAGGTTTCAGCTGCATTTCCCTAATGACTAGTGACATTGAACACCTTTTCAAGTGTTTGTTGGTCATTTGTATATCTTCTTTGGAGAAATGATAGTCAAGTTCTTTCTTCATTTATTTTAGTAGACAGTGTTTTAGTACAGTTTTAGGTTTACAGAATAATTAGGCAGATATTACATAGAATTCTGTATACTCACCCCACCCACCTCTCCCTCTCCCACCACTCCAACTCTGGCATGCACAATTTTCCCAATTATGACCATTTTGCCACAGTGTAGTACATTTGTGACAGTTAAGGAACCAATGTTGACACACTGTTACAAAGTCTAACAGTTAATAGTTTACAGTAGGGTTCACTCTTTTGTTGCACATTCTGTGGGCATTGACAAATGTGTATGACACTTATCCACCATTACAGTACCATGCAGTTTTATTTCACTGCCTTACACCCCCCTGAACTCTGCCTATTCAACCCTCTCTTCCTTCTTTCCCAGAACCTCTGGCAATCACTGATATTTTTATTGTCTTCAGAGATAAATTTTATTTTTTAGAGCAGTTTCACATTTGTAGCAAAACTGAGAAGATAATACAGACAGCTATCATATGCCCAACATCCATCCATCCCTATTAACAACATCCTACATTAGTATGACACATATTACAATTAATGGACCAATATTGATACATCATCATTAATAAAAGTCCACACTTTGTTCAGTCTTACTTAGTTTTTACCTAATGTCCTTCTTCTCTTCCAAAATCCCATCCGCGACCCCACATCACATTTAGTCATGTCTTACCTTAGGCTTTTCCTTGATCATGATAGTTTCTAAGACTTTTCTTGTTTTTGATGACCTTGACAGTTTGGCAACCCATTCCAGTATTCTTGCTTAGAGAATCCCATGGACGGAGGAGCCTGGTGGGCTACAGTCCACGGGGTCGCAAAGAGTCGGACATGACTGAGTGACTTAACTTTAACTTGACAGTTCTGAGAAGTGCTGGTCAACTACTTAGCAAAATGTCCCTCAACTTGGATTTTTCTGACGTTTTTCTCATGAGTAGACTAGGATTATGGGTTTGGGGGAGAAGACCACAGAGGTAAAGTGCCTTTTCATTGCATCATAGCTGCGATACGTAGTATCAACATGACTTTGCACGACTGATGTTGAACTTGATAGCCTGACTGAGGTAGCATTTGTCAGATTTCTACACTATAGAGTTAGTCTTCCCTCCCTCTTTCCACAGTGTACTTTTTGAAAGAAAGTCACTATGCCCACTCAATCTTAGGAAATAGAGAGTAATGATCCATCTCTTTGAGGGCAGATTACCTATGTAAATTATTTGAAATTCTTCTGCTTGGGAGATTTGCCTCTTCTCTTCCATGTATTTATCTGTTCATTCAGTCAATCACTTATTTATATCAGTATGGACACAGAGATATTTATTTTATACTTTGCCCATTCTCATTTTTTTTGTTCAATGATTTTTACTTTCTTCTTAATGCAATTAACAGTGATCTGACATCAACCAATCAACCAATAAGACAACCCAAGCACATTGTTCCTGATGCTGGGGAACCTTTCCTGGGACCTGAAGAATGGTTTCCTTCCAATCAGAGGCAATGATGGCCCTCGGTAAGTACTTACTGAAGTTCACCTTCCACCTTAAGGAACAGATAAAAGAGTTTGAGGAGTACCTTCTTACACTTGTCAATGAAATGAGGACTTCCCAGACTGGATGGAGAAAATACTTTGAAGGATGTATCAGTCAGAGTTCAACCAGAGAAACTGAACCAATAGAAGATATATATTAAGAGATTTATTGCAAGAAACAAGCTTACATAGTTATAGGGGCTGGTTAGGCAAGTCCAAAACCTGTAGGGCAGTTGGTCAAGAAAGGCAGGCTGGAACTGCTGTTCACAGGAAGAATTTCTTCATCAGAGAAGCCCCAGCTTAAGGCCTTTGAACTGATTAAATGAGGCCCACCCAGATTATCTAGGATAATCTCCTTTACTTAAAGCCAACTACTTATGGACTTCACATCTGCAAACAGCAAGATTATTTTGATTCAATAACTGCGGACGGTAGTCTAGCAACTTGACCCATCAGAAACCATCACAAAGGAGGAGGAAGAGGGGAGAAGTGGAAGAGAAAAAGAAGGAAAAGGAGAACAAAGAGGAGGGAGAGAAAGGGGGAAGGGAGAAAGAGGTGTAGGAAAAAGAGGAAAAGGAGAAGGAAGACACCAGGAGGTCAGCCGAGGGGTTCATAACCAAGGTTATGATGATAAGCAGAAAAATGTGAAAAGAAAAACAAGTTGAACCAGCCACATTACACCACAGCAACAGAGCATTCTCCATGAAGGCTTTGCACACTCACTAGAAAAGATGTTTTATCACATTCTCCACAGAAGAAGAGGGAGGATTCTGTAAGTGGAAACAAAAAGAAGTGGAAACAGTTGCCCTTGGCAGCAGTAAGGGAGACTGTGGAAGTGGATGGTTTACTGCCATCATGTTCAAGAGATCACTGGATAAAGCTTCCTCAGGGGCCAATCAAAAGCAATAGTGCCATAGTTTGATCTAGAAAATCCACTTCAAGTGATGTATTCTATATATAACCTACATATTTAATCTGTATATACTCTATAAATGTATGTTTGAAATGACACATGTACAAAAATATTCACCGAAACACTGTTTGCAAGAGCAAAAAATTGGAAGTAGCCTAAAAGTCTGCCAGTGGGAAACTGGTTAAATGAACTATGGTATAACTAGCAGTGTACTACTACACAGTCACACAATGAGCAGCTCTATAGGGACTGACCTAGAAAGATCTTCAGGATATAGTTTTAAGTGAAAAAAGCAAAATTGTAGGTATATGATGCTACTATCTGTGGCTTTTAAAGAGGAAATAAGTTGATCAATGTATAGAATATTTCTAGAAGCATATTCAAGAAACTGATAACTGTAGTTATCTCCAGGGAGGGGAAGTGAATTGGGGATACAGAAAGAAGTGAAACTTACTCTTTACCAAATACATTTTTGGAGATTTTAATTTTTGTACTATCACTAGGTATACAAAAATTAAATATTGTATGTCAAGTAATGTTGAACGCAGTGCCATCTTCCCACTATGAATACGGAGTATGTCATAGCATCCACCTAACTTTCTCACTTCTATCTGCTCCTGGCACCTCCAACAGGGCTGAAGGGCACATCTACAAATAACTTGCAAAGCAGTTCTGTGGAAGGATGCTTGGGCAAAAGCTGACGATCCTGGGAGAGAAAGGGGGCACTGCCATTTCTTCATCCACTAAAAGAAGGGCTCTGGGAAGAGCGAGGAGGATATCAAATTCTCAGGGTCAGAGAAAGCAATTTGGCCTTTTGGACCAAGACTTAAGATATTAGAATGACAAGATTTTTGCTACAGAGAGAGCACATTTCATGAGGGCTAGAGAAAGTATTTCCTTGGAAATACGTCAATCTGATCATATGAATTTTAAACAGAAAGCAAAGTAAGAGTTAGAAATATGTTCAAGTGAAACTGAAATCAGTTATAATGGAGCACATTAAGAAGGGCATTGAAAACAAATGACAGTAGAGGAGGTGTTACCACCTTTGCAAGATTGGAAAAGAGGTGAAGACTGATATTAGAGCCCCAGATGCTCTGTTTCCTCCACATGCACCCGCAACCTGTTTTTGCCACTATTTGATTTCTGAAAGCCCTTTCCACTGTGCCCTCTGACACATTGGCTTTCTCTGCTGAGCTTTTCCTTCCAGTCCTTAACTGATCTGGGGTTGTCTCCTGAGGTGCCTGCTTTCCTGCTCCTCTCCAGAAGGAGGCTGCTTCTTCTCTCACACTCTGATTACCACAAAGGTGAGGAGCAGTAGGGCGAATGAGGGAAGCTTTCTCCTTGCTCTCTGTTGTCAAGTCCACCCACTCATGGGTGAACCATTTCTGTTCCTTTGAGGCTGTATCTGGATTTATAACTGTCTGCGTGCATACATGCTAAGTCGCTTCAGTCGTGCCTGACTCTGTGCAACTCTATGGACTGTAGCCCACCAGTCTCCTCTGTCCATGGCATTTTCCATGCAAGAATTCTGGAGTGGGTTGCCATGCCCTCCTCCAGGGGATCTTCCTGACCCAGGGATCCAGCCTGCGCCTCCTCTGACTCCTGCATTGCATGTGGATTCTTTACCACTGAGCCACCGTGGAAGCCTATGATCCCACCCTCGTTTATTCAGTAAGAATGTTTGAATCCAGCTTTCAGTTTTCCTCTCTACCCCATGTCCTGTCATCAGCTAGACAACTCCAGAATTAATCTGGATGATCATCTGACTCCCCGGCTTCCCAATTTCCTGACTTTATCAATTGCCTTCAAGAAAATATCCAAATTCCTTAGTATAACAGACAGCATCCTTCAAATATAGTCACCAGTCTACTTTATTTCCTGGCATGGCTTCTTGGGTACTTTATATTCCAGCTATAAGAAATATTTTACAGTTCTCTGAAGCTACTGCTAATTTATTCCTCCAGGCCCTTTGCCATCTTCCTCCTTCTGTCTATAATGCCAGTTCCACCCCCACTTAGTTTGCCAGTTGAGCATCCATATGAATGACTCATTTAACAATCCAGCCTTCCAGTTCCTATTCTGCTTTTACTCCAGGAATTTTATCTCCATCCCCTTTCAGCCTCCACTCTCAGAGCCACATCCTGGGCTTCTTCATTGCTCAGAAAAATAAGACTTCTGAAATCTCATGCCACAGTCTCACAAAAAGCCAGAAGGGATTTCAACTTGTGGCCAAGATAGAATAATTTACCTTCCTGCCACAAAGACAAATGGACAGACTATTAAACAAGTTTTCAGGTATTGGACCTCAGGCAGGACATGATAATGATCACAGAAAGAGGAGAAACAAACAAGCTGAGTCTTATGACTGTTCTAGCATACTATCAGTAGAGAGTTTCTAGGCTACTGTGCAGAGAGGTGGAATCTAAGCAGAGCCTAGCAGCTTCTGTGAGCTGAGAAGAGAGAGCTGGGAGGTCAGGGAGGACAAGACAGCTAAAATTCACAGGACAAAGTACCAGAGAGAAGAAGGCTGAATATAGAGAAAGCTCTGGAGATCTGCAGAGGATCCTCCTTGAGTCTTCCAGCTGAGGACTGGTTAGTGAATACATGTAAAGAAACTACCTAAAGCTGGAGAAAGAACCACCTGAAAGGATTAGAGGGGAAAAATATTCAAAGCTCACAAAAGGACCAGATCGTTTGTATTCCCACATCCTGCATGGCAAAATGTCACAAGACACAGGATAAAAATATTGATGAGGGTTTTGCCTCAGTAGTAGAGCAAAATTAGCCCAAGACTAAAAGGCTGCTTTGATTCTGGATTTGAGGAGGGGGACTGAAAAACAAGTCTCAAAAAGATCAAATTGTTGCCAAGTAACTTAACTTCCCAGGAGCCAGGAGCAGCTGAGAGGAGTTACCCCACGTCCGAGGTCAGAGGCTGCAGCCGAGAGGAGCAATCCCACCTCCAAGGAGCAATGGCTGCATGGGCACAGGAGGGCTGAGAGGAGCTACTCCACGTTCAAGGTCAGGAGGGGCAACTCACCCAAGGTAAGGAGCAGTGGCTGCGCTTTGCTGGAGCAGCCGTGAAGAGATACCCCACGTCTAAGGTAAGAGAAACCCAAGTAGGTGTTGCTAGAGGGCATCAGAGGGCAGACACACTGAAACCATACTCACAGAAAACTTGGCCAATCTGATCACACAGAACACAGCCTTGTCTAACTCAATGAAACTAAGCCATGGTGTGTGGGGCCACCCAAAACAGACAGGTCATGGTGGAGAGGTCTGACAGCTTGTGGTCCACTGGAGAAGGGAATGGCAAACCACTTCAGTATTCTTGCCTTGAGAACCCCATGAACAGTATGAAAAGGCAAAATGATAGGATACTTGAAAGAGGAACTCCCCAGGTCAGTAGGCACCCAATATGCTACTGGAGATCAGTGGAGAAAGAACTCCAGAAAGAATGAAGGGATGGAGCCAAAGCAAAAACAATACCCAGCTGTGGATGTGACTGGTGATAGAAGCAAGGTCCGATGCTGTAAAGAGCAATACTGCATAGGAACCTGGAATGTCAGGTGCATGAATCAAGGCAAATTGGAAGTGGTCAAACGAGATGGCAAGAGTGAACGTCAACATTCTAGGAATCAGCTAACTAAAATGGACGGGAATGGGTGAATTTAACTCAGATGACCATTATATCTACTACTATGGGCAGGAATCCCTTAGAAGAAATGGAGTAGCCATCATGGTCAACAAGAGTCTGAAACGAAGTACTTGGATGCAATCTCAAAGACGACAGAATGATCTCTGTTCGTCTCCAAGGCAAACCATTCAATATCATGGTAATCCAAGTCTATGCCCCAACCAGTAACGCTGAAGAAGCTGAAGTTAAACGGTTCTGTCAGACGAGTGTATGCTCCTCGGTTTTTGTCTCATCACAACAAAGATTTGGAGTGACAGACATTAAAGCCCCCTAGGCGTGTCACAGCTCTCGGGTCTTGGACAGTGTTATAGTTCTCAGGTCTCGAACAGACCGTGTTATAGCTCTTAGACAAATCAGTGTTACAGCTCAGTGTTACTTACAGCTCTATTTCATTTAGAAGATATCAGGAAAACCCATCTTCGAGGCGTGAGGGCACATCAATCCAAAGACGCGAAGAGAAGAGCACCCTAGCACGTGGGGGAAAGAGAGAGCTCTTTTTATGTTTCTCTCTCCCTGGACCTATCCTATGTAAATTGGGCCAGCCTGGAGTGTTGTTTGTTTTACCTGAGGTCCTCACTCCGGTCCTCAGACCTTCCTTTGTTCTATTTTCGTGGGCTTTTCCCTTCCTTGTCTTGTAGCCACCGCCATTTTGGACTCCTTTTCCCTGTTCTACCTACCTAAGATTCCCCCCTCAAGAGATGGGAGGCCCAATTCTTTGGGAATAGGAGCGTCAAGGTCTTTCTGGCTACTTCCTGCTGAACTGGAATGGCGAGGGGTATTGGGCCTCCCGCTCTTGCTAGTCTCAAGCCTCAGAGTCCTTATAGTGGTGTCCGTCTACGGGTGTGTGATATTTTCTGTGGTCAGCTGTAGTTTTATATCTTTGTTGAACTGGCACTGCATGTTGTAGCTTGTTGACCTGGGCAGAGACAAAACAGGTTAGACAATTGTCAGTACATGGAACAATCATAAGCATCGTCAATTCAGCATAACGAGGACTAGTAGGGGCATTAGCCCATTTTAAATTCATATTGCCAGGATGGCTCAAGTCCCTCCTTGTTCAGGGATCAGAAGATCTATCTCCTGTCTGTTTTGGAGTACAGTCCCTACCAAGCTGTGTTGGCTCTTTAGAGCTATCCTGAGAAATCTTACCCGTAGAAACCAGATTTGGGGGGTGTTCATTAGACTGGCACTCATTTGTAGTTCTGAATAGGAATCTGAGATCTCCCAGGGGCTCACAGGTGTATTGAGTGTCCTCTTCTGTTTTCTTCCACAGCTTGACTCATGAGTAGTGAATCCAGGTGTCATGTCCTGGTACCTTGACTGCTGTGGGGGTAGAAAGTATTACAGGGTAGGGGCCCTTCCATGTGGGCTGGAGTTGAGCCTTTGGGGACCCATCTTTTCAGACTTTAATTAGGACTTGAGTCCCTGGAGCGGTGACTCCTTAGAATCTTTTGGGTCCTGGTTCATACCCCACAAGCGTATATCCTGTTGGAGTTGCCCAATGGCCATGGTATAAGACTGGAGGGTCTGAACCTCTGGATCTAGGAAGAGGTCATTGACATAAACAAAAGGTCTCCCATATAGCATCTCATAAGGACTAAGACCAAGCTGTTCCCTAGGGGCAATGCGGGTGCGGAGGAGAGCTATTGGCAAAGCCTCCTTCCATCCCAGGGAGGTCCCCTGGGTTATCTTTTTTTATTGCTGATTTTAAGAACTGATTGGCTCTTTCTACTTTTCCCGAAGATTGAGGCCTCCAGGCACAATGGAGATAATAAGTAATGCCCAATGCTTTTGAGACCCCTTGGGTGAACTTGGAAGTAAATGATGTCCCATTGTCACTTTGTAATGACGTGGGCAGACCAAATCTTGGAATGATTTTATGGAGCAGTTTTTTTACCACTTCCTCAGCCTTTTCAGTCCGGGTGGGAAAGCCTTCAATCTATCCTGTGAATCTATCTATCACGACTAATAGGTATTTATACCCTTGAGAAACTGGCATCTGGGTGAAGTCCATCTGCCAGTCCTCTCCTGGGTAGGTCCCACGTCGTTGGACAGGCTGGGCCAGCTGGGGTCTTTGAGCTCCTTGGGGGTTGTTTAACTGGCAAGTGGGACAAGAGGAGACCACCTGTCTTATAGTTGTTTGGAAGCCTGTTCCTCTGAAGGACCTTTCTAGTAATCTTTGGAGGGCCTTTTCTCCTAAATGAGTGGTGGCATGTAAGGAGTTAACCAACTTCCATTGGAGGCTCCCAGGCAGAAAAAGGAGTCCCTCCTTTTGGAACCACCCGATATGATCTTGAAAGCCTTCACTCTTAGCTTTAAGACTCTCACCTTCAGTATATGAAGGAGTTTCTGGCAAATTGGTCTGTGGAACTAAGGTGGCAACCCCTATTAGGTCATGGTTCTGTAATGCTGCTCTCTTAGCTGCCTGATCAGATTCTTGGTTTCCTTGTGCCACTTCTGTGCTCCCTTTTTGGTGTCCTTTACAGTGGGAGACTGAAACCTCAGTGGGCAGATGGACTGCCTCCAAGAGTCTAAGAATTTGATCACCATATTTGACTGGGGACCCTCGGGTGGTCAAGTGGCCCCTTTCTTTCCAAATAGCAGCATGTGCATGTAGCACCAGAAAGGCATACTTGGAATCAGTGTAAATGGCTATTTTTTTTCCTTTTCCCAGCTCTAAAGCTCGAGTCAGGGCTATGAGCTCAGCTAATTGGGCTGAAGTACCTGGTGGCAGAGGCTTAGCCTCTATGGTCTCAAAATTGGAGACTACTGCATACCCGGCTCTTCTTTTTCCATCTAAGACAAAGCTGCTTCCATCAGTACCAGATTTCCTCAGGATTGGTCAGAGGATCTTCTGACAATCCCTCTTGGGGTTTTGTCCAGTGGTCCAAAGTTTCTAGACAAGAGTGAAAGGGGAGAGAGCCCTCGGTGGTAGGCAGGAGGGTGGCTGGGTTAAGAACCTCACAAGGCAATATATAGTGAGGCCTGGATTTTCCATCAGCATTACTTGATATTTGAGGATTCTTGATCAGACATCCATAAATGGTCTCTCCGATTTAGGAGTTGTTTTACTTCGTGGCTGGTAAAAAATAGTTAGTTTGCCCCCAAAGGAGAGTTTTAAAGCATCTTCTATCATGACTGCAATAGCTGCAAGATTTCGAAGGCAGGGGGCCCAGCCTCGGGCAGTTGGATTGAGCCTCTTGGATAAGTAAGCTACAGGCTGGGGCTCAGATCCCAACCTTTGAGTTAACACTCCCAAGGCTATTCCCTCTCTTTCATGGACATAAAGTTGGAATGCTTTTTCTGGATCTGGCAACCTCAAGGCAGGTGCCTGGGTTAAGGCCTGTTTTAGTGTAGCCTCTGCCTTCTTTTGAGGAGTTTCCCACATCAGTGGAATTGAATCATCTCCCTTTAAGCTTTCATATAAGGGCTGGGCAATTAGACCATAGTTGGGTATCCAGATTCTACAATACCCAGTTAGCCCCAGGAAAGCTCTCAATTGTTTCCGAGTTGTGGGGGACGGCAACTGGAGGATTCCTTGTACCCGATCAGAGGACAGCCTCTTGGACCCGTGTGTAATCTGAACTCCCAAGTTAGTGACCTTTGTCTTGACCATATGTGCCTTAGCACAGGAGACTTTATATCCCCTTTCTGCCAAAAAGTTTAGAACCTGAATTGCATGTTGTTGGGCACTTTCTCATCTGGAGAGCAGATTAGTAGGTCATCTATGTATTGTGATATTTTCCCATTAGGTCCCAGGTCCAGATCTAGGAGATACTGGCTAAGGGCCTGTCCAAACAGGTGGGGGCTATCTCTGAACCCCTGAGGTAACACTGTCCAAGTCATCTGTTGGTGTTTTTCTCCTGGGGCCTCCCACTCAAAGGCAAAAAAATATTGGGATTCTTTAGCCAGCGGTATGCAAAAAAATGCATCTTTGAGATCCAAGACTGTAAACCACTTGGCACTGGGTGGGATTTCTCCCAAGATTACATAGGGATTGGGTACTGTGGGATGGAGGGGGACTACAGCTTCATTTATGATCCGGAGATCTTGAACCATTCTCCAGGTCCCATCTTTTTTCTTTACTGAGAGGATTGGGGTGTTACATGGTCAACTGGTGGGACCAATAGCCCACAAGCAAGGAATTCATTTATTAAAGGCTGTAGTCCCTCCCGAGCCTCTCTTTTGAGGGGATATTGTTTCTGGTTAGGAAACCGAGTGAGATCTCAGAGGACAATGATGACCAGTTAAGCTTGGTGGGCTCGTCCAGGAATTCCCTGGTCCCACACCTGGGGGTTAGTTTTGTTTTCCCATAGTTTTTGGTCCCTCTCTATTGAAGAACGTGTAATGGGTTCTTCAGTAGTAACCAGGAGCTGTAGAGCTCTAGGGGCTGAAAAACTTCCCATCACAAGGGTGGTCCCTAATTTAGTGAGTATGTCTCTTCCCAATAAGGGAGTAGGACACTCAGGGACCACCAGAAACTGGTGGGAAAATATTTGCCCATCCCAGCAACAAAGAAGTGCTTGGGTGAATCTTTTAGTAGTTGTTTTTTCCTGTAGCACCCAAAATGGTACAGCTTTGGGAGGAGAAGGCTCTGGAGTAGGAGATCAAGACAGAACAGGTAGCCCCTGTGTCAACCAAGAAATTTTCGGACCTACCTGCCACATCCATTTGCACCCTTGGCTCCAGCCCCATGATGGTTATCTGTGACAGGCAGGCTGGCTGGAGTGGGCTGCTTCAGTCCTCTTGAACCATTATGAGGGAAGGCTTGGCGCTTGACCTTGAGGCCCTTGGCTCCCGAGGGCAGAGTGCTGCCCAACGTCCCAGTTGATGGCATGTGTGGCAAGCCGTTTTAGACTTGTCACAGTTTGGACACTCTTTGGCCCAATGCCCCGCCTGTCTACAGATTAGGCATTTGCCTAGTGTCTTGTCCTTCAAGGACTCGGGGTTTGCCATAGGGCTTCTCTGGAGGGGGGCCAGCATCTGGGCATGCCTTGTCTCTTTCTCTCCCTCTCCTGGGCCTTGGCCTCCTTCTCCTGTTCTCTGTTATAAAAGGTATTGGTGGTTGTTTGGACCATTTCTTCTAAAGAGGAAGCAGGGTCCTGCTGCTGTAGCTGTTGTAACTTAATTCTGATATCTGATGCACATTGGGACAGGAATTTGTCCTTTAAAATCGCCTGTCCCTCGTAAGAGTCTAAGTCCAGATTGGTAAACTTTTGGAGAGCCTCTTTTAGTCAGGGTGCAGGCTGAGGCATGACAGCCTCCTGAATCCCTGGGCAGGTCAAGGCATGACGACCTCCTGGGACCGCTGGGACTGGCAGATCCCCAAGCAGGTTGAGGCGTGACATTTCAAGGACCAGATCCCTAGGCAGGTCAAGGCATGATGACCTCCTGGGACCCCCAGACTGGAGTTTGGGCATCCCCAAGGTCTCCAGCATGACCACTGCTGGGTAGAATTAAGGGGTTTGTAACTCATTGCTAGTTTGCCCACCATGGACGGGAATAGATATCATGATGTAACCTCATCCTACTTAGTACTGTTTGCAACCTGAGAGCCAGGCGTCCCTGGGTCAGGGTGCAGATCCCCAGGCAGGCTGAGGCATGACAGCCTCCTAGAGATTGAATCCCCGGGCAGGTCAAGGCATGACAACCTCCTGGGAACCCTGAGACTAGCAGATCCCAGAGCAGGTTGAGGCGTGACAACCTTTTGAGGACCAGCTCCCTAGGCAGGTCAAGGTATGATGACCTCCTGGGACCCCCAGACTGGAGTTGGGCGTCCCCAAGATCTCCAGTGTGACCAATATTAGGTAGGATAAAGGGGGTGGATATTACACAGTATTTCCCTCCCAAGGCCAGCTATTTTCTGGTTGTCTCTCCAGAAGATTGTAGAGGCAACCTTGTGGGCCTGGATGGGGCTCAGGAAAAGAGCATGAAACAGGAAGAAAGAGGGCAGAGCACAACCTTTGAAAGAATGACATAGCACAAGGGTATAACGGAAACCAATAGAATCAACTGGGTCCAAGATGACAAGTCAAATTCAAGTAAACCTTAATCCCCAATCTATAAACCAACAGACACACCCAGAGGTAGGACAGCTTCAAGTCACTGTCAAAAAACGGAGGAGTGGGTGGTTCCCCAATGGCTGGGATGATCTTCCCACTCATTAGCATATGAATTCATCCCGCTCGCAAAACCTAGCTTGGCCGCATTCCATGGCCAGTACCCTGTAGAGTGGGCGCTTCTCTCTGAATCTTAACAAGTCCAACTCTTACCTATCGCTTTGTCTCTCACTGAATTTTTGCAATGAGACATCAGAGCCTGAGCTTCATTAGGTCCTGAAGCCAGGCATCCTGGGTTTTGGTCGGTCTCAAGTCCCAGGAAAGAGAGCTGAAGGACAGGAGGAAAAAAAAGCAGTGGGAAAAATGTGCCAAGGGATCCCCTTCATAGTGTGCTGGAAATTTTGCTAAATATCTGACCGGTGCTCACAGTTTTCATTGGTCTGATCCTTGGCACAAAGAAAAGTAAGGACAGAAGAACCCCCACTGGCTTGTGTAACAGCTACTGGGGCTCAGCAGATAGCACCTTTGGGACATGCTGAGGAGTATCCTCTCCAGAGTCCCTCAGTTATGCCCACTGCCGCCCGCCTGTTCGCGGGAGGTTCGAGAAAACAAGAAATGAGAGATTGTAAAGGAATTAAGATTTTGTTAGGCATGTCCCTCCAGCCATAGGAGCGAGGACCTCCTACCTTAACCAGAGGTCTTCTGGAATCTGACACTGAGCCGCGTGAGTTTCTGCTGAGTTCATTTTTCACTGTCCCGGTTTCCAGCACGATGGGCCTTCCCCTGTGCTGGGTTTTCTTTGCGTTCAGCTTCTACCGCGGGAGCTTCGCTGAGTTGGGCTCCTGCTGTGCTTGGCCTCTTCTGCGTGGAGGTTGTTTCAGCCAGGTTAAACCCGAGTCACGACACCATAGATGTCAGGCGACTGGATGCTCCTCAGTTTCTGTTTCATCACAACAAAGATTTGGAGTGATGGACATTAAAGCCCCCTAGGCATGTCACAGCTCTCAGGTCTTGGACAGACCGTGTTATAGCTCTCAGGTCTCAAACGGACCATGTTATAGCTCTTAGACAAATCAGTGTTACAGCTCAGTGTTACTTACAGCTCTGTTTTATTTAGAAGATATTAGGAAAACCCATCTTTGAGGCGTGAGGGCACGTCGATCCAAAAACGCGAAGAGAAGAGTGCCCCAGCGCGCGGGGGGAAAGAGAGCAAGAGAGCGAGCTAGCTTTGGTTCCTCTTTTTATATGTTTTTCTCTCCCTGGGCCTGTCCTATGTAAATTGGGCCAGCCAGGAGTATTGTTTGTTTTACCTGAGGTCCTCACTCTGGTCCTCGAACCTTGATTTGTTCTATTTTCGTGGGCTTTTCCCCTCCTTGTCTTTTAGCCACTGCCATTTTGGATTCCTTTTCCCTGTTCTACCTACCTAACAGTTCTATGAAGACCAAGGCCTTTTAGAACTAACACCCAAGAAAAGATGTCCTTTTCATTATAGGGGACTGGAATGCAAAAGTAGGAAGTCAAGAAACACCTGGAGTAACAGGCAAATTTGGCCTTGGAATACAGAATGAAGCAGGGCAAAGGCTAATAGAGTTTTGCCAAGAGAACGCACTGGTCATAGCAAACACCCTCTTCCAACAACACAAGAGAAGCCTCTACACATGGATATCACCAGATGGTCAACACTGAAATCAGATTGATTATGTTCTTTGCTGCCAAAGATGGAGAAGATCTATACAGTCATCAAAAACAAGACCGGGAGCTGACTGTGGCTCAGATCATGAACTCCTTATTGCCAAATTCAGACATAAATTGAAGAAAGTAGGGAAAACCACTAGACCATTCAGGTATGACCTAAATCAAATCCCTTATGATTATACAGTGGAAGTGAGAAATAGATTTAAGGGACTATATCTGATAGAGTGCCTGATGAACTGTGGACAGAGGTTCATGACATTGTACAGGAGACAGGGAGCAAGACCATCCCCAAGAAAAAGAAATGCAAAAAAGCAAAATGGCTGTCTGAGGGGGCCTTACAAATATCTGTGAAAAGAGAAGCATAAAACAAAGGAAAAAAGGAAAGATATTCCCATCTGAATGCAGAGTTCCAAAGAATAGCAAGGAGAGATAAGAAAGCCTTCCTCAGTGATCAATGCAAAGAAATAGAGGAAAACTACAGAATGGGAAAGACTAGAGATGTCTTCAAGAAAATTAGAGATACCAAGGGAACATCTCATGCAAAGATGGGCTCAATAAAGGACAGAAATGGTATGGACCTAACAGAAGCAGAAGATATTAAGAAGAGGTGGCAAGAATACACAGAAGAACTGTACAAAAAGATCTTCATGACCCAGATAATCACGATGGTGGATCACCCACCTACAGCCAGACATCTTGGAATGTGAAGTCAAGTGGGCCTTAGGAAGCATCACTACAAACAAAGCTAGTGGAGTTGATGGAATTCCAGTTGAGCTATTTCAAATCCTGAAAGATGATGCTGTGAAAGTGCTGCACTCAATATGCCAGCAAATTTGGAAAACTCAGCAGTGGCCACAGGACTGGAAAAGGTCAGTTTTCATTCCAATCCCAAAGAAAGGCAATACCAAAGAATGCTCAAACTACCGCACAATTGCACTCATCTCACATGCTAGTAAAGTAATGCTCAAAATTCTCCAAGCCAGGCTTCAGCAATACATGAACCGTGAACTTCCAGATGTTCAAGCTGGTTTTAGAAAAGGCAGAAGAACCAGAGATCAAATTGACTATATCCGCTGGATCATCAAAAAAGCACAAGAATTCCAAAAAAACATCTATTTCTGCTTTATTGACTATGCCAAAGCCTTTGACTGTGTGGATCCCAATAAATTGTGGAAAACTCTGAAAGAGATGGGGATACCAGACTACCTGACCTGCCTCTTGAGAAACCTATATGCAGGTCAGGAAGCAGCAGTTAGAACTGGACATGGAACAACAGACTGGTTCCAAATAGGAAAAGGAGTATGTCAAGGCTGTATATTGTCACCCTGCTTATTTAACTCATATGCAGAGTACATCATGAGAAACGCTGGGCTGGAAGAAGCACAAGCTGGAATCAAGATTGCTGGAAGAAATATCAATAACCTCAGATATGCAGATGACACCACCCTTATGGCAGAAAGTGAAGAGGAACTAAAGAGCCTCTTGATGAAAGTGAAAGAGGAGAGTGAAAAAGTTGGCTTAAAGCTCAACATTCAGAAAACGAAGATCATGGCATCTGGTCCCATCACTTCATGCCAAATAGATGGAGAAACAGCAGAAACAGTGTCAGACTTTATGTTTTTGGGCTCCAAAATCACTGCAGATGGTAATTGCAGCCATGAAATCAAAAGACACTTACTCCTTGGCAGGAGAGTTATGACCAACCTAGATAGCATCTTCAAAACCAGAGACATTACTTTGTCAACAAAGGTCCGTCTAGTCAAGGCTATGGTTTTTCCAGTGGTCATGTATGGATGTGAGAGTTGGTCTGTGAAGAAAGCTGAGTGCTGAAGAATTGATGCTTTTGAACTGTGGTGTTGGAGAAGACTCTTGAGAGTCCCTTGGACTGCAAGGAGATCCAACCAGTCCATTCTAAAGGAGATGAGTCCTGGGTGTTCATTGGAAGGACTGATGCTGAAGTTGAATGTCCAGTACTTTGGCCACCTCATGCGAAGAGCTGACTCATTGGAAAAGACCCTGACGTTGGGAGGGATTGGGGACAAGAGGAGAAGGGTTCGACAGAGGATGAGATGGCTGAATGGCATCACCGACTTGATGAACATGAGTTTGAATGAACTCTGGGAGTTGGTGATGGACAGGGAGGCCTGGCGTGCTGCGATTCATGGGGTCACAAAGAGTTGGACACGACTGAGCGACTGAACTGAACTGAACTTCCCAGAACAAGACTTTAAGCATATCTATAGTAGTATAAGAATATCCAGCACCAAACAAGGTAAATTTCACATCTGGCATCCAGTATGGTTAGGACAACAATACTCCCCAATGCAATCTACAGGTCAATTTAATCTCTATCAAAATGCCAGTGGAAGTACTTTCCTGGTGCTCCAGTGGCTGAGACTCCCAGCTTCCACTACAGGGGGTGCGGGTTTGATCCCTGGTCAGGGAACTAAGATCTTGCATGCCACACAGTCAAAAAACAAACAAATAAACAACAAAAGAAAATACCAGTGGAGATTTTGCAGAAATAGAAAAACTCACCCTGAAATTCATATTGAATAGAAAAAGTCACCCTGAAATTCGTACTGGATTAAATACTGAAATTCAGATTGAATCTCAGTACAGTTCAGTCACTTAGTCATGTCCGACTCTTTGTGACCCCATGGACTGTGGCACACCAGGCTTCTCTGTCCATCACCAACTCCCAGAGCTTACTGAAACTCATGTCTATCACATCAGTGATGCCATCCAACCATCTCATCCTGTCATCCCCTTCTCCTCCCACCTTCAATCTTTCCCAGCAACAGGGTCTTTTCAAATGAGTCAGCTCTTTGCATTAGGTGGTCAAAGTATCGGAGCTTCAGCTTCAGCACCAGTCCTTCCAATGAACACCCAGGACTGATCTCCTTTAGGATGGACTGCTTGGACCTCCTTGCAGTCCAAGGGACTCTCAAGAGTCTTCTCCAATACCACATTTCAAAACCATCAATTCTTTGGTGCTCAGCTTTCTTTATAGTCCAACTCTCACATCCATAGATGACTACTGAAAAACCATAGCTTTGACTAGATGGACCTTTGTTGGCAAAGTAATGTCTCTGCTTTTTAATATGCTGTCTAGGTTGGTCATAGCTTTTCTTCCAAGAAGCAAGCATCTTTTAATTTCATGGCTGCAGTCAACATCTGCAGTGATTGTGGAGCCCAAAAAATAAAGTCTCTCATTGAGTCTCAAGGAACTCCCAAAGAGTGAAAATAATCTTGAAAATTAACAAACCTGGAGGTCTCACACTTCCTGGTTTCAAAATTCACTACAAAGCTATACAGCAATCAAAACATTGCTGTGTAAGGATAGACATAGACCAATGGAACAGAGTAGAGAGCCCCCCCAAACCCCTCACATCAGTTGATTTTTGACAAGGATGCCAAGACCATTTATTGGGAAAGGACAGTCTCATTAAGAAATAGTGTTAGTTTTCTCCCAGAGCTGGTTCTTCCCTGGGAAGATGACTTCAGGGGTGGCCACTCCCCTGTTCCCCATCCTCAGCTGAAGTTTGATGGAACAACTGGTTATTCACATACAAAAGAATGACATTAGACCCTTACCTTACACCGTATACAAAAAGTAACTCAAAATGGATCAAATACCTAAAATATAAAACCCTTAGAAGCCAACAACAACAACAGCAAATTCAAAAATTGATAAAGGACTCAAATAGGCATTTCTCTAAAGAAGATTTATAAATGGCCAACAAGCACATGAGATTTTGCTCAACAGTACTACCCACAAGAGAAATGAAAATCCAAATAACAATGAGATACTACTTCACGTCCACTTGGAAGGCTATTATATATATATAAATTTATATATTTATTTATATATATGAAACTAACAAGCATGGTTGAAAATGTGGAGAAATTAGAACCCTCATGCATTGCTGGTGGGAATGCAAAATTGTCCAGCTGCTATGGAAAACAGTTTGGCAGTTCCTCGAAAAGTTAAACATAGAATTACCATATGATCCAGAAATTCCATACCTAGGTATACACTCAAATGAATTGGAAACAGGGACTGAAATAGATACTTGTACACAAGTATTATTCACAGCATTATTCACAATAGCCAAAAGGTGGAAACAAACCAAGTGTCCATCAACAGAAGAATGGTTAGTAAGTAATATGTGATATATACATACAATGGAATATTTTTCAACCACAAAAAAAGAATGAAGTTCTGATACATGCTACAACATGGATGAATCTTAAAGACATTATGCCAAGTGAGAAGCCAGTCAAAACTGGAAAAATACTGTATGATTCCATTCATATGAAATACTTAGAGTAGTTAAATTCATAGAGTCAAAAAGTAGAATAGCGGTAACTAGGGGCTAGGGACAAGAGGAAATAGGGAGTTATTGCTGACTGGGTACAAAGTTTCTGTTTGGGTGATAAAGGGTATCAGAAATAGTAGTGATGGAAGCAAAACATTGTGAATGTAGTTAATGCTAGTCAACTATACATTTAAAATGGTTAAAACAGCAAATTTTATGTATATTTACCATGATTTAAAATACACACACACGTGTGGTGTGCTCAGAGCAGGGGCCCTGAAGAAATGGCTTACTGTTTACAACACACCCAACAGGAATCTGGGTTCATTGTGACAGGAGACACAAAATACGTGGCCTTTCCTTGAACAAGTACCCAACACATGTAAAAAAAAAAAATAAAATAAAATAAAATACACACACACACAGCACAGCACATCATAATCACATTGTTTACAACTGGTGATAAAGAAAAAATCTTAAAAGCAGCCAGAGAAAAAAGATATGTACAGAGAAATAAAGATAAAAATGACAACAGGTTTCTTGTGAGAAATATAAACTAGATGTAAACCAGAATTCAGCAGAGCAACATCTTTAAAGTACTGAAAGAAAAAAAAATGTTGCTAACTTAAAGTTCTATGCTCAGGGGCTATAATGGGGTAGCATGAGGGCTTCCCTGGTGGCTCAGTGGTAAAGAATCTGCCTGCCAATGGAGGAGACACAGGTTCGATCCCTGATCTAGGAAGATCCCACATGCAGCGGAGCAACTTAAGTCTGAGCGCCACAACTACTGAGCCTGTGCTCTATAGCCCAGGAGTGGCAACCACTGAAGTCCAACCATCCTAGAGTTCTTGCTCCGCAACAAGAGAAGCCACAGCAATGAGAAGCCAACTCACTGCAACAATAGAGTAGCCCCTGATTACCACAACTAAAGGAAAGCCCTCAAGCAATGAAGACCCAGCACAGCCAAAAAAAAAAAAGGGGGTGGGGAGGGTAGCATGAGCCGTCCTGAGCTGGAACCGCTCTATATTTTGACAGTGGTCGTAGTGGCACAAAACTACATGCATGAGTGGGGTAAGGAGAGGGTGGGACAAACTGAGAGAATAGCATTGACATATACACTACCACATGTAAAACAGCTAGTGGGAAACTGCTGTATAACACAGGGATCTCAGCCCTGTGCTCTGCAAGGGCATAGAGGGGCTGGATGGGGGAGTGGGGAGGAAGGCTCAGAACGGAGGGGAATATATGTATACTTATGGGTGATTCACATTGTTGTACAGCAGAAACTAACACAACACTGTTAAGCAATTATACTCCAATTAAAAGATAAATTAAAAAAAGAAAGCATTGGTTTACATTTGTTAATCCCAAACTAGCAGATGCAAACTAGTTTATACAGGATGGATAAACAGCAAGTCTTACTGTATAACACAGGGAACTATATTCAGTACCCTGCAATAAACCATAATGGAAAAGAATATAAAAAAGAACATATATGTGTATATCTGAATCACTTTGCTGTACAGCAGACATGAACAGAACATTGTAAATCAAGTATACTTCAATAAAATAAAAACAGATTGGTAACTGTAAAACACGTGTGATAAAATTGCATAGAACTAAACACACATACAAACACAAGCCCAGATGAGCATACGGAAAGCTGGTGCACTATGATAAGGTTTATGGATCTATGTCAGTTTCCTGGTTGTGCAGTACACCATAGTTATGCAACATGTTACCACTGGGAGAAACTGCGTGAAGGGTGTTGGGATCTCTGTATTACTTTTTTTTTTTATCAACTGTCTGTGAATCTATACTTACCTAAAATTAAGAAGTTAAAAAAAAGAATGAGGGGTGTGTATGTGTGTGGAGAGAGAGAGAGAGAGTGAGATACATTCACAATATATTAAGTGTAAAAAGAAAGTATACCTGACAGACTTGCCAGTGGTTAGGAATCCACCCACCACTGCAGGGGACATAGGCTTGATCCCTGGTCTGGGAAGATTCCACATGCCAGGGGGCAACTAAGCCTGGGCACCACAACTACTGAAGCATGGACTCCAGCCACAAGAGAAGTCAACACGAGAAGCCTGCACACTACAACTAGAGAGTAGCCCCTGCTTGCCGCCCATGAATAGCAACAAAGACTCAGAGAAGCCAAAATTTTTTAAAAAGTATACCTCTCATCTAACACACACACACATGCACACACACAAGACTTCTAGATCCTCACATTCCCCTTGAGATATTATCTCCTTTCTCTCTTCCCCTTAATAGGAAAACTCAAGTGTCTATTACTCACTGTTGCCACTTCTCACCATCCATTCTCTCTTAAACCAACTTTAACTAGGCTTTCACTACCACTGCTGCATGGAAACGGTTCTTGTCAATAATACAGTTACCTTCATTTATTCAAATCCATTTTGCCTCAGTTCTCAGACAGCATCTTACTGGACCTCTGAGCAGCATTTTATATAGTTGATCATGACAGTACGTCTTTGTTGTTTATCTATTTTATATATTGTATGTGGTTAGGAATCTGCTAATCTCAAACTCCTAATTTATCCCTTGCCCTCTTTCCCTTTTGGTAACTATAAATCTGCTTTCTCTGTCCGTGAGTCTATTTCTGTTTTGTGAGTAAGTTTGTTTGCATCTTTTTTTTAGATTCCACATATAAGTGATATCATATGATATTCATTTTTCTCTGTCTGACCTGCATTATGTATTATAATAATCTCTAGATGACTTCCTTTTTAAAATTCTTTTCACTTGGCTTCTAGAAATTGTACTCCCACCTCCTAGTTTTCTTTTTACTTCACAGTCTGTTCCTTCTTGACTTCCTTTAATGAATCCTCTGCATCTTCCTGGACTCTCTATTATCAGAGGACCTCAAGATTCAGTCCTTTAACCACTTCTCTTCTCTGCATTCAATTCTCAGGCATCAATCTCTCCTAACCCTATGGCTTTAAATACCATCTACATAGTGATGATTCCCAGATGCATATCTCTAGCCCCAACCACTCCCCTCAACCCCAGACTCATAGAGCCAATTTCTTATTCATCATCTCCACTTGGGTGTCTAAATGGCATCTCACTGGGGAGGGAGGCTCAAGAGGGATGGGACTATACATGCTGCTGCTAAGTCACTTCAGTCGTATCTGATGCTGTGCAACCCCATAGACGGCAGCCCACCAGGCTCCCCCATCCCTGGGATTCTCCAGGCAAGAACACTGGAGTGGGCTGCCATTTCCTTCTCCAATGCATGAAAGTGAAAAGTGAAAGTGAAGTCGCTCAGTCATGTCTGACTCTTCGTGACCCCATGGACTGCAGCCTACCAGGCTCCTCCGTCCATGGGATTTTCCAGGCAAGAGTACTGGAGTGGGTTGCCATTGCCTTCTCTGGGATACATATATATATATATAAATAATTATGACTAAAGCACATTGTTGTATGGCAGAAAGCAACACAACACTGTAAGGCAATTATTCCCTAATGAAAAAAAGAAATAAATACAGAAGTTAGCTTTAAAAATTAATGGCATCTCAACCTAATATGTCAAAGGGTATTAGTCGCTCAGTTGTGTCTGACCCCATGGATTGGGGCCTAGCAGGCTCCTCCATCCATGGGATTTTCCAGGCAAGGATACTGGAATGGGTAGCCATTCCCTTCTCTAGTGGATCTTCCCGACTCAGGGATCAAACCCAGGTCTCCCTCATTGCAGGCAGACTCTTTACCATCTGAGCCACTAGAGAAGACTAATATGTCAAAAATGGAACTCTATTTTCCTCTCCAAACCTTCTTTTACTTCAGTGTTCTCCATTTCACTAAATAGGATCTCCAGCCTTCCAGTCTCTTAGGCCTGGGAGTCACTCCTGACTTCTTTCTTTCATACCTCACATCCAATCCATTAGCAAATCCTGTTGGTTCTACCTTCAGAACACAACCCCACTCTAATCCTCTCTCACCATCTCCATTACTACCAACCTCATCCAAGCTACCATCATCTCTTGCCTGGATTACTACAACTGCCTACTAACTAGTCTCCCTGCTTCTCCCATTGTCCCCTAATATTTACCACAAAGCTTAAAGTGAAAGTGAAAGTTGCTCAGTCGGGTTCGACTCTTTGCAACCCCATGGACTATACAGTCCGTGGAATTCTCCAGGCCAGAATACTGGAGTGGGTAGCCTTTCCATTCTCCAGAAATCCAGGATTCCTTTCCAACCTAGGAATTGAACTGGGGTCTCCTGCATTGCAGGCAGATTCACCAACTGAGCTATCAGGGAAGCCCAAAGCCTGAGAGATCCCTTTAAAAAAATAAAATAAAAATCATGTCACCCCATGCCTAAAACCTTCTAACAGCTTCCCATGCCACATGAACTTACATAATCTGGCACCTGGAAACCTCTCTGACTTCATCCCCTTCCTCTCTCTCCCCATGTTTACACTACAGCAGACATGATGGGCTCCTTGCTGTTCTTTTAACACGCCAAGCACCTCAACTATCTCAGTGTCCTTGTACTTGCTGTTCTCTCTGCCTGGGATGATCTTCCCCCAGATATCCACATGATTTATCTTTTCAGTTCATTAAGTTCTCTGCTCAAATATCACCCTCTCAGAAAGGCCTTCCCTGAACACTCTGTCTAAAATAGCAACTCACTCCCCTCCACACACACTCTCTCTCTACACCCTTACCTGACTTCAGTTTTTTCATAGTACTTATCACCACCCTCCATATACAGTCATCCCTCGGTATTCTGGGGGAGGGGATTGATTCCAGGACACCCTCCCCAACACCAAAATCCCTGGATGCCTGAGTCTTTTAATTGCATATAACCTATGCACATCCCTCCATATATTTTAAGTCATCTCTAGGTGATTTGTAATACCTGTGTGTGTGCTCAGTTACTTCAGTCATGTCCGACTCTTTGCAACCCTTATGAACTGTAGCCTGCCAGGTTCCTCTGTCCATGGGATTCTCCAGGCAAGAATACTGGAGTGGGTTGCCATTTCTTCCTCCAGGGGAATCTTCCCAACCCAGGGATCGAGGCCACCTCTCCTTTGGCTCCTGCATTGCAGGCAGATTCTTTACCTGCTGAGCCACCTGGGAAGCCCATTTGTAATACCTGGTACAATGTAATGCTATGTAAATAGTTGCCAGCATGTACCAAGTTCATGTATTGCTTTTGGAAACTCTAAAGTTTTCCCCTCAAATATTTTCAAGCCATGGTTGGTTAAATCCGTGGATTTAATACCCGCAGATGTGGAGGGCCAAGAGTATTTGTTTACTGTCTCTCTCCCTTCAGGAAAAAGGGGATTTTATTTTATTCTGTGCTATATTCCCAGCACTGAGATTACAGCCTGGCAGAGTATTCACTCAATAAATATTTGTTGAATGAATAAATGAATTAATGATTCTAGACTGAGTGATTTCACTTTCACTTTTCACTTTCATGCATTGGAGAAGAAAATGGCAAACCACTCCAGTGTTCTTGCCTGGAGAATCCCAGGGATGCGGGGAGCCTGGTGGGCTGCCGTCTATGGGGTCGCACATGACTGAAGTAACTTAGCAGCAGCAGCAGCTCTTAGAATAGGAAGTAACTACATAATTGAATAAATGTATCTCTATACCCCAGGGCCCAGCCTAGATGGTATCAACAAACTTTTGTTGAATCAATGAAAAAAGTCTATAAACATGCTATAAGTATTTTTAAAAATCTGATGATGATCCCATTTCTCCCTCTAGTTATTACTATTATTCTCCTTCCCTTCACAGCCTTCCAATTATCATTTCTTAGCCTAAAACTTTTTTTAAATAGGTATTTTTATTTATTTGGCTGTGCCAGATTTCAGTTGCAGCACATGAGATCTTCAATCTTTTTTTTTTTCCCACCATGTTTAGTTTATTATTCCAATGGCACTAATACAGCTGGAGGTGCTCAGTGACACTGTGCGGGCGGGGTTTCCTGCCTTCTAGCTTCTGTCCAAAAAGAACATCTACCCGCTTGTTTCTTGCCCCCTTCTGGAGGAAAATCCACTAGGGGCCATTTACCCAAATAAACCTTTTACTGCGTTTATTTTTAACTTTTTTTGACATTAAGTTTCCCTCTCAACAAAAAAGTATTGGTTGTCCCATCCCCTCACCCATCCCCACCGGCCAGATAAGTCCCTGCTCCGAGGGCACTTGTTGCCCCTGAAATCTGGAAATAAATATTGAAATAAACAGCATCAAGTGTTATCTTTATTTCAGCATGTGGGATCTTTTTTTTTTTTTTAAGTAGCAGCACGTGGGATCTAGTTCCCTGATCAGGGATGGAAACCTAGCCTCCTGCTTTGGGAGTGCAGAGTCTTAGCCACTGGACTACCAGGGAAGTCCCAGCTTAAAATTTTTTGAAACATATCACAAATACAAAACAATATATACATATATATTCATATGATTTAATTATTTAAATCATATATATGAATAATAAAAATCATATATGTATGTGATTTAAAGAATAATAAAATGAATACCCATGTAACCCACCAATCAGCTTGAGAAACAGAACATTGACAGAGATTTTAAAGCCCTCTGTATGCCCTTCTGCATTGCATTCTTCTCCTTCCCTGCAAGATAGAACTGCCCTGCAGGAATTTTGTTTTTCTTGATTGCTTTCTCACCTATGGTTTGGAGTTTTACATACATGGAATCATTCTGTATGAATTTTTTTGAACCTGACTTTTCTGTAGGATGTGTTTGTGGGATTTATCCATGTTGATATTGTAGCTGTAGTAGGTATTCATTTTCACCAATGTGTAGTTTTCCATTTTATGATTATACTGCAATTTATGAAGCCAAATGTCCTGCTGAGGGACATTTGAGCTGTTTCCAGCTTTTTGCTATTAAGATCACTGCTGCCATGAACACTCTTGAACTCTTGTACATGCTTTCTAGAACTTCAATACAAGACTTTTTCTAGTGCTCATGGCCAGGAGTAGAGTTGCTGAGTCAGAGAGCATGATCATTTCAGATTTACTCAATGTCAAAATATATCCAAAGTGATTGTATTAATTTACCCTTCTGCTAGCAGGATTTTCATTGCACAACCTCCTTGACTACAGTGATAGTATCAGACTTTTTAAATATTTGTCAGTCTGATGGGTATAAAATGAATCTCTTTGTGGTTAAATTTTGCATTTCGCTGATTACTGATGAACTAGTTCATCTTTTCATTGTTTGTCATTCCTTATTTTTCTGTGAAATGCTTATTCATGTCTTTTGGTCAGTTTTCTATTGTGTGGCTTGTCTTTTTCTTACTGATATATGGTAGTTAAATATACATTTCATACATCCTATATATATATACATTTTATATATTCTTTATATATATATATATATATATATATATATTCAGAATAGTTATCCTTGAAGTTATCAATTAAGTTAGAATACTCTGTCACACCATACACAAAAATAAACTCAAAATGGCTTAGAAATTTAAATATAAGACATGACACAGACTTCCCCAGTGGTCCAGTGATTAAGACTCTGCCTTCCAAAGCAGGGGGCATGAGTTTGATCCCTGGTTGAGGAACTAAGATCCCATATGCTGTGGGGTGCAGCCAAAAAAAAAAACATGCCACCATAAAACTCCTCGAAGAGACCATAGACAAAATATTCTCTGACATAAATCATATCAATGTTTTCTTAGATCAGTCTCCCAAGACAATAGAAATAAAAGCAAAAATACACAAATGGGACCTAATCAAACTTAAAAGCTTTTGCAGAGCAAAGGAAACCATCTACATAAAAAGATAATTCATGGAATGGGAGAAAATATTCTGCAAATGATGCAACCAACAAGGGCTTAATTTTCAAAATATACAAATAGCTCATATAACTCAATAACAACAACAACAAAATTCAATCCAAAAATGGGCAGAAGACCTAAATTGACATTTCTTCAAAGATGACATTTCTCCAACAGGCACATGAAAAGATGCTCAACATCACTAGTTATTAAGAAATGTAAACCAAAACTACCTTGAGGTATCACCTCACACCTGTCAGAGTGGCCGTCATCAAAAAGTCTACAAATAAAATTCTGGAGAGGGTGTGGAGAAAAAGGAACCCTCTTACAATGTTGATGGGAATGTAAATTGGTGCAGTCACTATGGAAAACAATATGAGTTGTTGTTAAAAAACTAAAAATAGAGTTACCATATGATCCAGCAATCATACTCATGGGCAAATATCTGGAGAAAACTCTAATTTGGAAAGACACCTGCACCACAATGTTCAGAGCAGCAGTATTTACAATAGCCAAGACATGGAAGCAACCTAGATTTCCATCAACAGATAAATGAATAAAGATGCAGCATATATATATATATGTATGTGTGTATGTGTGTATACACATATACACACCTAATGGAATACTACTCAGTGATTAAAAAAGAATGAAATAATGCCATTCACAGCAACATGGATGGGCCTAGAGATTATTATACTTTATGTACTAAGTCAGACAAATATCATATGATACCACATATATGTGGAATTGAAAAAAAAAGTTTCAAATGAACTTTTTCACAAACCGGAAACAGATTGACAGACATATGGTTACCAAAGGGGAAAAGGGGGGGCGAGAATAAGTTAAGATTTTGGGATTAACAGATACAAACTACTGTATATAAAATAGATAAACAACAAGGTCCTACTGTAGAGCACAGGGAACTGTGCTATATATCTTGTAATAAAGTATAATGGAAAAGAATCTAAAAAAGTACATATATATCCATTTATACATATATATTGTTATATATATATATATATATCCAGTTATATACATATTCAGTTATATAGATATATTCAGTTATATATAAACTGAATCACTTTGCTATACACCAGAAATTAAAACATTATAAACCAACTATACTTTGATTTTTAAAAAAATTATGTCTTTTGATGAACAGAAGTTTGTCTTAAAAAAAAAACAATGTTAAATATATCAAACTTTTCTTTCATGGTTTGTGCTTCCTATGTTTTGTTTAAGAAATACTTCCTCATACCAAGGTTACAGAAATATTCTCTTATATTTTCTTGTAAAAAGTTGCAAAATTTTGCCTTGTACATCTAGGTCCTTAATCCATCTAGAATTGTTTTTGCTTGAGGTATGAGGTAGTGATATCATTTCATTTTCTTTTTCCTATATAGATAAGCAACTGTTCCAAAGCTGTTCATTGAACAGTCCATCCTTTCCCTGCTGATCTGCAATGCCACTTCTATCTTCTAGGCTCTCTTTTCTGTTCTATTGTCACACTGCTGATTCCTGTGTCAATTTCAAAATCTCTTAATTATTGCTTTATAATGCATTTTGATATATGAAAGTTCAGATTTCCTCACCTTCTTTGTCTTTTTGGCTATTTTCAGTCTATTCCTCTTCCATACAAAGTTTAGAATTATTTTGTCAAGTTCTACGAAAAACCCTTATAGAATTTTGATGGAAATTGGAATCCATAAATCAATTTAGGACATCTTTACACATTTACAATATTGAATCTTCTTCTTCATGAATCTGGTGTCTATTTATTTGTCTTTAATATCTTTTAGTAAAATTTCATTATTTTCTTCATAAAGGTCTTAGAAACCTTTTATTTAAAATTATTCCTGGGCATCTTATTATTTTTGTTATTTTAAGTGGTATATATATATTTTAAAATTATATTTCTGTCCAATAATTCTTTGAGTCAGTGAAAATCTAGTACTTCCTACTCGTACCACTCCAAATTGGCACTCTAATTGCCAAATTCAATGGGTGCTTTTTAGTTCTTACTTGACTTCTTTTACACATTTGCTCACTGTTCTCTTGCAATCACCTTGCTGACTCCCCTACCTTTCCTCACGCATTAAATATTGGCTCTTTTCCCCAGAGTTCTGCCTTTGGCCCTGATCTCATTTCCATCATTTCAACTGCCATACGTAGGCTAATGGAATGTGAGGGAATTGAAACTTTCCCTTTCCTATATCAAGATGCATTATAAAGCAATAATTAAGAGATTTTGAAATTGGCACAGGAATAGGCACATGTGACAAAAGAACAGAAAAGAGAGCTGCAATTCTGGATGCATTAAGGACTTAGATGTGCAAGGCAAAATTTTCAACTTTTTACAAGAAAATATAAGAGACCATTTCTATAACCTTAGTATTGGAAAGGATTTCTTAGACAAAACATAGGAAGCACAAACCATAGAAGAAAAGTTTGATATATTTAACACTGTTAAAAGACAAACTTCTGTTCATCAAAAGACATCATTTTTAAAAATCAAAGTATAGTTGGTTGGCAATGTTGTTTTAGTTTCTGGTGTACAGCAAAGTGATTCAGTTATACATATAACTGAATATATATAAAAACAATATATATGTGTATATATATATATATATAACTGAATATATATATACTCAGATCTTTTACATTATAGTTTATTACAAGATTTTTAAAAATTAAAGTATATAGTTGTATTTCTTTTGTATTTCTTTCCAGAGTCTTTCTATACTTATTTAACAACAAAAAAAAAATGGTCATACTTAATTTTGTATACTGCTTGTCTCACTTGACATTGTAGCACAAATATTTTCCCACTTCCCCTGTCCATCTTGTGGCTGTATCTTAATTTAATTCTTTATTGTTGAACACTCATGTTTTCCTTTTTTTTTTACCATGCTGTGCAGCTTGTGAAATCTCAGTTTATCTCGGTTTCCCGACCAGGGACTGAACCCAGGCCACAGCAGTAAAAGCCCAAAATCTTAACCACTAGGCTACCAGTTTTTAATATTAAAAATAGAATGCTCCAATTTTTAATATTAAAAATAGAATGCTTCGATGAGCATTTTTTACATAAATCTTCGTGTTCATCTCTGATTATTTCCTTCAGTTCAGTTCAGTTGGTCAGTCGTGTCCGACTCTTTGCAACCCCATGAATCATAGCACGCCAGGCCTCCCTGTCCATCACCAACTCCCGGAGTTCACTCAGACTCACGTCCATCTAGTCAGTGATGCCATCCAGCCATCTCATCCTGGGTCGTCCCCTTCTCCTCCTGCCCCCAATCCCTCCCAGCATCACAGTCTTTTCCAATGAGTCAACTCTTCGCATGAGGTGGCCAAAGTACTGGACTTTCAGCTTTAGCATCATTCCTTCCAAAGAAATCCCAGGGCTGATCTCCTTCAGAATGGACTGGTTGGATCTCCTTGCAGTCCAAGGGACTCTCAAGAGTCTTCTCCAACACCACAGTTCAAAAGCCTCAATTCTTCGGCGCTTAGCCTTCTTCACAGTCCAACCCTCACATCCATACATGACCACAGGAAAAACCATAGCCTTGACTAGACGGACCTTAGTTGGCAAAGTAATGTCTCTGCTTTTGAATATGCTCTCTAGGTTGGTCATAACTTTTCTTCCAAGGAGTAAATGTCTTTTAATTTCATGGCTGCAGTCACCATCTGCAGTGATTTTGGAGCCCCCCAAAATAAAGTCTGACACTGTTTCCACTGTTTCCCCATCTTAAGATAATGTTTTTAAACTGGAGTTACTCGGTGCAAAGGGATGAAAATTCTTAAGGCTCATGGTGCAGTGTCAAATGGCTTTCAGCCAAATTGTACTAAGTTATACTCCCACACACAGTGTGTCAGGGCCTGCTTTATCATATCTTCATTATAACATTTTCTTTAAAGCAGTATTGTGTTCAAAAACATGGGTTTCAGAAACAGATAGTCCTGTATCCAAATCCTGGCTCTACCATTTATAAATATGTGACTTCAGAAGGTCACCTAATTATTCTGATCTTCAGTTTTCTCATCTGTAAAAATGGGTTTACTATCACCAACCCTGAGGGTTATTGTGAGGATTAAAGAAGATAATGTATTAGGTTGAAACATATTAAATCACCAACATTCAATCCTTTTGACCTACAAAAATGTTTTTTATATAGTTCAGTCTAATACATAAAATATGCCATCTGGCATATTATGTGATCAATAAATGATAGTTATTGAAGTTATTATTGTGGAAATAGGATAACAAAATTGAATGGCATCCTTACTGAGCATTGCCCACCCCCTCTACCTCCCCACCCTCCCACCCCCCACACCCGAGCCTTAGAAGAAATAAGCAGAGATAAACTCCTAAAGAAAAACTTCTGGCCTTTTTGCAAAAACAACAGAGGCTCCAAGAACAAAAGGGAAAATGGGAAAAAGAGACTAAAACTAGAGGGAAAGAGTGGGGAGACCACCTACCCTTTCCCAACTGGAAATATTTCTCGTCATTTACATTCAAATGTCCTTACTTTGTGAAAGATGGGAAAATACAAATTTCCTAAATTTGAAAAAGGGAAATGAGGAAACAAACTATATAAACAAGGAAGCTATAAACATAAAGAATACGTTTTGAGTCGATGTTTAGCTATTGCAAAACAGGGAGAAGGGAGAAATGGTGTAAGTCAATGTTTCTCAAACTTGGTCTCATAATAAGAATCACGTGGGACGCTTTAAAGCTCGTTTCCAAGCCCACATCCTAGTCAAACTGAACCATACTGTGGAGGAGGGGCTGGGAAACTTGTTAAACAAGTACCCCAGGGCATTATGATAATCAGACAAGTCTAGGAAACTGCTGTACAAATACCTGTAGCTTTCAAGAAGGCAGTAACAAATTCATAATTAACTCCTGGGTGAAGAATAAGGAAGTGGTTGGTGGATAGTGTAGGTAATAGGTAATACTGGTAGTAATAATACAATTAAGAGGAGTTGAAATGTAAGGAGTCTGGCAGAATTGCCTGTAGTTCTATAGCAGTTATCTCAAATTGCAATTCTCTGCTATTCCTGAATGAATCCATTCTTCTGGTAAAATAACTGGCTGTTTTATTTATTTTTAAGGTCAACACCTTCAGTGGACTTTCATACAAAGCAGCCTTTTTCCAACTTTCCTTTTTTTTGAAAAGTAATATTCCTCTCCTTGGTCTCTGGTTTGCTATAGTTTGCATGTCCTTAATTACCATTCCTCTGCCACTCCTAAATAAACTCATATTTCTGGTAAAAAAGAAACAAGTAAGAAATCTATCACAGGTTCACAACTTCCTTGTTATTTCTCCTCCTAGGAGGTGGAACTTAATTTCCCCTCACCTTGAGTGTGAACTAGACTTAGTAACTTGCTTCTAAGGAGCAGTATGTAGGAAAGAACTAGTAATTTTATAGTGCAGAAACCTGGCAGACAGTTCTTTAACCAAGTGATTGAGATTTTACATCACTAGTGATAAGTTATCTTGATATTCTGTGCACCACCTGGTATGATGTGACGAGAAATGAGAAATGCACGTCACTGCTATGGCTTTCTTCCTCCACATGCATAACAGCAGGATAATGAGAAAAATATCAGACTAACCCAAATTAAAGGCCATTTTACAAAATACTGGACCAGTACTTTTCCAAAGCATCAAGATCATAAAAGACAAGAAAAGATCAAGCAATTTTTACAGACTGAAGGAAACTAAAGAGACATAATGATTAACTGCAATGTGGTATCCTGGATTGGATCCTAGGAAAGAAAAAGGGTGTAAGTGAAAAAGCTAGTAAAATTTGAGTGGAGTCACTAGTTTGGTTAATAGAACTGCACCTATGCTAATTTCTTAGTTTTAATAAATGTACCATGCTGCTGCTGCTAAGTCGCTTCAGTCGTGTCCGACTCTGTGCGACCCCATAGACGGCAGCCCACCAGGCTTCCCCGTCCCTGGGATTCTCCAGGCAAGAATACTGGAGTGGGTTGTCATTTCCTTCTCCAATGCATGAAAGTGAAAAGCGAAAGTGAAGTCGCTCAGTCGTGTCCGACTCTTCACGACCCCATGGACTGTAGCCCACCAGGCTCCTCTGTCCATGGGATTTTCCAGGCAAGAGTACTGGAGTGGGGTGCCATCGCCTTTTCCGAAATGTACCATGGTAAGATGTTAACATTAGAGGAAATCAGGTAATGATATGGGGGGAATTCTCTGTAATATATTTGAAACTCTGCTGTTAATCCAGTTATTTCAACTTAAAACTGTTGAAGAAAAAATATAATTTCTTATGTGGTACATGCTCAGTTGCTCAGTCATGTCCAACTCTTTGTGACCCCATGGACTGTAGCCCTCCAGGCTCTTCTGTCCATGGAATTTTCCAGGCAAAAATACTGGAGTGGGTTGCTATTTCCTTCTCCAGGGGATTATCCCCACCCAGGGATCAAACCCATGTCTCCTGCGTTGCGGGCAGATTCTTTACTGCTGAGCCACCAGGGAAACCCTTCTTACGTGGTTGGTACACATTTAATGATTTTACTATTCTTTATATCTAATATATCCATTATATTCTTTTTTAAAGTATAGTCAATTTATAATGTTGTGTTAATTTCTGCTTTATAGCAAAGTTATTCAGCTATAGAGACATATACATTCTTTTTAATATTCTTTCCCATTATGGTTTATCACAGGATACTGAATATAGTTCCCTGTGCTATAAGTAAGACCTTTTTCATCCATTCTCTGTATAATACTTGGCACCTGCTAATCCCAAACTCTCAATCCATCTCTCCCCTACTCTCCATTATATTTTTATACACATGAACTATTTCATAGTTTAAAAACCAATAAAGGAACAATGTAAGGGGTCTAAAATAAGCCATCTGTGGAAGGGATATATGAATAATTTTTAAATAATTTTATTTGGCTGTGCTGGGTCTTCTGGATCTTTGTTGCTGTGCGGGCTTTTCTGTAGTTGCAGTGAGCAGGGGGCTACTCTAATTGCAGCATGCATGCTTCTCACTGCAGCGGCTTCTCTTGTTGCAAAGCACAGGCTTCAGCAGTTGCCTCACTGCTCAGTATCTGTGGTTCCCAAGCTCTAGAGCAACAGGCTCAGTAGTTGTGGTGCACAGGCTTAGTTGCTCCACAGCACGTGGGATCTTCCCAGATCAGGGATTTAACCTATGTCTCCTGCATTGGCAGGTGGATTCTCTTCTTTTCTTTCTTTCTTTCTTTCTTTTTTTATTTTTTTTAACTACAGAGCCAGCAGGGAAGTCCAGCATATAAAAAATTTTTAATACTCCAGATTCAATAAAGTTGATTTGGGATAAGCACAGGATGGACTGTTTTTGTAGGTAAGAACCTCTTATTTTAGCAAATATACTGAGCTCCATCTGATGAAATGAGATACTAACAGAATAAAGATAGTCTGCAAGTCATCAAGTAAGACAGTCCAAGGTAGAGGCCAAAGTCATCAATACTCTCCAGCACTGTGTAGGGGGATGTTCTGGTATCAAATCCATTCCTATACAGAAGGTGTATGCATGAGGTTATCACAGCTTGATCCCAGTCACTCAGATAAGCCCATGTAACAACCAGATTTGTTACCAGATTGCTTCCTGATGTGATGCAATAGGAAGCACACACCATCACTTATGAAACATCTTGTTTCTCTCTCTCCCTCGAAAATAAAAGTATTTTGAACATGAATAATTAAACCTCCTGGTCTAACTGTCCAGGATATATTTACAGGATATACAGGGAATAGGAGATTGTTGGGGGTGCAATCAGCCACACTGGAAGAAAGTGAAAGTGACTGGTTTTCTAAACAAACAAATGCCTTTTTTTTTTTTTAAAAAAAAGAGATGGAACTGTTAACATTTAGAAACAACTTAAAAGCCATGGGTTTTCCTGGTGGCTCAGTGGTAAAGAATTCGCCTGCCAATCCAGGAGACAGGGCTTCAATCCCTGATCTAGGAAGATTCCACATGCCATGGAACAACTAAGCTTGTGCCCAGGGACGGCAACTACTGAAGCCCACATGGCCCAGAGCCCAGGCTCCACAATAAGAGAAGCCCCTGCGATGAGAAGCCCGAGCACTGCAACAAAGAGTAACCCCAACTCACGGCAACTAGAGAAAAGCCCGTGCAGCACAGAAGACCCACAAATAAATACATTTATACATAAAAAAAGGCATGTGAGCCAAATACAATGTTTGAATACTGACTTCAACAAGCCAAATGTATACCTTTTTTTGGCGACAAATGGGGACATTTGAACACAGGTGGGGTATTAGATAGTTTGGGGGGATTATTGTTATTTTTGATATATGATAAAGGTAACGGAGTTCTTAAAGTTTTTATCCATAAGAGATGCATATTGGGAAATTTTCTGGCAAAATACAATATCTGGGATATATTTTAAAATACTGCAGCACCTCTCCAGGGCTCCCTTGGTGGCTTAGACAGGAAGAATCTGCCTGCAATACAGGAGACCTGGGTTTGATCCCTTGGTTGGGAAGATCCTCTGGAGAAGGAAATGGCAACACACTCCAGTATTCTTGCCTGGAAAATCCCATGGAAACTGGTGGGCTACAGTCTATGGGGTCGCAAAGAGTTGGATACGACTCAACAACTAACACAAACACACACTAAGCACCTCTCCAAGAAAATGAGGAGGATTAGATGAAAGAAGACTGGCAAGATGTTGATAATTGTTAAAGCTAGAGGAAGGGTTCATGAGGGTTCATTATACTCCTCTTTCTACTTTTAGGTATGTTAGAAAATTTCCATAGTAAAAATTTAAAGGTAAAATCCAACTTACTGCCCTGGTTCCAATTGTCTCCTCACTGAGCAATATTCTTAATATAGTATCTTCTGATATAGACTCGTCAACTAGTAGAGAATGTACTAATTAGCAAATATGAGTACTTGCCTATTTGTTAAATTTCTCATTGCTGGTTGATAAATTAATAAATGTTTACGTATTAGTTGGATTTAAAGTTTAGACACAGCTTCTGACTGGTGAGGCAGAGACCATGGGCTGGAATGAATGCTACCAGTGGTCAGCTCATTGGGTAGCCAATTGGTCTTCCTTGAGTGGACATATTACCTCCCAGCAGTTCTACATTCACTTTTTTACCAACATGTCTTGCTTTCCTACTTAAACTGAAACACTGGTAGATGGTGATTTAGGAATTGATGAACTGTAGAATTAGAACAAGGGAAGGTCCACCTCTCTTCTCCTACTCATCATTATTATTTATAATAATAAAATCAGAGTTAAGAGTTAACATATACTGAGTGTTTACTATGTGCCAGACATTATTCAAAGCACTTCACAATGTATTTTTCATTTAATCTTTAGGATTATCCTTCTATCCTGCATTTACAAATGAGGAAACTAAGGCCCAGGCCCATTGCCTAAAGAGCCCTATGAGTTTGACTTAAAAGCACTAGAACAGATTATCTTCATCTGAAAACAATGCTGAAGTCATCTGGTTTACTTTGTAAATCACATCCAGGAATGTCTATTATCTCAAGGCTCTGAAGCAGCATATCACAGAGACTCAGAAAGTAAATATCTCCCTGGCAAAATGCACAAGGGTAGTATATGTTGGAGAACAGAAGAGTGAATGGAAATTCAGTTATTATTTTGTAATGAGTACTGAGGGAAGGGGACAAGGCAGTATAGCCTCAATCTATCTGTATACTGAGAGACTGTCTTTTAAGTCTTGGGCACTATCTGTGGTAGGACATGACACCTAGGGAAAGTGCCAGGCTGTCCTCTTTACACAGCTGCCACTGAATCAAAAGCAGTTTAACTGCTTGAAATTTGAATAATTAGAGGTTTGCATGGAAAAGCTTGGAATTTGTATGTTACAAAATGAAGAGCCCTTGAAACTAGAAATTAATTGACTAAACTGGTATGTAAAATGTGTATAAACTGAGTGGATGTATTACTGTGTAACTGCCTTTGAAATAATAATTTAAAAAATCATCATGCTCGGATGGAGTTAAAGGGAACAACTTCCCATTTAGTTGCAATTTCTCATCTCACCTTTTTTTTTTAGTTTGCCTTTTATATTTATTTATTTTTGCATTTATTGTTCAGTTATACATTTTAATATGAACACAGTCGGTTTTTAGTTTGGGTAAGTTGATCTGGTAGAGTAACCTTCACCTTTTTTAAGAATTTATATTTTCTGGCAAATTCTGCCCAGTCTGATATTTACTGCTCACAGTTAGGAGAAGACATACTTACTTGCTGACCTGAGAGTTAAATATGTTAACTTACTGTTTGATTCTAAAGTTTAAAAAAATGAAATCATAAGAGAAAATGAAATGAGAAGCAAAAGTTTTAAAACCCCAAGTTTTGGGAATTCCCTGGTGGTTCAGTGGTTAGGATTCAGTGTTTTCACTGCTGCTGCCCAAGTTCAACCCCTGGTGGGGGAATTAAGATTCTGCAAGCCTCATGGCCCAAAACAGAAAAACAACTGTAAATTTTTATTCTAAACTTGAATTTCAGAAACACATCCAGAAATTTGGAAGAAAAGCTAAAATAATATTTAAATTACAAAAGATAGTGGTGAATAAATTCTTCTGCTTTTTTCATATTTGCAATACTTTGGCTTTATTATAGTATGGAGCTGTCTAGAGCAGGGGTCCCCAACCCTGGACCAGTAGTGGTCTGTGACCTGTTAGGAATTGGGCTGCACAGCAGGAGGTGAATGGCAGACAAGCAAGAAGAGCTTCATCTGTATTTATAGCTGCTCCCTATCGCTGACATTACTGCCTGAGCTCCGCCTCCTGTTAGATCAATGACATTAGATTCTCATAGAAACATGAACCCTACAGTGAACTGTGCATGTGAGGGATCTAGGTTGCGTTCTCCTTATAAGAATCATCCTGAAACCATCCCCCCACCCTGCCCTATTCCATGGAAAATTTTTCTTCCATGAAACTGGTCCCTAGTGCCAAAAAGGTTGGAGACCCCTAGCCTAGAGCCATCAGGTATTTGTTTTACTTTAAATATATTTATTTACTTGGCTGTGCTGGGTCTTAGTGACACATGTGGAATCTCAGTTACCTGACCAGAGGTTGAATCCATGCCCCCTGCATTGGGAGCATGGAGTCTTAGCCACTGAACCACCAGGGAAGTCCCTTGTATTTTACTTTTATTTGACTGCGTCATTAAGAGTTGTTTATTTGAAATAAAGGAGAGTCAAGTAAACTGAAATGTTGTTTTCTGACCCTGCCAGAAAGAGAGATGAAGTCATTACATGGTTCTGAAGCTTTCCCCTCTGTCGGTGTATATTCTCATCTAACAGTGACTCACCAAGGCACTGATTTTCAGCCAAGGGGATAATAAAACTGTAGGTGTGAGTGAAAGTAACTCTCCATGTGGGGGGAGAAGACTAACAGGGAATGGGAGTTTGAAAATGCCTCAAGTAATTCTAACAAACCCTCCTCTCCAGAGTATTTCTATTTAGTCTGGAATATGACTAATTGGTATTTGCAATTTCACATTAAGATCAAGATTTCACTTTAAGTTGCTAAAATAATTTAAATTGGTCTAAATGTGTGAACTACTGTCTATTCAGAAGAGACAATAACCACAGCTAATACTTATTGGGTGTGAACCATGTGCCAGGCACTGTGCTGAGCACTTCATAAGCACTATCTCATTTAATTCTCACCACAACCTTAGGAAACTGAATGTTACTTAATTGCTAGTAAGCTGTGGAAGCCACAAATGTAAGACTGTATTTCAAACCACTACAAACACTATTTCTAAGACACTTGGATATGAAATGTGGGATTTTGTTGAATTTTTCTTTCTTTGTAGTCCAGAAATAAATTCTACTGGAATCTGGAGTTACAGCTGGCAATTAGAAAGTTGCAGAATGAAAATGCATTGCCCCAACTTTTCTATTGTAAATTGACTATCCAGCCTATAACTAGCTTATGATTTGCAACTTAGATACTTTTGGAGAGTAAATATCATGAAATCTCAGACTACATCTCTTTTTAGTTTCTTAACCAGGAGTCTACGAAGCACCTGATAGTATATACAAAACTTATGTACACACTGCTATATTTAAAATAACTGACAAGAACCTATAGTACAGCACAATGAACTCTGCTCAATATTCTGTAATAACCTAAATGGGAAAAGAATTTGAAAAAGGATATATATATATATGTATAACTGGATCACTATGTTAACACACCTGAAACTAACACAACACTGTTAACATATTCCAATATAAAACTTCAAAAATTCGAGACAGCAAAAGAGACACAGATGTATAGAACAGACTTTTGGACTCTGTGGGAGGGGGAGAGGGTGAGATGATTTGGGAGAATGGCATTGAAACATGTATAATATCATGTAAGAAACGAATCGCCAGTCTAGGTTCGATACAGGATACAGGATGCTTGGGGCTGGTGCCCTGGGATGACCCAGAGAGATGGTATGGGGAGGGAGGTGGGAGTGGGGATCAGGATTGGGAACTCATGTACACCCGTAGCGGATTCACGTTGATGTATGGCAAAACCAATACAATATTGTAAAGTAAAATAAAGTAAAAAAATAAATAAAAATTCTTTAAATAAAAAAAAACGTTATGTGTATTTATATTTTTTTGTGGAGGGAAAATTCAGTTTTTACCCTATTTTCAAAATTGTCCATACTCCAAAAACTGGGTAAGATCCATTGTTTTAACCATTGTTTGAAAGAGAACAACGATAAAAGGCTGAAAATTCCTTACTGATAAGAAATCAATTCGTTTTAAGTTTACATATTGAGGCCTAGGAATTTTTGTAATGTATCAGTAATATGGAAAAGCTTTATCAAATTGTCCAAATCAGGGATTAGAGAAGGATGGGGTGGGGGGTTGGAACAAGTCTCCCTATCACTTGTTTTTTTGATTAAGTCGTGTCCAACTCTTTGTGATCCCATGGACTGTAGCCTGCCAGGCTCCTCTGTCCATAGGATTTTCCAGGCAAGAATACTGGAGTGGGTTGCCATTTCCTTCTCCAGGAGGTATTCCTGACCCAGGATCAAACCCATGTCTCCTGCATTGGCAGGCGGATTCTTTACCACTGAGCCACCAGGGAAGCCCAGCTGGGAGGCTTTAAAAAAAAAAATTCTCCTTCTAGACTGGTGAGCTTCACCACTACATACCTAGGAGTTATCTCACACACCCCTCCCAGAATCTAGAACCTTTGTTTACTAATAAAAGTTTATCTTAGTTCATTTCAGTTCAGTCGCTCAGTTGTGTCTTGACTCTTTTCGACCCCATGAATCACAGCACGCCAGGCCTCCCTGTCCATCACCAACTCCCAGAGTTCATTCAAACTCATGTTCATCAAGTCAGCGATGCCATCCAGCCATCTCATCCTCTGTCGTCCCCTTCTCCTGCCCCCAATCCCTCCCAACATCAGGGTCTTTTCCAATGAGTCAACTCTTCGCATGAGGAGGCCAAAGTACTGGAGTTGCAGCTTCAGCATTAGTCCTTCCAATGAACACTCAGGACTGAGCGCATTTAGGATGGACTGGTTGGGTCTCCTTGCAGTCCAAGGGACTCTCAAGAGTCTTCTCCAACACCACAGTTCCAAAAACATCAATTCTTCAGCACTCAGCTTTCTTCACATTCCAACTCTCGCATCCATACATGACCACTGGAAAAACCGTAGCCTTGATTAGATGGACCTTTGTTGGCAAAGTAATATCTTTGCTTTTCAATATGCTATCTAGGTTGGTCATAACTTTCCTTCGAAGGAGTAAGCATCTTTTAATTTCATGGCTGCAATCACCATCTGCAGTAATTTTGGAGCCCCCCAAAATAAAGTCTGACACTGTTTCTGCTGTTTCCCTGTCTATTTGCCATGAAGTGATGGGACCAGATGCCATGATCTTCGTTTTCTGAATGTTAAGCTTTAAACCAACTTTTTCACTCTCCTCTTTCACTTTCATCAAGAGGCTCTTTAGTTCCTCTTCACTTTCAGCCAAAGGGTGGTGTCATCTGCATATCTGAGGTTATTGATATTTCTCCCGGCAATCTTGATTCCAGCTTGTGTTTCTTCCAGTCCAGCGTTTCTCATGATGTACTCTGCATATAAGTTAAATAAGCAGGGTGACAGTATACAGCCTTGACGTACTCCTTTTCCTATTTGGAACCAGTCTGTTGTTCCATATCCAGTTCTAACTGTTGCTTCCTGACCTGCATACAGATTTCTCAAGAGGCAGGACAGGTGGTCTGGTATTCCCATCTCTTTCAGAATTTTCCACAGTTTATTGTGATCTACACAGTCAAAGGCTTTGGCATAGTCAAAAAAGCAGAAATAGATGTTTTTCTGGAATTCTCATGCTTTTTCTATGATCCAACAGATGTTGGCAATTTGATCTCTGGTTCCTCTGGCTTTTCTAAATCCAGCTTGAACATCAGGAAGTCGTGGTTCACATATTGTTGAAGCCTGGCTTGGAGAATTTTCAGCATTACTTTACGGGTGCGTGAGATGAGTGCAATTGTGTGGTAGTTTGAGCATTCTTTGGCATTGCCTCTCTTTGGGATTGGAATGAAAACTGACCTTTTCCAGTCCTGTGGCCACTGCTGAGCTTTCCAAATTTGCTGGCATATTGAGTGCAGCACTTTCACAGCATCATCTTTTAAGATTTGAAATAGCTTAACTGGAATTTCATCACTTCCACTAGCTTTGTTCACAGACATGCTTCCTAAGGCCCACTTGACTCTACATTCCAGGATGTCTTGCTCTAGATGAGTGATCACACCATTGTCATTATCTGGGTCGTGAAGATCTTTTTTGTTTAGTTCTTCTGTGTATTCTTGCCACCTCTTCTTAATATCTTCTACTTCTGTTAGGTCCATACCATTTCTGTCCTTAATTGTGCACATCTTTGCATGAAATGTTCCCTTGGTATCTCCAATTTTCTTGAAGTGATCTCTAGTCTTTCCCATTCTATTGTTTTCCTCTATTTCTTTGAACTGATCACCAAGGAAGGCTTTCTTATCTCTCCATGAGTTCTTGGAACTCTGTGTTCAAATGGGTTTATCTTTCCTTCTCTCCTTTGCTTTTTGCTTCTCTTCTTTTCACAGATATTTGTAAGGCCTCCTCAGACAGCCATTTTGCTTTTTTGCATTTCTTTTTCTTGGGGATGGTCTTGATCCCTGTCTCCTCTACAATGTCACAAACCTCCATCCATATTTCATCAGGTGCTGTCTATCACATCTAGTCCCTTACATCTCTTTGTCACTTCCACTGTATAATTGTAAGGGATTTGATTTAGGTCATACCTGAATGGTCTATTTCCCTACTTTCTTCAATTTAAGTCTGAATTTGGCAATAAGGAATTCATGATCTGAGCCATAGTCAGCTCCTGGTCTTGTTTTTGCTGACTGTATAGAGCTTCTCCATCTTTGGCTGCAAAGAATATAATCAGTCTGATTTCGGTGTTGACCATCTGGTGATGTCCATGTGTAGGGTCTTCTCTTGTGTTGCTGGAAGAGGGTGTTTGCTGTGACCAGTGTGTTCTCTTGGCAAAATTCTATTAGCCTTTGCTCTGCTTCATTCTGTACTCTAAGGACAAATTTGCCTGTTTCTCCAGGTGTTTCTTGACTTCCTACTTTTGCATTCCAATTCCCTATAATGTAAAGGACATCTTTTTTGGGTATTAATTCTAAAAAGTCTTGTAGGCCTTCATAGAACGAACCGTTCAACTTCAGCTTCTTCAGCAGTACTGGTCAGGGCATTGACTTGGATTACCATGATATTGAATGCTTTGATTTGGAAACAAAGAGATCATTTTGTTGTTTTTAAGACTGCATCTAAGCACTGCATTTCCAACTCTTGTTGACTATGATGGCTACTCCATTTCTTCTAAGGGATTCTTGCCCACAGTAGTAGATATAATGGTCATCTGAGTTAAATTCACCCATTCCAGTCCATTTTAGTTTGCTGATTCCTAGAATGTTGACGTTCACTCTTGCCATCTCGTTTGACCACTTCCAATTTGCCTTGATTCATGGACCTGACATTCCAGGTTCCTATGCAATATTGCTCTTTACAGCATCGGACCTTGCTTCCATCACCAGTCACATCCACACCTGGGTGTTGTTTTTGCTTTGGCTCCATCCCTTCATTCTTTCTGGAGTTATTTCTCCACTGATCTCCAGTAACATATTGGGTACCTACCGACCTGGGGAGTTCATCTCTCAGTATCCTATCTTTTTGCCTTTTCATACTGTTCATAGGGTTCTCAAGGCAAGAATACTGAAGTGGTTTGCCATTCCCTTCTCCAATATCCTGATAATTAAAAATTTGCAATTCTATATTTTTTCCAAAGCACTTATGTTTACCAAAGGATCATTATGAATATTGTCACAAGGACTATGTGTATCAGAATTATAGGTATGCATACTGAAAATGCACATTTCAAGCCCAGGAATTTAAATTTACAATAAGCAACCCCTATTTCCATATTGATGTGATGCTTGTTTTAAAAACAGTTGATACAGAGGATAGCATTAATTTGGGAATGTTGCTGCTTATTTAACTTATATTCAGAGTACATCATGCAAAATGCTGGGCTGGATGAATCACTAGCTGGAATGAAGACTGCCAGGAGAAATATCAACAACCTCAGATATGCAGACGACATCACTCTAATGGCAGAAAGTGAAGAAGAACTAAAGAGCCTCTTGATAAAGGTAAAAGAGGAAAGTGAAAAAAGCTGGCTTAAAACTGAACATTCAGAAAACTAAGATCATGGCATTTGGTCCCATCAGTTCATGGCAAATAGATGGGAATAAAGTGGAAACAGTGGCAGATTTTATTTTCTTGGGATCCAAAATCACTGAGGATGGTGACTGGAGCCACAAAATTGAAAGACACTTGCTCCTTGGAAGAAAAGCTATGACAAACCTAGCAACATATTAAAAAGCAGAGACTTCACTTTGCTGACAAAGGTCCATCTAGTCAAAGGTATGGCTTCTCCAGCTGTAATGTATGGATGGGAGAGTTGGACCATAAAGAAAGCTGAGCGCTGAAGAACTGATGCTTTTAAACTGTGGTGTTGGAGAACACTCTTGAGAGTTTATCCCCTGGATTGCAAGGAGATAAAATCAGTCAGTCCTAAAGGAAATCAGTCCTGAATATTCATTGGAAGGATTGATACTGAAGCTGAAGCTCCAATACTTTGGCCACCTGATGCAAAGAGCTGACTTACGGAAAAGACCCTGATACTGGGAAAGATTGAAGGCAGGAGAAGGGGGTGACACAGGGTATGAGATGGTTGGATGGCATCTCCAACTCAGTGAACATGAGTTTGAGCAAACTCTGGGAGATAGTGAAGGACAGGGAACCCTGGCATGCTACAGTCCAGGGGGTCACAAAAAGTCGTACATGACTTAGTGACTCAATGACAGGGAACTAAGATCTCTCAAGCCACATGGTATGGGGAAAAAATCACTTGGAAAGAAAAGAATCACTTGGGGTATCTGTAAAATATACAGACCACCAATTTTCCCTAGGCATTGTGACTCAAGAAGGTTGAACTGGGGCCTAGGAATCAGTGTTCTTGAAGCACACCAGTGATTTATCTTCAAAGTCAGGGGAGAATATTAGATTATTATATTCAGCAAATATTTGCAACATAATTCCTAAAACCCTGCAGTTGCCAAAGAAGCTTAACTAAACTACCAACAGGAAAAGACTGGCTATTTTTATACTGATACAGAACTCATGTTTTGGAAACACAATCCTGAGGTCACCTTTTCAAGCTCAATTCTACTCCCACTGAAAAATTTCCCACTACTTTCAGGATTTAGACAAAACTTCTTACCAGGGTCTACAAATGCCCAGAGGTATGGTTTCCTTCTTACTGCTTCTCTATCCAATACTCATCTTTCTGGTCTTAAAGGTGACCCTTCTCCAGTCCAGTTTCCCCATTAGTAAAACAGGAATAGTAACACCTATCTCAGATGGTTCAGGATCAAATGAGATCAGGTAAGAACTCTCTGTACGGAAGTTGGCAAAGTGAATGGCAGCTATTATTTAATCAAATCAAGCTCTGTTTCTAGTTCTTCACATTGAGTTCTTCAACCCACCTGCCATCTGGTTTTTGTACCCACCATTACAAAGAAACTATTTTCACAAGGCTCACCAACTACCAAGTCCAAATGACAAATTTCAGTCTTTATCTGACTGACCTTTCTGCAAGTAAGGGGGAGACAGAGGATGAGATGGTTGGATGACATTACTGACTCAATGGACATGAGTTTGAGCAAACTCTGGGAGATAGCGAAGGACAGGAAGCCTGGTGTGCTGCAGTCCATTAGGTCACAAAGAGTTGGACATACCTTAGCAACTGAACAACAAAAAATGTGTATCCTGGTTTCCTCATACTTCTGGCCAGTCTTTCAAAGTAACTTTCTTGGTTCTTTCATTGCTTCCTTTTTCAGACTTTTATGTTTTATCACAACAACACATGCTTATTTATACACCGATGACAGCTACTCAGCAAGGTCTTCCTTGACCATTAAATTAGAACCTTCACCCCAAACCCTCTCATATCACTTTGTCTTCAGAGTACTTCTCTCGCTCTCATTCACTTATCTGTCTTCCTCTCCCATGTTTTATTCACTGCTATAGTCAGAGCACCAACAATAATGCCTGGTACTCACTAGGCTCAATCAATGTTTCTTCACTAATTAAGTGAAATATCGCCCACATTTAATCACTTGTAGATTCTACCTCCCCTCAATTCTCTCAAATCTTTGCCTATTCTTGCATAAGAACTGACTCATACTTTGCTTAAATGACTCACACCCATATCCAGTCCTGTTCTATAGTCCATGGCCCAAACTGCTGCTAAAATTATCCAAATCCTTCAATAGATTCTTACTGTCTTTAGGATTAAGTCCAGATTCTTTTGCATAGAGAGCTCTCTGTGACCTTCATGTGTGCTTAGTGGCTCAGTCGTGCCAGATTCTTTGCAACCCATGGACTGTAGCCTGCCAGGCTCCTCTGTCCACGGGATTCTCCAGGCAAGAATACTGGAGTGGATCGCCATGTCCTCCTCCTGGGGATCTTCCTGACCCAGGGATCAAACCTGTGGGTTTCTTGTGTCTCCTGCATTGACAGGCAGGTTCTTTATATCACTAGCACCACCTGGAAAGCCTGGTGGCTCAATAAATGCTGAATGAATGAATGAATCCCATGTACCCATCCAATCTCCTAAACCAAAATTCTGGAAGTCACCTTCCATTTTTCCTTCTCCACTCCCAAATGCCAATTGGTCATCAAGTCCTGTTGATCTGTCCCCTAAATATCTTCCAAATTTACCCTCTTCCTCCCTATCCGAATGCCACAGTCCTAGTTCAACTATATTTGCCACCTTCCAAACCATTCTCCACACTACCACTGGAATTATTTTCTTGTAATTTTTATTACAAAAATAATATGTTCTTATAAAAATTCAAATACAGAAATAAAAGTACAATGCCCCAGCCAGTATACAAATAAGCATATAGCCCCTTCCCCTCCAATTTCATTGCCCAGAGGTTATCACTGTCAACCATTTTGTGTAAATCCTTTCAGACTTTTTCCTTTGCATATGCAAGTATATATAAACACATATAAATATATACATGTGGTTTTATCATTTATAAAAATGGGATCACACTTGTTACACATGACTCTTCAATTTATTTCATTCAATATACTAAGAATTTCTAAAACACAAATCATATTTTATCACTCCACTAGCACATTTCATTCTCCACTAGCACATTCTCATTAATATAAAATTCACATTCATTAGCATCAAATTCAAAGCTCTTGATGATATGCTTCCTGTCCATCTTTCAGTCTCACCTAGAGCCATTCCAGTATGGAGGGACTGGAACATAAACCACCTTAAATCCTTTCTGGAACAAGGCAGGTACAAACAAACAAACAAACAAACAAGGAACACACTCTGCTATTTGCCATTTCTGGAGTTTGGCCTTTTCATTTCATGTGACACTCTGCCTGGACTTTTCCATCTGGCAAGCTCCTACTAATTCTTCAACAGTCAGCTTAAAAATTATCTCTAAGAAGACTTCCCTGACTTTTTCAGACATGACTGTTCCTCTATTTTCTCCTATGTTTTATATCTAGCTTAATTGCACTTATCTTACAGTACTGTAATGATTTATTAACATGTTTTGAATTTCACTCTCCCTCCCCCAATTTAATGGTGAGATCTTTCAATAAAAGGAATGTGTCTTATTTAATTTTGCATCCCAAGGAGCTGATAGAAAGCTTATCATGGAGCAGATGCTTAACAAATCTGTTGAGGATTTTATGATTCTAGGAACATTTACTGAGTACCTATTCTGCACAGAACCATATCCTAAGCATGAAAAGAAACAGAAGACACAGTCTTTGCCCTAAAGAACTTACCATTTCCCTACCATTTCCCCTGGAGGGGGAGGGACAGAACACATTTACATGGCGACATATCATTTCTGACATATATGCTGTTTCAAAGATTTATAATTTATTTGCCTCCAATCCACTTAGGAACAAGGCATTGTATAATCAAATAAATAATAAATAAAGGGCAGTTCAGTTTGTCCAATAGGTTTATGGTTTTAGTGTGGTACAGGGTCCACCAGAACGCAATTCTCTGTCCCAACAGGGGGCTGTCAATGGTTACAGCCTGCAAATTAGAAAACTGAGATGATATCATGCTTGGAAATTTTCTAATACATCAAGAGGACATAAAGTTATTAAATATTTCATAATTTCTCTTCCTCCCCAGGAACAAAATGATACCAAGAGCAATTAATAGAGTTAAGGAGAGCATTGCAGAAGGAGGAGAGTGCTCTCTTTTTGTTAGTGGTGGGGGAAGGGGGTTGCCTGGTTTTAAATCAAAGGGTGGCACTGCCCCAGGAAAATCAAAAGAGTTAATTTATTATCATTTACTTATTATTTTTTAAAAAGCTACAGTATTAATTAATTTGGTAGTTTCAGGATCAGACACTGTAACAAATAAATATAAACAAATGGGGGAAAGGTGAGCCACCTAGGCTGGAGAACAGGGAAGGCGGACCAAGGAGGCCGAAAGGAAGCCTCATTCATCAGAGTCCAAGTCACTGTCCCCAGCAATGGAGTGGAAATCCTCACTGTCCTCCTCGTCCTCTGACAGCTGGACCTGGCTTAGTACGCTCGGCCCAGAGCGTTGCTCTTCCTCCTCATCTTCTTCCTCCTCTGATACCTCATACCCACCGATGCTGCTGAAGCTTGTGTCTTGGGTGTTCGACTTGGGATCAGGCTCCTCATAGCTCCCATAACTGAGAAAAGAAACATGTCATCTCTCAAGCTCGGACACCATCCTCTAGCTGACCAGTCCCGTTCTCAGTGCCACCAAGGGATCAGCCCATCTCACCTCCCCTGGCCACTAAAATGATGGCTCTGGACTGTTCTATGGGTACCTGAGAAAAAAATGATCCTATTCTAAAACATCAACTTGCCAACTTCATATACGCAAGAATCTGAATGAAACTCCCCTACACCTGAACAACACACTGCTAGCTTACATGACCATAAATGCTCTGATAAGCCTCGTAGGTTTGTTGACCACTTATAGCCTCACTCACCTACATATCCAATTAGTCAACAGTCCTAAAGATTCTACCTCTTCAATATATCTCACCTTTATCCCCATCTTTCCAGCCCTATTCTGCCTGCTTTGGCTTCATTCTTTGAGATCTCTGGCCTGCACCACTGTAATCAGTCTTCTTCCAGTCTTGCTCTCCCCAATTAATTTCTTCACATTTCTGCCAGAGTGCTCTTTATTTTTGTTTGTTTGTTTATTCTTAATTTTACTTAAAAAAAATCACACAAGTAATGAACGTTTACTGGTTTTAAAAAAATTAGAATATACACCAGAAAAAAAAGAAAAAAATCACCAATAACTCTACTACCCAGAGATAATCTTTCAGTATATGACCTTCCAAATTTTTTCTATGCAGTTTACTTTGATGCTTAAACATTTTTTTTTAATTTACAAAATTGGAATGCTCTATATACTCTTCAGGAATCTGCTTTTTCACTAACGTTTATAATGAACATCTTTCCATGTCAATAAACATACATCGATAGCATCATTTTAACAGCTGTGTGGTATTCCACTGTGTGGCTGTAACATGATTTATTTCAGTCTCTCACTAGAACATTTAACCTGTCTTCAATTATTCCACTATTAGAAACAATGCTGTGATAAACATCCTTGTACAAACATCTTGATGAAGGTTATTTTATTATTCCCATGGAATAACTCCCTAGATATGGAATTGGGAGGCCAAAAAGGATACGCATTTTTTAAGTTTCTGATTTGTAAAATAAATTGCTATACCTCTCTCACCTACCCCACTTTTTCAATTTCTATTACCAACCAGTGGTTTCTGAATGTCCTTTTACTCACATTTTTTCCAACACTGGGCATTATTATTCATTTTAATCTTTGCCCATCTGATAGGTAAAAAATTGCATTTGGTTGTTTTATTGCATTTCTTTGATTCTTAGGGAAGCTAAGTTTTCATAATTTATTGGCCATTTGCATTTCTTCTGTGAATTAATTCATGCCTTCTGCCCATCTTTCTTCTGGGGTACAGAGCAATCTTTTTAAAATACAGATTTGATCATACTACTCTCATTCAATGTCTGCTCAAAATTATCAGGCCCTTCATGATTTGGTCCTTATCTACCTCTTTAAACTGTCTCTATTACATGGATCATGATGAAAAGCACCAACCACACTGAGCTACTTGTATTCTTGAGAAGTGTTTCATGTCTCTGTGTGTTCATACATGCTCTTCTTGGTCTCTGGAATGCCCTTCCCTTTCTTCTTCATTTAGCTAATTCCTACTCTGATTCAGCTTAGTTTCTCTAACCAGCTCCCCTACTCCACTCCTACCCGAGCCCCAGAAAAATCCTGTGGTTTTCTATTACAGCACTTTTCATGTTACACTGTGATCATCATCTGTTTGCCTGTTTTAGACTTCCCACTAAACTGAACTCCTTGAAGGAAGGGATAACATCCTAGTTGCTTTTGTACTTGTGACAAATATTTGCTCGATGAATTAAGACTCTTAACTGCTTGCCGGATGTGTGCTTAGTCGCTCAGTCATGTCTGACTCTGTGACTCCATGAACTGTAGCCCGCCAGGCTCCTCTGTCCATGGGGATTCTCCAGGCAAGAATACTGAAGTGGGTTGCCATGCCCTCCTCCAGGGGCTCTTCCCAACCCAGGGATTGAATCCCGGGTCTCCCTCATTGCTGGTGGATTCTTTACCGTCTGTGCCACCAGGGAAGCTTGCTGGATACCTTTGGCTTAGATGTATCATATGTATCTTAACATATCCAAAGACAAATTCATTTTTTGCCTCCTTTCCCACTCCATCCAATACCTGTATTCCCTCTTTCTTATGTCAATGACATTCACATTCATTATGTATCTAATCTCCTTACCTCTTAAATCCAAATGATCTATCTTCTAAACAGCTCTTAAATATGTCCCTTCCCTTTCCTCCACTCCTAACAGATCCTAGTTGAATTTCTTATTATTGCCCTGAAAGTGAAAGTGAAGGCTGCTCAGTCATGTCTGACTCTTTGTGACCCCATGGAGTCCATGGCATTCTTTAGGCCAGAATACTGGAGTGGTTAGCCTTTCCCTTCTCCAGGGGATCATTCCAACCCAGGGATCGAACCCAGGTCTCCCACATTGCAGGAGGATTCTTTACCAACTGAGCCACAAGGGAAGCCCAAGAATACTGGAATGGGTAGCCTATCCCTTCTCCAGCAGATCTTCCCAACCCAGGAATTGAACCAGGGTCTCCTGCATTGCAGGTGAATTCTTTACCAACTGAGCTATCAGGGAAGCCCAATCATTGGCCTAGAGTTATTTAGCACATAAACTTGATGTTACTTTCTTTTCCTTAAAGTGATGATTCTCATTAACCACAATCCACATGTCTTAGCACGCCAGTTAAGGTTCTCTAACAACATAATCCCTTGCTGCTTCTAGAGTCACAACTCCCAACAACTTCCCTTTGGTCTGAAATTTCTTTGCTATATTTCTGTGCCTTTGAACATACTGTTTCACCTCTAAGGATCTCCTCACCTGTTGCCACTTATATACTTAGTAGACTTCTATTTATCCTGTAAGGCCCAGTTCAAATGTCCCCTCATTTGTGACACTCCCTGATTACTCCAAGCAGAGTGAGACACTTCCTCCTCCTCAGTGTGACTTGGCACTTTGTACTAAACTTATGCTATACAGCTCTTCTCACACTGTATTGCAATGATTTTGTATCAGTCTCTACCACTAGACTGTGAGCTCCTCAAGGGCAGGATATGTCTTGCTCCTTTGTGTATCCCCAAGGGCCTAGCATAGTGCCTGGCCCTAGTAGGTGCTCAAGCAATGTTTGATGGATGAAAGTAATATGATGCTGGACCCTCTGACATCACAGCTGAGCATTGATGCCACAGCCCCCGTAGCATGTTGCTATCGATTACCTGATATAGCTATCCTCCAAACCATGAGAAGCCTCCCCACTGTCTCCCTCATAGGACATCATGCTTTCTTCATTTTCCATGCCCATCCTTGTGTTTTCTTGAAGCATGCGGGGCTGTTTGGGTCTTATCCCACCAGATCCTACATCCGAGTCACTTCCACTTTCACTCAGCTGGATAGCTATGAAAAGAGAGAAATCCTGAGATAAGCTTGACAGAATTAACATCTTTGGCTTAGTCTTCCAGAACTAGTTAATCCCATGCATCTACACAGGTATCTTGCCCGGACTCTTCACCTCAGAGGACTGCCTAGGGTCAACACTGACAAGATTTATAGTTTGGAAAATGAGTTAAAAAACCATTTCAGTCCAATCTGTTTTTTTCCCCTATCATCTCCTTCTATATTCTTCCCCTACTATGGCAATTAATTCACAAAACATCTCTTTTTCTTAATTTTCTTTCCCTATTGCCACATATAACACATCTTTATCATTTTTATCAAGTATTCAAATCAAACTTGCTGCTTTGGCATTGCTTTTCTGACTATCATCTTTTTCCACCTATGCTGTATTTTTTCACCTCTTCTAAGACCAATGAATTTAATCATCCTATGAGTGAATGCTCAGCACCCTGAGGTCTATTAATGGGACTTCAATAAAAGAACAGCTTTTGGTAACAGCATATGTGGCCCAGAGCTTCCTCTGAGCCCTGAGTGTGCTATGGTGAGCTATGTACCAGAGAAAGGATTATCTCCTTCTTCATCACTCCCAGCATCTTCCTCATCATCTTCTCCTTCAGACATAAGCAAATCCTCATACAGGACACTGGCTTGAGGCTGTTGCACAGTTCCTTCCTCTTCATCTGCAAGATCACCATCTGCATCTTCACCTTCCTAAATGAGACCAGTTGAGACCATTAACTGACCAAGTAAGAGACCAGAAGCCACCACCAGCCGCCCCCTTGCTGCCTTATAAGATATAATTTTGGTGGATAGATTTGGTCAGCTGGTTCCAAGGATTAAAGTCATACTGGGCCTCACTATAGAGACCCTATGGTATCGCCTGGGGACTTGGCCTGTCCTGTACTTCTGGGGCACCTACCATATAAAGGTATAATGAAACCATAAGCTTTCTGTAAGCATACTCACTGGGGCTGGTGTCTTAGGTTTCCCATCCTCCTCCTCATCATCATACCCTTCAATATCTACATCAGAGTCTTCCTCGCCCAGCCTACCTCGGCCCTGGTGCATCTGAGTAAGGAACACAAATAGCACATCATTGAGGGACATGCCGGTAGGAGGAGTTAACCAGGGGCTCTCACCCAGGACAGATGCTCCTCCCTGATATCCCGGCCAACCCCACAGCTAGTGGGGGCTGTTACACAGCTCAAAGCATGTGCATTTTCCCCCATTCATTCTTTGGAAATCACAGGTAGGGTAAAAATTAAACCCAAAGAATAGGAAGGTCCTTGGTCTGTTATTAGTATAGCATCACAAGGAGACTTCCTTTCTAAACAAGCTTTCCCTAGCTTGTGTTGGACTCTTTGGGACAGAAAAACCCTCCTGGATTTTGCACTCGCCAGTGGAACCTTGACCGAGATCAGCTGATAAGATTTCTGGCTTCAGATCAGGAGTATCTGCTGATACCTCTAGAAAAGGCCAATTTAAAAAACTTAATTTTAAAAACAACTTTGATAACAGATGTACAGTAAAGTAGCAGGGCAATTATTTTGAACTATGTCTCTGAATGCAGCTGGTCTTTCCAGTCAGGCTACTCTGATGCCTCACACACTTTTCACACTTGTGTCTTAAGTTCTGCTGTGCCTGACTCTGCCCAGGATGACAGAAGACAAGCCAGTCACGTGACCTGCCACCATCCCACCTTGGAATCACATTTCCAGGCTTTCACTCCCAGGGCCAAGGGGTCTGATCATCATCCTTGACACATGTCATATATCACCACCATCACTCACCCATCCCCTACCCCTAAGCATACTACCAATCTCACTAAGAGAAAAAGACTATCCTACCTGTGTCACCTGCTTTTCTGGAGTGGCAGTGGGAATATCCAGGACAGACATATTGCTCTCATCTTGAAATACAGAGGCATCTCGAGACATACTGAGGGATGTGTTGGTATCATACAAATCAGGAGGCTGTGGCACAAATCATACAACTTAGCTTCTATTTAGTAAAGGGAGTAAAAAATTCAGAGAACTCCCCTTTAGTGCATTCACTGAAGAAAATGTCATGCAGAACAATCCATTTAAGGAAAAAAAAAACATAGTTTTGACACAGCATTATGGGCAAGTTTTGGGGTATCTCACAAATCTTGTTCATTCTATTAAAGAGGCATCCGATGTATATGATCAGAAGCCTGAAGTAGAAAAGCATCCAAGCTATGGGACAATTCTATGTCCTAATAGCCTCTCTGGTCAATAACCTAATTTCTTCTAAGTGTGGTCTTATTGCTTTTAGGCCCAGGGCTCCACACCACTGCTATTCTGACTGTTTTGGTGTAGAGACATCTAAAATGGGATAAAGAAATGTCAATTCCAACCAGAACATGGAAAGGGGTAATAGCTTCTGAGCTCACTAGAGGATAATACGAAGCAAAATAGCATGGTGAAAAACACGGACTTTGGAGTAAACTGCCCTAGGTTTGAGTCCTGGCTCCACCATTTGCTAGCTGAGTAACTTAAACAAATAACTTAATGTCTCTAAACCTTAGTTTCAATTTTAAAACATGGATGGTAATGTCCACCTCACATGGTTGTTGGGAAAATTAAGAGATGTGTATATATGCTCCTTACCCCATGCCTGGCAGTCAAAAAATTATAGCTCCCTTCCCTCTTCCCTCTCCTAAAGTGAAGAGGGATTTAGCAAATGGACTATTTAGTGAAAGGAGGGTGTGTGAAGTAGCTTCAGTCATGTCTGAGTCTTTGAGATCCTACTCTGTCCATAGGGATTCTCCAGGCAAGAATACTGGAGTTGGTTGCCATGCCCTCCTCCAGGGGATCTTCCTGATACAGGGATTGAACCCGAGTCTCTTATGTCTCCTACATTGACAGGTGGGTTCTTTACCACTAGCACCATCTAGGAAAGGAGGGCAGGAGGGACTAAAAATTAACAGGCTAGCAAAGCCTGCTCATTTAGGAAAGGGCTCTCTGAAAAGTTGGCTGAGGGTAGAAATATCACACAGTTATTAAAAATGTCTTCAGAGACCATTTAATGAAATAAAATGCTCATAATATAATGTGAAGTGAAAACAAGACACAAAATAATAATGACCAATTTCACATTATAAATGCACACACACACACATTACAGATTTGAAGAAACACACCAAAATGTTCACAGTGGTTTGGTTCTTTCTCGGTGGTGGACTTGATTTTTAAGTAATTTATTTATTCTGTATGTTTCCCAATTTGTCACAATGAACATGTTACTTTTATCAACAAAGAACCCACATATGTGTTACTTTGCTGTTGGTTTTGTTTTTAAAGCAAACAAACAAGGCTGAACAGGAACAGGGTTCTGGAGAAAGGAAAAACTGAATTCAAAAGGATTACAAGTGCAGATAAAGTAGTTGTGGAACAAAAGAAGAGAAAATTAGGGAATGAAACACTATGTGGAAAAATATACAGCAAGCAATTTTAGATAACATGTCAAGCTGAATGTATAGTGCAATATAAGCTGGGTAGAAAGAGTTGAGTGAAAATACATTGATTACCACCCATTTAGAGGTGGCAGTAAAGTATGATTACTATCATATTTCTACACAACAAAATTGTATTAAAAAGGCAAAGGCAAAGCACTCGCTCAGTCATGTCTGACTCTTTGCGACCCCATGGACTGTAGCCTATCAGGCTCCTCCGTCCGTGGGATTCTCCAGGCAAGAGTACTGGAGTGGGTTGCCATTTCCTTCTCCAGGAAATTTTCCCAACCCAGGGATCGAACCCGGGTCTCCCACATTGCAGGCAGACGCTTTACTGTCTGAGCCACCAGGGAAACTTACACACATTTTAATATTTAATAGCATTTGGGTTTGAGAGTAATATTAAGTAAGGACAATCACTCACATGCATCTTCCTCAGGTTCAGAGGTAATGAACTGGGCTTACTAAATGTGTATATATGAGTGAAGGCAATGATAAGAGAGTGAACTGGAATAATGAAGAGGCAATACCTATACCCTACTCTTACCAGGAGATCCTTTAACTGCACCAAACAGCTACTGCTCAGGAGGGAGCACAGTTGCCAGGTTTTCCTCAGCTATTTTTGAGACAGTATGGGAGGGGAAGGACTCACCACAGGGCTAGACTGATGCTGTCATAGACCAGAGCAAACCATGTGCCGCTCTCCTGAGGAATGATGGCTAAAACCCAGGCTTTAACTTACCAGAAAGGGTCTGTGGAAGCTGCTGGGCCTATTAGCAAATAGGACCTTCCTGGGGAACATCACTCACCCAAGCCCCCTTGACCCAATCTGCCCACATACTCCTAGAGCTTTTTCTTGTTCTGGGCCTGGAGGAAGTATCTTAGGGCTCTTTGTATTTGGCCCCTCAGTGACCTAGGTTTTAGGGTGAAAGAGAGAGTAAAAGATAGATAGGGAGACTGTATGAATGAGATATAGACAGCAATTATCCAACAAAGATCACACAGGCTGCATTTATTAGTTCAGAGTGAAACCTGAACAGAATGAAAAAGTTTTCCAGTGGGAATTGGGAGAAACTTGCATTAGAATATTTGTAAATTTGAAAGAACCTCTGAGAACCCTGTAGATGACTTTCATACACATAAGGAAATAAACATTTACTGAATGTCTACTGTGTGCTAGGCAAATGGCCTCATTTAATGTTTACAACAATCTTGAAAAGTACATTTTAGAGAAATGGAAACTGGATTAGAGGGGTCAATTTCCCAAAGTTCACAAAGCTAGATAGCAGCAGAGCTAAGACTCAAAGCCAGGACTGTTTTATACCAAACTTCATGTATTTTCCACTTTACCACAGTGCCTCCAACACAGTTATAGTCTGGTTAAGTCCTAGTCTTCAAATATGCTGGCCCTCTAAGAGTACAGTATAGATGAAATACTCTTAGTATATTCAAGGGTCAGATCAGAAAGACTAAAAATTTCTTATTAATCTTGCTCTCTAGTCTTTGACATGGAAATTTAAGAACATTATAAACATTACCTTCTTCATTTACAGGGAGAGAAAGTCAATCCAGGAAAATGGGTGATGTCTGAGCTACACTAAGACAATTCAGAGGGAATAATGTGGCCCATGTCTATACTCTTGGGATGTCACAGAACCCTAATGGGTGCTTCCCAGGTGGTGCTAGTGGTAAAGAACCTGCCTGCCAACACAGCAGATGTAGAGATGTGAGTTCGATACCTGGGTCAGGAAGATCCCCTGGAGGAGGAAATGGCCACCCACTCCAGTATTCCTGCCTGGAGAATCCCACAGATAGTAGAGCCTGGCGGGTTACAGTCCAAAGGGTCGCAAAGAGTTGGACACGACTAAAGCGACTTAGCACAGCATACACAGAACCCCAATGCTGGGGGCAAAGGAACTCCAGGGATTCAAGAGGATGCCTTTGGCCATGGTAGTCAGGAGTCTGGTACTCCTAAATACTGCCTAAATGACTAAGACCCCACCCCATTCATACATCCCACACCTGTCTCTTTTGGATCCAACAAGGCTACCAAGACCCATGGCCCTCACTCACCTTAGCCTTTGAGAAGACAAGAAAGCACACGAAAGGCATATGAAGAGGAAGGACAGAGAAGAAGGGTATCTCAGTAAATACATCTGTTAACATGCTCCCAATTTCCAAAATCAATAAGAAAACTGTAAGAGGAAGTTTCTAGTCCTCAGACTTACCTGAGGTGTGTAAGGCCCTGGGGTCATTGGGTCCAAGCTTTCTAATTCTGCTTCCTCCAAAGCTGCTTCTTTAGCTGTACAAATATCCTTCTCAAGCTGAGTCAAATGCTCATCATACTGAGAAAGAAAAGTAGAGAATTCATTCAACATGTGTTTTAGACATTGAGCAGCAAACAAAAATCCCTGTCTTCGTGGGAGGGAGGTTCAAGAGGGAGGGGACCATGTACATCTATGGCTAATTCATGTTGATGTATGGCAGAAATCAAACCAATGTTATAAAGTAATCATCAGTCAATTAAAGATAAATATAATTTAAAAAGTTAAAGATGAGCACAGAAAAATAAGTTTATAAAAACCACTTTCTGATGAACTTACTAAAGTGATGTCAGCCTGTGAAAAAAATCCCTGTCTTCATGAAGCTTCTATTCTTGTGGCAGGATACAATGATACATATGGTAATAAAGTAAATAATTATACACTTATTAAAAACATTTAGTGCTGGGTAAGAAAATAAAGCAGGGAAGGAATACAGACTGTGGGTTGAGGGTTGAGGTGGGATATTACATTTTAAAAAAGGATAGGCAGAGAAGGCCTCCCTCAGCCCTAGGGAACAAAAGGGTTCCAAAAAGTTAGATCCTACAGGGACCTCCTCTTTTTCACTTACCTCAGTCAGTGTCTGGTAACAGATGTTCACAATCTCCTGAGCAGTCTTAGTATACTGACTTTCAGGCCCTATAAATGAAAAAAGAGAATGCCATTACTTTAGCTCCAGAAATGCACTTTCTGTCACCAGCAGTGGTGTCCTCTTGTCCTGCTGCTGCTGCTGCTAAGTCGCTTCATTCGTGTCTGACTCTGTGCGACCCCATAGATGGCAGCCCATCAGGCTCCACTGTCCCTGGGATTCTCCAGGCAAGAACACTGGAGTGGGTTGCCATTTCCTTCTCCAGTGCATGAAAGTGAAAAGTGAAAGTGAAGTTGCTCAGTCGTGTCCGATTCTTAGCCTAGGTTCAAAAAATCATGCTTCAGCTTTAACTTGGACTCTTGCTCTAATTTTGGAGGTGGAAAATTTCAAACACACACAAAACCAGAGACACTAACATAATGAACTCCCATGTACCTCTTACCCATCTTCAACGATTATCTATAAATGGTCAATCCTGTTTCATTTTACACACCAACTTTCACACTCTTCCCAAATTATTCTGAAGCAAATTCTAGCATTTCATCCATAAATTGTTCACTATGTGTCTTAAAGGACTCTTTAAAAGAAATGAACATGGACAATTCTATAATGGTAGATACATGTCATTATACATCTGTCAAACCCATAAAATGTACAATATCCAGAGTGAACTCTAATGCAAACTATGGACTTTGGGTGCTAATGATGTAGATTCATCAGTTGCAACAAATGTATCCCTCTAGTGGGGGATGTGGATAACAGGGGAGGCTGTGCATGTGTAGGGGCACAGGGTACATGGGAATACTCTGTACCTTCTGTTCAATTTTGCTCTAACTGCTCTAAAAAATAAAATACAGTAACAACTATTAAAAAAACAATGACTGAGGATTTCCCTGGTGGTCTAGCGCCTAAGACTCCATGCTCCCAAAGCATGGGGCCTGGGTTTGATCTCTGGCTGGGGAACTGGACCCCACGTGCTGCAACAAAGAGCCTGCATGCCACAACTAAGAGCCAGTGTAGCCAAATAAATAAATAAATGTTTTTTTAAATTAAAAAATATATATATTATACCTAAGGTAGCTAACAATAATTCTTTAACATTATTAAATGGCCAGTCAACATTCACATTTCCCCAATTGTTTTATAAATGCTCTTTTACATTTTTGGGGGGAATTATAATCCAAATAAGGTCCACACACTGCATTGGACAGATGTGTCTCTTTAAGATAGTTAACCTACTGGGTGATTCTTAACCTAACTACACAGTTCCCCATACAGATTTTGTTATAAGTTGTAAATTGGTGGCTTGCAGGTCTATCAGTTTTATTTGGCTCACAAAAAATCAGTTCAGGTGGTGATCAGTTTGTGATGTGAAGAAATATCAAATTATTGTATTATATACCTGGAACTAATATATTGTTTAGGTCAATTATACTTCAATTTAAAAATCACTTCAGTCTGTGAAAACGGATTGAGCTGCGTACTCATACACTTCTGTATGTAAATTACACCTCAATTAAAAGCTTAAAAAGAGCTTAATTAGTTGGCTACATTTAACAATCAAGAGATTTCATATAAAAACCCAAATGTCTGGCTTCTCTCAAAAAATTAAAAGGTGGCAACACACAGTCAGCATTCTCACGCAGCACCAGTGGGCTGATCTGAGGAGCAGCTGCCTCTCTTAGATAAGGCATGTGTTTCACACAGTCCCTACCAGCTCTGCTTGTTTATGCCTGGAGCCTGAAAGCATCTGAGTTGTTATTCCCTGTCTTAAGTGCTTTATAATATTCTTTAATATACTATTTACTCACCTCCTCATTTGTAAAACAAATTTTTGAGTACCTCTAGGTGCCAGGCATAATACACAGACATGACTAAGATACAGACTATATCCTCAAGAAGCTTATGGTCTAGCACAGTGTGCGTGTTAGTCACTCAGTCGTGTCCAACTCTTTGCAACCCCATGGACTGTTGCCCTGCCACACTCCTCTATCCATGGAATTCTCCAGATCTTCCCAAGCCAGGGATCAAACCCAGGTCTCCTGAAATGAAGACAGATTCTTTACTGTCTGAGCTACCAGGGAGCCCAGTGAGACAGACTATAAACAAATGAGGTGATACAATGCAGTGAAAAAATACATAAGAGGGTTTAGTAGAGGCATAGAGGAGGAAGTGACCAATGCTGGGATGGAAGAGGCAAAGAATTAGGAAAGGCTTCATAGAGGAGGTGATCCTTGACTTAAACCTACTATTTATCAGGATGTAAAGTATAAAAAATATACCCCATGTGACATCTTCGTGCCATAACTACATAACTACTCTGAGTATTGTTATTAAGCTATTCTTCCCTGGTGGCTCAGCTGGTAAAGAATATTTCTGCAATGAGGAAGACCCAGGTTCGATCCCTGGATTGGGAAGATCCCCTGGAGAATGAAATGGCAACCCACTCCAGTATTCTTGCCTGGAGAATCCCATGGACGGAAGTGCATGGTGGGCTACAGTCCACAGAATTGCAAAGAGCTGGACATGAGCGAGCGACTAACACTTTATATTTTTTATACAAACAAATAAGTTCACTTAAGATTAAATTTCTCACAAGCATAGGTCCATCTATTCTTCATAAAAGATGTAAAATAAAGTTGTATCCTCACACAAGCTGCCTGTGCCAAACCAGAAGGAAAACTTAAGTCAACTAAAAGATATTCAGGACATAAAGACAGCCAGAGCTGGCTCACAGTCAGGAATAGTTTTGAGAGATAGGAGTCCACAGCTCAAGTTTCTGAGTTCTAATCTCCTAAAGCCACCAGTAGGTTGGTCCTCAAAGTACTGATGGAGACAGACTGCAAAAGTTATCATACAAGCTTTCATGCTGATTAGAAATGCATGATGCTAGATAAAATAGGCTGCATACTAGTCACAGGCTTCCTTTACTGAGCAAGTAAATCAGCAGCTTATGGCGGTATCCTGGCTCATACACCTACAAGAACCTGACTCATCGCTAAAATTCCAGCCTACAGATTAATTCAGCTCTTCAGTTCTGAAACTGAAACATAAACCAACCCTTTCAATATCTCAATCTTCTCATTTATAATGCAGGGAAAAATTAATTTTATACATTTGCAAAGTCTTCTCCCTTAAACCACTTTAAAAATGTGACCTCTTCACTCCCCATTTTCTTTGCAACACATAACTCTAAAGAAATATCCACTAATAATACTCCAGAATATAAAAAATATACTTATTCATATAGCTAATACACTTCTCTCTGTGTTTTAATTACTAGCTGTGTCTGTTCTCAGTTTTTGACAATCCACACTCTCAGGAGTTACAAGCGTTTCAGCTACTTAACTCTACATATATGAAAAGTAACACTGAAGTATTTTTTAATTTTTTTTTGGTATCCTTTTATTGTAACCTTTTATTTTGCATTGGTGTATAGCCAATTAGCAATATTGTGATAGTTTCAGGTGAACACTGAAGGGACCCAGTCATACATATACATGTATCCATTCTCCCCCAAACTTCCCTCCCATCCAGGCTGCCAGGTAACATTGAGCAGAGCTCCACAGCACTGAAGTATTTTTGATGAAAGATAGAGGCAGAGTTGGCAAACCACTGTTACCACCATCGAAAAAGGATAAAAATACCCAGATATCTATACTTATACCAGAAATTCTTGAATGGGGTGGTAATGAGAGATCCATGAACCCCCTGAAACTGCAAACAGAATTTTGTATGTAATATGTATTTTTTTGAGTAGAAGATCCACGTTTTTCCATCAGATTCTCAAAGGGGTCTATAACCACCTCCATAAAGCTAAAAATTGTGCTCTATATTCTGCAGTAATCAGGTGCTTACTAAAAGTAGGATGATCAGCTTTAGGTTTCACAGCTAAGGAAGAAAAGAGTCATCCAGTGAAAAGACATACACAGACAACAAGGCCTCTGTGGGAATAATAAAGGTGCTGGGGCTATTGTGGGGGAGAAGAGAGTAAATAGAAACTGAGTTTCAATTTCCCAGTCCCTAAAGAATTACTATACAGAAAATCAGAATTTAGCAAGAATAACTTCCAGAATGAAACAAAAATGAATATGAAAGATAAGGCTGTCTATGAATTACCACTGTGTCTTATAAGAGAACAAGTGACCCATTTGCAAAAAAGAAATGTTTTTGTTTGTAAAAAAGAAAAGTTTTGTTTTTCTTCTCTCTCCTTATTTAGTAAATCATGGCAAAGCAGCTGCAAATGTAAAAAAATATATTTATATTTATACTTTGCCTCATTCATAAGGACTGGCAGTGGCCTACAGAATCATATGTAATTCAAATTCAATGTCCCTAAATAGTGATAATTCCAGTGACAGCTTTGGAAAGTGGATACTTTACTAAAATCAAAGAAAATTCCTTTTGTCATTTCTAAGTTAATTTCGCTCTTTAGTAATGTCAGGAGAAGAAAGCTACAAGCTTTGTAGTTCTAGTAGTGAGATAGCAAACAAATTACTGCTATCTAAAAGGTTTCAGAGAAAAAATACCATTAAAGTTAAAAAATAAAATCTCAGTAGCAGTAGAAAGCTTTAAAATCAGTGCCAGATTTAATATATATATAAACACTCACATATTTTTTATTGAGGCATAGTTAAGTTACAACATAGTAATTCAAAATTTTTATACATTATATTCCCTTTAGTTATAAAATACTGGCTAATATTCCCTGTGCTATACAATATATCCTTGTACCTTTTTTATACATAGTAGAAGCCACAGTATTTTTTTAATTGAAGTATAGTTGTTTTACAACATTGTGATAGTTTTAGGTATACAGCAAGTGATTCATTTATTTATATACATTCTTTTTCAGGTTCTTTTTCATTATTGGTTTTTATAGGATATTGAATATATTAATAGTTCCCGATATTTAGCTATTTTACATATAGCAATGTGTATCTATTAATTTCAAACACCTAATTTATCCCTTCTTCCACCTTTCCCCCTTGGTAATTGTAAGTTTGTTTTCTTTTTTTAATGTTTTATTTATTTATTGACTGTGCTGAGTCTTTGCTGCTGCAAGAGGCTTTCTCTATTCATGGTGCATGGGCTTCTCGTTGTGGTAGGTTCTTTATTGCAGAGCACAGGGTCCAGAGCATGCAGCCTTGGTAGTCGTGGCACACAGGCTTAGTTGCCCCATGGCATGTAGGATCTTCCTGGACCAGGGATTGAACTCGTGTGCCCTGCACTGGCAGGCTGATTCTTAACCACTGGGCTACCAGGGAAGCCCTGTAAGTTTGTTTTCTATGTCTGTGAGTCTATTTCTATTTTGTAAATAAGTTATTTTGTATCACTTTAGATTTCACATATAAGTAGTATCATATGATTCTTTTTTATGGTTGAGTGATATTCCATTGTGCGTGTGTGTGTAAATTCTTTTTTTATTCATTCATCTGTTGATGGACATTTAAGTTGATTCCATATCTTGGCTGTTGTAAACAGTGCTACTATAAACACTGGGGTGCATATATCTTTTTGAATTAGAGTTTTCATCTTTTCCAGACAAATGCCTAGGAGTACAACTGCTGGATCATATGTAACTCTATTCTTATTTATTCTTTTTTTAAAAAAATTTTTATTGGAGTATAGCTGCTTTACAATGTTGTGTTAGTTTCTGCTGTACAACAAAATGAATCAGCTATATGTACACATATATGTCCTCTTTTTTGGATTTCCTTCCCATTTAAGGTCACCACTGAACATTGAGTAGAATTTCCTGTGCTATACAGGTTCTCATTAGTTATTTTATACATAGTATCAATACTGTATATATGTCAATCCCAATCTCCCAATTTATCCCACCTTGCCCTTCCCCCCATTCCCCTCTGGTATCCATATGTTTGTTCTCTAAGTCTGTGTTTCTATTTCTGCTTTGCAAACTAGTTTATTTTTAGTTTTTAAGGAATCTCCATACTGTTATCCATAATCAGCAGCCACAGCAGTTTTAAAAGCAAAGTAGAAATTCAATTTTTTTCTGAAGCATTCATAATGCTATACAGTTCATTCTTTTGCCTTTTTGAGTCATATAGAAACAGAATTTACTTAAACAATATCACATACTTAGATGAATGAAAAATTGTCCGCAACAATGTCAAGTGAAAATTATACAACCAAATATATGCTTTCATTTGTAAAAAAAAAAAAAAAAGAAAGAAAAATATATGGTATGTATAAAAAAGGCCCAGATGCTTCACACCAAACCCAACGGTACTCTGGAGAACAGGATGGGGAAAGGGGAAGGACAGGGAGATTTTTCCTTTTCACTTTATACAATTTTATATGGTTTGATTTTTTTTAACATTTTAGCATGGAAAATTTCAGTTTAAGTTATATACTTGAATTTTACAGACATAATTTGGCAAAGACTTTAAAACACTGATAATCCCAGAGCTGGAGAGGTTGTAGGGAAACAGACATTCTCCTTCACTGTCATTTTTATTATAAACAGGTGCAACCCTTTTAGAACACAATTTTAGAACATCTATCAAATTTTCCTACAAATGTACAAGGATATCAATTATGATACAAATATACATGCTATGGAATACATTAAAAAGAATGATAGAGATTTCTATGTACCAACAATAAGATAGGATCAGTAAAGATGTTAATTCTCTCTAAATTGATCTATAGGTTTAACTCAATTCCTATTAAAATTCCAGCAAGACTTTTTTTGTAGATATAGAAAAAATACTTCTAAAATTTATGTGGAAAGGGAGAAGAATAAGAACACAATTTATAAAAAGAATAAAGTGAGAGGAATCACTCTACCTGATGATAACATTTACAGTAGCTTAGCTACAGTAATCACGGCAGTGTGCAGAGGGATAGGTCAGTGGAACAAAATAAACCCAGAAACAGACCCATGCATTTAGCTGATTTTTCACAAAGGTGCTCAGAGCAATTTACTGAAGTAAGAATAGTCTTCTCAACAAACAGTAATGGAACAGTAGAACATCCATTGGCAAAAAGAAAACGAACCTCAATCTAAATCTCATATTGTATATAAATTCAAAATGGATCATGGATTTAAATGTACAACACTAAAACTATAAACTTTTAGAAAAGAAAATATAAGAGGGCTTCCCTGGTGGCTCAGAGGTAAAGAATCCACCTGCCAATGCAGGAGACACAGGTTTGATCCCCAATCTGGGAAGATCCCACATGCTGCAGAGCAGCTAAGCCCGTGTACTGCAAATACTGAGTCTGTGCTCTCAAGTCTGGGAACCCCAACTACAGAGCCCATGCGCTGCAACTACTGAAGCCCAAGAGCCCCAGAGCCTCTGCTCTGCAACAAGAGAAGCCACCGCAATGAGAAGCCTGCACACTGCAACTAGAGAGCTGCCCCCACTAGCCACAACTAGAGAAAAGCCTGCACAGCAACGAAGACCTCGCAGAGCCAGGAATAAATAAGTAAATAAATAATAAAATTTTTTTTAAAAAGAAGATATAAGAGAAAACCTTTGTGATCCTGGGTAAAGCAACAACTCCTTAGAGATGTACCAGGAGCACAATGCAAAAAGAAAGAACTGATAAATTGGATTTCATCAAAATTAAGCATTTCTGTTCTTCCAAAAATACTGTCCAAAGACTGAAAAGATACAGACTAGAAAAATTCTTTGTAAATCATATATCTAATAAAGGAAGTGTACCTAGAATACATAAAGAAACCTTAAAACTCATTAATCATAAGAAAACAATGCAATTAAAACTGGGGAAGGACTTCTCTCGTGGCTCAGTGGTAAAGAATCCGCCTGCCAATGCAGGAGACATGTGTTTGATCCCAAGTCCCAGAAGATCCCATATGCAGTGGAGCAACTAAGCCAATACACCATAACTACTGAGCCCACGTGCTGAAACTACAGAAGCCCACACACTCCAGAGCCTGTGCTCCACAACAAGAGAAGCCACCACAATGACAAGCTTGCACACCACAACTAGACAGTGGACCCCACTCGCCGTAACTGGAGAAAAGCCAGAGCAGCAACAAAGACCCAGCACAGGCAAAAAAAAAAAAAAAAAAAAAAAACACACCTGGGGCAAAGAAACAGATACTTCACCAAAGACAATACATGGGTGGTAAATATGCACATGAAAAGATATTTAATATCAATAGCCATTAGGGGAATGCAAAGTAAAAACACAATGAGAAAGATGAACAATTTATTTAAATAGTGGTAATACTAAATACTGCAGAGAAACTGTATGATTCGTTCATTGCTGGAAGAAATGCAAAATGGTACAGGCATTCTGGAAAAGAGTATAGCAGTTTCTCACAAAACTACACATATATCTACCATCTCATTCTTGGGCGTTTATCTCAGAGAAAGGAAAATTTACATTCATACAAAATCTTGTACACGAATGTTCATACCAGCTTTATTCACAATGGCAAAATACTGGAGAACTGATTATCTTTCAATGACTGAATGGCTGAACAAACTTCTGGTATGATGAACACTACTCAACAACTCAAAACATGAACTACTGACACATACAATAATTTGAATGGATCTCAAGAATTATGCTTAGTGAAAAAAAGGTCAGTCTCAAAAATATTGTACTATTCTTTATATAAGATGCTCAAGTATCAAAAGTATAGAGATGGAAAACAGCTAGGTGGTTGCCAGGGAACAAGGAGAAAGGTGCGTGCACATGGAGGGACAGGAATACAAAGAGGTATCATCAGGGAGTTCTTTTGTGATGACAGACCAGTTCTAAACCTTGATTGTGGTGGTTAGGTGATGGCATAAAACTGCATAAAAAATACACATGCACAGATGAATATAGATTTTTTTCAAGGTGCAAACTGAATAAGGTCTGTAATCTAGTTAATGATAATGCATCAATTTCCTGATTTTGATATTGAACCACAGTTATCTAAGATGTTGCCACTGGAGGAAGGTATATAAAGGGTATACAGGTCTCTATAGACTATTTTTGTAATTTCTTGAGTCTAAAATTATTTCAAAATAGAAGCTTAAAAAAAGAGGATCGGGATATATTCATGAACAAAGAGAGCAAATTACAGAATAATTATCTATAAAAATGTCCATTGTTGCCAAAAGAAAAAAAAGACAAAAGTTAAACTAATGTGTAATTATTTACCATGTTTTGAGTCAAGTACAGAAAACAGTATAAAAGGATATACACCAAACTGTTACCTCTAGGGAATAAAACCACAGAAATAGGAATGTACAGGTAGGAAGAAGCTTTTCTCTTCTTTTTCAGGAGAAGGAAAGATTTATTACTTCCAGCAAGTAAGAACACTGGGGATCTTTCCCAAAGCAGTGTCTCCAGAAGTTTTAATATTTAATTCTATTTCTGTATCATTTGACCTTTTTTATAAGAAGTATGAATTATTAAAGAGGTCTGTTGTTTAGTCGCTCAGTCATTCCAGCTCTTCATGACCCCATGGACCATCATGGGATTTTCCAGGCAAGAATACTGGAGTGGGTTGCCATTTCCCTCTCCAATTAAAGAGGTCTATTTGACAAAAATGCAAATGACAGGTTAGAAAGAGGTGTAAGTCTCGAAGTCTAGGCTGGGATATTGGCTAGGTGACTATTTATTGTAATAATTTAGGCAAAATATAATGAGGGTTTTAGTGATATGCTAGAAGTCAGGGATTTATTCAACAGGAAGAATCAAAAATAACTCTGAGGTTTCCAGCTGCTACTCAGTGATGCTCAGTTCAGTTCAGTTCAGTCGCTCAGTTGTGTCTGACTCTTTGCAACCCCATGGACTGCAGCACGCCATGCTTCCCTGTGATCACCAACTCCCGGAGTTCACCCAAACTCACGTCCATCAAGTTGGTGATGCCATCCAGCCATTTCATCCTCTGTCGTCCCCTTCTCCTCCTGCCCCCAATCCCTTCCAGCATCAGAGTCTTTTCCAATGAGTCAACTCTTCGCATGAGGTGGCCAAAGTATTGGAGTTTCAGCTTTAGCATCAGTCCCTCCAATGAACACCCAGGACTGATCTCCTTTAGGATGGACTGGCTAGATCTCCTTGCTGTCCAAGGGACTCTTAAGAGTCTTCTCCAACACCAGTTCAAAAGCATCAATTCTTCGGCGGTCAGCTTTCTTTATAGTTTAACTCTCGCATCCATACATGACCACTGGAAAAACCACAGCCTTGACTAGATGGACCTTTGTTGGCAAAGTAATCTCTCTGCTTTTTAATATGCTGTCTAGGTTGGTCATAACTTTACTTCCAAGGAGCAAGGGTCTTTTAATTTCATGGCTGCAGTCACCATCTGCAGTGATTCTGGAGTCCAGGAAAATAAAGTCAGCCAATGTTTCCACTGTTTCCCCATCCTATTTCCCATGAAGTGATGGGACCAGATGCCATGACCTTAGTTTTCTGAATGTTGAGCTTTAAGCCAACTTTTTCACTCTCCTCTTTCACTTTCATCAAGAGGCTTTTTAGTTCCTCTTCACTTTCTGCCGTAAGGGTGGTGTCATCTGCATATCTGAGGTTATTGATATTTCTCCCAGCATGATGCTAGTAACTCATTAAATCCAGACTGAAAACAGTAAAGGAGTGAGTCAAGTAAAGGACAGAGGGAGAAAGTTGGAATAGAGAAGATATTCAGTTTGAAGCATGTTTCAAGTTCCACTGGGACATCCAAGAGGAAATGTTCAGCAGGTGGTTGGGATATATATAGATCTTTGCCCAGAATAGAGTTGAGAGTCATCAGAAAGAGGTGGTGGTTAAACTTGTAGTAACAGGCAGAATAACATTCAGTAAAGGAGACTGAAAAGTAATGGTCTAAGAGGTAAGAGGAAAGTAAGAGCTGAAAGTTGTCATGAAGCCAGTCATACTATAATTTCAAGGAAGAAATGCTCAATGATGTCAAAGAGTGGGGTGAGGTAAAGATAAGGACTGGAAAGTGCCCACTATACCTGGCAATTATGTGATCCTGTTCACTTGGTATGTTTGGCAGGGTAGAAACTAGATTAAAGCTGAGTGAGACATGAATGGCAGGTAAAGAATAGGAGGGACACATTACATGTTCATTAAAAAAGAAAAAAAAAAAAGAAATTCTGATCCATGCTACAACATGGATGGTTGAACCTTGGAAGCATTATGCAAAGTGAAATAAAAGCCAGATACAAAAGGACAAATATTCTATTTATTGTATGAGTCTACTCATATGAGGTACCTAGAAGAGGCAAATTCACTGAAAGAAAGTAGAATAGAGTTTACCAAGAACTGGGGGAATGGGAGAATGGGGATACTGAGTTTCTGTTTGGGATAAAGAAATGGTTCTGGGAACCGATAGTGGTGATGGTTGCACAACATTATGAATGTACTTAATGCCAGCGAATTGTAAACTTAAAAATGGTTGAAAAGATAAATTTTTATGTCATGTATATTTTACCACAATAAAAACAAACAAAAAGTCAGGTATGAAAAGAATGGATGGCAACAAGGGGCTGAAGCGATATCAAAAGAGATTTTATTCTCTTTAATTTTGTGAGACTTAACCTCTTTGTAGGAATACTTATACCTTGGCCCCAATCTAAGGAAAGTTGTTGACAGAAAAAAAGAACCTTAATATTTATTAATGGCCAAACTTACAGACTTAGAAAGTAGTATACAAAAATACTTTAAGCATTATATTAACCTGTTAACAATACTATTTTTCAAACTGATTGAAACCTTTAGATTTAATAACCACTTTGCAGGAGGGGAGCACATGTACAATAGTGCAAAACTTTTAAATTAGCCAGGAATAAACTCAACAACAACAAAAGTAGATGCTCAATAGCAATAAAAACTATAAAGTATATAGAAATAAACAAAAGATGCCTAGAAATTATACAACATAACCTAAAAGTCTTTACTGACAAAGGTAAAAGAACATGTGAATAAATGAAGAAACATGAGCTTCTAGATGGAGAAACATATTACAAAGACACATTCTCTTCAAATTAATCCATAAATTAAAATAAGATTTCAAAATTATCTGTCTGTCACTGACAAGTTAGAATTTAACAAAATGATCCTAGAGTTTATTTAGGCTAATTGGGGAAAGATAGTCACATCAGAGGAATTTAAAATTATACAGTCTGAATGATAATCAGAGACACTATCTGGTGATAATAGTGTAGATTAGATAAACAAATAAATAAAACAGAAAGCTCCAAAATAGGTTAAAGAATATATAAGAATCTACTCATGATAAAGGTAGCATTTTGTACTAATGTACAAACGGACAGACCATTCCATAAGTACAACTTGGACACTTTGGCTAATTCTTTGGAAGAGAAAATAAGTTAGGTATTTACCTTATATCTTAGATTCTATTTTTAAAAATCAGTAAATGTTTAAATACTATACATATTAGAAGAAAATATAGTTGGCTATCTCAGAGTAGGGAAGGTCTTTTAAACAATTATACAGAAATCTAAACAGCAAAGACTGATAAATATAACTACATAAAAATGAAATTTCTATGTCAGAAAATACAATACACCTAAAGACCTTCTTGGGCACAATAGAGTAATTGCTATTGAATTAGTCTTCCCACTGTAACCAGAAAACTGCAAAAAAAACCAAATGAAATAACTGTTTCTGACCAGGAAGTATAGGACTGTCATTTTTGAGAGAAAGGAAATAAAGGAAGTGAGCCCTACAATTGTCCTTGGCTTTCTGCTGAATCCAAGAAAAGCACAGCAGTCTGACTAAGCCATAGAAACAGATACTGGAGTTTGAGGAGGCTAGAACAGTTAGAAATTGCAGGACAGAACTGGAGAGGCGGGAACTCCACAGACAATCTAAGATCTCCAGAAAAGCTCTTAAATCTTTGGCTGAATGCTAAGCTGCACGTGTGTGTATGATGAGCTCCACAAAAGAGTCCTATACACAGAACTATTAGAGATCACACAGGGTTGGGAGTTACTCAAACAAAAGTGTAGAAAAAAACTTCCCTGGAGATTTTTTGGGTAAATTTATTGTTTTATCTAATCTAGATTGTAGGGTCCTGCTGAGCATTCTAAAACTTCAGGCACTGAGATTTTATGATATGTGATCTACTTATCATAGGTATGATGGTTTCTTATTAATTTTTGGTTTGAAGAACACTGGAGGAGGAACTTGTTAGGAAATTCTTTGGGAAAAGGGGTTTCATCACGAATAGTTTGGCATCATCTATTTGTACAGACTATGCGGGCATGTGTGAGTGCTCAGTCATGTCCAACTCTCTGCAACCCCGTTGACTGTAGTCCGCCAGGCTCCTCTGTCCATGGGATTCTCCAGGCAAGGATATTGGAGTGGGTTGCCATGCATTCCTCCAGGGGATCTTCCCGACCCAAGGATCAAACTTGTGTGTCCTGTCTTCTGCATTGGCAGGTGGATTCTTTACCACTGAGCCACCTGGGAAGCCCACAGACTATGCAGTTTATCTTAAATTTAATCAAACATTAAGTATTAAGGCCTCTGCCAACTACTTTACGGTTTTGCTAAGACTGGTATAAAGTTTGGGTTGTGTTTTTCAGACAGGATTTCTTTATCTGTATCATTCTCACTGACATGGAATGTTATGTGACTTTTAAGACTATTGTGAATAGTTCTAATCCCAAGTTTTGGGTTTCTCTGATTATTAATGTTCCTTCAAATGTAATCTGAACATGAACAGAGGCTCTGCAATTGATTCAGCACCTATGTGGTAGCTGAACAGACCCCCTAGAGGCTTGAACACTAGCGTGCAGTCTATCACCACCACCTCGAGTACAAGACCTGAGTCCTCCAACATGTACTGCATACTTGTAGGTGAAGTATCACTTGTTGCCTGATGATCCTAACCTTAGTGCTAAGCATTCTAGCTATGTACAACTTAGCTCATATGTTATATACATGATAGTGAAAGTATATAAAATGCTACAGAAATATGCCATATGCAATGTGGTATGTGTGAAGAATTTGAATGGAAAGGGTCAAAATAATGTTAACCAGAGATACCATTCTACTAACTTTGCTAGAAAATTTTTTGAAATCAAAATGTTAAAGCAGGGAATAGATTCCACATGGACTTTATTACTATTAATTAGAAATAGAGGCAGGTTCATATCTGGCCAAACCAACACAGTTTTAAATAAAAGTATTATTTTGTATATAGTACCTGATGGTAGGAAACATCTCATATGTGCCTTCAACTCCATTATGGATATCCTTTTAGCACACAAAAAAGATCACATTTCTTATTTCATGACACCACTACCCCTTTCTGCCCTATTCAGAGGTTTCCTATACTCTCACCCACTGGTTAGGGATAAGGGGAAGACAGCCTTCTAGACTGTCTACTGCTGCTACCAAATTATCATTTACTTCCCCTTGGGGGGAAAAAAAAAATTCCTCCTACTTTGAGGCTTGTTCTCTACCATGCCAGAGGTTGAAAACGAGTTGCCTTGGAGCTAGATTTGGCCGGTAGATAGATGTTTTTATTTGGCTTTCAGAGTTAAAAATTTTTTTCTAAACTATTTGCAAATATGTAAAAATGGGAAATGTCACAGGTACACAAAATCCAGATTTTTAGCTTCTCGTGAAAAATTAAGATACCAAGTGACATGGATACTCATTTCCTTAGGAAACAATCAGATGCAGTAAAGTACAAGCTTCTTTAGATGGAATATACATACTCTTCCAGTTTACCTCAATCCACACTTGGCCCACTGCAACTCATTTACATTACTAGCCTGGCTCCTATAGGCCACTTGAGTTTGAGATCTCTGCTCTTCACCTTTACTCACCATCATTAACCAACTCACATTCACCAAGGACTTACACACCTGGCACAATCTTCTTGGCTCCAAATTCCTCTCCACTATGATGGGTTACTCTAATGTTCATATGTACCACCTATCCAAAATCCTTGTAAATCTTCATGCCAATGGTTTGCACCTCCATTCCAGCCAAACATATCCATGGCTATATCTAGAATGCTGTCTTTACTGCTAACTGTTAAGCAGATTTTACTGCTTAACCTCTGAAAGTTTCAATTCCAATATCCTACATTTCCTTATCATAGCCTTGTATCTGTCCAGTCTCTTCATTCTCTCTCTCATCCAAAGGAAACTTGCATCCCCATTAAATCCTGTCTCTATCAGGCCTCTCCTAACTTTAGTTCAAAAACTAAGGCAATGTACAGCAGTATACCAAAGTAAGCTATAGGACTGTTGTTATTTATCTTTCTTCACCAGGAGGTGGGGGTGGGGGGATTTAAAATAACTTGGTAAGAAATTTGAAACACGTTAAACTATAAACAGATTTTCCCTAATACAAAATTTGTATTAATTAAAACCTTTATCTACATTTCTCTTCAAATTCTCTCTCCCACCACCTCACTCATTCTTAGCAAAAGACCGTTTGCTATTTTGCAGAGAGAATGAGACGCTACTGGGCAGAAACATTCTCAATGTTTATATTCCCATTCTCACAGGGATCTTATCTCATATTCTTTATTTTCTTCTCTTTCATCTATACAAAGATCCCCTCTGTCCAACTGACTTGTCCCTTCTAACACATTGATTACAGTCTTCCTTCTTCCCTTCTTAGGCAAATTTCACCCTCCACTTTTTAAATTCTCATTCACTCATATCCTCTGTAGTCTGGCTTTTGATTCTACCACTGCACTGAACTAGCTCTTCTAATGACCATTCTCTTTGATCTTCTCTGTAGCACTTGATCTGTTGGCCATTTTCCTATTCTCTAGGTTTCTAGAGCATTATTCTCTTCTGGTTTTCCTTTTTTTTTCATCCTGGTCACTCCCCAGTATTCTCCACCCTATCCCTTAAATGCTGGTTTGGTATCTGTCAAATATATTCTCATCCTACATTCTCTCTTAACAGTGGTTCTTAACCTTTTTGGGTCACATATAACTTTGAAAATCTGATAAAGCTATGGTCTTTCTACCCAGAAAGACATACAAGTGTATTTCAGCTACAGCATCAGGGGGTTCAAGGAATGTACCTGACTCCCTATTTGAACTCATCCATTTGTATTTTTATATGCTGATGATTTGGAAAAAATATCCATATATACAAACAGTACAGACTTCTCTTCTGAGCTCTGGACCTCTATTATCTACTCAAAGTCTTTACTTGGATATCCTACCTCAATACAACACAGCCCAAATTGAACTCTACCACTTTTCCTCCAAAACTACTCCTCCTTTATTTCCTATTATAGTCAGCCCTCTGTATCCATGGGCTCCACAATGATGGAATCACTGGGCAAAAACATTTGTGAAAAAAATTTCAGAAAGTTCCAAATTGCAAAACTTGATTTTTCTGCACACTGGGAACTATTTACATTGTATTTATAACTATTTACATAGCATTTACATTGTATAGGTATTGTAAGTAATCTAGAGATGATTTAAAGTATATGGGAGAATGTGTGACAGTTAGGTGCAGATACTATGCTAATTTATAAGTGACTTGAGCATCTACAGATTTTGGTACCCCTGGGAGTCTGGACATCGAGGGACGACTATATTAGTCAATGATACCACCAGTTTGCCCAAGTCAGAATTCTGAATGTCATCTGACTTATCCACCCTTCCAAAAACCAGATTTTTTAAATTAACAAAAGTACTTCATTCTCAATTAAAAAAAATTCAAACACCTAAGTACAAAAAAGCATAAAGTGAAGATTATCCTCCACCTCTCCCTTTAGTAATTCTGCCTTATGACAACAATTGAACTAAATAGTGACTGAGCCCTTTAGATGGGCTCTTCAGTTCATCATTACTACTGAGCCCATTTCACTCATTTATGTTACCTGTCTGGCCTCCATAGGATCTAAATTTACAAATCCTTCTGTATATACTGTTGAGTGATCTAGTTTTCATCAATACATATCTTGGATATATTTGGGTATCAGCATATACAAGATACAGCTTTATTTGTTAGCTAATCTACCATTCTGATGGCTAAACAGTATGTACCACAGTTTAACTATTAATAATTTCTTATTGTTGGATATTTTAGAATGCTGTTTTCTTAATTACAAAGTTGTAGTTACAAACATATGTACATTTGCACATATGCCTTTGCAAACTTGTATGAATATTCCTTTGAGATGAACTTGCTTAGTCAAAGGGAATATACATTTATTGTCCTCTAAAAAGTTTGTACCAATTTATGTTTTCACCAAGAAAACAGGAGTACTTGGCATCATTTTTAATTCTCCCTGTCCTTTACCTTGGAGAAGGCAATGGCAACCTACTCCAGTACTCTTGCCTGGAAAATCCCATGGATGGAGGAGTCTGGTAGAGTGCAGTCTATGGGGTCGCGAAGAGTCGGACACGACTGAGCAACTTCACTTTCATGCATTGGAGAAGGAAATGGCAACCCACTCCAGTGTTCTTGCCTGGAGAATCCCAGGGACGGGAGAGCCTGGTGGGCTGCCGTCTACGGGGTCGCACACAACTGAAATGACTTAGCAGCAGTCCTTTACCTATACCCTCAATTTCCAACCATTTATGAAGGTTATCAATTCTATTTCCTCAGTATCTCTACCATCTGTCCCCATCTTTCCATTTTTATTGCTTCATAACTTAGTTCAAGCTCTCAGTGCTTTAACTTGGATGGTTGTCAATAGTTTCTTTATTGGTGATTTGTCCTTTTAAAGGCTTAGTGAGACATACTAGACACCTTTCATGATTTGGCCCCACCTAACTTCATTGGAAGGACTGATGCTAAAGCTGAAACTCCAATACTTTGGCCACCTCATGCGAAGAGTTGACTCATTGGAAAAGACTCTGATGCTGGGAGGGATTGGGGGCAGGAGGAGAAGGGGACGACAGAGGATGAGACAGCTGGATGGCATCACTGACTCCATGGACATCAGTCTAAGTGAACTCCGGGAGTTAGTGATGGACAGGGAGGCCTGGCGTGCTGTGATTCATGGGGTCGCAAAGAGTTGGACACGACTGAGCGACTGAACTGAACTGAACTTTAAAAACACCTTTATTAACACCCAAACCAGCTCCCACTCTGCACCATACCCAAACTCAACTTTTTGCACTTCCCTGTCCAAGGTGCTCTCATCTTTCTAGCATTTGCACTCTCTATCTGGAAGTTCTTCCCTACCTTTCTCCACTTGACTATCTGCTCAGCACAGCAGGTGCTCAATAAAGAATTAGCTGCAATAATCATCATCCTTTAAATTTTACTCAAAAACTATCTCCTCTCGAAAGAGTTTCCTGCTTTCCATACCAGTAGAAAACTTGGAAAACTACAAAAGATGAACATGAAGATAATCCTAACCTTACATCTCAGAAATAACCACTATTATCATCACTTTTTTTTAAATGTATGTATCTTTTCATAAAAAGCATAACTGAGATGAAATTAAAGTGATGTGTTTTACTTTTCTCACAACATTCTAAGCACTTTTGTCATTAGTTTTTTAGAATAAGCTTTCAATCTTTACACAATAATCTATCATGCAGGTGGCACACTAACTAGTCATTCCCTTTACATTAACCGTTCAAGTTATTTCTCATTAATATAAATGACATTATTGTGAATAGCTTTTTCTGTATCTCTGATTAGGACAGATTATCTTACTACATGCTAAGCACTTACAATCATTATTTCCTGTACTCCTCACTGTAGCCCTCTGAGGAGGGTATTATTATTTCCCCCATTTTACAGATGAGAAAGCAGAGTCTAAGTTGCTTGTTCAAAGTCATACTGCTATGAAGTTGGGGCGGGGGGCAATATTCAAATTCAAGTCTACCTGACTATAAGATCTGTTCACTTAACTATTTTTAAGTCTCAGTGCTGTCAAAGAGCTTTCTAGAAATGTCTCATAATTTTATACTGCATATGTAAGAGTACCTACCTCACTAGCATTTTGAATACTTCCATTAAAAAAGAAACCAATCTCATCTAATAGGCAAAAAAAAAAATAGTTTATCTGCTTCAATTTTCATTTCTTTGATTACCAGATACAACTGAATATTTATTCATTTTTATTTTGCATTTCATTTTTATCTTGTGATTTGTCTACTGCCCTCTGCTCATTCCAATTAGCATCTTCTGGGTTTTTCTTCTTATTGCCTTACCTAAGCTCCTCATAAACCTGCCCTCTATCTTAAGGCAGCTATCCCCAGGCCAAGCATCATCTCTGTAACATTCCTGCTTGCTTATTACTTGTTATATTCATTTTAAGACACCTGTGAGGCTGCTAACTTCTATTGCCAGAATTTGGGCTGATTAGCTTTTGGTATTTTCAGGAAACAATAATGGAAAGATAAATGACCTGTGTTTCCACTTTACAATCAGCAATAAGAAGGGTACAAGGGACAAAGTAGATTCTTTTAACCCAACCTAGATGGAATAAACTAGAAGGCTCATCTCCTACCACTTCTCTTAATGAAATATATAGGTTCTAGCCAAGTTCAGTTCCCTGAACTTGCCCTGTTCTTTCATTCCTCCATGATATTCTATCCTCTATACCCATAATACCCATTTACTCATCTGTCTTTCCGGTTGTCCCCTCCTTCACCTCCTCCTCCTAATTCTCTGTCCCTTCTGATGAACTTAACAGCCACACTACTTGGGCTGCTGAATACTGTAGGAGAAAAGTCATATAGACATGCAGATTTTTAGTTGAGATCTCAGTATGCTAGGCAATGCTCTTAAATTCCCTTAGCTCCCTCTTCTTTTTTGCTTCACAAGCTACATGGGATTGTCATTTTGCTGCTTAATTATTTCAGTGTTCTTCCATTTAGGATAAAGTAAAGGAAATCAGTTCTGAATATTCATTGGAAGGACTGATGCTGAAGCTGAAGCTCCAATACTTTAGCCATCTGATGCCAAGAAGCTGACTCACTGGAAAAGACCCTGATGCTGGGCAAGACTGAAGGCAGGAGGAGAAGGGGACAACAGATGGTGAGATGGTTGGATGGCATCACCGACTCAATGGACATGAGTTTGAGAAGCTCTGCGAGTTGGTGATGGACAGGGAAGCCTGGCGTGCTGCAGTCCATGGGGTCGCAAATAGTCAGACATGACTGAGTGACTGAAATGAAAAACTCTTAAGTATGATATATGGCATACACTAGGTCCTCTTATGATTTGACATCTACTTCTCTACACATAACAAGTCATTCACTACATTTAACTCTACACTTAATTGCAACCCCAATAACTCATTTCTTAAACTCAAGATGTAATTTCAGGCTTCTGTGCCTTCACATATTGCTATTCTCTCTGCCTATAATGCTGTCTCCTCCACATCCTTTGCTCAGTAAACTCCACTGATTCTTTAGAACTCAGCTTAAGAAAATTCTATTATAGGAAGCTTCCTCTCATCCCACTCTGATTAAGATATTTTGTTTCTGTTTTACTTTGGCATTCTGTGCATGCATCTAGCATTACAACAAGTTCTGCGATTTTTCTTTTGTTTTCCCAACTAAACTATAACCAATTTGGGGGCAGAGAACATATGATTTTATATTTGTAATATCTATCAGTGCCAGCACATACTAAGTGCTCAGTAGATGTTTATTTAACAAGTGAGCTGTTCAAAACTGAACTTCATTAACTTGTTTACAAAGCCTTCCTAACCTCTAGGTGAAGGTGCTCCTTCCTCTCCTCTAGAGCACTTCATACATCCTTCTAATATAGCCCCTGATAAGCTGCATTTTAACTGTTTCTCTTCACTGACTGGACTGTGAATTACATGAGGACAGTGATGTCTTTCCCATCAGTAGATGGGAGTAGCTAGCACAGAATCTGACACATATCATTCAATCAGCTCATATACTGAGCAGGAATTCCATGCTCTAAGGAAGCACACCATGGTCTATGTTATGTTAACACATTTCCCTAAGTTCTATCAAAGGGCCTGGGGAATAGGTAAGCTTTCACAACTCATGGAAAGTAGTGATGGCCCAAAGTGACATCCACATGATTTTTATTCTCATTTCATTTGTCTGTGCTTTTTAAGTTTAGAAAATAAATGTACATTGCTTTGTCATCATTAAACATTATTAGCAAACTTTACAGAACATACTAAAATATGTCTTTTTTTAAAAAAGCAGAGTTAAGTCACTTGATTGACTCTGCTGACTATCACAGCTCAAGCCTGCTTTATGCACTTAACTTTTAATAATGCTAACTAATGTTGGGTGGATATACTGATGGAAAGAGAAAAAAAGTAGAAATACTCACCATTGTATTTAACACTGTTGGCCAGAATAAGGTTGACATCGTCTAGAAAGCTCTCCCGACTCTGATATTTGTGCTTGGAGATATTCTGTGATTAAAAGAAATCAAGGGACTCAGATACACATATAAAGTTACTTGCTTCCAAAAAGATATTTTAGATCAAATCACTCACTTTACGTATGGTCTCTAAATCCATTGGACTGACAATTACTTTGTAATAATCTGGAACAAACTTCTTATTAACTGGGTGATGAAACGGCCAAGACTAGTAAAAAAAAAGCATGAGAAATTAAATGGAAACCATTCTTTATACCAGAGCTTCTCAACCTTCACTGGGTCATAATGTTAAGACCCTGACAAAAGCTATGGACCCTTTTCCCAGAAAGACACATTATCATACAAAACTTTGCATATAATTTAAGAGGTTCATGGATTCTTTTAAGGGTTCATGTGCCCTGACAGGGTAAGGACCCCTGCTCTATATTCACAATTAAAATCTCGCATCCCCTAGTCCCACTGCAGAGGGTTCACAGCATTACTGCATACACAACATATGCCTATAACACAAAAGGAAACTCAGTTCAGAATTCCCTAGGGAAGATCATTATAACAAAATGATATAGAGACCCAACGTGGTAGCCCTGTCATAAAGTTGCAAAAGGGAAAAACTGAAACAGAAGACAACAAATGCTGGGTAATTATCAAACTCTCGTTTGTTAAGAAGCACCTCTAAATCCAAAGCCTCCCATATTACCTGGCATCCTAATTTCTCTCCCAAGCTACTCAGAAGCATTAAATACTGAATGTCAACAACAGGAATAAAGAACCTCTCTATATCACAGATTCCTGGCATCTTTGATTTCAATGATAATGCACTTATACAGCAAAAAGGTTTCTTTTTAAAATTATATACCAGTTTGAAAAAAAGAAAAAAATTACATACCAGTTTGAATTGACAAACACCACACTCCAGACTCCCCAGTGATACACACACATACAGACACTCTTTTGTCCTTTCCTTTCCTTTGTACTATCTTCACAATATTCAACATACAGACCACTTACATCTGGAACTGCCATCATTTTCTGGGTGACAATATTGTCCAGAATAAAAGAAAATGCCACTTGGTCATCATCATCCAGCAAGGGGTTGATTGCTTTCTCTAAACGAGCCAATTTATCTTCTTTCTGACATGAAACAAAGCAAAGGAAACATAAAGGCTTCCCTGAGGTATAATCATCATAGAGTATTAAGGCCAATTAATATTTCTCTTGTCCCAAAGAGTCTAACTTTGAATTGCAAACTCATCTGTTCCAGACAAAAATTCAGCTAAGAAATAATGCTCCAGTAAAAGGATCAAAAGAGATGTGTCAACCATTCTTATAGTATTCTATCTTCTATTCTTGTAGACCATCAAAAATATACACCCTTGGGTAACAACAGCTTAGTTCCCACAACAAAAACATCTTCACCAAATTAAGTTTTAATATCACACTCTTTTCGCTGTAAAACTATCACTGAAAACACTGAACACATTATTGTTGATTAGTAACTTTTATACAAGGTAATCTAACCCAATAAATTTTATTATTTATACAAGGGAATCTAACCCAATGAATTCATTTTAGACCGACTATACTACGAAAAAGTCTGTGTATCAATTGCTCCATGTCTTAACCCACTAAAACTCAAATCTTCTTAAAAATTATCATGGGCTTCTCCTGTTGTAGAGCACGGGCTCTAGAGCTTGGGCTCAGCAGCTGTGGTACACAGGCTTAGTTGCCCTGTGGCATGTGGAATTTTCCCCCACTAGGAATCAAACCTGTGTCCCCTGCATTGACAGTTGGATTCTTAACCACTAGACCACCAGGGAAGACCATGTCTTTTGTTTAAGTTTTTTTTCTTTTTTAGCCTTTCTAAGTGGGTATGAAGTATTAACTGGTTTAACTGGTTTGAATTTTTATTTCCACAGTGATCAACCAAACATAATCTTTTCATGTTTATTGGCCATTTGGCAATCTTCTTTTATGAAATTTCTACTTCAATATTAACATCATCACATTTATATTTTTTAGGCCTGCACAGCTGCCATATTTTGTTGTTGTTAAGAAGATAAAATACAGATCATCTTTTAAAAATTAAATTTATCCCTGCCAAAACAGTCTCTTAGCTTCAGCTGGCTTTCCAGGAAGTCAATTTCCTTAGCCCTTTCTAAAGTGTTATGTGGATTTTAGATTTTAATCCTAGCTCTACTATTTAACAGCCACAATGCCCAAGACAAGTTAGTTTCTCCTATGGACCTCAGTTTTTCCATCAACAAAAGGGAGGGAATTAAACTATATGATTTCTAAGGTTCCCTCCAGACTCTAATGTATGAAAGACCTGCTTCTCCCTTATTTCGCTAATCTTCTGTTACATTTCCTACTTCCTCAATTCTGGTACCTGTCAGCTTCAAATTCTACTGCCTTTCTCTCATTTTAAATGTCTTACCTCTTTAAGTTTTTCATCACAGAGATCCAGCATTGATTGAGAGATCTGGGTCAGTGAGTGCTTTGGCCCTAGATTACAGAGAAACAAACAGGAAGAGATGAGACCACGGACACGGGAAGCAAGAGTACCAACACCTCTCCAAACTTGCACCAACCTAGCTGCTGAGTCAGAGAGATGTATCAGTCTTACCTCCATTTTTCAGTGCCTAACACATACCAGATGCATAATACGGATGAATAAACTAATTTTAATTCTCTCCCTTAGTTGTGTATATCCACACACAGCAGTACTACCTTTGATATTGCTGGCTTTAATACCTTGAAAATAATACTATGGCTAGGGAAATGACAATTTATTTAAGGATGACTAAGGAGATCATCTTTAGCATTCAAAATTTGTGACTGCAATTTTCGTTTGCAGAACTCATGGTTTGTGATGTCCGCCCAGCATATGGCTAATCCAAAGCCTTTGGCAGAAAACAACCTCCATCCTAGCTCAGACTACTACTTTAGTTTCCCTGAAGTCCCTAACAAGAGTTTCACAAAATCCTCCAACTATCACCTACATTCCCTGCTTATGGCTACCCTAGTTTAAGCTCATCATAGGGATAGTTAAAACATTTTCTTCTAAACAGTAATTCTGACTATTTCCTTGCAGTATCCTTTATTTATCTTCCTGTTAATTCTTTCAAAGTAAGTGTTCCCCAGAGCCTAAACCTCAGCTCTATTCTCAACTACTTATTAATTAATTAGCTGGCATTTATTTGTTCACTCAGCAATTTTTTTTACAATGTAACTTGCTTTATTTTTTAATTTAAATTTATTTTAATTGGAGGTTAATTACTTTACAATATTGTATTGGTTTTGCCATGTAACTGTGATATGTTCAATGATGAGATTAAAGGGAAAATAAGACATAAGTCCTACCTTAGAGAATTCTTGGTTTAGTCAAAGAAAATGACATGAAAATAAATTGCTATATGATAAGGTATAAGTGCTTGAAGTATCTATGAGTGAAATGATATGATATCTGGAAATATAAATAATGAACAAGACTGGCCATATGCTGTTAAGTGCTGAACTGGGTGAATAGGTGTACTGAAGTTTATTTACTTTCTCTCTACTTCTGTATATGCCTAACAATTTCCATAATAAAAGTTTTAAAAAAGTGAGTATAAGTGCAAATAGAGGAATATACTGATTACTATGAACTGTGGAGGGTTTGCAACAGTTTCAAAACAATTAAATCTGAGTACCAGGAAGGAACAGGAAAGGCTTGTTGTGACTGACACTTGAGCAGTGTCACTAATGAAGAGAAGTCCACCAGGTAGATAGTATTGTAGAAAAACATTCCAGAGGGAGGAAAAAGTGTGCAAAAACATTTAAGTAAGCAAATTCATGGAAACATGAAGTAACACATTTCACAACAGGAATCACAAGTAGTTCTGTACAACTGGAATACAGGTATGTGTGAGGAAGAAAAACCGGAAACGGAACTTGGAAAGGCTGGATGGGACATATTACAATGGTCTCATAGGAGATACAAAGGCATTGAAGATTTTAAGCTACAGAGTAATTTTTCCAACTTGTATATCAGAAAAAAATACCGTCAACAGTATGAAGAATTAAGGCAAGCAGCAGAGAGAAAGTCTGGAAGCAATTGCAAGAGGTCAAAGAAGAGATGACAAGGGCTTCAACTAAGATAGTAGCAATGGAGTCCAAAAAGAAGGGAATTTGTTCTAGCAAAATTTAGAAGGTACAATTTATGGAACTTAGTGATCTATGAGTGCAGGAGAGGGAGAGTGAATCAACGATCAGTAATATTTCTAGGTCGTATAACTGGAAGGATAGTAATACCACTGATGGTGGTACTATTACTATTACCATCATTTGGATATAAGGAAGAAAGAAGATTGAGCTAGAGGGGGATGTAAGGAGAAAATCATTTCCAAATTTTTACTAACATTGCCCCTAAATGACCCACAGGTACCTCAAGCTCTGCATTTTCAATGTCAGCTCTTACCTTGCGATTCCCCTTCCAAGAGGATTTTTTTTTATGCATTTATGCTTGCCAACTTGAATGATAGTTGGAGCTAACAAATTTATTCTTTCTTTGTATGTGTCAGGTACCCTGCTAGGCCCTTGGAATAGAAAGATGAATAGTCTCTCTAGGAGGTCACAAAGTGGTAGGAAAACCAAATATATAATCAATTATATGTAATACAATAAGAGCTATAAAAGTTGACTTAACTGTGCTAAGGGGCACAGATGATTGAAAAATGGGTACTGTGGGCAATGTGATACATCTTCATGAAGCGAGGATATGAGCTGGTCTGGAAATATGAATGGAAAGAGAATAAAGGGCATTCCTTACAAAGGGCAAAGACTGTGCAAAGGAATGAAGACATGGGATAGGATATTTAGTGAAATACAATGCTGAGTGTGGCAGGAATCACATATCTATAGTAGGTATGGGAGCCAGTCACTGGAAATGAGACTAGATAAATGGGTCAGGCCTGCTTGTGAAAGGTATTAAAATCTAGGTACAACTATTGTCCCATGTGTACAGGTGAGAAAACAGAACAGGTTATAAGATGCTAAATAAGTCATCTAAGGTAATTCAATTAAGTGCCATGGTTAATCTGTATCCTTAATCTCTATACTTACAGACGAATCTGTGCTCAAGGATACAACTGGAAATCAGAAAATTTTATCCTTTACCTGCAGAAGCTGTATGTACTATATCTTAAACTCTTTAATACTCAGAAAACAGATTTCTTCCTCCTTGTCTTTTCAGTTTTTGAGCAAAGGGGATATATAACAGCCTCTATAACATATTTGTAGATCAAATCAAAGACAAATACAGTCACAAGCACATATTCTGTGGGGGTTCCATCCACAGCGAACGCCTCTTCTATTTACCTAGGCTCACTTCATCCTCCCATACACCCCATGCAATTGTTTCATTTCAACAGATACTTAAAATTCTCCAGAGGATACATTAAAAAGTGGGAATAAAAAGCAGCAATATCTATTAAATGATTAAAAACATATGTTACCTGATTTTCATAACCCTCAAATTCACTAATACATTGTAGGTCCTTTCCATCCGTCCAATCTAGTTTGAATTTAGGACTAGTAAGGAATTAAGTAAGGATCTGAAAGGTGACCTTTGCAGTCAAAGACAGGTGATTCTTACCATTGTAGGTTGCACTATTTTTCACAATTAGCTCCAAATGCTCCCTGAACTCTTCCCGAGATGGGTAGAGGCGTTTACGCACATTTTCACGGAGTGTCTGTAAGTCCATTGGCCGGGTGATGATCTTGTAGTAGTCCTTTACGACCTTTGCATTGACTGGAGTGTGGAAAGGGTAGGTCTGTGCAAACAAGAGTGAGCACCATCCATGAGCAAAGAACATTTGCCATAACCAATTCCTCAAGACTCTCACATCTTACCTGTCTCTACCTGGCCATCAACTCTCAAAGGAATCTCTCTAGATGGAGCAGGTCTGACTGTTTCCTCTACTAACTGTTAAAAAATAAATAAAAACTATATCCCGAAGAATAAGGAGTTTGAGGTTCTTAGGACTATACTGCCCTCTATCTAACAAAGGGCCTTGCCATCCATACTGTAGACCTGAATGCAGTGAACTCACATTCGGAAGATCTCTCATGTCATTGATGATAGACTCCAAAATGGATGACAATGTCACCATGGGGTCTGTCCGGCGCCGGTGAATGGACTTATGAGGTCTCTAAGGAGAAACAAAATATCAGAATGCTTCTTTAAATTAAAAAAAAAAAATTGGAAACCTTGTAATGAGCAGTACACGTAATTCTCAGGGCAACGCCACAGGGAGAATCTAAGGCTGTATCAGGGCCACGGCTTAGAGGACTGGGGGAATTAATGAGAATCCCATCTGGTCAGAAAGCAGCAATGCAGATACTCACATTCAAATAGTCACAGTGAACAGTAGTTCCAACTCGCCGTTTCTTCTTGGGAGGAAGTTGCTGCTTAGGGAACTTGAGAACCAAAGATTTTCTGCGAACCTCATCTGCACTGTAATAATCATAACATTTTCATAGCATGCAGTCCCTATTTCTAGCCCCCAGAAAAAAGTCAACCACAAAGAAAAAGCCCAAAGTACCTGAGCATGAGCCTGGGGAGTAAAAAGCCAAATTAAATGCCAGACATCCACATCCTAAGGCTCAGATCAAGCAAGACCTCATAGTATCTCCAAATTAATAAAGAACTAGGCAAGCCACAAGTTCACCTCAGTTTCCTACTTGCAAGATAAAGGAACTAGGCTAAAGGAATTTCAAGAATCCTTCTATCTTGAACATTCTATCTCAGGATAAAAGGACTAGGAAATTTAACTTATTCAGAATAGAAACAAGGAAGAAATTAAAGCTTGCTTGAAAAGAAAAACTAGGGACTTCCTTAATGGTCCAGTGGTTAGGACTCCATGCTTTCACTGAAGGAGGCATGGGTTCAATCTTTGGTTGGGGAACTAGGATTCCGGATGCCACATGGAGTGGCCGAAGAGAAAAAACTAGTTTGAGTTTCCCGCAATCATTAAAAGCCCAACTACCTACTTCCCATTAATCATAAGATATCAAGATATTATTATTTTCTTTTTCTAATGTGCTGCAAAATGTGACTACTATAGATGTTGATAAATTAACAAGGATAGGAAAAAAAACTCTCAAATCTAAACAGAATAAATGAATATAACTACATATTGAATTAAAAATTACATACTCAAAAAATAAATATATTTTGAATGTAATACCCTGATTATACAACATCAGTGGCATATAATCCAAGGACAACAAATTACAGAAAATATCTTGAATCTACTTTACATGTTTGTTGTTGGTGGTAGTATGTGTGCTCAGTTGCTCAGTTGTGTCTGACTCTTTGCGACCCCATGAACCGTAGCCCGCCAGGCTCCTCTGTGCATGGGATTTTCTAAGCAAGAATACTGGAGTAGGTTGCCATTTCCTTCTCCAAATTCTCAAACTATCTTGCACATATCACAGCATGGGCAAATGTATAAATACACTGATGCTGGGAACCAAAGAGGATATAAATATAAGCAGAAAAAGAATAAAACTTAATGATGTACAAATAGTGGTGATACAATGTTTTCATTGATTTTAATTAAATCAAGAACCTAAAAAGTGTGAGCTAAAAATAAAATGCAAACTATAGCTAAAAAACAGAAAAAGACAAAGAATCTATAGATATAATTTGTATTGGAAGTATTGAATGAGGTTGTGACTTACAATATTTGTGTATTTCCTAGTTCTATCTACTAAGAACCTAGAGGCAGCGAGCGACATCTCAGTGGCAATGAGCACACCTAACACCTAGATATTGGTTCCAAAATACTATTCCCCAATAAAAGGAACCAGGACTCCCTGACAAAGGGCTGATTCTGGGTCTGGGACAGAGAAATTTCAAGGAAAGCCTGACATCTAGTGCCAGAAAGCAAAGAAGTTTGCAAAATTTATAGGTTCATTTCAAAAGGACACAGGTTCTGGCTTGAAGGGATCAAATCTGGGACAATCTGGGCACTCAAATTAACAATGATGTTAACAGATAATATATTATAGTTTACAAAAGGAAGAATTTCAGAATCCATAGTAATATTCAAAAAAAGAGGGAGAAGTCCTGCTTTACAGAATGTTAGTTAGTATAAAGAATGATAGAATTAGAAAAACAATTAAGCAACCCCCTATGTAATAACTGAGTTAGGTAATGATCATCAATGGATGTTAAAACTATTGAGAGAAATATTGTAAGAGAACAAGATATTCACCCACAAATTAATTACAGTGGGAAAAAAATATCTTTATTACAGAGGAATCTGAGTATTACCACTTTAATAAGATGATCAAAATACTGAGGAAACCTGACATTATATGCTTTCTCATGTGGTGCAGTAAATGCATAATATTACTTCTGCTGCAATCTTGCCAAAGATAAATATAATCAATACAAAAACAGACATATGTAGAATGTGGAATATTTTATGAGACCATTGACCTGGACTCTTTAAAAAATTCAATGTCATGAAAAACAAGGTGGGGAAGACAGTTCTACATTAAGAGATTCAAAATACTTAATGTTTGAACTGGAATTGGATCCTGAATGGAAGTAGGGTGTAGGCAATAAAGAATATTGAGACAACTAGGGAAATTTGAATAAGGACTGAATATTAGATACTACTAAATTAATGTTAAATTTCTTAGGTGTAGTAATAGTATCATGTTTGTGCATGCTAGGTCACTTCAGTCATGTCCGACTCTTTGCGACCCCATGGACTACAGTCTGCCAGGCTCTACTATCTATGGGATTTTCCAGGCAAGAATATTGGAATGGGTTGTCATTTCCTTCTCCAAGTATCATGTTTGTTATGTCCTTATTCTTTGGATATGTGTGCTAAAGAATTTGAGAGAAATGTCACGATGCCTACAACTTTCAAATGTTTCAGCAAAATAGAAAATGTTTTAGATATATACAGATGAAACAAATGTGACAAATGTTAACGTTTGGTGAATTTAGAGAAAAAACATATTATTCCTTCAGCTTTTCTGTAGGTTTGCAATTTTCAAACTAAAAAGTTGGATTTTTTTTTAATTTAAAAACTTTTCTCATTGTACAGCAGAAACCAATACAACATTGTAAAAAATGAATTAAAAAAATAAAAACTTTTCTACTTGATTATCAAATTCTCTGAGGACAACGGCTAGGTAAGTATAAGCATAGTCTGTCTCCTCAATCTTTTTTGGCTGGTCCATTATCAGAACATCTGAGATCAGGGACCTTACAAATATTACAAGTGCCTGGAATTAGAACAGGAAGAACATCTAGTATATACCAGGTACTGTACTACTTGCTTTATATAGTCTCCTTCATTTTATCTTTTTTAAAAATATATAAATTTATTTTTAATTTAATTTTTTAATATAAATTTATTTATTTTAATTGGAGGTTAAGTACTTTACAATATTGTATTGGTTTTGCCATACATCAACAGTTACCCTTGAAAGGGTGATTTTATTTTGTAAATAAGGAAACTAAGACTCAGAAAAGTTGAGTAGCATGCCCAAGGGCAAGTAGGTGGTGGAGCCTAATGAGTGCTTTACAAGACTGTAATTTCCATTACTGGCAATAATTACCGAGGAAAGTCCATTAAAGTTCCTACATCCTCAGTTCCACTTCAGAGAACACATCACATCCACCCCTGGCCCCCACCAATATCGCCAACCTCCAACAGATCTCTCCCACCGCTCTTACCTCTCAATTAGCTGTTTCCCTAGGACAATCTTGGTCCCTTCAACCTTGATAAGTTCCTCATTATCATTATGAATGACTGTCTTTTCCAACTCCTCCTCCTGCTCCTCTGTCATGGCAACAGGGTTGGAAGGGGGAGCATTTGTTTGATAATAAAGAGGGCAGAATTTGTTTGTTCTCATGTGCCCAATGGCACCACAAGCCCCACATTTCAGCTGTAAAAGGAAAAGTATCAACATGTCAGAGATAAGCAGGCTTCTTCATGTTAGCTTTAACAAATACACAGAAGGCAGAAGAGAAACAAAGGCAGGCCCAGAACTTTTATTCTCATAGACTCGTTACACACCTTTCAACCAGAAGCCACTGAACAAAAGTACATGTATGGAAATGACACATTAAAAACAAAATGAAATCCAGAGACTGAACATTACTTTAAAAATTAAGTGAGGAAGAAAAGGCAGAGGATTTCTAACCGAACTTAAGTTGTAAACTATGAAAACATTAAAAATGCAGAAGAAAGACTACTGGAAGCCCAAGGTTGCATTCAGCAGCACAGGTAGCCAGAATGAGTACATTCCCTGTCTCAAGGAAAAGGCTTAATAATACTAAGTCTCTTGAAATTCCCTAGCAGTCAGTGATTAGGACTCTGTGTTCTCACTGCAGAGGACCTGGGTTTAATCCCTGGTCAGGGAACTAAGATCACACAGGCAGTGAGTGCAGTGCAGTAAAACAAAAAACAAAAAACAAAAAACACTCCACACACAAAAAAGCCAAAACAACAACAAAATAAGTCTCCATCTTAGTTGTGCAATTGCCCTCACTGTCATCTATAAAATGGGATCAATACTGTATCATATAATATCATATACAAGAAACATTAGAATACTTAATGAGCTCAGTACATGTTAACAGTTCACATTTGTTGAGAATTTTACCAGGTATAAAGTGCTTCCCATGTATTACATTCCTTAATACAATACCACTGTGATATAGGTATCATCTTAAAGAAGAAAAAACAGGTTGGAGAGGTTATGGTCACAGTTACTAAATGGCAGAACAAGAACCTGAACCCAGATCTTCTGTTTCCAAGTCCACGGCTCTTTCTACTGTACCACAGTTGCCTCATTTTGTGCTGCACATTATACTGTACAGTGATACCTAAACTATGCAAAGCAACCTGTATTGTATGTTTTCTCAGTCACTGCTTTTAATACATGCAATTTAAAAACAAGATGTGTCTACATATGTACATAAATATACACGTCGAAAAAATCCACCACACCTGTCTCCACTCACAGAAAATATTTTCAATGGATGAAGCATAAAATGATACCCAATGACACCAGATTAAATCTGGTATTGTCAGTTCCAGTTGTACTAGCGTTTATAACACCCAAGTGGCCACATCAGTTCAAACTAGCTTTCCATAGTACTGCCTTCATTCCCAGTAAGGGAGGATGCCAAAAGCTAAGGGAAAAGGTATGCTTTCTTTCTCTGCTTTGTTAGTTATGATCATATTACACTATACTTACTTTTAGGTCAGGACGCTCCTTCATTTTTTTGGGCTTCTTCTCAGGAGGACCCTTAAGCTTCTCCTTTTCTTGGTTTCGCTTAAGTCGCCTCAGTTGCTCTTGAATCCTCCGCCGTTCTTTTCGCATCTCTTCTCGATGTTGTTCATCAAAAAGGGCAAATTTTCGACTATATAAAGGGGAAAAAAATTCACGGATCCATAAGCAAACTTAAAACCAAGAAGACTGTCCTGATAACAAACATCTCAGAACTAAAGTAATATTGAAACAAAAGGGGCTACATGGTACTCCTACTTACCCTGCTCATCAGTCTTCCATGTGCAGAGGGGTACCTCTCTCAGAATGAGGAGCCCTGAGGAGTCCCTAAGATTTTTGCCAACCAACCAACAAAAATACAAAGGACCCAAAGAGAACTTGAAACATGCCTTTATTTTACAGCAAACTGGGGATTCTCCCTGTGATCTGGCTCTGTTCAAACCCAAAGTTCTAAAGGCAAGATGGTTCTCAATTAACACAGATTTCCAGGGACAACTGTGCAGAATCTTGTTACTAAAATTCAAGTATCCGTCCTCACCCCCTTCCCCATCATTATCATTCTCTTTATCACACTGGCAAGTGGAGAGTCAAACTCACATAAATTCCTCATCTTTTGTGGTCCGTATGCGCACATAGGCATCAATGACAGCTGGCTTTCGGACTGTCTCACAGCGAACATATTCTTTCCCCTCCTCATCTCGAAATGTGCGATAAATCTTGAGACAACGGCCAGTGGCAGAAGAATTAAGGCTTGTCACAGAAGCGGTGTCATCATCTCTGTGATTGTTTCCTGATGCTGCTGAGCCTGCTGCTGCAAGGAGAAAAAGACACAGTCCCCCTACCACCTAAATGGCTATTTTCTTGGGGTTGAGTAGAGACCCCAAAACTCAACATGCCACAAAACTATTGTTCTATAGAAAGCATCAAAGTCACCACCAGCCCCAAGGATACACTAGTTGTCCTTTCCTGACTTCATTTTATCACCGTCAATGTTCCCATTTTTATAAGTACAGAAAGTTCCGAGAGGATCTCAAAGAAACACGTTTGTCATATGGAGGACAGCAGAGCAGCAGCTGTATTCTGATTTCTTTGAACCAATGCACAAAAGGAAAGTCCAAGCAGGAAGTACTTGATGATCACACCATAGAAAAGCACCCAAGCACTGGGGATGGCGGGGGTGGGGGCTAGGGCGCGGCAGGCAGAAATGACATCACAGAAAAACTCCAGTCTTAAGGCCTAGAGTATGCTTCTCAAACTTTAATATGAATGAACAGGAATCATCTGAGGATCGTGTTAAAATACAGATTCTAATTCAGTAGGTTTGGAGTGAAACCTGAGACTGCATTTCTAACAAGCTTCTACATGATGTAGACATTGCTGGTCCAAGACCACATTAAAGGAAAGGCTTTATCACATCTTTACAAAGTACTCAGAACAACCAAATCACACAAAGCTTTTACAAAGGGAAAACAAAGGAAAGACTACCGTGAGTGTAGTCATTTAAAGTGTTCATCTTCAGCCTTTATCCTCTCTCAGTATCTACATCCAAGTTCTCAATTGCCTGTTTGACATCTATACTGGGGAGTGTCATAAGGACCTTGAAATCCACATATTATACCTTTCCTTCTTAAACCTGCTTTTTTTCCTGAAATGTACTACCCTAATCAATGGTACCACCATCTTTACAGCAAGCCAGAGTGAAACCTTAACATCACTTTGACTTCTCTCCTTTTTTCATTCCCAATGACCACATCTCAAACCAGTTCAGGTCTTCATCATCCCCACCCTCAATTTATGCAATTTAGGGTTGGTGAGTTTAAACTCTTTTAGAATCCAAGACTCCTCTGAGAATCTTCCAAAAGCCATGGATCTTTCTCCTCAGAAAAAGTACACCTGTACAGACTTCCCCCAAATTCATCCACGGATTTTGTATTAAAGACTCTTACCCTCTAGGATGAATACCCAGAAAGCTCAAGTGATATAGAGCACTGACAGTCCTGCTTTGGCCAGGCCTGATATAAACAAAGGCAGTAGCAGACTGGCAGCATCTCTTCAATTTGTGCTCCACAGACATACCTAGAGTCCAGTTTGCAGAATCTCTCTAATTCATCTATGGGCTTTTCTATACTCATCTCCCACTTCTCCTGCCTCCATCTTTACCTTAGTTATTAGTGAGCAGTTTTTTTACAATTTTTCGATCTTTCTTTTTTTTGTCTGTCTATCTGTAAAGTCACTACCCTCACCCAGTATCATCCTCTGTAGTTCCTTCCGTTCCTGCTCCTCCCGTTCACGTGACAGCTGAGAGCTGGTTTTCTTATTCTGCAACATGTTCTCTATGTTTTTTCCCATTTCCTCAAAGTCACTGTCTTCAGCTGAGCTGCTGTCTGTGTCAGTTGATAAGATTTCAGTTGATGATAAAACCCTAAAAAGGCAAAATATAAATTAAAAAGGAGGGGAAACCTAAGTTTTAAAAAAAGCTGAAGAAACAATTTTAGTTTAGGCAAGAGTAGGAAATTGAGAAATCAACCTTAAAAGAGAAATATTCAAAAATCCACTAAGACATGGAACCCTGAACAGAAAAGCTCTACAAGTTTTCCTAGAAATTCAGTCAACGAGGCAAGTTCAAAATATGAAATAGTATAGCAACTCTTTCAGAATTCTTGGAAAAAGCCTGAGAAACAACAAATCAGCATAGTAGTCATTTTTAATAGGGCATTATCATCCTCTAAACACTAAGCCTCCAAAAAACCCCCACAATCCCCTATCACCACTGTAATGGCTGCCAGGCTCAAGTAGGCCACAAGATTTGCCATGGAACCTAGCACTTCTTGCCACTGAAAACCTCTGGCAGGCCTGGATGGGAGTGGAGTTTGGGGAAGAATGGATACATGTGTATGTATGGCTGAGTCCTTTTGCTGTTCACCTGAAACTATCACAACATTGTTAATTAGCTATATCCCAATACAAAATTTAAAAAAGCACAACAAACAAAAAAACAAAAACTTTGCCTATTGTTTTGAAGGGAGTGGGTACCAGAGCACTATCATGAATAGATACCACCTGAAATCTCAGATACCTGACCACCTAGTCACATTTTTAGGTGACCTTCTCTCCCCTATAAAATAATGTCTGAGACCCCCTCCCCTTTCCAGCTTAGATCTTCTGCAGTACTAAAACAACACACTTGTTCTGCAGGTCAAAGATGCGCTGACATTCCTCTTTGTAACGTTCTTGATGCTCAGCCACAGAAAACCTTGATCCACGGGCAAATTTACTCATGGGTCCCTCTCCAGAGCGGGCTTGTTCTGTTGACATTGTGCGTACTACATCGATCACTTCCCAGCGGGACAACTTCTTAATCTACAAGAGACACAAACACAAATCATTTGGAGATTTCAAAGGAAAAAACCAGTGCACATGGTTAGAAAGCCTCTAAATCAAAAAAAAAAAAAAAAATCACCCAAAGCAGGTTAGACAGAAAGCTTTGAGAAAGCTAACTCTTGAAGAAGTCTCTAAGATTCAGTCTACCACAACATAAATGACAAAATTCTCCAGATAGTTCTTAATATTTGTCTCCCAGCTTTCCCCTCTCTACAAAGAGCCCCAGGGAGCCTCTAAGTTTTTCTCTTCCATGCCCACCTCTTCCTCAGGCACACCAAATTTACGTAGAAGTTGCTTGGCATTTTTCAGTGAAAGGCGACGGAGGTCTGCGTCTGTTCCTGTCACTGTCTTCTTCACTGGCTGAGGCTCCTTATCATCCTACCTCAGAAACAAAACAAGAAAGAATCCTAGCAAGCTGAACTCTTTATAGTAGGCATCTAAGATATACTGTTAACATTTCCATGGCTTCCCAGATCCCCATCCATTCATCTCCATTCCTTAACCTCTATTTCTTCCTCCCCTGATTTTTCACCTTCCAGATATTCAGACAGTCTCACCTTCTGCTGTGTTGGTTTGTTTGGAATCTTCACATAGGAGAATCCTTCACCACATCCTGTGGGATCTGCCACCCCAGTCACCTCCAGGAGACACTTGCCCTTCATGGCAGCAATGAAAGCCCGTGTGGTGTTCCAAGGAGCAGTGCGAACCTGAAGTATAAAAAAGATTCAGGGGGTGGTGAAAAACATTTGCTCTATATCTAGCCACACTTAGAAGGTGGGGATAATAACAATAATGTACAATCTGATGCTTTCTTAAACTGTTCACAGAGATCAATAGCTACATAAAGCTGCCCAGGACACAGTCTGTTCTTTTCTATGGTACTTAAATCATGATAATAAGTAAGAGGCCAAAGTCTCAGTCAGTATAAGTAGGAATATGTGGAAAAGTGGTACCCCCTTCTTCAGCTCCATATCACTTGGGTTTGACTGAGAGTTCTCAAAGACAGTGTTGTCCCCATCCTCATGATTTTCAAAGAGTTAAGTTAGACTGATGACCACATTTGATTGTCTAATTGCTCAAACACCTTCTTTAGAATGACCCATTTACATACTCTCCCAATTAGACGATAAACATGCTCTACAAAGTACTGGCCCCAGTCTCAGTAGCAATAAACCAAAGTGTATTCCACCTCTGCCACAGGTTTGGTCAAAAAGACCTGTCCTCTCCTAGAACCCTAAATGGTATTTATTGACCACATAAAATAAGCAGGCAATTAAGACAAGGGGAATGTGCTTGTCTAAACAGACTAGAAAAGGTATATGTAACTAGCTTAGCTATAAAGTGGCCAATTCTCTATTCGAGATTCAATCTTGAAGGCCGTCAAAAGAATCTTTCATTTTGGAAATTCTGACATCCACTCATTGTTCACTCCAACCTCAAAAGTACAGTATATACAACAATGCTTCTTTACTCACTCTGCCTGACCTCACTGACAAGCATTCACTCATTTAGCAAATATTTATTGAATATCTACACGTCAAGCACTACTTTCTCAAGGGCCTAATGTCAGTGAGGGAAAGACAAATAAACCAACTAAATTCAATACTGCATGATCAGTGCCATGATAGGAAAGTAAAAAGTGCTATATGTACACAAAGAAGGAAAGGATGGTAATCCAATCTGAATGAAGGGTGGGAGTGAGGGCAAGAGTCAGGGAAAGCTTCCAAAAGAATATAACTTGCAGATGAAGGTCAGATGATAGAGGAGGGGAGAGGAAATATTCTAGGCAGAGGGAATAACATTTGCAAAATCCTAAAAAGCAGCAGAAATCAATTTAGAGAACTGAATGAACTTTAGTATGTTTGGAGCTTAAGAGTATAAGATGGTCAGTGACAGATGAGAGGAGATGAGAGCTATATTACAAGACCAAAATCACACAGAGCCTTGTGAATCATGTTACGGATTACTTCCTAAAACAAATGAGGACCCAAAGGAAGTCCTAGAGCAAGAGTGATATGATCAAACTTTTGTTTTAAAAGACCAATTAATTTTTTGACAAACGGTACTAGAATAACTGGACATTCATATGCAAAAAGATGAACCTTAATCTAAACACCCTGCATCCTAAACAAAAATTAACTCAAAATGGATCTAAACCTAAAATCTAAAACAATAAAACCTTTAGAAGAAAACAAGAATAATTGAATTAGATAAAATTTTTGACCTGACACAAAATTCGTAAGCAACAAAGGAGAAGATTTACAAGTTAGACTCCTGCTCTTCATAAGACACTGCTAAGATAATTAAAAGACAAGCCTTAGATTGGGAGAAAATCTTTGTAAATCATATACCTGATAAAGGACTAGGACCCAGAATACATAAAGAACTCTCAAAATTCAAGAAGAAAACAAGTAACCAATTAAAAATAAGAATGGGTTACCCATTTAAAAATGGGTTACCATTTTAAAAAAATAATAAAAAATTTAAAAAAATAAGAATGGGCAAGAGATAAATAGATCCTCAACCAAAGAAGATTACTGGATGATAAGCACATAGAAAGATGCTCAACATCTTTAGCTATTTGGGGAATGCAAATTAAAACTGCAATAACACACCCACTATAGTTGGGCAATAATATAATAAATGGAAAATAACAAGTGTCGACAAGGATGTGGAAAAACTGGAATGCTCATACACTGCTAGTAGGAATGTAAATGGTATAGCCACTGTGGAAAAGTCTGGCAGTTCCTCCAAAGGTAAAACAGAGCTACCATACCATCCAGCAATTCCACTTCTAAATATTTACCCAAGGGAAAAAAAAAGAAACATATGTCCTTATAAAGATTTATACATGGAAACTCATAGCAGTTTTATTCACAATAGCCAAAATCTGGGAACAACCAAAATGTCCTTTGACAGGTGATTAAACAAACGGTGGTACATCCATACTATGGAATATTATACAGCAATAAAGAGTAACAAACTATTAATACGCACAACCACCTGGATGAATCTCAGCATAATTAGAGTGAAGAACACAGACAAGAAAGAATGTATACTTTTAACAAATGGTACTGGGAAAACAGAATACTCACATACAAAGTAATAAAGATGGACCTTTACTTTACACCATATACAAAAATTAATTCAAAATGAGTCAAAGACTGAAATGTAAGAACTAAAAATGTAAAACTCTTAGAAGAAAAAAAACAGAGAAAAAGCTTCCTGACAATGGATTTGGCAGTGATTTCTTAGATGTGGAACCAAGAGCATAGGGACAAAAGTAAAATTAGGTAAACTGGACTAGCCTACACCAAAATGTAAAATTTCTCTGCATCAAAGGACACAACAAAGTGAAAGGCAACCTACACAATGAGAGAAAATATTTGTATAACATACACCTGAAAAGATGTTAACATCTAGAATATGTAACTCCTACAACTAACTCAATTACAAAAAAACAAACAACCCAATTCAAAAATGAGCAAAGGACTTGAATACACGTTTCTCAAAATAAGACATACAAACAGCCAACAAGCACATGAAAAGATTCTATCAGGGAAATGCAAATTGAAACACCACCGAGATACCACTTCACACCCATTGAGATGACTACTTTTCAAAAAAAACAATAAATAACAAATGCTGGTTAAAGTGTGAGGAAACTGGAACCCTTATACATCATTGATAACATGTAAAACAGTGCAGATGCTTTGGAAAACATTATGGAGGCTCCTCGAAACACTGAAAATAGAACCACCATATGATCCAGTAATTCCATTTCTGGGTAGACATGCAAAAGAATTGAAAGCAGGGTATTGAAGAGATATTTGCATGCCCTTGTTCACAGCAGCACTATTCACAACAGCCAAGATGTAGAAATAATACAAATGTCCATCAATGGACAAATGGATAACCAAAACAATATTCCATGGTTTGTGTGTGTGTACATATATACCACAGAATATTACTCAGCGTAAAAGAGGAAAGAAATTCTGACATATGCTACAACATGAATGAGTATTAAGAATATTATGCCAAATGAAATGTATCAGTGACATAAAAACAAATACTGTATGATTCCACTTAGGCGAAGTACCTAGAGTAGTAAAATTCATAGGGACAGAAAGTAGAATGGTGGTTGCAGGGGGTTGGGGGAGGGAAAAAGGGGGAATTACTATTTAATGAGTAATCAAGTTTCAGTTTTGCAAGATGAAAAGAGTTCTGGAAATTGGCTGAACAGTGTGAATGTACTTTAACACTATTGACTACACACACAAAGGTTTAAGATGATAAATTTTATGTTACGTGTATTTTACCACATTTTAAAAAAAGAGTACCTGATATAACTGTATGGTTCCATTTATCTAAAACGCTAAAAAATACAAACTAATCTGTGACAGAAAGCAGATCAGTGGGTGTCAGGGGACAGGGAGAGTTAGAGAGAAAGGAGGAGAGGGGAGAAAAGGATTTTAAAGAGGCACAAACTTGTGGAGGTGACAGGTATACTCATTATCTTGTCATGACAATTTCACAGGTATAAACATGCATCAAAACACACCAAATAGTACACTTTAAACATGTGCCATTTACTGTATGTCAATCATCTCAATAAGCCTGTTTTTTTTTAAGGATAAATGGGATATACTAATAAAGATTAAAATCTCACCTCATCATCAATCTTCATCTGGAAATCTTCCTCATTTTCCTCTTCTGGAGCAAAAAAGGACTTCTCACCATAGCCAGCATCCTGGAAGAGGACAAATCCGTGTGTAAGTCAATCGATAAATTGGAAAATGCAAAGCACAAGTTTCACCAAATACCAAGTACAGAACACCAATGCACAGTTTTGCATAGAGAATGGAGTCTGTAAAGTCTTAGGTATACCTATCACCACTCTACACCCTTAAGCTAACATATGTGGACAGTTAGGCCCATGAGGAAGCTGAACAGAGATGCTCATTAACTCAGTGGGACACAACTGTGCTGTCCCACCCCAGCTAGATCTTTCCTATTTTGGCCTAATAAGGATATTATGCTTCTCCAAACCACATGTCCAGCACCATCAGCATCTCTGCCCACCTGGAAGGCTGTGGAAAACAACTAAGAAGCACTTTCCTTGCTTATACACCTGTTTTACAAAGAATAGAGATTAAAGCCATCACCCAAATGAATGAGCAACCATTTTCAAGGCAAAACAATATTCCCTAAGTCCCTCACTAAGCCTTCCCACTGGTATTTCTCTACAATGTAGTTTACCCCAGAACTGGTATACATGGAGTACCTTATACAGTTTGACTTTTGAAATAATTAGTAATAATCTAGTATGCATCATTCCTAAGCTAGTGAGAAAAGTTCTTCGCCCTCATCTCTCTGAAAAACACCCACAGGCATAGGTGGTGCCTAAAAGGAAAGTGTTCACCTTCAGTCGCTGCTCTGCAGCTATCATGCTGTAATAAGCACAGCACTGCTCTGGAGACACCATAGCCCTGATCTCCTCTTCAGTTGGTAAACGAAAATCAGACTTCAGCACCCACCAGTTTGAATCCATGCCTAGAACAGATAAGAGAAAATGAGACCATTCGGAATTCCAAAGGCCCTTTCATTGCCATTAACAGGAACAGCAAACCAAGACTGAACCAGGCAATGTTCCAGAAGGCATCAGGCTTAGCCAGTCTGAATGTCTGGCCAAGAAAAGCCCTGCTGCTAGGTTTCCTACATCTAAGACATCAACAATCACACTGAATTTCCTGACTGGCAAAATTAAATTAGCAATCAGAGCCTCCATAATTAGAAGATTTGCTACCTCCTTTTGATGACTTCAATTTTTTTCCTATTTTATTAGTTGTATGCTTATCCTTTAACTGGAAGCCTTAATCCTTTCTTGGAAAGAGGCAGAGAGAACATATAATCAGCCACAACTGATGACCTGTGCGTTTGAAGTCAGCGCAGAGCTTTAGCCTCTTCCGGATGCTGCTTTCTGAATGAGAAGGAAAGGCTTTTTTTATATCTTCCATTCGGATCCGTCGTGGGCGATCCTTACTCTTCCAGAATAGGCGGTAAATAAAAACCTGCTCAACATACCAAATTTTTTTTTTATTTGGCAAAATAAGGATAAAATTCCTCACCATGGCTCCTTCCCCTGCTAAGCCCATAATATGTTTTATCTTCCCTGATATGCCCCCAAATCCAAATATCCTTTTATGTACATTCAGACCCTCTCCCTGTCCTCTCGTTCTTACCTGGAGAAAGTCTCGAATATGAGTATTGGCCCTTTTCGAGTTGGGCCCAGGAACTTCAAACAAAGGGCACTGCTGGCCAACCACAAAAATATCCACTAATTCCCGAATATAGTAACCTTGTCTTGTGCGAATGATAAGGAAGTCAGTTTCTGGCATCTTATGAAGATAAATTGGAGCACGAAAAAGGTTGTTCTCAAATGCCTAACAAAAATAAAAACACAAAAGTAATATAAAGAGAAGCCTTGGAAATTTAGTAAACTCATGAGAATGGAAAATCAAGCTTGTTGGCTCTCCATCCCCATTATGCCATCTAAGGTCTATCGAGTAACATAAATTAAAATATGGAATATCAAATGGGATTAGACAGATAATTTTTTACCCATTGGTCACCTTTAAGAGTCAGTAGTGGGGAAACTATAGGATTTGACACTATAGATGACACTGGCTGTGCTAGCTCACTGTATGATGTCAGATAAGTTACTTAATATCTATGAGCTCAATTTTCCTCATCTACAAAATGGAGATACTTAAAACTCCTATACTCACAGGATTACTATGAAGATTACATCTGAAAATCACTTTATAATCTAAAAAGTACCACACTGCTTATCCTAGACCCCAGCAGAGCCCCTGACATAATATGTGAAATCAAAACATTTGTTAAGTAAATTAATTAAAAAAACAACTAATGAATTAGAAACTATGCTTAAAAAAGACAAACTAAAGATGCAGGACAGAAACATTTGAGCTTGTTTAAGTGGCAGCCAGATGAGGATCAAACTGTCATTAAGAATCTGTCGTTAAGATTCCAAGGAAAGACTTCTCAAAAAAATCAGAAAAGTAGACAGAAAGAGGGAGGATCTTCAATACATAGGTGTGGAAAGAAAATTCTAAATGTGGAAAAAGTCACAGGGGAAGATGAAAAAGGATATCTGAGAGACTACGAAAGTAGCCACAAAAGGGTAGGAACTGGTAGAAAACTTCAACAGAAAGTTATAGGGACAGGAACTCTAGGAACAGTATGAAGGTGATACTCAAAATCTGGTGGAAATGGACTATAGATGCAAAGGATTAAAAGAATGTGCTTTGTAGATGCTTTAAGAGAATAAGCAATAGAAACAATGGGATAAACTAGGTATAAGAACAGTTAAATTGGTTAAGATTGCCAAGGGAAATAAACTGGGGAGGGGGTCGGGGGAAACAAGGTAGTAGAGTGCTAAAGATTTCCTCACACCATTCGTGGACCTCTATACCTTCCCTTAACAAAGTATGTAAAAGCTAGGTTACCAGAAGGCATTTCTATACCCATCAGAACAGAGAGGGGAAAAATCATTTCACTATAGCTGGGGTGTGGTTCAATACTCAAAACATACCAATCTTACACATACAAATTAAACATTCATAAATTAACTATAGTAAATTATTAATCCAATTGACTTCCCTATGCTACCCAGATGTTTTTGGACTTCTTACCACTATGTATTTCCAAAAGACTATTTAAAATTTAACTTATAGGAGCCAGTTTTAATAAAAAGATACAAAAACAAATTTTTGGATTATAATAATTTTTAGCTTATATTGTTCTTTCCCATACTTTAGTTAAACAGTATCTCAATCAAACAGAATTGGTTCTTTCTGGGCTGACTAGCTCATCTGTCAATTTCCTTAGGAAAAAGTTATAGTAGGAAATAATTCCTCACCTGCAGCAATTGTCCAGGATGGAGTGAGCCTAGAAAAGGAGATGTATGGCAGTAAACAGTTTCTCCATATTTACAATCTGGGGCTCCAGGATCTTTTCCGGGTTTCTACAAAGAATGCAACAGACCCAGTTACTATCCCAGAACATAATCAATAAGCCTAAATAAAACATTCCATGAGCACAGCATTCTACTAATATTGCTAACTGCAAAACAGATACCATTCCTTTCTTCCAATAAATTTCTAGTATTAAATATATATATATATGTTCACATATGGTAGCTGAACATTTAACTACAATTATTTATTAACAACAAAGATTTTTCTGAGAAGACTCACTCGCTTATAGTAGTTTTTTATCTTGGTTGCCATGCCAACTTGCATCATTAATGGTCCGTTTTCCTCACTATATTCTGCAAGAATAAGATCTCCATCTTTGCCTGTGAGGTCCTGAGGTGTGCGCATGAAAAACATCTCTCCACCACCTGAAGCTTGCCTCTCTTGTTCTCTCATCTGCAGAGAACAAGGAGAATACAGTACAGCTACTGACAGGACAATAATTACACACAGTGATATTGTTCATTGAAACATCAAAAACTTTATTTGCTTTTTTTCCTATTTTATTGCAAAAATGTTTATGCATAAAGTCAAAACTATGAACACTTATTATGCCACCACTTATATATTACTTTATATTTTACCATATTTGTTTTAGCTATAACTATCAATAGATTTTGCTGAAACCTTTTTCCTTTTTTTCTTTTTGGCTAAGCTGGGTCTTGGTTGCTGTGCACAGGCTTTCTCTAGCTACAGTGAGTGGGGACTACTCCTTCACTGTGTTGTGTGGGCTTCTCATTGTGGGTGACTTCTCTTGTTGCAGAATACTGGCCCTAGAACATGCAGGCTTCAGTAGTTGTGCACAGGCTTAGCAGCTCTGTGGGATATGGTATCTTTCCAGACCAGGGATTGAACCCATGTCCCCTGCATTGGCAGGTGGATTCTTAACTACTGGACCATCAGGGTAGTCCATGAACCAGTTTTTAAAGTTGAAGTTATCATGACACTTTACTGTATTTTCGCATGCATCTCCCAAGAATACGGACATTCTCCTAAATAACCACAATAATATTTTATCACTTCTAAGGAAACAGACAATTTCCTAAAAGCATCTAATATCCAGTCCATCTCCCCCATTTGTATTCCAATGCCTTTTATAGCTTTTTTTTTTCCTAACCAAGATTCAATCATACCTTTGCCTTCTTTTTGATGTGCTTTAGCAAGGGCTGGACTGAGTGGGGACCTGGTTGAGATAGTGCCCCAAAAGAGTACTTCTTCAGAGGTGGGCGATGGAACTGCCGGAGTTTGATGGGCCCCATGTGGGTAGGAAAGAAGGGCTGCCGTAACTCCACAGCAGGAATTGAATGCTAAGATAGAAATATAAGGGTTCAAATTGAACTCCAGTCAAAGAAAGATTTACTCATGTCTACACCAAAACAAAGCAGTGGTTCGCATTCACCACAGAAAAAAGAAAACAAAACAAAAAACGCTACTTTTACCTGAATAATATTTCCTCCAAAGGTGCCTCGAAGACCTTGTTGCTTAGGGTAGTAATATTCATCATTGGAGAGATTCCATGGATCTTTCACTTCTGGTTGAGACATGTTCTAATGACAGGTTATCAAATAAACCTTAGTCAGACTACCCTTCTTCATTACCTTTCTTTGTTCTTCTAAATACCAAATCCCTTTTCCCTTCACAGACCTGCTGTGGTTCCTCCTTGATGACTCCTGTTTTCCCTAACAGAATTCGACTCTTCTTCAGAGATGATTCTTTCTTACTCTCCTTGGAGGGAGAGTTAGAAGTAGCCTCTTCCTTCTCATCCGGAATTTCTAAGGAGGAAACAAGTCACCCTGGAGTTGTTATCCCTGAAGATTCACCTTTCCTACTGACACCTTTGCAATTTCTAAACAGATTTTCATCTCCTCCAAGACCACTTCTAGTCCAACCAAACTACACTCCTAACATCTCCAAGGTACTACTTTCCAACATTTCTACATTATGAGTTTTTCCTAAAACAATACACAATATTAGAAACTGACAGCCACAACTTTGCTGTCTCAAACTGCTATCTAGAAGCTTCCAGTCTTGACCTTCCCAACCCTTCTGATTTCCTCTTGCCTGCTGACAGCAAGCTATCAGTTATGGAGAAGGAACACTGACCCAGCCAGTACCATACCCAAAATGAGGTTCTCATCATTGGGATCAAGTGTCAAAATAGGAGGCTCCAAGAACCGGGGCATGGCCTGAGCATCCCAAATGATATTGTCCTCCCAGCGTCCGTATACCAGCTCCTCATTGTCAATGGGAAAAATGGAGTACCAAGGCTTGTCATCATCCAGTGTTGCTGCAAAACCTAGTCAAAACATGAGGAAAGAATAAACAAAACATTTCATGCTCCCTTCAATTCTAGCAAAGGGAAAAGGAGTATCCGCTAGTAGTTACTCATGTAGCTACTGAAAAAGAAACTATTGGAAACAGTGTATTTCTCACTTTTAAAAAATAATGCAGACAAAAATGTTCACTGTAGTATTTTTTATAATAGTCAAAATTTAAACCACCAAATATTTAACATAGGACTGATTAAACAAATTATGGTAATAAATAATATGGTAAGATATGCTAACAATAAATGTAATAAAGTATATTTAAAATACAATAATAACTAAAAATATGAAGATATCCATATATGACTACTATGTAACCAATAGTGTTTATAGACAGAATGGAAGGAAAAAAGAAAAAAATTATTTCTTATATTTAAAAAATAAGACATTTTTGGTTTTCCACTGAATTACAAAAGAAATCCAGATTAACATAAGAAAATTTGGAAAAGACAGTAAATTTCCTGTTTATATAGTGTGCATATCTGGGCTTTTTTTTCCCATTTAAAATGAGTTTCCCATGTCGTTAAAAACTTCTATGAAGAATTTTAAATGACATAAAATAACATTAAGTAAAAAGCACAACACATAAAACTGTACCTCTAGGAATAAGCTCAGCTTACATACACATACAGGATAGAACACTGAAAGCTTAATACACCAAAAAGGTAGAGCTGATAGTCTCTAGAATTACCAGTTATTTTTGACACTGCATTGTATTTTCAAAGTTTTCTACATTAAGCATAGCATACCATTTGTGTGTGCATGTGTACTTAAGGAGGGAAAAAGCAAATTCTAGAATGATAAAGGGGCCTTTGGAAACAAAAGTAGACTATAAAGATAAAAGCATTATTATATCTCAGAAATATTTTTAACTTCAAAGTACTTTTCACATTTTTTAATGAGAAATCAGAGTCCATCCTAGCTCATTAATAGTGTAAAAAAAATTACAAACTAGAATCAGGGCTCAGATCTAAAACATTTCACTGTCCCTCAGCAGCAAAGATCACAGCTAAGCTTACTTAGGATGACTGAGGTGAAGGACAGTGTGCTGGACACAGTGGGCACAGATGCAAACCTTGTTGAACATTGTAAGCCATAGCATTCCTAGTCATGCTGGAAGGAAGCCAGCCTGCCAGGCTAGCACGCTGTGGTTTTGTCCCTTTGTGTTTGACATCCTCCCCATCCCAGATGATATCATCCTCCCAATGCAGCTGTGTCACCATCAGGAAGTTTTCATCAGCCAGAAGATCGGTGCCACTGCTTTCCTCAGGTATCCTGTATTCCTACCAAAGTAGGGGAAGAACAACAAATCCCTGAATGGTCACTGGTCAGAGTTCCCACTTCAAATCCCACAGCAGATAAATCAGATACATCAAATGTGGTCCTGACTTGAGAGACACACACCTGATAATGAAGGAATACCTGCCTCCTCCCACTCCTAGTCTGACACAACACTCATTTCACAAACAAGAATCTTTGCAATAGGGCCAAGTTGCCAGGGCGGTATACCACACCAAACAAAAGGTTTAGACACCTCAATTTCCCACCAAAGAAACCCTACTCAGTGTCTCCCCAATTGAAAAGTAAAGTAATACTGATAGGGCTCTGGGCACAGTGATTCCTTTCTTACGTACCGTGTTGCTTACGTCTGTCATTCTACATTTCATCACAGGTTCCTGTTCCATCTTTCTTAGTTTGAAGCCATAGTCAAACCCACTGCCATCTTCAGGGACACCCAGCATATCATACCACAGTCGAGCAGGCCCATAACGCCACTCAGCCACTCTTGGTTTGGTGTCTGTCACTTTATCTGTATCTCCAGTTGACTGGGAAAACTTGGATTCCACAGGTGCCATCATTGTGATCTGTAACAGAACAAAGCAGAAGGGGAGGTAGACATCCTGATCCCAGATGCCCTAAGGCTATAGGGAGTTAATGGGCAGGAGGGGGAACTTAGAGAAGCCATAAGGATGATTCTTGAACAGGACTGGGGTTAAAATGCAAACAATGGAGGTGTATCATGGCACACTCTGCCTATCATTCAACTTTCCTATTCACCAGTATATCACCATCTGCCTGCCCAAAATACTTCTCTATTACAACAGGGAAGGGATAGCTACTGGGACTGAAATCATGATTACTTAATGATAATAGGCACAGGACACTAAGGTGTTGCTTTCAATTTAGACATAAGCTAGGAAGAACTCATTTGTTGCCCTCCTGGGTCTTAATTCCAGATCTCTATTTTGCCTACTTCATCATCAGAGAGGCACTGCTCTGGAGGTGGTGGTGGGGCATAGTCATAGTTCCACAAAGATTTCTGGTTGACTTCTGATTCTACTGAGCACTCCGTCTCCTGGATCTGCTCTTCCTGTATCAGTTCACGGTGTTTCTTCTTCCTCTTTCTCCGAGCACTGCGCCAAACAGATGGGACATTCTTTCCTGGTCCAAAAAGACGTAGGAAGCGCAACACCTAGAACACAAAACATGTTTCTATGTACGAGACCCAATGTCAGATAGGAAGACAGTAGCTCTGAGCTAGAACTCCTTTGAGAAGTCTACTCAACTGTGAGGGAGGGATCAAGAAATGCCGAACTCAGATTTACAACACCAACCAAGAAAGTAAAGTATTCTTTAATAATTTGGACTAGTTCTCTTAGGATGGAAAGGACAATTCCTAATGAGAACTATATAAATCACATGTATTAATATGATCAAGGCATAAAACTTAAAAAAAAAGACCCAATACAATATCACTGAATAAGAAAACCTTTACTTTCTGCTCATTCTATATTCAATATCTCAACAACACAACTCAGTATTTACAAGAGGGCAGTGGTTTGGAATGCAGGCATTCTCCACCAGAAGTACCTTCCCAGGACGAAATTCTGGGAAAAGTTCTGTGACACTCGGCAACAGCTTGGTGGCATCGTGCTGCATAATCCCAGCCAATGGTAGGGTCAGCTTTCCATCCTCAGATTCTGTCTGTGCTGCTTCCTGAGGTCCCATCTCAGATTCTGAGTCAGAGGAACTACTGAAGTCCACTTTCTCTGAGGCCAAAGAGGAAGGGGCAATGATGGAGGGCAAGATGATGCCTTCTCCATCTTCAGACACTGCAACAAGGAAGAGAAACCCCTTTGGCATGTAACTGTGAGCATATTTCCTCAAATTCAGCCAACACCCACTCTAGGCTTAAGCATGGCTCAGTGGCAGGGGATACAGTTCTAGGCACCCAGATTACTAGGTATGCAACCCGGAAAACTCATTCCAACTCATTATCTCCCACCATCCACAACTCACCTTGTACCTGGTACCCTGGGGTTGTGATGAGAGAAAACAAACACTATTACTACATTTACTACTTTCTATATTAGGTTAAAGAAATGTAACCAATAGAAAAATTACGTAACACTTTTATACCAATCAGGCCTTTTCATGCCCAATTCAGGGACCCATAAAGTGGAAACATTTAAGCCCACAGGGTAACCATGAAATTATTTAGCGTAAAACAAAATCTAAGACACAAAGTTACCAAATGCTATTTAGCCTGCAGACTAAAAAGGAAAGGGCTTAAAACTCTCCTAGGAGACATTTAGGTTGACATAAGCCTCAAAACACTGGAGATCAAAGACACTGCTCTTCCCCAACCTTCTAGCCTAAAACAGGATTACTTACCACAGCTGCAGACATAGGAATAGGTGAGATAAGTCCCTGCCTTTGAAATCTCTGAATCTGACAACTGGCTGTAAATGGTTTATACCCATTCTAGGTACCTTCTCATTTAATCATTTTTTAAAGAGAATCATCAGACAGGTCATTTCCAAATACCAGTACAGATCAGTTGCATCAGAAATGACTTGAGGAAATTCTATGAAATCCCTGGGCTCTACCCCAGATCTTCTGGATCAGATTCTCCAGGGGTGAGAGCCAGAAACCTGCAATTTTTTGAAGACTTGAGGTGACTATGATGGGCAGTCAGATTTGAGAACCACATCAACCTAAACTACTTTTTCTTGAGCCCATGTTAAAATACTATTGTCAAATGTTTTAAATTTTACCTTTAACACTGAAATTTGAAAACTGTATGAATCTCTTATAGAAGTTGTATCATTTGCTAGCGGCTTAATCTGAATAGCCCCCTAGGAACATGCCAAAAATCTGGACCAGAAATAGAACTTGCTCCTTAGATAAAAGTAAGTAAGTCTCTACTTACCACCAGCAATTGCATCCTGGTCCTTATCCTTTTTCACTGGTCCTGGAGGTGGAGGTGGAGGAGGCATCAACTTGCAATCAATGTCTTCACAATCAGCATCATAGTCATCCTCATCATAATCTAATAATACCAAGAAAGTGAGTTCAATATCCAGAATGTCACACAACAACCTTGAGCTCCCTCATCACTCAATATTTTAAAGCATCATATGAAGAACTATGCAGATTCCTTGAGAATACACAAGAGGCACAGCTTCTGCCTTTAGAAAGAGATGACACCATATTGCCAAATGCTGTAACACTACGTATATCTCATACAGGAATTTAGGGAGCCCCCAAGAACTCTGCTCTTTCTCCTGGTCAAACACTGTTTCTTTTCAACCTGCTCAACCTCATAATTAAATTTAACAATCTTCTTTCTCTGTCAGTTTAAAACTGGACTTTTTTCTCACCTCCCAAGTCTTTGACACTTTTTCTGTCTGACTTCTGTAGCCTGTTATTCCTTCCACTAACCTTCAACCACTGGCATCACTCAATACTTTGTCCTGAACACTCTGCTTTTATTCCTCTATAAAATTCTTCATTCCCTTTCTCAAGAATCGCCTTTATCTAGACTAAATCCAAAGCTGTATGTCTTGCCCTGACTTAGCTCCTCTACAATAGTACTGCATGTTCTGCTGCCTAAAGAGCTTTTCCATTCAGCTATTCAACAATTATACTTCACTATCACACTGAAATATCCTTCAACTCTTTTTAATTCCCTTTTGTTACTATCAATACCACCTCCATCCTCATTTTCCCAGCTTACGATTTTAGCCTCCTGTCTCCTTCAACAATCTCTTACACACAACACATTTTTTCCAGTAAATCATTAATAGCAGTCATTAGGCAACTTCTATTCACTAGGCTCCAGGTATTATGTGCCAGGTATTTTTAGTTATTTTATCTATAATCCTCCCAGTAATGCTACAAAGCAGAAATTATTCTGAGCTACAGAAGTTAAGTGACTTCCTTAGGGTCACATAATTTTAAGCAACAAAGTCAGAATTTAAGCCTGGTTTAACAACAGTGTCTTTGTGTCTTTCCAACACACTTCCTCACTTACCAAGTCCTACTGATGTTTTATCAGCAACTATAAAGTCTGACTCTGCCTATCATTTTCCACAACTGTCACCCTACTCCAGACCTTGGTAACTTTTGGTAACTTTACATCTAGCTCACAAAAACAGTCTCTCAATTAGTTGGCCTCTTTATCCTTTTCCTCTATTATTTTCAGCTGCACTGAGTCTTTGATGCTTTGTGTGGGCCTTCTCTAGTTGCAGCACACGGGCTTATCACTGTGGTGAATTTTTTCATCCTGAAGCAGGCTCTAGGCGTGCAGGCTCCAGAGAAAGAGGGCTTCAATAGCTGTGGCATGTGGGCTTACTTGCCCCAAGGTATGTGGGATCTTAGTTCCCTGACTAGGGATCAAACCCATGTTCCCTGCATTGGCAGGTGGATTCTTCATCGCTGAACCACCAGGGAAGTCCCCCTTTACCCTTTTCCTAATCAAAATCCCAAAGCAACAAGTATCCCTTTTCATTTTCATTTAGGAAGGGAAGATAAGCAACATTTAAGGAGCTCCTACCATGACACTGTTCTATGTAGGTGATTTCATACCATGTGATAATGAACTTAAATTCCCACCAAAGTCTTATTAATGAGGTAACTATTAACACACATAAGCAGACAAGAAAATTGAGGGATTATTACAAATGAGAAATACAAGCCTCAGGGACTAAGCAACTTTCCCAGGGTCAAACTAAATATGGAGTTGGGATTTGAACCTATGACATTCTGACTCCAAAGTTCATCTTCTTTTCATTATACCACCCTGCCTCTTATTCAACAATCTATATCAGATTACAATTCTTTACAGCATGAAACTCCAAGTAATGTGTACAGAAAGGTGCTGTCAAACTGCTCTATGGGTGACTTCCCTGGTGGTACAGTGCTTAAGAAACCTGCCTTCCTAGATCAGAAGAATCAATATAGTGAAAATGAGTATACTACCCAAAGCAATCTATAGATTCAATGCAATCCCTATCAAGCTACCAGTGGTATTTTTCACAGAACTAGAACAAATAATTTCACAATTTGTATGGAAATACAAAAAACCTTGAATAGCCAAAGCAATTTTGAGAAAGAAGAATGGAACTGGAGGAATCAACCTGCCTGACTTCAGTATACTACAAACCTACAGTCATCAAGACAGTATGGGACTGGCACAAAGACAGAAATATAGATCAACGGAACAAAATAGAAAGCCCAGAGATAAATCCATGCACCTATGGACACCTTATCTTTGACAAAGGAGGCAAGAATATACAATGGAGAAAAGACAATCTCTTTAACAAGTGGTGCTGGGAAAACTGGTCAACCACTTGTAAAAGAATGAAACTAGAACACTTTCTAACAACATACACAAAAATAAACTCAAAATGGATTAAAGATCTAAACGTAAGACCAAAAACTATAAAACCCCTAGAGGAAAACATAGGCAAAGCACTCTCTGACATAAATCACAGCAGGATCCTCTATGACCCACCTCCCAGAGTAATGGAAATAAAAACAAAAAATAAACAAATGGGACCTAATTAAACTTAAAAGCTTTTGCACAATGAAGGAAACTATAAGCAAGGTGAAAAGACAGACTTCAGAATGGGAGAAAATAATAGCAAATGAAGCAACCAACAAAGAATTAATCTCAAAAATATACAAGCAGCTCCTGCAGCTCAATTCCAGAAAAATAAACGACCCAATCAAAAAATGGGCCAAAGAACTAAACAGACATTTCTCCAAAGAAGACATACAGATGGCTGATGTTGATGCTCAACAAAACTCATTATCAGAGAAATGCAAATCAAAACCACAGTGAGGTACCATTTCAGGCCAGTCAGAATGGCTGCTATCCAAACGTCTACAAGCAATAAATGCTGGAGAGGGTGTGGAGAAAAGGGAACCCTCTTACCCTGTTGGTGGGAATGCAAACTAGCACAGCCACTATGGAGAACAGTGTGGAGATTCCTGAAAAAACTGGAAATAGAACTGCCATATGACCCAGCAATCCCGCTGCTGGGCATACACACCGAGGAAACCAGAAGTGAAAGAGACATGTGTACCCCAATGTTCATCACAGCACTATTTATAATAGCCAGAACATGGAAGCAACCTAGATGTCCATTGGCAGATGAATGGATAAGAAAGCTGTGGTACATATACACAATGGAATATTACTCAGCCATTAAAAAGAATGTATTTGAATCAGTTCTAATGAGATGGATGAAAATGGAGTGAAGTAAATCAGAAAGAAAAACACCAATACAGTATATTAACGCATATATATGGAATTTAGAAAGATGGTAACAATGACCCTATATGCGAGACAGCAAGAGACACAGATGTAAAGAATAGTCTTTTGGACTCTGTGGGAGAAGGCGAGGGTGGGATGATTTGAGATAATAGCACTGAAACATGTATATTATCGTATGTGAAAGGGATTGCCAGTCCAGGTTCGATGCATGAGACAGGGTGCTCAGGGCTGGTGCACTGGGATGAACCTGAGGGATGGGATGGGGATGGAGGTGGGAGGGGGGTTCAGGATGGGGAACACATGTACACCCATGGTTGATTCATGTCAATGTATGGCAAAAACCACTACAATGTTGTAAAGTAATTAGCTTCCAATTAAAAAAAAAGAAAAGAAAAGAAATCTGCCTTCCAGAATCAATATTGTCAAAATGACTATACTACCCAAGGCAATCTAGAGATTCAATGCAATCCCTATCCAATAACCAATGACATTTTCCACAGAACTAGAACAAAAACAAATCTCAAAATTTGTATGGAGACATTAAAGACCCTGAATAGCTAAAGGAATCTTGAAAAAGAAAAAGGGAGCTGGAGAAATCAGAGTCCCTGACTTCAGACTATACTACAGAGCTAGTCATCAATATAGTATGGTACTGGCACAAAAATAAAAATATAGATCAATGGATCAGGACAGAAAATCCAGAAATAAGCCCATGCACCATAGAATCCACCTTCCAATGCAGGGAAGTGGGTTCAAGCCCTGGTCAGGGAACTAAGATCCCACATGCCACAGAGCAACTAAGCCTATGCACCACAACTAAGACCTGATACAGCTAAAAATAAATTAATTAATTAAATACCAAAAAAGAAAGAAAGAAAGAAAGAAAATCTGCTGGCCAATTACCTTCACACTACTTATTTCTATCTGCAAACCTTTACGAAGCCATGTTACCAAACCAAAATGCCCTGCTGCTCCTCTCTGTCAAACCTTATCCTTCAAAATTCACCTCCATGAAGACTCTAGAATGACTTATACCTACTTGTAATTATTCCAAAGAAACACCCTTGTAAATCAAGCCGTGTGAAGGGGCCAATGCCAGGGAAGGAGGAAGCTAAGGGCATAGATGAAGACAAGATAACTTGGAAATGAGCTCCCAGAGTACCAACACTATCAAATATAGCATCCTCCTTTTCCAGGAAGTCAACTCATACAACCCAAAAGAACCCCTTATCTAGCCTCTTCCTTACTATCCCTAGCCACGACAACAAATCCAAATCTGAAAATTATAACATTCTCTGAAAACCAGAGCTCCTACCACCTTCCCCTCAGTCTGTCAGGATGCTAAAACTAATAGCTATGCTCTGACTTAGCTAGTTTGGCAGCCTTTCAGAACTAAATAAAGCATTCTATACAGAAATATGAGCTGGCAACCGGTTTATGTCTTCTTATTATGAATAATTACGTTTAGCATTCGTTTATTCTGCCTTTCCCAAATGATGATAATATTCCTGAAAGTAAAGCTTGTATTTTCTGTTTTTCTAAGTTACTTCTTGTATATACAATGTAGTTAATCTCTTTATATAAGAAGCACCCAGGGACTTCCCTGGTGGTCCAGTGGCGAAGAATCTGCACTCCCAATTTAGGGGGCCCAGGTTTGATCCCTGGTTAGGGAACTAGATCCTACATGCTGCAACTAAATATCAACTAAAAATCTTGCATGCTTCAACAAAGACTGAAGATCCCAAGTGCTGCAACTAAGATCTGGCAGTCAAATAAGTAAATAAAAATAAATATATTAAAAAAAAGAAGCACTCAAATCCATTAACTGACTCTGAAGAAACTTAAGTTCAGCTATTTACCAAGGTTTGACCTACATTTCTCCACAAGCTGAAATCTAATTCAAAGAAATGGATAATGAATAAACAATGAACAACTTCATACAAAAGTCCCAAGATGGTATACGGCAGTGGAAAGAATGAACTATGACCAGAACTGAGCTCCTCAAAAATCAGAAAATGGATTTTATTATCTTTGTACAATACTATTACAGTTTATAGCATATAATGGGTGCTCAATGTTTAATAAACTGAAATGTTTAATTAGTCAAGGCCTGCCACTAGCTAATTATAGAACTTTTAATAAAGTTCCACATTTTATTAAAGTTCTCTGAAGTTCAAGTCTATCTATGATGAGGTTAAGAGTAAATAATCACTAAAATCCCTTCGAGCTCTAACATTCTGATTCTATAATGTAGCAACTTATACCAAGAAGGAAAACCAATATTGTGAGCAAGCATTAAGTGCACTGTGTTGGCATACAGGTAGTGAGCGACCAACAGAAGCTGAATCAATAAATACATGTGCTCATTTATATATGAACTGCATGCTTAATCTTTCTTGAACTACCAATTCCTTGAGGGCAAAGACTGAGTTCAAATAGCATCTAAATTAGTACTGTGAACCCCACAGGAACTCAAATACCAGATGATAAGGAGGAAAGCATTATCATTCTTATTTGGCATTCACCAAGAATTTGGGACTAACCAGTATGAGGAATAAAAGCCTAAGTATAATAATGCTGCCCCAGAACATAAAAAGGATAGCAGCTACTTGGAACTGAGCTGACAAACGGAGACAAGCAAAGACATAAAAAGCAGGAACAATGACAGAAAGCTTGGATAAAAACAAACTGAACTACACAGCAAGAAAATGTACTAGGGGCTTCCTTGGTAGCCCAGTGGTTAAGAATCCGTCTGCCAATGCAGGGGACTCGAGTTGAATCCCTGATCTGGGAAGATTCCATATGCCTCAGAGCAACTAAGCCTGTGTGCCACAACTACTGAGCCCTTGCTCTAGAGCCCGTGAGCTGCAATTATTGAGCCCATGCACCACAACTACTGAAGCCTGTGACTAGAGCCTGTGTTCTGCAACAGGAGAAGCCACCGGACCATAACTAAGAGTAGCCACTGTTTACCACAACCAAAGAAAGCTGGTATGCAGCAACGAAGATCCAGCACAGGCAAAACATTATAAATAAATAAACCTTTTTTTTTTTTAAAGAAAAAAAGTACTAGAATGTTCTTATTGATGGCACTGAAGAATCACCTGCATGGCAAAGAGGCTGCAAGCTCCCCATTGTCTGCTGATATCTTCGGCTTTCATCTTCTGCTACCTCATTGATGTCTGAATAGTCTACAGCATCTTCTGTACTCCTGACCCATCCTATAAATAGAAGTGGGGGGGGGGTAGATCTAAACAAAGTGCCAGTAACTCTCACTCCCTTAGATAATTCCCACTGAAAAGTACATGTACAGTAAGTGGCTAGCTTCCTCCCCCACCATACTCCCCATGACCCAGACTTCACCTTCATCATTTACCAGGGCAGCATCAGTACCAGTCAATTCTTCATTTGCTGTGAGTTCAGTTATCAGGCTGCCCAGCCCCAAAGCCCCCAAGCCTGCTAAGTGCTTCTTACACTCCTGAAAAAGGGACAGCACCAGAGTCAAAGACAATAACTAAACCTAAGTTTCCCACACCACAAGGTTTATTTCCAGATCCACAACAAAGTTATAAACCCATATAAATGACTCCACAGCATGCTAAAAGAAGCATCACATTTGAGAACTGTGAAGTACATCTTCCACGTCCACACTGATCAGATATAACACATCATATTCAATTTTATTACCATACTTCAAAGTAACATAAGGAAAAATTATTCAAGGAACCACCGCCAAGACTAAATAAATTAAACAGCAGATCCGTGAATAAAGTCTAAGAAAACAGGTAATTTCGACTAGAGAAAACAAATCAAGAACTTTATTGTTATCTTTACTGTGTGTTGCAGCGAAGGAAGAATACTGGTCAGTACTTTCTCCTTGAGAAAATGAACTTAAATGAAGATAGGTTTAAGAGTCGACTGGGCACAGGAAACAATTTCATTGTTCAATGTCAGTGAATGGTGGAAAAACTATGTAAGCAAGTGTGCACTGGGACCAGAAGGGGCCTGCAATGGATGGTCTGAACATTGGCTGTTCTAAGAACTGGGGCCTGAACCACAGGATTTGGTGCCGGTCTGTCCTCTAGCTCTAGAGCCATCTCTATCTAGTCAGTGATGTCACAAATGTAGAGTTTCAAGAATCTCCAAGAAGGTTCTCATAGCAACCATCTGAATGTAATCTCAGTAGCTTAGGCTATTTTTCCTCCAAAGCCACCCACATCAGCGCCGCTTGGCCGACCATTCACCTCTTGTCCCCACCCTCGCCCAGAACTGAGCCCCCTCACTCTGTTGCTAGTAGATTGTTACTATACAACCTACTAGCAAGGCAACCGCTTCTCTCTTCGCATACGTTAAGTGCGCCCTCTCACTAACGGAGGGCCACATCGTCCTCTCTTCTAGTTTCCTAAGCACTCTCAACTCTCCAAGCACCCTAAACTCTCCTCACGCCTTTTCCTCAGCCGGTACACCCTCTAGCTCTATGCCACGCCCATCCCCTCACATCGTCCAAGACGCTTTCTCCCTCCAGCTGCCCGGCTCCATTGATATTGCCGAAAAGGAAACCAGTTAAAGAAAATGGGCCGCCTCCAGCGGAATCTTCATCGCTATCCGTGTCTGACATGATGGCGGCGGCAGCAGCGCTGCCTCAACGGATACAGGCGGCTACAAGGCACTGTCTTGTCCCATAGCCCGGAAATAAAAACCATTCGCCCAGAAGTAATTCACTGAGTTCCTGGATACGATCCGCTCCCACCGGAAGCGGAATAAAGAACCGGAAGGACCGCCCGTCCTATGAGAAAGGGAGAATTGGTGACACTACGTTACTAGGGGCTTTTGATTGGACAATACGCGATCAGGAGGCTGGATCTGTGAAAAACCGTTGGTCGAAGAGAATGTTTGGTCCCTCCCGCCTCTGCTAATCTGCGCAGGCGCTGTCTCAGTACCTTGGGGAAGAGTGACGGATCTTCCTCCAATCAGAAGGTGATCTGTGGGTCACGTGACCCACTTCCTCGTTGCCACGGAAATGAGAATTAGAACCGTTTCGTCGGTTTTGTGGGCTTCTGGGATGGCTCAAGTGGTAAAGAATGTTCTGTCTGCAATGCAGAGACACAGGAAACGTGGGTTCGATCCCCGGGTTGGGAAGATTCCCTGGAGGAGGAAATGGTAACCCGCTTCTGTATACTTACCTGGAATGAACAGAAGAGCCTGGCGGGATACAGCCCATAGAATTTGCAGAGTCGGACGCGACTGAGCACGCACGTTCACGTTCTTCCCGTCTGCGCTGTCGGTGCCTTTATTGCACCGTCCCAAAGAAACTGGCCGTGTATCGCACTGTGCCGAAGGCACTAGTGCAAGTTGGTTGTTTTGAATTGACATTCCCTTATAAAAATAGATTTCCTTCCCTCCTTTTTTGGAAAATATGAAAGTAAGAGATGAGAAAAATGAACACCTGACCCTTCACCTAGATTCATGATTTTAACATTTTGCTAGTTTTTCAAATCCTGAACCATTTGAATGTGGGTTACAGATACTGTGATTCTTCACCCTTAAAAATAGTCTTCCCTAGTGGCTCAGACTGTAAAGAGTCTGCCTGCAATGCGGAAGACCCGGTTTTGATCCCTGGGTCGGGGAGGTTCCCCTGGAGAAAGGAACGGTAACCCACTCCAGTATTCTTGCCTGAAAAATGTCATAGATGGAGAAGCCTGGTGGGTCCCAATCCATGGGCTTGCAGAGAGTCGGACTTGACTGAGTGACTAACACTTTTCACATAGTTCAGTTCAGTTCAGTCGCTCAGTTGTGTCCGACTCTTTGCGACCCCATGAATCACAGCACGCCAGGCCTCCCTGTCCATCACCAACTCCCGGAGTTCACTCAAACTCATGTCCATCGAGTTGGTGATGCCATCCAGCCATCTCATCCTCTGTCGTTAACCATAATACTATTCAGAGAAGGCAATGGCACCCCACTCCAGTACTCTTGCCTGGAAAATCCTATGGATGGAGGAGCCTAGTGGGCTGCAGTCCATGAGGTCGCTAAGAGTCGGACATGACCGAGTGACTTCACTTTCACTTTTCACTTTCCTGAATAGGAGAAGGAAATGGCAACCCACTCCAGTGTTCTTGCCTGGAGAATCCCAGGGACAGAGGAGCCTGGTAGGAGGCCGTCTATGGGGTCGCACAGAGTCTATGGGGACACAACTGAAGCGATTAGCACATCTTTAAAACTTAACGTTAAGTCAATATCATTTAACATACAATCCACATTTAAATTTCCTGTTGTCTTAATTGGAGCATTTTACATTTCAATTCGAGATCAACTCAAGGTTCATGCATTTATCTTTCTTTAGCCTCTGAATTCAGAATCCACCAGCATGTTTCTTTGTACTGCATGACACTACCTATTTGAAAGAATCCAGGGAAATTCTCTTGAAAATATTTTATACTATGAATTCGTGTAGCCTTTTCTTCAAAGTGATTCTGGTTAAATATCTTACTGGCCATCAGAAGGCACAATGTCAGGTTGTCCCAACGTTGATAATGCTAAATTTGAGCACTTCAAGAAAGTGGTGCCCAATAGATCTCTCCATTGCAATGGCACATTTTTCCTTTTGTAATTAGTAAATAATCTATGGGGGTGATACTTTGAAATTGTATGAACATTCTGTTCCCCATTGTCCTTACACTCAAAGGTTGTAGCATCTGCCATGATCCTTTCCTGAATCAATTATATTAGGAGAGGGTTCAGGCAGTTGGAACACAGTTGGAAGAGAATTTCCAGACAGAGCATTTATGAATGGCGTGAGTTTATTAAGAACAAAAAGAGATAAAAGTGGGCACTATGAGTGAAGCAGGCCGACCTCCTGACAGACCAAGGAGAGTTGATGTTGTTTGTGGGTTAATAACCAATTTATATAGCCTTAAGACAAAATTCTGGCTGGAAGGTTGACGTTAGGTGATTGGCTGGGATGCTATAGGGTATTTACTGGAGTGGGCATCTTAGCTTAATTGGGAGTGAGGAAGCTTGTTACTGATGATCAGGGGGCTCTTGGCAAGGTTACAAAGAAGCTCAGTCAGCTTCAGAGGTGACTTTGGTTCTGGGCTCTGCTTCTGAGGCCTTGGTGCAATGCCTCATACCTATGGCCTGGGGCAGGATTCAACATTCCCCCCCCCCCCTTCTTACTAATGGGCCAAATCTTCGGCCCCTGAACACCCTGCTCATGTCTAACTACCTGCCTATCTCCATGGGACATGGGGACACAGGTCATTGGGGAAAGGGGCGGAGACTGCTCTGGCTTCTTCCTGCTGGACAGGGGCATCATGGGGTCTGGGTCCCGATGCCCACTCTGTCAGGGTGCACATATGGAGGAAGATGAGAGTCCATGGAATGACAAGACCACTTGTTCCAACATAATCCATATGTCAGCCAGCTGATGTCCTTGTAGTACCATCTGGAGATTTATTTACCATATTTTAGAAGAAACAAACTTAACAGGAAGTTAGAGATACATAGCCCCAAGATGAATAGAAGTAGAAATGCTGCTAAGGGGCCTAGAAGAGGTGCTAGCCAGGAGAACCAGGGCTAGATGTTGACTTGTGATGTTGGTATTTCTCTAGGTATGAGAAGATGCAAGAATTTGGGCTCATGAAAAATTTTTCTTGAAAATATATAACAATCTGAGGCTTGTCCTGCCAGTTTTCCCCAGAGCACAGAATGTCTCATTCATGATTTCTACCCTGAACTCCTTTCAGGGGGTATTGAAAGTCAGCAACTGGAGTGGCTCCTGATTTACTCTTTGTACAGGCAGATGGCAAGTGCCAGTTTTCAGTCGGCAGGGCCCCTTCATTGCCTTAAATTTGACCATGGTTTAGGGGCATTTTATGATCATTTTGTCCCACATTGCTAGGAATGCTCATTCCCAAGTCTAGTGAAGATATTTTGATTGGCCACTCAATGTGCTGTTACTGGACTAGGCCATGAAAGTAGCAAAAGTCCTGGACCTTATCTGTGTTACTAATAGTCTCCTACAGTAGAGGAAAATATTCCCTCTTGTTACTTCTTCCCGTCTAGAGTTACATTATTACAATCATTGATTTCATATGGAACTATGTATCATCATTTTATTAGAGGCTCAGTCACACATTTGGTAATGTAAGAGAATAGTCTTATAAAACTGGCAATATGGAAAATAATATAGTTTGCAGTAATAGTAAGTTCACAAGTAAAAATTTAAGAACTTTTTTTAGGTGTAGTCCAGTATATACCATGTTGTCTGACTTAGTTTGTTGAATGACTATAGTCTGATGTTAATCTCCTGGTTGTAGATCATGAAGCATCTGATTCTTATCTTGTAACATTATAACATAACAGCAAGGGACTAAATGAGAAGTGAATCTTCAGTAAACACAGACCTTAACTAAAAAAACTAGAATTTAGTATTCAATGAAATTTTTTTTTTTCTGAAATTATTCCCATTTTTTTAAAACACAGCCAAGACTAATTTGTTTTTAAAATAAGTTTGGTCCATTGACTACAGATGCCACAGGCCTGTCATCAGTTTTTGTTGAGGTGGAGTTTTTTCTTCTAGAGGTCCCCACTATACTTTGAGATGTCTGTATATGTCAGAAGACAATCTTTTTATTTACCTGATAAATCTATTCAGAACTCAAGTGTCTCCAATTTCTAGAGGGACAAGGCAGAGAGAAAAGAAAAATGTTTTAATTTTACCCACAAGTGTAGATTACCAAATTGTTTTAAACCATAAGTAGCTTGAGGAGAAAAGCTTCTTGATATCTGAAAACAAAGATCAGAAGCTAGTAATATGTCAGACAAAAAGTCATGAAAATTGTAATCATATTTAGCAGTTTGTTTAATCCCATGTAATTAGTTTTTCTTCTGTTGTCCTTGCCTAATGATTGAGGTTGATAGTGACAGTGATAGTTTTAAGAAGTTTGAAAAGTTTTTGTTAATGATGGTATGATTTGTCCAGTGAAGTGTGTGCCTTGGTCACTGGAGATTATAGAAAGTATACCCAAAGTGCAAAGCACATTTTAACCATTTTTTCCTCTGTTGTGAGAGCATTAACCCTGAAGTTAGGAAAGACTTTATCCCATCAAATAAAATTGAGGTTTGTCAAGGAGCCAGGAAAAGCCAAGCGGCTATCTTGGATTTCCCATAACCCTGATTTACGGCCATTGTTTATCCATTTTATTTATTATTTTTTTTAATTTTTTTTAAATTTAATTTTAAAATCTTTAATTCTTACATGTGTTCCCAAACATGAACCCCCCTCCCACCTCCCTCCCCATAACATCTCTGTGGGTCATCCCCATGCCCCAGCCCCAAGCATGCTGTATCCTGCGTCAGACATAGACTGGCGATTCAATTCTTACATGATAGTATACATGATAGAATGCCATTCTCCCAAATCTTCCCACCCTCTCCCTCTCCCTCTGAGTCCAAAAGTCCGTTATACACCGCTGTGTCTTTTTTCCTGTCTTGCATACAGGGTCGTCATTGCTATCTTTCTAAATTCCATATATATGTGTTAGTATACTGTATTGGTGTTTTTCTTTCTTTTCTTACTTCACTCTGTATAATCGGCTCCAGTTTCATCCATCTCATCAGAACTGATTCAAATGAATTCTTTTTAATGGCTGAGTAATACTCCATTGTGTACATGTACCACAGCTTTCTTATCCATTCATCTGCTGATGGACATCTAGGTTGTTTCCATGTCCTGGCTATTATAAACAGTGCTGTGATGAACATTGGGGTACATGTGTCTCTTTCAATTCTGGTTTCCTCGGTGTGTATGCCCAGCAGTGGGATTGCTGGGTCATAAGGTAGTTCTATTTGCAATTTTTTAAGGAATCTCCACACTGTTCTCCATAGTGGCTGTACTAGTTTGCATTCCCACCAACAGTGTAGGAGGGTTCCCTTTTCTCCACACCCTCTCCAGCATTTATTGCTTGCAGATTTTTGGATCGCAGCCATTCTGACTGGTGTGAAGTGGTACCTCATTGTGGTTTTGATTTGCATTTCTCTGATAATGAGTGATGTTGAGCATCTTTTCATGTGTTTGTTAGCCATCCGTATGTCTTCTTTGGAGAAATGTCTATTTAGTTCTTTGGCCCATTTTTTGATTGGGTCGTTTATTTTTCTGGAATTGAGCTGCATAAGTTGCTTGTATATTTTTGAGATTAGTTGTTTGTCAGTTGCTTCATTTGCTATTATTTTCTCCCATTCAGAAGGCTGTCTTTTCACCTTGCGTATATTTTCCTTTGTTGTGCAGAAGCTTTTAATTTTAATTAGATCCCATTTGTTTATTTTTGCTTTTATTTCCAGAATTCTGGGAGGTGGATCATAGAGGATCCTGCTGTGATTTATGTCTGAGAGTGTTTTGCCTATGTTCTCCTCTAGGAGTTTTATAGTTTCTGGTCTTACATTTAGATCTTTAATCCATTTTGAGTTTATTTTTGTGTGCGGTGTTAGAAAGTGATCTAGTTTCATTCTTTTACAAGTGGTTGACCAGTTTTCCCAGCACCACTTGTTAAAGAGATTGTCTTTACTCCATTGTATATTCTTGCCTCCTTTGTCAAAGATAAGGTGTCCATAAGTGTGTGGATTTATCTCTGGGCTTTCTATTTTGTTCCATTGATCTATATGTCTGTCTTTGTGCCAGTACCATACTGTTTTGATGACTGTGGCTTTGTAGTAGAGCCTGAAGTCAGGCAAGTTGATTCCTCCAGTTCCATTCTTCTTTCTCAAGATTGCTCTGGCAATTCGAGGTTTTTTGTATTTCCATACAAATCTTGAAATTATTTGTTCTAGTTCTGTGAAAAATATGGCTGGTAGCTTGATAGGGATTGCATTGAATTTGTAAATTGCTTTGGGTAGTATACTCATTTTCACTATATTGATTCTTCCGATCCATGAACATGGTATATTTCTCCATCTATTAGTGTCCTCTTTGATTTCTTTCATCAGTGTTTTATAGTTTTCTATATATAGGTCTTTAGTTTCTTTAGGTAGATATATTCCTAAGTATTTTATTCTTTTCGTTGCAATGGTGAATGGAATTGTTTCCTTAATTGTTTATCCATTTTAAATTCCCTAATTTAGGAGTAAATGAGGGATTAATTTTTGTAGAAGTGGAATGAGCTTTGTCTATATGTGTCATAGTCTTCATAGATCATTGTGAAATAATAGTTTACCAAAGTAACAAAAGATTTTAAAAACAAATATAAATCACTTAAAGGCAAAGGAATTTACATAGTCTGTTATCAAAAAGCTGCATTCTAAGAAAACTTTGTTCATTTAACAAGGAGAGAAAACCAAATTCCAGTTTGGTACCGGCTTATATTCACTGTGAAACAATAGTTATTCACTTAGGCACAGTAAAAATAAAAGATTTCAAAGACAGTTTAATGTCTTAAGAAACTTGTACCATGCACAAAACTCTCTTCTCGGGGTCCACTTCTCACAAAACTTTCTTCCACTTTCTGTATTCATCACTTTATTTGCCCATTCAGAGAACAGCCACCAGTAAGTTCAGACTTACTTTATTTTCCCTTCAGTCAGTTCAGTTCAGTCGCTCAGTCGTGTCCGACTCTTTGCAACACCACAGACTGCACCATGCCAGGCTTCCCTGTCCATCACCAACTCCCAGAGTTTACTCAAACTCATGTCCATTGAGTCAGTGATGCCATCCAACCATCTCATCCTCTGTCATCCCCTTCTCCCACCTTCAGTCTTTCCGAACATCAGGGTCTTTTCAAATGAGTCAGTTTTCAGCATCAGTCCTTCCAATGAATATTCAGGACTGATTTCCTTTAGGATGGACTGGGTGGATCTCCTTGCTGTCCAAGGGACTCTCAAGAGTCTTCTCCAACACAACAGTTCAAAACCATCAATTCTTCAGCACTCAGCTTTCTTTATAGTCCAACTCTCACAACCATACATGACTACTGGATAAACCATAGCTTTGACTAGATGGACCTTTCTTGGCAAAGTAATGTCTCTGCTTTTTAATATGCTATCTAGGTTAGTCAGGCTTCCCTGGTGGCTCAGAGGGTAAAGCATCTGCCCGCAACGTGGGAGACCTCTGTTTGTTCCCTGGGTCGGGAAGATCCCGTGGAGAAGGAAATGGCAACCCACTCCAGTATTCTTGCCTGGAGAATCCCACGGATGGAGTAGCCTGGTAGGTAGTCTACAGGGTCGCAAAGAGTTGGACACGACTGAGCGAGTTCACTTCACTTCACTTCTAGGTTAGTCATAACTTTTCTTCCAGGGAGCAACTGTCTTTTAATTTCATGGCTGCTGTCACCATCTGCAGTGAGTTTGAAGCCCCCCAAAATAAAGTCTGTCACTGTTTCCATTGTTTCCCCATCTATTTGCCATGAAGTGATGGGACCAGATCCCACAATCTTCGTTTTCTGAATGTTGAGCTTTAAGCCAACGTTTTCACTCTCCTCTTTCACTTTCATCAAGAGGCTCTTTAGTTCTTCGCTTTCTGCCATAAGTGTGGTGTCATCTGCATATCTGAGGTTATTGATATTTCTCCCACCAATCTTGATTCCAGCTTGTGCTTCATCCAGTCCAGCATTTCTCATGATGTACTCTGCATATAAGTTAAATAAGCAGGGTGACAATATACAGCCTTGACGTTTTCCTTTCCTGATTTGGAACAAGTCTGTTGTTCCATGTCCAGTTCTAACTGTTGCTTCCTGACCTGCATACAGGTTTCTCAGGAAGCAGGTCAGGTGGTCTGGTATTTCCATCTCTTTCAGAATTTTCCACAGTTTGTTGTGATCCACACAGTCAAAGGCTTTGGCGTAGTCAATAAAGCAGAAGTAGATATTTGTCTGGAACTCTGTTGCTTTTTCTATGATCCAACAGATGTTGGCAATTTGATCTCTGGTTCCTCTGCCTTTTCTAAATCCAGCTTGAAAATCTGGAAGTTCACGGTTCATGTTCTGTTGAAGCCTGACTTGGAGAATTTTGAGCATTACTTTGCTAGCATGTGGGATGAATGCAATCGTGCGGTAGTTTGAGCATTCTTTGGCATTACCCTTCTTTGGGATTGGAATGAAAACTGATCTTTTCCAGTCCTGTGGCCACTTCTGAGTTTTCCAAATTTGCTGGCATGTTGAGTGCAGCACTTTCACAGCATCATCTTTTAGGCCTTGAAATAGCTCAACTGGAATTCCATCACCTCCACTAGCTTTGTTTGTAGTGATGCTTCCAAAGGCCCACTTGACTTTGCATTCTAGGATGTCTGGCTCTAGGTGACTGATCACACCATCTTGATTATCTGGGTCGTGATGATCTTTTTTGTATAGTTTTCTTGTGTATTCTTGCCACCTCCTAATATCTTCTGCTTCTGTTAGGTCCATACCATTTCTGTCCTTTATTGTGCCCATCTTTGCATGAAATGTTCCCTTGGTATCTCTAATTTTTTTGAAGAGATCTCTAGTCTTTCCCATTCTATTGTCTTCCTCTATTTCTTTGCATCAATCATGGAGGAAGGCTTTCTTACCTCTCCTTGCTATTCTTTGGAACTCTGTATTCAAATGGGTATATCTTTCCTTTTCTCCTTTGTCTTTAGCTTCTCTTTTCTCAGCTATTTGTAAGGCCTCCTCAGACAAGCATTTTGCCTTTGCATTTCTTTTTCTTGGGGATGGTCTTGATCCCTGTCTCCTCTACAATGTCACAAACCTCTGTCCATAGTTCTTCAGGCACTCTGTCATATCTAATTCCTTGAATCTATTTGTCACTTCCACTGTATAATTGTAAGGGATTTGATTTAGGTCATACCTGAATGGTCTAGTGGTTTTCCCTACTTTCTTAAATTTAAGTCTGAATTTGGCAATAAAGAGTTCATGATCTGAGCCACAGTCAGCTCCTGGTCTTGTTTTTGCTGACTATATAGAGCTTCTCCATCTTTGGCTGCAAAGAATATAATCAATCTGATTTCAGTATTGACCATCTGGTGATGTCCATGTATCGAGTCTTCTCTTGTGTTGTTGGAAGAGGGTATTTGCTATGACTAGTGCGTTCTCTTGGCAAAACTCTTATTAGCCTTTGCCCTGCTTGATTTTCCCTTAATAGAATGAAATTCCACTCCTTATACCTTTTTATTAAAAACACACATCCTACTTTCCTTCAGCAACCATGAACTGTCCTTTATATCATCATTTTGTAGATTGGTAAATATAAATCACCCAAAGCTCTTACGTTATTTGCATTTTCTTTCCTTAAAAGTTTCTTCACAGTGAATTATTAAGATACATCTATATTAATCACATTAACAAATGTTAATACCAGGTATTAATTTAATAGTGGATATTTCCCAGTTCACATGTACCTGAAATTCATTTAGTTTTTTAATTTTAATTCTTCTTGAATTTAGAATTATTTTATTTATAAGCACTTACTTGTCTTTAGGCCAATTAAATAGAGCTCATTGGCAAAATAACTTCAGCAGTATTATTCAAAGATAAAGACACACACTGAGACATACATAAATCTGGACCGAGATCTCAGTTTTCACTTCAGATTTAAAATGTCTCTTTACTCTTTTTTCCCCTTGGCTTGAAGTTCTACTAATTTGCTCACAGCTGGAGTCTCAGGCAGAGTGGGCTCTGTATCTCAAGGACATGATAGGCATTAACCTCAGGTTTTTTTTCCTAGGCATGTTCTGTTTTCTCATGTAGGGTCAAAGCTCTAAAAAAAATATTTTAATAAGCCAGCTTTTTCCTAATTAATTGCACATACAAAAAGAACCAGTTTTATAATTTCAAAAATATTTCATTTTAACCAGTTTTTTCCCCCGGGTCTAAAGAATATCATGGCCATCCAGTGTCAAAAATGTCATCTCTCCTTTTTGTAGTCATAGTTTCATAGCTAAATTTAAATTAGAGTTCTCAAATTGGCTCTGATGACAGGGGCAGACTGACTGATAAGATGGTGTCCCCGCAGGGACTTTTATCTGGGGAGATGGGATCTTAATTTGATCAGAAGAATCTGAAGGAGTAAGAGAACTTGAAGCATTAGGGGAAGCTTGGTTCTTTTTCCACTTTCTTCTCCCCCATCCATGCCCACTCCTAGAGACAGGAGGAGTTAGGAGGGGATTCTTTAGAATGTTAGGAGAGTTTTTTCCTGGCTTTTGATTATAGGAGAAAGTCCTGAGCTAGGAGATCTGATGGAGAGGGAGAGACAGAGGGGGAATGAGGGGATAGGGCAGCAACAGAAAGACATGTGGCATGAATCCCTTACGTCCAGATTCTGACTGAGTGTCATAAAGGTTTGAGCATAAGGAACAGCAAAAGAGGTCAAGGGTGGAGATTATGTTATAATTTAAGCATGCCATTCAGAGGTCATTTTTCTTGCTTCCCCAATTTGTACTGGCTCCATGTTTTGTTGCAAAAGAATGTGAGTCTTTTCTTTTTTAGGATTTTCAGGGTCAAATTTTTTCTAGGTCCTGAGAATACAACCCAGAGGTGAGTCTGAAGGTGGTTTTTGAGACATACCTGAGCCCATTCTTGGAATGGGGGTACCGAGAGTTCACCAGCCACAGAAAGAGTCCTCCATGTCCCAGTGAACCCTCTGCGTGCAACAAGGCACCGTGTGGCTAGTGGCCAACTGTCCTAACAATTGCATCCAATAGTTAGAGGTGACCCCTGAACATGTGACAGAGAGTGGCACAAAACCCTATGGCTAGGAACAAGCCTAGGCACAGTGTGAAAATGCATAGAGTGGCACAAAACCCTGTGGCTAGGAACAAGCCTAGGCACAGTGTGAAAATGCATGTGGTGACTAGGGCCAGAAAGGACAGAAAAGAGTTTCCCAGAACCAACAGTGACTCACCTTTTAGCAATTCCCTGAAACATGGAAGGCACTCTCTAGGATGATTCAGAGGTTGCTCCTAGGTTCCTGTAAATTAATCCAGACAGAGAGAGGAAAAGTGAGAGACAGAGAAGACAGGCTGAGGAATCCACCTTGTAGTCCTGCCAGGAAGCCGGTGGCCTGGGGAATGGGCTGTGTTTTGCTTGAACCAATATGTGCCTAACATGGTGCACAGAAGTTGTCTTGCTGAGGGCAGATGCTCTGGTAGCCTGGTCTGTTCTGTGACCCCCCCTTATCCTGCCATGGGAGTCTTTTCTAGTGGCTTTTAAGTGCCTGACCTGTGCCTGCACAGTTTTATTGGCCTGGTCCTCAGCTCAAGGGAGAAGGAGGAAAAAGGAAAAGAGAGCCCTCATCTACTTGGGTGGTAGCTACTGGGGTACTGTGGGCAGTGGAGCCTTTGGAACACACCAGAGAGTAACTCTGGCAGAGTTCTTTAATTGCTTCCACAGCCACTTGCCTGTTGGCAGAGGGCTCAAGGTAAAAGAAAAGAAAGAGGAAAGGAGAGTGGGGGCTCTCTCACGGGGAGAGTAGTACAGGCCACCAAATGTTGAGACAGTCCAAGCACGGGCTGGAAAAGAATTTCCGGACACAGAGCATTTCAGAAGGGAGTGAATGTATTAAGAACAAAGAACAGAGATAAAGTGGGCACTGCAAGTGAAGCAGGCAGACCTCCTGACAGACCAGGGAGAGTTGGGTTTTTGTTTTGTTTTTTTTTTGTAGGTTAATAGCCAATTTGTACAGATAGCCTCAAGACAAAATTCCTGCTAGAAGGTTGACGTTAGGTGATTGATTGGGACACTATAGAGTATTTACTGGAGTGGGCATCTTTGCTTAACTGGGAGTCAGGAAGCTTGTTAGTGGTGATCAGGGGGCTCTTGGCAAGTTTACAAAAGGGTTCAGTCAGCTTTGGAGGTGACCTTGGTTCTGGGCTCTGCCGAGGCTTTGGTGACCTCACACCTGTGGCCTGGGGCAGGACTCAACAGAGAGTGCGAGTGCCAAAGGGTGATTTTTCTAATTCTTAATTCCTTCTACATTTATTAATCGGACTTACTCAGTAAAGAAGAACTTTCCCTTTACTTACCTCCTTTCTTGAATTTTTATTTTAATGTGTTACAGTCTAACACCATCATTTTCCTTTTTTGATCCTCAAACTGTTCCAAATTTGTCACTCTGGCCCCTGTGTCCTTTTGACACGACTCCATTAGTCTTTGAGCACTTCCTTGCTTTTTGACACAAGATGTTCCAGGCTCACTCTGCATTCCCTGTCCTGGACCTGGTATACGTTATTTGTCCAAGGAGCCCTGGTTCCTTTTAGTGGGGAATGGTGTTTAGAAACTGAGAAATCATCGCTTTTAGGCCCTTTCAGTGGAGAGAACTAAAAAAAAAAAAAAACGGCTTTATAATAATACCTTCAATTCAAATCTAACACCACAGAGTCCTCCCTTGTCTTCCCCCATTTCATATTCGTATCTTGCTTCTCTTACAATGAAAACTCTGGTCCCCAACACCAATATATATGTACTCTTCAGAATTATAAGACCAATACCACTACCAACAATTAGCCTAAGTAAAGTTCAGAAGTTCTTTGCAGTCTTCTATCCTTAGACTATATCCTATTAAGGATATACAGTGTACTATGTTTAAAAATTACGTGAATCAGGGCCTTCTCTGGCAGTCCAGTGGTTAAGACTCCATGCTTCCACTGCAGGGGGCACAGGTGCAATCCCTGGTCAGGGAACTAAGATCCCACATGCTTTGCATCCTGGCCAGAAATAAGAAAGAAATTTTTTTAAAATTACATGAATCATTTTTTTTCCTCTGTGGAGTTTTTTCCATTTATATTCAAGTTTAGGATTTGCTTTTATCATCCTTTTTAGTAAAAATGATACATTATTTTTAAAATATATAAACTTTCATGTGGCTCAAAGTCAAAACTATATAAAAAGCTATTTCCAGACAAGTCTTGCTTCCATGCCCTGTGCCCCATTGCCACCGACTCCCTCTAAGTACCCATTTTCATTAATTTCTGGGTATCCTTCCTGTGTTTATTTTTTTTTCAGTTGAAGTATAATTGACACACATTAGTTTCAGGTGTACAGCATAATTCACTATTTATACTTCCTGTGTTTCTTGGGCAAATATATGCAAATGAGTATATATATTCTGTGGGTTTTTTTGGTTAAACACAAAAGATAGCATACTATATATATTCTTTTCACCTTGCTTTTTTTTCCACTTACTAATATAGTCTGGAAACCACACCATACCACTTAATAGCATTCTTCCTCGTTTTTTTTATGTCTACATATTACTTCATTGTATGAATATTCCGTGGAATTTTTCTTTTTCAGAGACAAATGTTGGTCTGGTTCAGAACAAGAGAGGAAAACAAACCCAGGAGGAGACTGGAATATTTTGATAGTAGTTGCATTTCTAGACCAGATGACAAGTCTGCCAAAACCTGCATGTAGCTGAAATGCATTTTGGTAATGAAAAGTTAATAGAATACTATTGCCTAACTAATGGAGAAGGCAATGGCAACCCACTCCAGTACTCTTGCCTGGAAAATCCCATGGATGGAGGGGCCTGGTGGGCTACAGTCCATGGGGTCGCTAGGAGTCGGACACGACTGAGCAACTTCACTTTCACCTTTCACTTTCATGCACTGGAGAAGGAAATGGCAACCCACTCCAGTGTTCTTGCCTGGAGAATCCCAGGGACGGGGGAGCCTGGTGGGCTGCCGTCTATGGGGTTGCACAGAGTCAAACACGACTGAAGCGACTTAGCAGCAGCAGCAGCCTAACTAATAAGACAAAAAAGCAAAGTAGAATGCTTTTTAATGTATCTTATATAGTCTCTTGAATCTTATGCTTATGGAAAAGCAGTTTCAACGAGGTAGAGACTTGTAGAATATGGAAGGGGATTTCAGTTACTATAAATATTAAAGATGCCATTCTTGACTCAAAATGTGGTTTTGCATTAATTTACTATATGACTTTATTTTTCTGGGCTCCAAAATCACTGCAGATGGTGACTGCATCCATGAAATTAAGATGCTTGCTCCTTGGAAGGAAAGTTATGACCAACCTAGACAGCGTATTAAAAAGCAGAGACATTACTTTGTCAATAAAGGTCCGTCTAGTCAAGGCTATGGTTTTTCCAGTGGTCATGTATGGATGTGAGAGTTGGACTATAAAGAAGGCTGAGCACCAAAGAATTGATGCTTTTGAACTGTGGTGTTGGAGAAGACTCTTGAGAGTCCCTTGGACTGCAAGGAGATCCAACCAGTCCATCATAAAGGAGATCAGTCCTGGGTGTTCATTGGAGGGACTGATGTTGAAGCTGAAACTCCAGTACTTTGGCCACCTCATGCGAAGAGTTGACTCATTGGAAAAGACTCTGATGCTGGGAGGGATTGGGGGCAGGAGGAGAAGGGGATGACAGAGGATGAGATGGTTGGATGGCATTACCGACTCAATGGACATGGGTTTGGGTGGACTCCGGGAGTTGATGATGGACAGGGAGGCCTGGCATGCTGCGGTTCATGGGGTTGCACAGAGTCAAACACGACTGAGCAACTGAACTGAACTGAACTACATGACCCAGCAATTCTACTCCCAGGTATATACCCAAGACAGTGGAAAACATACCCACACAAAACCTATATGAAGGTTCACAGCAACATTATTTGTAACAGCCAAAGTGTAGAAACAATCCAAACGTCCCTCAACTATGAGTAGATAAAATATGGTGTATCCCATACAGTAGAATATTATTCAGTAATAAAAAGAAATGACTACTCATATTTGCTACAAAATGGATGAACCTTGAGAAGATTTTGCTAAATGAAAGAAGAGTTCCAAGTGGCCACATATTTGATTCCATTTATATGAAGGGCTGGGGATGGGAACAGGGGATTAACCACATGAGGGATCTCTTTGCAGTGATGGAAATGTTGTCAAACTGAATTTTGGTAATGGTTGCATGACTCAGTAAATTTACTCAAAATTGTTACATTGTACACTTAAAATGGGTGAATTGTACAGTATGTAAATTATACCTCAATAAAGTGGTTTTTAAAAACAAAAAACATGGTTTTGCTCTTCCTTGTGCACTTACTAGTATACCAGCATTATTTACAGTTGCCAGCCAAGATTAGGTATTTTGGGGGGAGGAGGGAGGATCGAACCTGTGCCTTCAGTAGTGAAAGCACAGTCTTAACCACTGGACCACCAGGGAATTTCTTAGTTCATTTTTAAAACAAACAGGAGGAGATTTTCCTGAGCTAAGTGGAAGAGGCAAAAGATATTAAATGCAGAATCTTTCCTAGCCCCTGGCACAGTCAAGCCTGTAACACAATAAGAGCTTGATAACTGTTTACTGAATGTAGTGTAATAAGTGAGAAAAATCACCAACAGGGAACTAACTAATCCGTCATTATTGAAAACCAGGATATGAAGCTAAATCCTGGAGATGAATAGGTGAGGGGTGGGCAGGAACTAGAGAATCAGTGTTAGCAGGACAGACAATTCCTTACGCTGATTATGTGATATAGAAAAATAAGTACAGTTACACATAGGTGCCATGTGCAATATGACAGTATAGTTATTTCATCCTTTGCAAGCTGAAAAGCATTTAGAAACCATTCACTTTCCCTGGTGGCTCAGACGGTAAAGAATCCACCTGCCAAGGCAGGAGACCCAGGTTCAACCTGGGTTGGGAAGATCCCCTGGAGAAGGGCATGGCAACCCATTCCAGTATTCTTGTCTGGAGAATTCCATGGACAGAGGAGCCTGATGGGCTACAGTCTCTGAAGTTGCAGAGTTGGACAAGATAGAGCAATTAACACACACACAAGACAAAGGGGTGGTGGTAAGGAATTGCTTGGATTTTTAGAAAGCAACAGACCCAATAAAATCAGAAAAGTTTATTAGCATTCCTTATGAAAAATTTAAAAGTGATATTAGCAGTTAGTCTTCATATAAATTAACTATAAAAACCAAGATGTCAGTGTATACTTAAGACTATTAAATCAGAGCAATACAAAACCACTCACTCAGACTTGTGGATCACAGCACCATTTATTAGAGAATACAAGTTTGCCCAAACCAAACCCAGGCTTACATTTGTGAATTTGACAGGCAAAAGAGGAGCAGGAGGCACTATTAAAATAAAAGCTAATTTAAAAGATTTCAGTAGCTAAATAGAAAGTTCCCAGAGACCTAGATGACAGCCATGTTTCTAGCCCCTTTCAACCATGAAGTCCTGTGAGCACCCAAGGTGGCATCCATCAGAACATCATGAGACTGGAATACACTTCCATTTGACTGTCTTTGGAAAAACCCAGTGACTTTACACAAGGCCAGTGGGCCCGTTGCCCAGAAGCCAGTTGACTTCCACAGTGGCCACATTATGGTAATAGCCCCACTTTCCAAAGTGCTATTGAGCCTTAGTTGAGGAGGGCCACACTCACCCTCTTCCAGTTAACACAATGCTCATACGGAATCCCTGCCAGCCTCAGGAGACCCTGAGTTGCACACTGGAAAATAGATACAGTACATTGGAACTGAGAAGGCACGTGCTGGACAATAGTATTCATCCTGGATTCTCCACAGCTTTAGACAATTAACATTGTAGACATACACACCAATGGAATATTGCTTGAAGTGGCAAGTACAGTGATGAAGGAAAAAGAAAAAGCACTTTAGTCCACTGTGAGGGAAAAGGGAAACCAGAAGAAAAGGAGGAAGAACAGAGTATTTATATAACCTTTTATATTCTATCAATACTTGATATTTGCTTGACCTCCAGGTTCCAGATTCTCAAAGAGTAAACAGATCTAGCAAATAAAAATACAGGATGCCTCATTAACTCTGAATCTCAGATAAACAGAAAATAATTTTTTAGTGTTAAGCATGTCCCAGATATTGCAAGGTACACACTTACTTACACTAAAAAATTGGTTTAAAAAATTATTTTATCTGGCAACCCTATCCAGGAGGTTCAGTCAGCTTGAGGTTACTATGATCTTATCCTGTCAAAGAGCAACAGCAAGACAATCACAGAGCAAAGCACAGGCACTTCACCCACCCCAAGGGGAGGTATGAGATCCTTTTAGCTCCATTTCCCAAACTCTCAAAAATCCCATGCTATTCTGGCAGGATAAGAGGACATGTGCATGATGGAGTTGCTGACCACTATCTGTCAGGTAGAGAAGTTTTCCTTCCATATCAAATGAAGAAAGTCAAAAATATAGCTGGAGGAAGAATCAGCAGGTCCACGGGGATACAGAAGTCAACTCATCTCACCCCAGAGCAGACTGAGGAAAGCCAACAAAACTGCCACAAGGGTGAGGACAGCCCCTTCGGCCTGGAAACCCAACATACTCCAGCACTCTTGGGGCAAACTCAAAAGGCACACAGGGACGAACACACACAAACAGGGAGACATACAGAGGAGGGAGGAACAGGAAGAGAGCAGAGTAGCCTTTATAATGACTCAGAGGAATGACAGCAGAAGAGACGTCTCAGAGGGAATCACAGAACCCCTTGAGAGTGACTGGCAGGAAGTCTTACTTGTTTGGTTGTTTCATTGGTTTCACTTAGAGGGTTAATCTTCAGTGGTCTTTCCTTACAGTGGAAGGGTGATGTGAGAAGAAAGGGCCACACAGAAGCCTCAGAGACACAGTTTTTCACTTCACAGGGCCCAGAATGCTAGCAGAATCAGAGAGCAAATCTGAACATCTGATCCCACAGACAATGTACTGTTATGACTAAGTGCCAAACCTACCTCCTGAGGGTTGGAAGAGGAATCAATAACAAGGCCATGGCTGGTAAACATTCCTTTCAAAGGCACAGAGAAGGAAACATCACAAAGAATAGGACCACGTTATGTTTTTTTTTAAGTTTCCACCATGGGAATACCCAGTCCCCAGTAACCCAGCATCTCTGTAACTGTGTTCCCAGAGATGTTAATAGGTGCTACATGGGACCAAAAAACAAAAGTTCAGTGAAATAAGTTTGGGAAATATTGCATACTTATTTAAAGTTATAAAACTTCCTGCAGTAAAAGAAACTATTTGGCATTACTTAAATCAATGATTCTTGCCTTATTTGACCACAGAACCGTTTTTTGTTTTAGGTAAGAAGCAGACTTATTAAGAGAGAAACACACTCCACAGATGGAGCGTGAGCCATCTCAAAAGGCCAGAGGCCCATAGAACCCCTTTAAGAAACATCTGTTACGATCTCACAGAACTCTAGAAATGCTGCTTAATCATTATTGCAAAAACGTCTCATCTCAAGAATGGAAAAAATATGTCAACACTAGGAACACCCAGGAATCACACCTAAAATGGTTTCCAAAAATAAGTATATCAGAAAGCTTCAGGTAATGATTTGAAAACTTGGAGAACCCTGTCCTTCTGTGAGGTACTAGCTCAATGACAAATACATCCAGGAAAGCTGAAATTAGATTTCAAACAGTCAAGCAAAAGCCTACAAAGAACAGTACTAGGCTGATCTGCTTAGTTGTGGCCTGGCCAGTGCTGAAAAGAACATCTGGTGACGTCTCCTCTCATCACTTCGATAGGAGAGACACACACTCTCTCACTCTCAAACTTTCTCTAAAAGGTTCAGACTGAATTTCAAAGCAGCCAAGTACAAACTAGCCTCTCTTCATTCCTCCAAAGCCAAATAACCTGGAGCCTAGGGTTTCCAGGAGAAGAGATAAGTGGCTCACGCTGGCAATATTAAATGCTATCAAGGGAATTTCCCCTTTTTCTCCATAGGCGCAGTCCCCAAGCAGCATCCCAAAAGCTATAAGAGGACACACTTCTTGGTGTTCTTCTTTGTGGCAGGGTAAAGCACAGCCCGGATGGCTTCCAAAAATACCTCACGGACCCCATCATGCATCAGGGCTGAACATTCCAGATATTTCACAGCCCCCACCTGCTTAGCCAGGGAAGTGCCTTGCTGAGGAGTTGTGGGCACTTGGCTCTGTTCCTTTAGCTTCTTCACTGTCTCAAGGTCACTTCGCAGGTCCCTCTTGGTGCCTACCAGCAAAACAGGTACATTGGGGCAATGATGGGACACCTCGGGATACCACTTATGCCTCACATTGGCATAAGAAGATGGGTTGCCAATGGAAAAGCAAATGACGAAGATATTGGTCTGGGGGTAGGACAGTGTTCGCAGTCGGTCATACTCTTCTTGGCCAGCTGTGTCCCAGAGGTTCAGGATGACAATCTGGCCATCCACAGACGTCTGGGCACTATAGTTGTCAAAGACAGTGGGGATATACTCCTCAGGAAAGGCATTTGTTGTGTAACTGATGAGGAGACAGGTCTTACCTACAGCCCCATCTCCCACAACCACACATTTGATCGTCTGCATTCTTCCTTTGGAGTCCTATGTATAAGAGAGAAGGAAAGAATGTTCATAGATGTTTGGTTAATCTAGGAACCTAAGCTATATAAACATTTCTCTCTGAGAAGAAAGGAGGTAAGGCCCTCCCCCCCACCCCCACTACCTGGCCTCCTGACACCAAAGAAGCTGGGAAAGGTTGTATGGGGCAAGAATTCTTACCATGGAGTCCATGGCCTGCTAGAAGATAGGCTTCAGAAGATTCTAGAAGCCACCTCTGCAGTTGTGCACAATATTATGTGTATGTGCATAGGTAAATTTTTCTGGAAAGAAGATCCAAAGCTGTCATCAGACTCAAAAAGGACTGTGAGCCCCACAAGATTAAAAACTATTATATACAAAGGTTACAGTATTGTCATAAGGCCTCACATATACTGTATCAAAGCTACTAAAATATTATAGGTACTAAATAAATGTTAACTAATTTTTTTAAATTGGTGTAGAAAGAAGATTCCCAAGGTTGAAACAAAAGGAAAGACAGCTCTCACTTCGGATCTGTGGCTACAGACTCAGCAAAGATACACTCTCTTCCTGAAAAACTGTTGTTTGTTATTGTTCAGTCGCTCAGTCATGTCTGACTCTTTGTGACCCCATAGACTGCAGCACGCCAGGATTCCCTATCCTTCACCATCTCCAGGAGTTTGCTCAAACTCATGTTCATCAATGATATCTAACCATCTCATCCTCTGTTACCTCCTTCTCCTCCCACCTTCAATCTTTCCCAGCACCAGGGTCTTTTCCAATGAGTCAGCTCTTCACATCAGGTGGCCAGAGTATTGGAGCTTCAGCTGCAGCATCGGTCCTTCCAATGAAAATTCAGGGGTGATTTCCTTTAGGATTGACGGGTTTGATCTCCTTACAGTCCAAGGGACTCTCAAGAGTCTTCTCTAGCACCACAATTCAAAAGCACTAATTCTTCAGTGCTCAGCCTTCTTTATGGTCCAACTCTCACATCTGTACATGACTACTGCAAAAATCACAGTGGCATCAAAATACTGGAGAGAAAAGTAGGCCAGTCAGATTCAGCCATATAGAGAAGTGGCTGAGAGTGCAGACTCTGAAGTCAGATCGCCTGGCATCGAAAACCAGTCCTCTCTCTTCCTAAGCTCTGTGAACTCGGGCAAGTTTTTAACCTGAAGCTTAAATGAAAGAATGCATGCGCTGTACTCATTAGTGCCTGCCACATAGGAAGTACTCATTAAAACGTTAGAAGCTACTATGACTTCACAAAAATTACTCTTCTGCTGGGGAAGGTAAAAGTTCTATGATGTGATTACAATGCTAGACAAACCCTTCTGTCTCATCCCTTCTGTCCTTATCTGAGTAAAACTACAGTTCATAACACACCACTATATTCTTGTCCATTTCTTCATGAATCGAGTATTTGTGAGTTAATGATGAAACACAGATGATCTCCAAGGAACATGTTTACTATGAGCTCCCATGTTCCCAGCTGGTGCCAGTGTTAATGAACCCACCTGCCAATGCAGGAGACATAGGAGATGTGGGTTCGACCCCTGGGTTGGCGATATACCCTGGAGGAGGGCATGGCAAGCCCTCCAGTATTCTTGCCTAGAGAATCTCATGGACAGAAGAGCCTGGCGGGCAACAGTCCGTAGGGTTGCAAAGAGTCAGACATGACTGAAGTGACTTAGCATGCACACATCCACGTTTATACCCCTATATTAATATCCAATCAATGTCCTGCTGTGTCAGTGCCCCCACAGCACTCCATTTTCTTTAGCTTCTTAACTACTGCCCTAATTTCAGACCTGATCCTCATATCATTAACTTCAAGTATCAGAACATGGAGGAAAGGGGATACATTATCATATGTATTTGATCACAGAAAAAAAAATTGAGAATCAGTTTCTCACCTTGGGAATTCAGAGGAATAGATATATCTTCCATTCTGTTATCTTATTAGGCCCATATCATAGCCAAAAACTAAACCAAACCAAACACTTCATTTTGGGTCAAGGTAAAGAAAACAGCTTCTCAGATGGTTTAGAGGGTAAAGCGTCCGCCTGCAATGCAGGAGACCCAGGTTCGATCCCTCAGTTGGGAAGATCCCCTGGAGAAGGCAATGGCAACCCACTCCAGTACTCTTGCCTGGAAAATCCCATGGATGGAGGAGCCTGGTAGGCTACAGTCCATGGAGTCACAAAGAGTTGGACATGACTGCGCGACTTCACTTTCCTTTAAAGAAAAGTTGGCCCTCTCAGTATGCTTTGCACAGGCCCACAAGGAATAGCTTTCTGCTCACACAGCCAATTCTGACCAGTGAGGCATTCCCCCTAGAAGTCTTCCTTTCCTTGGCACAGGTCCCACAGCTAAAAGTCCAGAGCCTAGTAGGCAACCATCCCAGAGTATTCACTGACCATTGGCTCTGTCTTTTTCCATCTAGGAACAGACGTGAGGATCAAACATACAAAGTCAATGGAAATAATTTGGCCACCTGACGTGAAGAGCGAACTCATTAGAAAAGGCCCTGATGCTGGGAAAGATTGAAGGCAAAAGAAGGGGACAACAAAAGATGAGATGGTTGGATAGCATCACCAACTCAGTGGACATGAATTTGAGCAAACTCTAGGAGATAGTGGGACAGGGAAGCCTGGCGTGCTGCAGTCCATGGGACTGCAAAGAGTTGGACACTTAGCAACTGAACAACAACAATAGAAATAGGGCAAAGTCACCACCGCATTCCTTGAAAATAACCTTCCTTGGCTTTCCCAGTTTGGATTAATTTCTTTTGCATCTGATAGCAATTACTGCCTGTATGACTCATCTTCCCAGCCTCCTCTAGGTACCATTCAGAGTGACTGCTTTAAGGACAATAGTGCATCTGATGCGGGGAGGCGCTACTGAATCAGAGCAAAACTCTCAGGCACAAAGACCACTTTGCACCCTAAGTTTAGCTCCTCATCTCTGTAACTAGGAAAAGTCAACTACTCTTTTCTACTAGTTTACATCTACCAGTACTCCTGGTATCTATAATAAAATGATCTGCAGATAGGCACTCAAGTCACTAATGGTGGGCCTAGATGATGAAATGTACCTGAACATTGCAGGTCTGAACAAAACAAAACATAATCACCTGGTGCAAACTCTCAATGAAAGGGAGGGGTTCAGCAAAAGGAGGGAGGTGCTTTGTACAGCTGATTCATTTATCCAGCTCACATATTCATTATACGATTTTCTCTACTTGTATGCATATTTGAACTTCTCCATAGTCAACAAGTTTAAAAATAATACTAAAAACTAAAATCCAAGAGAAATGACGATAGGATCTCAAAAAGATAATTTCACATCCATGTTCACTGCATCATTATTCACAATAGTCAAGAGGTGGAAGCAACCTAAATGTCCATCGATGGATAACATATAAAGAAATACATACACACACACACACACACACACACACACACACACATATCTATAGCTAGATAGATCAGCCTTCAAAAGAAAAGGAAATCTTTTCATACACTACAACATGGATGAACCTTAAGGACATTATGCTAAGTGAAATAAGCCAAGTCACAAAAAGCCAAATATTGCATGATTTCACTTATATGGAGTATCTAGAATAGTCAAGCTTATAGAAAGTAGAATAGTAGTTGCCAGGGGCTGGGGGAAGGGGAAATGGGGAGGTGTTTAAGGGGCATAGAGTTTCAGTTTTTCAGGATGAAAAAATTGTAAAGATCTGTTGCACAAAAATGTGCATATAGTTACTGTACACTTTAAAATGGTCAAAAATACTGAAAATAAAAACAATACTTTTTAAAGGGCTGGGAGCTCTGAGAGAAGGCTAGGAGTTACAAGAGAAAGGCAAATATTCTGTTTATCACTGTTAGGAGAAAAGCTTGTTTCTTTAGCTCCAGCATCCAGCACAATGCTTTCTCCTTACAAATGACCCATAGCTTTCCTCTCATCACCACCACTATCCACCCACATTCCCTGGTACTACTATGCACAATGTACTGCTAGGAGGGACTCAAAAAAGGGTTAAAAACAACAAATGATGATAGAAGCTTATAGTTTTATGGTAAAGGCAGGACTTTTATAAAAAGATAAACAATAATACACAGTAATGCATGGCCCAGAGGAAATAGTTGCTATGAGGAAGCAAGTGGAAGTTAAAAACTGAGAGCTTGTTATAGGCATTGTGTAAAATACTTTCACATATCTTATTTAAGCTTCATAGTATCGCTATGAAGTGAAGTAGATACCAGCTCAGTTCAGAGATCATTAAGTATGCCTCTAGGATTGGAAACTGAAAGTGGCCTCAATCTGCAGAGACCAACATCTCAGAAGGCACTCACTTTTAACCCTGGGATTATAGTTTCTTCTAAATCTTCCAATCTCATCTGACAAAGCATCCTTCTTCAGATGTATACCGCTCAGCAATCAATTTTCTCCTAGGTTAGACACACAACATAAAAGGCACAGTAAGGACAAGAATACAGGTCAAAGTATTAATATTTCTAGCACATTCTCCCCCAAGTCTCACCCTTTCCAGAAGTCTAATGCACTTTAAATCACTCTGCAACTTTCTGAAACAAAACAATTCAGAAGATCCTCATTTTTATTTACTACTTTCTGCAAATTAGTTATCTAAGTCCAGGAAGCTTTTTCACGTTTAAGACTGACTCTTTTGGTTCAAGTCCAGTCAAAGACAACTTCGAGAATCTTGGGGAGGAAGGAAGCCATGTGAACACTCCCCAACTCGGAGCAAGGGGAGACTATCCTGTGCCTGGAAACTTAAACCAGGGAGGCAATTGTAGTGACCCATCCATAGCTACCACAAGCCCACTCGGCACTTCCTTCGCAGCCTTTCCACCAGGGGTACTTGGTTCTGGAATTTCGGTTGGACTCGTGATCCTGGGACAGATAAGTGCCTAACGTCGGCTTCCCAATAAGAAGGGCAGGCTCAATCTCCCCCGAATATATACAATTCATCTCATTCTCAAATCCCTCCCATCCAAGGAAGTGGCAACCGTCCTGGAGATGGGGAGACTCAATGAGAAAACAGCGAACAAGGGGCCCGCCTAGCGGGGTGGTTCTCGATAAGGATTACCTGGCAAAACGGTCGTCTTCCAGCGCCGTTCAACCGCAGCTCACATAGCCTCCCAGGTTTCTCATGGCTGAGCGAACGAGGCGGGATCGGGGCTTCATTCCGGCAGCGACCGAGTCCCACCCCTGTCGTCAGACGCAGTCTCCACCCTGTGCCCCGAGACCTCCTGGGAAATGGAGTTCTAGCGCCCGCTGCGCGGTCTGCAAGCCACTGGCTTTTAAACTACACTTTTGGGTAATCAAGGATCACTGGGGTGTGGACCCCAATACCAGTTCCTCGGTTCGGAAATCCCCAAGTTTCACATTTCCTGTGACAAAATGAGACCACTTCCTCCTCCGCAGACCCGTGTTTTCTCAAGACAAATATTAACATAAAGAGGCAATCAGGGAATTGAAAAAGTGTTAGGAAAAATGGAAGCAGTAAAAGAAAACGTGGTAGTGAATTAAGGCAACTGTCACCATATATAAGTTTGTGTCTTCTAGAGTTTTATATAAATGAAATCATAAACTATGGACTCTTTTTTTAACAGCTTTATTGATATATAAATTCACTCATTTTTTTGTAGCCATGCATTCCGGGAAACAAACTCACTCAGATGGACAATGCAGATAGTGGAGTGCAATTTATTACACCATGGGGCCCAAGGCAGAGTCTCCTCTTAGCCAAGGACTCCGACCAGTTTTTGTGAAAACCTTATATACCTTAAGTGTATATGATCAAACCCACCTCCCCAAACTCCTTGAAACTAGTCTAGACAAGGTAAAAGAGAGATATGATCAAAGTTAACCCATGATTCATGTGTCATAAGCCTAGATAATTAAACAGTGGACATTCATCGATAGGCCTGTGGTCATACCCCTATAAGCATAATGGGATTTACGACTTTGTTCTGCTACAGAGATAATTAGTATATTCTTTTAGGTGATGGATCATCTAGGTACAAGTCCTGAGGCTCCTTCATCCAGGGGGTCTGGTTTTCCATTGGTATGTCGTTTCCATAGATACTGGGCATATAGCTCAAAGTCCACAGTCCAGCCCAAGATGGAGTCCTGCGTTCAAGATGGAGCCTGTTCTGTTTCCTCCTTCAGTTTAAATTGTACAATTAGATAGCTTTTGATATACTACATTATTAATTTTTTAAAAGTGTAGAAAATATATATAACACAAAATTTGCCACTTTAAAGTGTACAATCCAGTGGCATTTGGTACATTCACAATGTGTGCAACCATCAGGATTGTCTATTTCTGAAATTTTTTTGTCACGATGTCAGGGAGTTTGTAATTTCCTCCTTTGTCTCATCGCAACAAAAATTTGAAGCAACGGACAGACCAGCCCTTAGATGGACCAGTGTTACAGCTCTCGGATGGACTAGTGTTACAGTTCCATGTTACAACTCAGTTTTATTTAGAAAGTAAAGGAAAAATACACCCTCAAGGCATGAGGGCATGCCTACCCAAAAGACTCCAAGAGAAGAGAAGCCCCCGGCCCAGTTTTGGCTCCTCTTTTTATATGTTTTTTCTCCTCCCCCTGGGCCTGCCCTATGTAAATTTGGCTAGCCAGGAGTGCTGTTTGTTTTACTTGAGGTCCTCACGCCAGTCCTTGGACCTTTCTTTGTTCTATTTTCCCAGGCTTTTCCCTTCCTTGTCTTTTAGCCACTAAGCAATAGCTGCTCATTCCCCTCTTTCCACAGCCCCTGTAAGTCATCCTATAATCTACTTTCTCTCTCCATGGATTGAACTTTTCTGGCTGCTATTTATCTACTGATGGACATTTGGGTCATTTCCAAATTTGACTACTGTGAATAATGCTGTGATAAACATTGGCATGCCGAAAGAAGCTGAACAGTTCTATTAAGACCTACAAGATCTTCTAGAACTAACACCATAAAAGATGTCCTTTTCATCATAGGGGACTGGAATGAGTAAGTAGGACGTCAAGAGATACCTGGAGTAACAGGCAAGTTTGGCCTTGGAGTATAGAATGAAGCAAGGCTAACAGTTTTGCCAAGAGAATGCACCGGTCTAGTAAACACCCTCTTCCAACAACACAAACGATGACTATACACATGCATGTCACCACATGATCAATACTGAAATCAGATTGATTATATTCATTGCAGCTGAAGATTAAGAAGCTCTATACAGTCAGCAAAAACAAGACTGGTAGCTGACTGTGGCTCACATCATGAACTCCTTATTGCTAAATTCAGACTTAAATTGCAGAAAGTAGGGAAAACCACTAGGCCATTCAGTTCAGTTCAGTTCAGTCGCTCAGTCGTGTCTGACTCTTTGCGACCCCATGAATCGCAGCACGCCAGTCCTCCCTGTCCATCACCAACTCCCGGAGTTCACTCAGACTCACATCCATCGAGTCGGTGATGCCATCCAGCCATCTCATCCTCTGTCGTCCCCTTCTCCTCCTGCCCCCAATCCCTCCTAGCATCAGAGTCTTTTCCAATGAGTCAACTCTTCACATGAGGTGGCCAAAGTACTGGAGTTTCAGCTTTAGCATCATTCCTTCCAAAGAAATCCCAGGGCTGATCTCCTTCAGAATGGACTGGTTGGATCTCCTTGCAGTATGACCTAAATCAAATCCCTTACAATTATATAGTGGAAATGACAAATAGACTCATGGGATTAGATTTGATAGACAGAATGGCTGAAGAACTATGGATGGAGGTCCGTAACATTGTACAGGAGGCAGTGATCAAGCCAGAAAGAAAAACACCAATACAGTATACTAACACATATATATGGAATTTAGAAAGATGGTAATGATAACCCTGTATGCGAGACAGCAGGGGAGACACAGATGTACAGAAGAAATGAATCGCCAGTCTATGTTCGATACAGGATACAGGATGCTTGGGGCTGGTGCACGGGGATGATCCAGAGAGATGATATGGGGTGGGAAGTGGGAGGGGGTATTCAGGATTGGGAACTCATGTACACCCGTGGTTGATTCTTGTCAATGTATGGCAAAACCAATACAGTATTGTAAAGCAAAATAAAGTAAAAATAAAAATTTTAAAAAAATTCTCCACCCCACCCCAAAAGAAAACAAACCATACCCAAGAAAAAGGAAAAAAAAAAAAAGCAAAATGATTGTCTGAGGAGGCCTTACAAATAGCTGAGGAAAGAAGAGAAGCAAGAGGCAAAGGAGAAAAGGAAAGATATACCCATCTGAATGCAGAGCTCCAAAGAATAGCAAGGAGAGATAAGAAAGACAAGAAATAGGGGAAAACAATATAATGGGAAAGACTAGAGATCTTGTCAAGAAAATTAGAGATACCAAGGGAATATTTCTTGCAAAGATGGGCACAATAAAGGACAGAAACGGTATAGACCTAACAGAAGCAGAATAAAGAAGAGGTGCCAAGAAGACAGAGAAGAACTATACAAAACAGGTCTTAATGACCCAGATAACCATGATGGTGCGATCACTCACCTAGAGCCAGACATCCTGGAATGTGAAGTCAAGTGGCCCTTAGGAAGCATCACTACAAACAAAGCTAATGGAGGTGATGGAATGCCAGTTGAGCTATTTCAAATCCTAAAAGATGATGCTGTGAAAGTGCTGCACTCAATATGCCAGCAAATTTGGAAAACTCAGCAATGGCACAAGACTGGAAAAGGTCAGTTTTCATTCCAATTCCAAAGGAGGGCAATGCCAAAGAATGTTCAAACTACCACACAATTGCACTCATTTCCCCTGCTAGGAAAGTAATTCTCAAAATCGTTTAAGCAAGGCTTCAACAGTACGTGAACTGAGAACTTCCAGATATACATGCTGGATTTAGAAAAGGCAGAGGAACCAAAGATCAAATTGCCAACATCCCTTGGATCATAGAAAAAGCTAGAGAATTCCAGAAAAACATCTATCTCTGCTTCACTGTCTATGCTAAAGCCTTTGATTGGGTGGATCACAACCAACTGTGGAAAACTCTTCAAGAGATGTGAATACCAGATCACCAGACCTACCTCCTACAAAACCTTTATGCTGGTGAGGAAGCAACAGTTAGAACCAGACATGGAACAACAGACTGGTTCCAAATTGGGAAAGGAGTACATCAAGGCTGTATACTGTCACCTTACTTATTTACCTTCTATGCAGAGTACATCATGCGAAATGCCAGGCTGGATGAAGCACAAGCTAGAATCAAGATTGCCGGAAGAAATACCAATAACCTCTGATATGCAGATGACAGCATCCTTGTGGCATAAAGCTAAGAACTAAAGAGCCTCTTGATGAAAGTCAAAGAGGAGAGTGAAAATCTTGGCTTAAAACTCAACATTCAAAAAACTAAGACCATGGCATTTGGTCCCATTACTGCATGGCAAATAGATGGGGAAACAATGGAAACAGTGACAGACTTTATTTTTGGGCGGCTCCAAAATCACTGTAGATGGTGACTGCAGCCATGAAATTAGAAGATTGGGAAGAAAAGCCATAAAATTAAAAGACTTGGAAGAAAAGCTATAACCAACCTAGACAGCATATTAAAAAACAGAGACATTAACTTTGCTTACAAAGGTCTGTCTAGTCAAACCTATGGTTTTTCCAGTAGTGATGTGTGGATGTGAAAGTTGGACCATAAATAAGGTTGAGTGCCAAAGAATTGATGCTTTTGAACTGCGGTGTTGGAGAAGACTCTTGAGAGTCCGTTGGACTGCAAGGAGTTCAAACCAGTCTATCCTAAAGGAAATCAACCCTGAATATTCACTGGAAAGACTGATGCTGAAGATCTGGTACTTTGGCCACCTGATGCAAGGAGCAAATTCATTGGAAAAGACCCTGATGCTGGGAAATATGGAAGGCAGGAGGAGAAGGGGGCGACTGAGGATGAGATGGTTGGATGGCATCACTGACTCAGTGGACATGAGTTTGAGCAAGCCCTGGGAGATGGCAAAGGACAGGGAAGCCTGGTGTGGTGCAGTCCATGGGGTCGCAAAGAGTTGGATACGACTGAGCAACTGAACAACAACAAACATTGGCATACAAGAATATGGTTTTGTTGATTTTCTCTATTGTTTTTGTTTTCTCTCTCACTGATTTACACTTTGATCTTCATTATTCTTGTTAATTTGAGTTTTATTTGCTCTTCTTTTTACTGAGCTGAAAGATGAAGTTATTGTTTTGAGACTTTCTTCTGTTCTGATATAGGTGTTTAGTGCTTAAAATTTACCCCCTAACTATTGCTTTAGCAGAATGTCATCAGTTCAAAATATGTTCTTAATTTTTTAATTTCTTCTTTCTCCCATGTGTTATCTCAGTTCAGTTCAGTTCATTCGCTCAGTCATGTCCGACTCTTTGTGATGCTATGGACTTACCATGCCAGGCTTCCCTGTCCATCACCAACTCCCAGAGCTTGCTCAAACTCATCGCCATCGAGTTGGTGATGCCATCAAACCATCTCATCTTCTGTCATCACCTTCTCCTGCCTTCAATCTTCCTCAGCATCAGGGTCTTCTCTAAGGAGTCAGTTCTTCACATCAGGCGGCCAAAGTATTAGAGTTTCAGCTTCAACATCAGTCCTTCCAATGAATATTCAGGACTAATTTCCTTTAGGACTGACTGGTTTGATCTCCTTGCAGTCCAATGGACTCTAAAGACTCTTCTCCAACACCACAGTTCAAAAGCATCAATTCTTCAGTGCTTCAGCCCTCTTTATGGTCCAACTCTCACATCCATTCATGACTACTGGAAAAACCATAGCCTTGACTAGACAGACATTTGTTGGCAAAGTGATGTCTCTGCTTTTTAATACGGTGTCTAGGTTGGTCATAGTTTTACTTCCAAGGAGCAAGGGTCTTTTAATTTCATGGCTGCAGTCACCATCTACAGTGATTTTGGAGCCCCCCAAGATAAAGTCTGTCACTGTTTCCATTGTTTCCTCATCTATTTGCCATGCAGTAATGGGACCGAATGCCATGGTCTTAGTTTTTTGAATGTTGAGTTTTAAGCCAAGATTTTCACTCTCCTCTTTGACTTTCATCAAGAGGCTCTTTAGTTCTTCTTAGCTTTATGCCACAAGGGTGCTGTCATCTGCATATCAGAGGTTATTGGTATTTCTTCCGGCAATCTTGATTCTAGCTTGTGCTTCATCCAGCCTGGCATTTCGCATGATGTACTTCGGTATATAAAGTAAATAAGCAGGGTGACACTATATAGCCTTGACATAATTCTTTCCCAGTTTGGAACCAGTCTGTTGTTCCATGTCTGGTTTTAACTGTTGCTTCTTGACCTGCATACAGGTTTCTCAGCAGGCAGGTTAGGTGGTCTGGTATTCCCATCTCTTGAAGAATTTTCCAGAGTTTGTTGTGATCCACCCAGTCAGTCTTTGGCATAGTCAATAAAGCAGAAGTAGATGTTTTCCTGGAACTCTCTTGCTTTATCTATGATCCAAGGGATGTTGGCAATTTGATCTTTGGTTCCTCTGCTTTTTAAATCCAACTTGAACATCTGAAAGTTCTCAGTTCATGTACTATTGAAGCCTGGCTTGGAGAATTTTGAGCATTACTTTGCTAGCGTGTGAGATGAGTGCAATTGTGTGGTAGTTTGAACATTCTTTGGCATTGCCCTTCTTTAGAATTGGAATGAAAACTGAGCTTTTCCAGTCTTGTGCCATTGCTGAGTTTTCCAAATTTGCTGGCATATTGAGTGCAGCACTTTCACAGCATCATCTTTCAGGATTTGAAATAGCTCAACTGGAATTCCATCACCTCCACTAGCTTTGTTTGTAGTGATGCTTCCTAAGGGCCACTTGACTTCACATTCCAGGATGTCTGGCTCTAGGTGAGTGATCACACCATCATGGCTATCTGGGTTATGTAGATCTTTTTTGTACAGTTCTTCTGTGTATTCTTGCCACCTCTTCTTAATATCTTCTGCTTCTGTTATGTCCAATACCATTTCTGTCCTTTATCGTGCCCATCTTTGCAAGAAATATTCCCTTGGTATCTCTAATTTTCTTGAAGAGATCTTGAGTCTTTCCCATTCTCTTGTTTTCCTCTATTTCTTTGTTTTGATTACTGTGTTATCTAGAAGTGGATTGTTTATTTACAAATATTTGAGGATTTTCCAGAAATCTTTCTGTTATTAGTAGGTAATTTAAATTCCATTATTCATATTTTGTGTGACTTGAATCCTTTCAAATTCATTGACACTTGTTTTGTGGACTATAACATAGCCTATCCTGGTAAATACTCTTATGTACACTTGAAATACATATTCTATGTTCACTTGTGTGAAGTCGCTCAGTCGTGTCCGACTCTTTGCGATCCCATGGACTGTAGCCCGCCAGGCTCCTCTATCCATGGGATTCTCCAAGCAAGAATACTGGAGTGGGTTGCCATTTCCTTCTCCAGGGGATCTTCCCAACCCAGGGATCAAACCCGGGTCTCCTGTATTGCAAGCAGACACTTTATCCTCTGAGCCACCAGGGAAGACTTCACATTCCTCTGAGCCACCAGGGAAGCCTTCACATCCTGGTAAATATTCTATGTACACTTGAAAAGAATGTGTATTTTGTTATTATTTGGTAGAGTGTTCTATAAATGTCAACCAGGTCAATTTGGTTGATTATGTTGTTTGCTCTACTATAGCCTTGCTGATTTTATGCCTACTCACTCTATCAATTATTAAGAGGAGAGTATTGAGATATCTGACTAGAACTGTGGATTTGTCTATTTCTCCTTGCAAGTTTATCAGTTTTTGATTCATGTATTTTGTAGCTCCTATATTAGAGGCACAAACATTAGAATTATGTCTCTTCATTCACTGATTTTCCAGAGAAGGCAATGGCACCCCACTCCAGTACTCTTGCCTGGAAAATCCCATGGACCAAGGAGCCTGGTAGGCTGCAGTCCATGGGATCGCTAAGAGTTGGACACAACTGAGCGATTTCACTTTCACTTTTCACTTTCATGCATTGGAGAAGGAAATGGCACCTCACCCCAGGGTTCTTGCCTGGAGAATCCCAGGGACAGGTGAGCCTGGTGGGCTGCCGTCTATGGGGTCACACAGAGTCGGACACGAGTGAAGCGACTTAGCAGAGCAGCAGCAGCAGCATGCATTGATTCCTTTGTCATTACAAAATCACTTTCTTTATTCCTGGTATCTTTGCTCTGAAACTTACTTTGTCCAATATTAATATAGCTCCTGCAGCTTTCTTTTGACTAGTGTTATCATGATACATCTTTTTTTTACATACTTTTAAGCTATTTGTATCTTTGTATTAAGAATATTTCTTGTAGGCAGCATACGATTGGGTCTTGCTTTTTTACCCAGTCTGATCATCTTTACCCTGAAACTGGGGTCTTTAGATCATGTACATTTAACATGATTAGGTTTGAGTCTGTCATCTTGCTATTTTTTTTCATTCCTCCACTCTTCTTTGTTCTTTTTCCACCTTCTTTTGAATCAATGAATATTATTTTTATTTATTTATCTCCTTTGTTGGCTTCTTGGGCTTCCCTGGTGGCTCAGAGGTTAAAGCGTCTGCCTCCAATGTGGGAGACCCGGGTTTGATCCCTGGGTTGGGAAGATCCCCTGGAGAAGGAAATGGCAACCCACTCCAGTATTCTTGCCTGGAGAATCCCATGGACTGAGGAGCCTGGTGGGCTGCAGTCCATGGGGTCACAAAGAGTCGCACACGACTGAGCTATACCTCTTTGTTGTGTTATTTTAGTGGTTGCTTAAAGGTTGACAGTGTACATCTATAACTTATCAGTCTACCTTCAAGTGTTATTATACCACTTTACAAAAAGTATAAGAAGCTTAAATTAATATCGATCCATTTCTCTCTTCCTGGACTACTCTTGTTACACATTCTACTTGTATCTCATAAAACATGTTATTATTTTTGTTTAAACAGTTACTTTTTCAAAAAATATTTATTTGGCTTTGTTGGGTCTTTATGGTGGAATGCGGGATCTTTAGTTGTAGCACGTGGGATCTTAGTTCCCTGAACAGGGATCAAACTCTAATCCCTGTCCTCAGCATTGGAAGTGAAGTCGCTCAGTCGTGTCTGACTCTTTGTGACCCCATGGACTGTAGCCTAACAGGTTCCACCATCCATGGGGTTTTCCAGGCAAGGATACTGGAGTGGGTTGCCATTTCCTTCTCCAAGAGATCTTCTGGACCCAGGTTTTGAACCTGGGTCTCCCACATGGGCAGACGCTTTACCATCTGAGCCACCTGGGAAGATCAGCATTGGAAGGCAGATTCTTAATCACTGGACCATCAGGGAAGTCCAAAACATTTACTTTTTAGTACTTCATTTTTTAGAGCAGTTTCAGGGTCACAGCAAAGTTGAGTGGAAGGTACAGAGTTCCCATGATACATTTGTTACAATCAACATACCTACATTGACACATCAGTATTATCCAAAGTCCATAGATTACATTAGGATTTATTCTTGGAGCTGTACATTCGATGAGTTTTAACATAAGTATTCACCATAATAGTATTATACAGAATAGTTTCACTGCCCTAAAAATCCTCTGTGGCCTGTTTATGCATCCCTCCCTCCCTCCTAACCCTGGCACCCACTGATCTTTTTACTGTCTCTTAGTTTTACCTTTTCTAGAATGCTATATAATTGGAATTATACAGTATGTAGCATTTTCAGGGAATTATACAGAATGTAGCATTTTCAGATTGGCTTTTTCCACTTAGTAATATACATTTGAGGTTTTTCCATGTCTTTTCATGGCTTGATAGCTCATTCCATTTTGGTGCTGAATAATATTTCATTGTCTGGATGTATCACTATCCATTCTCCCACTGAAGGACATCTTTGTTGCTTCCAAGATTTAGCAATTATGAACAAAACAATATAAACATCTAAGTGCAGGTTTTTGTGCAGACATAAGTTTTCAACTCATTTTGATAGATATCAAGGAGCGTGGTTGCTAGTCAATTATGTTTTAAAACAGCTATACTGAAATATAATTTACATACCATAAATTCACTCATTTTAAGTGTACAATTAAATGAATTTTAGTACATTTAAAACTTTGTGCTATTATCATCACAACTTGATTTTAATATATTTCCATCACCCCAAAATATCTCTCATGCCCAGTAACTGTCACTCCCTGCTCCCAACCCCCAGGTAACAATCACTGATCTACTTGTCTCTAAAGTTGTGTTTCCTGACCATTTCACATAAATGGGATCACACAATATATTATCTTTTTGTCTTTGGCTTCTTCTACTTAGCATAATGTTCTTGAGTGTCATCCACAATGTAGCATGTATTAATACTTCATCCCTTTTTATTGCTAAATTGTATTTTTTCTTTTAAAATCAGATTTATACAGGTATAATTTATATGCCATTAAATAAGCTCATTTTATAGTTTGATGACTTTTGACAAATGTATGCACCATGTAATTACTACCACAATCAAGACATACATTTCCATTACCCCCAAATAGTTCCTTTGTATCTCTTTGCAGTCAATCCCAACCACTCCCAGTGGACCACTGTTCTGCTTGCTATCACTAAAGATTAATTATACTTTTCTAGAACCTCATATAAATGGAATCATAGAGCATTTACTCTTTTGTATCCACTTCTTTTGCTCAGCATATTTTTTAGATTTATTAATGTGGGGCATAATAGTAGTGTCTTCCTTTTTATTGCTTAGTAGCAAGAATATGCAATTTGTTTCCAGTTTGGGGCCATTATGGATAAAGCTGCTATGAATATTTGTGTATAAGTCTTACTGACAGAAATAATAAACAATAATAGGAGTAGAAAAGAGTTTTATTTGAGCCAGACTGAGACCTGTAGCCCAGAAGACAGCTCTCAGATAACCCTGAGGAACTGCTCCAGATAAGCATGGTTTTCAGCACAATTTTGTATCTTGCCAGAACAAAGAACATCAGAGAAGTCATGGATACATTCTTTTAAGGCTTTCAAAAACAAACCAAAAAAACAGATCAGCATGTACACCCTGAGTCAGTACTGGCCTTAGCACCTGGAAAAGACATCTTATCTTGAAAGGATTATCAGTATCGGCATCTCTACAAGGGAGGAATTTAATTTTTATTTTTAACAGGGACATTTTTTTACTTCTGGTCAATGCGTCCTTTTCTTTAATAATTAAGGCAGAGTTACAATGTATGCTTGATAGGCCACAAACAGGCTGTGTGTATAAAATTCAAGTTAACTCAGGTATAAACCAGAATCACTTCCCCCCACACCTCAGTGCTTGAACATTTCTTTCATCAGTCTGTTTTTAAACATATATTTTCATTTCTCTAGAGGGATACCTAAGAGTGGAATTGTTGGGTCATTGGGTAGGTGTATGTTTAACTTTGAATATTTAACATCTTGAGAAACTATCAAACAGCACACCCAAGTGGTTGTACCATTTAAGATGCTAATGTATGACAGTCTCAGTGACTCCACACCTTCACCATCACTTAGTCTTGTCTTAAGTCTTTATTTATTTATTTGATTGTGCTGGGTCATACTTTCGACACTTGGGATCTTTGTTCTTCATTGCAGCATGTGGGAGCTTCAGTTGCAGTATGTGAACTCTTAGTCGTGGCATTTGGGTTCCAGCTATTGAAACCAGGCCCCTTGCATTGGGAATGTGACATCTTAGCAACTGGACTACCAGGGAAGCTCCTATTGTCTTTAAAAAAAAAAAAATTTTTTTTGGAGGGGAGCTATGGTGGGTCTTCCTTGCTGCATGTGGATTTTCTCTAATTGCAGCAAGCGGGGGCTACTCATCCTTTTGGTATCCAGGCTGTTCACTGGAGTGGCTTTTCTTGTTGCAGAGCACAGGCTTTAGGCACATGAACTCAATAGTTGTGTCTTGCAGGCTCTAGAGCACTGGCTCAGTAGCTGTGGTGCATGGGCCTATTGACTTCACGGCATATGGGATCTTTCCAGACCAGGGATCAAACCAGCATCCCTTGCATTGGCAGGTGGATTCTTAGCCACTGGATGACCAGGGAAGTCCCATATTGTCTTTTTAATTTAGCAGTTCAGGTGGGTATATATAGTGGTATTTCATGGGGGTTTCCACTTGCATTTCCCTAATGCCCAATGATTTGAACAGCATTTCATTTACTTAATTGCTATTGATATAGCCTTCCTGTATAGTACGTGTTCAAATCTTTTAGATTCAAGGGATTAAAAGTGATAGAGTGCCTGAAGAACTATGGACAGAGGTGCATAACACTGTACAAGAAGCAGTGATCAAAACCATCTCCAAGAAAAAGAAATGCAATAAAGCAAAATGGTTGTCTGAGGAGGCCTTACAAATAGCTGAGAAAAGAAAAGTAAGAGGCAAAGGAGAAAAGGAAAGATATACCCATCTGAATGCAGAACTCCAAACAATAGCAAGGAGAGATAAGAAATGTTCTAAAGTAAATAATACAAAGAAGTAGAGGAAAACAATAGAATGGGAAAGACTAGACATCTTTTCAAGAAAGTCAGATATATCAAGGGAACATTTCATGCAAATGTGGGAACAATAAAGGACAGAAATGGCATGGACTGAACAGAAGCAGAAGATATAAAGAGGTAGCAAGAATACACAGAACTATGCAAAAAAGAGCTTAATGACCCAGATAACCATGATGGTGTGATCATTCACCTATAGCCAGACATCCTGGAGTGTGAAGTCAAGCATCACTATGCTTGATGCTTCTGAAGCATTAGGAACCATCATTATGAACAAAGCTAGTGGAGGTGATGGAATTCCAGCTGAGCTAATTCAAATTCTGAAAGATGATGATGCTAAACTGCTGCACTCAATATGCCAGCAAATTTGAAAGAGCAGTGGCCACAGGACTGGAAAAGGTCAGTTTTCATTCCAATCCCAAAGAAAAGCAATGCCAAAGAATGTTCATACTACCACACAATTGCACTCATTTCACATGCTACCAAGGTCATGCCCAAAATCATCCAAACTAGGCTTCAACAGTACGTGAACTGAGAATTTCCAGATATACATGGTAGATTAAGAAAATATAGAGGAACCAGAGATCAAATTGCCAACATCCACTGGATCATAGAAAAAGCCAAGGAATTCCAGAAAATCATCTACTTCTGCTTCACTGAATACGCTAAAGCCTTTGACAGTGTGAATCACAACCAACTGTGGAAAATTCTTAAAGAGATGGGAATACCAGACCACTTGACCTGCCTCCTGAGAAGCCTGTATGGAGGTCAAGAAGCAGCACTTAGAACCAGACATGGAACAATAGACTGGTTACAAATGGGGAAAGGAGTAAGTCAAGGCTGTATAGTGTCTCCCTGCTTATTTAACTTATATGCAGAGTATATCGTGAGAAATGCTGGGCAGGATGAAGCACAAGCTGGAATCAGGATTGCCAGGAGAAATATCAACAACCTCAGATATGCAGATGACACCACCCTTTTGGCAGAAAGCAAAGAGAAACTAAAGAGCTTCTTGATGAAGGTGAAAGAGGACAGTGACAAAGCTGGCTTAAAATTCAACTTTCAAAAAACAAAGACCTTGGCATCTGGCCCCATCACTTCATGACAAATAGATGAGGAAACAATGGAAACAGTGACAGACTTTATCTTCTAGGGCTCCAAAATCACTATGGATGGTAACTGTAGCCATGAAATGAAAAGCTGCTTGCTCCATGAAAGAAAAGCTATGACCAACCTAGACAGCATATTAAAAAGCAGAGCCACCACTTTGCTGACAAAGGTCCATCTAGTTAAAGCTATGGTTTTTCCAGTAATTATGAATGGTTGTGAGAGTTGGACCATAAGGAGTGCTGAGTGCCAAAGAATTGATGCTTTTGAACTGTGGTGTTGGAGAAGACACTGGAGATCCAACCAGTCAGTCCTAAAGGAAATCAGTCCTGAATACTCATTGGAAGGAGTGATGTTGAAGCTGAAACTCTAATACTTTGGCCACCTGATGCGAAGAACTGACTCATTTAAAAAGACCCTAATGCTGGGAAAGATTGAAGGCAGGAGGAAAAGGGGATGACAGAGGATGAGATGCTTGGATGGTATCACCGACTCAATGGACATGAGTTTGAATAAACTCCGAGAGTTGGTGATGGACAGGGATGCCTGGTGGGCTGCAGTCCATGGGGTCACAAAGAGTTGGACAGGACTGAGTGACCGAACTGACTGACTGATAAGTTTCAAGCAAAGGTGATCGTTGAAACAATAATATAGATTAGTTACCTGAAAGAAGGAAAGGTAGAGAAAAAGAGAAGAGAGTTCAACATTGGGCCTCAAGGGTGCAGGTAAAAGGAAGTACAGGAGTCAATAAAAAGGATTTAGAACAGAACATGGAAAATAGCTTTAAAAGTTATAAGAAATATACGCAATAGTGTCAAATAGGAAAAAGAGCTTAAGGAAAACAGGGAGCAGCAGTGGCAGAGCTTCCGTTGTTGTTGTTCAGTCGTGTCCTACTCTGTGATCCCATGGACTGCAGCACGCCAGGCTTCTCTGTCCACCATCTCCTGGAGCTTGCTCAAACTCATGTTTGTTGAGTCAGTGATGCCATCCAATCATCTCATCCTGTCGCCCCCTTCTCCTCCTGCCTTCAAACTTTCCCAGCATCAAGGACTTTTCCAATGAGTTGGCTCTTCCCATCAGGTGGCCAAAGTACTGGAGCTTCAGCTTTAACATCAGTCCTTCCAATGAATATTCAGGATTGATTTCCTTTAGGATTGACTGGTTTGATCTCCTTGCAGTCCAAAGGACTCTCAAGAATCTTCTCAAACACCACAGTTCAAAAGCATCAATTCTTTGGTGCTCAGCCCTCTTTATGGTCCAAATCTCACATCCATACATGACTACTGGGAAAACCATAGCTTTGACTAGATGGACCTTTATTGGCAAAGTAATGTCTCTGCTTTTTAATACACTGTCTAGGTTTGTCATAGCTTTTCTTCCAAGGAGCAAGCAGCTTTTCATTTCACGGGTGTAGTCACCATCTGCACTGATTTTGGAGCCCAAGAAAATAAAGTCACTTTTTCTGTTTTTCCCCCACATATTTGCCATGAAATGATGGGACCAGATGCCATGTTCTTCGTTTTTTGAATGTCAAATTTTAAGCCAGCTTTGTCACTCTCCTCTTTCACCTTCATCAAGAGGCTCTTTAGTTCCTCTTTGCTTTCTGCCATAAGGGTGGTGTCATCTGCATATCTGAGGTTGTTGATATTTCTCCTGGCAATCTTGATTCCAGCTTGTGCTTCATCCTGCCCAGCACTTCTCATGATGTACACTGCATATGCTTCCCTGGTGGCTCAGATGGTAAAGCATCTGCCTGCAATGCAGAAGACCCAGGTTCGATTCCTGGGTCGGGAAGATCCCCTGGAGAAGGAAATGGCAATCCACTCCAGCACTCTTGCCTGGAAAATCTCATGGACAGAGGAGCCTGATAGGCTACAGTCCATGGGGTCACAAAGAGTTGGACATGACTGAGCGACTTCACTTTCACTTTTCACTCTGCATGTAAGTTAAGTAAGCAGGGTGACACTATACAGCCTTGATGTACTCCTTTCCCAATTTGGAACCAGTCAGTTGTTCCATGTCTGGTTCTAAGTGCTGCTTCTTGACCTGCATATAGGTTTTGCAGGAGGCAGGTCAGGTGGTCTGGTATTCCCATCTCTTTCAGAATTTTCCACAGTTTATTGTGATCCACACAGTCAAAGGCTTTGGCATAGTCAATAAAGCAGAAATAGATGTTTTCCTGGAACTCTCTTGCTTTTTTGATGACCCAGCAGATGTTGGCAATTTGATCTCTGGTTCCGTTGCTTTTTCTAAAACCAGCTTGAACATCTGGAATTTCACAGTTAACGTATTGCTGAAGCCTGGCTTGCAGAATTTTGAGCATTACTTTACTAGCATGTGAAATGAGTGCAATTGTGTGGTAGTTTGAGCATTCTTTGGCATTGCCTTTCTTTGGGATTGGGATGAAAACTGACCTTTTCCAGTCCTGTGGCTACTGCTGAGTTTTCCAAATGTGCTGGCATATTGAGTGCATCACTTTCACAGCATCATCTTTCAGGATTTGAAATAGCTCAACTGGCATTCCATCACCTCCACTAGCTTTGTTCATAGTGATGCTTCCTAAGGCCCACTTGACTTCACATTCCAGGATGTCTGGCTCTGGGTGAGTGATCACACCATCGTGGTTATCTGGGTCATGAAGATCTTTTTGTACAGTTCTTCTGTGTATTCTTGCCACCTCTTCTTAATATCTTCTGCTTCTGTTAGGTCCATACCATTTCTGTCCTTTATCGAGCCCATCTTTGCATGAAATGTTCCCTTGGTATCTCTAATTTTCTTGAAGAAATCTCTAGTCTTTCCCATTCTATTGTTTTCCTCTATTTCTTTGCATTGATCGCTGAGGAAGGCTTTCTTATCTCTCCTTGCTACTCTTTGGAACTCTGCATTCAGATGCTTATATCCTTTTCTCCTCTGCTTTTTGCTTCTCTTCTTTTCACAGCTATTTGTAAGGCCTCCTCAGACAGCCATTTTGCTTTTTTGCGTTTCTTTTCCATGGGGATGGTCTTGATCCTTGTCTCCTGTACAATGTCACAAACCTCAGTCCATAGTTCATCAGGCACTCTATCTATCAGATCTAGGCCCTTAAATCTATTTCTCACTTCCACTGTATAATCATAAGGGATTTGATTTAGGTCATACCTGAATGGTCTAGTGGTTTTCCTTACTTTCTTAAATTTAAGTCTGAATTTGGCAATAAGGAGTTCATGATCTGAGCCACAGTCAGCTCCGGTCTTGTTTTTGCTGACGGTATAGAGCTTCTCCATCTTTGGCTGCAAAGAATATAATCAGTCTGATTTCGGTGTTGACCATCTGGTGATGTCCATGTGTAGAGTCTTCTCTTGCGTTGTTGCAAGAGGGTGTTTGCTATGACCAGTGCGTTCTCTTGGCAAAATTCTATTAGCCTTTGCCCTGTTTCATTTCGTATTCCAAGGCCAAATTTGCCTGTTACTCCAGGTGTTTCTTGACTTCCTACTTTTGCATTCCAGTCCCCTATAATGAAAAGGACATCTTTTTTGGGTATTAGTTCTAAAAGGTCTTGTAGGTCTTCATAGAACCATTCAATTGCAGCTTCTTCAGCATTACTGGTTGGGGCATAGACTTGGATTACTGTGATATTGAATGGTTTGCCTTGGAAACAGAGATCATTCTGTTTTTGAGATTGCATCCAAGTACTGCATTTTGGGCTCTTTTGTTGACCATGATGGCTACTCCATTTCTTCTGAGGGATTCCTGCCCACAGTAGTAGATATAATGGTCATCTGAGTTAAATTCACCCATTCCAGTCCATTTTAGTTAGCTGATTCCTAGAATGTCGACGTTCACTCTTGCCATCTCCTGTTTGACCACTTCCAATTTCCTTGATTCATGGACCTAACATTCCAGGTTCCTATGCAATATTGCTCTTTACAGCATCGGACCTTGCTTCTATTACCAGTCACATCCACAACTGTGTGTTGTTTTTGCTTTGGCTCCATCCCTTCATTCTTTCTGGAGTTAATTCTCCACTGATCTCCAGTAGCATATTGGGCACCAACTGACCTGGTGAGTTCCTCTTTCAGTATCCTATCATTTTGCCTTCCTAACCAAAGGAGTTTGGAGAGCTTCTAGGTTGGTGAACATGTGGAGGTACTAAGTGAGTATCACACCCAGAAGTCACGGAAGCTCTACACTCCTTCCCCCATAACTTTATGTATCTCTTACATCTAACTTTATGTATCTCTTACATCTGGCTGTTTCTGAGTTTTATCCTTTTATAACAAACCAATAATCTAGTAAGTAAACTGTTTTACTCAGTTCTGTAGGCCATTCTAGCAAGTTACCAAACACAAAAAGGGGGTGTTGGGAACCTCTGATATGTAGCTGATCAGTCAAAAACACAAACGACAACCTGGACTTGCAATTGGCATCTGAAGTGGGGGCACACTTGTGAGACTGAACACTTAACTTGTAGGATCTGATGCTATCCCTTGGTAGATAGTGTCAGAATTGAGTTAAATCATAGAACACCTAGTTGGTGTCCCCTGAGAACTGCAGAATTTTTTGGTGTAGAAAAAACACTCACACATTTGAAATTGGTGTAGAAAAAACACTCACACATTTGAAATACAGTAATCTATAGGTAGAAGAAATGAGTATGTCCCCTTCATAAATTACCAAAAATGGCCCATAAAGAAATAGAAAATCTGAGAAGATCTATATCTAGTAAGGATATTTAACCAGTAATTGAAGACTTCCCAACAAAGAAACGCAGGATTATGATGGTTTCATTGGTGAATTCAACCAAACATTTAAAAAAGAAGCAATACCAATTCTTCTCAGACTTTTCTCCAAAAATTGAAGAGGAAATACTTCATAATGCACTCTGTGGCCTATTACCCTGAAACCAAAGCCAGACAAAGATACGACAAGAAAACTATAGGCCAACATCCCTGATGTACATGGATGTAAAAATCCCCAACAAAATACTAGCATACTAATTTTGACAGCACATTAAAGAGATCATATACAACAACCAAGCAAGATTTAGCGCTGGGGTGCAGGGATGGTTCAGTATATGCAAATCAATCAATGTGATACATGATATTAACATAATAAAGGATTAAAAATCACATGATCATCTCAAATTTTATACACACATACACACACTAAGGGCTTCCCTGGTGGCTCAGCTGGTAAAGAATCCGCCTGCAATGCGGGAGACCTGGGTTCAATCCCTGGGTTGGAAAGATCCCCTGGAAAAGGGAAAAGCTACCTACTCCAGTATTCTGGCCTAGAGAATTCCATGGACTGTATAGCTCATGGGGTCACAAAGAGTCAGACACGACTGAGCGACTTTCACTTCACACACACATTGTAGGGGAAAAAGTGATCTAAAGATTCAGTGCAATCCTGATCAAAATTCCAATGTAATTTTTTGCAGAAATAGAAAAATCCATCCTAAAATTCATTTGGAATCTGAAGGGGCCCTGAATAGTCAAAATGGTCTTGAAAAATAATAAAACAACCAAATTCAAAGATGGGCAAAGGGATTTTTTTTCAAAGAAGGTATAATAAATGGCCAATAAACATACAAAAAGATGTACAACATATAATTAGTCATTAAGGAAATACAAGTCAAAATCACAATGTGATACAACTTTATACTATTAGGATGGCTATGACTAAAAATGAAAAATAACAAGTGTTGGTGAGGATGTGAAGAAATTAACTAGACTAAGAAACTAGACTAGAACTTAACTTGACTAAGAAATTGACTAGCACTCTAGTCAATGACAAAGGAACAAAGAATGTACTATGGAGAAAGGACCAGTCTCTTCAATAAATGGTGTTGGGAATTTGGACATTCACACTGAAAAGAATGAAACTGGACCACTATATTATATCATACACAAAATTTAACTCAAAATGGTTAAAGACTTAAATGTAAGACCTAAAACTATAAAACATCTAGAAGAAAATACAGGTAGGAAATATAGGAGGTAGATCTCCTTAACATCGGTTTTGATGATGATGACTTTTTTTAGTCTGATAGCAAAGGCAAAAGCCACAAGTGATACTACATCAAGCTAAAAATCTTGTGCACAGCAAAGGAAATCATCAACAAAATAAAAAGGCATCCTACTGAATGAGGAAAATAATTACAGAAGAGAGGCTCAAGAGGGAGGGGATATATGTATACATATAGCTGATTCGCATTGTTGTATAGCTGAAACTAACACCACATTGTAAACCAATTAACTTCAATTAAAAAGAAAGAAAATAATTACAAGTTATTTATCTGAAAAATATTTAATACAAAGAACCCATACAAGTCAACAGCAAAAGAAGTCTGATTAAAAATGGGCAAAAGATCTGAACAAGACATTTTTCCAAAGAAGACAAAAGGTGGCCAACAGGTACATGAAAAAATGTTCAACATCATTCATCATCATGGAAATGCAATTCAAAACCACAGTGGGATAGATATCACCTCACACTTGTTAAAATGACTATTATGGATATACTTCTTTTCTGGCCAGGTCTCTTTTCTCTGATAATACTCTTGCAAACATGGTGAACATTCCCAAAGCCTATCAGACTTTCTGTTAGAAGTATGGCAGGTACCAGCCTCACAAGGTGACACAGTACAAGAAGGGCAAAGATTCTCTGTATGGCCAGGAAAAGCGGCGTTTTGACAGAAAGCAGAGTGACTATGGTGGGTAGACTAAGCCGATTTTCCAGAAAAAGGCTAAAACTACAAAGTAGATTGTACTCAGGCTTGAATGCATTGAGCCCAACTGCAGATCTAAGAGAATGTTGGCTATTAAGAGATACAAGCAAAAAAAAAAAAAAAAAGAGAGAGAGATACAAGGATTTTTAGCTAGGAGAAGTTAAGAAGAAAAAGGGCCAAGTGATCCAGTTTTGAGCTTCATATTTTTCACAACAAAAATTTGAGATTCTTTACTTTAAAAAAAAGATTATTATAATCAAACAAAAAACAAGTAATAACAAGTTGTTGGCAAAGATGTGGAGAAAAGAGAACCCTCGCACTGTCGGTAGGAATGTAAATTGATGCAACCACTATGGAAAAATAGTATAGAGGTTACTCAAAAAATTAAAAATAGGACTACTATATGATCCAGCAGTTTCACTTCTGGGTATTTTAATTTTTATTTATTTAATTTTATTTTTCTGCTGCACTGCTCGGCATATGGGATCTTAGTTCCCCAACCAGTGATCAAATCAGAGGCCCCTGCACTGGAAGCACAGTCTCAACCACTGAACAGTCAGGGAAGTCTTATCTACTTCTGGGTATTTATCCAAAGAAAACAAAAACACTAATTTGAAAAGATATATGCACCCCTATGTTCACTGCAGCATTATTTACAATAGCCAAGATATGGAAACAATGTAACTATCTACTGATAGATGAAGTGATAAATAAATAAATTATGTATATTTCAGCCATAAAAGAATGAAATCTTGAAATCTGCAACAACATGGATGGACCTAGAGGGAAGTGAAACAAGTAGGACAGAGAAAGATATATAGAGTATGATCTTACTTATGTGTGTAACCTGAAAATAATAACAACAAAAATCCCCAAGCTTAGAGATACAGATATCAGACTGATGGTGGCAAGAGGCAAAGAGGGGTTTTAAGAAGTGGGGGGCAGGGGTTGGGAGAAATGCATGAACTTTTTTACATTTAAATAAATTATATAAAGTTTTTTTTAAAAAAAGGAAATGGGAACTTTTGCACATTGCTGATGGAAATGTAAAATGTTTGTAGCTGCTCTGGAAAATAGTTTGGTAGGGTCTCAGAAATTTAAACATAGAATTACCACATGATGCGAAAACTTCACTCCTAAGTATTCAGTTCAGTTCAGTCACTCAGTCATGTCCGACACTTTGCAACCCCACGGACTGCAGCACGCCAGGCATCCTTGTCCATCAGCAACTCCTGGAGTTTACCCAAAGTCATGTCCACCCAACCATCTCATCTTCTGTCATCCCTTTCTCCTCCCACCTTCAATCTTCCCCAGCATCAGGGTCTTTTCAAATGAGTCAGTTCTTCACATCAGGTGGCCAAAGTATTGGAGTTTCAGCTTCAACATCAGTCCTTCCAATGAATATTTAGGACTGATTTCCTTTAGGATTGACTGGTTGGATCTCCTTGCAGTCCAAGGGACTCTCAAGAGTCTTCTCCAATACCACAGTTCAAAATCATTAATTCTTCAGCTTTCAGCTTTCTTTATAGTCCAATTATCACATCCATACATGACCACTTGGAAAAACCATAGCCTTGACTAGACAGACCTTTGTTGGCAAAGTAATGTCTCTGCTTTTTAATATGCTGTCTAGGTTGGTCATAACTTTTCCTCTAAGGAGTAAGCGTCTTTTAATTTCATGATTGCAGTCACCATCTGCAGTGATTGTGGAGCCAAAAATAAATAAAGTCTGCCACTGTTTCCACTGTTTCCCCATCTATTTGCCATGAAGTGATGGGACCAGATGCCATGATCTTAGTTATCTGAATGTTGAGTTTTAAGCCAACTTTTTCACTCTCCTCTTTCACTTTCATAGAGTCTCTTTAGTTCTTCACTTTCTGCCATAAGGGTGGTGTCATCTGCATATCTGAGGTTATTGATATTTCTCCTAGCAATCTTGATTCCAGCTTATGCTTCATTTGCCCAGCGTTTCTCATGATGCACTCTGCATATAAGTTAAATAAGCAGGGTGACAATATACAGCCTTGACTTACTCCTTTTTCTTTTTGCAATCAGTCTGTTGTTCCATGTCCAGTTCTAACTGTTGCTTCCTGACCTGCATACAGATTTCTCAAGAGGCAGGTCAGGTGGTCTGGCATTCCCATCTCTTTAGGAGTTTTCCAGTTTATTGTGATCCATAGTCAAAGGCTTTGGCATAGTCAATAAAGCAAAAGTAGATGTTTTTCTGGAACTCTCTTGCTTTTTCGATAATCCAACGGATGTTGGTAATTTGATCTCTGGTTCCTCTGCCTTTTCTAAAACCAGCTTGAACATCTGGAAGTTCATGGTTCATGTATTGCTGAAGCCTGGCTTGGAGAATTTTGAGCATTACTTTACTAGCATGTGAGATGAGTGCAATTGTGTGGTAGTTTGAGCATTCTTTGGCATTGCCCTTCTTTGGGATTGGAATAAAAACACCTTTTCCAGTCCTGTGGCCACTGCTGAGTTTTCCAAATTTGCTAGCATATTAAGTGCAGCATATTCAGGTCAAGAAGCAACAGTTAGAGCTGCACATGGAACAACAGATTGGTTCCAAATATGGAAAGGAGCACATCAAGGCTGTATATTGCCACCCGGCTTATTTACCTTATATATAGAGTCCATCATGTGAAATGCCAGGCTGGATGAAGCAGAAGCTGGAATCAAGATTGATGGGAGAAACATCAATAACCTCAGATAGGCAGATGACACCACCCTTATGGCAGATAATAAGAAGAACTAAAGAGCCTCTGGATGAAAGTGAAACAGGAGAGTGGAAATGTTGGCTTAAAACTCAACATTTGAAAAACTAAGATCATGGCACCTGGTCACATCATTTCATGGCAAATAGATGGGGAAACAATGGAAACAGTGACAGACTTTATTTTTTGGGGCTCCAAAATCACTGCAGATGGTGACTGCAGTCATGAAATTAAAAGACTCTTGCTCTTTGGAAGAAAAGCTATGACCAACCTAGCCAGTGTATTAAAAAGCAGAGACATTACTTTGCCAACAAAGGTCTGTTTTGTCAAAGCTATGTTTTTTCCAGTAGTCATGAATGGATATGAGAGTTGGACTGTAAAGAAAGCTGAATGCTAAAGAATTGATGCTTTTGAACTGTGGTGTTGGAGAAGACTCTTGAGAGTCCCTTGGACTGCAAGATCAAACCAGTCAATCCTAAAGGAAATCAGTCCTGAATATTCATTGGAAGGACTGATGTTGAAGCTGAAGCTCCAATACTTTGGCCACCTGATTCGAAGAACTGACTTTTTTGAAAAGATCCTGATGCTGGGAAAGATTGAAGGTGGGAGGAGAAGGGGATGAGAGAGGATGAGATGGTTGGATGGCATCACCGACTCAATGGACACGAGTTTGAGTAAGCTCTGGGAGTTGGTGATCACAGGGAAGCCTGGTGTGCTGCAGTCCATGGGGTCACAAAGCATCAGACATGACTGAGCAACTGAACTGAACTGAGAAATGACTCAAGTGTCCATCAACAGATGAATAAATAAATAAAATTTGGTATATACATGGAACGGAATATTATTCAGCCATAAAAAGGAATAACATTCTGACATATGTTATAATAAATATGAATCTTGAAAATATGCTAAATGAAATACGACAGAAAAATTCAAATATTGTACAATTACACTCATATAAGTTACCTACAAATAGGCAAATTCATAGAGACAGAAATTAGAATAGAGTTTACCAGGTCTGTTGGAAGGGACAATGGAGAATTATCGTTTAATAGGAACAGAGTTTCTCTTTAGGATGAGAAAGTTCTGGAAATAAGTAGTGGTAAAGGTTATACAATATTGTGAATGTACTTAATGCCAATGAATTGTGCAGTTTAAAATGCTAAATTTTATGTTATATATATATTTGCCATAAAAATGCAAAAAGCAGGGCTTCCCTGGTGGCTCAGTAGTAAAGAATCCACCTGTCAACACAGGAGACATGGGGTTGATCCCTGGTCCAGGAAGATCCCACATGCCATGGAGCAAACAACTGAGTTCGTGCACCACAACTACTGAGCCTGTGTTCTCAAGTCCAGGAGCCACAACTACGGAAGTCTGCATACCCTAGAGTCTGTGATCCACAACAAGAGAATACCATAACTAGAGAGTAGCCCCTGCTCACAGCAACTAGAGAAAGGCCTGCACAGCAATGAAGACCCAACACGGCCAAAAATAAATAAATAAGCAAAATTTTTTTAAAATGCAGAAAGATCCTTGGTGGTCCAGTGGTTGGAAATCCGCCTGTCAATGCAGGGGATGGGGTTCAATCCCTGGTCCAGGAGAATTCCACATGCTGCAGGGCAACTAAGCCCATGTGTCACAACTACTGAGCCCTCACTCTAGAGCCCATGAGCTGCAACTACTGATGCCTGCATCCCCTAGAGCCTGTGCTCCATAACAAAAGAAGCTACTGCAATGAGAAGCCTGTGCATTGCAACAGAGAAAGCCCATAAGCAGCAATGAAGACCCAGTGCAGCCAAAAAAAAATTTTTTAATGGAAAAAGAAAATCAAAAGCCAAAGAAGAGATTCAGAAAGTACATTTCAACCCACATAACAAGAACCTGATTTACTTAGGATACAAAAAGCTTTTACAAAGCAGTAAGAAAAGAGAAATAGAAAACTAGGCAAAGGACATGAGTAGTATACCCACACACATGCAGAAAAAAAGGAAATATATGTGAATTTTAAGTACATTAGAAAGCTTAGGGAATTCTGGTGGCCCAGTGGTTAGGACTCCATGCTTCCATGCAGGGGACACAGGTTCAGTCCCTGGTCAGGGAACTAAGATCCCACATGCTGAGCAGCATGGCCAAAACATAAACAAACAAAAAGTTTAACCTTACTCAAGATAAAAAAGACTGTTAAGATACCACTCTTTTCCTATAAAAATAGCAGTAGCAGATAGTTTGATAATATATTATTTGGCAAGGCTGTGGAGAAACACTCATATTTTGTTGTTGGATTATAAATCTGTACATCTTTTGTAAGGCAACTTATCAAAAAATTTTAAAATGTGCTCACTTTGGCACACTTTACTACATTACTACAGCACATTACTACAGTTAGAATGATCTAGAGGTTAGCACAGCTCCTGAGCAAGGATGATACACAAATTCACGAAGCGTTCCACATTTTTGAATACATGTATATGTATAGCTGAATCACTTTGCTGTACACCTGAAACTAATACAGCATTGTAAATCAACTATACACCAATAAAAACCTTTCTAAAAAAGGAAAAAAAATAAAGTTTATATGTTTTTTTATTTGTAAGTAACAGAAAACTCAACTCCAATAGTCTTAAACAATAAAGATGATCTATTGGTTCCAGTAATGCAAATTCCAGGGAATGAGTGGGCTTGGAAATTGGTTTGCTTCTGTGGATCAACAATAGCACCAAGGACATAATTTCCTACCATCTGTCAGTTCAGTCATCCCAAGTGTGAGCTCCACTGTTTGACTCCATTCTTGGTAGCAAAGGGGCTGCAGCACTTGAACTCTTCACATCAGCTACAACATACTGTGCAAAAGAAGAGACAAAGCTGGCTTTTATTCTCTCTCACAACAGCAAAGGAAAAAAAAAAAAGAAAATCAACCTTCTTCCTCCCAATACATTAACAAATATCTTCTAACATTTTATTGACTTGGTATCACTGGACCATTCCTGAACTTTCCCTTTGACAGGACAGTATGCATTGATTGGCGAAGGCCTGGCTTGCCCAAACCAATAACCAAGGCATAGGGGATAGACTTACTTTGATCATGTTACACGGTGGTGCACCCACTCTTGAAGCTGGGAGTGAGATCAATTCCACTCTCTTCAAACTTTATGACTGCTGAACAATGGTGAAGACATGGCATGGATACTGGGCTGGGAATGATATCAATCACTATAATACATTGATACAACAATCATACCTCTAGGAATTTTTCCTAAAATATACTAACCCACATGAACAAATAAGTATGTTCAGATGTTTTCATCAGTAAATCAGACAGACAGATATTCAAATCCATGTGCACACACACATATACACCCATTTATTATACTTGTATATACATGGTTTACATACAAGATATCTGGAGGAATAAACAAGAAACTGACAGGGGGCATCTCTGGAAAGGGAACTGAGGGAACAGAGGTTATAATTTCAATTGTATATCCTTTTATATTGCTTGTGTTGTTTTTTGCCATGTACATGTATTTTTAGTAAAAAAAAAATTATTAGTTATAGGTTCCTAACCTATCAGATTGTCAAAGATAAAAATATTTCTTACTAGTTTCTTTATTGGTCAAAATGGCTGAGCAGGAAGACTCTAAGCTCACCTCCTCTCACTGGCACCACCAAAATCACAACTATTTGATGAGAGCAACTATTGATGAGAAAAGAACAGAATCTAGCAGAAAAGATCTCCTACAACTTAAGTCATAAAGAAGGAACCACAATGAGATGAGTAGGAGGGCCAGAGTCACGGTATAGTCGAGACCCACACCCCAGAGTGGGCAACCTATAGATGGGACAATAATTACAATTGCACAGGCTCTCCCCAAGAAGCGAGGGGTCTGAGCCCCACATCAGGCTCCCCAGTGCAAATGGCCAATATCAGGAAGATGATCCCCAGAATGTTTGGCTTTGAAGGCCAGTGGGGCTTACTTTCAGGGGAGCCAGAGGGTTATGGGAAATAGAGACTCCAGTCTTAAAGGGCATATAAAATCTCATATGCTCCAGGACCCAGGGCTGAAGCGGTAATTTGAAAGAAGCTTAGGTCAGACCCACCTGTTGATCTTGGAGAGCCTTCCAGAGAGGCAAGAGGCAACTGGACATAGACATATGTCTCATCCTGGAGACATAGACACTGGGGCTGGCAAGCACCATTTTGGAATCCTGCTTCTAGTTTATTAGCCTTGGGATGCTGCCCCACTCCTGCCCACCAGCCTGTAGGCACTCACATTGGGATGCTTCAGGCCAAGTAACTAGCCAGGCAGGAACAGCCACACACACCAGCAGGTAGGCAGTCTTAAAACCCTCTGAACCCACAGCTGTCTCTGGACATGGCCCTGTCTGCAGAGGGCCCAGGACCCAGTCCTATACACCAGAGCACAGGCACTAGACCCAGGACTCCCAAAGCCTTGCAGCCAGAGACCCCCAGGACTCAGCTCTGTCCACCAGTGGGCAGGCACCAGCCTCAGGACACCCTGTGACCTGGACTCACCCACCCATGAGCAAGCTCTAGCCTTGGAACCAGCCTCACCCACCAGTGGGCAGACACCTGCCCAAGGACCACTGTAGCACCACAGCCTGCCATGGCAGGACCCAGCCCACCCACTAGCAGGCTGGCACTAGCCCTGGAACCTACTGGGCTATGCCTTCACCCACCAGCAGGCCAACATCAGCTCTGAGACCTCTTGAGCCCCTCAGCCACCAGGATCCATCCCCAATCACCAGTGGGCTGACACAAGCTTGAGGACACCCCAGACCCTGCAGCCATGTCAAGAACTGGTCTCAACCACCAGTGGCCAGACATCAGCTCTGGGACCCCTCAAGCCCTGCAGCCAGAGACCCCAGGACCTGGTTCTACCCACAAGTGGATTGGCACTAGTGCCAGGACCCAGCTTCACCCACTGGTGAGTGGGCACCACTGGTGAGATCTCTTGGACTCCAACCCCGCCAACCAATGGATAGACACTGGCCTCAGGATCACCACAGCCCCACAGCCTGCCTTCTCAGGACCCAGTCAAAACATCAGCAGGCAGAGAGCAGCCCAGGGACACCCTAGGCTCCTTAGCCAGCAGCCCTGGGATCCAGCCCCATACACCAGTGAGCTGAAACCACCTTTGGGATGCATAGGGCCCTGAAGCCAGAGATACCAAGACCTGGCTCTGCACACCAATGAGCTGGCATTAATTAGCCTTGGGACCACCTGGGCCCTAGCCACACCTATCGGCAGGCCAATACCATCACTGAGATGCCTTGGACTCCTCAGCCAGCCACCTAGCCCTATTTACCAGTGGGCCAGTACCAGGAATGGAATACCCGGGAACATGCAGCTAGGCACATCAGGAACCAGCCTCATTCACCAGCCCCATTCAGAAGGCTGACACTAGATCCAGGAAATTCATCCTAGAAACTGATTCTGCCCACCAGTGAGCAAGCACCCAGGACCACGCCCCGCCAAACCTGGGTCCTTTAGCCAAGATCTTGTGACCTGACCCTGCTGACCAGCAGCTAGTAGCCTCTATACAATGCAGGGTCTGAAAACCAACCAAACCAGGGGTGAGCCACACCTATGAGACCACCCATAGTAGTCAACCCATCATAACAGAAGGAACCATTTCTAGAGCATATAGCTCTGGTGAAAACAGGGAAGTGTGCTGCTGGGACACATAAGATGTCTCCTACAAAAGGCTACTTCTCCAAGGTTGAGAAACATAAACAATCTACCAGATACATAGAAATAAAAACAGCAAATTAGGCAGAATGAGGTGACAGAGGAACATGTTCCAAATGAAGGAACAAGGTAAAACTCCAGAAGAAGAACTAGGTGAAGTGAAGATAGACAATCTACCCAATAAAGAGGTCAAAGTAATGATTGTAAACATATCAAAGAACTCAGGATAAGAAGAGATGAATAGACTGAGAAGTTAGAAGTTTTTAACAAAGACTTAGAATATATAAAGAACAACCAAACAGATGAAGAATACAATAAGTGAAATGAAAACTACACTAAAAGGAATTAAAAGTACACTAAATGATACAGAGGAATGGATCAGCAAGCTGGCATACAGAGTAGTGGAAATCACCAAAGTAAAACAGAAAAAAGAATGAAAAGAGGACAGTTTAAGAGACCTCTGAAACAACATCAAGTATACTAACATTCACATTACAGGGGTCCCAGGGGGAGAAGAGAGAGAAACGGACAGAGAACTTTTTGAAGACATAATAACTCAAAACTTCCCTATCCTGGATATCCAGATATCCAGGTCCAGGAAGCACAAAGTCCTAAACAGGATCAATTCAAGGAGGACCATACCAAGATACACTGTAATTAAAAGGGCAAAAATTAAAGATAAAGAGAATATAAAAAGCAGCAAGGGAAAAGCAACACATACCACACAAAGGAATTCCCATAAAACTATCACCTAACTTCAGCAGAGACTTTTCAGGTGAGAAGGAAGTGGCACAATACATATAAAGTGAAGTAAAGGAAAAAAACAAATAAAGTAAAGGAAAAACCTGCAATCAAGAATGCTCTACCCAGCAAGGCTTTCATTCAGATCTGATGAAGGAATCAAATCAAATCTATAAAAGTATTACAGACAGGCAAAAAAATGAGTTCAGCACCACCAAGCCAGCTTTATAAGAAATTTTAAAGGGAAGTAAAAAAGAAAAGGCCACAGCTATAAACATGAAAATTACTAAAGGAAAAAGCTTACTGATAAAGGCAAATATACAGTAAAGGTAGTAAATCAACCATGTACAAAGCTAGTAGGAAAGTTTTAAAATAAAAGCACTAAAAATCAATAAGCTGTTAAAGGCTACACAAGATGAAAAGATGTAAAACATGATGTCAAAAACAGTAATCATGGGGTGAGGAAAGTAAAAATGCAGGGCTGTTAAAATGCCTTTGAAATTAAGAGATTAGCAGCTTAATCACACATATGTGTATATACATTGATTTTATACACACACACACCTGATAACCACAAAATAAAAATCTATAATAGAAACACATACACAAAAAGAAAGGAATCCAAACTAACACTAAAGACAGTCATCAAATTACAAGAGAATAGAACAAAAGAATAAGAGACGATCAAAAAAATTACAAAAATGACCCCCAAGTAATTAACCAAATGGCAATAGGTATGTATCCATCAATAATGGGTAATACACTAAATGGAAATGCACTAAATGCTCCAATTAAAAGACATGGAGTGAATGAATGGATACAAAGACAAGATCCAAATATACACTGCCTACAAGAGACACACTTCAGATCCAAAGACACACACAGATTGAAAGTGAGGGTATGGAAAAAGGTATTCATGCAAATGGAAATCAAAAGAAAGCTGGGGTAGCAATACTTATATCAGACAAAATAGACTTTATTTTATAGGTTATTAAAAATTTTATTGGAATTTAGTTGGTTTACAATGTTGTTAGTTTCTGCTATAGAGCACATTGAATCAGCTATACATGTAATACATCCCCTTTGTCACCACAGAGTATGAGTAGAGTCCTCTGTGCTATATAGTAGGTTCTCACTACTTATCTATTTTATGTAAGTAGTGTATATATATCAAAACAAAGACTGTAACAAGAGACAAAGAAGGGTATTACATAATGATTAAGGGATCAATCCAAGAAAAAGATATAACAGGGATTTCCCTAACTGTCCAATGGTTAAGACTCTGTGCTTCCACTGTATGGGGCACAGGTTTGATCCTTGGTCAGGGAACTAAGATCTTGCATGCTGTGGCAAAGCTTCCTCACAAAAAGAAGATATATCAATAGGAAATATATATGCGCCCAACATAAGAGCACCTAAATACACACAGAAAATATTAACAGACATAAAGGGAGAAACTGACAGCAACAAAATCATACTAGGTGATTTTAACACCCCATTTCCATCAATGGACAGATAATCTAGATGAAAAATAAACAAGGAAACTCTGGTCTTATATAAAACATTAGTCCAAATGGACTTAATAGATAAATATAGTACATTCCATCCAATAACAGTGGAATATACACTCTTTTCTAGTGCACATGGAATGCTCGGCAGAAGAGATCAAATGCTAGGCCATTAAACTAAGTTTCAGTACATTTAAGAAAACTAGTATCAGCGTCTGGCTCCCACTCTCACAGCCATTGCAGTACACTGAGCTCCATAGAGACAGCACCAGGGCAAGTGAGAGCCGGACAGGCACTGGGTGACTCTGTGCCTCGCGGAGGAAGAATAATTAAACATGGGCAAAGAAGATCCTAAGAAGCCAAGAGGCAAAATGTCATCATATGCATTATTTGTGCAAACTTGCCAGGAGGAGCACAAAAAGAAGCACCTGGATGCTTCAGTCAACTTCTCAGAGTTTTCTAAGAAGTGCTCAGAGAGGTGCAAGACCATGTCTGCTAAAGAGAAAGGAAAATTTGAAGACATGGCAAAGGCAGACAAGGCCCGTTATAAAAGAGAAATGAAAACTTATATCCCTCCTAAAGGGGAAACAAAAAAGAAGTTCAAGGATCCCAATGCACCCAAGAGGCCTCCTTCGGCCTTTTTCTTGGTTTGTTCTGAGTATTGTCCAAAAATCAAAGGCAAACATCCTGGCCTGTCCATTGGTGATATGGCAAAGAAACTGGGAGAGATGTGGAATAACACTGCTGTGGATGATAAGCAGCCTTATGAGAAGAAGGCTGCTAAGCTGAAGGAAAAGTATGAAAAGGATATTGCTGCATACCGAGCTAAAGGGAAGCCTGATGCAGCAAAAAAGGGAGTTGTCAAGGCTGAAAAAAGCAAGAAAAAGAAGGAAGATGAGGAAGATGAAGAGGATGAGGAGGAAAAAGAAGATGATGAATAAGTTGGTTCTAGCGCAGTTTTTTTTTTTTCTTGTCTATAAAGCATTTAACCCTCCTGTACACAACTCACTCCTTTTAAAGAAAAAAAATTGAAATGTAAAAATAAAAGAAAAGAAAACTAGTATCATATCAAGTATCATATCTTTTCCAGCCACAATACTATGAGACTAGAAATCAACTACAAGAAAATAAAACTGCAAAAAAAAAAAAAAAAAAACCACAAATACGTGGAAACTAAACAAACCAAAGGATCAGTGAAGAAATCAAGGATAAAATTTTAAAAACACCTGGAGACAAAAGAAAACGAAAACACAATGATCCACAATCTATGGGACACAGCAAAAGCAGTTCTAAGAGGGAAGTTCATAGTGATACAAGGGACTTCTCTCGTGGTCCAGTGGATAAGACTCCTTGATCCCAATGCAGGGAGCCCCAGTTTGATCCCTGGTCAGAGAACTAGGGCCCATATGTTACAACTAAAGATTCTGTATGTTGAAACTGAAGATCCCACATGCTGCAACTAAGGCCTAGTGTAGCCAAATTAATAAATAAATGCAGTGATACGAGCTTACCTCAAGAAACAAGAAAAATATCAAATAAACAATCTTACACCTAAAGGAACTAGAAAAAGAAGAACAAAAGACAAAGTTAGTAGAAGGAAAGAAATCAGAGAGAAACAAATGAAATAGTGACTAAAAAACAATGGAAAATATCAATGACACTAAAAGTTAATTCTTTGAAAAGATAAATAAAATTGATAAACATGTAGCCAGATTCATCAAGAAAAAAACTAAAAACAAGGGGCTTCCCTGGTGGCTCAGTGGTAAAGAATCCATGTGCCATTGCAGGAGACTCAGGTTCAATCATTGATCTGGGAAGATCCCACATGTCACAGAGCAATTAAGCCCATGTGACACAACTATTGAGCCTGTGCTCTGGAGCCTATGAGCCACAACCACTGAAGCCCATGAGCCCTAGAGCCTGTACTCCACAACAAGGGAAGCTACCACAATAAGAAGCCTGTGCGCCTCAACTAGAGAGTAGCCCCCTCTTGCTACAACTAGAGAAAAGCCTGTGCAGTAATGAAACCCAACACAGCTAAAAATAAATAAACTTAAAAAAAAAAAAAACCAAAAGGGCCCTAATCAATAAAATCAGAAATGAAAAAGAAAGTACAACTGGTACCATAGAAATTAAAGGGATCATAAGAGACTACTACAAACAACCATATGCCAATAAAATGGACAACCTAAAAGAAATGGACACATTCCTAGAAATGCACAATCTCCCAAGACTGAACTAAGAAGAAACAGAAAATACGAACAGACTAATCGCCAGTAATGAAACTGAATCAGTGATAATAATAAAAAATCTCCCAACAAACAAAAGACCAAGACCAGATGGCTTCACAGGGGAATTCTACCAAACAAACATTTAAAGATGAGTTAACACCCATCTTTCTCAAGCTATTAAAAAAATTTGCAGTGGAAGGAACACTTTGGAACTCATTCTATGAGGCCAACATCACCTTGATACCAAAACCAGACAAGGATATCACAAAAAAAGAAAATTGTAGTCCAATTATCATTGATGAACTTAGATGCAAATATCCTCAACAAAATATTAGCTAACCAAATTCAATAATACATTAGAGGATCATACACCATGATCAAGTGGGATTTACCCCAGGTATGTGAGAATGGTTCAATATCTACAAATCAATCAATGTCATACATCACATTAACAAATCGAAGAATGAAAATCTTATGATCATCTCAATAGATGCAGAAAAAGCTTTTGACAAAATTCAGCATTCATCTATGATTAAAAAACTTTCTACAAAAGTGGTATAGAAAAAAAGGGAATTCCCTGGCAGTCCAGAGGTTAGGACTCTGTGCTTCCTCCTACAAGCCACGCAGCATAGCCAAAGAGTAAAAAACAAAGTGACTATAAAGGGAACATGTGTGCATGCGTGCTCAGTCACCCAGTCATGTCCAGCTCTTTACAACCCCATGGACTGTAGCTCACCAGGCTCCTCTGTCCATGGAATTTTCCAGACAGGAATACTGGAGTGGTTTGCCATTTCCTATTCCAGTGGATCTTCCTGACACAGGGATCAAACCTGCGTCTCTTGCATTGGCAGGCAGATTCTTTACCACTGTGCCACCTGTGAAGCCCACAGAGGGAACATACCTCAACATAATAAAGGCCATATATGATGAGCCCACACCTAACATCATACTCAATGGTTAAATGCAGGAAGCGTTTCCTCTAAAATCAGGAACAAGACAAGGATGCCCACTCTTGCCACTTTTATTCAGCATAATAGTGGAAGTCTTATCCATGGCAGTTGGACAAGAAGAAGAAATAAAAGGCATTCAAATTGGAAAGGAAAGAAAATTGTTATTTTTTGCAGACCACCTAATACTATACATCGAAAATTCTAAAGACACCACCAAAAAAAGAGTAGAGCTCATCATTTGGTAAAGTGCAGGATACAAAATTAATATACAGAAATCTATTGCATTTCTATACACTAACAATAAACTACTAGAAAGAAAAATTAGGGAAACAATTTCATTTACAATCACACCAAAAGGAATAAAATACTTAGGAATAAATCTAACTAAGGAAATAAAAGACTGGTACTCAGAAAACTATAATATACTGATGAAAGAAATTAAAGATGACACAAACAGGTAGAAAGATATACTGTGTTAATGGATTGGAAGACTTAGTAGTTAAAATACTACCCAAGGTGATGTACAGATTCAATGCAATCCCTAGCAAAACACCCATAGTATTTTTCACAGAACTAGAACATATAATTTTAAAATTTGCATGGAAACACAGAAGATCCCAAATAACCAAAACAATTTTGAGAAAGAACAGAACTCAAGAATGATGCTCTCTGACTTCAGACTATACCTCAAAGCTATAATAATCAAAGTAGTATGGTACTGGCACAAAAACAGACACATAAATCAGTGGAACAGAATAAATAAATAAAATCACACACCTAGGTCAATTAATCACAATGGAAAAAAGACAGTCTCTTCAATAAATGGTACCAGGAATGTTGGACAGCTACATGTAAAAACTGAAATTAGAACATTATATAATACCATATACAAAAATAAACTTTAAAACTCCTAAAACAGAGCACAGGCAGAACTCTCTTTGACATAAACCATAGCAATATTTCTTTGGATCTGTCAATTAAGGCAAAGGAAATAAAAGCAATAATAACCAAATGGGACCTCATTAAACATAAAAGCTTTTGCTCAACAAAGAAATGATCAAGAAAATGGAAAGGCAGCCTACTGAATGGGAAAAAAAATATATTTGCAAATTATATGACTGACTAGGGGTTAATATCCAAAATATATAAATACTACATACAGCTCAATATAAAAAAAAAATCTGATTTTAAAATGGGCAGAAGATCTAAATAAATATTATTCCAAAGAAGACACACAGATGGTCAACAGATGCTCAACACTGCTAGTCATCAGAGAAATGCAAATCAAAACCACAATGAGATATCACCTCACACCTGTCAGAATGGCTATCATCAAAGAGACAACAAATAACAAGTGTTGGTGAGGATATGGAGAAAACGGAACCCCAGTACACTGTTGGTGGGAATGTAAATTGGTGCAGCCACAGTGGAAAACAGTATGGAGATTCTACAAAAAAACTGAAAACAGAATTACCATATGATCCAGCAATTCCACACTTGGGCATATATTCAAAGAAAATGAAAACACTAATTTGAAAACAGAAGGTTCGATACAGGATACAGGATGCTTGGGGCTGGTGCACTGGGATGACTCACAGGGATGGTATGGGGACGGAGGTGGGAGGGGGGTTCAGGATGGGGAACATGTGTACACCCATGGCAGATTCATACTGATGTATGGCAAAACCAATACAATATTGTAAAGTAATTAACCTCCAATTAAAATAAATAAATTTATATTAAAAAAAAGAAAATAGAAATAAACACACACACGTGCAAAGAAAACAGATGTACCCCAAAGTTCATCAGTTCAGTTCAGTTGCTCAGTGTGTCCGACTCTTGCGACTCCATGGACTGCAGCACACCAGGCCTCCCTGTCCATCACCAACTCCTGGAGTTTATTCAAACTCATGTCCATTGAGTCGGTGATGCCATACAACCATCTCATCTTCTGTTGTCCCCTTCTCTTCCTGCCTTCAATCTTTTCCAGCATCAGCGTCTTTTCAAATGAGTCAGCTCTTTGCATCAGGTGGCCAAAGTATTGGAGCTTCAGCTTCAGCTTCAGCATCAATAATTCTAATGAATATTCAGGACTGATGTCCTTTAGGATGGACTGGTTGGATCTCTTTGCAGTCCAAGGGACTTACAAGAGTCTTCTCCAACCCCACAGTTCAAAAGCATCAATTCTTCAGTGTTCAGCTTTCTTTATAGTCCAATTCTCACATCCATACATGACCACTGGAAAAACCATAACCTTGACTAGATGGACCTTTGTTGGCAAAGTAATGTCTCTGGCTTTTTAATATGCTGTCTAGGCTGGTCATAACTTTTCTTCCAAGGAGCAAGGGTCTTTTAATTTCATGGCTGCAGTCACCATCTGCAGTGAGTTTGAAGCCCCCCAAAATAAAGTCTGCCACTGTTTCTACTGTTTCCCCATCTATTTGCCGTGAAGTGATGGGACGAGAGGCCATGATCTTCGTTTTCTGAATGTTGAGTTTTAAGCCAACTTTTTCACTCTCCTCTTTCACTTTCATCAAGAGGCTCTTTAGTTCTTCTTCGCTTTCTGCCATAAGGGTGGTATCATCTGCATATCAGACATTATTGATATTTCTCCCAGCAAGCCTGATTCCAGCTTGTGCTTCATCCAGCCCAGCATTTATCATGATGTACTCGGCATAGAAGTTAAACAAGCAGGGTGACAATATACAGCCTTGACATACTCCTTTCCCTATTTGGAAACAGTCTGTTGTTCCATGTCCAGTTCTAGCTGTTGCTTCCTGACCTGCATACAGATTTCTCAAGAGGCAGGTCAGGTGGTCTGGTATTCCCATGTCTTTCAGAATTTTCCACAGTTTCTTGTGATCCACACAGTCAAAGGCTTTGGCATAGTCAATAAAGTAGAAGTAGATGTTTTTCTGGAACTCTTGCTTTTTCGATGATCCAGTGGATATTGGCAATTTGATCTCTGGTTCCTCTGCCTTTTCTAAATCCAGCTTGAACATCTGGAAGTTCACAGTTCACATACTGTTGAAGTTTGGCTTGGAGAATTTTGAGCATTACTTTACTAGCATGTGAGATGAGTGCAAGTGTGTGGTAGTTTGAACATTCTTTGGCATTGCCCTTCTTTGGAATTGGAATGAACACTGACCTTTTCTAGTCCTGTGGCCACTGCTGAGTTTTCCAAATTTGCTGGCATATTGAGTGCAGCACTTTCACAGCATCATCTTTTAGGATTTGAAATAGTTCAACTGGAATTCCATCACCTCCACTAGCTTTGTTTGTAGTGATACTTCCTAAGGCCCTTCCTAAGGCCTTGACTTCACATTCCAGGATGTCTGGCTTTAAGTGAGTGATCATACCATCATGGTTATCTGGGTCATGAAGATCTTTTTTGTATAGTTCTTCTGTGTATTCTTGCCAACTCTTATTAATATCTTCCACTTCTGTTAGGTCCGGTTTCTGTCCTTTATTGTGCCCATCTTTGCATGAAATGTTCCCTTGGTATCTCTAATTTTCTTGAAGAGATCTCTACTCTTTCCCATTCTATTGTTTTCCTCTATTTCTTTGCACTGATCACTGAGGGAGGCTTTCTTACTGGAACTCTGCATTCAAATGGGTATATCTTTCCTTCTCTCCTTTGCCTTTTGCTTTTCTTCTTTTCACAGCTATTTGTAAGGCCTCCTCAGATAACCATTTTGCCTTTTTGCATTTCTTTTTCTTAGAGATGGTTTTGATCCCTGCCTCCTGTACCATGTCACGAACCTCCATTCATAGTTCTTCAGGCACTCTCTATCAGATCTAATCCCTTGAATCTATTTCTCACTCCTACTGTATAATCAAAAGGGATTTGATTTAGGTCATACCTGAATGGTCCAGTGGTTTTCCATACTTTCTTCAATTTAAGCCTGAATTTGACAATAAGGAGTTCATGATGTTCATAGCAGCATTATTTACAATAGCCATGATATAGAAGCAAAGTAAGTGTACATTAACAAATGAATGGATAAATGAGATGTGTTAAAGAATAAAATTTTGCCATTTACAACAACATGGATGGACCTGTAGGTATTATGCTTAGTGAAATAAGGCAGAGAAAATAATTTATGTTGCCACTTATATGTGAAGTCTAAAATATAAAATTTTGTATAAAATAAATAAGCTACGTGGACTTCCATGGTGGTCCAGTGGTTAAGAATCCACCTGCCAGTGTAGGGGACACGAGTCAGATCCCTGGTTAGGAAGATACCACACGCAGCGGGGCAACTAAGCCTGTGTGCCACAACTATTGAAGCCTGCATGCCCTGGAGCCTGTGCTCCGCAACAAGTTACTGCAATGAGAAGCCTGCATACCAGAACTAGAGAGTAGCCTCAGCTCTCTGCAACCAGAGAAAGCCCACGTGCGGCAATGAAGACCCAGTGCAGCCAGAAACAAATAAATAAGCTACAAGGATATACTATACAACACATGGAATATAGCCAATATTTTATAATAATTTAATTTTTTCAAGTTCTGCTTATTCATTTATGTATTTATTTGGCTCTGCTAGGTCTTAGTTGTAGCACACAGAATCTCCAGTCTTTGTTGTGGCAAGCAGGATCTTTAGTTGCAGCATGCAAACCCTCAGTTGTGGCATGTGGGATCTAGTTCCTCGACCAGGGATCAAACCGAGAAGCATGAGTTTTTAGCCACTGGACCAGCAGGGAAGTCCCTATAATTTAAATGCTATATAATCTATAAAAATTTTGAATCATTATGTTACATACCTGAAACTAGTGTAGTATTATAAATCAACTATACCTCAATTTATAAATTGTTAATAGTTAGCACGGGTGATGAGAATCAGACTCATATATATACTGCTGATGGATTTATAAATTAATATATCCTCTTTGGAAGACAATCTGGTAAAATCTATTAAAATTAATAATGCACAGAATATTTCACCTAGCATATACATATCTAGGATTTTATCCTATTGATATACATATTGGCAAGGGTGCATGAATAAACATATGTACTGCAGTAGTGTTTGTACCAAGGTGAAAACCATTAATATATCCATCAATAGAGGATTTGTTATCTACATTATGATATATCCACAAAATGAAAGTTAATTTTTTTAATTGGAGGAAAGTTGCTTTATAATGTTGTGTTGGTTTCTGCCATACAACAACATGAGTCAGTCATAATTATAGATATAATCCCCTCCCTCTTGAGCTTCCTTCCCCTCTCCCCATCCCATCCTTCTAGGTCATCACTGCTGCTGCTGCTGCTGCTGCTAAGTCGCTTCAGTCATGTCCGACTCTGTGAGACCCCATAGACGGCAGCCCACCAGGCTCCCCCATCCCTGGGATTCTCCAGGCAAGAACACTGGAGTGGGTTGCCATTTCCTTCTCCAATGCATGAAATTGAAAAGCAAAAGTGAAGTTGCTCAGTCGTGTCTGACTCTTAGTGACTCCATGGACTGCAGCCTACTAGGCTCCTCCATCCATGGGATTTTCTAGGCAAGAGTACTAGAGTGGGGTGCCATTGACTTCTCTGTAGGTCATCACAGAGAAAGTTAATTTTAAGAAAGAATTCTACACAGCAATGAAAAAGGACAAATTATTATTATTATTGTTGTTGTTGTTGTTGTTGTTGGCAGCGCTGCATGGCTTGCAGGGATTTTAGTTCCCTGACCAGGAATCGAACCCAGGCCTCTGGTAGTGAAAGCTTGGAATCTTAACCACTGGACAATTAGGGAATTCCCAAGAACAAATTATTGATACTTTGAAAATAGACAAAGCTCACAGACAATGCTGAAAGAAGTCAGATTCAAAAGAGTTCATACTCTGTATGATTCCATGTATATGAAATTCAAATATAGGCAAAACTAATCTATGACTATAGAAGTCAGAAAGCGGTTAATCTTGGAACTGGATAATGACTGAAAGAGGTCACGAGGAGCTAGCCTCTGTAGTGGTAGAAATGTTCTGTTTTGAGCTGGGGGTTGTTTCATAGATGTATTCATACACAAAAATGTATACTTCAGATTTGAACATTTTACTGGATGTAAGTTATACCTCAGTGGAAAAAATGAGGTGAATTATATACTGCTAGGAATGAATTTCAAGATATATTTTAACTGTGTGTGGAGATACATGTGTATCTCTGTCCATATAAACATATATGGTACATTGGCAGTAAAGCAGAGGAAACAATGAATAACCACAACTCTAGTGGGTAATTGCTGCAGCCAACTCTGAAGTCGTCTGACCCCTGGTGGCCAACAACGTAAGTTTTAAAAGCCCTATGCTTACAGGTGTTGTCTAATTGGAGTTCAGGCCAAGAATAGAGAAAACAGTAGAACAATAATATTTGAAGGGAAATAGCTGAGAACTGATTTTTTTTTTAAATGCCAATCTTAAAACTCAGGAATCCCAAACAGGAAAAAGAAAACAAAGAAAGGAATCTCCACTCGGACATTTTTAATGAAACTTCAGAACATCAAAAAGATTGTAAAAGGAACAAGATAATGTGTGTCTACTTATAGTATACAATACTACCTATGACATATTCTTGTCCCTCAATAGAGTAAAAAATAGAACGGAAATGTAAATCTAATCAAGTCTCTAGCCCTCATCAGTATTTAGGAAATATAAAGAATAGGAAAATATCACCACAGAGATACAATTACTAAAATGTCTCTTATGGAAAGTGCTATGAGACAAATCACTTAGTTTCTTCAACTAATAAATCTCATGGGAGCTAAAAAAAGTGGTGGGAGAAGGAACGGGCACCTATAGATTCAGAGACTTAAGAAACAGGGACTTCCCTGGTAGTCCAGTGGTTAAGAATCTGCCTTTCACTACAGAGGACATGGGTTTGATCCCTGGTCAGGGAACTAAGATTCCCACATGCTGTGGGGCAAGTAAGCCCCAATGCCACAACTACTGAGCCAGTGTGCCACAACTAGAGAGCCTGTGCATTGCAACTACCGAGCTCATACCCCACAACTTGAGAGAAGCCTGCAAGTCACAATGAAGAGCCCGAGCAATGCAACAAAAGATCCCTCATGCCACAACTAAGATTCAATGTAGCCCAAAATAAATAAATAATTTTTTTAAAAGAAACATATCAACCAATTGCAGCATATAACCTGTGCTTGGATCATGATTCAAACAAACTAAAAATAAACACACAAACATTTATGAGACAATCAGGAAAATTTGAACAATGACTATACACTTGATGAATATTAGAATTTTTTAGAGGTGATGGTTTTGTTGTCATGTTTAAGAAAAGTTCTTACGTCTTAGAGATACATACCAAAATATTTATGGATGAGATGAAATAATATATCTGATATTTGCTTCAGAATAATCTTACATGGGCAGAGAAGCAGGAGCTAGCAAAATATAGATGAAACAAAATTGGCCATGAGAGCCAAAGCAATCTTGAGGAAGAAAAATGGAGCTGGAGGAATCAGGCACCACCCCAACCTCAGACTATACTACAAAGCTACAGTAATCAAGATAGTATGATACTGGCACAGAACACAGAAATATACATCAATGGAAGGATAGAAAGCCCAGAGATAAACCCACACACCTATGATCACCTAATCTATGACAAAGGAGGCAAGAATATACAATAGAGAAAATACAGTCTCTTCGATAAGTGGTACTGGGAAAACTGGACAGCTATATATGTTTGTTTGTTTATTTGGCTGTGTTGGGTCTTAGTCGTGGCATGCCCTATATTCAGTTTCCATTGCAGCACACAGGATCTTTTAGTTGTGGCATGCAGAATCTTTAGGACTTTCCTGTAGTTCAAATGGTAAAGAATCTGCCTGCAATGCAGGAGACCAGCGTTCCATCCCTGGGTCAGGAAGATCCTCTGGAAAAGGGAATAGCAATCCACCCCAGTATTCTTGACTGGAGAATCCCATGGACAGAGAAGCCTGGTGGGCTACAGTCCGTGGGATTGCAAAGAGTCAGACACGACTGAGTGACTAAACCACTTGCAGGATCTTTAGCTGTGGCATGTGCGGGATCTCTTTTTTACCTGCAGCATGAAAACTCTTAGTTGCAGCATGTGAACTCTTACTTGGGACATGTGGGATCTAATTACCTGATCAGGGATTGAACCTGGGACCCCTGCACTGGGAGCTTGGAGTCTTAGCTACAGGACCACCAGGGAAATCCCCTGGACAGCTACATGTAAAAGAATGAAATCAGAACACTCTCTAACGTTATATATAAAAATAAGCTCAAAATGGATTAAAGGCCTAAATGTAAGGCTGGGCAATATAAAACTCTTCCAGGAAAATACAGACAGCACACCCTTTGACGTAAATTGAAGAAAGATTCTCTCTGACCCACCTCTTAGATTAACTGAAATAAAAACAAAAATAAACAAATGGGACCTAATTAAACTTAAAAGGGTTTTTACAGCAGAGGAAACTATAAACAGGATGAAAAGAAGCCCTCAGAATGGTAGAAAATATTTGCAAATGAAGCAACTGACAAGGGATTAATCTCCAAATATAAAACAGTTAATGCAGCTCAATATTGAAAAAACAAATGAGACTGTCATATAGAATGAAGTAAGTCAGAAAGAGAAAAACAAATATCACATAATATCACTTATATGGAAAATCTAGAAAAATGGTACAGGTGAATTTATTTGCAAAGCAGAAATAGAGACACAGGGATTTCTCTGGTGGTCCAATGGCTAAGATTTCGAGCTCCCAGTGCAGGGGGCCTGGGTTCAATCCCTAGTCAGGAAACTAGATCTCACAGGCTGCAACTAAGAGTTCGCATGCCAGAACTAAAGACCCTGCATGCTGCAATGAAGATTGGAGATCCCACATGGTGCAACTAAGACCCAGTGCAGCCAAAGAAAGAGAATATAGAAAACAACTGCAGGGCTTCCCTGGTGGCTCAATGATAAAGAATCCGCCTGCTAAGGCAGGAGACCTGGGTATAATCCCTGGTCTGGGAAGATCCCACATGCTGCAGATCAACTAAACCCATGCACCACAACTACTGAGCCTGTGCTACAATTTCTGAAGTCCATGTGCCCTAGAGGCTGTGCTCTGCAACAAGAGGAGCCACCACAATGAGAAGCCTGTGCACCACAACTAGAGAGTAGTCCCTGCTCGCTACAACTAGAGAAAAGCCTTCACAGCAATGAAGACCCAGCACAGCCATAAATAAAATTTTTTTAATTAAAAAAAGAAGAAAACAACTGCAAGCATCATAATAGTGAAATACTAGTGGCATTCACCTTAAAGTCAGAACAAAATCAAGAATATTCACCTGTTTTCTCAACTAATACTGAATGTTGCTCTGCAGGTTCTAGCCAAAGCATGAAGACAAAAGTTAAAATGCTGTAAAGGAAGAATCCTTGTTTATATATGATATATAGACAATATAAGAGAATGAACTGAAATACTATTAAAATTAAGTAGAAATAGAGTTTAAGTTTTAAATCAATAACTTTTCTCTATAAAAACAATATCCAATTAGAAAATGCAATGGGGGGAAGATCTCATTCACAGCAGTGAAAAAAATGATAGGAATAAACCTAACAAGAAACATACAAAACACTAACATGAATAAAATTACAAAATATTACTGAAGGCTATAAGTATGAATATTTGACAAACAGATGGATGTACAATATTCCTGAATGAGAAATTTCATTATTTAAAAACTTTTCAAGTAAGTGTAAATTTCTATAACAATCTCATTGGGATTTGTGAGGACAGGGATAAGAGTACTAAAGAAGTTGGTTCTGAAGTTCATCTGGAAGAACATATAAAAACAGCCAAGAAACTTTTAAAAGATAGAAGAAGTGAGGGAAGCTTTGCCTACCAAATATCAAATTATTATATCAAGTTGTGAAATAGTTCAAGAATAGACAAATATATCAATGGAACTGAATAGAGAAGCAGTTATGTGTGAGAATTTAGTTTATGACAAGTATTGCATTTCAAATCTCTTCTGAGGGACCACTAAAAGTAAACCAAAACAATATACAAAATATGTACAAGCCCGAAAGGATAAAGTTCTTGGGGTTTTCTCGATGCAGGAATGTCATTTGAGAAATTGTAGCTGAAATATTAATAGTAGCTGGGAAGAAATTTTGATCTACTACAGAGGATACAGATAAGAAGGAGCCATTTCACCAGAAAAACTATGCAGAGATCCAAGACACCAGGTACAGCAGAGGATGCACAAGGCATATGGGGCTGGAAACAGAGTTTACCATAAATTTGGTACACAGAAACAGTGATCCCCCCTTAATTGCAGGGGATACTTTCTAAGACCCCCAGGGGATGCCTGACACCACAGATAGTACCAAAACATATATACTGTTTTTTCCCATACATATTAGTATCTATGATAAAGCCTATTTTATAAATTAGGTACAGTAAGAGAATATCTGAATTGCCAGCATCTACTCTTACACTTTGGGGCCATTACTAAATAAAATAAGGGTTATTTGAACACAAGCACTGTGACACTGAGACAGTTGATCTGATAACTTCTAGGAGGTTCAGTTCAGTTCAGTTGCTCAGTCGTGTCCGACTCTGCGACGCCATGAATCGCAGCACGCCAGGCCTCCCTGTCCATTACTATCTCCCGGAGTTCACTCAGACTCACGTCCATCGAGTCAGTGATGCCATCCAGCCCTCTCATCCTCTGTCATCCCCTTCTCCTCCTGCCCCCAATCCCTCCCTAAGTGATTAATAGGAGGGTAGTGTATACAGCATGGATGTGCTGGACAAAGGCATGATTTACATCCTAGAGTGGGATGTCACAAGATTTCATCTTGCTATTCAGAACTGTGTTCAAGTTAAAACTAATAATCCCTCCCTAAGTGTTTAATAGGAGGGTAGTGTATACAGTGGGAGAAGGCAATGGCATCCCACTCCAGTACTCTTGCCTGGAGAGTCCCATGGGCGGAGGAGCCTGGTGGGCTGCCGTCTATGGGGTAGCACAGAGTCGGACACGACTGAAGTGACTTAGCAGCAGTAGCAGCAGCAGCAGTGTATACAGCATGAATGCGCTGGACAAAGGCATGATTTACATCCTAGAGTGGGATGTCACAAGATTTCATCTTGCTATTCAGAACTGTGTTCAATTTAAAACTAACAATCCAATTGAAAAATGGACAGAAGATTGAAACAGACATTTCTCCGAACAAAACATACAGATGGCAATAGGCACATGAAAAGATGCTCATCATTGCTTAATTATTCAAGAAATGCAAATTAAAACTATAATGAGGTACTACCTCACACCAGTCAGAATGGCCATCACTAAAAAGTCTAAGTGCCTGGCAGAATTCCAGTGGTTAGGACTCAGCGTTTTCATTGTCAGGTCCCAGGTCTGACCCTTGGCTGGGGAATTAAGATTCCGCAAGCCACTCAGTATGGTAAAAAAAAATGTCTACTAGTAATAAATGCTGGAGAGTGTGTGGAGAAAAGGGAACCCTCCTATATGGTTGGTGGGAATGTAAATTGTATAGTCACTAGAGAAAACAATATGGATGTTTCTCAAAAAACTAAAAATAGACCTATCTATCATATGATCCTACAATCCCATTGTTGGCATATACCCAGACAAAACTATAATTTGAAAAGATACATTTACCCTTATGTTCACAGCAGCACTATTCACAATAGTCAAGACTTGGAAACAACCTAAATGCCCATCGACAGATGAATGGATAAAGAAGATGTGGTATGTATGTATACACAATGGAATATTAGCCATTAAAAAGAATGAAATAATGCCACTTGCAGTAACATGGATGGACCTAGAGATTATCATACTAAGCAAAGTCTGTCAGAAAGAGAAAGACAAATACTAAATGAACATAATCTATGAAACAAAAACTGACTTACAGATACTGAGAACAGACTTGTGGTTGCCAAGAGAGAGAGGGTAGAGGTGGGAAGGACTAAGAGTTTGAGATTAGCAGATGCAAACTATTATATATAGGATGGATAAACAATAAGGTCACACTGTATAGTACAGAGAACAATATTCAATATCTTGTGACAAACCATAATGGAAAAGAATATGAAGAGAATATATATATATATGTATAACTGAGTTACTTTGCTATACAGCAGAAATTAAATACAACATTGCAAATCAACTATACTTCAATAAAATATTTTTTAAAAACTTATGAGTTGCTTATCTCTGTAATTGTCCATTTAATATTTTCAGACTACATTTGACTGAGGGTAACTAAAATTATGTGATGTGAAACCATGGATAAAGAGGACTACTATATTCAGTAAAGAATGCTTACTGTTTTCTGAGACCAGAAGAAATGCAAAATAAAAATGAGATACCATTATTTGCATATCTTGTTGATAAAAATTTTAATTCATAACAAAATATTGAAGAGGGTTTTGGGTAAACTGGTACCTCACACACTGCTGGGTGGCCATGTAAACTGAAACAGCCTTTGTGGAGGGAAATTGAGCAGTATATATTAACACTTCAAATGTGAAAGGATATTTATACCTCCTTTCCAGCAATCCCACTTCTAGGACTCTATCCTCAAAAAATATTAGTATAAATATTCAAAGATATGTGTATAATGATTTTAATTGCTGCATAATTTGTAATATTTGGAGAAGGCAATGGCAACCCACTCTAGTACTCTTGCCTGGAAAACCCCATGGACGGAGGAGCCTGGTAGGCTGCAGTCCATGGGGTCGCGAAGAGTCGGACACGACTGAGAGACTTCACTTTCATGCATTGGAGAAGGAAATAGCAACACACTCCAGTGTTCTTGCCTGGAGAACCCCAGGGATGGGGGAGCCTGGTGGGCTGCTGTCTATGGGGTCGCACAGAGTCAGAAATGACTGAAGTGACTTAGCAGCAGCAGCAGCAATTTGTAATATTAAAAAACTGTCAACAACTTAAGTGTTCACCAATAGCAGAATAGTTAAATAAATCATGGCATATCCATACTATGCAGCACAAAAAAGAATGTCAGAGATCTATATATATTGATGTGGAAATATTTTAAAGGACAATAAAGTGATATGCTTAACAATTAAGCTACAGAAAAATATTTATAGAATAATTCCAAATTGGCCAAAAAGAAAAACCAAACGCTTGGGGTGGGTGCACTGGGATGACCCGGAGGGATGGTGTGGTGGGGGAGGTGGGACCGGGGTTCGGGATTGGGAACACGTGTACACCCATGGCAGATTCATGTTGATGTGTGGCAAAACCAATACAATATTGTAAAGTAAAAAAAAACAATAATAGTAATTAAAAAAAATGTAGGTATCATTCATATTTTTACTATGTCTCTACATGCTGTATGCCAATATGCTTATAAATGTTTGTAAGAATACACACCAAATTTCTTATGGTGACTTCTTCTGAGAACAATTTAAGAGTTCAAATACTGTGTTTTCCACTTTATTCACATCTGCATGTTTTTGTTTTTTAAAGATGAAGGAAGCTCATACTAGTAAGTTAAATGTTTATGTCATATTGATGCAGATACTGAAATCTATCTTCAGTACTGATTTTTCTCATGAACTCTAATTTTGCATTTCTAATTAACTGCCTGCTAGCATTTCCATTCACATGCTTTGCCATCATTTTCAAAGTCGTGTCATATCTAAAATAAAATTCACTATTGGAATATTCAAAGATATTAGTTCTAGTTCCCAGTTTTCCTGTTTCTGTTAAAAGCACTAACCTATCTGTTACTTAAGTTTGAAGCCTTGGAGTAATTATCTTATACCATTCCCTCTTTATCAGAAAAAAAATCAAGCCCAAGGTTCTTTTTGCCTTCTTTTTAAATAATATATTACATATCTCCTTTCTACTTTCTTTATCACCCTAACTCAGGCCTTTCATTCAACAAACATATATTAAGCGCAGGCAGTTTTAGATGCTGCATATAGTGCAGAAAGACGTATATGCTAGTGAATGAGAGAATAATGTACAAGAAAAAAATAATTATGCAATATTGTTAGCATTTATAATGCTTATCCTGTACTAGGTACTATGATAAGCTATGAGGTAGATATTAAATTAGATAGACTTATCTCATTTAATACTCCTAATGACCCTATGATATAGGCACTGTTATTAATCCCATTTTATAGTTGGGGAAACTGAGGTCTATAGCTCTTAAGTACTTTAAGGTCACATAACTAGTAAGTAGTCAAGATTTGAACCCAGGCAGCCTGATGTTACATTAATAGTTTGTCCTCTTAACTGTTATGCTATATTGCTTCTCATGTAAGGAAACCTCAGCAGATGATAATGGATATGGGGAAAATCAAACAGGGTAATGTGATAGTACCTTGGCAAGTAGGTGCTAATTTAGAGAAGATGGTCAAGAAAGGCCTCACTGAGGGGTGTGATTTTTTTTGTTTAATGGAAGAATTCAAATTTGATCTATGAAGCTTCTCACTCTGCTAATTGCATAGGCATTATGTGGTTTCTATGTATTTGGCACCTGGATCCAAAGACTAGATCAAACTCGGATCCCATCCCTTTCATATGACTATAGGATAGACATAATGTCTAATATCTTTGCTCAATATTTATCAAGGATTGCAAAACAGTGATATTCTAATTTTATTTCTTTTTATTAATTGGAATGGTTTTGGAAAAAGACATGTCCCTTCATCTACCCAGTTCATCCAGGAAAGGCAGGATAAATACTTGATTATCTCCCTTTATTGATTAATTTTTGAGATAATGAATTGTTTCCCTATCATGAGTGGTGATAGTTGAGCTGTGAATGTTAAGAAACGATCACCTATTCAAAGACCTGGAGAAAGACTATTCCAGGTAGGGGAAACAGGTAGTACAGAGGCACTGAGGAAGGAGTAAGTTACATTAAGTTTAAGGAACACAGAGACTAGCAATGGCCAATATATTACTTTCACTCCTTCTGATGTTGTGGACTCAGTGTTGTGTCCTCTAAAATTCATACATTAAAATCCTACCCTTCAATGTGATGGTATTAGGAGATGGGGCTTTGGGAAGGTAACTAGGATTAGAAGAGATCATGAATGGGATTAGTGGGATTGCTTGCTCTCTTTCCTCTCCACTTGGTAGAGGTCCCTCATCAGAATGTGACTATGTTGGTACCCTGATCTCAGACTTCCAGCCTCCAGAACTGTAAGAAATAAATTTATTTGTTTATGAACCACCTAGTCCATGGTACTTTGTTAGAGCAGCATGAATCGACTAAGACATATCTCTTACATACATTATCCTCTCCTCCATTCTTACTACCACACCCACTTAAGTTTGAGGTCTCATCTTTCTCTCTTGGACTACTGCAACTATCTTCAATTGGTTTCACAGTCTCTAAGAATCTCTTTCTTCCACCCTAGTCAATTAACTTCTTACTCACCAAAAGCTTTCAATTCAGTGTATAAATCTTTTTGGTGAGAATGAATCTAAAGTTTTAATAATGTATGTCATTGGCAAAATAACACTGATTTAATGGATGGAGGTATTTGCTGAAAAGTAGTGTTAGAAACGAAAGACTACAGGCTTTGTACTCAAACCTGGATTTGAGTCCCAGTTCTGACACTTGATAGATGTGTGACCTAGAGAAAATTATGCAAAGCCCAGTTTCATCATCTATTAGAAAAATAATAAACATGCTTTTAATACACTATTGTGAGAAGTAAAGGAGAATATATATTCTCATTTGAGATATATGTATATATAATATATACAAAGAGAAATAACAGATAAAGTGTGCATGTACACATGCACATATTTTATTACAGTACTTAGATCACAGTAAAGGCTCAATGAAGAGCTTTTTTAAAATTACCCTTCCCATCATGTATCTTGCAGAAGTTCCAGTTTCAGTGATGACTGCCACATGTTTAAACTTCAGTCATTGCTAAGAGTTGTCCAAGAGTCATCTAAGAATATCTAAAACCTAAGGACCCAACTGGGATTTTAGAAGACGATTTTAGAAGATAATCACACTACTCTAGCCTAACAGCATCCCTTTGACAAGCCTATGTGGGAATCAATGAGGTCCTTAGTTCATCAGTGATATCTCATATTGATACAACACTTTTCCAAATCACTTTTCATCTCTGATCACCTCTTCCCTAACCTAAGTGGAACACAACCCCCCCCCCCCCCGCCGGGTACTTTACCTGTCACTTTATCCAGATCAGTAATTATCTCCCAATTACGTCAGATTCAGTGTTACTGACTCTAGGACCCCTGCCTCTACTGTCCTCTCTGTCTCTTTCTGCTCCCAAAGTCCCAGAACACTGCCAGAGGGAGAACCAAGCAGACCAACAAAAATTCATGCTGTCCAATTTCAACTTGGCCCTTGCAGCTGCTCAGCAACCCTTTTATTTGTCTCATATGTTCCCTGGCACTCTCCCCACAGAGGCTGTTTCAGACCTTCCTCTTTCTCCTCAAATTATAAACTCCAATCTCCCTCCTTCTACTTCCACAGATTTCATATTAGACACTTTCATCAGATTAACTGTCCCTTCTGCAGCAAATCAGTAATATCTTTCTCCCTTCCAGCCTTGTCCTCTAGCCATCCAGTTTCCTTCCCAGGACAGCAATCAATGTTCTTGATCTCTTGTTTATCCTTTCAGAGATATTTTATGACTCTACAAGCTAAAGTACAGAGAAGAGGGAACTTGCACTGGTCGTTAAAGGTAAGTAGAATTTGGATGGGTAGAGAGAAAGGAGATGCTATTCCAGCAGAGGAAACATCCAGGGCAAAGGCACAGAGGTGGAAATGAATAAGATATATTTAGAAAACAGGGTATAGCAAGAAGAGTAATCCCCTGAGAAATAATCCCAGCTGCTGCCTCAAGAGCTACCTCTCCTTTTCTAGTTCTGACTTCAGCCTGATCATTTCTTTCCTGACTGTCCTGCTCTACATACCAGCAGAGTAGAAATCTGACACTGAATGGCCCCTCACCCATCTTATCTTGCCTGGATCTCCGTTACTATTTATTGAACCATCTGTTTCATTCCTGCTAAAGAGGTCCTAGCTTCTTCCTGAGTCAGTCTCTAGGCCAGACACCCTCCATTTCTTTGGTCACGTAGACAATTTCCCCACACCGCTGAAAATAGGACAATGAATATAGAATATGCATTGTACAGATATTATTGATCTTACCAATATATACAATAGAGAACCTATACAACAGAGATGGAATTGGCAAAACCCAGACTATGAAATTCTACTGGAAAACAATCCAACTTCCTCAACAAAAAGTTGCAAGGAAAAAAGTGACATATAATATATATTCAATCACATGTGTGGATCTTATTTAGATACTGATTCAAACCAAAAAAGCTGTAAAATTCTTTTGACATTTATGAAACTATTGGAAATTTAAATGCTGACTTGATATTTAATGATAGTAAGGAAATACTGCTTATTTTATGTATGCTAATGGTACTACAATTATGATTTTTAAAAAATAATCCTTACCTTTTAAAGATACATAATGAAATATTTAGGTATGGGATGACATCATATCTGGAATTTGCTGCAAAATATTATGGGACAGAGGAAACAGATGAAACAAGAGTGCCCAAGAGTTGATACTAGTTGAAGCTGAGTGTTTAGTAAGGGATTCATTACAGTATTCAGTCTACTTTTATATATGTTTTACATTCTCCATTAAAATGCTTTTTAAAATGTTATTGAATTATCAAGCGTCTGATGAAAGTGTGTATATTAATCTGAAGGAGTGGAACAGGAGGAGCTGGAATATGAGAAGAGGAAGGTCTGGAACAGCCTCTGTGGGGAGAGTGCCAGGGAATGTATGAGACAAATAAAAGGGTTGCTGGGCAGCTGCAAGGGCCAAGTTGAAACTGGACAGCATGAATTTACACTGGCCTGCTTGGTTCTCCCTCTAGCAGTATTCTGGGACTTCGGGAGCAGACAGAGAGGGGACAGTGGAGGCAGGGGTCCCAGAATCAGTAACACTGAATCTGGTGTAACTGAGAGAGAATTACTGATCCAGATGAAGTGACAGGTAAAGTACCTAAGGGTCCCACTTAGGTTAGAGATGAGGTGATCAGAGGTGACAAGTTGTTTGGGACACTGGTCCCCAACCTTTTGGGCATGAGGGACTGGTTTCGTGGAAGACAATTTTTCCATGGACCAGGGGGTTTGGGGATGGTTTCAGGATTATTCAAACACATTACATTTATTGTGCACTTTATTTCTATTATTATTACATCAGCTCTACCTCAGATCATTAGACATTAGATCCCAGAGGTTGGGGATCCCTAGTTTAGGAGAGCATTATATCAATGTGAGATATTACTAACTAAGAGCCTTGCTGTTTCCCAGAGAGGCTTATCAAAGGGACTCTGTTAGGCTAGAGGGGTGTGATATCAAGCTCCTCTTCTAAGATTTTAATTGGATTTTAGATATTTGGATATTCTCAGATGGCTCTTGAACAATGACTGAGGTTTTAATCAGTAGCCATGTGACCTCAAGCAAGCTATGTCCTTCTCTGAGCTTTGGTTTCCTCATCTATAAAAACTGGGGATAATAATCCTCAGAGATCAGGTGTGAGGATTAAGTAAAATAATGTGGGTAGAAGCATCCTACACAGTGGCATTTTACTATATATGATGTTTACTCCCTCAGGAGGTGAGTACAATCATACATAATGCTGAAGTTGATGCAATTGTATGGTAAATATGTTATCACTTTATAGACTAGCAAAGTCTGACTGTCAAGGAAAATTCTATTTTCTGGGAATTCCCTGGTAGTCCATGCTTATGAGTCTAGGTTCAATCCTTGGTTGGAGAACTAAGATCCTACAAGTCATGAGGTACAGCTAAAAGAATCCTATTTTCTTACTGAAACATTAGAAAATTGGATATTGGAAATGTGTCCTTCTTCTCCAAGGGAAAAAAAAAAAAGAAACACCTCAACCTACCCAATAGGCCAAGGTGAAAGTTTTTGGTGAAAACAAAGAATAGTAGTGGCACTAATCATAGGTACTTACTATATGTCAGATACTGATCTAAATCTGCATTAGCTATTATTATTATAATACACAGATCTAGACCTCAAAGGGAAAATATGGTCTAGAGAGAAAAATGCATGAGTCATTTGCCTGTGGGTGGTATTTGAAGTCATGGGTGTAATTGAGAGTGTTTAGAAGAGAGTTATATATATCAATATATGAAGAGACCTAGATAGCATATTAAAAAGAAGAGACATCACTTTATGGGCAAAGATTCATATAGTCAAAGTCATGGCTTTTCCAGTAGTCTTATACAGATGTGGAGTTGGAACATAAAGAAGGCTGAGTGCCAAAGAATTGATTGCTTTCGAATTGTGGTGCTGGAGAAGACTCTTGAGAGTCCCTTGGGCTGCAAGGAGATCAAATCAGTCAATTCTAAAGGAAATATTCATTGAATATTCATGAATATTCATTGGAAGGACTGATGCTAAAGCTCTAAAACTTTAGCCACCTGATGCAAAGAGCCAACTCATTGGAAAAGATCCTGATGCTGGAAAAGATTCAAGGCAAAAGGAGAAAGGGGAAGCAGAAGTTGAAATGGTTAGATAGCATCACCGACTCAGTGGAGATGAATTTGAACAAACTCCGGGAGATAGCGGAGAATAGAGGAGCCTGGCGTGCTATAGTCCATGGGGTCACAAAGAGTTGGACACAACTTAGCAACTGAACAACAACAATGAAGAGACTGAGATTAGGACCAAGTCCTGAGGAACTTCATCACTGAATGGCCAGTAAGAAGAGGAGGAGCCTGTAAAAGAGACTGAAAGAAATGGCCAGAGAAGTAGGAAGACAACCAAGAGGAGTGATGGGTCATAGAAGCCAATGTATGAAATGTACTTCAAGGGAGAAACCATCATTTATGTCAAATTTTGCTTGAAGTTCAAGTAAGATGGGGACTAAAGTATCCATTGGATTTAGTGACTTGGTGGCCCGGTCAATGGTAACCTTATCACCCCAGACTGAGGGAGTTAGAAGACATATTGAAGTGTGTTGTGAATGGACTAGGAAGAAGGAAATGAAAAAAGAGTAGTTATTTTAAGAAGTTTGGTTACAAAGGAGAGAAAGGAATTAATAGTAGCTAGAGAGGAGTATGAAGTCAAGGGAAATTGTTTTTGTAAGACTGGGGAGACTTGCACATGTTTAAATGTCAACGAAAATATCCAAAGACAGAGAAAGGCTGAACAAACAGGGGAGAGAGAGGATAATTAATGATGTAAGGTTTCCAGAGAGGTGTGAGGGAATACGATACAATGCACAGTGGAAAGAAATGAGAACTATAAAAGGAGGCAGGGAGAGTATTTGTGCTATTATGAATAAATATGTAGATGTTGCCGGGAGCCAGTGTGAGGAATCCCGCCCGTGACAAGGTCATGAGGAAGGAAGCTGACATACGCAAGGCGTGCTCAGACTTCAGGGACCCCTCTGGAAATTCCTAAGCATGTACCCCAACAAAAATCTGCCGGCTTTTGTGCTCTGCTTTTCCACTCTTCTGACATTTTCTGGAAAAAGTCAATTCAGGGCTTTAGTCTTCTACATTTGAAAGAGTGTTTCAATCCAAAAAACCCCTCTGATGGCTTTCTAACCTGCCTGCAGGACTCGTACAGCTGCGCATGTGGTTGTTTGAGGCCTCCTGACCGCAGGAGGCACAGGAAGCTTAAAACATCCTAGGAATGTAGGGGCTTCCGAAGAGTCAAAATCTTTAGAATAGGACTGATTAAAAGTTTCATTTGTTGAGTCAATGCTTGCTGCCAAATTTTCATATCCTTTGTTTTTAGATATAGTTGGTATATAAAAAAAACAAGTAGTAGACCTGGTATTAGCAACATTAGACCTTTGAGTTAAGTACCTTCTTTGTTATAACCCACTGCGCCTTTGTTCTATAGAGATGCAACTTTAATGCTTTAAGGAGATGCAGATCAAAGAAAAACACTTCAGGGGAAACAAAATTAACATTCATTAAGGAAGAGAGCCAAAAAGTGTTAACAAGCCTCTTGGCCAGAAGATAATGTAAATCACCTGAGACCTTTTGTATACAAAATGATGTATAGAAAGAGTCTGGGCTGCGACATAATTTTGTGTTGCCCATTGATCTCCATGTTTTATCAAAAGTATAAAAGGCCTTTTGAACAATAAAGGACGGGACCAGGTTCTCAGACCAGTTTCTCGGACCAGCTTCTCGGACCAGTTTCTTGAACTAGTCTCTCGGCCTGGTTTCTGGGGAATCTGGCTCCCCCCGTGTCTCTCTCTCTCTCTCTCATTTTCTCTCCCTTTCCCTCTCTCTGCTCTTTACTTTAATTTCAGGCTGAATTTCCATCTGGGGCGCGGAGGCTCGCCAGGTCTACTTACTTGCCGTGGTTATTAAGATCCGCGCGAAAGGGAGCTTAAGGCGAGGCACCCTTAGATATTCAAGCGGGCACCGGTGGCCCAACGAAGATGGTGCAAATTCCTTGTCTGGAATTTTATTGGTCTTCCGCGTAAACCAAGCTATTCAGCCCTCTTTCTCCACTTAATCTTCCTACTGCACTACAGTTTCTTAATCTAATCTTATATTAATAAATAAACAAGTCTTTCCACGCCAACGCCGTCCACCCTTCGAATTCCCTGGATCCACCGGGGCTGGACCCCGGCAAGATGTGATGGTGGGAAGTAGATGATTAAATGAAATAATACATGCAAAGCACTTAGTATAATGGTTGGCAGGTTAGTTTGTATCAGAAATGGTAGCTATGATTGTTGTTGTAGTGGTGGTTAATAATGTTATACACCTGCTTGAAACTCATATTTTGGGTTTGGGGCTATGTAAAAGGATCTAGTATACTACTTTATTAATGCTGCAAATTTTAAGCTTTATATATCAAGTTTATATACAAGGGTTACTTGAAATTTTTGATTCCTCACCTCCATCCTCTCCAGGAATTCTGAGTAGTTGCTGGTCCCCTGATTTTGATAAGATAGAAAAAAGTTGTACATTTAAGATTAGTGTACTTTATACACTCTTCTATATATATTTTACATCTCTAAATTTAAAAAAATACATCCTCTAAAGCCCCTTTTGATGTTTCACCCACAGAAAAATGACATTAAAAGTAAACTTGGACTTCCCTGGTGGCTCACTGGATAAGAATCCATGTGCTGATACAGAGGACATGGGTTTGATCCCTGCTCCAGGAAGATTCCACATGCTGCAGAGCAACTAAGCCTATGCACCACAACTTCTGAGCCCACAAGTCACAACTACTAAAGCCTACACCCCCTAGAGCCTGTGCTTCACAACAAGAGAAGCCACCACAATGAGAAGCCCAAGCACTGCAATAAAGAGTAGCTCCTGCTTGCTGCAACCTAGAGAAAGTCCATTCACCAAAACAAAGACCCAGTGTAACCAAAATAAATAAATAATAATAAAGTGTTCCTACTTTAAAAAAAAATAGTAAACTTTTGAGCTCATTTTGCATGCTAGGAAGGTGATGCTCAAAATCCTTCAAGACAGACTTTAGCAGTACATGAACCAAGAACTTCCAGATGTGCAAGCTGGATTTAGAAAAGGCAGAGGAACCAGAGATCAAATTGCCAGCATTTGCTGGATCACAGAGAAAGCAAGAGAATTCCAGAAGAACATCTACTTCTGCTTCATTGACTATGCCAAAGCCTTTGACTGTGTGGATCACAACAAACCATGGAAAATCCTTAGATGGAAATACTAGACCACTTAACCTGTCTCCTGAGAAACTTATACATGGGTCAAGAAGCAACAGTTAGAACTGGACATGGAACAACTGACTGGTCCAAAACTGAGAAAGGAATATGACAAGGCTGTATACTGTCACTCTATTTAACTTACATGCAGAGTACCAAAATGCAGAGTATTTAACTTACATGCAAAGTATTCAAAAGGCCGGGCTGGATTAATCACAAGATGGAATCAAGATTGCCGGGAGATAAGATGATTAGATAGCATCACAGACTCAATGGACATGAGTTTGAGCAAACTCCTGGAAATAGTGAAGGACAGGGAAGCCTGATGTGCTACAGTCCATAGGGTCACAAAGAGTCGGACATGACAGCAACTGAACAACAACAAACTTCTGGGATTTCCCTGGTGGCGCAAGTGGATAAGAATTTGCCTGCCAATGCAGGGTTCGATCTCTGCTCCAGGAAGATTCCACATGCCTTAGGTCAACTAAGCCTGTGCACCACAAACACTGAGCCTGAGTTCTACAGCTACTAAGACCACGTGCTGCAACTACTGAAGTCCATGTGCCTAGAGCCTGTACAACAACAAAAGAAGCCACCTCAATGAGAAGCCCACATACTGCAACAAAGAGTAGCCTCCACTTGCCACAACTAGAGAAAGCCCATGAACAGCAACAAAGACCCAGTGCAGACAAAAATAAATAAAATTATTTTAAAAGAATTTTTTTTTAAAGTAAACTTCTAGACTTCCCTAGTGGTTGAGTTGTTAAGACTCCAAGCTTCCATAGCAGAGGGCACAGGTTTGATCCCTGGTTGGATAACTAAGATCCCGCATGCCACCTAGTTAGAAAGGATCTGAAAGGTTCAGTTCAAGGGGAAAACTTTATTTGTACTTGAATGAGAGCAGAGAGCTAAGCCAGAATTATTGAATATCCTGGAGGTCCAGGAATCCCCTTTATTTCTGCTCAAACTTTCCTGCAAGGTAGAGGAAAGGTAGAGGAAACTTTCTTGATGCATTCTCTAACATCCCCTAATCTTGCCTCAGTTTCTAAATCCTCAGCCATGCTATGCTGCAATCCCTCACCTTTGCTGCCCATGTCCATTCTCCCACCCCCATCTTACTCCTAGCTACTAATGAAACCTTATGTTCCTTGAATCTGAACTGAGATAAAAGGGTGCTATGAAAAATACTTGAGATCACCTGAGGTTTGGTAAGCTTCCTAGTTTGATGTTTCTAAGAATCTGAAATCCCAGATTCTTGGCCACGCTGTTGAGGGAGTAAATCTGATTGAAGAGAGACTCTAAAAAAGAGATATCATTCCTCTAATTAAGATCTACATTTAAGGGAATTCCCTGATGGTCCAGTGGTTAGTGCTTTCACTGCCATGGTTCTGGGTTCAATCCCTGGTCAGGGAACTAAGATGCCACAAGCTGTGAGGTGCAGCCAAAAAAAAACACAAAAAACTACATTTAAAAAGAAAAGGCTGAACTTCCCTGGTTGTACAGTGGATAAAAATCCACCTGCCAATGCAGGGGACACAGGTTTGATCCCTGGTCCTATGCTACGGGGCAACTAAGACTGTGCACCACAACCGAGCCCATGTGCACCTAGGGCCTGTGCTCCGCAACAAGAGAAGCCACCACAACAAGAAGTTGGTGCACTGCAACAAAGAATAGCCCCCACTCGCTGCAACTAGAGAAATCCTGCATGCAGCAGCTAGAGAAATCCTGCATGCAGCAACAAGGACCCAGTGTAACCAAATAAATAGAATAAAATTTTTTTAAAAGAAAATGTCTATAATGCCTTTTTAACTCTCTTTTAAAATCATATTCAAAATCCTTGATCCAGAATTTTAGGCTCTTCCCAATCTAGCCACACTTCACTTGACCCTTTTGTTCCCTCACTTAAACCTTCTGAGGGAATTACCTGGTGGTCCAGTGGTTAGGGCACCATGGTTTCACTCCAGGGAGCACGGGTTGGATCCCTGGTCAAGGAACTAAGATCCTGCATACCAAGTGGCCAAAAAAAAAATCCTCTGATATGTTAGCAGTGGTTACAAACAGCAAAAGGATTAAGTTTGGAGAGAATCCAAAGAGGAGTTCTTAATTCTTACTCTACACATTTTTGCGTTGTCTTTTACAATGACAATGTATTGCTTTACCCTCTGAGCCACGAGGGAAGCCCTTTGGAATTTATAATAAAACATAAAAAGTAAAATAGAACACCTTCTTACCCAAGCCTGGCTTTCCCTACTCTTCCATAGCTATCCAAATTTCTTACTCTTCAAATTTCCACTCAAAATATATTTCTTAACCCTCACATTTATGGTTAATTGATTTCCAACTAGGGTGCCAGGACAATTCAGTGGGGACAGAATAGTCTTTCCCACAAACAATGCTGGGATAACTGGATAGCTATAGGCAAAAATATAAAGTTGGACCCCTACCTCATACCACATACAAAAACTTTTAAGAATTCACCTGGCAACGCAGGGGACGCAGGTTTGATCCCTAGTAGGGGAAATAAGATCCCACGTGGCATGGAACAACTAAGCCCATGTGCCACAACTACTGAAGTCTCTGTGCTCTGGAGCCCACGTGCCATAACCAGAGTCTGTGCACTACAATGGAAGATCCCACATAACACAATGAAGATCCCAAGTGTAGCCAAATAAATAAGTATTTTTTAAAAGATGGATCAAAGATCAAAATGAAAGAGCTGAAACTATAAAACTCTTAGAAAACACAGGAATGAATTTTCATGACCATGTATTAGGCAATGGTTTCTAGGATATGACCTCAAAAGCATAAGCAACCAAAGGAAAGATGGATAAATTAGAATTCCTAAGAATTTACAGCTTTTGTGTATCAAAAGACACCAAGGAAGTAAAAAGACAACACAGGGAATGGAGAAAATATTTATAAATGTTTCTGACAAGAGATTTATCTCTAGAACATATTTTTTAAAAACCTCACTAAAAAGACAAACAATCCTATTAACAAATGGGCAAAGGTTTGGTTTAACCATTTCTCCAAATAAGATATAAAAATGGTCAACAAGCACGTGTAAAGATGCTCAGCATCATTGGTCATCAGGAAAAGGCAAATTAAAACCACAATGAGATTCTACTTCACACCCACTAGGATGGCTGTAATTTAAATAAGAAAAGTAACAAGTGATATCTAAGATGTAGAGAACTGGAACCCTCATACACAGCTGATGAGAATGTAAAATGGTGCAGCCTCTTTGGAAAACAGTCTGGCAATTCCTCAAAAGGTTAAAAGTTATCATTTGACCCAGAAATTACACTCCAATTATACTTGGTATATATCTAAGAGAAATGAAAACATAGGTCCACATAAAAACTTGAACATGAATGCTCATGGGAGCATTATTACAGGAGCATTACTCATAATAGCCAAAAAGTAGAAACAACCCAAATATACCTCAAGTGATGAAGAGATAAACAAGTGTTATATCCACACAGTGAAATATCATTTGGTCATTAAAAGGAACAAAGTACTGATGTCGGATGAGCATCATGTTGGATGAACATGGATGAACCTTGAAAACATTATCCTAAGTGAAAGAAGTCTGTCACAAAAAACCACATATTGTATGAAATATCCAGAATAGGTAAATCCATAGAGGCAGAAAGTAGATCAGTGGTTGTATCAGTTTGGGGGGAAATTGGGAGTGACTGCTAATGGGTATAGGGTTTCTTTTGGGAATGGCAAAAACTTTTAGAATTGACTGTGGTTGGGACTTCCCTGGTGGTCTAGTGATTAACACTCTGCGCTCTACTACAGGGGCATGGGTTCAATCTCTGGTTGGGGAACTAAGATCCCACATGCTGCAGTGTGGCCAAAAAATAAAAATAAAATTGATTGTGGCTGCACAACTCTGAGTATACTAAAAAAAAAAACCCCTGAATTTTACACTTACGCTTGGGTAAATTGTATACGATGTGTACTATATTTAATTAAAGCTGTAAAAAATGTACTTGTTCCATGGTGTTTTCCCTTTCTACTACAGTCCACATGAATCACTCCATTCTCTCAACTCCTATAGCTTTTAAAATTGTACTGCACAATTTAGCACTCAGTTAAATTACTTGATAGTGTTTATTATTATCTCATATAGATTAGCCTTGACTTGGCAACCACACTATAATTTTCCTAACAGGAATGAATAAGCCTACTGCTTCTCAGATACCTCTAAACCACCTAACATGTAACTGGGCACGTAGTAAGTACTCAGTAAATACTTGGTGGTTGTGAAGAATTGATTGTATGTGCTTGTATTCACACATGTGTGTTACACACACACACAGAAGCTGGAGGGAATGAATGCAATCTTAGATAGTGAGGTGAGAGAACAACACTATGTGAAACTGCAGAATACAAGATTTATTTAAGGGAAAAAACAGCATGGTTTGGACACTTTTGTTCTCCCCTCCTTCTGCCTCCTGTTGCTCAGTGACACTCCACGGCCAACCATATCCTGGTCTCTGAAATTCTAAGGGAGTCACTGAGATCCTATCTAGACTTGACTATCTGGTGTCACTATTCTCCCATTGCTTCCTCCTCTTCCTCCTCCTCTGTCCAGCTCAAGTCATCATCTGAATCCTCAGACTCTTCCTCATCCATCTCTAACCCAACCTCTGCCTTAGCCTTCTCAGCCAGTGCATCGGGGTGCTCCAGCTGGGCCCAGGATCCTGGGTCAGCCTTGACCAGGGAAATTTCAACCCGAGATGGCATCAAGGAGACAGAGCTCTGCTCCACGTCTATGACCTGAGAAGGAGGGAAAGATAGAGGAACACAGAAGAGAAAATGAGGAAACCAAAGGGATTGGGGTCAGGGCAGGGTGGTGATGAATGACAGGGAGAAAAATAAAAAATGAAAGATGGGGAAAAATATAGGGAAGGAATAAGTAAGGGAGAGAGAGAAAGAGGAAAGAAAGGGGAGTTGGGGGGAAGGGGAGAAAATAGGGAGAAGAGGGAGAGAGAGAGAGAATATCAAAGCAAATGAAGAGAAAACCTCCACTTTCCCACTACAACTTCGTCCCTCAAGACACCCTCTATTCATTCCAGTCCAGCCCTTCTTTTTACCCCATCTGCCTCCCCCTCTTGTGCCCCTTTCTCTTCACTTACCCCCCAGAGCTTCATCTGTGCTTGGAACACACGGTTACCATCAAAGACAGTGTGGACATGAAGCTGAGAGAAAAGAATTACAGGGGTAGGAACAATCCCAGAAGGTCAGAACACATTATTATGACACAGAAGCAGGCCAGTGGTGTATTTCCTACATCCACAGGCCAGTCAGATAACTGTGACCTTAGAGCTCTACCAGAGGACTATGGAGCCTACATATTAACTGCACACGACGACTCAGCCTGTAAGATGATAATATCACCCAATTCACTGGCCTCCCATCCAGCATCAGACATTCCTCACCTCAGTTTGACTGGCCTTCACCCAGTTGAATGCAGGAAGTGGAATCTGGCCATATATAGTCACCACTACTAAGGAATCTGTCTGATGCCAATCATGACGGCAAGATGCTGGCAGCTAAAAAGAAGATGTGAAATGTGGATGGTAAGAATGGACTCTTATCCCAAGGGGCGTTCTCATGGTGTATGTGGAGAAGAAACAAGGGAGTGTCAGAAAGATTAACACGACCTCATATTGCAAAACCACTGGGAGCAGAAATCTTATTTGGTCCATGCAAAAGGGAGAAGATACAGAGCTTGGCCATGAGGTACAAGGAGGAGAAATTATTTGGGAACTGGGTTCTAATCAAGGGTTCATTAAAGTCAGGACTTACCTGCTTCCCCCAATCATGTCTACCAACTCTGCATCCTGGCTGTGCCAGGAATGCCCCAAAATCCAGGGTCTGGATGCCACAACAGCTCCAAGATTTCACCCTGAGGTAGGAATAGAATTCACTTAATCTCCTTTCCCCTCTCCACAAGCACTCCAATCTTAAGGTCAATATTGGGAAAAACCTGTCTCACAGCCCACCCAGTCCCCTCCATCACCCCTCATGGAATTGAGGTGCTCCAGGGTGGTAGGTACACGGAGTAGCATCACTCTCTAGGCTTTGGTATATCTAAGACAGATAAAGGAGAATCAGGAAAAGAATCAGATCAGAATGAATAAAAATGTATGCAGCCTCACATCTATACCCAGCCATCCCTCAGGCATCACATCTCTCAAACACACGCTTGAGTCCTCCAGAAACTCTCACTCACAGCATCACATCCTGGGTTCTGGCAGCTGGCCCCAATCCGGATCAGGCTACTGTCAACTCCTGGGCAAAGAAAACAAGAGTCAGGAACACTATTCATTTCTTCCACCCAACTGCCACTTTCACTAAATTCCAGCCTGTGAAACCTGTCCTACTAAGGACCCACTTACCTGCTCCAGGTTCTTGGTCTAATTCCTTCTGTTCCAGTGCCATTTCCAGGGCTTGGGATATATTTAGTGGAAGCAACTTTGGAAGCAACTCTGACCTAGGGAGTATGGGTGCGGTGATTTAGTCCTGACCCACTAACTGTGACCAACAGTGCCAACCTTCCCACCAGTGGTATTGGAATTGAAGAAGTCTGGTGAAAGTAGGGCAGAGTTAGAGAAGATGGATAGCAATCCCATTGCCAATCTTCTTCTCTGTGGATATGCCAAATCCTTGAACCCTGGGGAATTCCCCAGGGCTTCTCTTGCCAATCTACTCAGTTACTCTGAATCCATATTTTTCTATACAACTGCATCATTCCCTTTTCTCCATCTAATTAACTGTAGACTTTCTTCTGTTGCTCATATTATTGCCACAAAATTGATTTATTCTTCTTGGCAACCTCCTGGCTGCCAATACTACTACATTCTTAATATATAAAACATATTTTAAAACTCTCCCCAAAAGAAAAAAACCCAATTCATTCAACAATCACCCTTGTATTATAACTAAGTATGTATTTGTGAGAGGCTATCTACTCTGTTGATTCAAAATACCTACCCCATCATACCCCATACCAATCTTAAGAGCAAAGGACATTATTTCTGGACAAATTTCCCCTAAGGCACAAAACATACATCAAGCCCTGACACTTGGGTCTCCTCATATCTCTGGTCTCTAGCTTCCAAACCTCAATGACCTATTAATCACTCCTAAAAAGCTCAATGAATGTACGAAAAACCCAGGGACCTCCTCTTTACTTGGGCCTCTCCCGACGCAAAGTCTCTGCTGACTTTGGAGTCACATTTGGAGGTCTTTGCTCCTGAAGTGAACTGCTTGTACCAGGGCCCTCAGGGAGCTTCTCAGCACAGTGTGGTCCAACAGTACAGCCCTAGTATAGATAGGAAAGAAGATTAGGGATGGAATCCTTCTATTGGGGGCAGAATACCCGAAAGTAAAGAATTTACCTTGATGTTTAGAAACTCAGAGAAATCTACAGTTCGCTTCCGGCAGCAGGACCAACCCTGGTAACAAAAGACCCAGCTCAGCTTAGATTCCTGGCTGCATTTCTTTTGCAAAATGGTTTTGCTATTCCCCCCTTCCCTATTCCTCACCTTAAGTGCATCATGGAAGATTGGGACCCCAGGGTGATGGTAACAGGAATCTGTGGATACCAGTAACAAGATCAAGGAAGGAAAGGAATTCTTACTTTTCCAGGTTTATATGCTGACAATCTTTCCATATGGTATAAATATATATATACATATATCAGTAAAGACTGAAGAACACCCAGACCAATTAAACTAAGGCAGGTACACACTAAATTTCTGTTCCCTTAACAGACTGCCTACAGCTGACTACTCCCTTAGCACCCACAGAGCTCCTGGCAAGGTCAGGATTACTCACCAGGAAGGTTGGTTTGGGGGTCAAAATGCTGCCCACAGCCTTTGTTATGGCAGAGTAGAGACATGGAGGCGTTGGTAGAATTACTGAAAGGGTATTTCAAGGAGTCTGGCTGCCGAGTGGGGAACACCTCTTAGTCTGGAGGCTTTTAGCTGCCTGGAAAGGCCAGCTGTTTCTATCTTTAGTTCAGGAGGCGTACACCTCCTAACATGGGCAAGGGAACTTCACTTGGTCTTCCCAGCCAATAGGAAAGAACTCAGGAACATTTCAGCTCTGAGGCTTAAGAAAAAAGTATCAGGCAGAGTAGGGCTTGGAACCTGGGTGAGGTCAGCTAACCATTGCTGAGACTTGTTTTAGATTTACCATGCCAAGTTCAAGCCTGCTCAGAAACAACCAATTTTAAGCCCCCTCCCAGTTTGCTGAAGGTACCCCAATTCCTCCAGCCCATTTTCTTCCTCTTTCAAAGCAGCAGCTTTCCTCCCATCCTCGTTACTTCTGTGTACCACCAATAGCACCGGATCTTCAACCACTTTGACCATAGTATACATCTAACTTTCCCATGTTTGCCTAGATAATTAATATTTTAAGCAAAAGGTCATAAAGGATTATTCTTATAGCCTTGCACTCATCTGAGACAGAACTTCCCTTCCTCCCCCCTTCAAAAACAGCACAGAAAATTAAAAGGCTTAAAATGTATTTTAATAAGTTCATGTTGCATTATTTCATTTCTCAGAAAAACTTCAAAGGTATTAGGGACAAATCAAACATGGTACACCAATAAAAAATGCACAGCATAACTACCTAAGATAGGCAAAGCTAAGAGCTACCGTCTGACATTCAGCATACAGCAACCCTGTTCTCAAGATTGTACTAGGCCTATCAAAGCTGTGAATGGCAACATCACAGACACAAAAGGGCCATTTCTGGGTTGTCCTTACCCAAGAAAAAGATGGAGGCAAGTTTAACACAAGATTTTTTAAAGATACACTAAATGAAAATCTCTAAGAGAAAATGTCTTCCTTGGGACATGAAAGGGTAATATATGGGACATAACAGAACCGTATGTATGTTGTCTGTGACCTCTGTGGACATGTGCCTGAATTCCCACCTGGGAGTGATTGGAACAGTGAGGCCAAGGTCATTGGGGGATGTTTGGTTTTTGTGGTATATGTGGCAGGATCTCTGGGGTAAGACAGTGCACTAAGTCATGTCCAACTCTTATGACCCCATGGACTGTAGCCTGCCAGGCTCCTCTGTCTACAGGATTCTCCAGGCAAGAATACTGGAGTGGGTTGCCATTTCCTTCTCCAGGGGATCTTCCTGACCCAGGAATCGAAATCAGGTCTCCATCACTGCAGGCAGATTCTTTACCGACTGGGGTGGGGGGGCTCAAGAAAGCAAATAGAACAGGGTGGACAAAAAGTGGAATGATTAAGATTAATGGGGGCTCTAATTGGATCCATTCTGCCATGGCTCCCTGGCCCTCGCAGGCTCTCAACAATCACATGAGATTTTAGGAATGCACCACACAGAACTGATTAGTGAAAGGATATACCACATAGAACTGATTTGTTAAATATCACCCCTCCCTTACCCTCTGCCTCCAACATACTCCCTAGAGTATTACAGGCAGGGAAGACCTAAACTATTGGGAGGAATCCCTAACACTTTTCCAGAGTAGAATTCGGCTAAGTCCAAAAAGGGTCCTTCTTTTAAGGGTTTTGGGAAACTAGACACTGCAATTTTATTAGTATCGGCGACGTTTGTTTGGAGCAAATTCAGCTCCAGGAGCTGCACGGTTGAATGCAGGAGGGGTTCCACCAATTGCTCCAATTCCTTCCATTGTAGCAGCTTGGCCAAACCGTTCAGTTGTTGGTGGGGTCTTAAGGAGAAAAGAGAATGATGTTATAATAGAACCTGTGCCCTAGCTTCCCACCCATCCATAGTCCCTCCCCTGGAGGCCATTTCCATTCAACATTCCTGATGGTAGGGGAGACTAAGCCTGTTTAAACTATAGTGGATAACCCTAAAAAGGAAGTTGCTGACAGGTCCACCCAACCATCTTTAACTTTTTATCCTGATTCCTACAGGCTAAGTAACATTATATACTAAATTCCTGGGCTGGATAAATGTTAGCCAAGTCCTTTTTCCTGAACTAGGTATATGGACAAGGGCAGGCCATCACTCTTCAGCAAATTTAACCCTATTCAAAGTAAACATTCTGACACTACAACTAAACCACCTCAGGACTGCATGAGCCATAAATCTTTTGGACTCACACATGTTTCATATAATGCCTAACCTTTGTTGCCTTCCCTCCAAAAAGGAACCTATTTACCCAGGGTAGCAAAAAATGTCAATCAAGACTAGCCAGTCAGAGGATAAAATATAATTTAAGATTGGGTTTGCACAAGACTCAAAGAGCTTGAGGTTAACATTTTATAGATAACAGTGATCCTAAAAACTATTTAATTTGTAGCAGGCCCAAGGACCATGAAGGCAAAGTCCTTCCTCCTATCACCGTTTAGCTACTATAAAGCTCTGCAGTTTACCAATCCCAAGGTTCCATCTGGCATCATAGTGGCTGGTCCTGGAGGAGCTGGGGTACCAGCTGGCACAGGAGCAGGGGGCATGGCGCCTCTGTTGTTTATGCCCATAGCACCTAAAGCAGAGTAGTGATCAGTAGAGGAGACAGACATTGACATTCTTTATCTACGCCAAAGGAAACAAGCCAAGACCTCTGGGCTAAGACATGTTACCCTCCCACCAAAATTTGCTTCCAGAAATGTCAAGCCCCTTAAATCTGGACTAGGTAGGAGAAGCTACATAGTTCACCAGAGATGAGACAAAAAAAGAAATCTGTACCATTAATCTCCTAAGCCCTTACCTCCCATAGCCATCTGACCCATCCGTATCTCTTGCTCTCTCTGGAAAACAAAAAAACACTCAAGACAGATCAAGACAGCACTGCATTCATTCTACCACAATCCACTAAGGACCACATACTAAAGAACATCTGCAACAGCTCCTTAAATTAACTCACTGTAGTTGTACAATGAACTCAAGTTTAGAGCTACTAGGACACAAGTTGAGTTTCCTATTAGGAACAAATTGAGAGATGAAAGGAGAGACACATGATTTCTTTCAGGGCTCCAACCTGTACAACTGCTGAGGACATCAGAAGACCAGGCAAGGCTGCTACAGGACTGAATCTATCTGATCCTGCAGTCACTGAGATTAAACAGCACAAACTAGCCCCAGCTTTTCATCCTAAATTGCCCGTGAGGCAAAAAGAGCTCCTCTTCAAACCTTACCTTTCCTTCCTATGACTGCTTCTTTCTAAAAGAAGTGTCACAGAATGGAAAAATTGGTCATAGCCTATTGTTTCCTAATCCTAGTGGTGAGTTTGTCGTATCATGGGCACATGAGAGATATACCGCATCAGGGAAGGTTCCCTTGAATCCTTCCTGCTGTCGTCGCATCATTTCTTCTTGTTGCCGCCGCATCTCTTCCTCTCGGCGCCTGCGCTCCTCCTCCTGCCTGCACAGAGTCACCGAGATATTTAAGCACAGGCATTCCAGAACTTGAACAGATTATCTGTCTTAATAGGGGACTCAGCCAAGGAGATCCAAGAGCCCACTGAAAACTACCTTAGTTCTCCAGGCAACTGTTAAGTGGGCCCAGCCCTAAAACAACCCCGATGTGTCCTTTAGGGGAAAAAGTTCTTTCCCAAAGGAGCCAGCCTCATGAGACCAATCACTCAGGTGCTTTCCTCTTTAGTGCAGTCCCAAGAATTCACAGAACCATGGGCAGTCAAAACATCTACCTAAAGGGAGAACTTGAGAAGCAGCCAGGAAATATTTGCCAACATATTTACAAATGCATGAGATAGCATGGTGGTTAAGAAGCAGGAGTAAGACATTACCTTTTAGAGTTGTCAGAGAAAAAGGGTTGGAGGAAAAAAAAGTTACCTGAGCTCCAGCTGCTTTCGTTTTTGCACTTCTTGATTGTGCAGCTCTTCCATCCTCCGAAGTTCTTCTTGGCGCCTCATCAAATCTAGAACAACAACAGACTGATTCAGAGTATTCTTCACCCTCCTCATATAGGCCCATTAATTTTCCACAAATAAAGATCCAGAAAGCAAAGGGGATATTTAATCCCTGAGTGGCCATCCGAGGTATCCAGATTCCAAAAATGAAGTCAAACCTATTATTTCCTTCTCCACAGAATCCAGTATCCTCTGCCACATCTCCAAGCTCATTTGCCTACCAAGATCAACAAAATATTTCAGAGAATAAAAGCTGAAGTTTAGGCCTTTCTCTGTTGATTGATACAAAGAAACTCCTGAAAAAAAGTTATTTTGTCCTTCTTCTAGTTTTAAGCCTTAGGTAGATACTCACCCTGCCTCATCAGCATGACCTGGTGCTCATGGCGAGCAGCCTCCATTTCCATCTCCAGCTTCTCACGAGCTTCCTTGATGTTTCGGTCCACTTGGTCCTGCTGCTGCTTTTCCATCTCAATAAGTGCCTTCCAGCGCATGGCATACTCATACTCAAAGGAGCCAGGCTGTGCAAATCTGGGTGGCTGTTCTCGCTCTCTATTGACAAGGTTTCTGGGTTACTAAAACTCTGTCCAAGATTCTCCCAACTAAATACTACATTCCTCCCAAGGGCCAAGACAATGGCTGCCACTGAACACATACAGCAAAGACTTGCCTCTTTTACACAACCCATTACAAGCTTCCTTAAGAATAAATAGGCAAACAACTAACAGGGAATCTGTCAGGATCACATACTTGTGAAATTGCTGATTCTTTATAACCAGCTTCTCTGGGAGTCCCTCTTCATCATCTAACTGGTCCATGGGCTCCACAGTCACAGGTCGAGGAAATCTGGGAGAAAGAAAAACACTCAGTGTTAGTCAAAGTATAACCTTCGTTAGGCTTCCCTCTCTACGAGTCAGTGGCACAATGAACTAATTAAGGGTCAGCACTAAACAATTAAACATACTTCTGAAGGTGCTTTTACACCTAGTCCCAAGTAACCAAGTTCTTTAAACAGAACTCTGTGGAATCTGCGGTTGACAGGATGGGGTCAGGGTTCAGATCTCTGAACACAGCCTTTAAGTAGGTAAAGTACTGAAGTGTGGGGCTGCCCCATTGCAGCCATCATTCGCCTGCCATGCAGGAGATGCTGCAGGTTCCACAGGCTTGAGCCCTGGGTCGGGAAGATCCCCTGGAAAGGAAACAGCAACCCACTCCAGTATTCTTGCCTGGGAAAGTACACGGACAGAGAAGCCTGGTGAGCTACAGTCTATGAGTTCACAAAAATGTCGGATACAACTGAGCAAGCTCAGAACTCAACTTAGCTCAGATACAACAACTCAGAACTCAAAATAATGACTTGGAATAAATACTAAGAGAGATGTTGCATGCACAAAACAATTTACGAGTTCTAAAACTTCATAGTAAGGGGAGATTTAACAACTGACTAAATGACAACTTACTGAAAATGTCTATCTTTTAATCCTCATACCATTTCCATTAATTTAAGATTATACTGAAAACCCTACCAGAGAGCTGGATAGTATCTAGTCTTCTAAATGAACACAAGAACATGGTTCTTAGAGGCTAACTCCCCAGACCACAGAAGGAAGTAGCATTTAAGGTATGTTTCTGAAAATGACCCCTGACTCACGTGGTTAGCAGGAAGGAGCCTTCACTGCATCTGTCCAGAGCTTTTCGAGCAGCTGGCTTCCCTGAGAATTCAACAATGCCTTTTCCTGAGGGCCTGCCTCGATCATCCACAATGACTACAGCCCTCTCCACCTGGCCGAACACAGAAAAGGCCTCCTCCAGCAGTTCATTGGACACATACTGAGGAAGGTTTCGGACTGTAAGGGATGCACTATGGCAGGCAAAGCGCACACGCAGCTGCTTTCCACGGAGTGGCATGTTGTCCAGTTCTACTTTGGCAATCTCCGCTAGGGTTCGTGTTTCCTAGGAAGCAGAGAAAAGTCAGAATAACTCAACAGCTCAACAATGACCACCTACACAGCCATCAAGAGTCTAAAGTACCATAGCTCAATACCTCAGTGTCTCAAAAAAAGAAAAAACCAAACTCAAAACCCTTGGAAACAAGCATACAAAAACAAAACAAACAAAAAAAAAGGATGGAACTGGAAGAACGGATTCATGTGTTTCAGATAATTCTTTGGTTAACCTAACTGTTCTGATGGCCTTGTAATAAATCAATTGGAAATTCTAGAGTTAACATCACTTACATGGTCATCAGTATGACAAGCTATTCTCTTAAGTGTTAAATCTGGACAATGACCAGCATAAAACCTACTCTTACAATACAGAAGTCAGAATTATTTTAGTTTCAGCTAGCTATGTACCAGAGTAATCAGAATCACTACACCCTCCAAGAGGCCTCTTTAGAACCACAGACCTTGATGGGACCCTCCCCTCCACATTCTTAAAGAGGAACCTGAGCCCCAGAAAAAATGACTTGCCCATACAGTTTTGAGTTAGTGGTAGATCTGGAATGAAGACTGGTTCTGACTATAACATCCAGTGATCTTACTAGCACATTATGTTCCTCATTTATGGAGATAGATAATGCCCAAAAAGGTTTCCCCCACACACTTAAACACATTTCCTAAATCAAATCAGACATCTACACTTAAAAATGGTTATGATAAATGTTATATTATGTGGATTTTAGCAATTAAAATTTTTCTTTCAAAGTAGATTTAAAAAAAGGATATAAAACTGTCCCCTCATGGTTTTGAGGACTCTTAAGTGAGATAATACATGCATAAAGGCTTTGGAAATAAATTATATAAATCTTGATCATTACTAAAAGTCTTTTCCTATTTTTTCAGGAAAAAATCTTAACTTACTAAAAGTATTTGTAGGGGACAGTAAACAGGGGAAAGGTACAGAAAAAACAAGATTAACTATGACTTGATAGTTATTGAAGCTGGGTAACAAGTATGTACAGGTTCACTGCACTATTCTCTCCACTTCTATATGCTTGAAATTTCCCAATTAAAAAAAGTTCCAAAGGGCATACTTAAGCCCCAGAGTCCTAGGCAAATAAACCTATGTTGTCTTGAAACAAAAACCTATCAGGAAAAATTAAAATAAAATCTGCATTTTGTCCTGTTCTACCAACTATAAGCTTTTACAAACATCATCTGAGAATTATTTCTACTGCCTAATTTTCCATAGCCATCATTTCCTAGCTTCACCACCTTTTAGAGCACATGCTCTAAAAGCCCACAGCTGCTTACCAAGCGGATAAAGCCAAAGCCCTTGTCCTTATGAATGAAGACTTCGCCTGCCTTCCCATATTTCTCAAACAGTTTCCTCATCTCCTCCTCAGTGATGTCAGGAGGAAGATTGCCCACAAAGAGCCGACTACGCTGGGTGAAGGTCTTCTCTCCTGGTTTCCTAAAATTCTTCAGGTCAATAGTCAAGCCTTCATCTGAGAGAAGAAACATAGTCACTTAAAAGATTGGGGAGAGATTTACAGTCATATCCTCAAAGAGTTACAACTGCTGTTAGATAAGAAATGTAATTGCTATAAAGAAGTCAACACCATTTCCCAATGGAATCTATCCACTAACCACTTATCAGTAAATTGCACTTAGAATGTGAAAGCAGTATGCAGAGATCTGGGGGTGGAGGGAGGGAGGACGGACTTCTCAACAGCTCTACTATGGTCCAGGAGCCAACCTAGACTAACTCAAGAGACAGGAAGACAATACAAGAGCTACTGTCAAAGAGAAAACCAAGCAAGTCAAGGAGCTCTATGTCAGAAGTGACTGGATTTTTACATTTAAAACATAATTACAAAAAAAAAAAAAAAAAAACACACACACACAAAAACTGCCCTATTTCCCAATCCCAAATCAATCTTCATAACCTTAACAGTTCCCATTCTTTCAGGCTTGGGGTAATGTAATGAAAAGAAATGAGTTAGGAAAGAGTATTCTTTGTAGGAATTTTTGGAAATAAGGAAGATGAGGTTGTTTGTAGTTTTAGACGCATACAAGAGGTGCTCAAAGTTAGTGGAATGGATGAGAACATATCTTTAAAGATCTTTTACTCTGATTAAAACTAGGGAGGCAGAGGCCCTAGGCTCAAGTGTAATACTCAATATCAGATTTCTTCTCCATTAAGTCTTAAAAACCTTCTTTATATTTTCTCTACCTACTAGTCATACAATTACCACAGTGTTTAGCAAAACGATGTGCCAATGCAGCAAAGCAACCTGTATTCAACTGCTATCCTACATATCTGCTCCTTTTCAGAGAATCAGCCTTTTTCTATCCTAAGTATTGAGGTAAATAGGGAAAAGAACAACAAAGGTGTGCCACAAAAGCCCATTCCTTTATAATCCCAAGAGTCGAATCTAAAAATCAAGAAACTATTCCCAAGACAACCTATTTCTACTTCATTACCTAGCATGTACTTACTCTGGCTGCTGGCTTGCTGCCCATTTGCAGGCATTGGTGGAGGTGGTGGCTGCTGCTGTTGCTGCTGGTGGTGCTGCTGATGGTGATGTTGATGATGCTTCCTTGGAGTGTGGTTTTGTTTCTCCAAGTTAAAAGTTTTATTGCTCTGCATCTTTGTACCCTAAAAATAAACTGGAATGTCAGACACATTCAGTGCTTAGAACATATTCAGTCACTAATTTCCTGGTGACTTACATGTCAATTAATCACCTATGGTACTATTTCAAACAGGTATGGTGAAGGAGTACAATTCAACCATCTAAAACCACCAGCACTAGCAGTTATATTGCACACAGAAACTAGACAAGCACTAAATAAGAACAGCTTGCAAAAGAATGACTTGAGGAACCCTCCAGTTCAATAACTACATGCATTGAAGTGACTTTCCCAAAATAATCTACTCCCTAAAAAATGGCCCTATCATAATATTAAAGCACACTTTAAAAATACAATGATTGAAATAGATTCTCGTTATCTCGAGGACTAGTAAGTCTTGTTCTTTGGCACCTTGCAGCCCTAGCCTATAGTTGATACTGTGGAAAAGTATGGGCTGTATAGATTTAGACATACTTATATTTGAAACATGGTCCTAACACTTACTAGTAAATTACTTTTGAACCAGTTCCTTAAGTTGTTATAAAAGGGATAATAAAAACACCTACCTCTCAAGGTAGCTATGAAGATGAATATGTGAAAATACTAGTTCTGTACTAGCATATATTGTTATTATTAAATATCATTGTTAACCATAATAGAAAGATAAATGACTATCAAAGTAATGAAAGCATCCAATACAAACATATACAATCATAAAATCTTAAATTTTGTCGTTTAAAATCAACATAAGGGAGTTCCCTGGTTGCCTAGTGGTTAGGATTCCAAGCCACTGTTGTGGCTGGGCTTCAATCCCTGACTGGGGAATAGAGATCCTGTAAGCCACTAGGCATGGCCAAAAACCCGTAAGATTAAAATGAAAATTCCTGGTATAATCCAGGCTGAATACAAAAGTTGATGGTTTTAAGATGGAAATTTCCTAATGGATCAGCTGAGGACTATCTCCCTTATCCAAGGGCAGTTTTCCAGTAAATTAAAGGACAAAAATCAATCATGAATCTTTTACCCTAAACATAAGACCCTCCAGTCAGATTTAACTGAAAGATGCAGAAAATGATCTTTTCTCCAAAAACTGTATTATTAACATCATGATTCCCTTAAAATAAATTATATTCCTCAGATTAAAAAAATGTGACAAAGGCTTGGTAGCTATTGATTCTGGATGAGGAATATACAAGACACTTATGTGTATAAAACTTTAACATTGATACATTTTGTATATCATATCCTACCAAAACTGAAAATATCAATGCAGTTAAGTTCTGTATAAAGTTGTTTTATAAGACAACAGGTAACAAGAGGTATCAAGATGTTCATATTTTTTAACTCAGGAATTCTACTTCTAATAATTTATTCTAAGAATATAATTTAAGATTTAAAAACTACATCCATGAAATAGTCTCTATAACTGGCTTTCCAGTAAGAAAATGATAAAAATGACTTTTTCTTTTTTACTAATTTTTTACATTAATTCAACAACTATTCACCAAATGCTTATTTGCTAGACACTATTCTAGGTGCTTGGGATGAATCAATGAACAGTCTTGCCTTCAGCAGTGATAACCTTCCAGTGAGAGAAAATATACATAATAATTAAATTACATAGTACTTAAGAGGTTTAGTGCTAGGAGAAAATAAAAGTTGAGAGGAGGGGAAAGTGGACAGGGAGTGGAAGGGGAAGATTTCCAATTTTAAATAGTTGTGAGTTTGGCCTCACTAGAAATCTGACATTCAAGCCAAAACTTGAATTCTCATGTATATCATTTCATCAGTCTTTTGTTCTTCATTAATAAAGTACAAACTACATCTTTAACATAGAAAACAATAAAACAAAAACCCAAAGACTGACCACTGAAAAAGTCACTGTTGACATTCTGATATGCCATTTCAGTCACTTATTTACATATTTGTATGTACTCTAAATGGTATACTCCATGTCCCTAAATCTTCTACATTTATTGTTAATGGACTCTGTATTCTGCTGTCAACCAAACCCTTATAGTGCCAGGACACTTAGGTTATTTATAATTTGTCACTATTATAAACCAATGCTCTCAGCTAAGTCTTGGGGCACCTCCATGAACAGATATTCCTCCCACAATTTCCATTTTCGCTTCTTAACCTTTAAAAACATATATTGTCATTTCAAAACTGCAACCATTAATGCACTATTTTATATTCACCCTTTTCTCATTCCTAGTGTCAACTTAATTATAATTTTTAATGGTTACATAAAGTCCAACTGGATGTACACTAATTTACTAAACTACTCCCTATGAGACATTTAGGCTGTTTTCAGCTTTTTCCTATTATAATGCTGCAATAAATATCTCCATAGGATAAATTCTTATTAAACACCTTTGTGACTTTTGCCACATAGTTTATAGTTTAACAACTTTATTTTTTTTAGTTTAACAACTTTAAATACTGTGAATAAGTGCAACAGTTTCAGAGCAAATTTGATACCTTAAAAAAAAGAGAAAATGTTTTTAAAAATAAGATACAAGAAATTAAACCATAAAAATAGAACTGGGGATAGGTAAGGTGGGCATTAGCATCAGATGTTTTCCCCTATGAGTCCTACATATTAAACACCCCCATTCCCCTGATCCCAAAAGCCTATAGCAGAAACGTGAATTATTTTCATAGCCATTTCTCCAACTATTTCTTCTTACCTCTGGCTAGAATCCAAAGAGTCTTTCTCGCTTTTTTTTTTAAATCTCCAGCCTTTAATTTAGGAGTCAGTGGCCCCAGCCTCAATATCTTGCATCCCATTCAGGAACCCACAATGTTATATGTTAACAGAAATCCTTACAGAGATCCACTCAAAACTGAAATATTAAAAACTCTATATTTACATCCTAATCACACCTCACCACTCCATTCAAAAAGGCCATTTTATAATTTCTTAGTAGAAATTATCTCTTTGATCATAGGGATGTTTTAAACTATTTAGGATTACTTCAATGGAAGTTATTTTTTATTTTAGAAAGTGCAATGTGGTAGTTAAGATGTTAATACCAGATATTAACTGATCACTGAATGTCAGGCACTGTGCTAAGCCTATATTATCTCATTTAATACTCACAACTATCTTCTGAATAAGAAAACTGATGTACATCCAAGGTCACACAAATGTGATGAAGCATGGAGTAGAACTCAGGTCTGCTGAACTCTAAAGCTCATGCTCATTGCTATGGTCTAAACTGAGTAATTGAACTCACCTTGATTTTAGACTTTAGAATTCAAAACACTTACTAAAATGTCACCTAACCTCTGAGTCTTAGTTTCCTCACTTGTAAGATGGGGGTAACATCTATCTCACAGGACTGGTTATTTTGACCAAACCAGATAATGGACATTACAGCTACTTGTTCCTGCTGACAATCACCACCCCTATTTCCACATATGCGGTGCTCCAGTTAGACAAATTTCATCAATTACATTCTTCCCTTGCTCTTCTGGATTCTAGCAAAAATTATTTTTACAACCAAACTGCCTACCTTTGTGTCGAGTAAATGTCTCCATAATGCCAATCATCACTCTTTCCCTTCAGTTTATTTCCCAAGAAGTCATTCAACAGTGAACACAAAATAATACTGTATAAATCACCTAAAACAGTGCCCACAAAGTAGCAAGTATTCAGTAAGCATTTGTCCCTGTAATGTACTTCTGATGATGACCACCAATATAATTTGGAAATATGTGCAAATATCTGGGTAATAAATTCACTGCCCCTAGCCACTGGGGCCTCTGAGAAGGGAATAAATCATACAGTCAACAGTAAGGATTTATGTCTACTTATTTGCCCCAAAGACTAACCCTGATGGACTTTCTTGAGAGCAAATACATATTGCTGTTAGAAAAACTGGGGCTATCTGCAACACAACTGCACAAACCAAACACTACACCACGTATCTGAAACCTAAATAAAATGTCCCCTTAATTTTCAGGAAAAGGATCAACTTTTAAGTGGAAACTGTGTGTGGGGGAAACCTGGTAAAAATCTACCAGATGGAAATGGCTGCCTGGATGTGGACCAGCCTGAAAGCTGCAGGAGGCACTGGCCAGGTAAGGCCCTTTTCCAAGAATCTCTTAGGACCTTTCATTTAGTAATAAGGAACATGGACAAAGACACAATATAAATCTAGCCAGGATCCCCCTATTAAGAGTGGCCAGATGTATCAAATAAAAACACATTACAGTTAAATTTGAATTTCAGATTTTGAAAAATAAATCTCTTTAGTGTTCCATTCCATGTATACTAAAAAAATTTGTTGTTTACGTGAAATTCAAATCTAACAGGGTGTCCTGTATTTTCTCTGACAACCCTACCCCTACCTCAACTTTGACTGAAGATAACAAAGTGCCTCCCAGTCCTCTTTAACCTCGACTTCTGTTAAGAACACAAAGCGGCAGCTTACGAGAACAGTTTTTCCAAAGGTAAAATACCCGATAGGAAACCCATAAAATTAATTTTCTTTTTTTAAAAAGTGATGTCATAAACAGGTCGAGTAGACAGGCAACAGGACAAAAAAAGTCTTCAGGAATCTGCCTAGGAAAACAGCAAGGGCTGGACTAGCAGATGAACTTCCCAGCTCAGAGTTTTGACAAAGAAGCATCGCTGGGGTAGGGGAGGGGGCCCCCTTTCTCCTCCGGAACTAACGGCCTCACGAGGTCGAGAGGAGGAGCGCCCGACAAAGCGCCTCCTCCTGCAGCCGCGACTTCAGCGCTCTCGGATAATAGACCCCACACCCTCAGGCCCAGGGCGGCTCAACGATTGGGGAACTTACTGACAAGATTCAGCTTCCAAGATGTGTTGCCAAAAAAAAAAACGGCAAGGGAAGGGAAACGGGAATCAGGTTAAAGCAGAAGGCGAGACCAGCGGAGAGCGATGGGCCTCCGCGGGTGGGATGAGGAGACCGTGTGGCCGCGGAGACAAGGCCTCAAGGGGCCTCAGAACGAACGGCCCACCTTCCTTCAAACCCAGCCTCGCCGTCATCTCTTCCTTCACCGATTGTCGCTAGAAATCCTACTCTTCTCTCGAACAAGAACTAAGTCGACCCCATACTCACCCTCACCGACTGTTTTCTGCTCAGAGTAACGGCGACGCTACACGGCCTTTACCGTCCCGAGAAAAGAGCGCGCGACCGCCGGAAACGAGACGGCGGAGATCGGTGCCTCCCAAGGGGTACAAAGTGGCGTTCCCTATTGGTTATCTGATATGCCAATCAACATTTATCTCCAGAGGTGGAATCGGTTTTCCACCATTTCTTCGATCTTATTGGCTACTGAATGTGAAAGACTGGAGTTCGTGTGAACGACAGATGGGGACAAAGAGCGAGGCTTTGTAGCGAGTGCGCTTGCGCAAGTTCCGTCCGCTAGAGGCGGAAAAGGAAAGGGGGAGGGGGATAAACGGGTAGGGAGTAGAGGGTCGAAAGGAGAGACGTCAACTAAGTAATGGAAAGACCGAAAGACCAAGTGATGGGAGGGGCAGAGGAGGGGGAAAAAGGGAGAGAGAGAGGAAAGTGGAAAGAGAAGAGGAGATAATGTGCGCGTAGGCGTGCTCTGAGAATTCCTGCACTGCGCCTGTGCAAACAGCTAGAGTAACAATGTCATTGTATTCAGTGTAGTAGATCTCGCTTTTTTCCACTGAAAAAAAATGCCCCGCCATGTTTCTTTTTTCACATTTCCTCATTAAGACTTACACTCTGACACGTCTTACTTAATCAGATTTTTTAGTTGCTTCTCCTGCTGCCAGGTGGACTCATGAAGCCCAGCTGAAACAGTCATCACTATGGTTATGGTTAAAGAAAGGGATTGAGGCGAGGAGGGGAGATCGATACTTCAGTCTCTGCGTAATTACTCAGAATTGTAACCAGCACTCTTATTTCCATGGTAACCAGGGAACCCAGCAGTCCAAACATCATTATTGTTCCCGTGCTTTACAGAGAGAATCAACAGGTGTCATCATTGCCATGGATACATTTTAGGCCTCCAGATCAGACTGATTTCTGTACTCCAAAGGATGCCAATTTTTCAATAATGCCTAGCTAGCCCTGTGGCTAATCGAGGACTACAACTGCTCACCTGATAGGTCTTTGTAGTTAATTCCCACTAACTCACACTCAGGGTTTCAGGGTCTTCCCACTGGCGCCACCTTATGTGGGGACACAGTGATCTAAATCTGCATTGTCTAGAACCTCCTGCAATGACAGAAATGTTCTATTTCTGCTCTGTTCAATATGGGTGTACCTACTGGCCCTATGTGGCCATTGAGAACTTGAAATAGGAGGAGTGCGCGTGAGGAACTGAATTATTAATTCCACTTCATTTTAATTAGCTAAAATTCAAGCAGTCACACAAGGCTAGTGGCTACCATGTTGGACATATCAATACCAATGATTACCAAACTTTTGGAGAATAAATAATACCTTTATTGGGATTCCCGGGTGGCACTAGTGGTAAAGAACCCGCCTGCCAATGCAGGAGGCACAAGAGACTGGACTTCAATCCCTGGGTGGGGAAGAGCCCCTGGAGGAAGGCATGGCAAACCCACTCCAGTATTCTTGCCTAGGTGGGTGATGGTCCACAGGGTCGAAAAACGTCAGACATGACTAAAGGAACTTGGCACGCAGGCAACACCTCTATAATGAAAAACGAATTAATACCTCTACCCTGAAAAAGACTTTTCCTGCTTACAGAAAACAAAAACATACTCAGGAGTAAAAAGAGAAAATTCTCTCCTGTTCATCCCAGTGGTTACAATTATGACTGCATTCTTGCATTTCTATTTTCTATATTTATACTGTCCTGGTCAAAGAGAAAAGTTTCTACCTTTTTATACATGAAGGATTAAGCTACATATATTTTTCTGGGCCATGGCTTTCTCATTTTAAAAATACTTTAGCTATCTTTCTATATAAATGCATAAAGATCTATAAGGACTTTTAACATCAAATATTTTACAGACTCTGCCATGATTGTTTTTAGTATATGTTGAGTGAAAAACAAAGTTACAAAAAAGCTATGGATTCGATAACATTTTAAATTAACTTTTTAATTACCATAGCTGTTTACACCATTGGAAAACCAAATAAAATAACAAAAGAAAACTTGTACTTTTGTGTATCTTCTTAAGGCAATCACAACATAAGCAGAGAAATGTTAATGTAAACAATACTGTAGGCAAATCAAATAATAGTATCATGCTAAAGGTAAAGGTCACAAAGAGTCGGACACAACTGAGCGACTGAATTGAACTGAAAAGGTAAAGGTAACACAGCTCTACTTGAGTGGATCAGGAATGGCTTCACAGAAAAGAGCACCTTTGAATCATCTTAACTAAGAGGTTGAAGTCAGAGACACCAGTGTACAAAGGTTCAGAGACAGAATGACCTATGTTTTAAGTAATTTGTCATGACTGAAGAGAAGTGGGGAGACTGAGTGATTGGAAATTAGACTGAAGAGATGGATATAGGCTAAATAATTAAGGACTTGTGCCATACTTAGAATTTTTCACTTGAATCTGTAGATGATGGAGCTCAGTCATGTCCGACTCTTTGCAACCCCATGGACTGCAGCCCACCAGGCTCCTCTGTCCATGGGATTTTCCAGGCAAGAATACTGGAGTGGGTAGCCATTCCCTTCTCCAGGGGATCTTCCCCACCCAGGGATCAAACTCAGGTCTCCTGCATTGCAGGCAGACTCTTTACTGTCTCAGCCACCAAGGAAGACAAATAATTAAGAGCCTGTGCCATGCTTAGAATTTTTTACTTTAATCTGTAGGTGATGGAGAGATTTAAGGGTTTTGTAAAAATAACATGTCTTTATTCTCATTTTAAAAGTAATAAATGCTTATTGAAGGAAACATTCAAGAATACACATAAACACCATCCATAGGCTTCCCAGGTGGCACTAGTGGTAAAGAACCTGCCCATCAATGCAGAAGACCTAAGAGACACAGGTTCAATCCCTGGGTCAGGAAGATCCCCTGGAGAAGGAAATAGCAACCCATTTCAGTATTCTTGCCTGGAGAATCCCATGGACAGAGGAGCCTGGCAGGCTACAGTCTATGGGGTCACAAAAAATTGGACACAACTGAAGCGACTAAACACACACACATAAACATCAAAATTCACTATGCAGAAATAGCTGTTGGACTTCTCTGGTGGTACAGTGGATAAGAATCCAATGCAGGGGACATGGGTTTGATCCCTGGTCTGGGAAGATCCCACATGCCACAGAGCAACTAAGCCCATGCACCCTAGAGGCCACATGTGCAACTGAGCCCACCTGCTGCAACTCTGAGCCCACCTGCTGCAACTACTGAAGCCCGTGCTGTTAGAGTCTGTGCCAAGAGAGGCCACTGCAATGAGAAGCCAGCACACCAAAACGAAGAGTAGCCCCACTCACTGCAACTAGAGAAAAGCCCACACACAGCAACAAAGATCCAGCACAACCATAAATAAATAATTTTTAAAAAGAAACAACTGTTAGCATTTTGGTAGATTTTCTTCCAGGCTATCACAGATACATGGACACACACACACACACATAGAGAGAGAGACAGAGACAGAGAGAGACAAAGAGACTGAGAGACAAAGACAAAAATTTTTTTCCATATATGATAGGTCTGAACTTCAGAAAGATTACTGTATTAATGTACTGAGGTTGCTGTTAAAAAATTACCACAAACTTGGTGACTTAACAGGAATTTATTCTCTCACAGTTCTGGAATCCAGCAGTTTGGAATTGGTATCACTGGGATGAAATCAAGGTGCCAGCAGGGCCAGGATCACTCAGGAAGCTCTAGGAGTGCTTCTTGTCTCACCCAGCTTCTGGTGGCTGCTGGTATTCCTTGGTTTGTGGCTGCACGGCTCCAATTTCTCCCTCCGTGGTCACAGGGCTTTTTCTTCTTCTTTATATGTCAAATCTTCCTCTGCCTCTCTCATATAAGCACACTTGTCATTACATTTAGGGACCACCTGGAATACTCTTCATCTTAGGATCCTTAATCACATCTGCAAAGTCCTACTTTTTTGCCAAATAAGGTAATATTCACAGGCTCCATGAATTAGGACATGGATATATTTGGGGGGCATTATTCAGCTACCACAGTCACTCTGGCAACAGTGTGTAGTAAAGATTGGGAGAGACAAGCTAGGAGATCAGAACACTGGCTAGAATACAATCATAATTTCAGGTGAAAGATGGGGAAGGACTGAACGAAGTCTTTGTAGGGATAGAGAAGAGGAAACCAAATCTAAATAATTAGAAGGTAGGATCAAGGAGACTTAATCAGTTAAGAAGGTAAGGAGTAGAAGACTAGAATGATTTGCAGGTTTCTGGTTTGGGTGCCTGATTGGTTGTGCCAGGACGGGAAGCAGGGGAAGCAGAGGGAAAGTCAATCAGTGCAGTTTTGGTCAAGGTGAGTTTAAGGTGAGAAGAGCCAACCAAGCAACAGAGGGAAATTCAATCAGTGCAGTTTTGGTCAAGGTGAGTTTAAGGTGAGAAGAGCCAACCAAGCAACAGAGGAAAAAGGGTCAAAGCAAGGCTCTGATAAGTCCTTTTTTCCTAATTATCATTATCAATCACATAATACTTGAATATTTTCAAGGTGCTGAACATAATAATGGGGCTAGTGGTAAAGAACCTGCTGGCCAATGCAGGAGATGCAGGAGGCACATGTTCGATCCCTGGGTCAGGAAGACCCACCTGGAGGAGGGCATGGCAACCCACTCCAGTATTCTTGCCTGGAGAATCCCATGGATAGAGGAGCCAGGCGGGCTACAGTCCTAGTGGGGTTGCACAGAGTTGGACACACCTGAAGTGACTTAGCACACACACCGAACATAGTAATATAGGGTTTTTCAGTACTAAGGATGATCTGTCCTCCACAAATTTCCAGGTAACTAAATAAACAGGTAACATCAATTTTTTTAAAAGGTGGCACTTCCCTGGCAGTTCAGTGGTTAAGATTCCACTTCCAATTCAGGGGCCACAGGTTCCATCCCTCAAGAAACTAAGATTCCACATGCCACGTGGTGCAGCCAAAAAGAAAAAAGTGAATGGTCCAGTGTGCAAGACTGTCTTTTTTTTTTTTAATTGGAAGCTAATTACTTTACAATATTGTGGTGGTTTTTGCCATACATTCACACGAATCAGCCATGGGTGTACATGTGTTCTCCATCCTGACCCTCCCTCCCACCTCCCTCCCCATCCCATCTCTCAGGGTTATCCCAGTGCACCAGCCCTGAGCACCCTGTCTCATGCATCGAACCTGGACTGGCCATCTATTTCACATATGATAATATACATATTTCAATGCTATTATCTCAAATCAACCCACCCTCGCCTTCTCCCACAGAGTCCAAAAGTCTGTTCTTTATATCTGTGTCTCTTTTGCTGTCTCGCATATAGGGTCATCATTACCATTTTTCTAAATTCCATATATATGCATTAATATACTGTACTGGTGTTTTTCTTTCTGAATTACTTCGCTCTATATAATAGGCTCCAGTTTCATCTACCTAATTAGAACTGATTCAAATGAGTTCTTTTTAATAGCTGAGTAATATTCCATTGTGTATATGTACCGCAGCTTTCTTATCCATTCGTTTGCCGATGGACATCTAGGTTGCTTCCATGTCCTGGCTATTGTAAACAGTGCTGCGATGAACATTGGGGTACACGTGTCTCTTTCAACTCTGGTTTCCTCAGTGTGTATGCCCAGCACTGGGATTGCTGAGTCATATGGCAGTTCTATTTCCAGTTTTTTAAGGAATCTCCACACTGTTCTCCATAGTGGCTGTATTAGTTTGCATTCCACCAACAGTGTAAGAGGCTTCCTTTTTCCAAGAATCAATATAGTGAAATGAGTATACTACCCAAAGCAATCTATAGATTCAATGCAATCCCTATCAAGCTACCAATGGTATTTTTCACAGAACTAGAACAAATAATTTCACAATTTGTATGGAAATACAAAAAACCTCAAATAGCCAAAGCAATCTTGAGAAAGAAGAATGGAACTGGAGGAATCAACTTGCCTGACTACAGGCTATACTACAAAGCAACAGTCATCAAGAGAGTATGGTACTGGCACAAAGACAGAAATACAGATCAATGGAACAAAATAGAAAGCCCAGAGATAAATCCATGCACCTATGGACACCTTATCTTTGACAAAGGAGGCAAGAATATACAATGGAGAAAAGACAATCTCTTTAACAAGTGGTGCTGGGAAAACTGGTCAACCACTTGTAAAACAATGAAACTAGAACACTTTGTAACACCATACACAAAAATAAACTCAAAATGGATTAAAGATCTAAATGAAAGACCAGAAACTATAAAACTCCTAGAGGAAAACAGGCAAAACACTCTCTGACGTAAATCATAGCAGGATCCTCTGTGACCCACCTCCCAGAGTAACAAAAATAAAAGCAAATATAAACAAATGGGACCTAATTAAACTTAAAAGTTTTTTGCACAACAAAGGAAACTATAAGCCAGGTGAAAGGGCAGCCTTCAGAATGGGAGGAAATAATAGCAAATGAAGCAACTGACAAAGAATTAATCTCAAAAATATACAAGCAACTCCTGCAGCTCAATTCCAGAAAAATAAGCAACCCAATCAAAAAATGGGCCAAAGAACTAAAGAGACATTTCTCCAAAGAAGACATACAGATGGCTAACAAACACACAAAAAGATGCTCAGCATCACTCATAATCAGAGAAATGCAAATCAAAACCACAGAGAGGTACCATCTCAGGCTGGTCAGAATGGCTGCTATCAAAAAGTCTACAAGACTCTGTCTTAAGAACTATAAGTGGATGCCACCTGTATTCAACATTGTACTAGAGGTTCTAGCCAGGATAATTTGCAAGAAAACGAAATAAAAGGTATACAAAATGGAAAGGAAAAAGTAAAACTTTCTCTACTTGGAGATGACATGATCTTATATACAGAGAATGCTATGGAATCCACTAAAAAATGATTAGAATAATAAACAAGTTCAGCAGGGTTGCAGGATACAAGATCAATATACAAATGTCAAATGTATTTCTATACACTTGCAATGAACAATTTGAAAATGAAAATAAGAAACAATCCTATTTGCAATAATATAAAAAAGAATAAAATGCTTAGGAACAAAGTTAACAAAAGAAGTGCAAAATTATACTTTGAAAGCTACAAAACATTGTTGAAAGAAATTAAAGAAGACCTAAATAAATGGACTTTGATTAATCAGATAACAAGAGTTGGCAAGGATGTAGAGAAACTGGAACTCTGTTGGTGAGAATATAAAATAGTTCAGCTACTTTGGAAGATAGTTTGGCAGTTCCTCAAACAATTAAGCATAAAGTTACCATATGATCCAGAAATGGCACTCTACCTGAGAGAACTGAAAACATTTATTCACATAAAAGCTGGTAAAAATGAATGTTTATAGCAGCATTATTAATAATAGCCAAAAGGTACATCAACTGATGAACAGTTAAACAAATGTGATATATCCATCCAATGGAATATTATTCAGTTATAAAAAAGTAACAAAGTTCTGATACATGCTACAACATGGATGAATCTTGAAAATATTATGCTAAGTGAAAAAAGCCAGTCACAAAAGCCCACATATTTATATGATTCCATTTACATGCAATGTTCAGAATAGGGGAGAAAAAAGTAGAATAGTGCTTGGATAAGGCTTTGGGAGATAGAGAGATGGGGGAAGATAGCTAAAGGATACAAGATTTCTTTTTAAAATGATGAAAATGTAAAATTGACTGATTATTAATGGTTGCACATATCCCTGAATATACTAAAATCCATTAAGTTGTACACTTTAAATGGCCAAATTGTATAGTATATAAATTCCATCTCAATAAAGCTCCTATTTTAAAAAAAAGAAGTATATGTTGGACCCGAAGAAGTAATATTAACCTAAGTTGATTTCTCAAGGGACAGCACCATAGCAGAAAGTCCTGTAGAAATCTTGGGACCTATATAGACCTGAGAGTGTGTGTCTCATAAAGTCGGCTGACCCTCTGTGGAGTAAATTAGGATATGTTGCTTCCCAACCTGGGAGAGATGTTTGGACAGGTCAGACTGAATGTTAAAGAGTGGAGTGTAGGACTTCCCTAATGGTCCAGTGGTTAAGAATCTGCCTGTCAATACAGGGGACAGGGGTTTGATCCTTGATCTGGGAAGATACCACATGCTGTGGGGCAATTAAGCCTTCAAGCCCCAGAGCCCATGCTCTGCAACAAGAGAAGTCACTGCAAAGAGAAGCCACAACTAGAGAGTGTCCTGCACTTGGTGCAACTAGAGAAAGCCTGCCCATAGTAATGAAGACCCAGCACAGCCACATATAAAATAAATTAATTAATATTAAAAAAGAGTGTAGTCAAGACTGCCACCACTGGACTTTCTGATTAGGAGGAATAGGTGCCCTTTTGCTACATTTCTCTCCTTCTTTTTCTAAAAAATATTCAAATAATTTTATTTTGTATTTTTAAAATTTCTTAACAATACAAAAAGAATTTTGCTCTCAATAGAATATTTTTTTCTTAATTTTCACTGAAGCAATGTTATTGACTCTGCTTACTTTTTAAAATTGAAGTATAGTTGATTTACAATTTGTGTTGATTTCTCCTTACAGCAAAGTGATTCAGTTATAGGTAAATATACACTCTTTTTTATATTCTTTTCCATGACGGTTTATTACAGGATATTGAATATAGTTCTCTGTGCTATACAGTATGTATGACCTTGTTGTTTATTCTAACTATGTATAATAGTTTGTATCTGCTAACCCCAAAACTCCCACTCCATCCCTTCTCCAGCTCTCTCCCCTTGGCAACAAGTCTGTTCTTTATGTCTATGAGTTTGCTTCTGTTTCATACATAAGTTCATTTGCATCATATTTTAGATTCAACATATAAGTGGTATCACATGGTATTTGCCTTTCTCTAACTTACTTCACTTAGTATGATAATCTTTAGGTCCACCCATGGTGCTACAAAAGGCATTACTTCATTCTTTTTTATGGCTAAGTAGTATTCTTCTTTTTTAAAGATGAAGATGAAGATTCCTTATCTTTGACTGTCTGCCTTTTCTCCCCTCTTGTTTCACTCTTATTTCTTTCCTTATTAACCTTATATTATAGAAATGTTACTGCAATTTGAGTTCACTGAGGCTTTCCCCCTTTCTCCGTAACTCATTTGTCCTGCAATTCATCCAATAAACATACCAGGGACTATGCTAGAGGTTGGAGATAGAGATGAGTAAGAACTGGCCCCTATTGTTGAGGAGCTCACAGTCTAGCATTTCCCCATTGTCTCCCTAAATGCATATTTCCTTTTCTTCACTCCAGGGTACTTTGTTTATGTGTGTGTGTGTGTGTGTGTGTGTGAACACGCTTAGTCGTTCAGTCATATCTGACTCTTTGTGACCCCATGGATTGTAGCCCACCAGGCTTCTCTGTCCATGGGATTCTCCAGGCAAGAATACTGGAGTGGGTTGCTATTTCCTTCTCCAGGGGATCTTCCTGACCCAGGAATTGAACTCTCGTTACTTCCCTGGTGTCTCAGACGGTAAAGCGTCTGTCTACAATGCAGGAAGCCTGGGTTTGATCCCTGGGTTGGGAAGATCCCCTGGAGAAGGAAATGGCAATCCACTCCAGTACTATTGCCTGGAAAATCCCACGGACAGAGGAGCCTGGAAGGCTACAGTCCATGGGGTCCCAAAGAGTGGGACACGACTAAGCGACTTCACTTTCACTTTCACTCCTGCATTGCAGAGGGACTCTTTGACATCTGCGCCACCAGGGAAGCCCAAGGGTACTTTAGAATGGTATAGAACATTACGTAAAAATACATGTTTCCAGAGTCGGTTCTAAAGAGTGAACATCACTCTAGCGCTCGCTTCGGCAGCACATATACTAAAATCAGAACAATACAGAGAAGATTAGCATGGCCCCTGCGCAAGGATGACACGTAAATTCATGAAGCGTTCCATATTTTTCAAACAAGTAATCTCAAAAATATACAAGCAGCTCCTGCAGCTCAATTCCAGAAAAATATACGACCCAATCAAAAAATGGGCCAAAGAACTAAAGAGACATTTCTCCAAAGAAGACATACAGATGGCTAACAAACACATGGAAAGATGCTCAACATCACTCATTATCAGAGAAATGCAAATCAAACCACACTGAGGTACCATTTCACGCCAGTCAGAATGGCTGCAATCCAAAAGTCTACAAGCAATAAATGCTGGAGAGGGTATGGAGAAAAGAGAGCCCTCTTACACTGTTGGTGGGAATGCAAACTAGTACAGCCACTATGGAGAACAGTGGGGAGATTCCTTTAAAAACTGGAAATAGAACTGCCATATGCCCAGCAATCCCACTGCTGGGCATACACATCGAGGAAACCAGAATTGAAAGAGATACGTGTACCCCAATGTTCATCGCAGCACTGTTTATAATAGCCAGGACATGGAAGCAACCTAGATGTCCATCAGCAGATGAATGGATAAGAAAGCTGTGGTACATATACACAATGGAGTATTACTCAGCCATTAAAAAGAATACATTTGAATCAGTTCTAATGAGGTGGATGAAACTGGAGCCTATTATACAGAGTGAAGTAAGCCAGAAAGAAAAATACCAATACAGTATACTAATGCATATATATGGAATTTAGAAAGATGGTAATGATAACCCTGTATGCGAGACAGCAAAAGAGACACAGATGTATAGAACAGTCTTTTGGACTCTGTGGGAGAGGGAGAGGTGGGATGATTTGGGAGAATGGCATTGAAACATGTATAACATCATATATGAAACGAATCGCCAGTCCAGGTTTGATGCATGATACTGGATGCTTGGGGCTGGTGCACTGAGACGACCCAGAGGGATGGTACGGGGAGGGAGGAGGGAGGGGGGTTCAGGATGGGGAACACGTGTATACCTGTGGCGGATTCATGTTGATGTATGGCAAAACCAATACAATATTGTAAAGTAATTAACCTCCAATTAAAATAAATAAATTTATATTTTTTTTAAAAAAAGAGTGAACATGACTCTAATCAAAGGGCTGCCAAGTGAAAGTGAAAGTTGCTCAGTCGTGTCTGACTCTTTGTGACCCATGTAAATAGTCCATGGAATTCTCCAGGCCAGAATACTGGAGTGGGTAGCTGTTCCCTTCTCCAGATCTTCCCAGCCTGGGATGGAACCCAGGTCTCCCAAACTGCAGGCAGATTCTTTACCAGCTGAGCCACAAGGGAAGTATCACCATTTGTTTAATCAAGTTATATGCAGCCTTGCCTGTCATGAAAAAATAATAAAAGTTTGACATCCAGCAGTAGTTAGTTAAGTAAAGCATGGCACATGCAAATGATGGAATAATCTACAGCTATTACAATTATGTTGTAGAACACACTGTACAAGATAATTCCTACTTTGAAAAAAGACATATGTGAAAAGAAAACAAAGGACTGGAAGGATATACATCAAAAAGAGTAGTTGTATCTCCAGGTATGATGAGTAGGATAAAAGTGATCATTGCTTTCTTCTTCAAACTTTCTATGCTTTTCAATGTTTTTACAGTGAACCTTTATATTTTTATAATCAGAAAAGTATATATATAACTAAAATGAAAGAACTCTCATTAAGACAGGGACTGAGTTTCTACCTGTTATGGTGTTCACAGAACTTTAGGACTGCTTTATAAACGGTGAATAACAAGTAATAGTACTCAGTACTATGTCATAACTGTAACAAGGCTGAAACAAGTGTTGAATTGCAGGCCACAGTCTTACTCAACACCTGCTCTATTGTCCCCCATCAGCTCATTCTATGTTAGAGCCCTTCATCTGTGGCTAATACATACTCAAACCTATTAAATACGGGCAATCTTCGCTTACTCAAAGAGACATATATATACATACATACACATATATTTTAACAACATGAAGGCTCGAGTGTATGAAGTCCCAAATCATTCATGAAATCAGCTGTTTCTCTTATAATACTAACAAGTATCTATTAAACACCTGCTATATGTCAGGCAAGTGTACATCTCACTTAATCTTAGTAGCATTGCTATATGAGGTATCATTAGATTCACTATTTCTTTCCAGTCATTTTCTTTTCTATACAATTGTATTTATTTATTTATTTTTGGCTGTGCTGGGTCTTCACTGCTGCTTGGGCTTTTCTTCCCTTGTGGCAAGCAGGGGCTACTCTCTACTTGCAGTGCTCGGGCTTCTCATTCTGCTGGCTTCTCTTCTTGCAGAGCATGGGCTCTATAGCACTCAAGCCTCAGTAGTTGCGGCTCCTGGGCTCTAGAGTACAGGCTCAACAGCTGTGGCCCACGGGTTTAGGACTTAGTTGGTCCGCAACAGGTGGGATCATCTTGGATCAGGGATTGAACCCGTGTTTCCTGCATTGGCAAGCAGATTCTCTACCACTGAGCCATCAGGGAACCCCTTTGCAGTAATTTTCTAAGCACACCTATATATAGAATTTTTCTAAAAGTTAGCATCATATTTTAACTCCTTTTGTAAAAAATGTAATATCAGAAGTGTTTTCATGTATCATTTGTTTTAATAGACTATTTTTAGAGTAGTTTTAGGTTTGCAGCAAAATAGAGCTGAAAGTACAGAGTTCCCATATACTCCCTGCCCTCCCTGCCTCCCAGCTCCACAGCCTCCCTTAACTATCAACCTCCCCCACCAGCGTGGTACATCTGTTGCAATTGATGAACCTACACTGAGGCATTTGTTGTTGTTGTTCAGTTCCTAAGTCGTGTCCAACTCTTTGCCACCCCATCAACTGCAGCATGCCAGGCTTTCCTGTCCTCTACTATCTCCTAGAGTTTGATCAAGTTCATGTCCATTGAGTCGGTGATGCTATCTAACCATTCATCCTCTGCCACCCATTGGAAAAGACCCTCATGCTGGGAAAGATTAAAGGCAAAAGAAGAAAAGGGCGGCAGGAGATGACACATTAATATCATTCAAAACCCATACTTCAGGTAAGAGTTCACCTTTGTTGTACATTCTATGAGTTCTAACATGTCACAAACATGTATTCACCATTACAGAATCATGCAGAATAGTTTCACTGCCTTAAAAATCCTGTGCTCTACATCATTCGTTTTTTCAAAAATGTGTTTGTTAATGATTACATTTATTGTATGAATATAACCAAAGTTGATTTGACCAGCCCCTATTGTAGATTTAGATGGTTTTCTTATCTCTGTTTAAAAGATGAGAAAAATAAGACCTAGTGACTTGACAAGTGATGTATTCAAAGGCAACTGGCTAAAAAGAAGACAGAGTTGAGATTAGAGTTCTGGTCTGTCTCCAGAACCCACACACTATACTTCTGAATACACCATCAACCCCCTTTAGATTGTCTCCCCTCAACTTGAAACCAGGCACAAGGATCACAACCAGAGCAGCCAAAGATCCAAGCATGTGTTGAGAAGGGCTGGCAATACAAAAGAACAAGGTGGCCCAACTGAGATGGAACAAACTGAAAACGCAAAAAGGAGGTACAGGGACAGAGAAATCAGAAAGTGAGAGATGGTTACACAGTATACTGGTTAAGATAAAGAGAAAGCTGGGTTTGGGAAACCTAAAGGGGAAAATTCTTACTTTTATCTCTGTGTACAGGAGAGAGCAAAGATAACCTCAAGGCCATGAGGGGAGCCAGGAAGGATAAGGTTTCTGAGAAAGTGAATGAGGCAAGGCAGGATAAGACTCTCAAGGACTACAAGGCTAGGAGAGGCTTAGTGTGGGAAGGAAGAAAGGCCCAGAGCAAAGAGGCAGGCCAGAGCAGGAACTGGACACCAAACCTACAAATGTGTTGGGACTCCCTTCCAGCCCGAGCCTCTTCTAGTATCTCAGGATACTAAATACTCTCCAGCCCTTAGAGGGGAAGTGGAGAGCGGGGATTGTAAAGTGCTCTAACTCTAAAGAGGTCTGGGAATGGATCCTGGCACGCATTTTTTTTTTTTTAAAGCCAGTAGGCCTAATGCTAATACCCCCTCCCCCTCCCCTACTTCTCTAGCTTCAACCCCAGCCACACCCACATGCTAAGGACCATCCAGGAGGGGGAGTGTGTGTTGTGTGTGTGCGCGCGCGCGCGTGCGTGCTCGTGCCTAAGAGAGACAGAGAGACAGAGACAAAAAAGAGACTGGGGGAGAGAGTGCGCGCGGTGGGGGTGGGGGGTGGGGGACAAGGACAGAAAGGAGGGAGAAACAGAGAGAAAGGAGGAAGAAAATCTGTCGGCCTCGGTGAGGAAAACTACTGAAGAGATAACTCAGGGGGCTCTTGGGGGAAGACTTAGGGAGAAGATCCCAGAACTTACCCTAAGACCGTGGAAGGAGTGGGGGAGTGTCTTTGCAGGACCTGGTTTTGGGGTCACCAGGCAGTAACGGTTACTGCATAGGCGTTGTCATTGAGCCAGAGCCATTTAACCCGCCCTGGGTGGCTGGAGAGCAGGCTTAAGACACCCCACAACTCTGAGTCTCAGAATGGTTAGGAGGGCCCGAGGCTGCAGACAAGAGGAGGAGGGGCACGTGAGGGCTGGGTCCCTGCCTCCCCCCACCCTCCGCTGTCACTCATTACCCCAACAGTCGCCCAGGGGGCGGGCTCCGGAGAGGTGGGGTTGGGGGGAGGGTAATCTTGGCAGGCGCCTGCTGCATGGCGTAGGTAGGGACTGTTGAGGGGGGCGGACGCCGGGGGGTTGAACACGAGTGGGAAGGGGAGAGAGACACGAGGAGGGGGAGGGGACCGGGAACCATTTGAATGAGAGGAGGGGATCACGGGTAGAGTGGGCTCCAGGAGGTAGGGCGGGCGCGGGTGTTGACGAGGGGCCAGACTCGAGCCAGGTAAGGGAAGCAGGTGCGTAGATTTGTTTTTTGTGGGTTAGTGTACTCGGCCCTTTGGTGGAAAAGGGGGTGCCTCCTTCCCCAGGGGCAGGCTTCCAAGCTCCGGAGGCTAGCTTTTCCTCAACTAGCGGGGCCCCGGGCGGGGGCTCGAGCTCCATCTCCAGTGCCGACGTTCCACTCCGCAATTTCCAGGCGTCCGTTGGGCTGGGAGTCTCGCGCCGGGGGCCGGCGCTGTCTCGCGAGCCCCCTCCTTGAGCCAGCCAATGGGGTTGGTTGCTGACGCCGCCCGCCCGCCTGGTGCATAGCGCTGGGCTCCGCGAGCGGCGCTGCCATTTAAAGGGGCCGCGACCCCTGTCCCGGCTGCTAGGGAGGGAGGTGGAGAAGGAGCGCGGGGCCGTCGCTGACTGCAGTTCTAGGCTTGTAGCGGTTACACTAACCCTGCCGCAGGTAGGGGTCGGGCCTGACTAAGCCGAACCGAACCTGCAGGCAAGAGCTCGCAGTAGCCGGGAGGGGGGTCTGAAGAGAGACCGTAGCTCCAAAATGTCTTCCTGTAAATGCCTGCGGTGGGGGGTGGGCAACAGGAGAAGAAGGACCAGGGGAGCTATAGGAAAGGGGGACTGGGCTTGAGGAAGTGGGCGACCCTGAAAGGTAACTGGGGGGAGGGGTTAGGAAAGGCAGTTGGGGGGGCGGGGAAGGGGCTGAGGGACGACTAGGCAACGCGGGGAGGGGGGGTGGGGCCAGACAGGGTGGGTAAAGACTGGGGAACTGGGGGGCTCTAGGAGAGAGGGGAGGGGAGATAGAAACTGAGACCGCGGGGGCGGGAAAGGCTCCTGGTGGCTACGGCCCTGGGAGACTCTAAGGGGGCGTTCAGCCGGAGTTGAGCGGGGGGAGTGAAAGGTGAAGGGGGAGGGGAACTGGGAGTTGAAATGGGGTGGCGGGGGCTAGGCGGGCGGGTGGAGCGCCTGAAGAGTGGGGGTACAGGGCCAAGGCGGGGAACGCTTCTTCCCACAGGGGGCGCTGTACTGGGGGGAGGAGTGGTCATTCGCACTAAAACCTGTGGTAATGCTTGTCGATAGTGGTGGGGGCGGTTCAAGAGAAATCCAAGTGGATGGTGGGGTGTGTCCCAGAGCCTATATAAGAAGGAATTCTGGCGAAGACCGCCTCTTTTGCCCCCTTTTCTACCCTTAATCTACAGCCCACATCCAGTCATCCTCATGGATCCCAGTGATTTCCCCAGTCCGTTTGACCCATTGACCCTGCCAGAGAAGCCCTTGGCTGGAGACCTTCCAGTAGACATGGAATTTGGAGAGGATCTACTGGAATCTCAGACTGCCCCAACTCGAGGATGGGCCCCCCCTGGCCCTTCTCCATCCTCAGGAGCCCTGGACCTGCTTGATAACCCTGCTGGCCTGGAAAAAGACCCTGGAGTCCTGGATGGAGCCACTGAGCTGCTGGGGCTGGGGGGGCTGCTCTATAAAGCCCCTTCTCCCCCAGAGGTGGACCATGGTCCTGAGGGGACCCTTGCATGGGATACAAGCGATCAGACCCTAGAGCCTGGACCAGGGGGCAGGACCCCTGAGGTGGTGCCACCTGACCCAGGGGCTGGGGCAAATCCCTCTTCACCTGAGGGGCTACTAGAGCCTTTGGCTCCAGATTCTCCAATAACTCTGCAATCCCCACATATTGAAGAGGAGGAGACCACCTCCATAGCTACAGGGAGAAGGGGCTCCCCTGGGCAGGAGGAGGAGCTTCCCCAAGGGCAACCACAGAGCCCAAATGGCCCCCCCAGCCCTTCAGTGGGAGAGACTCTGGGGGATGGAATCAACAGTTCTCAGACCAAACCTGGGAGCCCTAGCCCCCCTGCACACCCTTCCTTGCCAGGTAGGTTGCCTGATCAGCTGGAAAATCAAGGCTGGGGGATGGTAAGGAGGTGGCTGTGTGTTTGGGGAAGAAGTGGGGTTGGAGAGTAGGGATGTGTATGGAGGAGTTAGGGGTTTGGAAAGGAGGAATGGAGATGTGGTGAAGAAGATGAAGGAAAGTAGGGAGGGAGACGCTCTGGAGGAAAGATAGGGGCAAGATTTCAGGGGGTGGGTTGAGAAGGCTGAATTTTGTGGGAGAGAGTCCCTTTTTCTTCTCCCGATGGGCTTTTGGTACCAGGGTCCTGCTTCCTTCAGGACTTGGGGAGGACACCAGGCTTCTTGGTTCTAAGATCTTTCTGTTTTGTTCTAGATGAGAGTGGGGTTTCTGGGTTTGATGAATGATGCTAGGTTCTGGAGCCAAGTGCAGAGTGCTTTCAGAGGAATGGTAGACATGCAGGGCCTAGGATTGTGTCTCTGATAGAGACTTAAGAGGCTTGCATTTCTTCCCAGTTCTACCTAGCACTGTGCCTCTCCCAGGTTGTGACCAGGGTCTTAGGGCTTATATAACTACCTGAGTCCAGGGGAACCTCCCCATACATTATTGCTTCCTTTTCCCCTTGCTACCTTTGGGTGGTTGCATTTGTTTTTGTTGATAAACTATGAATTCTTGAAAGGGATGTTACCTATATTTCCTTAACTCCCAACCATTGGGATAGAAAGCTGGTGGGAAGGTAGGATTGTTTTTTCATGGAGAATAGCTGCAGCCCGCCCCCCCCCCCCCACTTAGTGCAGAGCTCGAGGTAACCCTGAGAGGGGCCTCAAGAAGCCACAGGCACGTGAGTTTTCCCTTTCAGTTTTGAGTAAGTTCTTCCCCAGGAATGGAGGCGGGGGTTGAGCCGGGGAGGGGGTGGTGAGGGCAGGCTCAAGAATTAGGCTGCTTTCTGCTTCCTTTGCAGGAGATGGCCTGACTGGGAAGGCGAGTGAGAAGCCGCCTGAGAGGGTGAGGGGGGAGGGGATTGGAAGGAGTCTGGTTCCCCCTATAGCTCTGGGAAGGGCAGACCCTTCATTTTCCCTCCCAGATGTTGTTCTGTGGAGAGTGTGTGTGAGGAGAGTTAGGAGGAGGGAGGGAGCACTTGTGTCTATTGCTTCTTAAGGAGAAAGTCCAGCCTCCTTTTCTCCCCTACTCCTAAGGGCTGGGCCCAGGGTCCCTACTCTCTCTTCCCCCTCCCATCTCTGTACACCCCCCAAACCCTGTACTAGTGCAGCTGGCCCTTTAGCCTGCCCTTGGTGTCAGCTTTCCTCCCTCCCCATGTTTCCAAGGTGCAGAAGAGAAGCGAGCGCGTTAGAAGAGTAGAGCCTCCAAAACCTGAGGTTGTGGATTCCACTGAGAGCAGTGAGTAGGACTTGAAGTGTGACCGGGTGGGATGTAGCCGGAATGGATCTCCCAGCTCCTGTGGTGCTGTGCACCATGCAGAATGTGAAGCGCCTATCTCTGCCCTGGATTGGCATGGGAACCTGGGGCAGTGGGGGAAATTGAAAACAAGAGCAGTGAGAATGGAGTTTCCTGTTTCAGCTCTGCCATCCCTGTCCCCGAATCTTCTCACGTGGATCCCTACCTTCCCCTCCCTAGGACATTGCAGAGTAACTAAGGGATGGTGACACCAGTAGCTTGAGATTCCAGTGTAATAGGGGCAGAGTGGAAAGCCAAGAACCATGGGGATTGGGGATCCCAGGATCAGCTGAACTACCTGCAGGTCAGGTGATGGCTGGAGGCCTGGTCCCTTAGCCTTTTCTCCCCGCGCACCCCCCCTCCCCTGCCCAGTTCCAGTGTCAGATGAGGATTCTGATGCCATGGTAGATGACCCAAACGATGAGGACTTCGTGCCATTCCGGCCCCGGCGCTCTCCTCGCATGTCTCTACGCTCAAGCGTGGCACAGAGAGCCGGACGCTCTTCAGTAGGCACCAAGATGACGTGTGCCCACTGCCGGACACCGCTGCAGAAGGGCCAGACGGCCTACCAGCGCAAGGGGCTGCCGCAGCTCTTCTGCTCTTCATCCTGCCTCACCACTTTCTCCAAGAAACCCTCTGGCAAAAAGACCTGCACCTTCTGCAAGAAGTACGTGAGGGTCTGGGGCTATGGGGAGAGCAGGGATCAGGCCGGGAGTAAAGGGTGAGACAGATTCTGTTGGCAAGACCCTAGCACCATATGGGATAGAGCAATTCACTAATAGGAAGGGTGTCTGAGAATGTTTTTGATTCTGTGGTCATTGATCCCAGAGGAGGAAGGTAGAGGCTCGTGAAATGAGGGGGTGGTATCAACTAAATGTACAAACCTGTTCCCACCTCCAGGGAGATCTGGAACACCAAGGACTCAGTTGTGGCGCAGACCGGTTCGGGAGGCTCCTTCCATGAGTTCTGCACATCCGTCTGTCTCTCCCTGTATGAGGCCCAGCAGCAGCGCCCAATTCCCCAGTCTGGGGATCCTGCTGATGCCACTCGCTGCAGCATATGCCAGAAGACTGGAGAGGTGAGGAAGCTGGATGGGGGCTGACTTGCAGAGCCTGGCCAGCCCTGAGCCACCCCTGCAATCCTGGGGCTGCAGGGGCCAGGCCCTGTGGATGAGGGATGTGGGGAGGGGGAAGCAGCCATTGTGAGGGAGTGGATTCAAGGCTAGAGCTTCTCCAGGATTGTGTGCGGCTGGCCGTCCTTGCCTCCCAGGACCTCAGCATCAAGTCGACATCCTGATGTGCAGGTTGGGGGGTCCCTGGGCCCGCTGTCTGCTGTAAAGGTCTAGGGTGAGGTGGGGTGGGCCATCCTTGCACCAGGGTGGGTGGTGGTGGCCAGGCCCCAGCTCAGGGTGTGTGTGTGTGTGTGTGTGGCAGGTCCTGCATGAGGTCAGCAATGGCAGCGTGGTGCACCGGCTCTGCAGCGATTCTTGCTTCTCCAAATTCCGGGCCAACAAGGGACTGAAAACCAACTGTTGTGACCAGTGCGGGGCTTACATCTACGCCAAGACTGGGAGCCCTGGCCCCGAGCTCCTCTTCCACGAGGGCCAACAAAAGCGGTTCTGCAACACAACCTGCTTGGGGGCATACAAGAAGGTGGGGCCGAGGGAGTAGTGCATTAGAGGGCTGTGGAAGGGGGTGCGGTCCTTGGGTGAGAAATAAAGGTGCCTGACGGGTCGAGGGCTGGGAGAAATAAAACAAATAAAGGGGGTTTCAATTGTATCTGTTATGTTTTATTTTTGAAGCTGGCTGGTGGACACACAGGTGTTTGTTATCTCATCATCTATACTTCTTTTGTATGCCTGAAATATCTCATGTTTTAAAACTTTTAAAAATAAAAGTGAAGGGACAAATCCAGCCTCAGCCTCTCCTTCCCCATCCTCACAGAAAAACACACGGGTGTACCCATGTGTCTGGTGCAAGACCCTGTGTAAGAACTTTGAGATGCTATCCCATGTGGACCGTAATGGCAAGACCAGCTTGTTCTGTTCCCTGTGCTGTACCACTTCTTACAAAGCGAAGCAGGCAGGGCTCACTGGTAGGTGCGAAGCCCTCTTCTCTGAGACCCCTGCTGGCCTTCCTTCTACCTCCCATACTCCTTCTATGGTAACCCCTGCTGCCCAACTTCAGCCCCAGCCACACTCTCCCATGGATTTCCTGTTCCATCTCTGCACTGCCTTACACCTGCTGTGTGTTCTCTCTTTCTCTCTCTCTTTCTCTTCCTCTCCTTCTCTCTCTCTCCTTTTCTCTCTGTGCCCCAGGCCCTCCCCGACCCTGCAGCTTCTGCCGCCGCAGCCTCTCTGACCCCTGTTACTACAACAAGGTTGATCGCACAGTCTACCAATTCTGCAGCCCCAGCTGCTGGACCAAGTTCCAGGTACTCCAGACCCTGGACGCGGGATAATGGGTGTGGCAATAGAGAGGGTATGAGATCTGGGGTAGGTAGGCCTGGGCAGAGCAAAGAGCAAGCCTGACTTCCCCTCCCTCCGCCAGCCCACTGCACACATCTTGCCCCTCCCTTGTTTGTCTTCCTTCCCTCCAGCGCACGAGCCCTGAGGGGGGCATTCACCTGAGCTGTCACTACTGCCACAGCCTCTTCAGTGGCAAGCCTGAGGTCTTGGACTGGCAGGTAAGATCCCCACCCCCACCCATATTTTGCTACATGACCAGACGTCTGTCTGAAGGGATCCTTCCACTTGGCTCTCGCTGGGTCCAGATGTCGCAGCCCTGTTCCCCCACCCCATGCCCCATCCTAGGACCAGGTGTTCCAGTTCTGCTGTCGTGATTGCTGTGAGGACTTTAAGCGCCTCCGGGGTGTGGTGTCCCAGTGTGAGCATTGCCGGCAGGAGAAACTCCTGCATGAGAAGCTCCGATTCAGTGGGGTGGAGAAGAGCTTCTGCAGCGAAGGTAAGGAGATGGGGAAGGGCCAGAGAGTCCTGTACCTTGCAACTGGGAAGAACAGCAGATTAAGTAAGGTAGGCTTGCAGGGTGGTCCATTCTGCTTAGGACACTCTGGAGGCTGTTAGACATTTCGGGTGCACTGCCTTGAGAAAGTTGGGTCTCATGGCCACATGGAGATCTCATGTCTCTGGACTCTTCTCTGTTGCCCCCTTTCCAGGCTGTGTGCTGCTATACAAACAGGACTTCACTAAGAAGCTGGGATTATGCTGTATCACTTGTACTTACTGCTCCCAGACCTGCCAGCGCGGAGTCACTGAGCAGCTGGATGGCAGCACCTGGGACTTCTGCAGCGAGGACTGTAAGAGCAAGTACCTGCTGTGGTACTGCAAGGTAAGGGGGGCTGCATGTCACAAAGGAAGGCAAGGGCAGCAAGGAGCACAGGCTGTTGTGCCACCATCAGGCTGTGGGTCCATCTCCAGGGAGGGGATTCCGACTAGCCCAGCTTCTGTAGAGTGGCATGGATTATCCCAGGGCAAAGGACCCAGCACATTTTAGGGAGGCAGGTCTGACCACTTTGTCAACACCCTCAGGCTGCCCGGTGCCATGCCTGTAAGCGCCAGGGGAAGCTGCTGGAGACCATCCACTGGCGTGGGCAGATCCGTCATTTCTGCAACCAACAGTGTCTGCTGCGCTTCTACAGCCAGCAGAACCAACCCAACCTGGATACCCAGAGTGGGCCTGAGAGCCTCCTGAACAGTGAGTCCTGGGCAGGGGGCACAGTCTGTTAGAACTGGCCTGGACTCCTCTGACCCTGGGCCCAGCCACTTTCTTCTTCCTCTCCTGCTTTCACCTCATCCCTGGCCAGAGCTCCTGTTTCTGTGTTGTTTTTTAGCTTCTGAACTGTGCAGGTACTAGAGAAGTCTCATTTAAAGGTTCTGAGAGCTTTAAAAAAGGGGTTCTGAGAGTTAGATCCTACTGATTTTCTATAAGGGATATATTGTAAGGAATGGGTACCTACCCTGGTAGAGTGGGGCATATGGGGGTTGTGGTTAGTTTTCAGAGAGAAGGAAATGTCAACACAAGCTCAACGTAAACATCTTTAGGGAGAATGAAGACTATTGTCATTTCTAGAATATCACCATGGACCCTCCACACTCCAGGGGTACTAAACTCCTGATGGCCATTTAATGGAAGGTCTCAAATTATGAGTTATCGGGGAAGCAATGTTTTTAATCCTTCTTGGAAGCCAGGAGCAAAGAATCTTTTTGGCCACTATTGCTGGGACCTAGAGAAGATTAGAGCTGGGGTGGAGTGAAGGGAAAATTCTAGACTTACCATTCACATTCAGAGTTCTCTTAACAAAGCCCTCCTGGAGCAGGGGTGAGGAAAACAGAGAGCTAGTGCCTCAGATGAGAGCATTCATTTGTTTTGATCTACAGGTCAGTCTTCTGAGGCAAAGCCCCAGACACCCTCTCAAACCAAAGTGGAGAACAGAAACACCATAAAGACCCTACAGGAAAATGGAAATCTGGGCAAGGTCAAGGCAAGAGCCAAGGGGGAAGATGGTCTCAAAGGGGTTACCGTAGCAGTGGTACTCATGTTCCTTTGTGTTTGCAGATCCCTGTGAAGACCCGACCAGCCCCCGCTGCTCCTACTCCTCCACCACCACCGCCGCCACCCCCAGCAGCACCCCGCAAAAACAAAGCTGCCATGTGTAAACCACTGATGCAGAATCGGGGGGTCTCCTGCAAGGTGGAGATGAAGTCCAAAGGGAGTCAGACAGGTGAGTGAGGGTACCAAGGCGCCACAGGCTGTATTTCATGGTCTTAGGCCTCCTCCTGTGCCTGGGAGCTGGACAAGGGAGTTTCTTAGATGGCTAAAGTGTCCTGCATATTGTCTTGGAATCCCAGGGTCATCTGTCAACATTTGTTTCAAGGGCAGCTTTGTGATACTGAGCACATGTTAGAGCTTTTAGGGGTGATGAACAAATATCAGTTCCTGGGGTGGATGTGACTCATCTGCCAGGGTCTCTGAGAAGACCCCTTTCCTGTCAACAGAAGAGTGGAAGCCACAGGTGATTGTGCTGCCCATCCCAGTGCCCATCTTTGTGCCAGTGCCTATGCATCTGTACTGCCAGAAAGTCCCGGTGCCTTTCTCAATGCCTATCCCGGTGAGTGTTCCTGCCTTTCCTGCTGGGGGCCTCTTTCACTTTTCCAGGCTGGAGGCCACCACCCCCACTGTCTCCCTCTCACTAGCCGTTCATCTCATGTACTAGTGTGGTTCTTGGCATTTAGTTGGGATTCATGCCTCCAGGTGCCTGTGCCCATGTTCCTGCCCACTACCTTGGAGAGCACAGACAAGATTGTGGAGACCATTGAGGAGCTGAAGGTGAAGATCCCATCCAACCCCTTGGAGGCCGATATCCTGGCTATGGCAGAGATGATCGCAGAGGCCGAGGAGTTAGACAAGGCCTCATCTGACCTTTGTGGTATGCCATGGGCAGCGGTGGTGAGGGAGACAGGGTGCTGCCAGTCTGTGTCTGCCTAAGGGGGTGGAGAATGGTGATCTTGTTGCCTGGTGGGATTGGGGAACAGTTGGGATCAGCCCCTGAAAGCCTTTTGGGGGTGCCAAGGGGGAGCTGCAGAGACTGAGCCAACCTCCCTGCCACCTAGATCTTGTGAGCAACCAGAGTGCAGAGGGACTTCTGGAAGATTGTGACCTGTTTGGGCCAGCTCGGGATGATGTCCTGGCCATGGCCGTCAAGATGGCCAATGTGTTGGATGAGCCTGGACAAGACTTGGAGGCAGACTTCCCCAAGAGTGAGTAGGATTCAGGGTGTGCCCACTGCATATAGTAGCATGTGCACCGTCAGGAAAGAAGTGTTGCTTGTGACCCCAAGAAGACTCTCACAGAGAGCAGTGCCAGAGATATCAGGACACTTTCCTACACTTGACTCTTTTTTTTTTTTTCTTCTTTTTGTAGTTGTTATAAAACACATAACATAAAATTTACCAACTTAACCATGTTTTAAGTTTATAATTCAGTAGTGTTAGGAATGTTCTCAATGTTGTGAATTTTGTGTGTACATGCCTGTGAGCACGTTCTTTGTGTATAGCTTTGTCCTGTTGACTACAATGAAGATGTCTGGGAGGCTCATCTCAAGTCAAGTGGACAAGTAGTGGGAGTGAGGTGGGAGGACTACAGGGCTGAGGTCTTAAAAAATCGATTTCTTCTTCCTTTCCCCTCTAGATCCTTTGGACATTAACCCCAGTGTGGACTTCCTCTTTGATTGTGGCCTGGTAGGGCCTGAGGACGTGTCTACTGAGCAAGACCTTCCCCGAGCCATGAGGAAGGTGAGGACTGGAGCTGCTATATCCACAGAAGAGGGATGGAGGCATGAAGGGTAGTGGGGTGGGTGTGGGGCTTTCATAGCCAAATCAGAAGCCTTAGTTTCCCCTTCCCTAGCCTCCTTTCTCTACCACTGTGTGCATTGTGTTGTGTTATTAGCTCAATCATGTCCGACTCTTTGCAACCCCATGGACTGTAGCCCACCAGGCTCCTCTGTCCTTAGAATTCTCCAGGCAAGAATACTGGAGTGGGTTGCCATTCCATTCTCCAGGGACTGTGTACATTAAGGTACAGCCAAACTCTAGTTTCTCCCCAGTTCATCAGAGCTCATCAGAGCTGTTCCTGGGGTCCTGTGCTGTGGAAGCTGGCTGCGTTCTTACATTGGTCCCACCCCGCCCTGGTGGTGAACACTGTCCTGACTTGCTTCCACAGTGCTCCTGGCCTTACCTCTGCGACCCACTCCTTTCTCTTCCTCTCTAGGGTCAAAAGCGGCTGGTGCTTTCAGAGAGCTGTTCCCGGGACTCCATGAGCAGCCAGCCTAGTTGTACTGGACTCAACTATTCCTATGGTGTCAATGCTTGGAAGTGCTGGGTGCAGTCAAAATATGCCAATGGAGAAACCAGCAAGGGTGATGAGCTGCGCTTTGGCCGTAAGTACAAGGGGAAGGGGAGAGGGAGCAGGGCTGTGATTCAGCTGAAGGTGTCCATAGGGCATCCTGTGCAGATGTGGAGGAGTTGCAGAATAAGGGGAGATGCCATCTAGGTTTCAAGGCTGAAGGTTCTTTGTGTGATTATTGGGTTTGTTCTGGAGCTGGACATGACTAAGGGATGAAGGGGTTAATGATGGAGCTAAGGGAAATTCTCCATGTGGAGCTGTCTTAATGCCAGCTACCTCCACTGTGTATCTCTGCAGCCAAACCTATGCGTATCAAGGAGGATATTCTGGCCTGCTCAGCTGCTGAACTCAACTACGGTTTAGCCCAGTTTGTGAGAGAAATTACTCGACCCAACGGTGAACGATATGAACCTGATAGCATCTACTATCTGTGTCTTGGCATCCAACAGGTACCACTGACATGCTGCCGCACTTGTCGTAACTCAGCACAGTAGGCAGGGTCCTACCTGAAATGATTCTGTCCCACTTCCTGTTCCTCACCTCATCTGCTGCCTTGAGCAGGCATCTCCTACTCCAGACAGGACAAGAAATGACAATACTCTACCAAAATCAGAGCTGCACTCCAGGACTATTGACCAAGGAGCAATATTCATTGCTGTCTGGGTTGCTTTGTCGTCCTCAAACCCATGCTCAGAGGGGACGGATGGGCAGAGCGGGGTCTCCTGAATGGTGGGGTAATGTTTGGTTTCCATGGGGAGAAGTCAAACGTGCCTTAGCTGACAAGGGGGTCTGGGCTTGTGAAGAAGCAGCTGTGATACATCTCTTCTAAACTTCCTTCTCCTCTAGCAGGGCCTCAGCACTTGAGAGCTGTAGGTTTACCTGGGGAAAACCACTCTGGATCACTTAATCGAGCAACTGTTTCCCATGGTCTCCTAACTGTCAAGGTCGCCATGCCTGAGGCCGTTGACATCATTGTCTTTTCTCTAGGGCCCAGAGTCTAGCTGTATGTGTGTCTGTTTTTCTTTTTCCAGTACTTGTTGGAAAATAACCGAATGGTGAACATTTTCACGGACCTTTACTACCTGACTTTTGTTCAAGAACTCAACAAGTCTCTGAGTACCTGGCAGCCCACCCTCCTCCCTAACAGTAAGGGCCAGGGACTTGGCAACCCCTCTGCCCTTTGCTCTATTCTTCCAGTGTACCACTCCGAGCCCTGGACTCTTGGGTCTGCCACTCTTCACAAAAGGGTCTGAGTATAGGAGCACGTAGTTGGGTGCCTTGGGGTTTAGAGCTAAGGGAATCAGAGCCCCTGTCCTTGAACATGAGGAGGGGATCAAGACTTAGGTCTGAAGAGCTATCTCTGGGACCAAAAAAAGTGACCAGGGTTTGAGTGGTAAGTGAAGAAAGAAAGAAGTTGGACTCCTGAAGGTTTACATGAGTGAAGCTCCTAATACAGGTGGAAACTGTGGGAAAAAATCCCCCCCCAAACCCCACCAAAAGCCAACAAACAAATCCAGTCCTCCTGTGCAGTATAGCAAGGTGTCAGGATTTTGCGTGTGGTGGTCCTTTAGTGACCAAACGAGTCTGGTGTGCTCAGTGCTTGTGAGTGGCACTTGTGGGAGTAAAGGTGATAGGTGTGGGTAGCCAGTCCCTCCTGACAGCCTCTCCCCCTTGCCTTTGCAGATACAGTGTTCTCCCGAGTAGAGGAAGAGCACCTCTGGGAGTGTAAGCAGCTGGGGGTCTACTCACCCTTTGTCCTTCTCAACACCCTCATGTTCTTCAACACTAAGTTTTTTGGGCTGCAGACAGCCGAGGAGCACATGCAGCTCTCCTTCACCAATGTGGTGCGGCAGTCCCGCAAGTGTACCACCCCTCGGGGCACCACCAAGGTGGTGAGCATCCGCTACTATGCTCCTGTCCGCCAGAGGAAAGGGCGAGGTATGATGCTGCCCCCGCCTTTGCTTTTCCTCCCCCTCTGCTTTCCCCTTCCCTGCCCCATCATACCACCAGGTTGGCCCTCTCCATTATCTCTAGCTTCCCTATCCTTCCATTCCTGGGTTTCCAGAAAAAAGGAACAACACCCAGTCCTTCAGTCTGGTGGGAAGTGATTGTTGCATATAGGTCACCCAGTTGCCTGTTTCCTGCCTTTCCTCATTTCAGGGCAATTTACTTTTTAGGAGGTGTGGTGGACAGGTGGGAAGCTGTTGGGTGTGTTTGGCTGAAGGGGAGTTGACAAGAGTGAATGACAGGCTTTCCATGGCTCTGCTGCTGGGCGTAACTGCCACAGTACCTTGGTTTCTATTCTGGCCCTTGAGTCAGTTCCCAAGGTCCCTTCTTGACCTGAGACTCTACCAGGACTAATGTGTGGTGTGCTGGAGCCATGACTGTTTATCCCAGAAAGCAGCCCCGATTTTACAGTAGGGTCTGTTTTGTCAGTTTGTCCATGTGACTTCTGAGATCACCTCTTTAGGAAATCAACTTTGGGAAGATGATAGATAGTGTTTAACAGTGAGAACCAGGGCGCCCTTCAGAGTAGCACACTGCAGAATGTTGAGTTGGTGCAGAGACTGACCAACTCTTCTGCCTTTATTTCTCCATGAGCCCATTTTGTGTCCTGAGGCCTTCAACCTGTGCCCTGGACTGTGCTCTTGGAGGTCCTTTGTTGAGAGTGCACTTTTAATGAGTCCAGGTCATTTGCCTCCTCCACAGACACAGGTCCTGGGAAACGGAAGAGAGATGATGAAGCCCCCATCTTAGAGCAGCGTGAGAACCGCATGAATCCTCTCCGCTGCCCCGTCAAGTTCTATGAATTCTATCTCTCAAAATGGTGAGTTGGCAGGTTCACAGGAATGGCATTAGCCTGGGGACCCACGGGCTCTCCTTCTTCCAGTTACTGATCTCTGTCCACCTGCCCCCCTCCCATCCCCACCATTGCAGTCCTGAAAGCCTCCGGACACGCAACGATGTGTTCTACCTGCAACCTGAGCGGTCCTGCATCGCTGAGTCACCTCTCTGGTATTCTGTGATCCCCATGGACCGCAGCATGTTGGAGAGTATGCTCAATCGCATTCTGGCTGTGCGTGAGATTTATGAGGAGCTGGGTCGTCCCGGGGAGGAAGACCTGGACTGAGCCCACATGCTTCCCATATCCATCTTCCACACAACGTCTGTCCCACGGCCATGTCCCACAGGGTGACAGGCCCAGGAACGGATGCTACTCATTTTGAAGGGCCCTGACTGCCCTTTTCTACTCATCCATTCCCTGCCTTCCCTAGGAATCCCTGGCTTTTACCTTCTCCCAAACCACTTGATGACCACAAGGCCCCAGTCCTCTGTACTGAGAGACTGGTCTCCCAGTGGTGGGCAAAAACCAGCTAGGCCATTTTCTTCATGTTTCAGAGTAAACTCCTGGGGCCAAACTCTGAGTGAAGTGTTCATAGCTCTGGTGATCCTGTTGGCTTTGGGTTTCCTGACCCATCCCACATAGGTCAAGACCCTTGTTCCTAGGTTTGGCCGAGGGAAGAACCCAGCTGCCTTCTCAACCTTGTGCCCACTCACTTCTCTACTCTTCCCTGGTCACAAACTAAAGGGTCTTGTATGAAAGATACAAAAGAAACTATGAAAGTAATGAAGAGACCATTTACCTAAAACACAGAGCTTAGGCACTCTTGCCTCCCACAAGATAATTGGTGGTTGGAAGCCCCTCACTACCTTGTTCCTCCTCCCCACCCCAGCAAGCACCAACCCTTGGTGCTGCAATTTAAAAAATCTAAATGCTTTTTTTTCTTTCAAAGGCAGAGAATGACTCTTAAGTATGGGGAGAAGACGCCTATCCCCTTGGTTTATGTGTTTGTCTCTCTCTGCCATCTTAGGTTGACATGAGCCATGGTGTCAACATGCTTAGCGGCTTTCTGTAACTGCCTCCCTTTAGTTCAGTGGACAGAGTTCCAAAGGCAAAAACCACCTTCTGAATTAGGTTGGGGCTGGGTTCCCCACTCTTGTTCTTCCCCCATTGTAAGAGCCAGGCCAAGCCTGTGGGGGCCCTGAGTCATGCAGGATGGGATCTGTGGTCAAAGGATAGGTGAAGAACTGTGGGCATGGGTCCTGCCCCCACTGCCTCCATCTTTTCTCTTCCCCATCTTGCCTCTGTAGTTGCAGAAAACTCTTAGCGTCTGGCAAAGGGGGTACCTAGTTCTTTCCCTGTTGGCTTTGCTGTTCCCCAGCCTCCTTTTTGTGTTTTTATAACTGTCACCAGTTTAGCCACTGTTTAAATTGTATATATTGTTCTGAGGCACCTGGCCTGTCCCTTCAGTGAGCCATGCCCACCTTGTGTTGTAGTGAGAAGCTGTTGTCACGACTAACCTTCTGTCTCTGAAATTGTTTGTTTCAAATAAAGAGTTAAAATTGTCTTTTGCCTTCTCTTGGGGAGGGAGAGCAATGTTTTGAGGGGTGAAGGATATAGTGGAGCAATGCTGGACCACTTCAGATCTCTCAAGGTGTAAAGTGAGGTGTCCCACTGCAGGCTGAGAATCATTTTTATCCATCTCATTGAATGAATCCACTAGGAATATGGTCCTTGTTATAACAAGTTTACAAACACTCAAGAGAAAGATTTATGCAGCAGCTATCTATTAAGGACCTACTACGTTTAAGGACCTAGTTTCAGATTATACATTTCAAAGAAGACAGATGAATTAGACTGGGATCCTATCCCCAGCAGGTTCCCAGGCTAGACGGGGGAGAGAACAGTGAACAGTTAGCTGTGAGACTAGCAGAATGAAATACAATACCTAGTGCTATGGGAGAGCGAGGAATAAGGAATCATTTCAGGTTTACAGGGGGGTTGTGTGTAAGTTCACTGAGGGAGGTGGCAGTTGACTCAGGTCTCAGTAAGTAGGAGGGGTTGGGGACCAGCACAATCAAAGGCTGTGATTTCCGATGAGGGGGTGAGGGGATCAGATGTGCTGCTTTAGGGAGGAGATCTCCAGGACAATATGGAGGGTCGGGGGTAGGGTAGATCAGAAGGCAAGGACATCAGTGGAAGGATTGTAGCTAAAATTCTATGAGCTTCAATGGGGACAGAGAAGAAAAAGAGGATGAATTCAAAATGAGTTTCAGACATTTTGAAGGTCAAGTCTGTAGGCTATGGAAGAGAGGGAAGAATCAAACATGAAACCCACATTTCTGGCCTTGATGACTGGAAAAGTGAGACATCTTTTTTTTTTTTTTTTTTAACAGAACAAATCCACACTTTCATTTACTTAATTACAGCTTCACACAGATTCTGTGTCCAATGGCCTTAGCATAAAGTTTGCTTCGGAATTCGACACAAGCCCTGCTGCTGTTCATTAGGACGAATTACATTTCCCCAGATTCCTCTGGTTTTGTTAGGTTTTTCACCAGGAGTTGCTGTGTTATTCTTTGCTTTCAACACGTAAGTACATCTCTTGCCTGCATATAGTTCAATTTCATCTTGAGCATAAAGACTTTCAATTTTAAAAAGGGCTGTGTGCTCCTTCTGGTTCCGGACACCCTGCTTATAGCAAGCAAAAAAAAAAAAAAAAAAATGGCCTTGGACCATAGCCTTCCAGACATGTTTGTCCTTTTAGAAGTCTTTTTCCCAGCAGGCCTCCACAGGCTCCTAGATGGCTGAAACAGTGAAAGTGACACTCCTTTAACCAAGTTGGGAAACAGAGGCAGGGTTTTGTTGTTTTATCTTGGGGGTTGGTTGGTTGGTTTTTTCAGGGGAGTTAGGGTAGGAGGAGGTTGTAACAAGTTGAGGTTTTGATCACATTTGGTTTGAGACTCCATTGACATATCCATGTGGTGGGCTGTGCAACATGGCATAAAAGAAAATACCCAAACTTGAGTTTTAATCATAGTTCTGCCACTAAAACTTGGGCAGGCCTACCTTTTGAGTCTCCTCTAAAAAATGCCCTGACTTGCTCACAGAATTATTGCAAAGGTCAGATGACAAAATGGGTATGAAAGAGCAATAATGATGATGCTAGATGCTATTATATATACTAGGCAGTTGGAAATGTGAGTCTGAGGCTTAAAAGAGAGATAAAGTGTCTTACTTTGTTCTAGCTTTATTGAGATATAATTGACATATAATACTGCATAAGTTTGAGGTGTACAGTGTTGATTTGGTACACTTATATATTGCAAAATGGTTACCACCATTGCATTAGCCAAAACCTCCATCCTGTCATTTATTTACCATTTTTTTGGTGTGTATGTGTGGTGAGAAGTTTTAAGCTCTCTCATAGTAACTCTTTAGTATATAATACAGTGTTGTTAACTATAGTCACCATGCTGCACATTAGATCCTCAGAACTTACTCATATTAGAACTGGAAGTATATACCCTTTGACCAACATCTCTCAATTTTCCCCCACACCCTAGCCCCTGCAGACTACCATTTTACTCTCTGCTTCTATGAGTTCAGCTTTTTTGGAGTCCACATACAAGTGATATCACACGGTATTTATCTTTCTCTATCTGACTTGTTTCACTTAGTATAATGCATGAGGTGTCAATTTAGAAGTCATCTGCAAAAGGCTCCTAGCTGAAGCTATGAGAATGGACAAGATCATTCAGGGGAAATAAGAGAAAAGGACTAAAAAAAAAAAGGTACCTTAGAGAATATCTTCAATTAACCAGCAAAAGGAACTGAGAAGGAGAAACCAGACAAATAGGTGGAACCCCAAATCTGCCAGGTGCCAAAGGTAAAACCACCTGATTAAAAGCTATCCTTATATCACAGGCCAGGGTGAAGCCTGTTAATTTGCTTTCTCCTTCTCTCATCCTCAGCAGGGCCCAAAGCCATGTAGCTCTCCTACCTCCTTCCCCTACTACAAGAGAGAAGGGTGTGATGTCATTTGCCCAACTAGATTTCTTCCCTGTGCCCAGCCTTGTGCTAATCACAAGTAAGATGAGTAAGAACTTAGAGTCTGTTCTGAGAAGTCCCCAGTCTGATAGGACCAAGCCTGGGACAAGAGTGAGCCAATTAAGGCATTTGGGGTGCAAAGTTTAAGGAGGCACTCATGGCTGGGGTCATGCAAATATAAGGTTGGCATTTGAGCCACCCTGAGAGTGACTGCCTCCTTAAGGAGGTGTTTTATACCCTAGGTGCCTTGATTGCCTCACCCTGGTCTGACCCTGGGGAAGACTCATATGTCAATAAAATAACCAAGGTAGAAAGTAATTGTTATTCATTCTGTCCCAGGAAATCAAGATGGACCACAGAGGCGATATGGCAGCCGTGTTCTCACGAAGAATAGATAGTTTATCAGGTAGCGTAGAGGTGCAGGGATCAATGTACATAAAGGCATAGAGGTAAAAGAGATCTTGGAGTATCTTCAGGAAAGGGTGGTTGGGCTGCACAGGAGGTGGACACTGCACAGGAAAAGGGCTGAGGAGTGGTGGGACGTGTTGCTGGGGGAAAAGGGATCAGGTTGTGAAAGGCATCTAATACCATGGCCTGCTAAGGTGACCAACCAGTTTTAGCAATGAAAGCCCAGCACCCTGGAAACCCCTTGGTCCAGGCAAACTGAAACAGTCATACCTTATCCTCAAAGCAGTGGAAAGTCATCAAAGGATTTTCACAAAGAATTGACAGGGTAGACTTCATGGTTTTTTTGTTTGTTTGTTTTTTAAATTTTCTTGACCTCACCATGGGGTATGTGGGATCTTAGTTACTTGACCAGGGATTGAACCCATGCCCCTTGCATTGACCACTGGACCACCAGGGTAGTCCTCGGCTTCATGTTTTAAGGTGACTCTAGAATGTCTGGGTGAATGGACAACTGAGTGCTGAAGAAACCCAGGAGGCCAGTTTCAGGGAGCCAGTGGTACAGAAATGAGTTTGTCCTTTGCCTAGGGCGTCTGGCAGACATGAGTTCTAGATCCTTGGCTCAGCCCTTTCTTTCCTAGGGCTCTTTGGTCTGGCCAAGTTACTATATGGGCCTGTTTCCTCATCTGTAAATTGGGGACAATAATTATGCTTGCCTCCATGAATGGTGAGGATTAAGGGAGATACGGTTTAGCACAGTGCCCAGCACACAACAAGCACTTAATAAACATTAGCTTTTATTGTCTACATTACCAGTTAGGAGATAATTTCAAGGCCTGAAGGAAGACTGCAGCATAATGAGAATGCTGAGGAGGAAAGGAACTTGAGAAAGATTTGGGAAGCTGACTTACAAGACTTTCTTTGTTGGTGAATTGATTATATTCTAGTGTGAATGATGTTTTGTTGTTGTTGTTGGCATTAATCCTCCAAGGAATCTGCTTTTCAAGACCTTTATCTCTAATTGTGGGATGAGGGGCTTTGCCCCTTAAAGGGAAGGTGAAAGGCAAAGAGAAAGTGGCAAGGGAACTGCTGGAAAATGAAGCCTGCATTTGAGATTTCTAAGCTTAAGGGAGAGAAATAGTAGGATTTAAAAACTTGTCATGATTCACGGTGTTGAAAGGTAGGGGTTCTAAATAACTCTCTCTCCCCATCTTCCCTGCACCCCCCAAATTGCCTTCCTTCCTAGAAATGGACAATTTCTGGATTCTGCTCCAAGCAGAGATCTTGGAAGAAGCGCAGGGCAGCCTGTTCAGCTTTCATCATTCCTCTCTCCTAACCTTAGGGGCCCTCAAATGCACATCTTGTTTTCCAGCAAGTTAATTTTTTCATATCATACTGAGCTTCCCCCACAACCCCCCTCTATCATGAAAGCCTTCCTAGGGCAACATAGAGTGGTTAGTTTGGGATAGAGGAGATAGCACGGATTTTGGATTAGAATAGACCTAAGTGTTCATTCTAGCTCTGCAGTTTTCAGCTAGACATACTACTCAACCTCTCTGAACCTCCATTTCCTCATCTACAAGTATGGGTATAGTAATAGCTATGTTACCATTACTGAGATGATACATATAAGTGCTTAATTTATCACCAAATCTGGTCCATACTGGGTGCTCCATAAGCAATCCCCTTTCTTCTTTCCTTTCATCCACCTAAGTTATTTCCCTTTTTCTTTCTTTCTTTTTTGGCTGCACTGCATGGCATGTGGGATCTTAGTTCCTCAGCCAGGGACTGAACCCACACCCTCTGCAGTAGAGCACAGAGTCTTAACCACTGGATCACCAAAGAAGTCCCACACTTAAATTATTTGTAAGTCTGGGAATAAAGTTTCAGAATTTATTATGATTGAGACACATTCTTTTCATTAAAATTACATTCAGAATTAAGGCCCTCCCCCCACAACCATCCTTCCACTTATATCCGAATGTGGCCATATGTACCATTACATGTGTGCAAACATAAAGATTTGCCCACTTCAGCACACAATTGACAACTAGACAGTCAAGAAAACATGTTAGTTAGGTGAGACAAAGAATTTAGCTCAGTGTTTGAAAGAGCTGGTGAATCTTTCAGTTCAGTTTAGGCGTGTCTGACTCTTTGCGACCCCATGGACTGCAGCCTCCCTGGACTGCCAGGCCTCCCTGTCCATCACCAACTCCTGGAGTTTACTCAAACTTATGTCCATTGAGTCAGTGATGCCATCCAACCATCTCATCCTCTGTCGTCCCCTTCTCCTCCCACCTTCAATCTTTCCCAGCAACAAGGTCTTTTCCAATGAGTCAACTCTTCGTATGAGGTGGCCAAAGTATTGGAGTTTCAGCTTCAGCATCAGTCCTTCCAGTGAACACCCAGGACTGATCTCCTTTAGAATGGACTGGTTGGATCTCCTTGCAGTCCAAGGGACTCTCAAGAGTCTTCTCCAACACCAAAGCATCAATTCTTCGGCGCTCAGCCTTCTTTATAGTCCAACTCTCACATCCATACATGACTACTGGAAAAACCATAGCTTTGACTAGATGGACCTTTGTTGGCAAAGTAATGTCTCTGCTTTTTAATATGCTGTCTAGGTTGGTCATAACTTTTCTTCCAAGGAGCAAAGGTCTTTTAATTTCATGGCTGCAGTCACCATCTGAAGTAATTTTGGAGCCCCCAAAAATAAAGTCAGCCACTGCTTCCACTGTTTCCCCATCTATTTGCCATGAAGTGATGGGACCAGATGCCATGATCTTCGTTTTCTGAATGTTGAGTTTTAAGCCAACTTTTTCACTCTCCTTTTTCACTTTCATCAAGAGGCTCTTTAGTTCTTCTTTGCTTTCTGCCATAAGGGTGGTGTCATCTGCATATCTGAGGTTATTGATGTTTCTCCCGGCAGTCTTGATTCTAGCTTGTGCTTCCTTCAGCCCAGCGTTTCTCATGATATACTCTGCATATAAGTTAAATAAGCAGGGTGACAATATACAGCCTTGACGTATTCCTTTCCCAATTTGAAACCAGTTTGTTGTTCCATGTCCAGTTCTAGCTGTTGCTTCCTGACCTGCATACAGATTTCTCAAGAAGCAGGTCAGGTGATCTGGTATTCCCATCTCTTTAAGAATTTTCCACATTTTGTTGTGATCCACACAGTCAAAGGCTTTGGCATAGTCAATAAAGCAGAAGTAGATGCCTTTCTGGAACTCTCTTGCTCTTTCGATGATCCAACAGATGTTGGAAATTTGATCTCTGGTTCCTCTGCCTTTTCTAAAGCCAGCTTGAACATCTGCAAGTTCACAGTTCATATACTGTTGAAGCCTGGCTTGGAGAATTTTGAGCATTACTTTGCTATCGTGTGAGATGAGTGCAGTTGTGTGGTAGTTTGAGCATTCTTTGGCATTGCCTTTCTTTGGGATTGGGATGAAAACTGACCTTTTCCAGTCCTGTGGCCACAGCTGAGTTTTCCAAATTTGCTGGCATATTGAGTACAGCACTTTCATAGCATCATCTTTTAAGATTTGAAATAACTCAACTAGAATTCCATCACCTCCACTAGCTTTGTTCATAGACATGCTTCCTAAGGCCCACTTGACTTCGCACTCCAGGATGTCTGGCTCTAGGTGAGTGATCACACCATCGTGATTATCTGGGTCGTGAAGATCTTTTTTGTATATTTCTGTGTATTCTTGCCACCTCTTCTTAATATCTTCCACTTCTCTTAGGTCCTTACCATTTCTGTCCTTTATCGAGCCCATCTTTGCATGAAATGTTCCCTTGGTATCTCTAATTTTCTCGAAGAGATCTCTAGTCTTTCCCATTCTATTGTTTTCCTCTATTTCTTTGCATTGATCGCTGAAGAAGGCTTTCTTATCTCTCCTTGCTATTCTTTGGAACTCTGCATTCAGATGCTTATATCTTTCCTTTTCTCCTTTGCCTGTCGCTTCTCTTCTTTTCACAGATATTTGTAAGTCCTCCTCAGACAACCATTTTGCCTTTTTGCATTTCTTTTTCTTGGTGAATCTTTGGAGGATGGCAAAGATGGTGGGAGGAAATAAAAACACACTTGCATAGAACTTACTATCAACTAGGTACTATTCTAAGTGTCTTTTATGTAGTGAGTGCATTTGATCCTCACTGCAGCCCTGTGACAGATGTACTATTATTATCTCTATTTTACAGAAGAGGAAACTGAGGCATAGAGTAGAGTGGTCAAACAACTTGGCAAAGGTCACTATGCTGTACTGACTTTTCAGAGGGTCTTCAGTTGACATGGAGAACAGTTGTTCACCATCCTGAATAAATTACCCTTTCTCTTTGAAGTCCACTGTCAAATCACTCTGCCCTTTCTTCCATAGTTCTCTGTCAACCTTAATGTATCAAGTTGTTCAAGGTCTGCCCTGACCTTAATCTCCTCAGTATCTCGTCTGCCTACCATGATGAGTACAGAATTGCCTACAAGTCTAGTAGGAGCCTGGGCTTCCCAGGTGGCATAGTGGTAAAGAATCCACCTGCCAGTGCAGGAGATATAAGAGACATGGGCTTGATCCCTGGGTCAGGAAGATCCCCTGGAGGAGGGTATGGCCACCCACTCCAGTATTCTTGCCTGGAGAATCCCATGGACAGAGGAGCCTGGTGGGCTATAGTCCTTAAGGTTGCAAAGAGTTGGACACAACTGAAGCAACTTATCATGCACGCACGCTAGTAGGGACCTAACTTTTAAAAAAGAAGGATACCTACCTGTGATGGTTGAGAGTTCAAACTCCTGTCTAAATTTCTACACATAGCATATGAGACCTTTCATGGCCTGGCCCCAGCCTGAATTGCCAGTCTTATTTCCTATCATACCCTGAGCCCCATCCCAGGCATTCTTTGCTCTAGGACACACTCCTCTCTTTCAAGACCCTGAGCCTTTGCACATGCCTATATCCTCTTTCCTACTGCCCTTAATTCAACAGACTAAGCACTTACTGTGTGCTAAGATTATGCAAGTAATTACCACACAGTTTGATAAGAACTCTAATCAACACATAGTACTACAATATCCTGTAGGAATTCAGAATGGGGGGAGGACTTGTTCTTTCTGAGGGGTTGGGGGGAGGCGGCAAGGAGAAGAGAGTTGAAGTTTTCATATAGGAACTGACCTTTGAGCTGAGTCTTCAATGATTTTAGGAGTCTGCCAGTCAAGGAAGGGGGAGGAAATCTCCAAATGATCTTTGGCTCCTCAGTCTCGCCACACTCAGACATCAAGTCCTGGCATCAATCCTGCATCCAAAGAGTCTCTTACATTTGTGTCCTCTTACTCCTCCTGCCGTTGTCCAAGTCCCACAGGCCCCACTTGGGCTATTGCTACAGTCCCATTGCCAGTCATTCTTCCCCTCATTTTTCCAACTAGCAATCCACTGTCTCTGCAGCTGCCAGAGTGAGCTCCCACACTGCAAATCTGAAGGTGGCACTCCCCTACTCAAAACTCAACTATAGAACAGTCTTAATGCCTTATAGTGACGTACAAGGCCCATTATTAACAGGTCACAGTTTATCTGTCCTACCTCCCCTCTAGCCATTTCCCTCCTCAAATCCTTAATAGCAGATTGTTTCTCTAACTCTGAAGACAACACCATACCCTTTCAGATATCTGTATGGTTTCTGCCCGCTTTATTCTCCCTCCCTAAAGTGCCCCAATTCTTTCCCCACCTGACAGGTTCAGACTGGCCTAGTCCAGGAATCAAAGGGAGCCTAGCTTGGTGGGCTTTTATAGCCCCTTCTCTCTCACAGGTCAGGTCTGGAATTTAAGTATTGTGGAATCAGTAAATGGAGCAAGCATTCCCCTCTAGCCACCACTGTGTGCACCCAGGCTATCTGATTGGGCATCTGAATCAGTTCATGGTTGCCATGCCAATTCTCTATGGAGACTGCAGGCTGCTTTGAAATCCCAACTCAGCTGGCTGGGGCCTTGACTACTATCCTAGTTCAACCAGTCCCTTCATCCAGAAGCTGACTCTGTTCCTTTGCCCCCAGCTCCTGGTATCTCTACACACACAGATGCTCTAAAAAGACCAGAAATGTCTCTAAGAAGTACTAGTACCATGAGAGAGAATACCAGAAGCTTGTTACCAAGCCTTTTCTACCCTCAGATTACACCCCTTGAATATTTACCCTTAAATGGATCATGCTCAAAAGAAGTTTGTGACATCTCCCGGACTTTGCTGTTTAGACTGCTGTCCATTTCCTGGGGCAACCCTACATTGCCAAGTTCCTTCCACTAGCTCCAACCTGGCTGAACCAGCCTCACTCCTTCCTGGTTCATCGAGTTCTAGCATGCCCTAAGGCTGTGGTCTCAGTGGTGATGATACTATCATCCTTTACTTTTGCAGTATATAACCAGCTTTTGAACATACCTTGTTTGAGTCTCACAAAAGCTCTGTGAAAGAGGTAGAGAGCCTTCTATTTCAGATGAGGAAGCTGAGACTCAGAGAGGATAAGTATGAAGTTTCCAGGGGCTAGAAGTAGGTTTCCTAATTTCATTGCCATCTTCACTACTACAGTTGCTCTACTGGGTGTCTTCTGTGTGGCAAGTACTAAGCTCCACTTGCCTCCTGTATAAGAAACCCTTACATGTTTGTGACATAACCTCAAATAAAAAAGTCAGTCCTAGGGTTAGCCTGCTGTACCCGCCTCCCTCTTTGCTATATATATTATGTACACTAGCTCCCCTCAAACTTCTTTTGGCCTGCTCCCAGCTTCCCAGGTACTCAGTGGTAAAGAATCCACCTGCCAGTGCACAAGATGTGGGTTTGATTCCTGGGTCGGGAAGATCCCCTAGAGGAAGAAATGGCAACCCACTCCAGTATTCTTGCCAGGAAAATCCTATGGGTAGAAGAGCCTGGCAGGCTACAGTCCGTGGGGTCACAAAGAGTCAGACACAACTGAGCAGCTGAGCACACATGCATGCACCTGTTTCACAACACACAAGAGGAAGTGTCCTTTTGTCTGAACACCCAGCCCAGTAGCTTTATTGTCCCACCACTGCCCCCTGGAGAGCAAAGTCTTGATCTGGAGATGGAACCCCTTTCCAAGGGGAATTCTTAGAATCTGAAGAGAAACCAGATTTCTGAGGTGATAGATTTAACATTTCTCAACGTGGGAAGAGTATGAAGTTCCTTTGTTGAACCAGGATGGAATTCTAAAAAGAAAAACTTTCTTTGGTCTTTTGGACAAAAAAGAGGTGCTGTTTGCTGTGCTGTGTTGTGGAGGGAGGGAGAATGTATTTCAATAAGAACAGAAATCTCCACTCACCGTGAGGGGATGGGGACCTCTCCTCTGACAGTAGCTGTCAGTTTACTAAGGAAGGAGATTTCTCACAGGAAAGAAATGTCTCTCTTTTAAGAGAGGAGGAAACTCTCTTTCAGGATTGCAGAGTGTGTGGGAAAGGAATACTTGTGCACTCCTTTCTTTTCTAAAGGAGAAACCTCCTTGAATGAGGAACCCTCCCAGGGTTTCTGTCTGAAGGAAAAAGACTGTTTCTAGAGAACAATTCTGATAAGATTAGGCCTGATTTTCTATTCCTTTCTGACATACTTCCCACAGGGAGTCAGCATTCTCTGAAAGGGAGTAGCAAATAATTTTTTCTGTTAAGAGATAGGGAAGCTGAAGGGAGAAACCTACTGTGGGGGAAACTTTTATTCCTAGGGGCCATTGGTAAGGGCAGTGACTCTGCAACAGGGAGCCCTCATGAGCCTGGGGGAGGCTTTGGGGAATCCATGGAGCCCAGAGTGTCAAAGGAAGCTTAGAAAGGTTCTGGGCCAGCCCTTGTTTGCTCATGAGAAAGCTGAAGCTTGCAGAAGGGAATACCTTGCTACTAAGTGACAGAACCAAGACTCGAACCCCACTTTATCAAGTGCCAGCCTGGGGCTCTTCCCACCACAGCCCAGGGAAAGAGGGGAGGTACCTGCTGCTTGGGTGAGTGATGCTGAGGAAACTGCTGCTGTGAAATACTTAACCTGTGTTAGAGACATCTCTGTGGTGGGAGGCATTGATTCCTGAGGGAAGGAAACTGGGGAGAAGGGTAGAATTAGGGCTACATCTGAGAAAAGGGGTCAGAGTCACTGTGCAATCCAGTGGGTGGCTTGGAGACCATCCATAGGCAGTGAAGGCTGAGTTTTGAGGGAAGACAGGCCATATTTCCTCCCAGGAGTGCAGGGGACGGGCCTCGCCAAGGAGATGTATGCTACTCTCTCAGACTTGTGAACTTTCTCCATCACTTCCTGTCTCTCCAGAGGGAGTTGTCATTTTAATCTTTTTAAAATCAGAGGAAGGGGCCCAAGGAAACTTTTTGAGGGCATGTAGATGTTTTATAATAGATTGTGGTCATGTTTACAAGACTGCACAAAATTACCCAAACTCAATAAACCACATACTTAAAATGGATGAAAAAAATCAATCAGAGAAAGGGATGAGTGAATTAGAGTCCAATAAAGCTGTTATTTTAAAATGGGGGCAAAAGAACCCATACCAAACAAAACACAGGAGAGAATGGCTCTGGGCCTGGTTGTGCCTGGCCGGTGGGATAGTGGGGTATATGCGGCAGCCCCTCCTTGGCAGTTTCAGCTACTCAGATTGCTCTCTTTCTTTTCCCATTTCTTTCTTGATCAGCAAAAAGCCAAGGCCAGCTCATCCAGGGGGTGGTCAGAGATTGCAGGAGAAAGAACTTCACAAACACACAAGCCACCTCTTCGTTTACTGTAAAATCCTGTTTAATGTGTAACATTTCAGGCAGAGAGAGGCCTTGAGGACTAGAGGCAAAGGCAACCCTGACCAACCCCCACTCCAACTTATCTGCCTGCTTCTCCCTCCCTAGCTCCTCCACCCCAGACATGTCCTCCTTTTCCTCAGGGCCGGCAAGCACTGTTCCTCCTTTTCTTTCGTTTGCTACCCTCCCTTCCCCACCCACACGTCCACAGCACCCTCCCTCCACTCCACTTGCCCACATCCCTCCCCACCGATACGACTCCAGAAATAGGGTATCTGACAGCACGGGGTTAAGATTAGTTTCATAATTGGAGATGTTGTCAGAGCATCCCACCTCTGGTCCCCAGTGGTCCCAGGGAGAGGGAGAGGGAAGAGGAAGGGGTGCAGGCAACGAGAGCTGCCCGCGCCCCCAATAGCCTTGAGTGCTGGCGTGGGTGGCCTCCAGCTCCCCACACCTTCAGGCCCTGAGGCAGAAGGCCCTGAGGAGGAAGAGAAGTAGGGAGGGAAGGAAAGTTCTGATGGAGCAACCTCTAGCAGGTAGAGGCCTGCGCGCCGGCAGGGGAGAAGGAGGGGCAGGCCTGGGGCAGGACAGGGGGCAGGATGGGAGGTTGCCTGGTCTGTGGCATCAGCAGGCGGAGCAGCGGTCACTCTTCTCGGCCAGCCCAGCCCCGGTGCCAGGGCTGCGGCGCAGTATGTCTTTCAGGGAGCCGTCCTGCTCACTCAGCAGCTTGTTGATCTCATTCTGCTTGTATTCAGGTGAGAGGCGATGGCCGAAGCCCCCTGAGCCCTTGCGGGAGGGTGGATTGGAGCGGCGCTGGGCTCGGCGGGCACAGGCCCGGAAGATGAGGTACACCACCTCGGCCACATTGAGGATGATGCAGATGCCTGAGGCGGCCAGCATGAAGACCGTGAAGATGGTTTTCTCCGTGGGGCGGGACACGAAGCAGTCCACTGTGTTGGGGCAGGGGTAGGCATCACACTTGACCAGCCGCACCATGGCGTAGCCAGGATAGAGCAGATAAAAGACATACATGAAAGCGGCCTCGAACAGCAGCCGGAAGACCACGCTGATCACATAGGTCCACCACAGTGTCCCTGAGATGTGGACCTTGTGCCTCTTCACCTCCTCCAGGTGCAGGGGGTCGCCGTGGCCCTCAAGTCGAAGCATTTTCTTTTCAATGTGCTGCTGGTGTGCCACGTGCATGGCCACGAGGAGAGCTGGGGTGGACACCAAGATGAGCTGCAGAGACCACAGACGCACGTGGGAAATGGGGAAAAAGTGGTCATAGCAGACACTATTGCAGCCAGGCTGGAGGGTGTTGCAGATGAAGGAAGACTTCTCATCACCCCACACGCTCTCGGCAGCCACCACCAGCACCATGATTCTGAAGATGAAGATGACAGAGAGCCATACTCGGCCAATGGCAGTAGAATGCCGATTCACGCCACTGAGCAAGGTGTACAAACCCGTCCAGTTCATCCTGCTTCATTCACACCTGCAAAACATGAGCCACAGCACAAGCTGTCAGAAAGCTAGGGTGGAAAGCCAGGCTCCATAACACTGCCTGACACCTCCCCCAACCCTCCCAAGAGCCAGTGACAAGAAAGGAAGAAGGAGAGTCATAGCTTTCCTCACCACCCCCTCTCCCTTGCCAGCCTCTCCTTCTCTTTCTTTTCCTCCTCACTCATTCACTTGATGACTTGACCTCCCTGAGCCCCATCTCTCTTCTCCACCTTCATCCAACATTCTCTCCTCTCCTGCCCTTCCTTGCCAGGCCCATCTTGTTCTGCCATCAGCCATCCTCTTTAGCTTCCCCTCCCCCAGTTCCTTAAGTCTGGACCTGGGCTAAACCCAACAAAGCCCCGTTACCTTGGGGAGCGCCTATCCCTGAGGCCACCCAGACAGGTCCCCTATGGTCTCATGTCTATGCAGGGGGAGTGGTCCCTGGGTTCGCGCCTGCGTCCCAATTCATCACCGCCCGGTGCTGGGGAGTCATATGCTGCTTTATACCCAGTGTCTGCACAATGGGACCTTTGTGGGGCTCTGAACAACGCCCTTTAGAATTCAGATCAAACGCCCTGACTTCCGCCCACCCTACACACAGAGCACTTGTGTCCCAGCGCCGGACACCCAGCCTGCACCCACCTGTTCTGTGCCCGCCCGGTCCATCGCCGCACCCACCCCATAGCCCCACCAGAAGAATGGCCACAGCGGGGGGGAAGATGGAACAAGGACAGGTGCATGTAAGATGGGACCCAGGGGAACCAGAAGCCTCTGGCCTAAGGCACTCTCCCATGACTCTACTAGAAACTTAGATTCAGCAGGATTTTTCCTGGCTTAAATCCCCTCCAAGATATGGGTGAGCCTGAGGTTAGGAAAAGGAGCTCACTTTTATCAAGCTAGGAACTGTGCTAAGTATTTTCCCATACATTCTTTCTTTTGACCCACTTAGCAAGCCTCTAAGGACCCCAGTCTTTCGAGCTGAGGAAGCTGAAGCTCAGATAAGTTAAGTAACTCACTTAAGGTCACACAGCTGAAGTGTCTGAGTAGGACGAAACACAAAAGTGTCTGAAGCAGAATTCTAAGCTCTTTGCTCGGTACAGTCTTTGTGCTTTTGCAGATGGTGTTCCCCGAAGTGTAGGCTAGCTGTTAAATGATGACAACAACAGCAACAGAAGCAAAGGCTACCCATAAAAACACAAGAAACAAGGAAGTTGCTAACCTGTGAGTGCAGTCCTATTCCAAAATCACAGAGCAAAGCCTGACCATCTCTCCTTGAGCCGGTACAGAGGATGGCCAAGTGAAGACAAGCCAGAAGGAAAAAGCAAAAGTTAACCAAGCAAACAGAAGAAGTTTAGGAGATGGAAAAGATAAGAGCCACCGAGCTTTGGGGTTTTTGTTTTTTATCTACTATGACTTTGGGGTAAGTTACCAAACCTCTGAGTCTGTGTGCGCATCTATAAATGAGGTTCATACCCAGTGTTATTGTGAGGTTCAATGAAGCAACCTGTAAAAGTTCTTAGCCCAGCTCCAGTTTCATGGTTGGTGATCAAGGGAAGTAAAACCTTATCAGGAAGAGAAAACAATGTGACTTGGGGGGAACTAAGTGGTTTGCCAAACCCAATATCCCTCTTTATTTCTTCCCAATGCTGCTGTTGACCTATAGTGTCTGTCTGAAATAGAACAGACCATTCCGTTGCTGCCCTGGCCCCGGGTCAAGTATACATTTTAACTCCTGGTTTCCTGAGCTTGCCAGTTGCTCTAGGGAAGAAATTCCCCTCTGTCTCTTAGGCAAGGGGAGAAGGCTTCCTTCTACCTCCCACCTTGTCTGCCATTAAGTTGCAAGGAGATCATGCTGCAAGCCAGAAACTGGCTGTGAGAACACAAGGCCTGAACTTTGTGGCAAGTTCTGGGTGGTCCTCTCTGTTGTAGGGGGAAGGGAGAGGGTATTAGTAGCTAGAAAAATTTGTTGTTATTTAGTCATTAAGTCATGATGGACTCTTTTGTGACCCCATGGACTATAGCCAGCCACGGGCTGGGTTTCTCTGTCCATGGGTTTTTCCAGGCAAGAATACTGGAGCAGGTTGCCATTTTCTTCTCAGGGGATCATTCCAACCTACAAATTGAACCCGGGTCTCTTGCATCTCCTGCTTTGGCAGCCGGATTCTTTACCACTGAGCCACCAGGGAAGCCCAGGAAAAGTTGGGGGAGCGGAATGAAAGAAACTAAGGGGTAAAGGGATAGTCTGTACAAGGTTTCTTCATGCAGCTTAAAAAAAAAAAAAAAGCCTCAGTCAGTTCATGCTGTGGGCCTAAACCAGTGCGGGAAAAGCAAGAACACAGGTGCCCTTTCTCCCAAGCCTGGGATTTTGAAGGCAGAGCTGGTACAGGAGGTACAATGGAAAGAAATGCTTCATCCAATGAGACCTGTTAGAGTCAAAATAGGTGGTGGAGGAGCATACTGTTAAGAATAACCATCTCCTAAGCCCCTGCTCTGTGCCAGGCCCTTGCACACCATCTCCTGTAAACCTCAAAACAACCCTGAGAGGTAGGTGTTATTTGTAACCCTCATGTCACAGATGAGGAAACTGAGGTAGAGAAAGGTGAAGGGACTTATCTCAGTGTCACAAGGTTCATGTGGTGAGTACAAGCCAGAGCTGGGATTTTTGAGCCAGATCAAGCTGACTCCCTGGTGGCTCAGTGGTAAAGTCTGCCTGCAGTACAGGAGATGCAGGAGGTGCAGGTTTGATCCCTGGGTCAGGAAGATCCCCTGGAGAAGGGAATGGCAACCCACTCCAGAATTCTTGCCTGGAGAATCCCATGGGCAGAGGAGCCTGGCAGGTTACAGCCCACAGGGTCACAAAGAGTCAGACACGACTTAGCGACTAACGCACATGCACACAGACACGCGCGCACACACACACACACACACACACACACACACACACACACAGACACACACACAAACACAAGCTGACTCCAGAGCCCATGTTTTTTCCCAGAAGCTTTGCTGCCTCAGATACAATGATCATTTTTCTTTCTGAGTGCTTTTAAGAAACAGCGAGATTGAAGATTTGTCTGACTTTTATTCTCCTCTAGCCCTTCTCTTCTTTCCTATAACTGACAACTCTTCTCCTCTCCTCCCTTCCCAGGGCTTTCAGTTGCTTCCACATTTGTTCTGTTTCCTTGTCCTTACCTTTCTCTGGCTGCTTCCTCAAACCCCAAAGTGAACTTCAGCTGTTCTCTTCTCTCTGTCGTTTAGGGATGTCTCACAGCCAGCCTGGCCACCCCTGAGTTTCTAGGTTCTTATAGTTCTCCACCTCCCATCTTCTTGAGCCCTCTGGGACATAGCCAGGAGCTCCCTTTGGAGCCCCTAAGGACCCTTGTGTGAGCACTGATATCTCAATTTTTGCTCTCCCTTTGGAAAGAGCTGATCCCTATGTCAACATCAGTACCTCAAGGGTTTCATTTCAAAAACATTCATGGGAGTCACCTGATTTTGAAATCCAAACTGTTTTTGTGACTTTGGGTTAAAGTCCAGGTGTTGATATGCTCTGTGTTGCTCCAGGCATGTTTGGCTCCTGTGTTTAATTAGACAAGATTTCTCTGACCCTGTCTGGCTCTGGCCTTGTCCTCAGATCCAGATTTGCCCAAGCACTCAAGCACAGGTCAAAATCAGGAGATTGTCCTTAGTCCCTATACCCACTTCTCAGACAGAGAAGGTGAGGCTCAGAGAAGTTAAACAACTTACCTCAATGACAACTGCACTTCTGGTAAATGGTAGAGTCAAATTTCAAATTTGTTTTCCTCTGACCTCAAAGTATTTGTACCTTGGCAGCCTCTCTTCCTTTAAGGACACTGCATTCTGAGATAATTAGATCTCAGAACTCAAAAACTGTTCTCAGCATTCCTTTCCACATGTGCCTGCATGCGTGTGTATGCATGTATACACACACACGTTCAAGTCTATCTCTTTCTGCTCCTACCTCTTTCCTGTCCCTCCTTCCAACTATGGGAAATCCTTGTATCTTTTTGGTTTGGGAAAGAGGGGCCTGGCTTGGCTAAATGAGGTTATACTCAACCTCAGACTCCATACTCCCTCCCCCATTTCACAGGCAGCCTCTGGCAGGAAAGGACAGGGGGCTTTTTTTCAGATTTTCTTCTGAGTTTCCAGCTGCCTTCATCAGTTTGGTGCGGCTAAGACCAAACCCCTCCATCCCTCTTCCTCTTCAGCCGCTTCCCTTCCCCGCCTCCAGCCTGTGGTCCCACAGCACCTCAGTCACAGCACTGTTCCCTCCACACTGTCGCATGTATCCTGTGGCCAGGCTTGGGTCAGGGCCAGTCTAACTCATTCCAGTTTTCTCCTTCTCTCGCTCTGCCATGATCTTTCCACAGAGCTCCTGGTAATATCAGCTCCTTTCCTCACTGTTTCGACTATACCCTTTTACTCCTCCATCAACTCTCTGACTTCCTGTTGCTCTCTCTACTTGGGCTTATTATAGCAGCCACCACTTAGGGAATACCTATTCTGTGCTAGGAGTAGTCTGTTCCTTAACTCTTATCCTCACAACAAACCTGTGAGCTGTGAGTTATTGTCTTCAGTTCACAGACAAGGCAATGGAGACTCAAAGAAGCTGAGTAATTTATCACACAGCTGGTAAGCCAGTGCTGGAGCTCAGATTAGGGCTCATGCTGGCCCCTCATCAAAGCCGGGGTCCCTTCCCCATTGCTCTGCTGCATCCTCCTCTATGCTTCTCTCCATTCACGCCCATCTTGTCTCTATTCTCTTCTCCTCATCTCATTTTCTAAGTCCATGCATTCTGCCGTGCCATTCCCAACAGCTGGAACAACTTTCAAACAACTAGGGGACTACCCATCCTTCAGATCTCCCAGTCATCAGTTACTCCAAGCTCAGCTTGAGTCTCCCTGCCTCCCTCAAGAAAATGGAAATGCATGCTCCCAAACCTTGGCCCGGCCGGCTGGTCCTCTGTGCCTACCGAGTGTGCTGTATTCATCCGCCCGCAGCCCCTATGTTGGTGGCACGGCTGGTTAGCCTTCTAATCAGGGAAGGAAAACAGCACCTGGCAGTGCCCAGCGGCCCCCACTGAACCCTAACCCTGTGTGGCAGGAAATGTCTTAAAGATATAAACTTAGACACCCTGAGCCTGGGGGCCCCCTCCAGTCTTTCTGGGTATTTGACCCTGTGGGGATGAGGGTGATTCTTGCCTGGGCAAAAAAGAGTGAGAGCAGAAGCAACACTGAGCCTGGGAAAAGGATGAGTTGGGGGCTACAGAGAGAGACTAAGCAAGCCTGGCACCTGGGTAGGAGGTGCCTCAGTCCAGCTCAGAGGGAAACACAGAAGGGATCTAAGTGGCTGAATGCTGAGCCCAGGAGAAGGCAAGACCCAAGCCTCTCCCCAACCCCCACTTCTGCCCTCCTGGGCCACACCAGCCCCTGGGCCCACGTCCCTCAGCCCGCAGCTTCCTCACCTGGCTGCTGCTGCCCTTTCCCAGGGAATGTCTGCAGGCGTGTCTGCACTATGTCACTAGGTACTGTCAGCCCAGTCCAGGGGAGGGACAAAGAGCCCAGGGCTGGAGCCAGATATGGCCCACAGCCCAAGAGGAACAAGACAAACATTAACCAGCTCTACCTCCTCCCTCACACAATCATTAAATAAGATTGATCCCCTGAACTCCCGGTAACTTTGGAGAGACAAATCACATAGCCTGAAGTTACTGCCCCATCCCAGAGGAAGAGAGGCATCTTCGTCACCCATGTATGCATGTTTAGCCCAATCTGGGAGATGGAACTGGACCTGGGCCTCAGCCTTCAGCCTTCCCTCACCCACTGGCCATAGGTAGATCCAGTGTGTGGACGAGCTACAGAGAGGGCTCCTGCACTGGGTGCCATCCCTTCCAGCTCCCAGCCTTGAAAATGCTGACTATGGGGAGAGAAAGAACAGCTATGGGCAATGACTACTGGCCCCTTGAGGCCAAAGTGAGAGACAGCAGGGCTTCCCCCACATGGCAGTACCGGGGTTCTCTTGGGCTCTCTGCTTATTGCCCATGCCCTAAGTGGCTAGGAATGGACCAAAGCGTTTCCAGTCCCATCCCACAACCCCAAACCTCTTCCAAATTGTCTTCTACCTTCGGGGCCAAGGCAGTTGAGCCACAAAATGTACCGTGCGCAGCAACAGATCTTGGCAATCATTAAGGTAAACAAAGAATGTCAACCATTAACTGAGAGATAAGTCCAGTTTGAAGGATAGTTTACCTGAAGACCCTGCTAATTCTGTGGCCTGGATGGCAGTGAAGAAATAACAAGTCAGCTTCACTGGTTCCCTGCCTTCTCTTCACTCCAGCCTGAGCTCACTGCCAGGATGAGAGCCAGAACCCCGGCTTCCCTTGGCCATACCCGGGCATATAGGTACATCAATTGATAAGTCTTTACTGGACACCTGTTGAGTACCCACCCAGTACTGGTTACATGCCAGGGGAAGATGGAAAAATAGGGGGAAACATTTTAGCTATTCTTAAGGAATTGACCAGCTTCCTGAGGAAATGAGACTACGACTCAAAAGTTGCCAGGAAAATGTCAGTGTATGTTCAGTTATGTGGTTCTAACTTAGACTGCTGAGGGAGTTGGAAGAAGGGGAAGTGAAGTGAAAGTCGCTCAGTCGTTCTTTGTGACCCCATGGACTATACAGTCTATGGAATTCTCCAGTTCAGAATACTGGAGTGGGTAGCCTTTCCCTTCTCCAGGGGATCTTCCCAACCCAGGAATCAAACCCAGGTCTCCCACATTGCAGGCAGATTCTTTACCAGCTGAGCCACAAGGGGAAGATGAAGATAAACTGAGATAATCAGGGAAGGCTTCCTGGAGGAGGTAAAGCTTGAGTGGAAAAGTGAAGGATGGGTGGGAATTGGAAAGGGGAAGGGTAGGGCGAGCTTTCCAGGGAAGAGGAACACTGATTAAAGGTACAAAGGTAGGAATGAGTGGGACATGACTGGGAGACAGAAAGGAGGCAAGACTGTGTTGGGTGGCTGTGGATGATACCAGCAGTCAGGTAAAGGGCTCAGAGCAGGAAGGCTATTGAAAGTCAGGTAGGGAATTCCTTCAGTGAGTGTCTGGTAAACTTATAAGGCAAAACCAAGCTTGACACCATGAGGGCAGGCTGAATGCCATTCTTTGGTACTTGGCAGTTCATGCTGAGCATACAGGTTGGAGTGGATAAAGAGGACTAGCATTTCTGGAGTACTTAATGGGTGAAAGGCAGTGTTCAAAGTATTTTGCAAGTATTACTTGGATCCTCAAAATAGCTGTCAGCAGAAGGTGTTATTAATATTCCCATGTTACAGGGGAATTAAGGCATACAGAAGTTAAGTGACATGAGTGAGGTCACTCAACCAGCAAGTGACAAAGCAAGATTTGAACCCAGGCAGTCTTGTGCCAGAGGCTGTTTAACCACAGCATCAGAGCTGATGAGCTCTACAGGTTCCATGGAGAATCTGAGTGAGAACTGGTCCTTAACTCTAGAAGGTTCAAAACTAGCTGGAGAGATAAGTATATGCCCGAGTACCTACAACAAGGGATTATGTCCTGAATGACCTGTGTAGATACGAGGGGCCAGAAGGCATTCAGATGTAGGATTAAAAGGTACTTATTATAGGAAGAGACAGAGTTGGATGTAGATCATAAAGGAGATGGAGAGGCCAGGCATTCCAGGTGACAGGAAGCTGTGAGATGTGTTTAGGGAACGGTGGGCAGACCTGTTTGACCAGAAGAGAAAGCTCCTATAACAGAGCTCCTAGGAAGGGAAAATACAGGTCAATATCAGTGTGTACTCATTGTTTCTTAGAGTTCTGGCAGGGTTTCTCTGAGTGCTTGTAGTTCTAGGCTACAGGAAGTCTTTTAGAGTAGCTTGTAGTGGTATAAAAAATACTGTTGCTAGAACTGACTTGTCCTCTGCCTGTTTATTGCTGCTTGAGCACATCTTCTGGAAAGGGGAGAGGAGAGAGCATGGGAGGGGAGGAAAATGGAGAGGAGAGGAGGAAAACCACTACAGCGAGCAGTGCAAATCCATTTGCTCCTGGTAAGCAGCTAAAATCAGCGTCTGCCTTGAATCCTAAGCAGCCTTTCTTCTCACAATGGACGTTTGGGGGGAATATTAAAAAAAATTTTTTTTTACATCAGCCTGTTTACTTCCTCAGATTCACTCAGGAAGATCTTTATTAGATCTTAAAATATACAAGATAAGAGGTCTTAAACATAAGCCTGCTGTCTCCAGCATGGCTCAGATATTAGCCCAAACAAGGGCTTTCCTGTTCTGTCCCACCCAGGACCAGGACAGTTGCTGGAAGAAATTGATCACTTTATTTCAGAGCACATTTCTCCAGCAACATCGTCAGAGTTCAGAGGTTCTAAACTCATAAACAGAATCAGAAAGCCAGTGGGAGCTCTGCTCATTACATCCCGGAACAGCGCCGGCTGCCTCAGCCCAGCGATCTGAAGGCTTCCCTGGATGGTCTGCAGCAGCGCTGCCTCTCATGTGGAGTCCATCATCAAGCCTGTCCCTGGGCCTCATTACCAAACAAAATGTGGCATTTTCTATGGCTTTGATCAATGAGACAGCACTGCTGTATGGCTCAGAAATCAAAGGAGACAGCTTCCCATATAAATGTTGCTTAAGACACACAGGCCAAAAAGATCTTCTCAAATGGGTCCATAGGATTAAGGAAATGGCTAACCCTGAAAATCTGCAGAACATTTCAAAAGTTCCCACCCCAGCTCAGGCTGTGGAAGGTTATGCAAACTGTTTACAGTAAGGGCTGCTAGGGAAAGATGAAAGTTGTCCTGTATTCACAATTGCTCTTGGTTGTGACAAATCCTTTTTATTTATTTTTAAATTATCTATCTACTTATTTGTTTGGCTGCACCAGGTCTTAGTTGCAGCATGCAGGATTTTCGATTTTCATTGACACCTATGGGATTTTTGGTTGTGACATGTGAACTCTTAATTGTGGCATGTAGGATCTAGTTCCCTGACCAGGGATCAAACCTGAGCCCCCTACATTGGGAGTGTGGAGTCTTAGTCACTGGACCACCAGAGAAGTCCCCACAGATCCTTTTTAAAAGGTGTAATTGTATGAATGAGTTTGTGCCTCAGGAATTCATATTCTTAGAAGAGATCAAAAACGGAGAGTTATCAGTATTTTTCCAAGGGGATTTCTGAAGAACTGGATGCAGATAGTGCACCAATTCACTTGACGTTAAGCATATACCCTTTGCTCTTAGGACAGTTTGGGAGCAGGGAACAAAGCAAAATTGCTTCAGCTCTCCCGCTCAAAAAAACCTAAAAGTGTGAAATATCCTTAAACCAGCCCCGTATTGTCAGGATGGTGCACTCATTCTACCAACAGTAAAACCTAAAGGTGAGGTGGTGCTTCTTGGAGCTTTCGGATTTCCTGGGAGTAAGAGCATTAAGCAGCACCATACCTACTCCCTGCAGTTTCAAATTCTTTTTGCCCCTGCCTCCCTCATTTTTGTATTTTATTAAGACCCTGGACTTGCCTGATGGTCCAGTGGTCAAGAATCTGCCTTCTAATGCAGGGGGCACCAGTTTGATCCCTGGTCCCATAAGATCCCAAACGCCACGGAGCAACTAAGCCTGCAAGCCACAACTCCTGAGCTGACACACTGGAACTGCTGAAGCCCACGCACCTAGCGCCTGTGCTCCGCAACAAGAGAAGTCATCACAATGAGAAGCCAGGTGCACACAGCAACAATAGCCCTCCCGCTCGCTGCAACTAGAGAAAGCTGGCATGTAGGCCCACCACAGCCAAAATATAAAAGAATAAATCTTTTTTAAAAAGACTCAAACTCCTGGGGTTTAGGAATGGTCCTATATTTCACTGATGTCTGATCACTGCACCAACGGAGAGTATGCTTGTAAAAGACCCCAGGAAATTCCACATCATTTCAGGTAGCCAAGTGAAACAAGCATAATGAGAAACTGGAACTGTTGGGCTCCTATCTTAATGTTACAGCTTGATGTCCATTTCCTGATCATTCTGCTTTGAGGTACAGCAGAGCAGGGGGAGAAAATTCCCAGGTTGCATCCAATCCCAAGGGTAGAAGTCGTGTGATAGGGGTGAGGAATCAGAGAGGAGTCCAGGTTGTAGCAAAAAAAAAAAAAAAAAAAAAATGGGGCCACGTGTCAAGTATGAAGGGTGAAGCAAAAAGGACACAGAAGAATTTAGCTAGTTCTGCTAATTGTCCAACCTGATGAGCTAACACCCTGCCCATTAAGCTGTTAATAATTTAGTACTTTCCAGTTTCCTTTCTTTATGTACACACCTATCATTGAACTCATATTGTATATAAAGGGAACTTCTTTTTCATAGGATCTGTTTCCAGGACTCCCAATTAGAAATGTATTGGTTCATCACCCACCCCCTCAAACTGATAATCCAAATAAAACATGTAAATCAGACCCTAAATAGAAGCCCTGAGGCTCATCCTTTCTGTCTAATCTTTGGACTCCTCTGTCCTTCCCCCTGTCAACCAAGTTTGCCAACCATAACACCACAAATGCCTTATTGAGAATCTCCCTGTCTCAGCAATCACAGCCACTGCCCCTGTTATTTCTTTGAACCACTCAGCACTCTTAGGTCAATACCTAGGGGAGTGTCAGGCTGCTGATGACATCCTGAAAGCAAAGGCTTCTGCTAACAAGTATTGTTCATAGGAGGGATGAAAGGCTATCTAGGTAGGAAACCCAGACATTTTTCCCCCTATTTTACCTGCTCCAATTGACTCTGCTGACAGTTAAAGGGCTGATTCCTAGGCCCATTCAGATCCCTGAAATCATGAATTTTGATCACTTTTTGATTCCATTTTGGTTCATTTGGTTGCTTTTTCCTCCTATAAAAGACAAAGATAATTGAGCTACTTCATTGTTTCCTAGGAAATGGGTGTTCAGTGGCATTGGATTTGCCAGCATGAGGGCGCTTTTCAGAGTGTCAAGCAGTTATTGATTGCTGAATCTGTGTTAGTACTTTAATAAACATAAACTGCTCTTTCTCACTTTTGACATTTCACCTCACAGTGTTGGGGATGTGTTGAGCCATAGCGTGCACTGAGGTTTGGCATTATTCCTAGAGAACAACATTGTCTATGAAACTGAGCTGCACACCTTGATAAAGAAGCCCTGACTGTTATCACATGAGTCACTAGAACTTCCACAATGATTTCATACTTATCACAGGCTTTTGGGAAGGGCTCTTTCCCAAGTATTAACCCACACTCTAAATTATGTAGCCACATATGTAATACTGGAGTGTTTCACTCAGTTCCAATGATGCTAAGTTTGTCTCTGAGCTCATAAGAGCAATTTCTGATGCTGATTTCCTGATGGCTCCTGCTTACAATTCCATACTATGCCGTACCCCTTATACTGAAAATCTGAGTATCAGAAAACCATCATAACTTACCTCTCTTCAGGGCACTCAAAGCCACCACACGTAGTAGTGTGAAAATCTTAAACTGAATGTTATCTATCTGAGACTGGGCTTCTACCCTATCTGTTTTCCTTCTTAACCACATTTTTTGAATGATATGTCTATACTTGCCATCTATACTTCTTCATCTGGTATTCACTTTTTACTTCCACTCCAACCCAGCTTCTGCACCTGCTCCCTACTCCATTGAAATAGTTTTCACCATGGTCACTTTGTTACTAAATCCAATGGACATCCCTCAAAACTAGTCTTACTGACTCTGAGATGTTGGATTCACTTGACCACTCCCACCTTCTCTAAACTTTCTTCTTTGATTTTTCCATATATAAATATATAGCCTCATCCTGTGGCATGTGGGATCTTAGTTCCCCAACCAGGGATTAAACCCATGCTTCCTGTATTGGGAGTACATAGCTTTAACCACTGGACTTCCAGGGATGTCCCTCCCTTTTATATTAATCTTTATGTTTGCTGTTACACAAGCAATGTATGTTCCTTCTTCATCTGGTAGAACTGGAAAATACCAAAACAATTCATAGGATAATAATAAAAATAATCTGTAGCATCACCATCCAGAGATAACCATTACTACAAGGTGTGAAAGCTTACAGTCATTTTTCAATGAAAATATATACTTATACTATTATAAAATTGTCATCATATACTACATATTATTTTTATTGAGATATAATTGACATATAGCATTATATTAACTCTAGGTGTGCAGCATAATGATTCAGTATTTGTATACATTGTGGAATGATCACTACAGTCACTCTAGTTAACATCCATCACCACACAGAATTTTTTTCTTGTGATGAGAATTTTTAAGATCTACTCTTAACAATTTTCAAATATACAATACAGTATTGTTTCTACACTTACCATGCTGCTCATTACATCCCCATGACTTATTCATTTTGTAACTGCAAGTACGTACCCTTTGATTCCCTTCACACTTTTGCCCACCGTCCACCCCCCACCTCTGGCAATCATCAATCTGTTCTCAGCAGTGCATATTGTTCCATATCCTCTTTCACTTGCTATTCTATCACGACTATTTAAAGATGTCGTTTGTCTTTTGGAAAGGAAGTCATGACAAACCTAGACAGCTTATTAAAAAGCAGAGACATTACTTTGCCAACAAAGGTCCGTCTAGTCAAAGCTATGGTTTTTCCAGTAGTCATGTATGGATGTGAGAGTTGGACCATAAAGAAGGCTGGGTGCTGAAGAATTGATGCTTTTGAATTGTGGTGTTGGAGAAGACTCTTGAGAGTCCCTTGGACTGTAGGGAGATCAAACCAGTCAATCCTAAATCAACCCTGAATATTCATTGGAAGGACTGATGTTGAAGCTGAAGCTCCAAAACTTTGGCCACCTGATGAGAAGAGCCAAATCATTGGAAAAGACCCTGGGAAAGATTGAAGGCAAAAGGGGAAGGGGACGACAGAGGATGAGATGGTTGGGTGGCATCACTGACTCAATGGACATGAATTTGAGCAAGCTCTGGGAGATGGTGAAGGACAAGGGAGCCTGGTGTGTTGCAGCCCATGGGGTCACAAAGAGTTGAACACAACTTAACTACTGAACCTTCCCTGGTGGCTAAGAGGTTAAAGCGTCTGCCTCTAATGTGGGAGACCTGGGTTTGATCCCTGGGTTGGGAAGATCCCCTGGAGAAGGAAATGGCAACCCACTCCAGTATTCTTGCCTAGAGAATCCCATGGACGGAGGAGCCTGGTGGGCTTCAGTCCATTGGGTCGCAAAGAGTTGGACATGACTGAGCAACTTAACTTTCACTTTCACTTTAACTACTGAACAACAACAAAGATGTCTAAATATTTTTCTAAAGTGTATTTTTTAATGGCTACAGAATCTGTTTTGAATTTTCTTACACTTTTCTCTTTGGGTCTCTCTTTTGTCTATTTGATTGCTCCACGCTTTTCTTTTACTCTGCCCCTTAAATGTTGATGTTCCTCAGAGTTCTAGTCCCTCTGTTCCTGTCACTTTTCAGGCTCTCCCTGAGTAGGCTCATCTAACCCATGGCTTCAACTATAGATAGATTCAAATCTGTATTTTCAGGCCAGACCTCACTCCTGGTCTCCAAATATGTATATGATGTTCATCTAATCTCTTCTGCTCCCAAACCTGCTGCCCCTCCAGTGTTCCCTTATCCCATTGAATGGTCTCATATCCACCCAATAGCTCAAGCCAGGAATCTGCTGACTCAGTACTAGCTTCCTCCCCTTGCTTAGCCTCCTTTAACTCTGTATTTGATAAATAACTAAACCCTGTAGGTTTTGCTTTCTCATATCTTTCAGCTCCTTTTCTTTCTATTCCACTTCCACTGCCCTAGTATAGACTATAATAATTTTACAATTGGGTTAATAAACCAGTTTCCTGTCTCCCTTCCTCCATTCCTGACCTCTTCCAATCCATTCTCCAAACTTTCCTTAGAGTGGTCTTTCTAAAATACATATCTGATCATGCCCCTCCTCTACTTCAAGTTCACCATTGTTCCTCATTGCCTTTAGGATAAAATCTGCCTATAATACCTCTTCCCCACTTCTTTGCCAACTCTCCATTCCTTGAAACTCTGCTCAGATGGTCTGCTGTTCACATACAAAGGCTGAGGAGTAGAGAGAGGTAGCCAGTGGCCTTTTATGCTAAATTCAGAAGTTAAGGTTTTGTTCCATCCACTTTCTCTCTCTCTCTCTTAGTTTCTCCTCTGTGCTGTATATCTCTGTGATGGCACTTATCGGAGTCCACCATATTGTCTGTTTACTTACGTGTCTCCTCTATTAGGATAACACTTTAAAAAATTATTTGACTGTACTGGGTCTTAGTTGTGGGATATAGTTGCGGGATATTGACATATGGGATATAGTTCCTAACCAGGCACCCAATCCATGCCCCCTGTACTGGGAGTGTGGAGTTTTAACCATTGGTCCACCAGGGAATTTCCTAGAATAACAATTTTTTTAAGGGCACATTCCATTCAAATCTGCATCAGTACCCATGTACCTGACATGTAGTAGGTGTTTAGAAAAATTCTGATGAATGATAATTGATAATAATGGAGGTAGCCAACAGAGAAATGAACCTGAGGTTTTCAACCTGTCCTTAAACTGTCAACATGAGAATGCAGGAAATTCCCCAGAGGTTCAGTGATTAGGACTCTGTATTCTCACTGCTGAGGGCCTGAGTTCAATCCCTGGTCTGGGAACTAAGATCCCACAAGCCACAAGGTCTGGCCAAAATGAGAATGCAAGTCATCTTTTATCTTGCCATTACTCCAGAATTAGGATGACCTGCATAGAGGCCTTAGCTGAAAGCTTTGTCTACTGCTACTGAGAGATCATGAAGAACCTACTTGGCCTGCATTACCCCTCACAATTACCCACTCTTCCAAGGGAAGTGATCCAGAAGTTTGATCAAGAATCCTTTTCCATACTACACAGCCATAAAAAAGAATGAAATAATGCCATTTTCACCAACATGGCTGCAACTAGAGATTATCAAACTAAGTGTGGAAAATTCTTCAAGAGATGGGAATACCAGGCCACCTGACCTGCCTCCTGAGAAATCTGTCTGCAGGTCAGGAGCAACAGTTAGAAATGGACATGGAACAACAGACTGGTTCCAAATAGGAAAAGGAGTACATCAAGGCTGTATATTGTCAGCCTGCTTATTTAACTTCTATCCAGAGTACATCATGAGAAACACTGGGCTGGATGAAGCACAAGCTGGAATCAAGATTTCTGGGAGAAATATCAATAACTTCAGATATGCAGATGACACCACCTTTATGGCAGAAAGTGACAAAGAACTAAAGAGCGTTTTGATGAAAATGAAAGAGGAGAGTGAAAAAGTTGGCTTAAAGCTCAACATTCAGAAAACTAAGATCATGGCATCTGGTCCCATCACTTCATGACAAATAGATGGGGAAACAGTGGAAACAGCGGCAGACTTTATTTTGGGGGGCTCCAAAATCACTGCAGGTGGTGATTGCAGCCATGAAATTAAAAGACCCTTGCTCCTTGGAAGTAAAACTATGACCAACCTGGACAGTGTATTAAAAAGCAGAGACATTACTTTGCCAACAAAGGTCCATCTAGTCAAGGCTATGGATTTTCTAGTAGTCATGTATGGATGTGAGAGTTGGACTATTAAGAAAGCTGAGCACTGAACAAAGGATGCTTTTGAACTGTGGTGTTGGAGAAGACTCTTGAGAGTCCCTTGGACAGCAAGGAGATCCACCCAGTCCATCCTAAAGGAAATCAGTCCTGAATATTCATTGGAAGGTCTGATATGGAAGCTGAAACTCCAATACTTTGGCCACCTGATGTGAAGAACTGACTCATTTGAAAAGACGCTGATGATGGCAAAGATTGAAGGCAGGAGGAAAAGGGGATGATAGAGGATGAGATGGTTGGATGGCATCACTGACTCAATGGACACGAGTTTGGGTAAACTCCAGGAGTTGGTGGTGGACAGGGAGGCCTGGTGTGCCTCAGTCCATGGGGTCGCAAAGAGTTGGACACGACTGAGCGACTGAACTGAACTGAAGTCAAAAAGAGAAAGATAAATACCATATGATATTACATATGTGTGGGGTCTGAAATATGACACAAATGATCATATCTGTGAGACAGAAACAGAATCACGGATGTAGAGAACAGACTGGTGGTTGCCAAGGCAGAGGGGACTGGAGGAGGGATGGAGTGAGAGATTGGAGTTAGCAGATGTAGTTTTTATATACAGAATGGATAAACAACAAGGTCCTTCCTACTCTATAGCACAGAGAACTATATTCAATATCCTATGATAAACCTCAATGGAAAATAATATTAAAAGAATATATATATATATATATATATATATATATATATATATATATATATATCTGAGTCATTTTCCTGTACAATAGTAATTAGCACATTATACATCAACTATACTTCAATTGACAGAAAGAATCCTTTTCCAGGGAAAGATTAACTCATGGATCATGGTAACCTCCCCTTGCAAATGGCTCCAAAGACGTTCTACTTCTACCTTCTCCCCTCTTTAGCACAAGTCACTGCTCTCTCTAGCTATTTGTAAACCAGCTGGCAAGGAACAATGGACCTGCATTGATCTCAGCTTATTTTAAAGAATGTGTGGATAAGAATTTTATCTGAGTTGTCTCACCTCTCCTACCTTATCACCCTCAAGCAAACTGTCAGGTTAAACCAAGGCTTCCTGAAGCACTTTGTTGAAGATCAGCCAATAGGGTTTCCCAGATTTTTCTTCTCTCAACATGTCACTCCATGTTCAGCAAGAGGAGTTGGTCTTGCTGAATTACTAATGAGGGGATGTCTCAAGACTTGGCTCCACAGTTTTCCTCTCCTTTCCTTTCCTTTCAATAAATATCTGTTAAGTACCTATTGTGTGCCAGGAACTCTCTTGGGGCCATGGAGGATGCAAAGATGAATGAGACAAGTCTCATTAGTAGGTTAAATAATCAGCTTGAATATAAGTAAGTGAAATAAGTGTTAAACAGAAGTATAAGCAATATGTTGTGGGAACACAGGTGAAAGAAAGGGAGACAGGAACTCACTAAACACTCAGCTATGTTGTCGATTCCTGTCACATACGTTATCATAAAGATTAATTCTGACTGGGGGAATCTGAAAAGTATTCATGCACTAGGACATTTAATTGGTCCCTGAAAAATGAGTAAGAATTTGACAGGAAGAAAATCAAAGTAAGACATTCAAAGTTGAGAGAACACTATGCAAAAAGGCAGTAGGGCATGAAAGTGCATGAGCTGTTCAAAGAACACAGAGTTTTGGGCACGGCTGGGTCATGAAGTATAAAAGGGTAGTATGGGTAATGAAGCGTGGAAAGGTGGGCTGGCAGCACATTTTGGAGGAGTTTTGATACCTAGCTTGGACATCTGAGACTTCCCTGGTGGCTCAGATTGTAAAAGCGTCTGCCTACAATGCAGGAGACCTGGGTTCGATCCCTGGGTTGGGAAGATCCTCTAGAGAAGGAAATAGCAACCCACTCCAGTACTATTGCCTGGAAAATCCCATGGACTCTGTCCATGGAGCCTGGTAGGCTATAGTCCATGGGATCACAAAGAGTTGGACACGACTGAGCAACTTCACTTTCGGACATTTGAATTTTATATAGTAGGCGAGGAGGAACCACCAAAAGCTTTTCAATGAGGGGAATGACAAGATGGAAATGAAGCTTTAGGGAGATTAACTTGGCAGGATGAACTGGGGATGGGGTAAAGGAAAGGTTGCAAGAGTAGGTAGAAGGCTATGTCAATAATCCAGGCACAAAGTTATAAATATTCAGTCTTGGGAAGTGGCAGTGGTGACAGGTCCAATAAAACAGCAAGAGGCAACATGGTGCAGGACAAAGCACATTGACTTGGAGCTCCAGTAGTCCTGGGTTCCAGTCCTGACTCATATTTACAGGCTGTGGGGATTTACCTTTCAGAGATTCAGATTTCTTTTCTGAAAAAGGTGAAGCTCTGGGAAATAATTATCTTTAAGTTCTCTTCTAGCACTAATAGCCTCTGGTTCAGAATAAGTCACTTGTCCAATATCACAAAACCATTATTTGGTCCCAGACAGTGTTGTCCCTACAGGCAGTGTGCTTAACTCCTGCACTACATGGACATTTATATAGGACCAACTGACCAAATTTGATAAGGAATTAGCGGACTAGGAGAATGAAGGCAGCACTGATATGGTAATGGAGTCAGAGGGAAGCTAGCCTTGTAGGGAAAGACAATATTTCAGACATGCTAAGTATGAGGTGTTGGTAGAACATCTGACTGACTATTGAAGGGGTGGGATAGCAGCTCTGGAGAGGCAAGGATGGGAGATTTCAAGCTGGAAATCAGAAAACCTAAAAGCAATCCTAGAAACTGTGCAAAAAGATAAGTTTTTAGAAAGAGAAAGTGAGTATAGGAGGGCAAAGAACAAAGAACTGTAGGAAGTGAGAAAAGGGTGGAAATAAAGATGAGGAAGGAACAATTGACTGTGAACCTTGAACAAGCTACTTCCATTTCCTGGCTCTTTTGTCTCCTCATTTGTAAAATGAAGGAGTTGGCACAAGGAAGTGATAAGGCTGAGACGTTCTATGCATAATCAGAGAAGCCAGAAGAGAACAGAATGCCATGGAAACTGAAGAAGAGAGTTTCTAAAAGAAGGCTTGAAGAGGTCACTTGCATCTAATGGTGCAGAGGTGTCAGGAATAAAGGATCTAGATGAAGCCACTGCATTTAGCAGTTTAAAATGATCCTCTCAAAGGTAAGACTTCTCTCTCACACACCACTACTTTTCTGTACACTTTCTCCTACCACTTCTAAGCGCAAATATTCTGCAAAGTTCCGTTCTCTGCCCTTCACAGCAGTGTAACCACTCTCCAAGGTAATAAGGTAAATAAAAAATCTCTGGTCCATATTTTCTTTCTGCACTTCAATTCACATTTCTAATTGCCTATTGGGCACTTCCATTAGTGACTGCAATTTAGCTGGCAGTAAAAATAATAGTATTAAACATAATCACTAACATTTATTGAGTACTTAATCTTGTTTTGTCCTATACAGCAGGCATTTTATTATCCCTATTATGCAGATGAAGAAACTGAGGCTCAGAAATATTAAATAATGTGTCTGTGCTTGCTCAGTCATGTCTGATTCTTTGCGACCCTATGGACTATAGCCCATGAGGCTCCTCTGTCCATGGGATTCGCCAGGCAAGAATACTGGAGTGGGTTGCCATGCCCTCCTCCAGGGGATCTTCCTGACTCAGGGATCAAACCCGCGTCTCTTGAGCCTCCCGCATGGGCAGGAGGATTCTTTACCACTAGCGCCACCTGGGAAGCCCAATAATGTTTCTAAGAGCAAGCAATGGAATGTTGCAGAACCAGAATTCTTCCTTATTCCAGGGCTCGAGAGATTAATAATTTCACTATGATCAGTCACCAAGTCATCATGTTTATTTCCTCAATTAGCTCAAATGCCTTGCTTCGCTGTTTGTTTCATTCTCCTCCAACATTTTGCTATCCTCTTAGAACAGGCGCTCATCCTCTTTTACTCAGAAAGTTATGGAAGTCTTTCAGTGTGTCTTCCCACTTGCAGTTGGACTCTTTCAATTCTGGACATGTGACTGATCTAGCTTAAAATAACTCTGGAAGCTTCCCATTATCTCTGTTAAAGTCCAAACTCACTAACATGCCCTTTATCTGCACTGAGCCACAAGTCATCCCCAAACATGGCAGAGACATTTCTGTCTACAAGCTTTTGCCTTTGTGTCCCTCTACTTAGAACATCCTCTCCACCCTCCACCAGAAGAATTTTCACTCATCTTTCAAATCCCAACTCTAATGTCATTTCCTCTGTCAGGATTTCTCAGATTCCCATCCCCTTCTGATAGAAATTATTCTTCCCTCATCTATGCCCCCAGACCTCTTTGTCTGTCTCCTATTGTGTTATCGGCACCTTGGGGACAGTGACCTCACCTTGATCTTCTTCATATCCCCAACAGCCAAGGCACCCAATAATATGTTCTCCAGAGTTGAAAGAAATTGTAATACTCACCTTCTATATATTTGTTATTTAACATATGGTAACTGGTATTGTGGGCTTCCTTGGTGGCTCAGCTGTAAATCCTCTGCCTGCAATGCAGGAGACCTGCGTTTGATCCTTGGGTTGGGAAGATCCCCTGGAGGAGGGCATGGCAACCCACGCCAGCATTCTTGCCTGGAGAATCCCATGGACAGAGGAGCATGTCCTCTGTCCACAGTCCATGGGGTCACAAAGAGTCAGACACGACTGAAACAACTGAGTAAGCACAGACATGACTGAAGCGACACTGAAGCGACTTAGCACACACACAACTAGTGTTGCTATTGTGAAAAGAACTACCCAGATTCCGATTTTCAGAAAAAATAGTTAACACTGACATCTTCACATCATAGTTCAGTCTCTGCATTCTGGTCTCTGCCCCAACCATCAGCTTTCACTATGCTGATAAGTGGTTTCCATATTAGAAAAGCTGCAGATATACTTCAGAGGGAACTTCTCAGTAGTGTGTGATGCTAAGAATAAATCTGATTTCTAGAAAATTATTCTTTCTTTGGTTTCCATTATATCATGCTCATGATTTTTGTCTGCATTGTCCTCCTCCGGCTCCTCTGTAGATGTTCCCCAGAGGTCTAGCCTCAGTGTCTTCTTTTGTGTGTCTGTGTGTGTGTGTGAAAAAGTCTTTTTAAGAAAAAGAAGCTTAGTTAACAAAACAATTTAACAAGTTTCACTTAGCAAAATACACCCGAAAGGAAATCACAGTACAAAGAAAGTTTTTAAGTCAAGGCCTCACCAATTCCTATAGTATTTGTGATGTGTCTCAATTTTCAAAACAAACTTTTAAAAAGCTTAAAACTTAACCTAAGACATTTTAAATGAAAATAAACTAGAGTGAACAAACATGAGAAATGTCCTCTTTGAATTAAGGATCTAGCACCTTGAGTTTTCCAAAAAAGCACACCTCCCCAATGTGTACACGATGATGTGGTGTAAAAGATCCACATTTAACATACTTAAGACCACTTTAACTCAGATAACATCACTCCAGAAGTATACTACCAAAATGTTAATCAAGAAAAGCTGAAAATAGTTTTAGTTTATTCAATATCACATGCTAGAAGAAAGTTTGCATGAGAAAACACTTAAGAGGTAATTTTTAAATCCAGATTTCACAAACTCATGGTGCAAAATGGGTCTCCTAGCTGCCTCTAGAGTAATAACTGTTTTTCACTGCTTGTTGGCTGCCTGTGAAAATTTGACTGAAATAATTCAAAAGCTACTACAAAACTAGTCATATCTACCCATGCTGTTCTGGCCACCATAGCCAGCCCATAACAGCCACTCACAGACTGGCTCTCAAGACCACTGTAAGTGGACTGGGTTGACACTCCCATGCCCTGCATCATCTGGCTGCTATATGACCCGTTGCTGGCCCCTGTTGTGGAATTCAAGAAAAGTTCTATGTATCTATGTTGCATGTTTGCCCTGTTTTTGGACATGGCCACCACGGCTTCTTCATGAGTGGCAAACTCAACATCAGCTTCACCGGTCACTCTTCCATCAGGGCCAGTCTCAATGTGGACTCTCACAGGGTTGAGCAGGGAGAAGTTGTAAATGTCATTCTCTGTGGCAGTCCTCTCATATGGATGCAGTGTCCAGTGGTGCTCTGGACAGTGAACTCACCATCTCTATACTTGTGGTCGTATATCTTAGAGAGACAGTAACTGAGGTCTCTCCCAAACAGGTCAGTGGTGAAGCTGTAGCCATCACTGAGGCTGCTGTACTCCTCATAACCCCCACAGCCTGCACTGTAGGCACAGGACCTCATCCTCTCCAGGCTTGCCTGCTTGATGATGCCAGTATACCTCCAGTATAGAGGCCTGGAAGCTGCACTGACATGAACTTCAGTGGGGGATCCAAGTATGACCTAACTTCCTCCTGACTGCTGTTGAACACCTCAATATACCTGTGCCCTATTCTCTTCTCAAAGAGATCTCTAGTCTTTCCCATTCTGTTGTTTTCCTCTATTTCTTTGCATTGATCGCTGAGGAAGGCTTTATTTCTCCTTGCTATTCTTTGGAACTCTGCATTCAGATGCTTATATCCTTTTCTCCTTTGCTTTTTGCTTTCTCTTCTTTTCACAGCTATTTGTAAGGCCTCCCCAGACAGCCATTTTGCTTTTTTGCATTTCTTTTCCATGGGGATGGTCTTGATCCCTGTCTCCTGTACAATGTCACGAACCTCCGTCCATAGTTCATCAGGCACTCTATCAGATCTAGTCCCTTAAATCTATTTCTCACTTCCACTGTATAATCATAAGGGATTTCATTTAGGTCATACCTGAATGGTCTAGTGGTTTTCCTTACTTTCTTCAGTTTAAGTCTGAATTTGGCAATCAGGAGTTCATGATCTGAGCCACAGTCAGCTCCTGGTCTTGTTTTTGCTGACTGTATAGAGCTTCTCCATCTTTGGCTGCAAAGAATATAATCAGTCTGATTTCGGTGTTAACCATCTGGTGATGTCCATGTATAGAGTCTTCTCTTGTGTTGTTGGAAGAGGGTGTTTGCTATGACCAGTGCGTTCTCTTGGCAAAACTCTATTAGCCTTTGCCCTGCTTCATTCCATATTCCAAGGCCAAATTTGCCTGTTACTCCAGGTGTTTCTTGACTTCCTACTTTTGCATTCCAGTGCCCTATAATGAAAAGGACATCTTTTTTGGATGTTAGTTCTAAAAGGTCTTGTAGGTCTTCATAGAACCATTCAACTTCAGCTTCTTCAGCATTACTGGTTGGGGCATAGACTTGGATTACTGTGATATTGAATGGTTTGCCTTGGAAACGAACAGAGATCATTCTGTCGTTTTTGAGATTGCATCCAAGTACTGCATTTCGGGCTCTTTTGTTGACCATGATGGCTACTCCATTTCTTCTAAGGGATTCCTGCCCGCAGTAGTAGATATAATGGTCATCTGAGTTAAATTCACCCATTCCAGTCCATTTTAGTTAGCTGATTCCTAGAATGTCGATGTTCACTCTTGGCATCTCCTGTTTGACCACTTCCAATTTGCCTTGATTCATGGACCTGACATTGCAGGTTCCTATGCAATATTGCTCTTTACAGCATCAGACCTTACTTCTGTCACCAGTCACATCCACAACTGGGTATTGTTTTTGTTTTGGCTCCATCCCTTCATTCTTTCTGGAGTTATTTCTCCACTGATCTCCGGTAGCATACTGGGCACCTACTGACCTGGGGAGTTCCTCTTTCAGTATCTTACGATTTTGCCTTTTCATACTGTTCATGGGGTTCTCAAGGCAAGAATGTTGAAGTGGTTTGCCATTCCCTTCTCCAGTGGACCACATTCTGTCAGACCTCTCCACCATGACCCGCCCGTCTTGGGTGGCCCCACATGGCATGGCTTAGTTTCACTGAGTTAGACAAGGCTGTGGTCCCTGTGATTAGACTGACTAGTTTTCTGTGATTATGGTTTCAGTGTGTCTGCCCTCTGGACATGGAACAACAGACTGGTTCCAAATAGGAAAAGGAGTATGTCAAGGCTGTATATTGTCACCCTGCTTATTTAACTTATATGCAGAGTACATCATGAGAAATGCTGGACTGGAAGAAACACAAGCTGGAATCAAGATTGCCGGGAGAAATATCTATAACCTCAGATATGCAGATGACACCACCCTTATGGCAGAAAGTGAAGAGGAACTCAAAAGCCTCTTGATGAAAGTGAAAGAGGAGAGTGAAAAAGTTGGCTTAAAGCTCAACATTCAGAAAACAAAGATCATGGCATCTGGTCCCATCACTTCATGGGAAAGAGATGGGGAAACAGTGGAAACAGTGTGAGACTTTATTTTCGGGGGGGGGGGCTCCAAAATCACTGCAGATGGTGACTGCAGCCATGAAATTAAAAGATGCTTACTCCTTGGAAGAAAAGTTATGACCAACCTAGATAGCATATTCAAAAGCAGAGACATTACTTTGCTGACTAAGGTCCGTCTAGTCAAGGCTATGGTTTTTCCAGTAGTCATGTATGGATGTGAGAGTTGGACTGTGAAGAAGGCTGAGTGCCAAAGAATTGATGCTTTTGAACTGTGGTGTTGGAGAAGACTCTTGAGAGTCCCTTGGACTGCAAGGAGACCCAACCAGTCCATTCTGAAGGAGATCAGCCCTGGGATTTCTTTGGAAGGAATGATGCTAAAGCTGAAACTCCAGTACTTTGGCCACCTCATGCAAAGAGTTGACTCATTGGAAAAGACTGTGATGCTGGGAGGGATTGGGGGCAGGAGGAGAAGGGGACAACAGAGGATGAGATGGCTGGATGGCATCACTGACTTGATGGACGTTGAGTTTGAGTGAACTCCGGGAGTGGGTGATGGACAGGGAGGCCTGGCGTCCTGCGATTCATGGGGTCTCAAAGAGTCGGATATGACTGAGCGACTGAACTGAACTGCCCTCTGATGCCCTCTTGCAACACCTACTGTCTTACTTGGGTTTCTCTTAACTTGGACATGGGGTATCTCTTCACGGTTGCTCCAGCAAAGCACAGCCGCTGCTCCTTACTTTGGACTAGGGGTATCTCCTCACCGCCGCCCCTCCTGACCTTGAACATGGAGTAGCTCCTCATCGGCCCTCCTGCGCCTGCGCAGGCACCACTCCGTGGACGTGGGGTAGCTCCTCCTGGCCACGGCCCTTGGCCTCGGACGTGGGGTAGCTCCTCGAAGCCGCCGCCCTTGGCCTGGGGCATAGGGTAGCTCCTCCCGGCCGCTGCCCCTGACCTTGGACGTGGGTAGTTCCTCCCGAGTGCCGACCCTGACCTCGACGTGGGGTAACTCCTCACAGCCACTGCCCATGGCCTCGGGCCAGGGGTAGCTCCTCCTGGCCGCCATCCCTGGCCTCTGGCGGGGGATAGCTCCTCCCAGCTGCCGCCCTTGGCCTAGGGCAGGGGATAGCTCCTCCCAGCCGCCGCCCTTGGCCACGGGGGGTGGGGGGGATAGCTCCTCCCGACCACTGCCCGTGGCCTCGGGCGGGGGATAGCTCCTCCCAGCCACTGCCCATGGCCTCGGGCAGGGGATAGCTCCTCCTGGCTGCCGCCCATGACCACGACGTGGGGAAACTCCTTGCAGCCAGCGCCCTTGGCCTCGGGGCCGGGGATAGCTTCTCCTGGCCACAACACCTGGCCTCGGGCAGGGGGTAACTCCACGCAGCCACCGCCCCTGGCCTCGGGCCGGGGGTAGCTACTCCCGGCCACCATCCTTGGCCTCGGGGGGGGGGGATAGCTCCTCCCGGCCACTGCCTGTGGCCTCGGGCAGGGGTTAGCTCCTCCTGGCCGCTGCCCCTGACCTCGAGGTGGGGTAACTCCTCCCAGCCACCACCCTTGGCGTGGGGCATAGGGTAGCTCCTCCCAACCACTGCCCTTGGCCTCGGGCGGGGGATAGCTCCTCCCAGCTGCCATCCCTGGCCTCCGGCTGGGGATAGCTCCTCCCAGCCGCCATCCCAGGCCTCGGGAGAGGGATAGCTCCTCCCAGCCACCACCCCTGGCCTCGGGTGGGGGATAGCTCCTCCCAGCCGCCGCCCTTGGCTTCGGGGCCGGGGATAGCTTTTCCTGGCCACAACACCTGGCCTCGGGCGGGGGATAGCTCCTCCCCGCCGCCTTGACCTCGAGGTGGGGTAACTCCTCGCAGCCACCGCCCCAGGCCTCGGGCTGAGGGGTCACCCTGGCCGCCATCCCTGGCCTCGGGCGGGGGATAGCTCCTCCCAGCAGCCACCCATGGCCTCGGGCAGGGGATAGCTCCTCCCACCGCCGCCATTGGCCTCCGGGCCGGGAATAGATTCTCCTGGCCACCATCCCTGGCCTCGGGTGGGGGATAGCTCCTCCCAGCTATGGCGTGGGGTAACTCCTCCCAGCCGCCATCCCTGGCCTCGGGCGGGGGATAGCTCCTCCCAGCAGCCGCCCCAGGCCTCGGGCAGGGGATAGCTCCACCCAGCCATGGCGTGGGGTAACTCCTCGCAGCCACCGCCCCTGCCCTAGGGCGGGGAATAGCTCCTCCCAGCCACTGCCCGTGTCCTCGGGCGGGGGATAGCTCCACCCAGCCATAGCGTGGGGTAACTCCTCGCAGCCACCGCCCCTGCCCTGGGGCGGGGGATAGCTCCTCCCCTCCACCGCCCGTGGACTCGGGCGGGGGATAGCTCCTCCTAGCCACTGCCCCTGGCCTCGGGGCCGGGGTTAGCTTCGCCTGGCCACAACACCTGCCCTGGGGCGGGGGATAGGTCCTCCCAGCAGCCGCCCTTGGCCTCGGGCAGGGGATAGCTCCAAACAGCCATGGCGTGGGGTAACTCCTCGCAGCCACCGCCCCTGCCCTGGGGCGGGGGATAGCTCCTCCCAGCCACCGTCCGTGGACTCGGGCGGGGGATAGCTCCTCCTAGCCACTGCCCCTGGCCTCGGGGCCGGGGTTAGCTTCTCCTGGCCACAACACCTGCCCTGGGGAGGGGGATAGCTCCTCCCAGCCACCGCCCGTGGCCTCGGGCGGGGGACAGCTCCACCCAGCCATGGCGTGGGGTATCTCCTTGAAGCCACCGCCACTGCCGTTGGGCGGGAGACACCTCCTCCCAGCCACCGCCCGTGGCCTCGGGCGGGGGACAGCTCCTCCCAGCCACCGCCCGTGGCCTCAGGCGGGGCATAGCTCCTCCCAGCCACTGCCCGGGGCCTCGGGGCCGGGGATAGCTTCTCCTGGCCACACCTGGCCTGGGGCGGGGGTTAGCTCCTCCCCGCCGCAATGACCTCGAGGTGGGGTAACTTCTCACAGACACGGCCCCTGGCCTCGGGCTTGGGGTCCTCCTGGCCACCATGCCTGGCCTCGGGCGGGGGATAGCTCCTCCCAGCAGCCGCCATTGGCCTCGGGCAGGGGATAGCACCACCCAGCCATGGCGGGGGGTAACTCCTCGCAGCCACCGCCCCTGACCTGGGGCGGGGTATAACTCCTCCCAGCTATGGCGTGTGGTAACTCCTCGCAGGCACCGCCCCTGCCCTCGGGCAGGGGATAGCTCCTCCCAGCCACCGCCCCTGGCCTCGGGCAGGGGATAGCTCCTCCCAGCTATGGCATTGGCTAACTCCTCGCCGCCACCGCCCCCGCCTTCGGGCGGGGTTGGCTCCTCCCAGCCACTGACCGTGGCCTCGGGCAGGGGATAGCTCCTCCCAGCCAGCGCCCGTGGCCTCGGGCGGGGGAGAGCTCCTCCCAGCCGCTGCCCGTGGCCTCGGGGCCGGGGTTAGCTTCTCCTGGCCACAACACCTGGCCTGGGGCGGGGATAGCTCCTCCCCGCCGCAATGACCTCGAGGTGGGGTAAGTCCTCGCTGACAGTGCCCCTGCCCTCGGGCTGGGGGTCCTCCTGGCCGCCATCCGTGCCCTCGGGCGGGGGATAGCTCCTACCAGCTATGGCGTGGGGTAACTCTTCCCAGCCACCACCCCTGCCCTCGGGTGGGGGATAGCTCCTCCCAGCCATCGCCCCTGCCCTCGGGTGGGGGATAGCTCCTCCCAGCCGCCATCCCTGGCCTCGGGCAGTGGATAGTTCCTCCCAGCCGCCATCCCTGGCCTCGGGTGGGGGATAGCTCCTCCCAGCTATGGCGTGGGGTAACTCCTCCCAGCCGCCATCCCTGGCCTCGGGCGGGGGATAGCTCCTCCCAGCAGCCGCCCGAGGCCTCGGGCAGGGGATATCTCCACCCAGCCATGGCGTGGGGTAACTCCTCGCAGCCACCGCCCCTGCCCTAGGGCGGGGAATAGCTCCTCCCAGCCACTGCCTGTGGCCTCGGGGCCGGGGATAGCTTCTCCTGGCCACACCTGGCCTGGGGCGGGGGATAGCTCCTCCCAGCCGCTGCCCATGGCCTCGGGCTGGGATAGCTCCTCCCAGCCATTGCCCCTGCCCTGGGGCGGGGAGTAGCTCCTCCCAGCCACCACCCGTGGCGTCGGGCGGGGGATAGCTCCTCCTAGCCACTGCCCCTGGCCTCGGGGCTGGGGTTAGCTTCTCCTGGCCACAACACCTGCCCTGGGGCGGGGGATAGGTCCTCCCAGCAGCCGCCCTTGGCCTCGGGCAGGGGATAGCTCCACCCAGCCATGGCGTGGGGTAACTCCTCGCAGCCACCGCCCCTGCCCTCGGGCGGGGGATAGCTCCTCCCAGCCACTGCCCGTGTCCTCGGGCGGGGGATAGCTCCACCCAGCCATGGCGTGGGGTATCTCCTTGAAGCCACCGCCCCTGCCGTTGGGCGGGGGACACCTCCTCCCAGCCACCGCCCGTGGCCTCGGGCGGGGAATAGCTCCTCCCAGCCACTGCCCATGGCCTCGGGGCCGGGGATAGCTTCTCCTGGCCACAACACATGCCCTGGGGCGGGGGATAGGTCCTCCCAGCAGCTGCCCTTGACCTCGGGCAGGGGATAGCTCCACCCAGCCATGGCGTGGGGTAACTCCTCGCAGCCACCGCCCCTGCCCTCGGGCGGGGCATAGCTCATCCCAGCCACCGCCCCTGCCCTTGGGCGGGGGATAGCTCCTCCCAGCCACCGCCCCTGGCCTCGGGCGGGGGATAGCTCCTCCCAGCAGCCGCCATTGGCCTCGGGCAGGGGATAGCACCACCCAGCCATGGCGGGGGGTAACTCCTCGCAGCCACCGCCCCTGACCTGGGGCGGGGTATAACTCCTCCCAGCTATGGCGTGTGGTAACTCCTCGCAGGCACCGCCCCTGCCCTCGGGCAGGGGATAGCTCCTCCCAGCATCCGCCCTTGGCCTCGGGCAGGGGATAGCTCCTCCCAGCTATGGCATTGGCTAACTCCTCGCCGCCACCGCCCCCGCCTTCGGGCGGGGGTGGCTCCTCCCAGCCACTGACCGTGGCCTCGGGCAGGGGATAGCTCCTCCCAGCCAGCGCCCGTGGCCTCGGGCGGGGGAGAGCTCCTCCCAGCCGCTGCCCGTGGCCTCGGGGCCGGGGTTAGCTTCTCCTGGCCACAACACCTGGCCTGGGGCGGGGATAGCTCCTCCCCGCCGCAATGACCTCGAGGTGGGGTAAGTCCTCGCTGACAGTGCCCCTGCCCTCGGGCTGGGGGTCCTCCTGGCCGCCATCCGTGCCCTCGGGCGGGGGATAGCTCCTACCAGCTATGGCGTGGGGTAACTCTTCCCAGCCACCACCCCTGCCCTCGGGTGGGGGATAGCTCCTCCCAGCCATCGCCCCTGCCCTCGGGCGGGGGATAGCTCCTCCCAGCCGCCATCCCTGGCCTCGGGCAGTGGATAGTTCCTCCCAGCCGCCATCCCTGGCCTCGGGTGGGGGATAGCTCCTCCCAGCTATGGCGTGGGGTAACTCCTCCCAGCCGCCATCCCTGGCCTCGGGCGGGGGATAGCTCCTCCCAGCAGCCGCCCGAGGCCTCGGGCAGGGGATAGCTCCACCCAGCCATGGCGTGGGGTAACTCCTCGCAGCCACCGCCCCTGCCCTAGGGCGGGGAATAGCTCCTACCAGCCACTGCCCGTGTCCTCGGGCGGGGGATAGCTCCATCCAGCCATGGCGTGGGGTAACTCCTCGCAGCCACCGCCCCTGCCCTCGGGCGGGGCATAGCTCATCCCAGCCACCGCCCCTGCCCTTGGGCGGGGGATAGCTCCTCCCAGCCACCGCCCCTGGCCTCGGGCGGGGGATAGCTCCTCCCAGCAGCCGCCATTGGCCTCGGGCAGGGGATAGCACCACCCAGCCATGGCGGGGGGTAACTCCTCGCAGCCACCGCCCCTGACCTGGGGCGGGGTATAACTCCTCCCAGCTATGGCGTGTGGTAACTCCTCGCAGGCACCGCCCCTGCCCTCGGGCAGGGGATAGCTCTTCCCAGCATCCGCCCTTGGCCTCGGGCAGGGGATAGCTCCTCCCAGCTATGGCATTGGCTAACTCCTCGCCGCCACCGCCCCCGCCTTCGGGCGGGGGTGGCTCCTCCCAGCCACTGACCGTGGCCTCGGGCAGGGGATAGCTCCTCCCAGCCAGCGCCCGTGGCCTCGGGCGGGGGAGAGCTCCTCCCAGCCGCTGCCCGTGGCCTCGGGGCCGGGGTTAGCTTCTCCTGGCCACAACACCTGGCCTGGGGCGGGGATAGCTCCTCCCTGCCGCAATGACCTCGAGGTGGGGTAAGTCCTCGCTGACAGTGCCCCTGCCCTCGGGCTGGGGGTCCTCCTGGCCGCCATCCGTGCCCTCGGGCGGGGGATAGCTCCTACCAGCTATGGCGTGGGGTAACTCTTCCCAGCCACCACCCCTGCCCTCGGGTGGGGGATAGCTCCTCCCAGCCATCGCCCCTGCCCTCGGGCGGGGGATAGCTCCTCCCAGCCGCCATCCCTGGCCTCGGGCAGTGGATAGTTCCTCCCAGCCGCCATCCCTGGCCTCGGGTGGGGGATAGCTCCTCCCAGCTATGGCGTGGGGTAACTCCTCCCAGCCGCCATCCCTGGCCTCGGGCGGGGGATAGCTCCTCCCAGCAGCCGCCCGAGGCCTCGGGCAGGGGATAGCTCCACCCAGCCATGGCGTGGGGTAACTCCTCGCAGCCACCGCCCCTGCCCTAGGGCGGGGAATAGCTCCTACCAGCCACTGCCCGTGTCCTCGGGCGGGGGATAGCTCCACCCAGCCATGGCGTGGGGTAACTCCTCGCAGCCACCGCCCCTGCCCTGGGGCGGGGGATAGCTCCTCCCAGCCACCGCCCGTGGCCTCGGGCGGGGGACAGCTCCTCCCAGCCACCGCCCGTGGCCTCGGGCGGGGGATAGCTCCTCCCAGCCACTGCCCGTGGCCTCGGGGCGGGGGATAGCTTCTCCTGGCCACAACACCTGGCCTGGGGCGGGGGATAGCTCCTCCCCGCCGCAATGACCTCGAGGTGGGGTAACTCCTCGCATACACGGCCCCTGGCCTCGGGCTTGGGGTCCTCCTGGCCACCATCCCTGGCCTCGGGCGGGGGATAGCTCCTCCCAGCCACTGCCCGTGTCCTCGGGCGGGGGATAGCTCCACCCAGCCATGGCGGGAGGTAACTCCTCGCAGCCACCGCCCCTGCCCTGTGGCGGGGAATAGCTCCTCCCAGCCACTGCCCATGGCCTCGGGCAGGGGATAGCTCCTCCCAGCCACCGCCCGTGGCCTCGGGGCCGGGGATAACTTCTCCTGGCCACAACACCTGGCCTGGGGCGGGGGATAGCTCCTCCCCGCCGCAATGACCTCGAGGTGGGGTAACTCCTCGCAGACGCGGCCCCTGGCCTCGGGCTTCATGTCCTCCTGGCCCCCATGCCTGGCCTCGGGCGGGGGATAGCTCCTCCCAGCAGCCGCCATTGGCCTCGGGCAGGGGATAGCTCCACCCAGCCATGGCGTGGGGAAACTCCTCGCAGCCACCGCCCCTGCCCTTGGGCGGGGGATAGCTCCTCCCAGCCACCGCCGGTGGCCACGGGCAGGGGATAGCTCCTCCCAGCAGCCGCCCTTGGCCTCGGGCAGGGGATAGCTCCTCCCAGCTATGGCGTGGGGTATCTCCTTGAAGCCACCGCCCCTGCCGTTGGGCGGGGGACAGCTCCTCCCAGCCACCGCCCGTGGCCTCGGGCGGGGAATAGCTCCTCCCAGCCACTGCCCGTGGCCTCGGGGCCGCGGATAGCTTCTCCTGGCCACAACACCTGGCCTGGGGCGGGCGATAGCTCCTCCCCGCCGCAATGACCTCGAGGTGGGGGTAACTCCTCGCAGACACAGCCCCTGGCCTCGGGATGGGGGTCATCCTGGCCGCCATCCCTGGCCTCTGGCGGGGGATAGCTCCTCCCAGCGATAGCGTGGGGTAACTCCTCGCAGCCACCGCCCCTGCCCTCGGGCGGGGGATAGCTCCTCCCAGCCACCGCCCGTGGGGGCGGGCAGGGGATAGCTCCTCCCAGCAGCCACCCTTGGCCTCGGGCAGGGGATAGCTCCTCCCAGCCATGGCGTGGGGTATCTCCTTGAACCCACTGCCCCTGCCGTTGGGCGGGGGACAGCTCCTCCCAGCCACCGCCCGTGGCCTCGGGCGGGTGATAGCTCCTCCCAGCCACTGCCAGTGGCCTCGGGGCCGCGGATAGCTTCTCCTGGCCACAACACCTGGCCTGGGGCGGGGGATAGCTCCTCCCCGCCACAATGACCTCGACGTGGGTAACTCCTCGCATACACGGCCCCTGGCCTCGGGCGGGGGATAGCTCCTCCCAGCTAAGGCGTGGGGTAACTCCTCGCAGCCACCGCCCCTGGCCTTGGGCGGGAGATAGCTCCTCCCAGCCACCCCCGCCCGCCCGACGGGCGGGGGATAGTCCTCCCAGCCGCCATCCCTGGCCTCGGGCGGGGCATAGCTCCACCCAGCCATGGCGTGGGGTAAGTCCTCGCAGCCACCGCCCCTGCCCTGGGGCGGGGAATAGCTCCTCCCAGCCACTGCCCATGGCCTCGGGCTGGGATAGCTCCTCCCAGCCACCGCCCGTGGCCTCGGGCGGGGGACAGCTCCTCCCAGCCACCGCCCGAGGCCTCAGGCGGGGCATAGCTCCTCCCAGCCACTGCCCGGGGCCTCGGGGCCGGGGATAGCTTCTCCTGGCCACACCTGGCCTGGGGCGGGGGTTAGCTCCTCCCCGCCGCAATGACCTCGAGGTGGGGTAACTTCTCGCAGACACGGCCCCTGGCCTCGGGCTTGGGGTCCTCCTGGCCACCATGCCTGGCCTCGGGCGGGGGATAGCTCCTCCCAGCAGCCGCCATTGGCCTCGGGCAGGGGATAGCACCACCCAGCCATGGCGGGGGGTAACTCCTCGCAGCCACCGCCCCTGACCTGGGGCGGGGTATAACTCCTCCCAGCTATGGCGTGTGGTAACTCCTCGCAGGCACCGCCCCTGCCCTCGGGCAGGGGATAGCTCCTCCCAGCCACCGCCCCTGGCCTCGGGCAGGGGATAGCTCCTCCCAGCTATGGCATTGGCTAACTCCTCGCCGCCACCGCCCCTGCCTTCGGGCGGGGGTGGCTCCTCCCAGCCACTGACCGTGGCCTCGGGCAGGGGATAGCTCCTCCCAGCCAGCGCCCGTGGCCTCGGGCGGGGGAGAGCTCCTCCCAGCCGCTGCCCGTGGCCTCGGGGCCGGGGTTAGCTTCTCCTGGCCACAACACCTGGCCTGGGGCGGGGATAGCTCCTCCCCGCCGCAATGACCTCGAGGTGGGGTAAGTCCTCGCTGACAGTGCCCCTGCCCTCGGGCTGGGGGTCCTCCTGGCCGCCATCCGTGCCCTCGGGCGGGGGATAGCTCCTACCAGCTATGGCGTGGGGTAACTCTTCCCAGCCACCACCCCTGCCCTCGGGTGGGGGATAGCTCCTCCCAGCCATCGCCCCTGCCCTCGGGTGGGGGATAGCTCCTCCCAGCCGCCATCCCTGGCCTCGGGCAGTGGATAGTTCCTCCCAGCCGCCATCCCTGGCCTCGGGTGGGGGATAGCTCCTCCCAGCTATGGCGTGGGGTAACTCCTCCCAGCCGCCATCCCTGGCCTCGGGCGGGGGATAGCTCCTCCCAGCAGCCGCCCGAGGCCTCGGGCAGGGGATATCTCCACCCAGCCATGGCGTGGGGTAACTCCTCGCAGCCACCGCCCCTGCCCTAGGGCGGGGAATAGCTCCTCCCAGCCACTGCCTGTGGCCTCGGGGCCGGGGATAGCTTCTCCTGGCCACACCTGGCCTGGGGCGGGGGATAGCTCCTCCCAGCCGCTGCCCATGGCCTCGGGCTGGGATAGCTCCTCCCAGCCATTGCCCCTGCCCTGGGGCGGGGAGTAGCTCCTCCCAGCCACCACCCGTGGCGTCGGGCGGGGTATAGCTCCTCCTAGCCACTGCCCCTGGCCTCGGGGCTGGGGTTAGCTTCTCCTGGCCACAACACCAGCCCTGGGGCGGGGGATAGGTCCTCCCAGCAGCCGCCCTTGGCCTCGGGCAGGGGATAGCTCCACCCAGCCATGGCGTGGGGTAACTCCTCGCAGCCACCGCCCCTGCCCTCGGGCGGGGGATAGCTCCTCCCAGCCACTGCCCGTGTCCTCGGGCGGGGGATAGCTCCACCCAGCCATGGCGTGGGGTATCTCCTTGAAGCCACCGCCCCTGCCGTTGGGCGGGGGACACCTCCTCCCAGCCACCGCCCGTGGCCTCGGGCGGGGAATAGCTCCTCCCAGCCACTGCCCGTGGCCTCGGGGCCGGGGATAGCTTCTCCTGGCCACAACACCTGGCCTGGGGCGGGCGATAGCTCCTCCCCGCCGCAATGACTTCGAGGTGGGGTAACTCCTCGCAGACACTGCCCCTGGCCTCGGGATGGGGGTCATCCTGGCCGCCATCCCTGGCCTCTGGCGGGGGATAGCTCCTCCCAGCGATGGCGTGGGGTAATTCCTCGCAGCCACCGCCCCTGCCCTCGGGCGGGGAATAGCTCCTGCCAGCAGCCGCCCTTGGCCTCGGGCAGGGGATAGCTCCTCCCAGCTAAGGCGTGGGGTAACTCCTCGCAGCCACCGCCCCTGGCCTTGGGCGGGAGATAGCTCCTCCCAGCCACCCCCGCCCGCCCGACGGGCGGGGGATAGGCCTCCCAGCCGCCATCCCTGGCCTCGGGCGGGGGATAGCTCCACCCAGCCATGGCGTGGGGTAAGTCCTCGCAGCCACCGCCCCTGCCCTGGGGCGGGGAATAGCTCCTCCCAGCCACTGCCCATGGCCTCGGGCTGGGATAGCTCCTCCCAGCCACCGCCCGTGGCCTCGGGCGGGGGACAGCTCCTCCCAGCCACCGCCCGTGGCCTCAGGCGGGGCATAGCTCCTCCCAGCCACTGCCCGGGGCCTCGGGGCCGGGGATAGCTTCTCCTGGCCACACCTGGCCTGGGGCGGGGGTTAGCTCCTCCCCGCCGCAATGACCTCGAGGTGGGGTAACTTCTCGCAGACACGGCCCCTGGCCTCGGGCTTGGGGTCCTCCTGGCCACCATGCCTGGCCTCGGGCGGGGGATAGCTCCTCCCAGCAGCCGCCATTGGCCTCGGGCAGGGGATAGCACCACCCAGCCATGGCGGGGGGTAACTCCTCGCAGCCACCGCCCCTGACCTGGGGCGGGGTATAACTCCTCCCACCTATGGCGTGTGGTAACTCCTCGCAGGCACCGCCCCTGCCCTCGGGCAGGGGATAGCTCCTCCCAGCCACCGCCCCTGGCCTCGGGCAGGGGATAGCTCCTCCCAGCTATGGCATTGGCTAACTCCTCGCCGCCACCGCCCCCGCCTTCGGGCGGGGGTGGCTCCTCCCAGCCACTGACCGTGGCCTCGGGCAGGGGATAGCTCCTCCCAGCCAGCGCCCGTGGCCTCGGGCGGGGGAGAGCTCCTCCCAGCCGCTGCCCGTGGCCTCGGGGCCGGGGTTAGCTTCTCCTGGCCACAACACCTGGCCTGGGGCGGGGATAGCTCCTCCCCGCCGCAATGACCTCGAGGTGGGGTAAGTCCTCGCTGACAGTGCCCCTGCCCTCGGGCTGGGGGTCCTCCTGGCCGCCATCCGTGCCCTCGGGCGGGGGATAGCTCCTACCAGCTATGGCGTGGGGTAACTCTTCCCAGCCACCACCCCTGCCCTCGGGTGGGGGATAGCTCCTCCCAGCCATCGCCCCTGCCCTCGGGTGGGGGATAGCTCCTCCCAGCCGCCATCCCTGGCCTCGGGCAGTGGATAGTTCCTCCCAGCCGCCATCCCTGGCCTCGGGTGGGGGATAGCTCCTCCCAGCTATGGCGTGGGGTAACTCCTCCCAGCCGCCATCCCTGGCCTCGGGCGGGGGATAGCTCCTCCCAGCAGCCGCCCGAGGCCTCGGGCAGGGGATAGCTCCACCCAGCCATGGCGTGGGGTAACTCCTCGCAGCCACCGCCCCTGCCCTAGGGCGGGGAATAGCTCCTACCAGCCACTGCCCGTGTCCTCGGGCGGGGGATAGCTCCACCCAGCCATGGCGTGGGGTAACTCCTCGCAGCCACCGCCCCTGCCCTGGGGCGGGGGATAGCTCCTCCCAGCCACCGCCCGTGGACTCGGGCGGGGGATAGCTCCTCCTAGCCACTGCCCCTGGCCTCGGGGCCGGGGTTAGCTTCTCCTGGCCACAACACCTGCCCTGGGGCGGGGGATAGGTCCTCCCAGCAGCTGCCCTTGACCTCGGGCAGGGGATAGCTCCACCCAGCCATGGCGTGGGGTAACTCCTCGCAGCCACCGCCCCTGCCCTCGGGCGGGGCATAGCTCATCCCAGCCACCGCCCCTGCCCTTGGGCGGGGGATAGCTCCTCCCAGCCACCGCCCCTGGCCTCGGGCGGGGGATAGCTCCTCCCAGCAGCCGCCATTGGCCTCGGGCAGGGGATAGCACCACCCAGCCATGGCGGGGGGTAACTCCTCGCAGCCACCGCCCCTGACCTGGGGCGGGGTATAACTCCTCCCAGCTATGGCGTGTGGTAACTCCTCGCAGGCACCGCCCCTGCCCTCGGGCAGGGGATAGCTCTTCCCAGCATCCGCCCTTGGCCTCGGGCAGGGGATAGCTCCTCCCAGCTATGGCATTGGCTAACTCCTCGCCACCACCGCCCCAGCCCTCGGGCGGGGGTGGCTCCTCCCAGCCACTGACCGTGGCCTCGGGCAGGGGATAGCTCCTCCCAGCCAGCGCCCGTGGCCTCGGGCGGGGGAGAGCTCCTCCCAGCCGCTGCCCGTGGCCTCGGGGCCGGGGTTAGCTTCTCCTGGCCACAACACCTGGCCTGGGGCGGGGATAGCTCCTCCCCGCCGCAATGACCTCGAGGTGGGGTAAGTCCTCGCTGACAGTGCCCCTGCCCTCGGGCTGGGGGTCCTCCTGGCCGCCATCCGTGCCCTCGGGCGGGGGATAGCTCCTACCAGCTATGGCGTGGGGTAACTCTTCCCAGCCACCACCCCTGCCCTCGGGTGGGGGATAGCTCCTCCCAGCCATCGCCCCTGCCCTCGGGTGGGGGATAGCTCCTCCCAGCCGCCATCCCTGGCCTCGGGCAGTGGATAGTTCCTCCCAGCCGCCATCCCTGGCCTCGGGTGGGGGATAGCTCCTCCCAGCTATGGCGTGGGGTAACTCCTCCCAGCCGCCATCCCTGGCCTCGGGCGGGGGATAGCTCCTCCCAGCAGCCGCCCGAGGCCTCGGGCAGGGGATATCTCCACCCAGCCATGGCGTGGGGTAACTCCTCGCAGCCACCGCCCCTGCCCTAGGGCGGGGGACAGCTCCTCCCAGCCACCGCCCGTGGCCTCAGGCGGGGCATAGCTCCTCCCAGCCACTGCCCGGGGCCTCGGGGCCGGGGATAGCTTCTCCTGGCCACACCTGGCCTGGGGCGGGGGTTAGCTCCTCCCCGCCGCAATGACCTCGAGGTGGGGTAACTTCTCGCAGACACGGCCCCTGGCCTCGGGCTTGGGGTCCTCCTGGCCACCATGCCTGGCCTCGGGCGGGGGATAGCTCCTCCCAGCAGCCGCCATTGGCCTCGGGCAGGGGATAGCACCACCCAGCCATGGCGGGGGGTAACTCCTCGCAGCCACCGCCCCTGACCTGGGGCGGGGTATAACTCCTCCCACCTATGGCGTGTGGTAACTCCTCGCAGGCACCGCCCCTGCCCTCGGGCAGGGGATAGCTCCTCCCAGCCACCGCCCCTGGCCTCGGGCAGGGGATAGCTCCTCCCAGCTATGGCATTGGCTAACTCCTCGCCGCCACCGCCCCCGCCTTCGGGCGGGGGTGGCTCCTCCCAGCCACTGACCGTGGCCTCGGGCGGGGGAGAGCTCCTCCCAGCCGCTGCCCGTGGCCTCGGGGCCGGGGTTAGCTTCTCCTGGCCACAACACCTGGCCTGGGGCGGGGATAGCTCCTCCCCGCCGCAATGACCTCGAGGTGGGGTAAGTCCTCGCTGACAGTGCCCCTGCCCTCGGGCTGGGGGTCCTCCTGGCCGCCATCCGTGCCCTCGGGCGGGGGATAGCTCCTACCAGCTATGGCGTGGGGTAACTCTTCCCAGCCACCACCCCTGCCCTCGGGTGGGGGATAGCTCCTCCCAGCCATCGCCCCTGCCCTCGGGTGGGGGATAGCTCCTCCCAGCCGCCATCCCTGGCCTCGGGCAGTGGATAGTTCCTCCCAGCCGCCATCCCTGGCCTCGGGTGGGGGATAGCTCCTCCCAGCTATGGCGTGGGGTAACTCCTCCCAGCCGCCATCCCTGGCCTCGGGCGGGGGATAGCTCCTCCCAGCAGCCGCCCGAGGCCTCGGGCAGGGGATAGCTCCACCCAGCCATGGCGTGGGGTAACTCCTCGCAGCCACCGCCCCTGCCCTAGGGCGGGGAATAGCTCCTACCAGCCACTGCCCGTGTCCTCGGGCGGGGGATAGCTCCACCCAGCCATGGCGTGGGGTAACTCCTCGCAGCCACCGCCCCTGCCCTGGGGCGGGGGATAGCTCCTCCCAGCCACCGCCCGTGGACTCGGGCGGGGGATAGCTCCTCCTAGCCACTGCCCCTGGCCTCGGGGCCGGGGTTAGCTTCTCCTGGCCACAACACCTGCCCTGGGGCGGGGGATAGGTCCTCCCAGCAGCTGCCCTTGACCTCGGGCAGGGGATAGCTCCACCCAGCCATGGCGTGGGGTAACTCCTCGCAGCCACCGCCCCTGCCCTCGGGCGGGGCATAGCTCATCCCAGCCACCGCCCCTGCCCTTGGGCGGGGGATAGCTCCTCCCAGCCACCGCCCCTGGCCTCGGGCGGGGGATAGCTCCTCCCAGCAGCCGCCATTGGCCTCGGGCAGGGGATAGCACCACCCAGCCATGGCGGGGGGTAACTCCTCGCAGCCACCGCCCCTGACCTGGGGCGGGGTATAACTCCTCCCAGCTATGGCGTGTGGTAACTCCTCGCAGGCACCGCCCCTGCCCTCGGGCAGGGGATAGCTCTTCCCAGCATCCGCCCTTGGCCTCGGGCAGGGGATAGCTCCTCCCAGCTATGGCATTGGCTAACTCCTCGCCGCCACCGCCCCCGCCTTCGGGCGGGGGTGGCTCCTCCCAGCCACTGACCGTGGCCTCGGGCAGGGGATAGCTCCTCCCAGCCAGCGCCCGTGGCCTCGGGCGGGGGAGAGCTCCTCCCAGCCGCTGCCCGTGGCCTCGGGGCCGGGGTTAGCTTCTCCTGGCCACAACACCTGGCCTGGGGCGGGGATAGCTCCTCCCCGCCGCAATGACCTCGAGGTGGGGTAAGTCCTCGCTGACAGTGCCCCTGCCCTCGGGCTGGGGGTCCTCCTGGCCGCCATCCGTGCCCTCGGGCGGGGGATAGCTCCTACCAGCTATGGCGTGGGGTAACTCTTCCCAGCCACCACCCCTGCCCTCGGGTGGGGGATAGCTCCTCCCAGCCATCGCCCCTGCCCTCGGGTGGGGGATAGCTCCTCCCAGCCGCCATCCCTGGCCTCGGGCAGTGGATAGTTCCTCCCAGCCGCCATCCCTGGCCTCGGGTGGGGGATAGCTCCTCCCAGCTATGGCGTGGGGTAACTCCTCCCAGCCGCCATCCCTGGCCTCGGGCGGGGGATAGCTCCTCCCAGCAGCCGCCCGAGGCCTCGGGCAGGGGATATCTCCACCCAGCCATGGCGTGGGGTAACTCCTCGCAGCCACCGCCCCTGCCCTAGGGCGGGGAATAGCTCCTCCCAGCCACTGCCTGTGGCCTCGGGGCCGGGGATAGCTTCTCCTGGCCACACCTGGCCTGGGGCGGGGGATAGCTCCTCCTAGCCACTGCCCCTGGCCTCGGGGCTGGGTTAGCTTCTCCTGGCCACAACACCTGCCCTGGGGCGGGGGATAGGTCCTCCCAGCAGCCGCCCTTGGCCTCGGGCAGGGGATAGCTCCACCCAGCCATGGCGTGGGGTAACTCCTCGCAGCCACCGCCCCTGCCCTCGGGCGGGGGATAGCTCCTCCCAGCCACTGCCCGTGTCCTCGGGCGGGGGATAGCTCCACCCAGCCATGGCGTGGGGTATCTCCTTGAAGCCACCGCCCCTGCCGTTGGGCGGGGGACACCTCCTCCCAGCCACCGCCCGTGGCCTCGGGCGGGGAATAGCTCCTCCCAGCCACTGCCCGTGGCCTCGGGGCCGGGGATAGCTTCTCCTGGCCACAACACCTGGCCTGGGGCGGGCGATAGCTCCTCCCCGCCGCAATGACTTCGAGGTGGGGTAACTCCTCGCAGACACTGCCCCTGGCCTCGGGATGGGGGTCATCCTGGCCGCCATCCCTGGCCTCTGGCGGGGGATAGCTCCTCCCAGCGATGGCGTGGGGTAATTCCTCGCAGCCACCGCCCCTGCCCTCGGGCGGGGAATAGCTCCTGCCAGCAGCCGCCCTTGGCCTCGGGCAGGGGATAGCTCCTCCCAGCTAAGGCGTGGGGTAACTCCTCGCAGCCACCGCCCCTGGCCTTGGGCGGGAGATAGCTCCTCCCAGCCACCCCCGCCCGCCCGACGGGCGGGGGATAGGCCTCCCAGCCGCCATCCCTGGCCTCGGGCGGGGGATAGCTCCACCCAGCCATGGCGTGGGGTAAGTCCTCGCAGCCACCGCCCCTGCCCTGGGGCGGGGAATAGCTCCTCCCAGCCACTGCCCATGGCCTCGGGCTGGGATAGCTCCTCCCAGCCACCGCCCGTGGCCTCGGGCGGGGGACAGCTCCTCCCAGCCACCGCCCGTGGCCTCAGGCGGGGCATAGCTCCTCCCAGCCACTGCCCGGGGCCTCGGGGCCGGGGATAGCTTCTCCTGGCCACACCTGGCCTGGGGCGGGGGTTAGCTCCTCCCCGCCGCAATGACCTCGAGGTGGGGTAACTTCTCGCAGACACGGCCCCTGGCCTCGGGCTTGGGGTCCTCCTGGCCACCATGCCTGGCCTCGGGCGGGGGATAGCTCCTCCCAGCAGCCGCCATTGGCCTCGGGCAGGGGATAGCACCACCCAGCCATGGCGGGGGGTAACTCCTCGCAGCCACCGCCCCTGACCTGGGGCGGGGTATAACTCCTCCCAGCTATGGCGTGTGGTAACTCCTCGCAGGCACCGCCCCTGCCCTCGGGCAGGGGATAGCTCCTCCCAGCCACCGCCCCTGGCCTCGGGCAGGGGATAGCTCCTCCCAGCTATGGCATTGGCTAACTCCTCGCCGCCACCGCCCCCGCCTTCGGGCGGGGTTGGCTCCTCCCAGCCACTGACCGTGGCCTCGGGCAGGGGATAGCTCCTCCCAGCCAGCGCCCGTGGCCTCGGGCGGGGGAGAGCTCCTCCCAGCTATGGCATTGGCTAACTCCTCGCCGCCACCGCCCCCGCCTTCGGGCGGGGTTGGCTCCTCCCAGCCACTGACCGTGGCCTCGGGCAGGGGATAGCTCCTCCCAGCCACCGCCCCTGGCCTCGGGCAGGGGATAGCTCCTCCCAGCTATGGCATTGGCTAACTCCTCGCCGCCACCGCCCCCGCCTTCGGGCGGGGGTGGCTCCTCCCAGCCACTGACCGTGGCCTCGGGCGGGGGAGAGCTCCTCCCAGCCGCTGCCCGTGGCCTCGGGGCCGGGGTTAGCTTCTCCTGGCCACAACACCTGGCCTGGGGCGGGGATAGCTCCTCCCCGCCGCAATGACCTCGAGGTGGGGTAAGTCCTCGCTGACAGTGCCCCTGCCCTCGGGCTGGGGGTCCTCCTGGCCGCCATCCGTGCCCTCGGGCGGGGGATAGCTCCTACCAGCTATGGCGTGGGGTAACTCTTCCCAGCCACCACCCCTGCCCTCGGGTGGGGGATAGCTCCTCCCAGCCATCGCCCCTGCCCTCGGGTGGGGGATAGCTCCTCCCAGCCGCCATCCCTGGCCTCGGGCAGTGGATAGTTCCTCCCAGCCGCCATCCCTGGCCTCGGGTGGGGGATAGCTCCTCCCAGCTATGGCGTGGGGTAACTCCTCCCAGCCGCCATCCCTGGCCTCGGGCGGGGGATAGCTCCTCCCAGCAGCCGCCCGAGGCCTCGGGCAGGGGATATCTCCACCCAGCCATGGCGTGGGGTAACTCCTCGCAGCCACCGCCCCTGCCCTAGGGCGGGGAATAGCTCCTACCAGCCACTGCCCGTGTCCTCGGGCGGGGGATAGCTCCACCCAGCCATGGCGTGGGGTAACTCCTCGCAGCCACCGCCCCTGCCCTGGGGCGGGGGATAGCTCCTCCCAGCCACCGCCCGTGGACTCGGGCGGGGGATAGCTCCTCCTAGCCACTGCCCCTGGCCTCGGGGCCGGGGTTAGCTTCTCCTGGCCACAACACCTGCCCTGGGGCGGGGGATAGGTCCTCCCAGCAGCTGCCCTTGACCTCGGGCAGGGGATAGCTCCACCCAGCCATGGCGTGGGGTAACTCCTCGCAGCCACCGCCCCTGCCCTCGGGCGGGGCATAGCTCATCCCAGCCACCGCCCCTGCCCTTGGGCGGGGGATAGCTCCTCCCAGCCACCGCCCCTGCCCTTGGGCAGGGGATAGCTCCTCCCAGCCACCGCCCATGGGGGCGGGCAGGGGATAGCTCCTCCCAGCCGCCGCCCGTGGCCTCGGGCGGGGAATAGCTCCTTCCAGCCGCTGCCCATGGCCTCGGGCTGGGATAGCTCCTCCCAGCCACTGCCCCTGCCCTGGGGCGGGGAGTAGCTCCTCCCAGCCACCGCCCATGGCGTCGGGCGGGGGATAGCTCCTCCTAGCCACTGCCCCTGGCCTCGGGGCCGGGGTTAGCTTCTCCTGGCCACAACACCTGCCCTGGGGCGGGGGATAGGTCCTCCCAGCAGCCGCCCTTGGCCTCGGGCAGGGGATAGCTCCATCCAGCCATGGAGTGGGGTAACTCCTCCCAGCCACCGCCCCTGCCCTTGGGCGGGGGATAGCTCCTCCCAGCCACCGCCAGTGGCCACGGGCAGGGGATAGCTCCTCCCAGCAGCCGCCCTTGGCCTCGGGCAGGGGATAGCTCCTCCCAGCTATGGCGGGGGGTAACTCCTCGCAGACACCGCCCCTACCCTGGGGCGGGGTATAACTCCTCCCATCTATGGCGTGTGGTAACTCCTCGCAGGCACCGCCCCTGCCCTCGGGCGGGGGATAGCTCCTCCCAGCCACCGCCCCTGGCCTCGGGCAGGGGATAGCTCTTCCCAGCATCCGCCCTTGGCCTCGGGCAGGGGATAGCTCCTCCCAGCTATGGCATTGGCTAACTCCTCGCCACCACCGCCCCAGCCCTCGGGCGGGGGTGGCTCCTCCCAGCCACTGACCGTGGCCTCGGGCAGGGGATAGCTCCTCCCAGCCACCGCCCATGGCCTCGGGCGGGGGGGAGCTCCTCCCAGCCGCTGCCCATGTCCTCGGGGCCGGGGTTAGCTTCTCCTGGCCACAACACCTGGCCTGGGGCAGGGATAGCTCCTCCCCGCCGCAATGACCTCGAGGTGGGGTAAGTCCTCGCTGACAGTGCCCCTGCCCACGGGCTGGGGGTCCTCCTGGCCGCCATCCGTGCCCTCGGGCGGGGGATAGCTCCTACCAGCTATGGCGTGGGGTAACTCCTCCCAGCCACCACCCCTGCCCTCGGGTGGGGGATAGCTCCTCCCAGCCATCGCCCCTGCCCTCGGGCGGGGGATAGCTCCTCCCAGCCGCCATCCCTGGCCTCGGGCAGTGGATAGTTCCTCCCAGCCGCCATCCCTGGCCTCGGGCAGTGGATAGTTCCTCCCAGCCGCCATCCCTGGCCTCGGGCGGGGGATAGCTCCACCCAGCCATGGCGTGGGGTAAGTCCTCGCAGCCACCGCCCCTGCCCTGGGGCGGGGAATAGCTCCTCCCAGCCACTGCCCATGGCCTCGGGCTGGGATAGCTCCTCCCAGCCACCGCCCGTGGCCTCGGGCGGGGGACAGCTCCTCCCAGCCACCGCCCGTGGCCTCAGGCGGGGCATAGCTCCTCCCAGCCACTGCCCGGGGCCTCGGGGCCGGGGATAGCTTCTCCTGGCCACACCTGGCCTGGGGCGGGGGTTAGCTCCTCCCCGCCGCAATGACCTCGAGGTGGGGTAACTTCTCGCAGACACGGCCCCTGGCCTCGGGCTTGGGGTCCTCCTGGCCACCATGCCTGGCCTCGGGCGGGGGATAGCTCCTCCCAGCAGCCGCCATTGGCCTCGGGCAGGGGATAGCACCACCCAGCCATGGCGGGGGGTAACTCCTCGCAGCCACCGCCCCTGACCTGGGGCGGGGTATAACTCCTCCCAGCTATGGCGTGTGGTAACTCCTCGCAGGCACCGCCCCTGCCCTCGGGCAGGGGATAGCTCCTCCCAGCCACCGCCCCTGGCCTCGGGCAGGGGATAGCTCCTCCCAGCTATGGCATTGGCTAACTCCTCGCCGCCACCGCCCCCGCCTTCGGGCGGGGTTGGCTCCTCCCAGCCACTGACCGTGGCCTCGGGCAGGGGATAGCTCCTCCCAGCCAGCGCCCGTGGCCTCGGGCGGGGGAGAGCTCCTCCCAGCCGCTGCCCGTGGCCTCGGGGCCGGGGTTAGCTTCTCCTGGCCACAACACCTGGCCTGGGGCGGGGATAGCTCCTCCCCGCCGCAATGACCTCGAGGTGGGGTAAGTCCTCGCTGACAGTGCCCCTGCCCTCGGGCTGGGGGTCCTCCTGGCCGCCATCCGTGCCCTCGGGCGGGGGATAGCTCCTACCAGCTATGGCGTGGGGTAACTCTTCCCAGCCACCACCCCTGCCCTCGGGTGGGGGATAGCTCCTCCCAGCCATCGCCCCTGCCCTCGGGTGGGGGATAGCTCCTCCCAGCCGCCATCCCTGGCCTCGGGCAGTGGATAGTTCCTCCCAGCCGCCATCCCTGGCCTCGGGTGGGGGATAGCTCCTCCCAGCTATGGCGTGGGGTAACTCCTCCCAGCCGCCATCCCTGGCCTCGGGCGGGGGATAGCTCCTCCCAGCAGCCGCCCGAGGCCTCGGGCAGGGGATATCTCCACCCAGCCATGGCGTGGGGTAACTCCTCGCAGCCACCGCCCCTGCCCTAGGGCGGGGAATAGCTCCTACCAGCCACTGCCCGTGTCCTCGGGCGGGGGATAGCTCCACCCAGCCATGGCGTGGGGTAACTCCTCGCAGCCACCGCCCCTGCCCTGGGGCGGGGGATAGCTCCTCCCAGCCACCGCCCGTGGACTCGGGCGGGGGATAGCTCCTCCTAGCCACTGCCCCTGGCCTCGGGGCCGGGGTTAGCTTCTCCTGGCCACAACACCTGCCCTGGGGCGGGGGATAGGTCCTCCCAGCAGCTGCCCTTGACCTCGGGCAGGGGATAGCTCCACCCAGCCATGGCGTGGGGTAACTCCTCGCAGCCACCGCCCCTGCCCTCGGGCGGGGCATAGCTCATCCCAGCCACCGCCCCTGCCCTTGGGCGGGGGATAGCTCCTCCCAGCCACCGCCCCTGCCCTTGGGCAGGGGATAGCTCCTCCCAGCCACCGCCCATGGGGGCGGGCAGGGGATAGCTCCTCCCAGCCGCCGCCCGTGGCCTCGGGCGGGGAATAGCTCCTTCCAGCCGCTGCCCATGGCCTCGGGCTGGGATAGCTCCTCCCAGCCACTGCCCCTGCCCTGGGGCGGGGAGTAGCTCCTCCCAGCCACCGCCCATGGCGTCGGGCGGGGGATAGCTCCTCCTAGCCACTGCCCCTGGCCTCGGGGCCGGGGTTAGCTTCTCCTGGCCACAACACCTGCCCTGGGGCGGGGGATAGGTCCTCCCAGCAGCCGCCCTTGGCCTCGGGCAGGGGATAGCTCCATCCAGCCATGGAGTGGGGTAACTCCTCCCAGCCACCGCCCCTGCCCTTGGGCGGGGGATAGCTCCTCCCAGCCACCGCCAGTGGCCACGGGCAGGGGATAGCTCCTCCCAGCAGCCGCCCTTGGCCTCGGGCAGGGGATAGCTCCTCCCAGCTATGGCGGGGGGTAACTCCTCGCAGACACCGCCCCTACCCTGGGGCGGGGTATAACTCCTCCCATCTATGGCGTGTGGTAACTCCTCGCAGGCACCGCCCCTGCCCTCGGGCGGGGGATAGCTCCTCCCAGCCACCGCCCCTGGCCTCGGGCAGGGGATAGCTCTTCCCAGCATCCGCCCTTGGCCTCGGGCAGGGGATAGCTCCTCCCAGCTATGGCATTGGCTAACTCCTCGCCACCACCGCCCCAGCCCTCGGGCGGGGGTGGCTCCTCCCAGCCACTGACCGTGGCCTCGGGCAGGGGATAGCTCCTCCCAGCCACCGCCCATGGCCTCGGGCGGGGGGGAGCTCCTCCCAGCCGCTGCCCATGTCCTCGGGGCCGGGGTTAGCTTCTCCTGGCCACAACACCTGGCCTGGGGCAGGGATAGCTCCTCCCCGCCGCAATGACCTCGAGGTGGGGTAAGTCCTCGCTGACAGTGCCCCTGCCCACGGGCTGGGGGTCCTCCTGGCCGCCATCCGTGCCCTCGGGCGGGGGATAGCTCCTACCAGCTATGGCGTGGGGTAACTCCTCCCAGCCACCACCCCTGCCCTCGGGTGGGGGATAGCTCCTCCCAGCCATCGCCCCTGCCCTCGGGCGGGGGATAGCTCCTCCCAGCCGCCATCCCTGGCCTCGGGCAGTGGATAGTTCCTCCCAGCCGCCATCCCTGGCCTCGGGCTGGGGATAGCTCCACCAGCCATGGCGGGGGGTAACTCCTCGCAGCCACCGCCCCTGCCTTCGGGCCGGGGATAGCTCCTCGCAGCCACCACCCCTGCCCTCGGGCGGGGGATAGCTCCTCCCAGCCACCGCCCCTGCCCTTGGGTGGTGGATAGCTCCTCGCAGCCACCGCCCCTGCCCTCGTGCAGGGGATAGCTCCTCCCAGCCACCGCCCCTGCCCTTGGGCGGGGGATAGCTCTTCCCAGCCACCGCCCCTGGCCTAGGGAGGGGGATAGCTCTTCCCAGCCACCGCCCCTGGCCTCGGGCGGGGGATAGCTCCTCCCAGCAGCCGCCCTTGCCCTCGGGCAGCGGATAGCTCCGCCCAGCCGCCATCCCTGGCCTCCGGCGGGGGATAGCTCCTCCCAGCTATGGCGTGGGGTAACTGCTCGCAGCCACCGCCCGTGCCCTCGGGCGGGGGATCGCTCCTCCCAGGAGCCGCCCTTGGCCTCGGGCAGGGGATAGCTCCTCCCAGCCATGGCGTGGGGTAACTCCTCGCAGCCACCGCCCCTGCCCTGGGGCGGGGAGTAGCTCCTCCCAGCCACTGCCCATGGCCTCGGGCAGGGGATAGGTCCTCCCAGCCGCCATCCCTGGCCTCGGGCGGGGGATAGCTCCTCCCAGCCACCATCCCTGGCCTCGGGCGGGGTATAGATCCTCCCAGCAGCCCCCCTTGGCCTCGGGCAGGGGATAGCTCCACCCAGCCATGGCGTGGGGTAACTCCTCGCAGCCACCGCCCCTGCCCTGGGGCGGGGAATAGCTCCTCCCAGCCACCGCCTGTGGCGTCGGGCGGGGGATAGCTCCTCCTAGCCACTGCCCCTGGCCTGGGGCGGGGGATAGCTCCTCTCAGCCATGCCCGTGGCCTCGGCGGGTGATAGCTCCTCCCAGCCACTGCCAGTGGCCTCGGGGCCGGGGATAGCTTCTCCTGGCCACAACACCTGGCCTGTGGCGGGGGATAGCTCCTCCCCGCCGCAATGACCTCGAGGTGGGGTAACTCCTCGCAGACGCGGCCCCTGGCCTCGGGCTTGGGGTCCTCCTGGCCCCCATGCCTGGCCTCGGGCGGGGGATAGCTCCTCCCAGCAGCCGCCATTGGCCTCGGGCAGGGGATAGCTCCACCCAGCCATGGCGTGGGGTATCTCCTTGAAGCCACCGCCTGTGCCGTTGGGCGGGGGACAGCTCCTCCCAGCCACCACCCGTGGCCTCGGGCGGGGAATAGCTCCTCCCAGCTACTGCCCGCGGCCTCGGGGCCGGGGATAGCTTCTCCTGGCCACAACACCTGGCCTGGGGCGGGGGATAGCTCTTCCCCGGCGCAATGACCTCGAGGTGGGGTAACTCCTCCCAGCCACTGCCCCTGGCCTAGGGCGGGGGAGAGCTCTTCCCAGCCACCGCCCCTGGCCTCAGGCGGGGGATAGCTCCTCCCAGCTATGGCGTGGGGTAACTGCTCGCAGCAACCGCCCCTGGCCTCGGGCGGGGTATAGCTCCTCCCAGCAGCCGTCCTTGGCCTCGGGCAGGGGATAGCTCCTCCCAGCTATGGCGTGGGGTAACGCCTTGCAGCCACCGCCCCTGGCCTTGGGCGGGGGATAGCTCCTCCCAGCCACCGCCCGTGGCCTCGGGCGGGGGATAGCTCCTCCCAGCCACTGCCTGTGGCCTCGGGGCTGGGGATAGCTTCTCCTGGCCACACCTGGCCTGGGGCGGGGGATAGCTCCTCCCCGCCGAAATGACCTCGAGGTGGGGTAACTTCTCGCAGCCACCGCCCCTGCCCTGGGGCGGGGAATAGCTCCTCCCAGCCGCTGCCCATGGCCTGGGGCTGGGATAGCTCCTCCCAGCCACTGCCCCTGCCCTGGGGCGGGGAGTAGCTCCTCCCAGCCACCGCCCGTGGCGTCGGGCGGGGGATAGCTCCTCCTAGCCACTGCCCCTGGCCTCGGGGCCGGGGTTAGCTTCTCCTGGCCACAACACCTGCCCTGGGGCGGGGGATAGGTCCTCCCAGCAGCCGCCCTTGGCCTCGGGCAGGGGATAGCTCCACCCAGCCATGGCGTGGGGTAACTCCTCCCAGCCACCGCCCCTGCCCTCGGGCGGAGCATAACTTCCCAGCCACCGCCCCTGACCTTGGGCGGGGGATAGCTCCTCCCAGCCACTGCCGGTGGCCACGGGCAGGGGATAGCTCCTCCCAGCAGCCGCCCTTGGCCTCGGGCAGGGGATAGCTCCTCCCAGCTAAGGCGTGGGGTAACTCCTCGCAGCCACCGCCCCTGGCCTCGGGCGGGGGATAGCTCCACCCAGCCATGGCGTGGGGTAAGTCCTCGCAGCCACCGACCCTGGCCTTGGGCGGGAGATAGCTCCTCCCAGCCACCCCCGCCCGCCCGACGGGCGGGGGATAGGCCTCCCAGCCGCCATCCCTGGCCTCGGGCGGGGGATAGCTCCACCCAGCCATGGCGTGGGGTAAGTCCTCGCAGCCACCGACCCTGCCCTGGGGCGGGGAATAGCTCCTCCCAGCCACTGCCCATGGCCTCGGGCTGGGATTGCTCCTCCCAGCCACCGCCCGTGGCCTCGGGCGGGGGACAGCTCCTCCCAGCCACCGCCCGTGGCCTCAGGCGGGGGATAGCTCCTCCCAGCCACTGCCCGGGGCCTCGGGGCCGGGGATAGCTTCTCCTGGCCACACCTGGCCTGGGGCGGGGGATAGCTCCTCCCCGCCGCAATGACCTCGAGGTGGGGTAACTCCTCGCAGACGCGGCCCCTGGCCTCGGGCTTGGGGTCCTCCTCTCCCCCATGCCTGGCCTCGGGCGGGGGATAGCTCCTCCCAGCAGCCGCCATTGGCCTCGGGCAGGGGATAGCTCCACCCAGCCATGGCGTGGGGAAACTCCTCGCAGCCACCGCCCCTGCCCTTGGGCGGGGGATAGCTCCTCCCAGCCACCGCCGGTGGCCACGGGCAGGGGATAGCTCCTCCCAGCAGCCGCCCTTGGCCTCGGGCAGGGGATAGCTCCTCCCAGCTATGGCGTGGGGTATCTCCTTGAAGCCACCGCCCCTGCCGTTGGGCGGGGGACAGCTCCTCCCAGCCACCGCCCGTGGCCTCGGGCGGGGAATAGCTCCTCCCAGCCACTGCCCGAGGCCTCGGGGCCGGGGATAGCTTCTCCTGACCACAACACCTGGCCTGGGGCGGGGGATAGCTCCTCCCCGCCGCAATGACCTCGAGGTGGGGTAACTCCTCGCAGACACTGCCCCTGGCCTCGGGATGTGGGTCATCCTGGCCGCCATCCCTGGCCTCTGGCGGGGGATAGCTCCTCCCAGCGATGGCGTGGGGTAACTCCTCGCAGCCACCGCCCCTGCCCTCGGGCGGGGGATAGCTCCTCCCAGCAGCCGCCCTTGGCCTCGGGCAGGGGATAGCTCCTCCCAGCTAAGGCGTGGGGTAACTCCTCGCAGCCACCGCCCCTGGCCTTGGGCGGGAGATAGCTCCTCCCAGCCACCCCCGCCCGCCCGACGGGCGGGGGATAGGCCTCCCAGCCGCCATCCCTGGCCTCGGGCGGGGGATAGCTCCACCCAGCCATGGCGGGGGGTAACTCCTCGCAGCCACCGCCCCTGCCCTCGGGCGGGGGATAGCTCCTCCCAGCCACCGCCCCTGGCCTCGGGCAGGGGATAGCTCCTCCCAGCCATGGCGTGGGGTATCTCCTTGAACCCACCGCCCCTGCCGTTGGGCGGGGGTCAGCTCCTCCCAGCCACCGCCCGTGGCCTCGGGCGGGTGATAGCTCCTCCCAGCCACTGCCCGTGGCCTCGGGGCCGGGGATAGCTTCTCCTGGCCACAACACCTGGCCTGGGGCAGGGGATAGCTCCTCCCCGCCGCAATGACCTCGAGGTGGGGTAACTCCTTGCAGACACGGCCCCTGGCCTCGGGCTTGGGGTCCTCCTGGCTACCATGCCTTGCCTCGGGCAGGGGATAGCTCTTCCCAGCCACCGCCCCCGCCCTCGGGCGGGGGATACCTCCTCCCAGCCGCCATCCCTGGCCTCGGCCCGGGGATAGCTCCTCCCAGCAGCTGCACTTGGCCTCGGGGCCGGGGATAGCTCCTCCCAGCCGCCATCCCTGGCCTCGGGCTGGGGATAGCTCCTCCCAGCAGCCTCCCTTGGCCTCGGGCGGGGGATAGCTCCTCCCAGCCGCCGCCCTGACCTTGACGTGGGGTAACTCCTCGCAGCCAGCGCCCTTGGCCTCCGGCCGGGGATAGCTTCTCCTGGCCACGACCCCTGGACTCGGGTGCGGGGCAGCTCCTCCTGGCCGCCGCCCCCGACCTCGACATGGGGTAGCTCCTCCCGGCTGTTGCCGCTGACCTTCGCCCTGGGGTAACTCCTCGCAGCCACCGCTCCTGGCCTCGTCGTGGGATAACTCCTCGCAGCCGCCGCACTTGGCCTCGAGCCTGGGATAGCTCCTCCCGGCCGCCGCCCTGACCTCGGACGTGCGTAGCTCCTCTCGGCCGCCACTCCTGACCTCGATGTGGGGTAACTCCTCCCAGCCACCGCCCCTGGTCTCGGGTGAGGGGCAGCTCCTCCTGGCCGCTGCCCCCGACCTCGACATGGGGTAGCTCCTCCTGGCTGTTGCCGCTGACCTTGGGCCTGGGGTAACTCCTCGCGGCCGCCACCCCTGGCCTCGGATCGGGGGTAGCTCCTCCCGGCTGCCATCCCTGGCCTCGGGCAGGGGATAGCTCCTCCCGGCCGCCGCCCTTGACCTCGGGCGTTGGGTACCTCCTCTTGGCAGCTCCTGCGCCGTCGCAGCCTGGCACTCTTGGCCACCCCCCCGGACCTCGGCCCTAGGGTAGCTCCTCTGGACCGCCACCCCTGGCCTCGGGTTGGGGGCAGCTCCTCCTGGCCGCCGCCCCTGACCTCGACGTGGGGTAGCTCCTCCCGGCCATCGCCGCTGACCTTGGGCCTGGGGTAACTCCTCGCAGCCGCCACCCCTTGCCTCGGATGTGGGGGTAGCTCCTCCCGGCCGCCACCCCTGGCTTCGGGCAGGGGATAGCTCCTCCCGGCCACCGCCCTTGACCTCGGGCATTGGGTACCTCCTCTCGGCAGCTCCTGCGCCGTCGCTGCCTGGCACTCTTGGCCACCCCCCCGGACCTCGGCCGTAGGGTAGCTCCTCTGGACCGCCACCCCTGGCCTCGGACGGGGGTTAGCTCCTTCCGGCAGCCGCCCCTGATCTAGACATGGGGTAGCTCCTCTCGGCCGCTCCTGTGCCGTCGCAGCCTGGCACTCTCGGCCGCCGCCCTGACCTCGGACTTGGGGTAACTCCTCGTGGCCGCCACCCCTGGCCTCGGGCCGGGAGGATAGCTCTTCCTGGTGCCGCCCCTGGCCTCAGACATGGGGTAGTTCCTCTCGGCCTCTGCCCCTGACCTCGGACATGGGAACATTTCATGCAAAGATGGGCTCGATAAAGGACAGAAATGGTACGGACCTAACAAAAGCAGAAGATATTAAAAAGAGGTGGCAAGAATACACAGAACTGTACAAAAAAGATCTTCACGACCAAGATAATCACGATGGTGTGATCACTCACCTAGAGCCAGACATCCTGGAATGTGAAGTCAAGTGGGCCTTAGAAAGCATCACTTCGAACAAAGCTAGTGGAGGTGATGGAATTCCAGTTGAACTATTTCAAATCCTGGAAGATGATGTTGTGAAAGTGCTGCACTCAATATGCCAGCAAATTCGGAAAACTCAGCAGTGGCCACAGGACTGGAAAAGGTCAGTTTTCATTCCAATCCCAAAGAAAGGCAATGCCAAAGAATGCTCAAACTACCACACAACTGCACTCATCTCACATGCTAGTAAAGTAATGCTCAAAATTCTCCAAGCCAGGCTTCAGCAATATGCAAACTGTGAACTTCCAAATGTTCAAGCTGGTTTTAGAAAAGGCAGAGGAACCAGAGATCAAATTGCCAACATCTGCTGGATCATGGAAAAAGCAAGAGAGTTCCAGAAAAACATCTATTTCTGCTTTCTTGACTATGCCAAAGCCTTTGACTGTGTGGATCACAATAAACTGTGGAAAATTCTGAAAGAGATGGGAATACCAGACCACCTGACCTGCCTCTTGAGAAACCTATATGCAGGTCAGGAAGCAACAGAACTGGACATGGAACAACAGACTGGTTCCAAATAGGAAAAGGAGTACGTCAAGGCTGTATATTGTCACCCTGCTTATTTAACTTATATGCAGAGTACATCATGAGAAACGCTGGGCTGGAAGAAGCACAAGCTGGAATCAAGATTGCCGGGAGAAATATCAATAACCTCAGATATACAGATGATACCACCCTTATGGCAGAAAGTGAAGAGGAACTCAAAAGCCTCTTGATGAAAGTGAAAGAGGAGAGTGAAAATGTTGGCTTAAAGCTCAACATTCAGAAAACGAAGATCATCGCATCTGGTCCCATCACTTCATGGGAAAGAGATGGGGAAACAGTGGAAACAGTGGCAGACTTTATTTTGGGGGGGCTCCAAAATCACTGCAGATGGTGATTGCAGCCATGAAATTAAAAGACGCTTAACCTAGACAGCATATTCAAAAGCAGAGACATTACTTTGCCAACAAAGGTCCGTCTAGTCAAGGCTATGGGTTTTCCTGTGGTCATGTATGGATGTGAGAGTTGGACTGTGAAGAAAGCTGAGTGCCAAAGAATTGATGCTTTTGAACTGTGGTGTTGGAGAAGACTCTTGAGAGTCCCTTGGACTGCAAGGAGATCCAACCAGTCCATTCTAAAGGAGATCAGTCCTGGGTGTTCTTTGGAAGGAATGATGCTAAAGCTGAAACTCCAATACTTTGGCCACCTCATGCGAGGAGTTGACTCTGATGCTGGGATGGATTAGGGGCAGGAGAAGAAGGGGACAACAGAGGATGAGATGGCTGGATGGCATCACTGACTTGATGGACGTGAGTTTCAGTGAACTCCGGGAGATGGTGATGGACAGGGATGCCTGGTGTGCTGCGATTCATGGGGTGGCAAAGAGTCAGACACGACTGAGCAACTGAACTGAACTGATTCTCTTCTTGTGCTTCTCTAGAGCCTTCTCTATCTCCTCTGAAGCAAACTGCACAAAGGTTTCCCCTGTAGTCTTGCCCTCAGGGTCCACAGGCAGTGTGATCCCGTTTGGCATCATTTCCAACCTTGAGAAGAACTGAATGATCTCCTCCTTGGTGCATCCAAATGGGAGTCCTCGAATTCTGATGAAACCATCACTGGAAGTGTCACCACTGTTTGGACCACTGTGCTTCAACACCCAATCCATCTCAGTTCTGTGGGTCTTGAACACTTCAATGTACCAATCTCCCATGCTTTGCCTGTCTTTTTTAAGGGCCATCCTTACATCATATTCTGATTGAAGTTCAACAAAAGTCTCACCACTCTGCCTGCCTTCTGTACTGTAGATAAAATGAGCACTTGTGACCCGATCATGGATCATGCCGTCAGAGAGGAAATTTTGAACATCCTCAACATAGCAGGACCAGGGCAGGCCACGGAGCTTGACCACAAAGCCTTCATCTCTCTCAGGGCCCAACATCATGGACAGTTGACAGAACAGACGTCAAACAAGCTTGGGTGCAGCTTTGTGTGGCTAAAAAGAAAACAAAAACTTAACAGCAGGGGATGCCCACAGCCAAAGACACTCCAGGTAGGTAACGAATTGTTCTGCTTCTCCAACAAGACACAGCACAGTCCCATGTCCTCCTCAGTGTCTTCTTTTTTTTTCCTCAGTGTCTTCTTACTGCAAGACTCTTGCTGAGTGATTTACCTGACTCTCTTGCTTTCAAGTACCATCTGTTTGTTGATGACTCCTAGAGCTCTATTTCAGGTTTTGATGGTTCCTTCCCACCTCCACCCCTCCAGCTCATTCCAGCTATTCCCAGTGTGAACATCCATTTCTTTGAAAACTCCCATACTCCCCTCCTGGAATCTGTGCAAGGTCAGTAGATGAATATATCTTCATATATAGTTTACTTTAGGATTCACTCTTGGTGTTGTATGTTCTATGTATTTGGGCAAATGCATAATGACATATACCCACCATTATAGTATCATACAGAGTAGTTTCACTGCCATTAAGATCCTCTGTACTCTGCCTGTTCATCTTTCCACCAACCCCAGTCCCTGGCAAGCACTAATTTTTTCACTGTCTCCAAAGTTTTGTCTTTTCCAGGATGTTTTATACTGAAATTATAAGTATACAGCCCTTTCCAATTGCTTTTTTCACTTGCATGTGAGTGCATACATACTCAGTTGCTCAGTTGTGTCCGACTCTGTGACCCTATGGACTGTAACCCACCAGGCCCTTCAGTCCATGGGATTTTCCCAGCAAGAATACTGGGGTGGGTTGCCATTTCCTCCTCCAGGGGATCTTCCTAACCCAGGGATCTGCATTGCAGGCAGATTTTTACTACTGAGCCAGCGGGGAAGCCCTATGCATTTAAGGTTCTTCATGTCTTTGTATGGTTTGATCACGCATCCTTTTTTAGCAATGAATAATATTCTATTGTTTAAATATACAACATTTTATTTATCCATTCACCTAATGAAGGACATCTTGGTTGCTTCCAAGTTGCACCAATTATGAATAAAGCTGTAATGAACATCTCATTGCAGGTTTTTGAGTAGACTTAATTTTTCAGCTCTTTTGGATAAATACCAAGGGGTTCAATTGCTGGGTCATATGGTAAGAGTATGTTTAGTTTTGTAAGAAACCACCGGACTGTCTTCCAAAGTGTCTTCCATTTTGCATGTTCACCAGCAATGAATGAGAGTTCCTGTTGTTTCATATCGTCACCAGCATTTGGTACTATTAGTGTTCAGCTTTGGGGCATTCTAACAAGTGTGTAGTGGTATCTCGTTTTAATTTGCATTTCCCTGATGGCATATATGTAGAGTATATTTTTGTATGCTTATTTGCCATTTGGTTATCTTCTTTGATGAGCTGTTTGTTAAGGTCTTTGGCCCATTTTTAAATTGGGTTGTTCGTTGCCTCACCATTGAGTTTTAAGAGGTTTTCTTTCTTTTCTTTTCTTTTTTTTTTTTGCATATTTTGAATAACAGTCCTTTATCAGATGTGTCTTTGGCAAATATTTTCTCCTAGTCTGTAGCTTGTGTTCTCATTCTCTTGACATTATTTCACAGAGTAGAAGTTTTTCATTTTAATCTTAAGCTTGTCAGTTCTTTCTTTCATGGATTGTGCCTTTGGTATTATAAAAAGTCATTGCTGGGCTTCCCTGCTGGCTCAGTGGTAAAGAATCCACCTGCTAATGCAGGAGACATGGGTTTGATCCTTAGTCTGGGAGGATCCCACATGCCTTGGAGCAACTAAGCTGGTGTGCCACAGCTACTGAGCCTGTGATCTAGAGCCTGGGAACCAAAACTACTGAGCCCACGTGCTGCAACTACTGAAGCCTGAGCGCCCTACAGCCCATGCTCCACAACAAGCAAAGCCACCGTAATGAGAAGCCTGTGCACTAAAACGAAGAGTAGCCCCCACTCCTTGCAACTAGAGAAAAGTCCACACTGCAATGAAGACTCAGCACAGCCAAAATAAATTAATAAAATTATTATTTTTTTAAAGTCAGTGTCATACCCAAAATCACCTAGATTTTTTTGCCTATGTTATTTCCTAAGAATTTTCTTTTTCTATTTTTTAGCTACACTGCATGGCTTAAGGGATCTTAGTTCCCCAATCAGGGGAACCCATCCATCACTTGTAATGAAAGTGTGGAATGTTAGCCACTGGACCACTGGGGAAGTCCCTATATCCATTTTTTGGATATAGATGTCCAGTTGTTCCAACCCTTGTTGAAAGCACTATCTTTATTCCATTGTATTGCCTTTGCTACTTTGTCAAAGATCAGTTGGCTTTACTTATGCGGATCAATTTCTGGGCTTTATATTCTGTTCCATTGATCTTTTTGTCTCTTCTTTCACCAAAACCACAATGTCTTGATTGCTGAAGCTTTACAGTAAGTCTTGACATTGAATAGTGTCAGTCCTCCAATTTTGTTCTTCTCCTTCAGTATTGTGTTGGTTATTCTGGGTCTTTTGCCTCTTCATGTAAACTTTAGAATCAATTTGCTGATATCCATAAAATAACTTGCTGGGATTTTGATTGGGATTTCCTTGAATATATACATCAAGTTGGGAAGAACTGACATCTTGACAGTATTGAGTCTTCTGCTGCATGAACATGGAACATTTCTTCATTTATTTATTTATTTAAAGAACAAACTTAAAAAAAAATTGCCTAGTTATTTACTTGACTACACCAGGTCTGAGTTGCCACACGTAGGATCTTCAGTCTTTGTTGTGGTATGTGGGATCTTTTTAGTTGTGGCATGGGGGATCTTTAGTTGTACACACAAACTCTTAGTTGAGGCATGTGAGATCTAATTCCCTAAGCAGAGATCGAACCCAGGCACCCTGCATTGGGAGCGTGTAGTCTTAGCCACTGGACCACCAGGGAAGTCCCTCCATTTATTTAGTTCTTATTCACTTTGTTTTTCATAGTTTTACAATTTTCCTTATATATATCTTATACATTTTTTTAGATTTATATCTAAGTATTTGATTTTTGAGGGTGCTAATGTAAATGATATTGTGTCTTCAATTTCTATTTTTCATGTATTCATTACTGGTATTTAGGAAAGTGACTGACTTTTTAAATTAGTTAGTTTTTGACTGCTGGGTCTTCATTGCTTTGCACGACCTTTCTCTAGTTGTGGCAAGCATGGGCTACTCTTCATTGCAGTGCACAGGCTTCTCATTGTAGTGACTTCTCTTGTTGTGGACCACAGGCTCTAGGCACATGGGCTTCAGTAGTTGCAGCTCGAGGGCTTCACTAGTTGTGGCACATGGGTTTAGTTGCTCCACAGCATGTGGAATGTCCCCAGACCAGGGATTTAAACTTTGTGTCCTGCATTGGCAGGCAGGTTCTTATCTAGTAAGCCACAGGGAAGTCCGTGACTGACTTTTGTATATTAACCTTGCTATAATTGCTTATTGGTTCCAGGAGTTTTGTTGTTGTTGATTCTTTTGGATTTTCTACATATTATGTCATTTGCAAACAAAGATAGTTTTATTTCTTTCTTCCCAATCTGTATAACTTTTCTTCTCTTTTTTTTTTTTTTGTTTTATTGCATTATCTAGAACTGCCAGTACGGTGTTGAAAAGGAGTGATGAAAGGGGGCATCCTTATCTTGTTCCTAATCTTGGTGGAGAAGCTTCAAGTTTCTTGTCATTAAGTATGATCTTAGTTGTAGGTATTTTGGTATTAATTATCAAGTGATGGAAGTTTGCCTCTATTCCTAAGAATTTACTGAGGAATTTATTTGGAAGTTTTTTCTTTTTTATCATGAATCAGTGTTGGATTTTAATCAAATCTTTTTCTGCATCTACTGATATGATTGTACAATTTTTATTTTTTAACTTATTCATGTGATTGGCTGCATTATTTGAGTTTTGAATGTTGTACCAGTCTTGCATACTTGGGATAAATCCTAACTGGTCATGGTATATAATTATTTTTATATATTGCTTAAGTTGGCTTGCTAATATTTCATTGAAGATTTTTGCATCTTTGTTCATGAAAGATATTTGTTTATAGTTTTCTTTTCTAGCAATGTCTTTTTCTGATTTTAATATTAAAGTAGTGCTGGCCTCATAGAATGGGTCAGGAAGTAATCCTTTTCCTTCTATCCTCTAAAAGAGATTATAGAGAATTGGTATAATTTCTTCCTTAAATGTTTGGGTGAATTCATTAGTGAACTCATCCGGATCTGGTGTTTTCTGTTTTGGTGGGGGTATTGACTCAATTTCATTGATAAATCGGCCTATTCAGATTGTCTATTTCTCCTTGTGTGAGTTTTGGCTGCTTGTGTGTTTCAAGATATTGGTCCATTTCATCTTAAGTAGACATATTTGTGGGCATAGAGTTGTTTGTGGTATTCCTTTATTATCTGTTTACAATGATCCCTCTTTCATTTCTGATAGTAGTAATCTATGCTCTCCTTCTTTTCTTAGGTAGCTATAGTTAGCCTGGTTAGAGGCTTATCAATTTTATTGATCTTTTAAAAAAACTCAGCTTATTTTTGTTGATTTTCTATATTGATTTCTTGTTTTCAATTTCACTGATTTCTGCTCTTTGGATTTAATTTGCTCTTTTTTTCTCTTGTTTCCTAAGGTGGAAAAAAGCTAGTAGAAGTGATGGAATTCCAGTTGAGCTATTTCAAATCCTGGAAGATGATGCTGTGAAAGTGCTGCACTCAATATGCCAGCAAATTTGGAAAACTCAGCAGTGGCCACAGGACTGGAAAAAGGTCAGTTTTCATTCCAATCCCAAAGAAAGGCAATGCCAAAGAATGCTCAAACTGCCACACAATTGCACTCATCTCACATGCTAGTAAAGTAGTGCTCAAAATTCTCCAAGCCAGCCTTCAGCAATACATGAACCGTGAACTTCCAGATGTTCAAGCTGGTTTTAGAAAAGGCAGAGAAACCAGAGATCAAATTGCCAACATCCGCTGGATCATTGAAAAAGCAAGCGAGTTCCAGAAAAATATCTGTTTCTGCTTCATTGACTATGGCCAAAGCCTTTGACTGTATGGATCACAATAAACTGTGGAAAATTCTGAAAGAGATGGGAATACCAGACCACCTGACCTGCTTCTTGAGAAACCTATATGCGGGTCAGGAAGCAACAGTTAGAACTGGACCTGGAACAACAGACTGGTTCCAAATCGGGAAAGGAGTATGTCAAGGCTGTATATTGTCACCCTGCTTATTTAACTTATATGCAGAGTACATCATGAGAAACACTGGGCTGGAAGAAGCACAAGCTGGAATCAAGATTGCCGGGAGAAATATCAATAACCTCAGATATGCAGATGACACCACCCTTATGGCAGAAAGTGAAGAGGAACTCAAAAGCCTCTTGATGAAAGTGAAAGAGGAGAGTGAAAAAGTTGGCTTAAAGCTCAACATTCAGAAAAAGAAGATCATGGCATCTGGTCCCATCACTTCATGGGAAGGAGATGGGGAAACAGTGGAAACAGTGGCAGACTTTATTTTGGGGCGCTCCCAAATCACTGCAGATGGTGATTGCAGCCATGAAATTAAAAGACGCTTACTCCTTGGAAGGAAAGTTATGACCAACCTAGACAGCATATTCAAAAGCAGAGACATTACTTTGCCAACTAAGGTCCGTCTAGTCAAGGCTATGGGTTTTCCTGTGGTCATGTATGGATGTGAGAGTTGGACTGTGAAGAAAGCTGAGTGCCAAAGAATTGATGCTTTTGAACTGTGGTGTTGGAGAAGACTCTTGAGAGTCCCTTGGACTGCAAGGAGATCCAACCAGTCCATACTGAAGGAGATCAGTCCTGGGTGTTCATTGGAAGGACTGATGCTAAAGCTGAAACTCCAATACTTTGGCCACCTCATGCGAAGAGTTGACTCATTGGAAAAGACCCTGATGCTGGGAGGGATTGGGGGCAGGAGGAGAAGGGGACAACAGAGGATGAGATGGCTGGATGGCATCACTGACTTTATGGATATGAGTTTGGGTGAACTCCGGGAGTTGATGATGGACAGGGAGGCCTGGCATGCTGCAATTCATGGGGTCACAAAGAGTCGGACATGACTGAGCGGCTGAACTGACTGAACTGAATGTGGAAATTTAGATTATTGATTTTAGATCTTTCTTCTTTTTGAATATAAGGATTCAATGCTATAAATTTCCCTCTAAGCACTGTTTTTGCTGCATTCCACACATGTTGTTAAGTTGTGTAATCATTTTCATTTAGCTCCATATATCTTAAAATTTGTCTTGAGATTTCTTCTTTGACCTTTGTGTTATTTAGCAGTGTGTTGTTTAATCTCCGTGTGTTTCGGGATTTTCCAGTTATGTTTCTGTTATTGATTTCTATTTTAATTCCCCTGTTACCTGAGAGCAGACATCATACGATCTTTATTCTTTTGAATTTGTGATGGCCCAGAATGTGGTCTATGTGAATGTTCCATATGAGCTTGAGAAAAATGTGTATTTTACTGTTGTTGGACAAAGTAATCTGTGTATGTCAGTTATATCCAGTTGATTAACAATGCTATTGAATTCAACTATGTCCTTATTTTCTGCCTACTGGATCTCTCCATTTCTTATACAGGAGTGTTGAAATCTCCAATTATAATAGTGGATTCATCTATTTCTCCTTGAAGTTTTTTCAGATTTTCCCTCACTTAATGATAAGAATTTTACAAGACACAGGAGAGATTGGGTTCAACTGGGATTTTATAGCCAATAACCAGAGTGAAAGGGTCAGTGGATGGAAAATTACTAAGAGGACACGTCAAGGATGAGGGGTTCTTGCTAAACTGACCTAACAGTCTTACTAATGGCAGGCCAAGGACTTACACAACTGAAGTGTGGGATGAAGAACTTGATCATATATCAAAGATGGGAGGATGACTTAGCTGAATTCTTTGCCAAGGGACTTCCTTGGTGGTCCAGTGCTTTAGAATTTGCCTTCCAGTGCAGGGGACATGGGCTCAATCTTTGGTCAGGGAACTAAGATCTCACATGCCATGGGGCAACTAAGCCCATGCATCATAACAAAGGTCCATCTAGTCAAGGCTATGGTTTTTCTAGTAGTCATGTATGGATGTGAGAGTTGGACTATAAAGAAAACTGAGCGCCATAGAATTGATGCTTTTAAACTATGGTGTTGGAGAAGACTCTTGAGAGTCCCTTGGACTGCAAGGAGATCCAGCCAGTCCATCCTAAAAGAAATCAGTCCTGAATATTCATTGGAAAGACTGATGCTGAAGCTGAAACTCCAGTACTTTGGCCACTTGATGCAAAGAGCTGACTCATTGGAAAAGACCCTGATGCTGGGAAAGACCGAGGGCAGGAGGAGAAGGGGATGACAGAGGATAAGATGGTTGGATGGCATCACTGACTCAATGAACATGAGTTTGGGTAAACTCCAGGAGTTGGTGATAGACAGGGAGGCCTGGTGTGCTGTGGTTCATGGGGTCGCAAAGAGTTGGACACGACTGAGCGACTGAACTGAACCACAACTAGAGAGCCCGTGTACTGCAACTAGAGAAGCCCGCATACCACGATGAAGAGCTTGTACACCGCAGGGAAGACCCAGTGCAACAACAACAAAAAATTCTTTGCCAAGACTGAACTGGACAGACCAAAGAAAAGATATTATTCTTTTCTCTAAACAATTTAAGTCCACTTCTCAGTTTTGTTTATTAGATACCAGTTGAACCATATGTTAAGACTAGGAAGTAGAGGATATTTGCTGGATGATATGAGCCATTGGGCATTTAATGAGGGGAATTTCTGTGGAAATAAAATAACTACAAAGGTTAGTGGTTGGAGCAGATTATAAACCCAGTTTCTGAGTCCAGAAAGCAGCCAGTCAAGAAGATGTCTATACACTGGGCTTGAAGATTTTCTTACACTAGTGGAATGAGGACACCATTGGCAATCTGATGGGTTTTCTAGCTTGAAGTCTGCATGGTTGTTTCCTGGAGCAGAACATGAAAGATGCAAGTGTTCCAGTGAACTTCCTGAGTGACCCACACAGCGGCAGGCACAAAGGTTGCCCATATATGATCTGCTGTGGTGATGCCCCTTTGAGGTTTACATTAAGTTGTCCAGCTTTAGCTTACAAAGCTTCTTTAGATTATGGGGGAAGGTCAGCTACCAGACAACCTTGAATCCCAGTAAGGACCTGGGCAGTGATGTTTTAGTTCTCAGCAGCACCAAGTCAAGAAGGTGAGAGAAAAATTAGAAATGCCAGTTTGTAAATTGGAAATGCCAGATATTGAGGAAGACTAGAAGAATTAAGAAGCTGGTAAGGACTGACAAAATGTGCAAGCTGACAGGATTCAGTCCAATTTACAGGTAGACAACAAAGTAGAAAATAAAATGTAGTTTACTAAGAGGTGAAAAACAGTTCAAAGACAACAAACAGGACTACAATCTAATAACCAACAGAGGTGCACTGTAGTTTTCTATGGAACACAAGATTTCTCTCTACAGTCACCCCCAACTTTTCCGATTCTTGTTTACAAACTACATCTCATCTCATTAGATTTGGCCTGATTATTTACATAAATACAGCAAAAAATGGTAATTGACCACATACACTTTTTAAAGTTTGCTTTCCTGGAACTCATCATAAAGAATTCTACATTAGACTTTCAAAGGCCTTCTTGAAGCCAAGCCAAGAACTTGCCACCAGATTTTACTTGCAGTACTTATAGATGTAGGTGAATTCCTCCTTTCTTGAGGTCCCCCAAATAGCCCAAGATTCCTAGGCCTTCCTTGCAAGAAGTGACCTTCTTTATTCACCTGTAAATCTGGGAAATCTGTAAGCCAGGTACCAGGACAGTTTTTTCAAGAGGACTTTGTAAGTATTGTTCTATAAAGTCAATCTTAGTTCTGTAAAACTGTCTAGTCCTATCTGATTCTAGCACATTATTTTCAAATATGACATTCCAATCAACATCTTGGCTTATATATGCAATGTTTCTAATTATGTCCTGTTATAAGGAGGACAGATTCTTATTGAACTTATGCAAATAATTATATTATCATGGAAATAATACTCAATAAGAGTTTTCAAATTCTGGAGAAATCAGGGAGAAAAGTTTCATTTCTGTTTACAAAAGTATAATTTACTAGTTGTTATTAGTATAGCTAACTTAAGAGAAAAGAGAGGGGTTCCTTAAATCCAGTGGCAATACTCCAAACAAAAGCCATAATCATCCTTCATTCAGTGCCATATAATTCATTCTTATTCTGCTTGATTTTGGGTTAGCAGTTTAATGAACCCTTTAGCTTTTCCACTGGAGTTTTGAAAATCCTAACTAAATCCAGTGGTATGGTCTCAAAATTATTTAAATAATGCCATCAGAATCCTGTACCCCTGGTTACCTGGCAAAGTCCTTTCTGAGTCCCTGAGACTGAGTGTTACATTTTCAGGAATTTTGTGAGTGGGTTGATGTCACACTAGGCTAAGGCTAAGGCTAAGTCACTTCAGTCGTGTCCGAGCCGATTCTGTGCGACCCCATAGACGGCAGCCCACCAGGCTCCCCCATCCCTGGGATTCTCCAGGGAAGAACACTGGAGTGGGTTGCCATTTCCTTCTCCAGTGCGTGAAAGTGAAAAGTGAAAGTGAAGTCATTCAGTCATGTCCGACCCTCAGCGATCCCATGGACTGCAGCCTTCCAGGCTCCTCCGTCCACACTGGTAGCTTGAAATTGGCTATGGTGAGTGTATTTACATCATCGAAATCAGTAAATTAAGGATCTCCTCCAGCACTCAGAGCTGGTAAACATTTACCAGCACAACACTAGGCACCTCCAACTCACCATACCTCAAACTGAGGAGCTTTCTAGTTTGAAGTTTGTAGCTCCTCTTGTAAAGCCCACTCCTCACCCTATATTCCAGTCTTTATGTGAATGATGTCACTGTAGATCCAGCTGTCAATCAAGAAATCTTTGGTATTGTCCTTGACTCCTTTTCCCCACTCATTCACCACATCAGTGACTGCGTCTTGTCAGTTCTCCCTCAGAAATATTTTCCTGAACTAATAGTTGCCGTCACTATCTTAATTCAAGCTCCCATCAGTTTTTACCTTCACAATTGCAGTAACCTCCTGAGTGATCTGCCTGCCTCCAGTACATCTGGACACTATTTCTCCCGTAGTCTTCCTGAAACACCTTCCTGGTGCAATCCCATCAATTATCAACATAAAGACTGCAGCTGGGTCTCCTTTACTTGTAGTAAAATGTCCAAGATTGTCAAGCAGCACCCACAAGAGCCTTCATAATCTGGCCTCAAGTCTTCTTCAGATTTATATCCCCCCTCCTCCCTGCTGTATACCCCATGATCCAGTATGAATTGCTTATTTTTCTCCAAATATAGCCTACTCTCAAAATTTTATACCTTGGCTCATGATATTCCTTCTGCCTGAAATCCTCCCTACCACTCCAGAGTCTGGGAAATCTCCCCTCTTCTTTGCAGACCCATCTTAGAGTTAATATTCTTTGTAAACTCTCCCAAGGAAAGTTAGTCTCCTTCCTCCTCCACACAGAGTCTGTTCATGCCTCTAATATAGAACTAATCATTGTTTTGTAGCTATCTGTTTTATAGTTCTTACTCATACCCCAATAGACTGTGCCTTATCCCAGAGCCTAGCATAGCACTTAAAACATAGTGAGAGCTCAAGATATGTTGTTGAAAGAACAGATGGGAGGATGAATGAATGGAGTTGATTCCTAGCTCTAATAACTGGGCTGTTCCCTAGGGCCCATCCGTTAAGCCTCATTCAGGTGCCCCCAGCTCCTCAGTACTACCTTGGTGCCCTGTATGGCCACTTAGTCTTTGCTAGAATAGTGCTTTATCCAGCTCTTGCCAGACCTTTTGACATCTGGCATCATGCCCAGGCCCCATAGCATACCCTCTGTCACTGGCTGCCAGAAATTCTGGCTGCCAACCACCTGCCAGTCTAGGCTTCTTTCTAGTGTCTGCTGTATCCTGGTTACCCTGATGCTTGCTGTACCTGCCTGTCTAAACAACTGGCTGGGGGTTCTGCTGCTGGTTCTGGGATCTTCTACTTTACCTGGTCTGCTTTCAAAGTCCTGGCCCTCCATATTCTAGCTTCCCTTGCCATCAAAGGAGTTTCATTTCTATCAGTATCCAACTAGCAGATTAGGTAAAGCACGCCAATTAAATTCATGGGCTCTAGATTCTAACTGCCTAGATTCAAATCTCACCACTTCCACTTACAGCCAGATGTGTGATCTTGGGGCAAGTCACTTCATCTCTTTGAACCACAGTTTGCTCATCTGCAACATGTGCATAATAACGATACCTACATCATAAGGCCAATGTGAGACATAAATAAGATAATGTGCTTAACACAGAACCTGGCATATAGTATGTACTCAATAACTATTTGCTATCATTCTCTTTTTTAAAGCACATTATTTATTTGTTATCCATTTGGCTGCATCGGGTCTTAGTTGTGGCTTGCAGGATCTTCATTAGGTCATGTAGGATCCTTTATTGTGGTGCACAGACTTTCTAGCTGCGGCACACAGGCTCCAGAGTGCCCGGGCTTCAGTAGTCGCAGCATTCACTCAGTTACTCTGCAGAATGTGGGATCTTAGCTCCCCAACCAGGGATAGCACCTGTGTCCCCTGCATTGCAAGATGGACCCCCAACCACTGGGCCACCAGGGAAGTCCCTGCTATCATTCTTATTTTTATGTTCCCAGTATCTAGGACAGAGTTGGCACTCAACAAATGTGCACTGAAAAGAGAGGAGGAAAAAGAATAACAATCAGCAGTTATTCAAGCTTTCGTGATCGAAGTCTACTCCATCTAAATCTCCCATCACAGGATGTAAATGCCCTATGGCCATTTGGTTCTGTCACTTACCTATTTTTGAAATCCCACCTCCTCTAGAAATCCTCTTACAATTAAGAGGCAATAGCTTTGCTTGTCCCAATCCACCTAGGTCTAAAACTCTCACAACTGCCCACCTCCACTTTTCATCACAATTACATGCATTTATCCTGATTTCTTAGCCACAAACTGCACTTATCCCCAGATGTATCACTGGCATAAATATCTCTGGACTACACATTTTACCACATTAACCCACTTCTCTCCCCCATCTCCATGTGTGCTTTCTGCATTTTTGGTGTCACTTAGCCCTTGTTGCCTTTGATGGTCAGCGCAAGGGCTGTGTGTAAACTAACGAGGACAGACAAGAGTTTTGAGTAGAGAAATGCTTCCGGATTGTTTTTTTTTTGATGAAAATGAAGGAGAGGAGGTGGAAGCAGAGCTGAGGAAGAGATAGGATTTGTGTCCCTACTTGCTCTTCATGCCAGCAGGGGCAGAAAGCATGCCGCTTCTTTCTTATTCACTGGCTACATTCCTTTCAGAGGCCAGAGGGGCAAGCCTGGACAATGCAAATGAGCTGTGGATGGGACTTAGCCAAGGGTCCTCCAAAAGGAAAGCAGCAGGGCTGATGAGGAGTGAACAGAAAAGGAAGGTGCCTTACATACTTCACAGCAACTTCTTTTCCCCAGGTGACAAACTACTCTTTCTTCCCAGAGACACAATACCAAAGTGCATAAGCTCCCTCTGAATAGCTGAGAGCACTTTGCAGATGCGATGGTTCCTGAGTCTCTAGCCTTTGGTATGATACTCCACTACCTACAAAGCCCTATACAGGCAGTGTTAAACCTAGGCGAACTGAAGCTTTCAATCACAGGTTTTAGCTGTGGCATAAGAGAGAGAAGGGGTGAGCAGTGATGAGCATGTAAACTAGAAAGAGCAACTGAGCCTACAAATGCCCAAAGGGGACACATTTAGCCAGTCCCTTTCCCACTTTCTAGTACAGATCTACTATTATGCTTCACTTGACTCTAACCAGCAAAGCATGCTGTGAGGACCCTTACCCAGGTGGAAGTCCATGCATTCATGTGTAAGTGGACTGGGTGCAGGACAGCTTTTAAGTTCGGTTTCAGCCCCCTACTTGTTTTTCTCATCCCCTCCCCATCGCCCACTTCCCTCCCCTCCCCACGCCATTAACAACTCAAGATCTGTTTCTTCTTTGGGGCTGCAGTCCCAAGTTGTCACATGTGGCCTGATGTAGATGCCCAAGAGACTGACAGAAATGTTTGAAAACTTCCAACCCTAATCGTGCCTCCCCTGACTCCTCCCTCTGCGAGGCCAGCCAGGGGAGCAGGGCTGCTTGACCTTTGCTAGGAAAGAGCCGCCTGGGGTTTGGCATTGAGCTGGAAACAGAGGCAGAAAGCCACCCCATCACAAGAAAGGGAAAGCTGAAAGAACAGTGACGGGTTAAGCTCCTTATAATGAAAAAAACCTTCACGTTCCTGCACGGAAATTCCGTGTTTTGCTTCTATATGGTTCAAGTACACTGTAAAGACTAGACCCGATAGGATTCACAAAAACCATTCCCCCAAGGGTGGAGGACAATTAGGAGCGAAGAGAGAAAGAACGGGCGGGGCGAGTATTACTAAGGACACTGAGCAAAGAATTTGAGGGATGAGTCATCAAAAAGAAGCTGGGAACGAGAGCGGAACTAGTAATCCGAGCTGGGAAGGAGACGAGCATTCATTAGGCACTGACGGTGTCAATCACATCTGCTCCACAAATGACCTGAGAGCCTTCCAGGCTTCTCAGACCGGAAAAAGGGTCTCGGTGGGCGGTCTAAAGGCTTTGAAATCGGAAAAGACAGAGCGCGAGCAGCCGTCCGAGGAGCTGATGCAGCGAAGGCTGGTTTCTTGGAAAGATGGCGTTTGCCATCAAGGTCACATGGCCACTTTAGGGGACTAAACGAGATACTAGTGAGAATGATAGGAACAGCCACCTAGGATTCAGATTTCCAGAAGCAGTTTCGAATCCAAATTTTTTTGTTTTGGTCAGTTAAATTCATAAGCACACTTATGTTCATGGAAACATAGGTCCTAAAAACCATCAAAACGACATTTGAAGGGGGTGGAGTTTCACTGGGGCGCTTCTCTCTCAGGGAGCTGGAAAGAGTGAGGGATCCCAGGAGTCAAGATTACTGCAGAACCAGAAGGCAGCTGGGTGCCAGGCCAGAGGGCAACGTGGGCGGCAGATTCATTCGGGGACTGCCAATCTCACCAGATCTATGTCAGCTGAAAGTCTAGGCAGCTTGCTCTAACTTCAGACCTCACTTCATTTTGCAAGGTTGTCCCGACAAAAGGACTTGGTTGGGTGCCCTGTACATTGTACCAGATAAGTTCACCTTTAGTTGGTCCAGAATAGGACGAGAAATGTCAGTTAACCCCTAAACTATTTTTATGTTTTTTTTATTAGATTTATTATCTGTTAGTTTCCTAGCAGATGTTATATATTTTTAAATGGCAACCCGGTTGTAACTAAACTACAGGATAAAAAGGGATTTGTTAACTTCTTGGCCAGTCAAGTTAGGGGGCATCCACTATGCTGCCCTGAATTGTAGGGACCAGGGAAGAGCTGGAATGTATATATTTTGTGATCAGAGAATGGAAGCATTCTGATCTAGCTGATTCCTTCCGTTTGCGCTTCAACCATTTTCACGCTCCCACCCACAATCCATACTCCAAACTGGGAGCTGCCCAAGATTCCTGACACTCAGAAGAGCCTGCAAAGGCTGTGCCTAAGAAGATGGGCACAACAGAAAAGGAGACTTCAAGGGTGCGTGAGAATGCAGGCGGTGGCAGAGGAGTTCACATCTTGACCAGCTTAGTCTTGTCCTTACTCAGCTCTGGCCATCCCAATTCAAGTGACCCCCTCAAACTACCTTCTAGTATTACCCCACTGTGAGGCATCATCAGACTAATTCAGTTTTAGTTTTATTGATTGCTTTGAATCTATTCAGGAATGGGGTTTGAGGGCAAAGGGGACCACGTGCTGTTCTACTCTCATTTTCCCTCCCCTAACCATTTAGAAGGGCTGTAGGAAGTGTAAGGAGCTTCCCAGGTGGCTCAGTGGTAAAGAATCCGCCTGCCAAAGCAGGAGATGCAGTTCGATCCCTGGGTCAGGAAGATCCTCTGGAGAAGAAAATAGCAATCCACTCCTGTATTCTTGCCTGGAAAATTCCACGGACAGAAGAACCTGGTGGGCTACAGTCCATGGGGTCACAAAGAGTCTGACCCGACTAAACATGCATGCACACGAAGCAAAGTGTAGCCTCCAGGAGCTGATTTCTTATGGAAGAGTTTGAGCTCAGTCATTCTAGACCAGTATAACTCACGCAGGAGGAAACCCTTAGGCCTGAGCTCAAGGGGGAACCAGACCTTTTCACTATTCCTCCCTTGGCCACCCTAGAGGCTCACAGCAGTGTCTCTTGGTCAGATCTGAAAGAGAGCTCTTGTCGCGTCTGTTGCAGATATTCAAGCCATTGTAAGAAAGCGTGAGTGGGAGGTGGGTGGAAGGAGGAGGACACAGCAAACATAAACCTATAGTCCTTGGGAAAGCACACATTTCCAAGGGCAGTCTGAAGAAAATAGAAGCTTTAGTGACAGAAAAAAGATGGCCAAGAGGCGTGCCTGGAGCAGCACTTTCTCTTCCTCGCTCTTTTTTTTTCTGTTAACGCATACCCCAGAGCGACTCTACCCTACTCTACCCTACTGGAAGGAAGCTGGCCCCCTCCTATAGATGCTGGGCGGCGCTCCGGGGCTCTCAACTTAGGAAGGAGGCTGCTATATTCCATCTCGGACAGCAGGTGGCACCAAATCACAAGTATAACTCCAAAGAAAACTGGCAGGAAATGGACCTTGAGAGTCCTTGAACTATTTTTTTCTCCCTCCCTATTCCCCACATGGAATTGAAAAATAAGAAACCTTTCAGATATGGTGGATAACTCTAATTCAGTAAAAACACTTTAATCTTCCAGCGGAAGGTTCCTAGGATTTAAATGCAGCCTTAGTCCCCACCCTTCCCGGAGACCTAGTTCTCAGCTGCAGATAAGGAAAATGGTGACTTTCCTGGAATCATTGCAGATGGCTCCAGCCTCCAGAAGAGTTGTTTTTCTCCCAGGTGGTAAGCTGAGAAGTAGCAGACATCAGACTTCAGAGGCTCTGCTCAAATCCTGGGCCCCCTTCTGAAGGGCCAAGTGCTCTGTCATGTGTGTGCTAGGAAATGACCATGTCTAAACAAGTTGCAGTGTGGCCAACCAGCCTCATGGCCTCTTGCAGCCAAACAGGACCGCTTCCAGCCCCCACAAATATGTCCCTTAAGTCCCCATTCCCAGGTTCCTCCACCTGGAATGCTGTCCTCTTTCAGCCATTTCTGTCAGATCCAAGCTACGCATTGAGGTGCAGATGGAAATCCAGGAAGCCTTCCTTCATTTCCCCCAGTCTGAAGGGACCTCTGCTTTTCTAAATTAGTGACTTGTGCCATTTGCTCTATTTGTTGTTCAGTTGCTAAGTCGTGTCCAGCTCTCTGTGACCCCATACTGCAGCACCCCAGACTTTTCTCTCCTTCACTATCTTTCAGAGTTTGCTCAAACTCATGTCCATTGTGTCAATGATGCCATCCAACTATCTCATTCTCTATTGCCCCCTTCTCCTCCTGCCCTCAGTCTTTCCCAGGGTCTTTTCCAATGAGTTGGCTCTTCACAACAGGTGGCCAAAGTATTGTAGCTTTGGCTTCAGCATCAGTCCTTCCAATGAATATTCAGGGTTGATTTCCTTATTTGCTCTATGCTTCTACTTCATGTCTCCCCTACGAAACTGTGACCTCCTCAAGGGCAAGGACCATAGCCTGTGTATCTTTTATAACCTATATCGATGAACACAGTAGGCACTCAATATATAATGATAATGATATCTTACATTTGTATAGTGCTTGAAATGGCAACCCACTCCAGTACTCTTGCCTGGGAAATCCCATGGACAGAGAAGCCTGGTAGACTTCTGGTCGATCCATGGGATCGCAAAGAGTCGGACACAACTGAGCCACTTCACTTTCTCTGTACTGTGCTAAGTCGCTTCAGTTGTGTCCGACTCTTTGCGATCCCATGGATCGACCAGAAGTCTACCAGGTTTCTCTGTCCCTGGGGTTCTCCATGCAAGAATACTGGAGTGGGTTGCCATGTTCTCCTCCAGGGGATCTTTTCAACCCCGGGATCAAACCCACGTCTCTTACGTCTCTTGCATTCGCAGGTGGGTTCTTTAGCACTAGTGCCACCTGGGAAGCCCTTGCATGGTGCTTATAGTTTACAAAATACATTCACATCCATTTTCCCATTTAATCCTAACTACAACCCTGTGAGGTAGGCATGAGCATCCCTATTTTACAGATGAGCAAACAGACTCAGAGAAGTTAATGAGCTTGCTCAAGGTTGTACAGCTGGGAAGAAGCAGAGATGGATCTGAATGCAGGTTTTCTGACCCTAAATTCAGTTCTTCCCATTTTCTCTACCTGAGCTGGTGGCTGGGAATTCTTTCGTGGAGACTGAGGTCATAGAATTCATCATGGGACTGGGGGAAAGGGAAGAGGGGAAGATCTAAAGGTTAAACTCCTTTCATCTCTGCTCCCTTTGTACCTCTCCCCCTCCCTTGCTTCCTTGTTTCCAAAGAAGATTTCAGAATACAATCTTACTTTGTTTAAGAATGTCCTGGTTTGAGATGTCCTTGTGGATAAGAAGAAAACTCGTGAAGTGAAGATAGGACAGTAAAGGTGTATTCACAGCTGGTGACTAATGGATCTTTGGGGGCTTGAAGGGAGGTCCCTGGCCTGTCCAATAATTTAACTAATGACTTGGATCAGGACATTGATGGCATGTTTATCAAATTTGTAAATGATGCTGGTTTCAGGAAGATCCCAAGAGGCCATAATGAACCAGGGAAATGAAATGTAAAGTTTCGTAGTCGAGTTCATCGAAACCAAATGCTTAAGTGTAAGGTAGGAGAGACATGACTCTGTGAAAAGGTTTCAGGTGTTTGAGGTGCCTGTAAGTTCATTATTTTTGACACTAGCTGCCTGAAATGCTAATGAATTCAGGGCTAGGATGTGGAAGATTACATTTGTGCCTTCTTCTCTGCTCATTAGACCACAGTGGAGGACCGTCTTTAGCCTTGGACACCACAAAAGAACAGGAGCATTAGCAACCTGGAGCATGCATGAAGCACACGAGACCAGGAGTATGAGAGGACTCCAGAATCATTGTACGTGAACTTGAAGAAGGGATCAAAAAGGGCGTGATTGTGGTTTGGGATCAAGTTTTCATATGTTGGAACCATCATCACATAGAAGATGGATTCATCTTGTTTTGCTCTGTAAGAGGGACAAAGGGCATGTGCTCTGGGAAAACATATTTTGACTCAACCTAAGGAAGAACTTTATGATGGTTCAAGATGACCAAACATTATGCAATGGTCAGCTTTGAAAGGACAAGATATTCCCATCACTGGAGGTATTTAAACAGAGACAAGATAACTATTTGGCAAAGGCCGCAGAAGGAATCAAGCAGCAGATCATAGGGGTGAGGAATTAGGCAACCATTAAGTTAGCTTCTGACACTGTAATTTGGGGATTCAAGTCAGGGGTAGGGGTTGGGGCCAGAGGTGAACATAGTTGTACCTCAAAGTAGGTACCTCTCAACTAGTTATTATCTCTGGCTCCAGATTGCCCTGCTCAAAGGCTTCAGAAATATTTTTCTGAATACTTTATCATGAGACTTTCCAGCTCACCATAGAATCTCAGTAACGCTAGAGGTCATTGGGCTCAGTCCTTTATCAGATGCTTTCTTTGCCTTTGAATCACCCACAAGGAGTGATTATCCAGTCACTGCTTAAATATCTCTGGTGATGGCGAGCTGCCTACCATTTGAGTTAGTCTATTCTAATTTCAGAGAGTGTTATTAATCATCAGAAAGTTCTTCTTAAACATAGCAAAATGTTTATATCAGGATGTTGAGATTAGGAAGTTTTTTCTTCTCTGTTTTTGAAGCTGTTGGTAATAAATTTTAAAAGGACTTCAAAAGGCTGGAATCATGAGCCAAAACTTTTATTATCATTTTCTCATTATAAAAAAGAAAAAAAAAAGCCTCTTCCTTCTATTTAGCCCAAATCTACTTTCCTGTAACTTCCACCCCATTAGATCCCAGAGCCCCTGGAGTCCCACACAGAATAAATGTCCAGCTTCCTCTTCACTATGAGCCCAGCAATGATTTGCTGACAGTAGAGAAATTTCTCTGGGGATTTGCTAGTTCCCTCACTATTCTCACCACTCTCTCTGGCTGTACTTTTGTTGACATGTCCCTTGAAGTATGATGCCTGCATTGAATAGAGGGCCTCAGGGGTGGTCTGACCAGTACAGATGGTCTACTGCACAAGACGATCACTTACTTCCTTTATTCTGGACATTATGCTCTTATTAATATAGCTTAAGGTCATGATACTTTTGGTAACAACCAAACCACACTTTTGACTCGTGGATCATGATAAGCTTCCATTTACTCTAAAAGCCTTTAAGTCACATCTCACACTTCTTAACAGTTACACTGTTACATTTTGAAATTTTAAAAGGTGACATCATCCTTGTCTTTGTAAACTGATTTTGCTATAGCAAGTCCATCATACGAGCCTCTTGACATCTGTACAAGTTCTTATTCTGTCATCTCGTATTTTGGCACTTCCTCCCAGCTATGTATAATTTTCAAAGTTGATCTAGTGACATGAAAGCCGGAAATCGCCTAGAATTCCCACAGTTCTTCATATTGTCCTAAAAGCATGGTGAGAGAATGTTTCTTTGAGCTCCAGATACACTGTAGGGGTAACATTCTAATCTACCGATCGAGTCAGCCTATCAAAGGAGATGAGCTTGAGTGGGAAATGGCTTTTCCAGAATCCATGCAGGGGCTAAGTGTTCTTCTCTTCCTTTTGTAATTGCTCACCAACCCTCATTTGTTCTAGAATCTTGCCCTCAATCAATATTTAACTCATTGATCTCAGTGATGCAGCGGTGTGCATCCCTTTCACCCTCCATGGGGTTTTCAAAGCCATCACCAGTTGTCCTGCAACTGGAGCTGCAGGTCGTCACAATGCCCTGGGCTGTTATTGACCGAGACTAGGAGATGGAGTTGCTCAGAGCAGCTAAAGGCTCTCTGGGACTAAACTCCCTTGAGGAGCCTCTTTCTGGGGCTCACTTTGTCCCTTTGACTCTGAAAATCCTTCTCCTTGCAGAAAAGAAGAAGCACAGGAGTTGCCAAGGAGATTTTGTTTTCTGTCTGTGAAACCATTAGCAAACTAAAGAAAAATCAGGGCCCCCCATTATTCATCTGGCAACACCCAAACTCTTCTGCTGTTATGAAGACCTCCACAACCTTTCTTTCCAATCTTTCCAAATGATTTCCCATCATTTGACTTGAACCTTTTACTTCTGTCAAGCCAGTTCCCTCACTGCTCCTCAAGCACATTTAGAATCTTACCTCCATGCTCTGGCTGAGGACTTTCCCCCAATTTGAAATGCCCATTATTCCATCACCCACCCAGATCTTACCATAGCTTTTCTTGCAATTTCTCCAGATTTTTACCTTCACCATACTATTGAAGTCACAGAGATTATGCGTTTTACTCATCTGATCACAGTTCAGATCTGAACTGTCTTCCTGACAGTATGTACCCCAAAGGGGGTATATTTTATCCCTCATTGTATATAAACCAGTACAGGGCCTGGCTTACAGTCCTGATAACCATCCTTGCTTCTCATGGAAAATTTCCACAGTGACTGACCTCTGGCCCTTCACACACACCACGAGTTCAGATCCCAAGATATCTGTGTCCAGCTCCTCAAAAGACTAATATAGAAACTAGATAAATCTAGAGATGCAGGCTGGATCCGGTTTAGGCCCTAACAATTTTTGCCACGTGAAATCAAATCCAAGTATACCCTCAGCCCTTTAAACAAGAACCTGGGCTTTTTCTTTTTTCTTGCTGGAATCAGGGCTGGCAGTCAGCAAGGGGGTCAAGAACACTCAAACCACCCAGGCACAGCACTGACTGTCAATTAGACTGAAACTCTGCCTGCATTAGAGGTCTCGCAGACCTTTTTTTAGGTGTGAAGACCAACTATGATCTCTCACTGCTGAGTTTGTTATGGCACCTTTAGTTCTTAGAGGAGAAACAATGTCTACATCCTCCCCAACTAGAAAGCCTCCTAATTTGGAGGCACACACATACCCCTCAGAAGAGGAGGCTCATTTCGGCATATCTGACATGGAGTAATCAAAGGATCATAATAATAAAGACTGATTGATCTAAAATGTCACATAACCCAGCCCTTTGCATTCAGAAAGATGAACACCATTGCTTCCTTTAGTCACTCACTCAATTTGGCAACTGTTATTGAGGATTTACTACATGCCATGATCAACTCCTATCTACAGCAAAGTTTTGCCTTGTGTCTATCTTAATCTTTCCCCCAATCACTCTCAGAAGAAATAGAGAACAGATCACCCAGTTCTGTCCTGATTTAGGGGATGATATACCTCCTAATTTTTTGATGATATGTCACACTTGTCATATAGTAGGTGCTCCACAATTATTAAATGTTATTTCATCTGCTTCCTCCTTTCTAAATTAAAAAAAAAAAACAACTTAGTCCTTTGGCACATTGTTTTTGCTCTTCTCCAGATCCTCTCTAGCTTTTCCACATATGCTGAAAATGTGTTGACCAAGGGCAGACCCATTACTGTTTTCAAAGTCCTAACCAATGTTAGGTAGAGTGGAGAAAATTGAGGACCATGAGAAAGGTCATATGTTACTGGACTACATTTTAGGTCTGTTTCTAACACTGTGACGTGTTTTTCTGAGCCCATTTCCTCAGTTATAAAATAAGCGGGTTGGACTACATGACTTTAAGCTTACTTCTAAAAAACTCAGACTGCGATTACTTCCCAGTGACTCCATACTAAATTTTTGTTATTATGTGCTAGTATCCAAGTTAGTTTTGGAAAGAAAGAAGGAAGGGATGGGGGGAAGAAGAGAAAGAATAGGGTGAGAGGAAGGAGGGAAGGAGGAGAAAACCAGTTCTACATTAGGGACTCATCCAACTCAAGACCCACCCTGACATCCTCCCCCCAGTTCTATTTTCTTTTTTTAACTAACCTAGGTCAAGTCAATCATTGCCAATCTCCTTTGTCCCCACATACCATATTAGTATTTAGTTCTTGGTTTTGGTCTTTTTACTACCTTGTGTTTGTTCCCTCTGAACGTCATCGTGTTGTGTTGGTTCATCTCCTTCATTCCATCAGGGACACTTTGAAGAATGCTATTCCTGGTTTCTGAGGTGTCAGCAACCCCACCTAACTGTCACACTTGAGGAGCAGACTCCTGGTTTAGTCCTTCAAGTCAGTGTGGGTAATATGAGATACCATAATGCTAACTCTGTGGAGCCCACTGAATCTGTCCCCCAGGGTTGACAGGGAGCCACTGATCACAGTCCTGGAGAGAAATGCTGCCAGGGCCCCAGTGACTTCTCCAATTCTAATTCACAGAACAGGAAACCAGTATCCCTGGGGAGGAGAGGGCCCCTGCTCTGTCAGTCACCCAGGGCCAGGGAGTCCACATATCTGATGCTGCACTGGATTCAGACATGAAAAAGAATTTTCAGCATATTAGAGGGCGGACCTCGTCCCAGCTCCCAGTCATCCAGGACGAGGGCAGGGTGGTGGCGATGGTGGCAGAGCCAGCAGCGGGCTGCAGTGGCGGTGGCCGCAGAAGCCATGGCGCAGTGGAGAAGGAAGTGTTATTTTTGCAGTTTCATTAGGAGGCCCGAGGAGAATTCAGCCGCAGGAACCCAGAGCGTTGCGGGGTGAGGGTGGGGGTGGGGACAGCAACCTGATTAAGATTTGAGAGGCCTTCGTGCAGGGGGTCAGCAGCCAGCCCCCCAGACTTGTATCAGCTTAAAGGCACAGGATGTTGAGACTGTGAGTTCTCACCCGCAGAGGTGCCCTGCCAGGAGGTCTGTCGGGGCAAGGCCTGTGCAAGGGAGGCAGGTTGGGAGTGCTAACTGGATTTTTTATTTTTATATCAAGACACTGTGTTTAAAATTTTTACAAAGGACAAACTCCATGGGTTTCCGTTAGTGTTTTAAGAACTTTTCTTTAAAAAAAAAAAAAAAAGCCAACAACAACAAAAAAACACCGTCTTTTTGAAAGAGAAATGACATACACGAAAGAGACTCTAAAGAAAATGGGGCGAATTTCTGATAGCATTACCCCAAGGGCAGAGGTAGGACCCAGCTTACACCCAGGGCCCCCAATAATGACATGGCCTCCACAAAACCTCGTTCACCAAATCTGGGGTCCCCTGGTCTAGGGAGGCCAATGCTCCTGGGGAACGCAGGTCACCTGTGGTCTCCACAGCCCTCCACAGAGATAGAGGTGGCTGGTGAGTTGTCCCCTATGGCCTTCCAACCCCATCCAGTGACAACCCCTTCCTCCTTCTCCCCCATGGTCTTGCCCGAATCTGTTTCTTTCTTGGGGCTCACGTTTCTCAGTCATTGTGTGAGCAATGGGAGTTCCAAAGCCAGAGAGACCTGGGCCTGGAGCCCTCCCTTCCGGAGCCTCTTTGCACTCATGGGTTGGAGAAGCATTTGTTCCAATTTTTTTTTCTTTAAAAATCAACAAAAACGAGACCCAGAAAAAAGACCAAGTCTAAGGGAGAAAGAGCTACTCTGCTCTTTAAAGCTCCCAAGTCTGGAGTTGGCGGGTGGTGCAGTTCCAAGAGATGTGGAAGGCGAGCACCAAGGGGTATCCAGCTGGTGCTTCAGGCTCCCTGGGAGTGTCTGTGGTCAGGTCTGGGAGCCGGCTTCAGCTGCTGTTCCATGGGTCCTCAGTTTCCCAAGGACTCATGTGTGTCTCCATTTGAAGGGCTTGTTCAGGTTTACTTCCTTATTTGTGTTGTTGCACATGTGGGTGCATGTCCATATCTGTCTATGTTTGTGCACGTGGGTCTGCTGTTGGGTGTGGGTGCGTGCGTATACATAGATGTCTGCATGTGTCTGTGTGTGTGTGTGCATGTGTGCATGTGTTTTTGTGGATCTGGGAGGGGTAGAATCAGGATATAGGCTGTGCTCTGGGCTAGAGCTACTATACCCGGGTGGTGGAGTGTGAGTGGGGCAGCCCAGTACTGTTGAACCCTGTGGCAAAGGTGTTATAGGGGTGCAATGTCTGCAGCCCCACCAGGGAGTTGGGGATCATAGTGATGGTGTTGGGGGTCATGAGTGGAATGTCATCAGGGGAGCGCCGCAGGGTCAGTGTGTAGTCAGGCAGCGTGGTGAGGCGCAGGGTGTCATGGGGGGGACCCGCCTCACACTCGTGGTGTGTGGGACCCAGCTGCAGCGCTGCCAGCTCCTCCTCGGGAGCAGCTCCCAGTTCAGGAGCCCCGGCTCCCCTCTGAGGGCTGGGCTGCCGCAGGGGCTCCTGACGTCGCTTGTCCTTCCGATAGTAGAGAGCAGCGAAGGCCAGGACATTAAGGAACAAGAGGGAGGCCCCCACAGCGATGGTGACGCTCAATTCAGTGGAGTAGTCACGCGGGTTCTCCACCAGGAGTGGCCCTGCATCCTGGTCCCCGTTCCAGGACCCCTGGGCATTCTCGTTGCTGTAGGCGGGGGAGATGGCTGGTCGCTTGGTGCTCCAGGTCTTGCCATTGGGCCTGCGGGTGATGTGGGAGCTGTGGGTGGTATCCGGGGGCGGCACTTTGGTGGTTGTGGACGTGTAGTGGAACATGTCGTGCAGGTTGTATAGGTGGGGCACCAAGTGTTTCCAAAAGGCCACCTTAGTGGCCCGGTAATGATCGCGGACCCTTGGCTTCAGCCCGATGTGAAGGTACAGCTGGTCTCGGGGATTGTATTTGGACCAGGCCACTTCCTCAAAGCGGTTGGCCTTGGTGTGAATGAACTTGGTGTCCTGGGGGACCGGCTTGTTGGGATCCCTGAAATACCACATGGAAATCTGGGGTCACCACTCTATGTAATGAGGAAAAGGCCCAGATTCTTCCTTTAACACTCAGCCCTAAACCCCTTCCCCAGTCCAGAATGTTCTACCATTTCCATCTTTTATGGGGTCCCTCACCCTGTCCATACCCCTCATCTTCCCCAGACCTTGAACTCCTATTGCCCATGGCATCATGGAAACCATCACATCCTCCCTTGCACCCATCCTCTGAGATCAAGCTATAGGACGCTTCTTCTCACAAGTTACAGAGCATGCATTCATCTTTTCAGCTGCCCAGTTTTTCCAAGAGCCCTTTAAAGGCTTTCTGAATGTACTTTATTCCCACTTCACCTGGCTTCTTACCATCTAAACTCGAATCCCATAGTTATGCCAGTAATTCTCATTCCTGCTTGATCCTAATGCTGACCAAATTCTGAACCTCCACAAAAATTTTTAAGGGAAGGAAATGGCATGAAAGACTAGATAAGAGGATGTACAGAGAGGGATGAAGGGGTTACCAATCAAGATTTGGTGACTGTTTTAGGAAGGGAGATGATGGAAGAGGTTTAGGTAGAGGAGCAGAGGGGAGGGCACGCTAGGGTCCCAAAGTAGAAGAACCCCCACCTTCTCCTTACCCAGTCTTGGCAAAGTTGGTCCAGTAGGTCATGACAACAGCACTGAGCATGACATCATTCTTGGAGAAGTTGCAGGGGAAGAGGTCAGTGGGGCCTACCATAGGGACACCAAAAACATAGGGTACTTCATCCCCATGAGCTGCGTCTGACCAAGCAGGCTTCATGAGGCTCTGGCAGTGATGGTAGAAGGCGTAGAAGTAGGTAGGCGAGCCATAGCGGGCATGCAGATCAGCCGTCACCACTGAGGGCTCCACCCACTGGTGGTCAGTGAAGAGTGCCACCAATGTCTTACGGCGGGTCTCAGGATTGTCACGGTCTGCCCAGTCTGTGTACATGAACTTGATGGTCTCCCGCAGGGTATCCTTACCCTCAGGATAGCCATACAGATTGTCCACAAAGTTGGAGACTGAATAGTCAAAGTCAGTGCCAGAGACACCATCTTCAGGGTCCACCACCCCTTCCACAAACTTGAGCCCCTCACCCTGGTTGACACCTAGCATGATGTCATAGTTGAGGAACTCGCCCTGTTCCATGAGAATCTCTGGGTCATCAGGAATGACATCACCATCAATCACTGGGCCAAAAGCCACATGGTAGCGGGCTGGCTGGATGTCTTGCTCTACCAGCTCCTTGGCACTCTTTTGGCGAAGACAGTCCACCATGTCAACTGTGTCTAGCACATTACAGCCCACCTTGTCTGCCAGCAGGCTGGTGTACTTCACCGGTTGGTAGTTCACAGCCCAGCTGGACAGAGCAGAACCGCTTTGGATGATGGCCCTCTGGAAAAGCCCTTAGAAAATAGACAGCACCAAGTCAGATCATCGTGACAGATCAAACACCTCTTCATTCCTTTTTTACTGAGGTCGCCCTCTGGGTTGAATGGGCTGTGAAGAAGGAATAACCCTTTTGCTGGAACGATGGGTTAGGACCAGAGGAGGGGTTGTTGGGCTCCTTTCCTGACTGGTCCCCTGCCTGTTTCTTGTCTCCTCACTCTAGGATGGTGGTTGGTAACTTTGGGGTTAAGGAAATGCTAGGAAGAATTAACCCCTTGGGTCCCAGACATCAGTTTCCTTAGGCTCCCTCTCTTTATCTCTCCTTTTCTTCCCCTCTTGCTTCCTGCCCAGCTGGGCCCAGTTCTGTGCCAGCACACCACCAGGGAGCTGGCGCTTCCACCACAAAGGGGTCTTTTTCATGAGGGATGAGAAATGCAGGCAGGAGAGAGTTTCACGTTCTCGGAGTTTGGGGAAGGATTCCTGAGGGCAAAGGCCCTCTGGTCTGAAGGTCTCCAGGGCGTGTGCCCTCCCAAACTGTAGTCTCCACAGGGTCTTTCCTTTTCCTGAAGCTACTGATGCCTCAGGTCCAGATTTTCCCCTTGCTAAGAAGGAGCCAGTCCCCCAAACTCAAAATGTAGATGATTCTTCCCCTCTATGGAAAAAAGGTATCATTCTTTCTCTGACCTCAACATTCCCAAGTAAGGGAAACTCTGGCCCACAGGTGCACGTTCTATTCCTCAAAGAGAAACAGTTTATGGGACTTCTCTGGTGCTCCAGTGGTTAAGACTCTGTGCTCCCAATGTAGGGGCCACAGGTTTGAGCCCAGTTCAGGGAACTAATATCCTGTATACCATATGACATGGCCATAAAAAAGAGAGAGAGAAAGAAAGAGAGTTGAAGAGAGTCTGCATGGGTAAAAAAGAGAGGGAGAGAAATATAGATGACTACATAAGAAAGCCTCATTTTTTGAAAGATTATTCTCCATTAATCAATTACAGAAAGACAGAGAGAATAAATCTTTAAAGCAGCCAGGTTGCCAGGGACACAGGCCCACTATGAGACAGAGAATTAGCACCACACCAAGAAAGGCTTTCTCCTCCCAGGGAAATAGTCCCCAATCAGAGGAGGCACTGTTCCTCTTTCCAGACAGAGGCACCTTCACCACTCGTCACTTCACTCTCCTTGATGGAAAAAAGGAATTCCTGTTCCCATACCATCACCTAGGAACACATTTTAAGTTGCCTACTTCCCACCTTAGTCTTCCCTCATGGAGTCTCTGGAGGGACAGAGGCAGAATTTCTAGGTCAGAAAAGGTGATTTTTCTCCCTGAGAGAGACAGGCCTTCTTCAAAGAGAGAAAGCAAGTCTTCCTGTGAGAATATCACTAACTCATAAGGTGGATTTCAGTGAAAAACTGTGTTCTCTCTCATGGTTTTCCTTACTTTAGAGAAGGACACTTATTTTGAGAAGCTCATCTTTGCCTCTCAGAGGTAGAAAGGGCTCTTACAGTCCAGGTGGCGCTAGTGGTAAAGAACCCGCCTGCCAATTCAGAAGATGTAAGAGACACATCTGTGGAAAATTCTTCAAGAGATGGGAATACCAGACCACCTGACCTGCCTCTTGAGAAACCTGCAGGTCAGGAAGCAACAGTTAGAACTGGACATGGAACAACAGACTGCTTCCAAATAGGAAAAGGAGTACGTCAAGGCTGTATATTGTCACCCTGCTTATTTAACTTCCATGCAGAGTACATCATGAGAAACGCTGGGCTGGAAGAAGCACAAGCTGGAATCAAGATTGCCGGGAGAAATATCAATAACCTCAGATATGCAGATGACACCACCCTTATGGCAGAAAGTGAAGAGGAACTCAAAAGCCTCTTGATGAAAGTGAAAGAGGAGAGTGAAAAAGTTGGCTTAAAGCTCAACATTTAGAAAACGAAGATCATGGCATCTGGTCCCATCACTTCATGGGAAAGAGATGGGGAAACAGTGGAAACAGTGGCAGACTTTATTTTTGGGGGCTCCAAAATCACTGCAGATGGTGATTGCAGCCATGAAATTAAAGGACGCTTACTCCTTGGAAGAAAAGTTATGACCAACCTAGATAGAAAAGCAGAGACATTACTTTGCCAACAAAGGTCCGTCTAGTCAAGGCTATGGTTTTTCCAGTGGTCATGTATGGATGTGAGAGTTGGACTGTGAAGAAAGCTGAGCACTGAGGAATTGATGCTTTTGAACTGTGGTGTTGGAGAAGACTCTTGAGAGTCCCTTGGACTGCAAGGAGATCCAACCAGTCCATTCTGAAGGAGATCAGCCCTGGGATTTCTTTGGAAGGAATGATGCTAAAGCTGAAACTCCAGTACTTTGGCCACCTCATGCGAAGAGCTGACTCATTGGAAAGGACTCTGATGCTGGGAGGGATTGGGGGCAGGAGGAGAAGGGGACAACAGAGGATGAGATGGCTGGATGGCATCACAGACTCGATGGACGTGAGTCTGAGTGAACTCCGGGAGATGATGATGGACAGGGAGGCCTGGCATGCTGCGATTCATGGGGTTGCAAAGAGTCGGACACGACTGAGCGACTGAACTGAACTGAACTGAAGAGACACAGGTTCTATCCCCGAGTCAGGAAGATCCCCTGGAAAAGGGCATGGCAACTCACTCTAATATTCTTGCATGGAGAATCCCATGGACAGAGGAGCCTGGTGGGCTACAGTCCATAGGTTCACAAAGAGTTGGACATGACTGAAGCAACTTAGCATGTACTCATAGTCCACAGATGAAGAGAACATTTCCTGCTGAACACAAAAAAGGGTCTATTTGGCCCCCTTGGAAGCGTCACTGGCAGAGGCTTCCCATCAGGCTAAAACTTAAAGTCTCCCTTAGCTGGGGTCATACAGCTTGGGGGTGGGAGAGGTTTGGTCTGGAGTGTGATAAGAACTTGCCATCCCTCAGACAAAGCTCATCCACAGGTTTTTAATGCTGGCTTTGGTCCCGTCTCCCCTGTCAAGGGCAGTTCCTGTCTTACACAGACTTGCTCTTCAGAGATGAAGGCCGAGAATGAGTGTTTCTTACACCTAAAAACTAATTGCCACTCTAGAGCTCTACCCAAAGTCACGTGTCCTTCCCACACAGAAAGATTTCCCCTGCCCAAAAAGAGCCAGTGTCCCTTCAGAGAGAGAGAGAGACATCCTACTCCCACACTCCTCAATAAGACTCCCACATCACAAGGAGAACCTTCCTTTCTCAAGATATAAATGGGATTCTCTCCTTTCCTCTTTCACACTGGGAGATATATATCTTCCCCTAGAGAAACATTTCCTTTCCACTTCTTCCCAAAGAAGGCTTCCCTGGTAGCTCAGCTGGTAGAGAATCTGCCTGCAATGTGGGAGACCTGGGTTTGATCCCTTGGTTGGGAAGATCCCCTGGAGAAGGGAACGGCTACCCACTCCAATGTTCTGGCCTGGAGAGTTCCATGGACTGGTCGCAAAGAATCAGACATGACTTTCACTTTCACTTTCTCCCCAAAGGGACACTGAGCTGGTAGGCGAGGGTTGCTGATTCCCCTGGGTGCTCTTGGGACATGAAGCTGGGCACCCTGGAGCCTGGAGGGCCTGGGGTCAGGGTCGGCAGCCAGCACTTGGCTAGTTCTTGTGCTGTTCCAAGAGCTACTCACCCTCAGAATGATGCGACAGTGTGAGGAGGCTGACACAGGATGCGCCAATGCCTGAGCCAAAGACGGTGATACGGCGGGGATCACCACCGAAGAAGGCGATATTCTCGCTCACCCAGCGGAGGGCCTGGATTTGGTCAAGGAGCCCATAGTTGCCCTTGGCAGCCTGATCGCCAGTGCTCAGGAAACCTGAATTCAATAAAGGGCACAAGGACAGTGAAGGTGGAGGGATGGAGCATTTGGATGACGATGACTGTCAGGGGCATGAGGATGGAGGATGAGCATGCAGTGTAGCTCTTTTCACCCAGTTAGCATTAACCATTGCTCTTTTCTGCAAGGTCCAGCACCATCACTCTGGGAAATATCAGTTCCCTACTTCCTACTCATTCCCCAGTTTGAAAGGCAGGGTCTCCAGACTGTCTGAAAGGGATGCCTCCAGTTGGGAGACTTAAACTGCAGGAACTGTAAATGGCCAGTATCCAGCATCCTCTGCCTTGATGTGATAACTGATACACTACTCTAGCACCTGTCAAGATAGAGTAGAAAGAGCAGGGACCTTGGCTCTACCATTTACTGGCCATGTAGTTTTAGGCAACTTATTGAAAATCCCTGGGCTCTAGTTTCCTCTCCTGTAAAATGGGGACAAAATACTTCAAAGGGTTGTATCAAGGATAAAATGAGCATAGGTATATCAGACGTGCTCAGCACACTATACATCTATAGCTACTTTTCTTTTCCCTTTATTCTGTCTCTGGAGGAAGTTAAGATTCGAAGAGACTATAATCCCTAAGCCCTCCTGGCACCCCCTGTCCAAGCTTGTCAATTTCCACTTCCTCCAGGGCCTCAGATGCCCCCTTCTCCTCATTCTCAGGGCAGGTCCTCATTTTCCCATCCTCCAAGACCTAATGAATCAGAAACTCTGGGGGTGGGGTCCAGCAATCTCTATGTTTAACAAGCTCTCCAGGTAATTCTGATGCCTGCTAAAGTTGGAAAACCGCTGGGTTAGACCATCTTTTTCGTCTGGTGGAAAAATGGGGAAGTCAGTGCAGCTCATTACCACAGAAACAGGTCTTCCCGCCCACCCACTGGGATTTGCTGCTGAGGAGACATGTCACCATGGAGACTACCTTCCCACCCACCTGCTGGGATTTGCTGCTATGGAGACTTGTTGCCATGGCGACTACCTTCCCACCCACCTGCTGGCTATCCCACAGAGATGTCCTATATTCCCCCCACCCCACCCTGCTTCCATTTTAGTCTGATCTTGCTGCTTCATTTCATCCTCTTCCCTGATATTTAGGTTCCTTGGAAGGCTATCATCTCCTGCCCTAGGCTTTTGGAAAGGTTCTTTCCAGGTGGATAGCTGTGGTGCTCTTACACACTGAAAACCTATACCTGGGTCAGTATTTTTTAACTCCACAGTTAAAAGCTCATCCACAGCCCCTGGGGTCAACTTTGTGGGAGGCCATGTTTGAGGAGGCTCCCTCAGTTCACAGAGAGCTCTCCAATGGGCCTGGTAGGCCATGGGCAGAAGCTGAATTCAAACAGACTCAAGCAGGCACAAGACTTCATCACTGTCTTTCTTGAGCCCTTCTGAATCTAGCTACTGTGAAAGAGCTCATTTTACCCTCTTCAAGTATGTTATTAATTTACCTTTGGTGCAATTAAGTATGTAAAGTACTTAGTTATTCCTCTCAGGATCTAGTCACAAGCCCTCTTTAGCCCCAGGTTCCCAATGAGGAAATGAGAAGGAATTAGAGAAAGCCTGAATGAGGATGAATGGAGGAGCTCTTGTGCCTCTAGACAAGGGAACCAGCTTCTTGTCTGGCCCATTCACAAGCTGAAGTTGTTCCTGCAAGTCTTGAAAAGTATGCTGACCAAGATCCAACCTGGCTGTCCAAGCCTTGAGACCCTCCAGCAAAAATCATTGTGTTTCTCTTAGCCTGCCTGTCCTCCCTCCCTCCTCTCTCCTTCCCCCATTTTCTTTCTACCTTGTCTCTTATTTAGGCAATAGTAGACTTGGCTTTGGTCTTTGCCAAGGTATCATTCAGTGAAATGTGTCAAATACACCTGTCCTAATCAGCAGGGAGAGCCTGCATTTGGATGTAGTAAAGTAGATTTCTCCAAAATGAACCAATTTCCTGGGTTGGGAACAAAGGCCTGAAAGGGCTGAGTGGAGGATTTGAGCATCACTCTCTTCTCCCTCAGGTCCCATGAACCTCAGGATAAGAGGCACTGAAGCTTGTGGATGATGTCATGTCAACCATCCTACTGCAAGCATCCTGCTTGAAGTGCTCTATCCAACAGGCTCAGGCAGATGATACAGTAAATGTCACTGACCACAAACACACACAAAACCTGGCAGTTTGGAAGAGCAGTCATTTGCTGCTGGTTCCCCAGTAACTCAGTCATCCAGTGAAAAACCATGTGAGAATGAGGGCTGAGACACCAAACTCCATAAACTGCTAGAGCAAATCTGAGCCAGTCTCCCTGGGCCCGAGTTTATACTGCAGTACATGGTAAGCTGCTTGTCAACAGAAGACAGGGGAATCTGGTATACTGTATCAAAATCAGATAGTATGTCACCCAAGGCTTGACATTTACCAGGTTTTCAGTTTGCCTGAAGGCACCTGAGCAAGGATGTAGGATTCAGTTCTGAAACCTGAAAGAAAACTCAGCAAGCCCCCACTTCTTCAGCCCCAGGGATATCCACATCCTATATCCTGCTGAGGTCCTTTCTTTTGTTGGTCTCAAGCCCAGTGGGGGCTTTTCAAATTATAAATACCGCTCTGCCTTGGATGGGATCCATGGACTCGCCTGTGACATCATCTAATAAAATATAGGCATCACCTAAGATGTCTAAAGAAGCACCTTGGAGGGAACCGTCTGTTTGGGCTCAGAGAAGCTGATGGGAAGGAGAGTGAATGAATGCATATAAATGAGGTCCAAAACTGGTCACATGTTTTGGGAAACAAAACAAAGCCTCAGCTATACAGCAAAATCCCCAAGAAACAGGGACAAACCCATGTTCTATATCTGGCGCCAAGAGACAAAAACATCTTGTATGTATCCAGAGTCCGACCAGTGGCCTATTGATTACATTTGTGTTCCAGAGCAGACACTGAAGGGCACACAGGAGGTGGTGGGAAACTTCTGGCCAAATCTTACTTAATGGCTCCTTCTGAGGTTTGGGTAGTATTATTTTGATCATTAACTATTTAAGTCCAAAGAATACAAATGCTTATTCTTTAAAAGTAAACATTTTAAAAAATGTGTTGTTTTTTTAACCCCAAGATGTGCAGTTCTGGTTATGCCAACGAGAGGAGGTTGTAAGGTGGTGGTCGGGGGTCTTAACCTGAATTTCGTGGATGAGTTTCAGTAGTATCCATGAAATAATTTCTATAAGTTTGTGTGTATGTGTATGTGTATGTGTGTGTGTGTGTGTGTGTGTGTGTATGCACACAAGCATTTTCTGGGATAAGAGGCCATCATTTCTATCACAATTTCAAAGGGGTCCAAGACTCCCCAAAAGGTTAAAAACTTCTGATATACAAGCTTAAGGGTTAGAGCAACTGAAGGGTTGTTAAGTAATCATCAAACCAGGATATCACAGGGAGCTTGCAGCCCACAGCTCCCAAGTGACACTTCAAATTCTGAGTCTCTCCTCTGCCTCCTTTCTCTGTGTCACTCTCATCCTCTTTTCTCTTTACCATCCTTTCCTTCCCTTTCTTACTTTTCTACCCTCATTTCCCCAATTCTCCACTCTTTCTTTGCCTTCATTCCAGCTGGTCAGATACTTCGGAACTGAAGCATATTCTTAGTATTCTCTGTGCTTTCCATTGGTCCTTAGAGAATGGCGCTTTGTGTTGATCATTTTTAAAAGCAGCTGAGTTGAACATTTTCTATCACTCTCATTTAGAAAATAAAGTAACAGAATTACTTTTGGCCTTCAACAACCATGCATGTGTGCCTGCATATCTGTGTGTGATTATGTTTGTATATTCATTACTCTTCAGGCACTGGGCAGCCCAAGTGTGTGGGTTTACAGCCACCTGCATGGTACCATTTTTACTGTCAGAGACGCCAAACCTCTTTCTCAATGGGACAGAACAGCTTACGAGAGCCTTGCCATAATGTCTGGGGCAACTCCGAGAGCCACAGGAGCAGTGGCAGAACTATGAAACCCGAAGCCTACTAGACTGTGGAGAGACCAGGGAGATGCCCCACATACATCACATCTAGTATCTGGATCTGCGGAATGGGACGCAGGCTCCACTTTTTTCAGGAAATATCATTTCTCCAGCCTGAACCCCCAAAAGATGTCTTGCTATCCCATATAGTATTAAGGGAAAGTCAACAGGAGGTGGCCTTTCTGTGTATGGAACTGCACCCACAAGTGAAATGCAGCTCTGGGGCCTCTGAGGTTCGAACAGGCAAAGCCACATATTCACAAGTATATGAAAATAAGCTCCCATCAGCCAACCAGCCCTGAAGAAGCCAGGCCTACTTGTTGGTTCAGCACCCAGGCCTGCAGACCTGACAAAGAGCCCTGACCCCCCACTGGGACTCTGAGGACACCAGCCCTCCAGGCAGGAAGTTGGCTTCTTTGTGCCACTCCAAGGGTATGGGACTGCATGCGTCCTCAGAGGCCTGTGTGCTTGGTTGCCCTCTCTGAGGCACTTGTTTACCTCAAGACCTTGGCCACAGTTAGGCATTAACAGTTATCAAGGAAGGCACAGGGCAGAGGGGCAGCCTAAATCTCCAAAATAAGCATGTGGGCGACAAAGTATGTGGGGGAAGGGGATAAGGGTGTATATGAGGAGGTATTTGAGAACTAAGTGTGTATGTGTGGGAGCACAGTGGTGTAAGGGATAGGAGTATATGGAGATATATGTGTGGAGAGAGTAGAAGAAATGTGTAGTGTATGTATATGGGGTATGTAAGTGTGGGGTGTGCATGAGTGTGTATGCATGTATGGATATGGATGACCAAGTGTGGGTATATGGATGCATGTATATTTGTGGGGTAGGAATATGGATACATGTATGTATTGGACATATATATGCTAGATGTGTATAGGAAGAGTATGTGTGCTTATGTACGTGTGTATGTGTGGGTATGTGCATGGGGGTCTGTGGGTTTGTGTATAAGGGGGGACGTATAAGAGGGAACATATATTACATGTAGAGCATGGAATGTGTATGTACACGTGGAAGCAGGGATATGAGGGATATATGCAGTATTTGTGTACTTTCGGGTGGGGAGGTGTGGACTTGCAGGTATGGCTCCTATATGTGTAGGGAGGGGAACATTAGCTCATGCTTATGTGGGGAAGCTGAGGGATATATGCGTGTGTGTGGATGTTAGAGGAGAGAGGATACAGAAGTGGGCTATGTAGGGGGACATAGATCTGTGTATGTGGAGAAGATTCCCCCACCACTCCATACACACTCCACACATAGAGTCTCCCCAACACACATATCTAGATACCCCACACCTTTCTACACTCCTTACCCATACCCCACATCTACAAAGATTTCTCTCACCTCCCATGTGTACACACACACAAACACATACACACACACAGAGGTTCCCTCCACATCCCTGCATCTACATCTGTGCCCATATACATATGTGCGCTGTTTGGGTGTGGGTATGGACCCAGGGTGTGGGTCTTTGTGTAGAGTGCATTATGGGGGTAGAGGGAAGCATGAGGTGGGCATGTGTGGTGTATATGGGCATAGATGTAGAAACAGTGATGTGGAGGGAACCTGTGTGTGTACGTACGCATGGAAGGTGAGAAAAATCTGTGTAGATGCGGGGTATGGATATGGAGTATAGAGAGGTATGCGGGTATCTGGATATGTGCACTGGGGAAAATATGTGTGTGGAGTGTGTATGGAGTGGTGGGAGAATGTGCATATATGTGAGGGGGTCTGTAGATGTAGGGATGTGTGTGTGTATGTTTGTGGAGGTGAGAAATAGTTGGACACATGCAGATGGATGCGGGCCATGTGGACATGTGGACATGTGAGGGTGTATGGGTGTGCAGATGTGTGACTGACTAAAAGGAATATCTGTGTATGTGTAGGGTGTTTAGGAATGTGAGGGTGGGAGAGTCGGGATAAGGACAGGACACCAGAAAATAAATTGATTTTACAAAACTCAGCCATGCAAAAATCTGGAAGCAGAGACCTAGCTTGAGGCCTAAGAAAAAGTGTGAAGTTTGAACTGAATTTTAAATGGCATCTCAACATTCCAAGAAAGGACCTAGGGATGTGCATAAAAGCTCTGAGCAGTTGGGTAAAACCATGGGATAACAACCTTGTGACCACGATCATTAGCACCAGCTAGAGAACCCAGGGGCTTGTTCTCAACTCCTCAGCCTTCTATCCTTCCTTTGAGAGCTCAGGCTTCCTTCTAGGCATCCAACAGGGAACCATACCTAGCACTCCAACCCGATAGTTGAGGGTGATGACGATGACGTTGCCATAACTGGCCAGGACACTGCCGTCAATCATGTTGCCTGTCCCTTCCATGTAAGAGCCTCCATGGATGTAGACCATGACAGGCTTAGCGCCACTGTCCCGGATGTCTGCAAGGAGAAGGGTTGAGACACAGGCTGGGTAGGCTGCCCTTCCTCCCCCACCCCCGCCAGCCCTGGGGTGGGGTGCGGGCAGCAAAGCTATCCCAGGTTCCAGGACACCACTGCCATCTCTGAGGGCAGGACTCAGGGGGCTGTTCAGCCCAGAGCTTGGGCCATCGGCCAGAGAAAGTCAGATTCTGGTGGTGTTTTTAAAGACTGGTTTCAAGTGCCTCCCAGCTGAAGGCAGCCAGGCGTGCCTGATACAGTGAGTTCTACAGAGGCTGTGGCTGAGCCCTGGGGGACAGAGGGCAGGAGGAAGAGAAAGGGCTGGTCCCTTAGCTGAATCAGTGAGTTCCTGCCCTGGGCACCCAGGAGTCCTGGGACCTGACATGGCTTTAGAGAGCAGGGGCTGGGGAGCCCTGAAACCCCCAAGGCTAGACCAGTTACATGGAAATACGGCCATTGGCAGCAGCTGGCCCCCCAGTGCAGACAGAGACAAGAGGTGTGGGGATAAGGGGCAGCACAGGAAGAGAACAAGGGAAAATGTGGGGACAGGGGAGAGAATGGCAGAGATGGGGTTGGGGGGACCTTACTGACATGGTTTCTCAACCATGTGCTCATTTACCCCATTCTCCCTGGACATCAGGCAGACTTAGCTGCAAACACTGGGGATGGGGAAGAGGTGGGGCAGAACTAAGAATGAGAGAGCCCACCCCGAGTCAGCTCTGAGGTGAAGATGGAGCCTGCACAGAGGCCACTCAGCAAGGGATTTTTAAGCGGTTGCTCCCAAGCCGTGACTGTCCCAGTGGGGACAGGGCTGATCGCCTAGACCTGGAGCACACCTCCCACCCCCGGCCTGGGAGCTGGGCTGCACCCCACTGCCCCAGCACACCCTACCAGCCACCAGCGGGCCCCCTTGAGCTGTGTGGCCCCCAGGGGTGGGGGTCAGGGCATGGAGGTAGAAAGGAATGCTCTCTGCTGCCGCAAACACAACCTGTTTTCCTGAGGAGGAAGGAAGACTGGTTCAACCGTCACCCAAGGATCTTATGCCATCCACTGCCTGGTCTGTGGCGTATTGGCCTCAGCCTGGTGTTTCAGCCTGGTTCTTGTGGCCATCCTGAACCTAATACAGCCCCTGACCCCAGGCCATCTTTTTCTTTTTGGGCGAAGGCCAAGGAGGTTCTAGGTGGCGCTGTTCCCCAGCCCCTGCAGTCGTCACTGCCTCACTCCTCACTTCCCCCTCCCAGGAGCCAACCTCCCCACAAAAACACAGGGGCTCCTGCCATTCAAGTTCCTCTGCGCCTCTCCTCACCTCCCCATCCCGCCCCCGCCCTCCTCAGTCCTGCTTTCTCTCCACTCTCCCTGCTGCTCAGTCGGGGCAGGTGCCCAGGAACCACAGAAGATGGGGAAGGAAGCTGTCTCCGGGCAGTGGGGGACCCCGTGGCTCTGCTCGTGGTCCCCTGCTCCCGCCAGCCGTGTCCATCACCCTGGAACTCCCAGTGGCTGACCAGGCCAAAGATGGATGAACAGCCCAACGGCCTTGTACAGGAACAGAAACACACCAACGGACAGACAGACAGACAGACGGGGCTTCTCCCCATTGAGAGGGGGAGGGGCTCTGTGCCATGCACCAGCCGCCACGCCCTGCAGCCCCCAAATACCTTCATCTTCATCCCCGTCATTATCCGCTAAGTCCTCGCCCTGTTTCTTAGCGCCGGATCCTGGGGACCAGACACGGGGAGACACAACAGCACAGAACAGAGAACAAAACAGAGAGAGAATTCAAAAACAGCATGACTGCAGCGTGGCCCAGCAAGCCAGCTCTGGGCCTGGGCCCAGGACAGGCAGGAGGGATGGCAAGAACTGAGGGAATGGGTGGGCTGAGGCCCAGACCTTCATCAGGATGATGGTGTTGCAGGCCCCTGCTGTGCTGGCCTCACTGCACCTCCCTACCTGCCTCTCTGTCCCCAACAGCCTGTCTCAGCCAACCACCTTCCCAGTTAGGAAGGAGGCAGCAGGAGGTGGGCCAGGGCATGGAGCTGGAGACCATCTCAGGGGAAGGCCTTCTCCCAGGTGGAAGGGGCTGCACATGCGTACACAGGCCAGCTGAGCTGGAGCGTGGGGGCAGGCACCAAGGGTGAGAGGCGGCATCACCACCGTGTGGCTACAGGTGTGAGCTGTCAGGGCAGAGCCAGGGACCCTAGCCCTAAGCTATTTGGGCCCAGTGGGTAGGCTCAAGCTGGGTCTCAACTGATTCTGATTCCCACAGGAGAAAATGGGAGATGAAGCTTTCCCTCTGCTTTTCCTCGCTGGGACCTGCTCTGAGTAATGGCAAATGGGGTTCCTGCCCACAGGAACCAGGCCTGAGAGCAGCAAGCATTGCTCAGAGATCAAAAGAGAGCCAGAGAGGGAGGGAGGGAAGAGAAGGAAGGGGAAAAGGACATGAGAGAGAGAGAGGAAGAGAGAGAGAGAAACAGAGATAGGAATGATGGTAGCAGCTCCTACCATGTACCGAATGGTTACCATGTGCCAGACACTCTACTTCTGCCATATTGTTTGATCCTTACACCCCAGTGATGGAGGGACTATCTTTATTCCTGTTTCACTGATGGGGAAGCTGAGAATCAGAGAAGCAAAGTGACTTGCTTAAGATCACACAGCTAGGAAGTGCTAGAGGTGAGATCCAAACCCAGGTCTGCTTGATTCCAAAGCCAATGGTCTTTCCACGGCACCATGCCACCTTTCTGGGATGAGGAAAGGGAAGGGAAAAAATAAGTCAGGAAAAGAGGTGGAGCATGGGGAAGGGGGAAGGAAGGGAATAAGAGAAAAGAAGAAACTAGAGGAGAGAAGTTTAGGACCTGGCTGAGCTGGCACCAGCTCTCCTTCCCATTCTAAGGAGACAAGAAGTCCATCTTGAAAATGGCTTTGAGAACGAAGACCCACCGCCCAGGTGCTGATCAGTGTGTGGAAACAGAGGTCATTCTATGGTACCCCAGGGCTTATCCTCTTGTCTAAGACATCAGATACTCTTGGCCCGGAGGCAGCAAATAGCTTTCTTTCTCAGCTGGTCTGGGTTTCCTTACAGCTATTAATCAAAACAGGAGCCGCCCTCAAATTATAAAATAACTTTACAACTAGGGCAAGAGCCCAGCCTGAGGGGCAGAAACTGCCTCTGGCTTTCTGAACCTCCCATGGTGCCTACCGTCTTAACACCTGACGACAGCACTGCCCTCAGAAACCCTGTGGGGCCTGGGGCATCATCACCCACGCAGCAGAAACCCCCACCCGTCCTCAAACAGCAAGGAATCACTCATCTGTAAACACAAATTCCCTCCAATTTGATGGAGGTGGAGGCTGGGGGACAGGGCACACCTTCCCCAGGAATTTCTTCTTTCTCTGGACCCTGACTTAAAAGATGCACCCCTTTTGTCCCCTTGTGGGAATGTCCCTGGCTTGCTGCACTGTCCCAGCCTCCTTTGCAGATGCTTTGCTCCCTCTGCACAGTACTCACTGAGCAACTCCTCGCTGCCATGCCTGTCCCCGCCCCTCCAGGGACTAGCTAGACCACCACCCCCAAGTCTGGTACGGTGCTGCTGCAGGTGCCCAGCCAGCCCTGCCTGCTCTGAACACACCACCCCCATAACCATCTCTGGGGATGGCTCTCCCCCAAGAGGCAGGCTTTTAAAATCTGTTCCAAATGGCCAACAGGCCCTGGATAGGGAACTAATTTGAGCAGCTAAATGACCAGATGCCCTCTCCCACACTGTCTGGAACCCACTTCCCAGCTTGGCCTGTGGGGCTTCGCTAAACCAGCTGAGTTTCAACACTAGCCTATGAGCTTCTTCAGAGTAGCGATCGAGTCTTTAGTTATTTCTAAATCTTTCCTCTACCTCATATCCCTCCACATCCCAACAGCACCTAGCACATGGCCTTGCCCATAGTCAACAATCACAATTGGTAAATGTTTGAACTTGACTGGCGCTTCCAGGTCTGGACTCTCAGGACTGTACTGGACTGCCCTAGGCTCTTACTGGTGCTCTGGGGGGATCAACTGCTCCTAGGAAATGGTTAATGTCATCGCCTCCCCCTCCATCCCCACACCTAAGTAAGCAAGTAACTACTAGAAGCAGGTTTAACAGACCCTCTTCATGAATTTTTTTACAGGTTAAAGGAGTGTTAAGACTGGAATAGTCCTCTACCACCTTCAGATGCAGAAAAAGAGGTTCTCAAAGGAAAAGACTTGTCTAAGGTTTCACTGTGAGTTAGCAGCTGATATGGGACCCAGGCTTGTGTCTCCCAGACCCATACTCTTTACGCAGCACCCCCACCTCCTTTCTTCATTCATGCAAAAGCGTTTTTACTGATTGCCTTCTGAGCTCTTTACTGAAGCCCTGAGCTGGGTGTGAGGAGGTGGTGGAAAGCTCATCTCCAGGGCAGGGGACCTCCCTCAGAGCTTCAGTGTGCATCAAAAGTGCTACGTATACATTTCCGGGCTCTTCTCCCAAGAGATTCTTACTCGGTAGGGAATATCCAGTCCCTGATGACCCCACCTGGGGGAATCCTGCCCTATGATTTCAAAGGAAAACAAACTCCAAGCTTGCCAAAGGGTTGTAGGGACCAGGCTGTGATTTTCCACCTGTTCCTTAGTCTGTTACTGCTTCCAATTTGATTCACCCCATCTGTATTTCACCATTTGTTTCAGAGGGGAGGTGAGAATGACCAGATGGGAGTTGCCTTGCATGCTACAGTGGAAAGAACACTTCCCTGAGGGTCAAGAGACCCAGGTTTTGGTCCAGGCTCTGCCACAGACCAGGGAAGGGGCCTTGAGCAGCAGCAAGTCACTCCCCTGGGCCTGTTTCCACATCTGTAAAGTTGGGAAACCAATTCGTGCTTTATAAGCTTCCAGAGAAGGGGGGGAGTGGATTTTCTGAGGTAAGTATGCAAATACTTTGCAGAAAACATAAAGCGGTGTTGGAACAAGAAGAGTTATTATACAGGTGGTGAGGGGACAAATTCCTCCTGGCAAGAGTGCCAATTTGAAATTTGAGATCTTGTGCCTCCTTTAGAGTCCACAGTTCCCAGAGACCTCCCAAGGTCTGCCACCAGGCCAGCCGGGGGCACTCAGCTATGCCCTGGCCAGAGGCAGTAGACAGGGTGGCAGGGTTACTACACCTGGGTACAGTTTGGTCTAAGCTCCAGGGCTGGAGAGTTGAATCTCAACTTTCAACCCGGGAAAGAGCACGGAAGGATGAGCTGGCAACTCCCTCACCCGGAAAGTGGCAGAGCCCCTGGCTCCATTTTGGTGGCTTACAGTTTCTCCTGAGGTGACCTGGAGGAAAGCACTGGCTCTGTCTTTGGCACACACTTTAGGGTGGAATTGGGGGCCAGGAAGATTGAAAGAAACGGGGTTTTGCTGCTTCTGCTCTGAACCTGTCTTAGGCCACCAGAGCCTCCCGGAGGGGAGCCGGGGCCCTTGGATGAGGTGGAATTTATGCCTGCTCACCGCCCCCTGAGCCTGGGCTACTTGAAGGAAGGCTGGGTCCTCAGGGGCAAGGGCAGGTGGGCAGGCAGCCCTCCCTCTCTCTCTCTCTCCCTCCCCGCCGGCTGGCTACCTACCTCCTTTCCTACAAATTTTCTTGTTGGGCTTTCGGGCGCATTCCTTGGAAATCCGCTTTACTGTAAAATGAATAAAAAACTAAAAAATAACAGGAGGCCTCTGCCCGGGGTCATGCACCCCCCACCCCCCCAGGCCCCAATAGCTGCTCTGCAGGCGGCACATGGCAGAGAGCCTGTCCCACCATCTCCTTGTTTCTGTCACTTACCTTAGTGTGACCCCCGCGGGAGGAGGCATCAGCTAGTGAAAGAGGAGGCACCTAAGCACTGCCCACCAGGTTGCCCCCTTCCCCCCACACACACCCAGCTCCCTTGGCCACACACACACAGGTGGAATGGCAACAGGGGGGCCCGGTGGAGCCAGCATCCTCCCGCGGGGAAGCTGCCAGCAGTGACCCATACTCCCCCGGGGAACCCCCATCCAGCATCTGGCCCTAGACCTGTCAAAGCTCTCAGGCCTGGCCAGGCCCATCCTGTGGTAACAGTGTCACTCACACATGGGAGCTCAGACAATGCTGGGAGAGGAAAGAACAGGGAGGAGGAAGAGGGAGGCCAAGCCAAGTGATGGTTAAAAGCCTTTTCACAGACAGACAGATGCATGCTTCAGGGCACACGACCACATGCCAGCCACAAACACGGTGGGGCGGGTGGGAAGCAGGGAGGGCACAGCGCCTGGCTGCACTCACCATCCTCCGTGGGCACATAGACGTTCAGGTAGAGGCAGTCCTCGTTAGGCTCCTGGATGTAAGTAGCGACGATATCCAAGTTGGCGGTGAACCAGACAGGAAGCATGACTTCGGGCACAGCTGTGTGGATGTTCTGGGGGCACACTGGGGGAAACTGTGTGGCGTTCCGGATGCCCGACCAGGATGGGGGCGGCTCAGGGGGCAGGAAACGTTTCTCGCCGATCGGGGGAGCTGCGTAGGGCACCCCAAGGTACTGGTCCACAGGCCCCAGGATCTCACTGGGCAATGGTACACGGGCACCCCTTAGCTTCCCAAAGTGAGTGTTGACTGTGGGTGCTGGGGCCTGGGTACTGGCCCTCAGCACCAAGCTCAGGAACCACAGGGTGAGGCACAGGCTCCGGCCAACTGTGGGCTTGGGGCTCAGGGACAGCGAGGGTGGGCCAAGCCACAGCCACATGTTCCGGGCCGGGGGACTGGCAGGAGAGGCAGACTCCAGGGTCACAGCATCAGCCCAACAGGCAGCCCCTTCATGGCCACACTGACTTGAACCTCAAAACTGAACTCTCGAGGGACACCTACAGGTGCCCGGCAACGTACAGAGCAGGTCGTCCGAGCACCACAGCTTCAGAAAGGGGACTCCCTCAGGGCCAGACAGGCCTGTGGAAAGAGGGAAGTATGCGTCATCCAAGATGGTTGGGAGGACTGTGGAGTGGGTCTTTGGGGCCCTACTGTGCTCAGGCTGTTCTCCTATAGTTAAGAAAGGTTTCTTCACACCCAGGATTCCAAGGACCCTCAGACTGCCATTCAGGGCCATTTGCTGCACCCAGGGAAGTGGTTGGAAAAGCCAAGGGGATGGAGAGATGGACAGTTGTTGCCACTGTAAGTTGCCAGTCCCCAACTTCAACTTCTCAGCCAATGGAGTTCATCGGGGTCAACTGGAGCCAGAGTAGCATGTGGGGGAACAGGAAGTGGAGCTCAAGTTCCTGGGTACTCTTCCTGGACACTGAGCTCCTAGCCTCCAAGACCCATAACCCCCATAGGGTCCTCCACGTCAGGAGAGGGTAGGATTGTGCACCTCACTCCAGGATTAAGGCAGAATAAGGGAATATGCATCACATAAGCAAAGGGGCCTCTAGAGAGACCCCCTCTCTTTCTGGCAGGGCAGGGGGCAGGACAGACATTCACAACAGTCCCCAGGCCCTCCTGTACGTTTTTCCACAGCCCTCACTGCTTCCAAATACTTAAGCATCAGTCCTTTCTGGCTATTATCTCTAATTCACACGGGGTGCCAGAAACTGAGGCAGAAAGCAGTCTGCCTAGCACCCTAGGCATTGTTGATGCTCAGCCAGTGTAAAATAAACAACGGAGGGCGGGGGACACACACTCAGAGACTCACAGAAATAAACTCACAAAGACTCAAGAGGGAGTGAGGGAGAGAAAGCTGGAATCACAGACACTGCGATATTCACTCAGAATATATTCACATATATTTCAAACCCACAGAGACTCCCTCATATAGTCCCACCTTCTGAGACAGAGAGCTTCACAGAGCCAGAGACTCACAGAGAGATACATTCAGAGACTCACTGAAACCTAATCACACATACCACATAGGTAAATATCCAGGGACACAGGCAGCATAACGGTGACACACAGGTGGAGACAGAAGCAGAAATAGCAACACACTCGAGGCACACAGGCCTTCCGACACAACAGCTGTACAGTCAACACATATACATAGGCACACACAGACACTCCCGCATGGACACACACACACACAATTGAGTTTCCCCCTATTTCTCCCGCCTTCCAAGATTGTAGGCCTGCTCCTTTAAGAACTGGCTGAAGGGGTGGGGGAGGGAGAATGGGAACGCCCGGCCACCGCCACCAAGAGAGGGGAACGAGAGCGTGTGTGTATGTGTGAGAGAGAGAGAAAGAAAGAAAGAGGGAGAAAGGAAGAGAGAGAGGAGAGGGAGGGAAAGAGAAAAAGGAGGAGGGAGGGCAGGCAAAGAGACTAAAGAGGGGGCTCAGAGGAAATGGGGAGAAAAGTATGGGTGGTTAGATCCCAGACACTGCCCAGAATGCACCAGGGTGGAGGGAGGAGGGGAAGGGGTAGGAGTAGGGAGGTGGGGCAGGAGGGAGTGGGTGTGCGTGTGTGTATGGGGGGGGGGATAGTCCGCAGCTGAGTTCACACAATCCCCCCATTCACCGTCTCCATGGCAACTCCGGGGTACAGAACGCTCATTCACACGGCTTCCCCGCCAGCAACCCCCCCACACACACCATTAACCCCCTCGGTGCTGCCCCTCCCCGCAAATTCCATTAACCCTTTTGAGATGCCTCCATCTCCAGTAACCCTTGAGCACCAAATGCTGTTCTCCTGTGAGTCAATTTCCTGCAGCCCTTCCCCATGAACACCTAGACAAATCAACCGACCCCCAAACGCCCTCTGTACCCTAGGACCCACTGTGAGTCCCCAAGGCCAAGATCTCCAGACTGGTCCAACTTGCAATTTGGGAGAAGACAACGGGAGGCGGCAAAGCCGGGGATTCAGAAAGCATCTGGGGGGTACTCTGGGCTGGAGCAGTATTGGGCGGGGGGCATTGTGCAGGAATGGACTGGTGTCGAGAACTGCAGTATTGGGGGCTTTGCGGGTTCTGAATGGTATTGGGGGATGGAGCTGCATTGGAATGGGGAAGGATAGGATAAAGGCCTCCGTTGAGGGGGGGGCTGCAGAGAGTGGGGGAGGGAGTCTGGCTGTGAGATGTGAGATGCTATGATGGAAGAAGGATGGGGCTGCACTGCGGGGGAGGGGGGACTGGCAATGTGCAAAACAGAAACGGGGCAGGGGGCCCTCAGGAGGGGTATTTTGATGAGCATGCGGGCAGGGCAGTGGAAATAGAGGGACCATGGGCGGGAGGATGATAAGGATGCGGGATTCAGGGAGGAAAGAGGTGGAGGGGAAATGCGGGGGAGGATTGGGGGGGGTCAGGGGTGCCGATGGAGAACATGGGGTTGAAGATGGGGTGCATTGGCTGGGAAGTGGAGCACCCCAGGATTGGGAAAGGATAGGATCGGGGCAAGGTATGGGCAGCTAGAGGATGAGAGACCGGGGCAGGCGGCCTCACCTGTTCCCCGGGCTGTTGCGAGCGACTGAACCGGGCCACGGACCACCCATATCGCTTCCAGGCCAAGGGCTCCGCACCCGAATCCCCGAGATCTGCTCTCCGGCAGCCTGGCTGCTGTGCCCGCGCACCGAGGGGGCGCGCTGCGCGTACCCGGACAAGGGGGGGCGCGGTCCCTGCCATTAACTCCTTTTGCGCCAGAGATGGCTCAAGTCCTGGGGCATGGCCCAATTCCTCCCAGGCTCAAACACACTCTCCCCATCCTCTCTCTCACACACCCCTCAAATCACAGATAGATGATCTTCCAGGGTAGCTAGTTCAAACTTTACCTTCAAAGCTTGAGACCTCAAAACAAAGGGAGAAACTGAGGCACTGCCTGCAGGAGTCCTCAGTCACACTCCATGAAGACCAGCCTCCAGCCCACTTGGTATCCCTCACCTCTCCTCAGCACCAGCACCACTCAAGCACCAACAATAGGTGTGTAGTGTGGGGTGCACTTTGCCCTCATCCTGTCACTCTCAAAAAGGTCAGTGTTGTTCCTTACTGTTGGGGCATGTCAGACTCCGGCTGTCAGCATGCCAATTGTCCAACCATGTCAGTCTCTCCCACTCCAGACCCGGTTGTCTCAGTGTCTTGTGTTCTGTGTGTAGGGCACCTGTCCAGTTTCATTAGCCCCCCATCCGAAGCCCCTGTGAGTGTCCCTTATCCCAGCCAAGCCTCTACCCGTATAGTTCCTCAGAACGTTCCTGTCAGGATAACACAGGGCAGAAGAAAGCTTCAGTCAGTTATGTTCAACTTCATCCTGTTGGACAGTTCCGCTCCTTGTGCACACTACTCTTAAATTTAGTAAGTCCCATCTGAGCAAGGGCTTCATGGACCTCAGAGGGACTTTGTTTTTTTTTGTAACTTGGGTATTGATTGGTGCTCCTGGTTTTACCAGCACACCTGACATTTCCCAGTACTAGAGTGCAAGTATGGCCTGGATGGTATCCTGAAGTTGTCCAATCATCAGGTACCACCCACCTATGAGGTTGGGACTGGCCTCTTCCAGCCCCACAGAGGGCTCCATGATAGTAAACCAGTTGCCTCTCATGCATAGTCTTAGATCTTGAGCCCCCAACCTGAAGGCAAGGGCACTGAAAATGGCCCTGCCACAGTTCCAAATGTGACTCTGGAGCAACATTTTTGAGTTTTCTCTACTATAAGATGGGAGTGAGGAGGTCACTCTGGGTAACTGTGAAGATGGGTCGTGTGAAAACAAGCAGTTCCAGTAACAGAACAGAGAGAGAAAAGGGTGCTTCCTTTCACTGGTTTCTTTTCCTCCTGGAACCATTCTGCCCTTCCACCACCTATGTGATGGCAACCCTTACCAATGGAGGACAATGTTTTGTCCCAGAAATGTGACTCAGGGAACTTCTCTATTTAGGATATCACTTGGTGCGTGATGGGGACCACACAAGGTGGCCCAAAGGATAGGCAGTGTCTGTCACCCTCACCCCCCACCCTGAAGCTTATTCAAAACCAGTGTGTGGCGTGGGTGGAAGAAGAATCAGGTTCCAGTGATTTTTCCCTTGGTCCAGTGGCTCCTCCCCAATCCCAGCAGTGTTTCCTCCATGGAGACAAGCTATACAGAAGCCACACCATCTAGATGAGAAGATGAGCTGCCCTTATTGAGAGACTAAGGCTCCAAGTCTTAACAAGTTGCCAGGTTAGAGAAAGGAAGAGATGGTAGCAACCCAATTAGAATTCAGAAATGTAGGGGGTGGAAGGTGAACAGGAGAGATGATCTGAAGAGAATGAAGGTGCCGACTTGCTGGTCCAGCCCCGAAACCCTTCCAAGAGCCCACCCTTCCCGGACACGCAGATTCACACACCTTCTTTGCAAAGAAGCTCTGTGTATTGGGTGCAACAGCTCTGGGGTCTCTATATAAATAATATACAAAACCCAACAGCTCAATGCCTCACATTAACAAAAATACTAAAAACTCATTAAAAATGGAGCCTAAGGGAAGAGCCCCAACCACTACTGGTGCTAGCCCAGGAAGAGGACTGGGAATTAAGAGGAAATGGTGGGGCCACATCCAGTGTACAAGCAGTTCCTCCAGGTGGCTCAGTAGCGTCCAAATATGTTGGTATTGGGCTGTGGCTGGGTGTCTGTGAAAAACCAGAGACTATCAGGGATGGGCAGCTGAGCGGGGCCAGGGTCTGCATGAGGTGAGCCACTCAGGCGCCAAGGGAAAGGGGTAGAAGGCAATGCTTCCCCCCCAAGCTGGGCTTGAAGCAATCACCTCAGCCACTTTGACCTCTACCCTCCCCCCTCCCCCGCCCCCTCCCCCCAGTTATTCTGTGGGGGCACTCCTTGGGCAGGAAGGCAGGCTTACTGGAGAGCTGTTGTTGGAGCTGCCGGACCAAAGCTGCTGTCTGTTGTTGTTGCTGTGTCTGCTGAAGCCCCTGGCGCTGGAACTGAGGTGAAAACAGGACATGGAAGATGGAACTTGAATGTTCCCCATCCTTCTCCATCCTCATGTCCCCACCCATCTGTAGAGGGCCTGGGCTTGCCTCCTGCCTCTCCCTAGCTGCACATGCTGCCGCCCCAGTGGGGGTGGGGGGCGGGGGCTTGAGTCCAGCAGCTACCTGGGGCTGGGACTGGGGCTGGGGCTGAGGAGGAGCCGCCTGCTGCTGTTGCTGCTGGTGTGCTTGTTGCTGCTGCTGTTGCTGCTGCTGCTGCTGCTGCTGCTGTTGCTGCTGCTGCTGCTGTTGCTGCTGCTGCCGTGAAGACAGAAGAGATCCATGTAAGGAGGGCAAGGGGCTGAACCTCAGTGGTAGAGGGACAGAGAGAGCAGAGGAAGCACAGGGAACTCTGGGTCTGCTGCCTTCCCTGTTCAGGGAGCTGCAGAGAAAATCTAATCTGGAGGGCCCAGCAGATGACCCCCAACTCTCTCCAACCGGGACCCCTGGCAAAGGGGGGGGTGGAGGGAGGGAACTAGCTTCTCAAGGCCCCACTACATGCCAGCTCCCCTGAGGGTACTTAAGGTACTTGCACTGCCTCATTCTATCTTTTCGTCTTTTTTTTTAAAACTCTATTTAATTGAAGGATAATTCCTTTATAATATTTGTTTGATTTCTGCCATACATCAACATGAATTAGCCATAGGTGTACATATGTCCCCTCCCTCTTGAACTTCCCTTCCACCCTCTTCCCACCCCTTTAGGTTGTCACAGAGCACCAGGTTTGAGCTCCCTGAGTCATACAGCAAATTTCCACTGGCTCTAATTTTACATGTGGTAATGTATGTTTTTCAGTGCTACTCTCTCAATTCATCCCACCCTCTCAATCCCTCTGCTTGTGTGCACAAGTTTGTTCTCCATGTCTGCATCTCTACTGCTGCCCTGAAAAAAGGTTCATCAGTATCATCTTTCTAGATTCCACATATACGCATTAATATATGACATTTATTTTTCTCTTTCTGACTTACTTCACTCTATATAATAGGAGAACCACCCAGAAGAGCCTGTGCCTCTCTTTGCCCTCTTCCCCTCCTCCTCCTCCTAGGTCTCCCAGGTCCCAGATGAAATCCCAGGGCCTTACCCGCAGGATCTGTTGCTGCTGCTGCTGCTGCTGCTGCTGCCGGATATGGTACTGCTGCTGCTGCTGCTGCTGCTGCTGCTGCTGCTGCTGCTGTTGCTGCTGTTGCTGCTGCTGCTGCTGCTGCTCAGGCAGGATTGAAGCCGACCGGATGCCGGCCTGGACACCCTGGGGGCCCAGTGAGGTCATGGTGCCTATCATGGGTGTTTGCTGCAGTGTCTGGTGGGAAAACCTACAAAGACAAGGAGAGGCAGAGATCAAGGCATGGGCTGTGGGGGGAGAGAGGCAGATGAGCCCCAGGTCTCTGACCCCAAAGAAATACCAAAAGGCCATTTCATTCACTTCTGTCACCAACCAGAAGAGCCTTTTTGGCTTGTGACAGATTACTAAGTTGGGGAATGAGAAGCAAAGACAACCCCCTACTTTAGTGTCTCCTAACCTTCATGGTTAGGGATTTTTCAATTCTGTTATAGCTGTTTTTCTCTTATGAAAATGAAACACAGCCTGAGCATAGGCTAGCTAGTCTATAAACACTCACTGAGGTTGTTCAGCTTATTACTATTGTCAGGGTCTTGAAGACTGCTGAGTTCTATTGCTCCTTACACTTTCCTGACCCCAATCTGTACTTCACCTCAACAGGCTACTGGCTGGGTCCCTGTCTCAAGTCTTCTGTCACCTTCCCTTTGCATCCTCTCCACGTGGTGATGGTTTAGTCGCTAAGTCATGTCCGGCTCTTGTGACCCCATGGACAGTAGCCTGCCAAGCTCTTCTGTCCATGGGATTCTCTAGGCAGGAATACTAGAGTGGGTTGCCATTTCCTTCTCCAGGGGATCTTCCCAAGCCAGGAATCAAACCCAAGCTCCCCTGCATTGGCAGGCAGATTCTTTACCAACTGAGCTATAAGGGAAGCCCATCCTCTCCACGAGACCCGTGTTAATCTCAACATGCCCAAATCATCACATCATTTTCCTGATCAAGAGCACTTTCTGGGATTGTGTCTCAACCCCGTGCCAAGCATTCCAAGCTCTCTCTCAACCTATCCACTCCCAGCCTATCCCTACTCTTTCCCTGTCATGAATCTTAAACTCCAGCCAAGCTCTTCTCCTGCCTGTCCTCCCAGCCACCCTACACGTCTTTGTTAATGCTACGTCCTCTACCTGGGATCCCCCTCCTTTTCCTCCTCCCCACAAATCCAAACCACAGCTATCCCTCAAAGGCCAACTCAAGTCTGACCTCCTTCATGAAACTTTCTCTGATGACTCAGGCCCACAATGATATCATCCCCCACTTTTCCTGAATTCCCATTTTATTTCACAGCACCCAACTGCACAGCTGCTTGTCTCTTTCATTACCACGTTCTCTAAGTACTCTTCTGAATAAGTCTCGTCTTCCCAGCTAGAGTAAAAGTTCTGTGTGGTGAAGGACTTTGGATTTTTTTTCAAATAGCTTTCCTCACCCTACCTGGTCCTAGCATAGTGCTGGCCACACAGTGGGCACTTAATCAGTACCTCTAAGTTAGGGACTTTTCTTCTGGTCCAACCGGCAGTGTTCTCAACCCTAAGCTGCAGAACCTGAAGACATGATTACAATATCTTAAGTAAGGCCTAACTGACATTCAGTAAGGTGAGAGGATGTGTTTGCTGGTCCATTCCAGCACTAAGCTGCTCTAATGGTAGCTAGATGACTCCTTCCCATACACTGCATCTATGAACTCCAGGTCTTTCCTTCTCACAAGCATATAAGTGATTTATCCTCTTTGGTTCTCAAAGAAACGCTGGGAAGCAGGCATGAGAGTACTGGCCACCAGTGCCCCTTCCAGCTCTGGCATTTTGTGTTGACAGGCCAGGTATGTGCTCTTGATGCCTCCAAAAGTTCTGACTAGTCCCACCACATCCAGGCCCAGGTTTTCCCAAATCAAAAGCCTCAGTGTCTCCGCCATCCCTGGCTCATTTGGGTACCTTTGAGTGGAGGTCAGCCCATGTCCATAGGTTGGTGCCTGCTGGTGCACATAGCCACTGGGCCGCTGCTGCAGGTGGCGAGTAGGATCTACAAGAGTAGGATTGGTAGAAGGGTGGGTGCTCTGGTAAGGCTGGCTGGAGTAGCTGGGGGGCACCATGGTACCTGCAGGGCCTGTGTGTTGCTGCAATCCCACATGAGAAACATAAGGAGTATAGCCCTGGAGGGGAGGAGGAGAGAGGATGTCAGAGCCAGGGGTGTGCAGACCAGCCTGCCTGGAGCTTCCCAAGTCTCCCCATCTTGCACCCTTACCTGGGAGGTCTGCAAACCGTACGAAGAACTGGGAGTCATCTGATGGACAGATGACTGTCCCAACATCCCTTGACTCTGTTAGAGGGGAAAAAGGAAACAAACTCAAACTCTGGAAATGCTTTCTGTCACCTCGTTTCTTGCATCTCCCACTCTGCATGTCCTTGTGAAGACCCCAAATTCCTGTGACCTTCAAAAGCCCCTCTCCCTGGCGGCCCTCCCTACGGCCCCTCTCACTATCTTTGCCTGGAGCTGTTGGCGAAGGCGCTGTCCTTGGGGCACTGCAGGCTGCTGCTGTCGGTACACAGACGTCTTGTAGGAGGCAGGTTCCAGTCCCATGACACCAGTCATGGTCGTGGGCAGCACTCCAGGGTAAGGTGAGCGGGTAGCCAGCTTCTGCACTGGTAACCGCACGGGGCGGTATGGATCCACGCGGGGGCCACCTGGAAAGGGGAGCCAGCTGACCTCTTTAGGCTCTTTGTCCCTCTGTCCCCTGCTCAGCACCCTGCGCATCCATAGCTCCTGGGAGAAGTGGCATCGCCCTTCAGATGGGAGGAATATTCAGGTCAGTCCCTCACACCCAGTGGCTGGTACTCACCTGCTGGCAGTGGCTGGTTCTGGGTGTAGAGGCCTATGGAGCTCTGCCTGTAGCTAAGGTGGGAGATGGAGCCAGGGTTGGCATGGTGCAGGAGGTCTGGAGGTACTGTCACTCCGTAGGGGCCACTTCGGCCTGGGCCCATTCCATAGTCCTGTGTGAATGGCAGGGGAGGAAGGTGAGAGGGCTGGGGTCAAGTGGGAAAGGAGGGCAGAACAGGAGGTGGAGCTATGTGGCTCATTGTTTTAATTCTAAAAGTACTCCTTCCTCAAATGCCCCTAGCCCTCCCACAACCAGGATCAGGAAGAGAGTGGGGCTGGGAAAGACGTGCACAGGGACGGCATGCAAGGGGACGGCAGCAGCGGTGCTCACTTCTGTCTTGACGGCAGGCTGGCTGCGCTTCTTGCCCTTGGTGGACTTCTTCTTGCGTTCCTCAGTGCTGGGTGGAGCAGCTCCAGGTTTGTCAGTTTTGGGGGGCTCTGGAGCCTTTTTCTCAGGCTCTAGCAGGGTGGGGGCAGGGGGTTCCTCATCTTCTGGAGGCAGTGGCAGTGGCTCCAGGTAGTAGGCGCGGGGCCGGGGCCTCAGGTGTGTGTGGTACAGCAGCAGTCGCTGCTGCTCCTCTCCACGGGCCACGCGCCGGTCCACCCGGACTGTTCCAAACCAGCCCCAAGACAGTGGCGCTGATGGCTTCAAGCCCTCAAAAAGATCCCAGGGAGAGATCTTTTGTTTGGTGGAAACCTGAAGACCCTGCTCCAGAAAATGAGAAATAGTGAGCTGCTGAAACTTGGAAAATACAACACAGACCTTGAAGGCTTGCAGGAGAGGGAAAAGTATCTGTTGGCAACAAAAGAAAAAAAAAGTTCATGGGTAGATTCAGGGAAGATGGCGAGAGGAAGACAGACAGACATGGATATACACACAGGGGAGGGAGAATGAAGAGGGGACGGTAGGGAACAGAGGGAGACAGAGACAGACACCAACAGTCAGAGGAAGACAGATATAGAAGCAGGAAGGCAGAGAAAGAAAAGGCAGTGAGAGACTGAAGGCAGCCAGAGAGACAGACAGAGACAGGGAGAGAGAGAAAAACAGGAAGAGAGAGATAGGCCCAGAGAGAGAGATACACAGAAAGATAGAGACAAATAAGCAGGAAAACAATGAAGAGAACACCTATAGGAACAGGTTAAGCTTCAGATTTGGACCCACATCCTTATTCTCCTCTCTCTCTACTACACACAATGATTACGATTACTCAATAAATACTGCAATTCACAGAAAGAGGGAACAGAGAAAACTATGTTGAGATAGGTGGATGGGAGGAAACAGATGCAGGGGTTAAAGAGATGTGGGCCCTCGCCCAGGCAGATAGGTGGGGTGCAGGCTGGAGTGGAGCCGGATGGGCTGTGGGTGGGGCAGAGGAAAGAGGCTGGGGTGCTGAGAAATGGGTGGCAGGTACAAAGGTGGTGGGGATGATGGGTAGTGGGGAGGGGTGAAAGGAGAGACCAAGGAAAGAGAATGAGACTCCCAAGACAGGGAGAAGATGCTTGAGGAAATTAAGTGATTATCTCAACACCCCAGGGACGGTTCTTGCTTCCTCATGGAGCCCAATGAACTTGTTGCAGCTACAAGGTTAAAGCAGGGGAGGCTCTGGCCCAAAGGGGAACAAAGGTGGGAGGCAGGAAGCAAGAGGTGGGAAGATAATGGAACGTGCCTCCTTCTTGAAGATGGAGTCGAAGCCAGCAATCTTGTTGCCCTTGGTGTCAATAAGGGAGCCCTGGGGCTCACACGTGATCACATCTCGAGTCGGTTTGGGCAGTGGCAGCAGCTGGTAAACTTTTTCCAGACTATCCGACTGGCGTTCCGCCAACTCTTTCTGCAGGCACAAGAAGACGGGACAAGAGTTTCAGGACACAGGAAACAAGGAATGGGACCTCTCAGGGGCCAGCACAGAAGCTGGCCCGAAGAAAACCCTCAGTAAATCCTCACTAAACAAGTAACAAAGAAGACACAGATGTGTGAGGGAAGGGTAGGGGGGCAGGATGATGTCACTGAGGCTGGACTCCCTCAAGGAAGAGGGAGGAGGCCTCTAGGCCTCGCTCCCTCCGCTCACCCGCAGCTTCTTCACCAGGTTCATGTAGGCACGTTTGTTTTCCTCCATGCTGCCCTGGGAGATGCTGGACATGTCTGCAGCTAGGGTCCCATTGATGAGCACGCTTAGCATGTCCAGGACAGTGGTGAAGAGCTCGCTACAGCAGGAAGCCAGGGAGAAAACCAGAGGAGAGAGTTTCAGACAGACAGAGATGGTTGGCTTGGACATGAGCAGGGAGCAGGCACCCAAACCGTGTGAGAAACCCCAGACCCTGGACCTCAGAGCCCAAAGTGTCAGCCACATCTACTGCCAGGGTCATGCACCTGTTGGGGGAGGGGCTTCTCTTGGGGGCGAAAGTGGAGAGAGGGGAGGGGGATGCTTTACTTGTTGGACTGCATGTCGACAGTGCCGCTGATGATGATCTCCAGGAGGAGCACAGCCCACTCCGTGGTCTGCTGGGTGCTGCGCTGCACTGTGTCAAACATGCCCCCCACCTGCCAGGGCCACATCAAGTCAGTCAGATGGCTCAGGGGTGGAGGCCAGCCTTTAAGGAAGCTCAGATTAGAACCTGGGCTACATGATCTCAGGCCAATGACTTAATTCTCGACCTCTCTGGGCCTTGGTTTCCTTACTTATATAATGATGGAGTTGGACCAAAGGATGTCCAGGATCTCATTGAACACTCCACAATAGGTGTCTAGGGCTTCTCGGGCCCAGCCAAAATCTACAATACTGAGGCAGGGTCCCTGCAAGGATACAGTCTCCTTAACCACTTCCAGGTCCCACGTCCTTTAGGAGAGATGGGTTAATATGAGAAGATCCAGGCGAGCCTGGGCCCTCATCTGCATCCTTGCCTCCCTAGGCTGGGGCTTCTTTGTCTGTGGTCCTAGCTTCAACCCTTTCCTCCTTCCCAGCTCCCTCTCTCACCAGGTTGAGCCGCAGTTTGAGCGCCTCATGCATTAGCTGCTTTGGTTTGCAATCGTCTAAATAATGGTCATCTTTCCAGTTAGTCACAATCTAAGACAGAAACAAGTATAACACACAGCTCAGGGATTTCATCATGTCCATGCCAAAGCACCCAGGGTGTTCTTGTCAGAAAATACTGAAGATTAAGAGTACATAAGTGGCCTCTTGGCTGCATCCTCCTCTGCCCTCCTGCCTAGCTCCAGGCCCAAAGACCCATACCTGGTGGACCTGGCTGTAGAGGGAGGTAAGGAGTCCCTCACGCTGCTCATCCTGCCCCTTCAGACATGTCAGCACCAGGGATAAGAAGGGCTGCTGGCTCAACAGGGACATGCTAGAGACAGGAGGAGAAGAAAAAGAACAGGACCAGGTCAGGCGACTTCCAACCTCATTCCTCCAAGCCGCCGACTCTACTCGTTTAAGATCTAGCCTCTTGTTTGACCATCTCTCTTCTCCTCCAATTGCACCTTTTTCTGATTTTGATCTTCACCTCTTTGCCCCAACTTGTCTTCCTCCCCGGGCCTCCTCTCCATTCCACTCCACAATCCCAGCCCCACAACAGCCGCTTTACCTCTTCTGCTTTTGTCGATCACGTTCTTTGCGGGAAGAGGTGTCCAGGTGCTGGCCGTTCTCCAATTCTTCCCCAGCAGCCTTTAACACATGCCCCTGGACTGAGGTGGGCAGTTTGGCAATGAGAGGAGCCACCAGCCATACACCCGAGCGTTCTAGGGAGCTGGAGAAATGGCACACGCAGGGTTACAGAGGAGCCAGGCAAGGCTGGAACAATCCCTCCTCTCTTTTCTAGATGGACATGCCTGACATCTCTGGGCAGCTGAAATCATTTACACTACTGGAAGAGAAAACTCAGAAGGGGATGGGTCCTAACACATTTCTACTCAACCTGAGCACAGGCTTGGTCTTGCTGCTGCTGGGCATGTTGCTTGCAGCATTTCCAGAAGATGACCCTGTCTCTGCAGACTGTTGGAAAACCTCGATTGTGGCCTTGGCGATGTTCTCTAAGAGGGAGTTCATCTCCTAAGGAGGATGAAAGGCACAGGGGAGGTAAATAGGTTAGCTTGTGGCAAAGGCAAAGAGATAGTAGGAGAGATAGGAGATGAAGACAGAGGAAGGCACCCATGGAGGCTGATGGGAGGGTAGGGACACAACTCTGTTGGGCATCATGCCCTCCACCACCTTGCAGTACTTCTCCAGTGCCCCACCGTCTTCTCCTTTACATACCCCCTTACAGCTGTGGCCACAGAAACAGCCTCTACTACCACAGCTGCCAACCTCCCCCACAGCTCAGAGCCCCAACACTCTCAACCCATGTCCCTTATCATCGGCTCCACACATCTGCCATCTTCCCATCCTCTCTTATCTCCAGAACCCAAAGATAGAACCTAGGCTCTTCTATGGCAGCCCCCTTCCCTGACACATATTGCTGGAAGTGAGCATGAGAGAGGGTCTGGGAACCACTCACATTGTTAGGGGTCTGCTTGATCATGAGCTGTAGTTCCAACGAAGACTGGCGCATGGTCCACTGGTCCAAGTTCTGTGACAGAGACCCCATCAGCAATCTAGTCATCATTGTGTCATCCCAGCCACTTAGTACCCTGATGCCAGCCCCTGATCTCTCACAACCCTGAATCACATATGCCTGGAGGTCTGAAAGGGCCCTTGACTTTCCCTCTTTAGGAAAAATCACACTTAAATAATCCAAAATGACTGAAAAAAATCTATCCTATTTCAAAAGTGGTTTTGGAAAAATTTCACATCTTCCCCAGTTTCCTGCTCCAGAGCCTCACATTCCTCAGCATCAGGAAGTTCTGCTTAATGCTTAACTTAAATCTTTGATGTTGAAGTTGAAGCTCGCCACTCCTGTTTTCAAAGTCCTTTACAGACCCGAGGGCTACTCTTAGTTAATCTCTCTGAGGCATTATCTTCTCTCAGCTGAAGAGGCCTCATTCCTTTAGGTTTCCCTCAACAGCTTTATTTTTCCACCCCCAGTCACATGAATGTCTGCAGCAGTGTGGCGAGGCAGGAAGGGTGCAGGCAGACCTGGGCTCCTATACTGACTCTAAACTTACCAGCTGTGTGAGTTACTGAACCTCGGGCAAGTTACTTAACCTCTTCAAGCCTCAGTTTCATTGATGCTAAAACAGGGATATTCATACCTACTTCACAGGGTTGTAAAGACTAACTGAGGAAATCTACATGGAGTACTAAGCACGGTACCCAGCATGAAGCAGCCACTCAATAAGCAGTAGCTTTCCAACAGCATTACTACTCATCACTGAGCTACGACCAACACGCCAGACACATAAGACCAAAACCTAGACCTCCCAGATGCTCTGTCTCCCACTGATAAGCCAAAGCCCTACTCCAGCCAGCTGTGTGCCCTCACCCAATGGTTCACTCTTGAGTCTAGACCATATTGGCTTGACTTCGAAACCCATGCTGGAGCTGTTTCTCTCACCACCTTTTGTCCATATCTTCATTCATCTTCCTACTTAATTCTCCCTCTCTTTTTCTCTCAAGGTTCCCGTCATTTCACCCCAGGTTCAGGCCCCACCGCTTCCTCCAAGACCCCCGTCACCTTGGCCTACCTGGAGAATACGCTTAATGCGTTGCCGCTGTGGGTTTTCCCCATCCTCGTTGTCCAGCAGCCGATGTGGGTAGCAGATAAGCTGCATGAGGCGCTGGGCCTGGGCACTGCTCAACACTGGGTCTTGCAGGTCATTGCTGTCTTCACACAGCGATTTAAGGCAACGTTCTCCTACCCATTCCTGAGGAAGCCAAGAATCAGGGGACTGGGCCAACCAGTGAGGGGATTAGGAATAAGGGGGATGGACCAGTGGTTGGTGAGGGACAAAATGTATGGCGGGGAGGTGGTGTGATCATGACAGGAAACAAGACTATATTATATAGCAGCATTGAAGAGGTCTGTGAGAGAAGGTAAGACTGACCTGCTGGCAGATGCTGCGTAGCACGTACTTGGCATAGACATCCAGACTGGCTGTCTCCACAGAGATATTGCGGCCACCCTGCCTCCGACTGCCACTGCCACCTCCTCCCTCCTCCTCTGGAAGTTCTTCTGTTCCTCCTGTCACAGTGAAGCCCGAACCCTTCAGTTCCGCATCCCCTGCGGTTCATGGGCGGGAGATATGGAGTGCAAAGTGAGATCCCAATGCTGTGTGGAGACCTGCCCCAGAGCCACAGAAGCAGCACTCCCCAAATCCTGCCCTATGGGACAGAAACATACTTCCCTCCTTCCTATCCTCCAGAAAGGTCAGAGAGACCACCTTTAGGAGAGAGAAAGACTGCCCTTTGTAGTTTAGCTGGCGCTCCACCCTATACACACTTTTGGCACCACTCTTCCTACCCCCATACCAAGTACAAACACAGCCTTGAGAACAGCAAACACAGCTCCATCCACGATGCGGTTCTGGGAGGCAGCCAGCAGGTGGCGGTCACAGGAGGAGCGGATTCCTACAGTAGGCTTGTCTGGTGGAGAGAGCTGAAGTCAGGGGAAGCCAAGGTAGAAACGGTGGGGATAGGGTAGCCACACTATCCTTGGCAGGCTGGCTTGGATGGAGTCACTTACTTCCATCCGATTGGCAAGGATTGAGTTGAGGTGTCTTGAAAAGGTGGAGGAGGATGCGGCAGGTAAGCCGGGCCCCTGGCTCAGAGTCCTGTTCACTGCAAGCTACAGAGAAGACACAGAGGCGGGGAAAGGATGAAGGTGGGCTATATGTGGGTTTGTGGGTGCTGAGGCACTAAAAAGGTGGCTGAGGTCAGGCAAAAGGAGATAACACATTGGAGGAGAGGTGAGGGAGCCAACTGTTCTATAGTGTAGAGGGGAGAACCTGGAAGGGTCAGGAACAGGAAAGACTGGGGATACAGGTGCAGGGTCAGAAAGAGGTCCCTCCCAGCCTGAGACACACAACAGAATTGGCTTCTGGTGCCACCAGGAGCCCCACAGTGAACAAGGAGAGTATGGCCATTAAGTGTGTATTGACATTGGGGGTCTAGACTTTCTAGGGGTCACAAATTGGTAGTTTACCAGCATTAAGGAGTGAAGGGATGGCCGCACAGCGAATCAGATCCTCCAGGAGCAAACACTGCCGAGCGATGAGGATGGCAACAAAAGTGGCCAGGGAGTCGTGAAAAGACAGGTCACTGACCTGGAGGAAAAAAGCAGACACACACCAGGACTCAGTGTGGAAAGAGTTCTCCTACTCTGAGTGCTGGGCCTCCATTCTGCATAAAGCTGTCCCTCCGCTCTCACAGTCACTGGGAGCAGACTCCTGCCCTGGGGACTGCCCGGTGTGCCCCCACCCCCAGTCTCACATCTACATTGCAGAGGAGGTCGTTGAAACCACAAGTGCCATTGTTAGAGGAGCAGCACAAGGCCTTAAGCACTCCCAGCCACTCTGCACTCAGTGACTTGCAATAGCCGGTCAGCTCTGCACACAGGATGGCGATGTCATTCACCCTGGGGAAAAGTACAAATGCCCTCAGCAAAAACCCTGTTCTGGCAAAACCTCAGACTTATTAACTTTTCATCTCCACCCCGGCTATAACCAAGGTTGTGGTACCTCCCGGGCAAGTCATCCCTCCCAACATCAGGCGGGAGCGTGGTGCCCATGCCTCACTCAGTACACCCCATACCTATCCGAATCATGGTGCCCCACACAGACGTGCATAAGGGCATTGCAGACAAAGCTGTAGCGGTTAGCAGGGTTCTCACTAAGACTCTTGCCTAGCCCCGTGTAGGTGAAGGTGTGAGCAGCGGGGTTCTCTAAAGTGTCGATCATGAACTCAGGTGCCCAGCGCATGTTGGACTCTGACGGCTCCACATTGCAGTAGATGGTGTTCTTCACCTTGGAGCAGAAGTCACTGCAGGAGGGGAGAGGAGAGAGCAGTATTGAGGAAGTGCTAGTGAGCCAGAGGGATGGTCAGGAAAGAGGAGAAAAGAACAAAAAGGAGAAAATGAGGGACCAAGGGCCTTAAGGCAAGAAGAGGGGAAATGGGACAAAGCTGACCAACTGGGCGGGAAAGAAACCCAGTGAGGGTAAGGCACAGGGGCCCCAGGAGGCAGGGAGGAGGAGTGTGGGCCCTGCAGGCATGGGCCAGAAGCAAGGCTGATGAGGAAGGAGGCCCACTCTGGGGACCAAGAACACTTAGAGGACACTGTCCCCAAATGACCCTGCAGACACAGCAGGGTGGTAAGCTGTGCTCTGCTCCTAAGTTGGGCAGTAGCAAGGAGATGGGATGAGGTCCCACTCTCTACCCCTTACCTTCCACCTCTCTTACCTGAAGAGTTCCCCAAATTTGCTCTTTAAATGGCTACAGGAGGTGTACAGATCATAGAGATATGCAAGGATACAGCGTTCTGCAGAGGAACCATCGGACCGGTTCATCCCATGCTTAACTACGCCACACAGCCTGTTGAGAAGGGACAAGGTCGCGCCTGGAGCAATGGCGGGTCTAGGCACCAAGATTCCTGTCCCTCCGCAATGTTCTCTCCCCTCCCTACCAGGAAGGCATGCAATTCTGCATTGCAAGAGCCCTATGTGTTCTCTGCAGGTCATTTCCAACGGCCTTCACCAGGGCCCCATGGGTTTTGGTTATTCTGAAGCTCCACTTACCCCTCAAAGACCTGTGCCATCTGGTCCTGGTTGAGGATGAGGCAGGCGTGATAGTGGCGCAGGACAGCCACGATGCACAGGCACAGGCTGGTGGTGTAGCTGCCCACCAGATCTGAGGATTTGAGAAGCAGTTCGGCCTCGACTACACTCAGTTCATTCAGCAGCTAGCAGAGTGAGTGGGGGTTGAGAAACAAGAAGAGGCCTCGAATGCTATACATCATTCCCCTTCCTGTGAGAAAACTGGAGCCCTTTCCTGCTAGAGATGCCTCAGCCTGGAAGGGCCCCAGTGGCATATGCCACTGTCCTTTATTCTATTAACAACAAGCCACATCAATGATCTACCCAGTGTCCAGGATACAATCCTATGAAGTCCACAGTGGAAGGACAGTCTGTGCCCAGTGCTCTAATCCATCTCTCGGGCCTCCCCAGGGAGCACTTGAGTCTCTATTCCTGCTGGCTTAGCTCACGGGCCACTCTCCCGACACTAGCCTTTTGGTCCCTCCAAATAACATGGGACACTGGCTTGAGTCTCTGCTCTTGTCCTTGTGACCCTGTACTGCACAAACGCCCTCTCCCTCATCTCCCCAACTCCCCCACCTGAATAGCAAAGTCGATGAGGCCACTGATGCTGAGTGAATATTCCATGAGGTCGAAGATAAACTGCACATGCTGCACCAGAGGCAAGTGGTACGACATGCCAAGGGCAAAGCTCGTGATCTGCTCCAGAACATTCCGGGAGACCTGATAAGGGCAGTGGGAGTGAGAGATGGGAGTGGAGAGAGGTGAGAAGAACCAGGGTAGCAGGAAAGGATGATGGGGAAAAGGAGTGAGAACAGAAGGCTTAGCCTGCCTGGGAGAGAAAAAAGATAAGGAGAGAAGGAAAACAGGACAGGGAGGCCAGAATGTGGGAAGGGGGCTGGACTTAGGCCCACACCTGAGCCGTGACCTGGTGTTGGTCATAATGTGAAAGGTGCTGGAACTTAGCAAAGATATCCTCGGCAGTGGGAAAAGCTTCAGGTCGGTTTCGTCGCCGCTTCTGTCCATCCTCCCCACCTGAGGGGACAGTTGAAAGGGACCAGTCAGGACAGGGAAGATAACCAGGCAACTGGGGGTGGGGGGGGATATGGAGAGAAGGCTATGGTGGGGAGGGAAAGGGGAAGGAAGGGAGGGAGGGAGGAAGGGAAGGAAGGAAGAGGGAAGACGGGAAGGGAGGGTCAAGGAAGGGCTGGGGGAGGGATGAAGGGAAGGGATCAGTGAAGCAAAGGTTTGGAGGACCACATACTATGTGGACCTTAGAGGAGTATGTACAGGGAAGTGCTAGGTTGAGGGAGGGAAGGGAGAGGGAGGGCGGGTAGTATGGGGCTTACTGTGAGGTACCTAAGAATGTCAGGTCTCCAGGATTCAGAGGCACAATAGGAGCAAGCTGGTCTGCAGAGGGGGGGAATGAGGGGGGAAGTTTCAAAAGGACTAGAGCTCTCAGGAGACTCCAAGAGACAGGACATTGGGACATGACTGGGAGTTCCCTACGCTGGGGAAGGGAAGACTGACTAAGGCGCTCTTTGGGGGAGATCCATTTCAGGTGCCTCAAACCCACCAGTTTCTGCTGTCCCCTTGCGGTTCAGAACCTTCAGGATATCCTTGGTAATTTTCTTGATGGCATGGCGGGCATCATCTCGCTGCTTTCCCACCCCAAACAGTACGACCAACCGCTGGTTGCACTCATGGCTGCATGACTCCTCCTGCATCCCAGCGGCACCATCAGACTCCAGCAGGCATCACTCTCCCTCCTCTCAAAAGCATGCTCCATGCCCCTCAGCACCCCAGCACTCCAACCCTTCCCAGCATACCACACCCTCAAGAACAGCTCCAACCCCTCGGCAAAGTCCTTGGACAGAAACCTGGGCTCAGAACAGAGGGTCGGAAGGTGTTGGTGAACGGTACCTGGGGGATGGGAAAGTGTGTGGCATACTGCACATGCCGCGGCTGGTCATAAAGAACCCCAAGGGTTCCTTCTAGCTTCTCCTTGGGTGGGGGCTTCACCTCCTTCTCAACATCTGGTTTCTCAGGGGATGGACTGCCCTTCCCCTCACAGGGCATAGTGGGGGAAAACAACTAAGAGAAAGGCGAAAGGGCAGAATGTTTAGAGGAAGACAAAGGGATTGAGGGGGGTGCATAAGGAAACTCCCCAAAGTGGCATAACGGAAGGACCTCAGGAGCTGGATGCTTCCACACCAGTAACTTACTGAGAAATCAGGCTTCTCCATGTCCTCAAAGAGCACACTGGAGCTAGGGTCAATGTCCATAGACTCTGAGAGTCCTGGATCCTGAGTGTAGAGAACAGAAGCGAAGCTGCTTTAGCCCTGAGGAGCTGCTCCCCACCATCTCGAAAAGTTGATTGGAGTCAAAGAGAGGAGCCCATACTGGGAAAAGCACTGGTTCCAGATCCAAGCCTTGACTGGTCCCTTAACCTCTGCAGGCCTTGGTTTCTCTCAGCTTTAAAATGAGGATAAGGATACCTCACGGCGGGCGGGGTCAGGGGGCGGCGGGGAATTCCCTGGTGGTCCAGTGGCAAAGACTCGGCACATTTACTGCCGTGGTCCTTGGTTGGGCAACTAAGATCCCGCAAGCTGTGTGACACAGTCCCCCCCCACCCGCCCCAAAAAAGAAAAACAATACCTCACAGGTCTGTTGTGAGAATCAAATGAAAAAAAATAATAACTTGAGAGTGCTTGCTAAACTGCAAAGCACTAAGCAAATCCTACCCTCTTTACTTCGTAAAGGATTCTCAGAGGACTCCTGGAGCCAGGAAGATGCGGCTGTCAAGAAGAAACAATCTAGGACAAGGAAAAGCTCGCTCACCTCCAGCTTGCTGCTGCTGCTGCCCTCAGCCTCCTTGCGCTCTGGGTCATCAGCTGGGTCATCAAAGGGAGAGGGAGGCCGGGGACCAGGGGCTCCGAAGGCAAGGTCCCCTCGGGAGATGAGGGTGCAAGTGTACATGTTGTGGGAAAAAACATCATGTCGAATCAGTTCACAGAACAGCAGTACCAAGTTAAAGAATTCCACTCGCTCACTCTCACTTCGGGGATCCGCTGGAGAGAGGGAAGGAGAAAAGATGAATTAGAGGAGCACAAAAGAGACAGGCAGAAAGAAGGAAATACACCAAAGGCATGGTGCTCCTAGGTACCTGAAGTAGACAAGAATAGGAATGACTCAAAAAAAAAAAACAAAAAACGAACAAAACCAAAGCTATTGAGGGACGAAATGTGGTTGGTTATCCTACCCCAACTTCTGCCCCACACACCATCTCCTAAAGGAATACAGCATCTCTGCTATTTATACGTGAAAATGCGTCAACTGCATGCTCTCATTCTTATTTTTGTCTTTATTTTTCGACCCTGTTGAACTGTAAAATGATCAAAGACTAGAATTATGTCCAAAAGTCAGAATGCTTAGAGCTCAAGACTGAAATATATCCCAGAAGGCCCTTCACTATGCTTTCTGATGACAGGATGGCTGAGTCTAGGCAGAGGGAACCAGAGAGTGGCAGGTCCATACTCAGCATGGGAGCCTGTGTATCCAGAAACTGTAAGAGGACATCTTGGAAAATGGGAGCACTGGGAGCAGAAAGGGAGCCAGAGGCAATGGAACCCTTCTCATCTGCAGCTTCCGATTCTCCACAACGCTGTAAGATGAAAGAACAGACTGTAAGATTGGGTTTCAACTATTTCTTCACTCGCCCATGTGTAATTCTTGAACTACTGACTGTTCTGCCTCCATCCCCAAGGTTTTTACTTCCACTCCCCGCCCCTGACTCCCATTTTCTTTACCATCTCCCAATTGCACCTTGGTCGCTTCTCTTAACTCTGACATGGTTCCGCTCCTTTCTACTTTTGCCTTATGTCCTCAACTTTCCCTGTACATTTTCTACCACTTCTTCACTCTCACAGTTTCAACTTTTGTCCCACTACCAGCTCAATCTGGCTCCAATCCCAGCTGCCACTGCCCCATGGGCTGTCCCTAACCTCAGCCTCAATCTCTGCCTGTCTCTTCTCCAGCAGCTTGGCTACCACCATCGCACGATGCCGACCAGAACGCTTGCAGCTGACAGCCCATTCACACAGTAATGATACCACTGCATCATCATCTGAGGAGATCTGGAGACCAAAGGAAGATAGGGTAAGTAGGTAGAGTTGAGGACAAAGAACCAAGTTCCAACTTCCCAGCAACTAGATTCCATTTTTGGAGAAGGCAATGGCACCCCACTCCAGTACTCTTGCCTGGAAAATCCCATGGACGGAGGAGCCTGGTGGGCTGCAGTCCATGGGGTCACACAGAGTCGGACACGACTGAAGCCACTTAGCAGCTGCAGCAGACTCCATCTTAAAATATCCTAGGCTCAGTAAGATGGGTTGTCTCTTCAGACATCCTCTGGCTTCAATGCCTCACCACGCTTTCCCCTCATATATACTGTTGCTTTTGCTCTGTTTTTCACCTCTCTTCCCCTTCTTGCTTATTACCTCATGCCCATCCTTGCTAGGCCCCAATCCAAAGATTCGATTACAGAGGGAATCGAGAGAGTTGCTGAAGTCAGAGCGTTCAAAACTATGGCTGTCCAACACTTCCAAAGTATGGAGTACTCGTCCAATGGTGAAGCCTAAGGAGGAAAAGTGGTAAAGGGGACTTAACTAGAGGCCTGGTCTACGCCAGCTCTCAGATCTGTATGTCCTTACCATCCTGATCCTTTCCTTAAACATTCTTCTTACAGTCTGTCTTCTGGCACCCACCTGCAGTAGCTTCCTGGCACTTATCAAAAGACCAGCGAACCTCAACGGCCTGTCCTCGCTCCTTGATCTGTTGCTCGATCTCCCGCAACTTTGCACGGACCTGCAAAAAGGAGGGCTTTAAGGATGTAGTAAAGCATAAAGAAAAAGGCCAGGGCTCTAGGCTAAAAGAAGAGTAGCAGATGCTAGGTCACTATTTCTGAACGGGTAACTTCTCACATCCCAGTCCCCTGGGGGTACGAGGCTATTGGTCAGACTTACCTGCTGAGTGAAGGCACTGTTGCCCTCTGGCATGGGCAGGTTGGAGGGGGCAATAGGCAGGTGGTCAAGTGGTGAGCCAGTCTTGATTCGACTATCAGTCAGTGAATAGTGCCAAACCAGGGCACTAGGACAACACAGCAGGATGGTCTGCCAGACAGAAACAGCTAAGTCAAACTCGGTTTCCATGGCTACCTGTCTAGAAGCCCACTATAAGACCCCACCCTTTGGCTTCTGATCCAAAGTCATTCTGAGTCCCTGGGGTGGCACCACTCCATCTCGGAGCCCCTCTCCTCATCTACCCTCCTAAAGGTTTTGGGTCTGCTATTTAGGCCTGGATGGGTATTAACTGAAAAGGAACTAACACCCCATGAATCAGAAGCTGACAATTTCCAAGCAAATTCTCAGTGCCTACTTTTGCCCCCAAGTTAGAATCACTCCCATTTTCCAGGACAAGCACCTGACTCTTCTCAAGATGCTTCTTAATATTAATACTTTCATGGGACCACCCAGTACCTACCTGAAGGATACAGCTGAGGCCAAAAACTAGGGGCCGGTGCTGAGGGCACATAAGCAGGTCACTAAAGGGTGTAGAGGGTGTGCTGCTAGTTGGGGGCTGAGGAGCAGGGGTGGTGGGCAGTGTGCTTGTCGACTGAGCAGACATCACATGAGATGAGTGACTGCTCACACCATCCAGCTGCAGGGCCAGTCTCCGTGTACAGAAGTAGGCAAGGCGGCGGGAGAGGTATGCAGACTGAACAAACTCTCCAGAGTACTGTGGAGACATGATGATCAAACCCCCCCCAGTTCTCTCCAAGGGACACAGCTCTTGTGCCTTATATCTCCTCAAATCCTCCTGAGACCCGCCCCCCCAAAATCCTAGGCCTTACTCGAAGCAGCAGGGGCAGCAGCAGTTTAAGCAATTCATCCTCTCCAGGACGGATTTTCTCAAAACACTCAAGTACCCAGGTCAGGAACTCATGTCTGTCCAGCATTCCGTCCTATGGACACCAGGGGTGGGAAGGGGATGAGTTTTGAACAGGGACTATTAGAGATGAGGCAGAGAAAGTAAATGAAAGGATGAGGAAAACCACCAGTGGGGCAAGGTGGCAGGTGGACTCTGCTCCATGTTGGCAGAGTATGAGGCCAGGCTCATTTCCACGCCACACGACACACTCTCCTTCCTACCTGAAACATGAACATGGCCAGCTTCTCGTTGTAGTCCCACTGCCGGATTGCCATCTCAACATCATGGGGTAAGGGCCCTATAGTGGAGCCACAGCCCCCACTTCCAGCAGGCCCTGGTCGGTAGTATTCAGCCATCTTTTGAAGCTGCTCCCATAAGCACTTGGTGATGATCTGAGTCCATTCTAGAAAAAAGATGGGAAGATGGCTATTTTACAGTGTCCCTCTGCTTAGAACACCTTCTGTCCCCCACCCCCACTCCCAGTCACCATGTTTCTAAATCCTATTCATCCCCGTATAGGCTCTAGTCAAATGCCATCTTCAACAACAAGGTCCTACTGCATAGCACAGGGAACTACATTCGATATTCTATAATAAGCTATAACGGAAAAGAATGCAAAAAAGAATATAGATAAACACACATATGTATAACTGAATCACTTTGGTGTACACGAGAAACTAACACAACAGTATAAATCAACTATACTTCAACAAAATAAAACAAAACAAAACAAAAACAAATGTCACCTTCCTAAAGCCTTTCCAGGTATCCTCAAAAGAAAATAACCTTGCTGTTCACTGAAGTCTCAAAGAAACTTCTGCCTCCACTTTTTTATATTACATAATATTATGTATTTATTTTTGGCTGCTCTGGGTCTTCATTGCTGCACGCAAGCTCTCTAGTTGTGGTAAGTGGGGCTAGTCTCTAGTTGTGGAATACAGGCTTCTCACTGCAGTGGCTTCTCTTGTAGAGCACAGGCTCTAGGGTGTGCAGGCTTCAGTAGTTGGGGCACATGGGCTCCAGAGCCCAGGCTCAATAGTTGTGGCTCACAGACTTAGCTGCTCTGAGGCATGTGGGATCTTTCCAGATCAGGGATCAAACCCATGTCTCCTGCACTGGCAGGTGGATTCTTTACCACTGAGCCACCAAGGAAGCCCCTGCCTCCACTTTTGACACTATGTTTCTATATTTAATTATGGGATTTGTACAGTGGCCTTAGCATCCCTACTAGACTATAAGCATCCTAAGAGCAGGGATTAGGTAGTGATTATCTTTATAGCCCCGTACCCACTCCAGTGTTCTTGCCTGGAGAATCCCAGGGATGGCGGAGCCTGGTGGGCTACCGTCTATGGGGTCGCACAGAGTCAGACACAACTGTAGCGACTTAGCAGCAGCAGCAGCACACATACAGTAGATACTCAAGACACTTGATGTTTACTAACTGAGTGAATGCAAGATACAAGCAGAAGCAAGGAATATAGATGAGGAAGGAGAGTAATTTCAAGGTTTCTCCACCACTCTTTGAAGTGATCAGTGGTAGGTCCTCTGGTATTAGGAGTTACTCACCTGTGAAGGGGTCAATATGTCTCTTCTTAACCTTGGTCTCTGAGATTGCTGCATAGTAGGCACAGGTCATCTTAATGAGCCAGGCAGCCCGCATCACAGGCACTGTGTATTTGGCTAAATACCCAAACACTTCTTCCTTCTTACTGAAAATGGGGACCTGAATGGACATTGCAAACAGTGAGACCTCTCTCACCCCAGTGAGCTGACACCCGTGTACTTCAATCTGAGAATCAGAGGGTACTTGGTACTCACGTTCCCCCCTTTGGCCTAAAGAACAGGAAACAGTACCTCACCTTTTTGGCTAGTTGTGTGAGTGGCTTGGTGCCAGCCAGATCAGTAAACCAAGTATTAATGGCACTCTGGGATCGTGCAGTCACCAGCCAGAAGTTGTCCTTCTGGTTCACTTGGGGCTTCCTTCTACCAATGTCAGGGAGGGTGTTACAACGTAACTTCTCTGCAATGATGCTGCTGAAGTTGGAACTGATCTGAGGGAAGAAAGCTACACCTCAGGGTGGGAAGACGGAGCAGAAAGGTGGCTGTGCCTTTGATGGGCAAATGCCAGTGTGGTAGCATTAGGTTACAAAGGAAAACACCGCCAGTTAGGTCATCCCTTTACGTCTTCCCAGCCCAGGGTCTTTGCTCTCTCTCAGATTCTTCCAGCCTTTTCCTTCAGCCTGATGGGGTTGTCTCACCTTGGCAGGATTAAAGTTGACATTCTTGGCAGTGCCATGTTCATCCCCAGAGACAGCGGGCTGGTTATTGAAACCTTGTTTTACATTCAAGGCCGTTAATTCATCCTGAGGCAGGAAAACAATATTTTAGCTTTTTCCTTCCTTGGGGGAGATGGTGGTGGTGGTGGAAGAGGGCAGAAGAGAAGGAAACAAGGGTGGAAAAAAATAGGAAAATGATTGGGGAGTAGATAGCACATTATTATTTTAAAATAATCTCTTATATTAATTTGGACCCCACCCTCACCCCCACAGTACTAAGATTCCCAATCCCCAGAGCTCCCTCAACAGCACTCTTCCCCTGCGAGTTTACAAGCAGCCTTAGTTCATCCAGCCGCCTCAGACAACTTTCTGAGGTGTGTGTGTGTAGAGGGGGAGCCTCCAGCGTGGCCCCAACATCACTCCCGGTTCTAGCCCAGAAACCAGCCCCCACCTCCCTCAGGTCTTACTCTCCGACACCAGTCCACTTTACTCTTCCCCCTTTCGGGACTTGCACTCCCACAGAGCCGCCCCGCCCCCGCTTCCCCCAGCCATCAGTGCTTCCTCCTCTGCCAATCGCTGGCCCCTGGCCCCCTGGGAGCCCGAATTTCTGAACTCACCTCCTTCTGTTTGGGATCTTGAGGGTACACATCAGGAGGCCCCAGCCGCGGCCGCTTCAGGGGCCGGTGTTCGTAGCTCAAGATCCCGAAGGCCGCCATCTTGCTCAGCCCGTAACGACAGAGGCGCCAGCCGGGCCGATCGCGGGGTGAGGGGGGGGGGTTAGGGGAGAGGGAGCCGAAAAGAGGGGCGGCGGTGGCGAGGACGGCAGCCGAGAGACTACAAGGGGCACGTTAGAAACTCCCGATCTTTGCCGGAAACTACCGAGGGAAACCGAGGGACGCCGGGAACCGTCTGACAATACCGACCGCAGCAGGGGCGGGCCCAGCCCGGCGAGGGGCGGAGCTCCGCGCCCCCGAAGCTTTTCGGCGCCCGCCACGGGAGGTGGATTTCACTCAGTCAAGATTCCTGCAGCGACCGCCAGTCGTGTGCTGCGCTGGGGATACGAACCTGCGAGGTGGGAGGCGGCCGAGGCGATGAGCTGCTACTGGAACTGGGTTCTCTGAGCCTCTCTCAGTTCTCGGCCTCGAATAAGGGCTAGATCGTCTGTAGGAACTCTTGCCTTTTTCAACCGCTTCTTCGTTTTTGCATCTGAAAAATAGGTATACTACTAACACCTCCTTTAAGGGACTGTTGCGAAGATTAGAAATTACATATGCATGAGAAAGCACGTGTTAAATCCTGAAAGGTCGGCTCTAATCCCTCAAGGTCTTTATGGTACATCACTGAGGTTCTTAACCGCTTGTGTTTCACAATCCCTTTAATATGCTGATGGAAGCTAAGGCCCTTCTTCCCAGAAAAAAATGTGCATAGAGATATACAAAATAGATACTTTCTAAGAAAACGAGTATGTCAAGGCTGTATATTGTCACCCTGCTTATTTAACTTATATGCAGAGTACATCATGAGAAACGCTGGGCTGGAAGAAGCACAAGCTGGAGTCAAGATTGCCGGGAGAAATACCAGTAACTTCAGATATGCAGATGACACCACCCTTATGGCAGAAAGTGAAGAACTAAAGAGCTTCTTGATGAAAGTGAAAGAGAAGAGTGAAAAAGTTGGCTTAAAGCTCAACATTCAGAAAACGAAGATCATGGCATCTGGTCCCATCACTTCATGGCAAATAGATGGAGAAACAGTGCAAGCAGTGGCTGACTATTTTTGGGGGGCTCCAAAATCACTGCAGATGGTGATTGCAGCCATGAAATTAAGAGACGCTTACTCCTTGGAAGGAAAGTTATGACCAACCTAGACAGCATATTAAAAAGCAGAGACATTACTTTGTCAACAAGGGTCTAGTAAAGGCTATGATTTTTCCAGTAGTCATGTATGGATGTGAGAGTTGGACTATAAAGAAAGCTGAGCCCTGAAGAACTGATGCTTTTGAACTGTGGTGTTGGAGAAGACTCTTGAGAGTCCCTTGGACTGCAAGGAGATCCAACCAGTCCATCCTAAAGGAGATCAGTCCTGGGTGTTCATCGGAAGGACTGATGTTGAAGCTGAAACTCCAATACTTTGCCCACCTGATGGGAAGAACTGACTCATTTGAAAAGACCCTGATGCTGGGAAGGGTTGAGGGTAGGAGTAGAACGGGATGACAGAGGACGAGATGGTTGGATGGCATCACCGACTAAATGGACATGAGTTTGGGTAAACTCCGGGAGTTGGTGATGGACAGTGAGGCCTGGCATGCTGCCGTTCATGGGTTCGCCAAGAGTCCGGACTGCCAGCTGAAGGGAACTGAACTGATACAGATTAGATACTTTGTAGGGAGATTCTTAGGCCCTCTCCTGAAGTTTATTCACATATCCTCTAAGGGTCCATGAACTTTAGGTTAAGAATCCTTGCTCTATCGAGAGGCACCTACTAAGTGTCAGATGCTTTTCAGACGTTGTCTCTAATCCAACCCCCCTCACGCCCCCCCCAAAAAAAAACCAATGAGTTAGGGATATTATTGTATCCATTTTGTGGTTGAGGAAGCTGATTTTCAGAGTGGAAGTTCACGTGCCCTGTGTTATATGGCTACTGAGTAACAATTGAGACTAGGCTACTGAGTAACAATTGAGACTAGGCTACTGAGTAACAATTGAGACTAGGCTACTGAGTAACATTTGAGATTAGGATTTTTTTTCTCAACTCTCTCTTCTCTCTATTTTAAAGTAGTGTATCATCTCATTGCTATTCTTTTTTTCCTGCTTTATAAAGTTGACCTGCATTTGATGTACAATATTATATAAGTTACAGCTGTACAATATAGTGATTGACAATTTTAAAGTTTAGTTATTATAAAATACTGGCTATATTCCCCATATTGTATAATATGTCCTTGTAGCTCATTTTATACATAAGTTTGTATCTCTTACTCCCTTACCCTATATTTCCCTTTCCCTCTCCCAGGACTTCCCTGGTGGTTCAGGTGGTAAAGTGCCTGCCTACAATGTGGGAGACCCAGGTTCAATCCCTGGGTTGGGAAGAGCTCCTGGAGAAGGAAATGGCAACCCACTCCAGTATTCTTGCCTGGAAAATCCCATGGACAGAGGAACCTGGTGGGCTACAGTCCATGGGATTGCAAAGAGTCAGTACACAACTGAGTGACTTCACTTTCTTTCTTTTTTTCTTTCTTTCTTCTTTCCCTCTCCCAACTGGTAACCCCTAGTTTGTTCTCTGTATCTATGAATCTGCTTCTCTTTTAAATAAATTTAATTTGTTTTTTAAATAAGTAAATTGAACCAACAATTCACTAGTTGGTTGTATTTTTTGCTTTCTTTCTTTTTTGACCGTACCAAGCAGCTTGCAGGATCTTAGTTCCCCGACCAGACCAGGGATCAAACCTGTGCCCCCTGCAGAAGTCTGGAGCCCTAACCAGTGGACTGCCAGGGAATTTTCTATTGTATTTTTTTAGATTTCACATATAAATGATATTGTACTTTTCTTGACTCTTGACATTCTTTCTATAATAATATTGCCTTTTAGAGAAAAGATAGAGTGCTGTAATAAAAGTAACAGATGACAATAAATCAGTTCAGTTCAGTCACTCAGTGGTGTCCAACTCTTTGCAACCTTATGGACTGCAGCACGCCAGGCTTCCCTGTCCATCACCAACTCCCAAAGCTTGCTCAAACTCATGTCCATCGAGTCAGTGATGTCATCCAACCATCTCATCCTCTGTCATCCCCTTCTCCTGCCTTCAATCTTTTCCAGCATTGGAGGCTTTTCCAATGAGTCACTTCTTCCCATCAGGTGGCCAAAGTATTGGAGTTTCAGCTTCAGCCTAAGTCCTTCCAATGAATATTCAGGACTGATTTCCTTTAGGATTGACTGATTTGATCTCAGTCAGTCAACAATAAATTGAAAATAATAAAACTAGCAAATAACAAAAGTAACAATAACAAAATGCTGTTGAATCAATGGGAAGACTAATTCTGGTTGGGGAGATGGAGACATATTGGAGAAGGTAACATTTGAGCTAACCCTGAGGAATTTTAACCCACAGAAAATTAACATGGTTTAGAAAATAAGCACAGTGCTTGGCACATATGAAAGCCTCAATAAATGTTTACTAAATAATCAATTTATGTAAATAGAGTCTCCAGTCAGATCTGTGTTTGGGGGAAGGTACATCTGGCAACAGAATGAAGAATGGATTTGAGAGCAGGGGGCCTTCAGAAAGGGAGGCCAGTTCATGGGTTCTAGTACTAATGGTGACTAGAGGGAATCACAGAAAGGAGGACATACCTAGGAGACACACAACAGGAGAGCTGATTGGATTCTCAGGATGAGGGAGATGGAGAAACTGATAATGACTTTGAGGTTTCAAGTTTGGATGACTGAAAGGGTGATGATACCATTAAATGAGATACAGACACAGGAAGAGAAGCAGATTCAGGGCAAGATGAGGAGTTTGAAGGTAGCATTGTTGTTCTTTCATTTCCGAAATCTTGTAAGTCAGACCTCCTTGCCAGTCTTCACAGGGACCCAGCTCTAGAAACAACTATAAGGATGGATATTCTGATTTGGATTAGGTCAGAGGAAAGATAGCTATAGATGTGCTCATGGGAGCCAAGACTGCATTTTCTGTCCAGCCCAAGACAGTAGAGCTTTGATAGCAGTTTCAGGGTAACTGAGTCAAGGAAGAAGCTTAGCATCAAATGAGGGGAGGTTCGAACCCTCCACTCTATGGGATGAAACAATTTAGATGAGAAGGTGATTGGGAATGGTGGTGGTAGTGAACAGATCCTTCCCAGGATCTAGGTAGTCTGAGGATTCTTGAGTCTTTGACAATATTGGATACCCAGCTTTAGTCTCTACTTACACCACATTACAGTGGTGGTGTTATATATACAGATTAGATTAACACCTAATCTCCTGGAGGATTTAGCCTGTGTCATAGCAGACATTCACCACAGTTCAGTTCAGTTCAGTTGCTCAGTCGTGTCCGACTCTTTGTGACCCCATGAATCACAGCATGCCAGGCCTCCCTGTTCATCACCATCTCCCGGAGTTCACTAAGACTCACGTCCATCGAGTTCATGATGCCATCCAGCCATCTCATCCTCGGTCGTCCCCTTCTCCTCCTGCCCCCAATCCCTCCCAGCATCAAAGTCTTTTCCAATGAGTCAACTCTTCACATGAGGTGACCAAAGTATTGGAGTTTCAGCTTTAGCATCAGTCCTTCCAATGAACACCCAGGACTGATCTCCTTCAGTATGGACTGGTTGGATCTCCTTGCAGTCCAAGGGACTCTCAAGAGTCTTCTCCAACACCACACTTCAAAAGCATCAATTCTTCGGCGCTCAGCCTTCTTCACAGACCAACTCTCACATCCATACATGACCACAGGAAAAACCATAGCCTTGACTAGACGGACCTTAGTTGGCAAAGTAATGTCTCTGCTTTTGAATATGCTCTCTAGGTTGGTCATAGCTTTTCTTCCAAGGAGTAAGGGTCTTTTAATTTCATGGCTGCAGTCACCATCTGCAGTGATTCTAAAGCCCCCCAAAATAAAGTCTGCCACTGTTTCCACTGTTTCCCCATCTATTTCCCATGAAGTGATGGGACTGGATGCCATGATCTTCATTTTCTGAATGTTGAGCTTTAGGCCAACATTTTCGCTCTCCTCTTTCACTTTCATCAAGAGGCATTTTAGCTCCTCTTCACTTTCTGCCATAAGGGTGGTGTCATTTGCATATCTGAGGTTATTGATATTTCTCCCGGCAATCTTGATTCCAGCTTGTGTTTCTTCCAGTCCAGCGGTTCTCATGATGTACTCTGCATATAAGTTAAATAAGCAGGGTGACAATATACAGCCTTGATGTACTCCTTTTCCTATCTGGAACCAGTCTGTTGTTCCATGTCCAGTTCTAACTGTTGCTTCCTGACCTGCATACAGATTTCTCAAGAGGCAGGTCAGGTGGTCTGGTATTCCCATCTCTCAGAATTTTCCACAGTTTATTGTGATCCACACAGTCAAAGGCTTTGGCATAGTCAATAAAGCAGAAATAGATGTTTTTCTGGAACTCTCTTGCTTTTTCCATGATCCAACGGATGTTGGCAATTTGATCTCTGGTTCCTCTGCCTTTTCTAAAACCAGCTTGAACGTCAGGGAGTTCACGGTTCACGTATTGCTGAAGCCTGGCTTGGAGAATTTAGTGCATTACTTTACTAGCATGTGAGATGAGTGCAGTTGTGCGGTAGTTTGACCACACCCTCCGTAAAGCCCTGGTTTCAAAGGTTCTTTCCACCGGAAGTTATGACAGAAGGAAATGTGTGGGTGGGGAGGAGTAGTCGGTAAGGGGCCCAGGTTCCTGACACAGTCGACACCCAGGGAACGAAGAGTAAGCGCCATGTTGAAGCCACCGTTGCCACTCAGATCCCTCTTATTTCTCCAGCTACCTCTGCTGGGGGTGGGGCTGAACCCAAAGTTCCTCACGCCCAGTGGGAATGAAGACATTGGTGGGAAACCTGGGACTGGAGGAGGTTGGTGAGAAGGGAAGCTGTGAGAAGGGGTCGCACAGAATCCTGAAACCTGCCACCCGGCATTAGAAGGATGCGGGCAGAATTTAAAAGTACTGTAGGGAGGGTAAGGGAAGGGTTCCTTGCCTCACTCTGCTTCTGCGTCTGACCATCTTGTCTTCTCTTCCCCTCCCCCACTTCATTTTCTCTCCAACCTAGACTTCTTCCTGACTTCAAAACCCGCTGGGACCCTCGATGTTTCCACTCTGCCACTCCCAAAGGTTCAATGTTTTGTGTTCAATGTGGAGTATATGAATTGCACTTGGAACAGCAGCTCTGAGCCCCAGCCCAACAACCTGACTCTGCATTATGGGTATGAGATGGGTAGCCAGGACGGGGGTGGGGAGGGAGAGGGAGGAGGAGGAGGTGATGTGAAAGACTAGATGTGAAAAGACTGTGTGGGGACCAAGAAAGAGAGTAGCCAGCACCCTAAGCTCTCCACTATTTTCTCGTGGGGTAAGTCATAAATCAGTTTAGAGGAGCCGAGGCTGGGCTGTGGAAATCTGGAGTACCCAAGTTTATTTACCTCATTGTTATTCTCCCTTGAAAACCTTCTCTAGGTACAGGAATGGTGCCGATAAACTCCAGGAGTGTGGCCACTATCTGTTCTCTGAAGGAATCACTTCTGGCTGTTGGTTTGGAAAAAAGGAGATCCGTCTCTATGAAACATTTGTTGTCCAGCTCCAGGACCCACGGGAACACAGGAAGCAGCCCAAACAGATGCTAAAACTGCAGGATCTGGGTAAGTTGCAAAGGAAGGTCGAAGGATATTGTGGGGTACTGGAGTATTTAAAGTGGTGTTCTTTCACCATAAGTGTATGTGGCAGAAAAGAGGAGGTGAGGGACAGAATGGGGAAGTGAGGAGAGCTCAGGGGCACTACCTTCAGGATCCTGACTTATCTAGGCCAGGGGAATGACCACACATGCACACATATCTCCAGTGATCCCCTGGGCTCCGGAGAACCTGACGCTTCGCAACCTGAGTGAATTCCAGGTAGAACTGAGCTGGAGCAACAGATACTTGGACCACTGTCTGGAGCACCTGGTGCAGTACCGGAGTGACCGGGACCGAAGCTGGACGGTGAGTGAGTGGGGATAGCAGCCCGGGCTGAGCAAGTAGGGATAAAGGATTCAATCAGCCAACAGGAATGCTGCTCCCCAGCTCCTGCTCTCTGTCTCTCATTTCCCCTGCCCACCTTCCACCCTCCTCCTCTGACTCCTTTCTCTCCTCATCTTTGAGTTTTCCTTAAGGTTTCCCTACCCATACACTTCCCAATACCAGAAAGGCAAGTAAACAAAAGCATTCAGTTCTGGTCAGTGAAGGTAGCAGTGTGACTTGAATAGTCAAGAGAGGAGGGAGAAACTGAGAAGAACCAGAAGATGATGTGAGAGGAGTGGGGGCAGCAGTTTTCATTCTGCCTTCTTCTATAAACACCCATCTTTCCCTCACTCTCTTTCTCCTCAAGGAACAATCCGTGGACCACAGACATAGCTTCTCTCTGCCTAGCGTGGATGCACAGAAACTCTACACGTTCCGTGTTCGGAGCCGTTATAACCCACTTTGTGGAAGTGCTCAGCATTGGAGTGACTGGAGCTACCCAATTCACTGGGGCAGCAATACTTCAAAAGGTAAAATGGACCTAACACATCACCCTGACCCATGAGCCGAGTACCCCAACCTTTCTAGCACCATTGTCTTTTGCCCTGCCTCCCTACCACTAAGACCCCAAACTTGGTGGCCCATCTCCCCTCACTGTTCAACTCCAACTCCCAGGAAGCAGGATTTTTCTGTGTAGTGTTGGATCAGTGTGTTGTTAGAGCAGGGGGAGTGGATTGAGAAGGAGGCTGAGGGGGTATTCAAAGGGGATACAGAATGTGTAGGATTTCCCTGCAGCATTCCCAGAAAGCCTGCATGGTAAAGATGGCTTTTGGAACCAGGCAAATCTAAGGTTTAAACCTGCCTCTGCCACTTCCTACCTCTTTGACCTTGGGCACATCACTGACCTTTTTGATTCTGTTCCTTTGTTTGTAAAATGGACGTAATAATTGCTCCCTGGCCCCTCAGGAGCTGTGAGGATTGAATACACACACAGATAGTGTTTAGCACAGTGTCTGGCACCAAATTGGCACTCTAAATGTTGGCACGTAGTAGGGGTACTACAAATGTTAGGTCTCTTTTCCTTTCCTCTTTCCAACAGAGAATCTTGAGAATCCAGAAAATCCTTCGTTGTTTGCATTGGAAGCTGTGCTGATCCCTCTTGGCTCCATGGGATTGATTGTGAGCCTCATCTGTGTGTACTGCTGGCTGGAACGGTGAGAATTCTGAATCCCAGGAAAATGAGGAGGGGGTGGTGGTGCTGGGAATAGTAGAGGAGGGTTATCACAGGGTCTCCAGAAGTAGAGGGCGGACAGTAAGGAATCACCCAAGAGGATCACCCAAGAGGGCATGAGGATGAAAGGAAGGTGCAGGCACAGGCAACACAGAATCATTTCATTCCATGTGGGAGAAGGGGGAGAAGGACAATAAAAGAGGGTGACTGATGTGCTCCTACTCCTTCTTTCTCCCTGCTCAGGACAATGCCCCGAATTCCCACCCTCAAGAACCTAGAGGATCTGGTTACTGAATACCATGGAAACTTCTCGGTGAGAACACTGTCATACACAGACTTCCGTGTGTCAACTGCCACCAACTGCCTGCCAGCTAGAGAGAGCATGGGGGAAGGAGGGGAGGGGAGAGGGGCCTGCACTAACAGTCAGGATGTGGCTGACCATTTGGGGGATGGGCTCGACACAGAGAGACACCCAGAAGAACTGATCCTAGATTGGTTGAGGCAGATGGAAACAGTGGTATTGGGGGGCCAGGAGTGTGTGTGTCCCTTCTGTAATCACAGTGGTTGCAGATCAGGAGAGTTCCCTTGGCACAGACCCCTGACCTGGAGATATTTGTCTTTAGGCCTGGAGTGGTGTATCTAAGGGACTGGCCGAGAGTCTGCAGCCAGACTACAGTGAACGGCTCTGCCACGTCAGTGAGATTCCCCCCAAAGGCGGGGAAGGGCCTGGGGGCTCCCCCTGCAGCCAGCATAGCCCCTACTGGGCTCCTCCATGTTACACCCTGAAACCTGAGCCCTGAGGCCCTGACAAGAACCCAGGGTCCTGGAGCCCTAAACTGTGCTAACTTGCCCTTGTCCAACCAACTTGGGTCCAATGCTCACCTCGCCGCCTATGGCTGATTTTGAATTTTGTTCCCCCATCACTGCCCCCTCATTCAATATCTCCTACTTGAGAATTGCCCCTTGGCCCCATCCATGTTTCTCATCTCCCCCAGTCCAGCCCTTCCTTCTCACAGTATTGCTTCTGCCATCCCTCCCTCCCCTTTCCATCTACCCTTCAATTGTTCCAGAAACTAATGAGAAATAAAATTTCTGTTGATAATCATCAAGGATGTCTATTGTTGGGGTGGGGAACAAGGGAAACGTGGGATCCAATCAGGGTGGGAGGCACAGTACTGAGGGCACAAAACAGGAGCCATGGGCTCCCACCACAGTAGCGATGCTCTACAAATTCCCTAGGAAAGAGTGCTGCTCCAGAAACAGACCTCGCTCTAGGTGTTCTACACTCCTTCCGGGGCCCATTTTAGAGTAAGATTTACCATGCTGCCCTGATTTTCTTTGGTTATTGTCATTGCCCCCATTTTCAACACACTTTTATAGACCCCACCGAGGTTCTTCCCCCCTTAGCCTTCCTCCATCTTCTGCCACACATAGCACTTCTGCCCTCATAATCCCTCAGCTGCAGCCTCAGGCCCCACCCCTAGGGATGTTGGTTATCCACAACTGCCCATAGCTCTCGCCTGTCTGCCCAGTCTGGGCCTCCTCAGTCAATGTAATCCATCTGCCTCTCCAGCCCCCTGATCTTATGGGCCCACTTGGCCCCCCAAGGCCTCTAGGACACCTTCCTTCTGCCATGACGTATCAAGACTCTCTTTGAAGAGTGAGAAGATCTTGAGAACATGTTCATCTTTATCAAACATGGAGGTGAGGGGTATCACAGAGCTGGAGTCTATGTGTAGGGGTGAGGGTGTTGGAGGGGCAGTGGAGGGCACAGGGATGGTATAACTGGGGAAGGGCCACATGCCCCATCCTGTCTCTTCTCAGATAATCAGCAGTTTCTGGACAATGCTAACTGTTCTGTCCTTCTGCTGCTGCATTATGTCCGCCGTCAAGTGGGGTTGCCTAAAACAGGTGAGGAGTGTGGGGAGGGGACTCACGGCCAAGGGTCTGAAGTTGTAGGGTCATCAAGCCTACTACTTCGAGCCCCCGAGTTCTCCTGCTGGCAAGAAGAGAACTCCTTGAATCCCCGCAGCTTCCTCAGCCCATTCTGGATAGGATCACTGGCCCCTTTCGCTCCTGCTCCCCTTCCTTAGCTGCCTTAATTACCCTGTGGCCTCCCTCCAGAAACCGTCGATTTATGTGATGAAACGGGGACAATGAAGTTGTTTTTTCTGATGAAGACTCCTGGAGACTATGCCAACAAATTCCTTACAGCTTGAAACACCTACTACGTTTGTAAGGTGGAGTGTGGGGCACGAGGTAGAGACTTGGGAGCATTCCCCAGAGATAGAGCAAGGCCCCAAAGCTGGACCATGAATCTGATCCTTCAAATAGGGCCCCTTGGACCAGATCCAAATTGACTGTCTCTAGTCAAGCCTAAGAGCATTGGTTCTGTGACAGTGGTTAAGTTAGCACATTCTGTGCCCCCAACCCCCACCCTGACCTGGCTGAGGGGTGGACCCGAGGGGAGGAAATAAGTTACACCAGCCCAAGGTAATATTGAGTATTAGGGTCCTGAAATTTGGGGCTTTGGAAGGGAGAGGCTGGGTGATGGGGCTGGGTGTATTGCACTACTGTATTCACAGGAACTAGAGCTGAGAGTGCTTACAAAGCATTTGCTCCCCTCCTGAAGAACCCAGAACCCGAGCTTATTGGTAAGCAGCAGGATGGAGGAAGGAGGAACATGGAGGGTACTGGACTCAGCTGCGTGATCGAGAATATGGGCTGTGGCTGGTGTAGTCTGTCAGGTAGGATCACAGGATCCTAGGTAAAGGGGTCTAGAGTCTAGGTCCACTTCAGGAGTGGTGCTTGGCTCAAACCAGGTGGAGTGTGTGTGTCTCACTCACCCCTCCTCGCCATTTCTCAGCCATCTTCTCAGTACATCTCCCTATCCCCACCACCTCATTCCCGTCTTTCCCTTCATCTTCTGCTTTTGGAATCTTGGTGTCCCGATTCCCACTGAAAAGAGTAAAGCTTAGGCACCTTCAGGTTTCTTCTCAGCCTAGCTTTAGGCCCGGTTACTCCAAGTGATCCTGTGAATGATGGAAGGGCCGGGATGGGTAGGGAAGGTCTCTAGTACTCAGAGGTGTGTGTGGGGGGGGAGGGGGGTGACTTTCTCTGGTTTCTAGATGCCTTGCGTACACAATGTGACCTCCTGGAGAGGAGTCGAGTGAAAGTGCTTAGAATCCAAGAAGCCAAGAAAGTCATTTCAATTGATTCCTCTGTGAACCTCACAGTAAGCCTTACCAAACATGGTCTGTCCCAGCAGCCTCCTTTCCCCACCTGTCTACTGAAGGCTCCTCTGCCCTGGCTCTCTGGGGTGAATTTCCTTCCCAAATCCAACATTCATGCCCAAGACCTGCCTCTCACCTCTTTGGTCCTCCCTTTGGCCCTAGTTTGTAGAAAACTTCTCTGCAGGGGCCTTTTTACTTACTGACCCTTTCCTTTTCCAGTCCAAATCATCAGGGCGATCAGATGATGAGGGGACCACTAGCAGGGCTCCCATCTTGAAGACCAAAGCGGACTTTGTCAGTAGGAAGGATAAACATCGCTAATAAAATAAAGTGACCAAGTGAGAGCTGCAATGAAATCACTAGCATTTTAATGTGAGGTTCCTTTTTTCAAGAAAGACTTCTCCCAATATCGACACCAAGGCTTAAATCTGCCCCGGGCATTGTGGAGACTCTCAGGATCCAGAGGAGCAGGAGAGGGCAGGGGCAAGCACATGGGTGGGGGGTGAGGAAAGGCAGCGAAGTGTAGTACAATAAGCCTTTGAGGGACAGAGTAGGGGGTGGGGTCTTTTCCAACCAGACAACCTCCCCTTGGGAGGCCTATCACAGCCCGCCTACTCCTGCTGGGGTTAGGTGATGGGATGGGCATCTTCCCTCCCCCACCGTACTCCACCAAGTCCCCGGCTGAAATTCCCCTGCCCCCAACCAGTCTGCCTCTGGGCAGTCCCTATCCCCGCTCCTTCCTTATCCGCAGGGGAACAGAGAGGCAGCAGAAACCAGAGCTGGTTATAGGCATTTATTGAATTAATTCATTTATTGATTTGACACACTTCCCCACTCCAATCTAGCACACGAAACAATCTGGATAGGCCAGGCGCTGACACAGGAAATGATGGGAACCCACAGCAGGGGCGGGGGAGGGGACAATGCAAAGAGGACTGGGGGAGGGACTGCTTTGGGGGCTAGGGTGGAGAAGGAGCCCCAGATGGCCTTCCCTAGCAGGTGCTAGTAAACCTGATCTACATTCTCCTCCATCCCTGCTCATTTCCCAGACCCTCAGCCAAGCTCCCCAGCTCCCCCTTCCCTGTTCCGCCCCTCCCCCTGCCTGCCACCACACACACTTCCCCATAACCCCTGCAGTCAGGCAAGGGGAAGAAGGGCAGGGACAGCTGTCTGGGGCCTGGAACAGGGAGGTCTCTGTGCCTAACTTTACCACCCTAAATCCTTCCCTCCTCTTCTCCCCCCTCCCATCCCCTTCCCAGGCCACAGACTCATTCCAGGCCCTCAACTGTACTGTCCCACCATAGCACTAACCCACAGGGGGTCATGAGAGAGTGTGGCTGCACCCCAACACCACACACTCCCAGGCACAAGGTGACAGGATGAAGGCACCTGGCTTAGCTTTTCCTCAGGGAAACTCCAAGCTAGTTCAGCGCAGACCATGTTCTAGACCTGGTCCTCATGGGAGCTCTTCCCCTTGCCCCCTGCTCTCTGCAGGCCTAGGGTTCTCTCCCCTGTCTCCCCCGTGTTTCCAGAAATAATATCTGTAGTGTTTGCATCAGGTGACTATGGCAAAGCCTTCCGAAAAGAAAAAAGCATTCTCCCCATCACTAACACCTTGCCACTGTTATATTTCTTTAAAGGTTTACAAAAAGCCTTTCTGTTATCTGTAGTCTTCCAAGGGTGATTTGGCTTGGTGAGCCATAGCCACTCCAGATCCCTGTTACACCCCCAATCCCACACCACTGGCCCAAGGGGCCACTGAATAAAAATCTCAAGCTCAGTCCAGCCTGGACCAGCTCAGATAAGACTCTACAAAAAATCCTGCTCCCAAAGGCAGGGGTAAGGCCACTGGTGACTTCACATTTCCAACAGTATTGCCCGCCCATGCTACAAAATCTATGGGGTGGGAATGCGTGGGGGGGGGAGCTGAGGATGGCTCCCTAATTGGCACAGTGAGAATAAACCCTCTCCCCTTCCCCTCCCCTCTCCCTCCCCACCCCCCAGCTATATCTTTATAATTTTCTCAGTACCCAGGTTAGCAGACCCTACTCTAGCTCTAAAGCAGGGTCCCAAATTCCCTGGGAGGGGTCAAGGGTAAAGAGTGGATATGGGCACGCCTGGTTCTGTCTCTGAAGTAGGGAATGAAGCTTCCGGCCACGGCTCAGGGATCTGTGGGAAGAAAAAACGGAGGACAAGGTCAGAGGCTCATCTGGGGGCATGACAACTTTCTATCAGCAAGAACCACATTAAGGAAAACAGAAACAGCCCCTCCCCCACCTCTCCTGTGCTTCCTTGTGGCAGTGAGCGCTGCTGAGGGGCCTTGGAGGTCCCATCTGGAAACTATGCCACTCTAATGGGACGTCCTCCCTCTAATTCCCTGGGACCTCCAGCTACCCCTTGTTCTCAGTCTCCCCCTTGCTAGATAACAGGACTAGCTGGACACCTAGGAGCAAGAATAGGTTGTGAGATGCTGCCATGACTCAGATGGGCCATACCTGGCTCAAAATTGAAGTCCAGTCCTTCGTCCCCATCCATGAGGTCATTGATGATGTTATCCATGTCACACTCCAGGTTCTCCATGTATATGTCGAGATCAAGATCCTGAGGCATTCGGTCTTGGCTTGGAGCTTCAGTAGGAGGTGTGAGCACAGGACCCCCCAGGGGCTTGGGGACCGGAGCCCCCGCCATGACTGGAGGTGGTGCTGGTGCTATCATCGGGAGGGTGGGAACCAGACCGCTGGGGCCTGCAGCCTCTAGGGGTTTAGGACACAGGCCACCCCCCGTGCCTAGCTTACTGGAGGAAGGTATCCCCCCCAGCAGCAGAAGTGTTGGAGCCTGGGACAGAATGGGATCTACCTGGGTCATGAGGACATCGGCAGGAGGTGGTGGCGTATCAGAGGTGAGCAGAGCCTCCAAAGACTGGGAGCTTGAGAAGCACCCTTCTCCTGCTGACAGGGGCCCCTCTGCTGGGCTGAAGAGAGAGGTGCTGTAGGTGTGTAAGGGGCCCGGAACCCCAGGATGCTGCAAAGAGAAGCCAGAGAGGCTGCTCCGAGACAGCAGCGAGTGGGGAGATGTGAGATTGAGCCCATCTAACAGCTCCAGATCTTCTTTCAGGGTGGGAGGGACACCCCCTGCATAGCCACTGGCTGAGGCTGGCATTTCCTCTTCCGCCAGCACCTCAGGCTCCGGCTCCCTGGGGGAGGGCCGGGTGCTGACAGTGCTGGCATTCGAACTGCTTCGTGGACGGAAGGTGCTCCATGTATCGGCTTCCTCTCGGTTTCGAGAGCAAGGGCTGCCTGACCACTTGGCAAAGTGGCCAGCAGGGCTCCTTGGAGTGGCACCTTCACGTGGAGCTGGCAGCACAGCTGGTTTCTTCTTGGGGGTTTTGCTGCGGCCCCGGAGCAGCCTGCTGCTGCTATCCATGGAGGCTGCCCGGCGGCGGGGTGCCTTGCCGCTCTTGCCTCCCTCCGGATTCAGCATCCACCAGGAGCTCTTGCCAGTAGCCTCGTTGTGAACCTTGATGAACTTGCTATGCAGGGATAGGTTGTGGCGGATCGAATTCTGGAGGGGGCAGAGGCAACAAGAAAGGGAGGTCAGTGGTCAGCAGTCCAGTCAAAAAGGACACTGGGGCGCGGCTGGGGGTGGGGGTGGGGGTGGGGTGATCCTGGAGATGCAAAGCTAGTCAAATTCGAGGAGAAAACAGGCAACAGTAGGGGTGGGAGGTAGTGCCAGGTGAGGAGACCACACACAATTCCCACCTGAAGACAAGCTTCTTGGCCAGACCTCTCTGCACAGAGGGCAGGGAGACAACCAGAGCCAAGACCTATTCACAGGGCGCTGCACCCCCTTCCCCCTGAAAAGCTCACAGCCCTCTACCTGACCCAAGTCTCTGGGGGCTGCCTGGGGCTTGTAAGCATTGGAAAGACGCACTCCTAGTTCATCAAGAACTAGGCTCCAGTGGGAAAGAGCATTCCACAGCTCCACCCCTTTCCTTGAATGCAAGCTTGGGTGGAGTTTACAGGACAGTGGCACAGCAGCAGCCCAGGACAGACCCACCCTGTCCTGAGTCAGTCTTCCGAACAGGCTGAGGGGCTGGAACCTCAGCCTGGCTAGTGCTCCACTCTACACAGGGCATTTGGGCCCTGGCACTCTACAGGATTTGCAGATTCCTTTTTTTTTTAATTCCCTCCTCCGCCGCCCCCCCCCCCAGATTCCTTGACACACACCTTCAACTACATTCAGGCCAGGGTTCTCCCTGTGCCTCAAATACACCAGGCCCCTCCCTCCCTCCCTCCTTGTCCGGAGAAGGAGCTCCCCTCTCTCAATTCTACTAGCTTGTCAAGATCAATCTTCAGTCCTCTCGCTTTCCTAAAGTGGTTGCTTGACTTCTGCAGCCAGATTTCTTGTTCAGTATTTTTCATCTGTTCCACACAAAATTTCCCCAAATCTATATTATGTTGTTTATAGTTTCAAGTAATTTGTATTATCAATTGTAAATGCCAGGACATGTTGTCCAGGTAGGCAGCCCTCCTGCAGTGGCCCCCTCAGAGTGCCAAGCTCCCAGTACGTAATCAATATTTGTTGCCTGATTGACAGGTGGCCCTTGGGTGAAGAATGGTGAACCTCCCCTTGAAGCTCCGTCAGCTCTTGAGTGCCTTGGGTACTAGAAGCTCTGTTTTTCCTTCCTCCCTCGCTGCTGATATTCTGCTAGAGATAAGTTTTTTTTCCCAGGGGCCCAGGAAGCTGAGATTGGCAGCTTCTTGAACCCCTAGAGCAGCTTATTTCTATTGGCTGCTCCAGGCTAGTTGCACCATCCCTTTGTATCCGCAGGGCCTCCCCCACCCCATCCCCCATCCCGGCACCACCACCCCCTCCCCACCCCCACCCCTCAGGAACCTCCCTTCTCTTTCTTACCTCCTTTTCCCCACTTCTCGTCAGGAATTTCTGCATAGGAACTCTAAACTTAGGGGCATTTGACCTCCCGCATGAAGCTCTTTAGTGTTTAGAAACTTGGGAAGAGCCCAGAGGCCTTGGAGCAACTAGGAGGATGAGGCTATGGACAGTCAGAAATCACTTCATGTGTTTCAGCCAGATGCTCTAGATAAGGAGAGCCTTTGCCTGGGAAAATATTCTTAAGTGGCCTCTTGCTCCAGGGCTCTCTAGCGAAGAACTCCTTGTCTCCCTGAGACCCTGCAGTAACAGCACTCCAACTACTCTGGCCGCACTGTTTTGGGTTCCTTCAGGGAATCACACTTGTCCATTCAGCCTGAGCTTTTAGTAACTAAGAGCCACAGTTACTTCTGGCACTATGATTTCTACCCCCTCCCCACTCCCCCCTTCTTTTCCAACTTCTAACTCTGGGTCTACTGAGAAGGCTCATTCCCTTCCCTATACTCAGTACCCATGAGTGCCATTTGCTCATCCCCTCTTCTTTAGCCCTTGGAACTACTACCTCCTACAGCCTCCTACTTGGAGAGGTTGGCTCCCTAGAAGCCTACCGTTTTTACCTCTTGGAAGGAGGGCATCTGCTGGTTGCTCCCCAAGCCACCTAAATTAAGCCTTCTTGTTCTAAGTGAGTGCCGCCCCCTGGTGGGGTGGTGGTAACCTTGGCATATCACCAGGGAAGCCAGCTCAGGCTTGGGGGTAGAGAGTGAGGAGGGAGAGCCTTGCAGGCTCCAGACTGAGCCTGATTTGGCTTTGCCATCATTCCATGTCAGCGTGGATTAGCAGATAGAGTATATAATTTATAGTTAGACCTGAGTTCAAGTCCTCATTCTATCGATTTTGGCAAGTTTCCGAACCATTCTATACCTTAGTTTCCTAATACGTAACATGTGGAATCTCAGAACTGCTGTGAAGATTAAAATTTTTAACTACTTTGTAAACGAAGAAAACCCAATATAAGTGTAAATTCTAAGGAGGGACTACACTCCCACAGCATAACTAACAACTCATGATTATTTCTTCTACCCTGGAAAATGAACCTAAGGGAAAAGAAAAAACAGCTGTGCAGGCTGGGTCCAAGGAGGGGAGCTCTTTATGAGCTGCGACTGTGGCATGGCAGTCTACCCAGAAATAGTGCCAAGGGTCTCAGTCAGCTGTCTTGCTTTCTTTTCTGCCCAACCCCAAGGGATACTGCAGACTCAGTCCCTCGATCTCTTATACCTAAAAGAAGACCCTCTGCTCACTCAACCTTCCGTATTTCCTTGCACGCTGGTCTCACCACCTACTGGAGTACAAGGCGTCAGTAGGAGTTGAAGCTCCCTAACTTTGTGAGTCCCATATTTCTCAGGACAAGCTTTCGGAGCATCTAGTGCAATCCCTCCTCGCAGTTGCCTCATGGGAAGCCAAGGGAACCCCCAACCTTGTGTTTTAAAGTCAGAGCCCTATTTTTCTCCATGAATATTCCTCAACAGCAAATGAAAACTTCCCCCCACAACTTGGATAGCCCCTGACTAGGGAGAGTTTCTCAGCATTATATAGGGTAAACTGAGGCAGCCCCTCCTTTTTTTTTTTTTTCCTCTTAGTGCATCAGATCCACTTCCTTCCCACGGGGGTATCACTCTTTACCTTTTGCCACTTCATTCCATCTTCTTGGGGAGCAGAATCCTAGAACAGTACTTCTACCCTGAGGTACTGGGAGGCAAGCAGGGAATCCAAGTAATCCCACAGGAATGGGAGAAAAGGTGTTGGGGTGGGAGGTGGGGGAGGAGGGAAGGCTAGGTTCCTGCAGGGAATCCACACAGTTCCCGCTGCACATAGGATAAAGACTTCTCTGTGGGGATAAGTGTTTTGGGCAGCCCAAGCCAAAGTGCTGGGAGTGTTGAGCAGTGAGCAGAGAATTCAGTTTTCTCCAGGGCAAGGACAATGTCTTATTCATTGTGATCCTTCAGCATCAAGCACCTAGAAGCATATACTATGTCCTAAGTAAATGGCTTGTCTAATTGACCGCGGAAGGTGGATCTCTGGGGTAGGGGTATCAAAGGGGAGGCAGAGTAGAAGTAAGGAGACCGGTGGGAACCAGGAGGAGATAGGTATTGAGGGGGATCATAGTTACCTTCCATCCTGCTGAGCTGTTGCTGTCACCCTTGTCCTTGAAGTAGGGCACCGTGCGGACCATCCACTCATAGATCTGAGCCAGTGTCAGTCGCTTCTCGGGGGCGCTTTCAATGGCCTGGCTGATGAGTTCTGCATATGACTGATTTCCCCAGGCATTCCGGCGGGAGCCTCCCTTCCGAGGACCTGTTACAGCCCCCAGGATCCCGGGCTGGGGACCCCCTGCCGAGTCTGGGAGCCTGGCGGGCAACAGGGTCGGCTGGGTGCGCCCGTCCGAGCGCCCCTCCGGGTGTACCTTCTCTCCCAGACCTGACTCCACCTCGGACGGCTCGGACGGCTCGGGAGCGAGCTCTGGTCGGGGAAGGGGCCAGGTGCAGGAGCGGGGACGGCTCTGGGGTTCGAAGTCGGGATCGAGGTCTACGATCGCGGCAGCCTCTCTGGCTGAATTCTCATTTACTGGATCCATACGTGAAGTTGGACCTCCGCCGCTCAGCGTTCAGAGGAGCCTGCCACAGTCCCTAGCGATGCCTCCCCTCAGGGGGGAAGCAACGAGGGCCAGGGGGCACATTCCTGCCAGTCCTCAGAAAGTCTCGAACTTCCCCTCACCCCTGGATGCTTGATCCTAAGCTGTCCCTTGCGCACAGTTCTCCGTTTCTTCTCTGCTACAGGCTGCAGCCTCGGAGCTCTTTCTGAGACACCACCTGTAACCTCCGCCTAGCGAAGGCACTTTTCTCCTAACCTCTCAGCTTCCTGCTCTTTTAAACCTGAGGCTCCGTATCCCCTCACAAATCTTTCTCCCATCACAGAACGCCTCTTTAGCCGCAGTTCCCTCCCCCTTTTAAGTTGCTGCCCCCCGGACACTCCTCCTGAATTTCCTCCACCCGGATCACTGCCCTCCCCCACGCCCCGCTCCCTCGCGTCACTTGCCCCTCCCCTGACTCCCTCTCCCCCCGCCTTTCCCCTCCCCCCCTCTTTATCGGGTCCAGGTCTCTGCGGCCCCAGCCTCTCGAATTCCCGCACCAATCCCCCTATCAAACCCCCCACCCCCCGCCCCCCGGGTTTCCCTTTTGTTTTGCTCCAAGCAGCGGCCCCCGCCTGACGTCTCTGTTTACCACTCGCCAGGGCAGCCATCTGCGCACGCGCCTGAAGAGCGGGTTGGGAAACCGAGTTCTCTAGTCGTGCCACCCTGGTCCGGCATGGGGACTACATCTCCCGTCCTACTTCGCGGTCAGCCCGATCAGGGTGGCAGGAGAGCGGCGTGGCGGGATATATAGAGGGGGAACATTAATTATTATTATTAGAGGTGGTCTCGGACTTTTTCTTTTCGTTAAAAATCATTTTCCTCCTTCCCCTCTTCCTCCCTCCTCCCTAGTGATTCAGGATCGCTAGATGAGCGTGTGGAGAGATGCTAGACCGTTCCCTCTTCCGTCAGAAGAGGGCAAAAGGAAAAAAAAAAAATTGAGGTCTCTGCAAGAAGCAGAAAACCGAAAAGCAAGAAGCAAAGAACTAACGAGGAAATAGAGTTGTTTTAGTGTTGAGGAGTTGGTCAGAAGGCTCGGGGAACATAAACGAGTGGTTAGCTGATCATAGTGTCTCCCTCACCGCCCTCCACTCTGCATACGCAGTTCCCACCGATAGTGCGGTTGCTGACCAATCAGTTTTCTCCACTGACTCTTCTGGCCTCTCCTCAAATATTGATATTCTCCAGGTTCCCATCCTCGGCGGCTTCACTTCTCATTCAACAGGTTCCAAACAGAACTCATTATCTGTTCCTGCGCCCACACCCCTATCCTCTGGATACTCTTATCTCTGAATTTGGTTAATGGTTGTCCTAATGTACCCGGTCTCCTAAGCTAGACTTACCCTTCGTCTTTTCATCTCCCTAACCTCCCACATCCAAATCCCAGTTCAAGATTCTTATTTATCAGTGGATTAAATTGCAGTATCGCCTTAAGCCGACCTCCTACCATGAAGTTTTTCCCAACTGCTGTTTATGTTCTTTGCTGTCAACAAAATAACTTTTCTAAGAAACACTCCTGGTAATAACAACTAAAATTTATGGAGCACTTATTATGTGCCAGGCACTGTGCTGATTGCTTTATGTACATTAGCTCCTTTACTCCTCAAATCATCCCTGAGGTAGATACCCCTGTTATACCCATTTTACAGACAAGGACACTAATGCTCAGAGATTTAGTGACTTGCCCACAGTCACACAGTTAGCAGGCAGGAGAACTGAGGTATCACTTATACATGATCTTAGCATTTCCCTGCTTAAAACTTCCTTTGATTTTCCCTATTCCCTATGTGATAAAGTTCAAACTCCTTAGCAAGGCATACAGGGCTCTTCAGATTCAGGCTACCTTTCCTGCTTTCTCTTTCACTGGGCACATTAAGTTCCAATCAGTCCGAGTTTTGCACTCTTTCCCGGAAATATCATACATACCCTTTTATACCTTTCCCTCCTCGTCCTGGGATGTTTTCCTTCTCATTAGCCTTTCCCCAAGTCTCTTATGCTGGAAAACTCCTATTCAGCCTTCCTAGTCTCCCTCAGGTACAGTTAGTTCTCCCTTTTCTGGAAGCATTCCCAAGCATTTTGTGCAGGCTTATGTTATACAGCATAAACCGTATCATACTGTAATTCCTTGCTTTTAGGTATCTCTTCCACTAAACTGTGAACTCCTTGAAGGCAGAGACAAGTTTTATGTATCTCTGTGACCCCACATAGTAGACATTCAATAAATGTTGGTCGAATGAATGAGATAAGGAATCAAATCACATTGCACTCGTACATTTGAGAACGTTTTAATAAATGTATCATATTTATTTACCACCTGGCCATGGCCCATTTTTCCTTAGACAGAAAGTTCCTAGGGATAGGGACTGTAATGTAACTTTTCTGTATAGTGCCTAGCATTACACCATCGGCAGTGTGGCTTGATACATGCACTGTGATGATTAGTCCTCCGTCCCATCAAGGTTGTAGAGCCATACGACCCAGAATTTTTCAGAGGCCACAGCACATTGGACCTTCAAAGTGATATTAGTCTGCTCATGGTAACGTAACCATTTGGTTCTACATATTTCCACCTTCTTTTACTCCAACATGCATTTGTCATGTAAAGGGTAAACAGAAGACAGTGTATTCACACCTGAGGTCCAGACTAGAGAGATAGGAGACAGTTGCTCACAATGACTGTAGACATTTCCTGTCTATGCCTGGGGTACTTGGTAAGGGCTGCACAAATAGTGAATTTGGTAGAGGGGGGAGCCTTTTGGGCACTAGGTCACAAGGAGCTCTCCTCTACCTGAAACAGGTGTGTTGGCAGACCATACAGAGCTGCTGAGACAGGGAAATGGCAAGGTGGGGCAGGCACTTGTCCTGGCTTGAGTTATATCTTGCATTATCTCCCTTTGTGCATTTGTTTGAAAATGTCCATCTTTCCACCAACTCGTGTCCATCACCTTAAATTTCAAATTCAAATCTCAAAACTTACATGCCTTGGAAACTTTCCCCAACTAACCCAACCCGACAGATCACTTAACAACTCTACACCTCCCAAGCCTCTATGAACTGTTTGCATTCTTTCATTTTGTGCTAGTGGTTATATGGCTCTTCATTTCATGAGGGCGTATTCTCTCCCCAGCTAGAGTACAAATTCTGCAATCAATCCACAAATGTTTATTGACTGTTAAGATGAGGGTATACCTTGAGACTCTGGACAGATAAAAATGACCATAAACCATCGGACCAGATGCTTTAGGAGGGTGAGCTGAAGGATCAATGGAATGGTAAGTGCGCTGAGACGTTAAAGCATGCATCTAGAGAAGTCAGAGTTATGCACTTTATTACTGTTGCTGTGTTGGAATACACAGTAGTCAAGAAAGAAAGTTAACAAGGTAACCCTGGAAAATAGAAGAGACATCCTTCAGGATAGAAGACCAACACAGATGCAAGCTACTATATACAAGATAGATAAACAACAAGGACCTACTGCATAGCACAGGGAACCATATTTAATATCCTGTGATAAACCATAATGGAAAATAATATGAAAAAAATAGATAGATTTTTTTCCCTCTTGACTGTCCAAGGGTTTGGCTCGCTTGCCTCTTTCACTGCTACCACCAACTCTTCTACCTGGATGCCACCCCCCCAAGCCTGCTGCCAAACCAGCTTTATTCATCTGAATTGAGATAAACATTTCCTCACTTCTTCTTACCATACCCAGTTTTGGAAAAAACCCCTCCTATCTAAGGTTTGCACAGGACTTTTGCTATTAACTACAGAGAAAGATGCAGGGGTTAACAAAAATAACAACGAGAAAGCTCAAAGAATCTCAGCTTGTCCCTGGTCTTCACGGACAAGTATGGAACATACATGTTTTTGTAACCCTCTTCCCTAAGTCCTTCTTTATGTGTTTCTGTGAAAGATTTCATGTTCTTCTCTTAGAAGCCAGCAACACCCTCCCAACCCTGTCGTTGTTTTTTTAAAAATCTTTTTAGTTAATAAACATTTCGTAAGAGCCTACATTTCCAGACACTAGGCTACGTGCTTTTGCATAAAGTACACCCCAGACTAAAATCCTAAGATTTAGCCCCAAGTAGATTTGAGTTGGCACTACTACTAAGATTGAGGCAGCTTTCAGTCCTTTCCAAACCCTAGAAGTCCGTCTGATGTAGTGAGAAGAGCTCTAGATTGAGTTGGGAGATTGAGTCCTCATTGTAGTTCTGTCACAAACTAGTTGAAAAATGATAATAATTGCACTACTATTAATAAATAACATTTACTGAGTTTTAATTTTTTTTTCATGTATTTATTTGGCTGCATTGGCTCTTAGTTGTGGCAAGAGGGCTTAGTTGCCCTGAGGCACGGGAAGTCTTAGTTCCCTGACCAGGGATCGAACCTTCACCCCCTGCACTGAAAGGCAGATTCTTAATCACTGGACCACCAGGGAAGTCCCTATTGAGTTTTTATTATGTATTAGGCACAGTGCTACAAGGATTATTTGGTTTAATCCACAGAATAAGCATGTAAATTAAATACCATTACTATCTTAATTTCACAGAAGAAAATGAGACTTAGAGAGGGTAAAGGAACCTACTTAAGATCCAGAGTTACTAAGTGAGAGAGCAGAGATACAAATCCGGGCCATCTGACTTCAGAGCCTGCACAAATCAATTCACCTCTTTGGCTTTGTTTTTTTCTTTTGCAAAATGGGAATTTTGTATTGGGTGATCTCTAAAATCTCTCCTAGGTCTAAAATCCTATTTTCTGTGGTGCTTAAGATGGGTACAAGACTCCAGATTGAACTTTTGGCTTTAGACCGCCCTGAGCTTACGCTTCACACCCATACAAATTCTGTCCTGGCTTCCTGCAGGAATAATGTCCACAAAGCTTCATCTATCAGTATTCTGGCTCTTTGAACTGATCTTTGAGCTTTCTCATTAACCAGTCCTGTAGGCCTCTATGGTTCCAGCCTTCAAATGGCATGATATTTACTAGGCTTATTATCAGAAGAGTGTCCAAAACACAAAAAGATGCTTGTATTTTATTTTTTTTTAATTTTAACTTTTTTATTTTTATTTTTTCTTTGGCTACACCTCACAGCATGTGGAACTTCCCCAACCAGGGATCGAACCTGAGCCCTCTGCAGTGGAAGTGTAGAGGCTTAACCACTGGACAGCCAGGGAAGCCCCAAGATGTTTGCATTTTAAAATTTTATGAAGAGAGCTAGATGTGATACTTTATATGCTATATGCTCATAATTTTGTTTAAAATATGTTGAGAAAAAATAGGAAGAAATGTTTAAAAGTGTTAACAGTGTTTTTTTTTCTTTTTGCTTCCTTATATTTTTCCAATTTTCTTTGTGTATAACTCTTAAACTAAAGGAACTGCTTCGTGTTTTGCTCTTTCTATAAGGAATTTGAGGCACTTTACCAGAAAAAAAACAGTACAAATGTCATCAGATTATAGAACTAGATCATCAGAGGCATGTAGAGGATGAAGCAGCTAGTGTGCGATGACTGAACATTAAATTAATCTCCTGAGCTGCCTAGGGGAACAGGGAAAACACAGTAAATTACACAATTCTTGCTATCAGAATGAAAGACACGTGGCCATTCCTCAAGAGAGATAGAGACTTTCATCACTAAATTCTTTTTTCCTTCACTTGAAAAGACAGCGCTTCAGCAAACAAAATTTTTCGAAAAAAATAAAAAAATTTGTAATCCTATTGCCCTCATATAATTTTCAGCTTTGCCTTTTAAAATTTTATGAAAACTTTTTTCAAGTTTCCCATCCTTGTCCACAGACACAAATAATTTTACATGGCTGCAATTAGATTCTATGTACCATTTTGTGTTGTTGCTTTTTTCAATGAACATATCTTAAACACGTTTTCATATTTAGTCTTCCAGAACTACAATTTTTAACAGCTACATAATGGTTCATTGCTGGCACTAAATTGCATAAGAAATTTCTCATATGGGATTTACCATAAGGAATAATGTCCTCAGTAACAGTTTTGTAATGCACACAGAAGAGATTTTCATATTACCTTCTTGTAACTGTCCTGGCTAAAAGCCAAGGGTATAACATTAAAGCATTTCTGCAGGGGCCGAGCTAATATGGTTCAGGCATGTAACCTTCTGGTGCTCTAACTTGATCTGAGGACACAACTTAAAATGCCACCTAAAGGAGTGGATGGATAGAATGTCCTTTACAATATATTCCATACATATCTCTTTTCACAGTCAGGCTTTTGACAGGACCTCAGAAGCTGACTATACTTATTCTCTGATGAAGGCTAGAAGTGTTGGTATGCTCTGTTGTTGACTGAGACAGGATCCATATGTTTTGGAAGTCAAATGAACAAGTGGTTGGGTGACACGTTAACGTTCTGGCTTGAAAGTTGGGAAGTTTGACCAACTTTGTTTCCTACATGGAAGTTTACCTCATATCACCATGGAGGTAGGGTGCAGGTGAAGTCAGATTTTTCTCAGGAAACAGCTTTTGGAACTGAGTTCCACACCACAGAGGAGGTATTTTTGATCTGAACAATTTTCAAAACCCATAACCAGTCAGGTGGCCTGAGCGTAAGAAAGAAAGTCTCGTAGATATTCCAATGGACCCTCTGCTTCTAGGAACTGTGGGATCCCATGTGTCTGCCAGTATGAATTAGCTGTAGAATGGGGTTTTATATTGACCAATTGAATCTTGGAGACTGTCACCAAGGACAACTGAAATTTTTTACATAAATCATGTTGAGCTGTTATTTCTGGGACTAATTGTGTACCAGAGCCCATTGCCTCTTAAGAGCTACATCTGATCTGTAGTAATATTATGTCAGCAGCATAAAGGTGGATTCTTCTTTTATTTAAATTTTTTATTGTATTAACATTATGGCCACAAGGAAAAAAAAATTTTTAATAGAGAAATAGAAGAAAATAATTTCCCACAAACTCACCATCTTAACACAACTATCATTAGAATTTTGTGTACTTCTCTTATTTTTTTAACATCATATTTTTACATATTTATATTCATGTTATATATAAACATATATTAAAACATATTTATTTATTTAGCTGCATCGGGTCTGGGTCTTAGTTGCGGTGTACTGGCCTAGTTGCCCTGAGGTATGTGAAATCTTAGGTCCCCCATAGCATGTGGGACTTTAGTTTCCTTGACCAGGGATTGAACCCATGTCCTCTGCACTGCAAGACATATTCTTAACCACTGGCCACCAAGGAAGTCCCTGTGTCCTGTTTTAATATTTGCAGTTGCACAAGTAATACATGAGTACCTTTTTCTTTAAAAATTTAGAACATTACAGAAAAATCTAAAAATTCCTTTGGTCCCTTATCTCACTCACCTTTCCTCCCTCCTTGAAGTTAACACTGTCATGGGTTTGATACGTACTCTTCCAGACCTTTTGAAAAACGCTCTTACATAGGAAGAATGTAATATTGTTTTGTGTGCAATAAATGATTACGTTCAGCAATTTTGAGATCTATCCTTATTGATATCTCTAGTTCATTCCCTTTAACTGCTGTATTGTATTCCATTTAATGAATATGCCACATTTCATTTAACCATTCCATAAGGGAGAATTCTTATCTTTGTGTGTGTGTGTGTGGTAAGAGGGTTAATAATTTTGCTAAACTGCCTCAGCTTCCCCAGTGTCACTCTGAGCTGAGCATATTAATGCAAAGAGACAACCTGAAATTAAAAAAAAAATAAGTCACTCTAGGAACACTACTACATTGTTGGTGGGAATGTAAACTGATACGGTCACTATGGAGAACAATATGGAGATTTCTTTAAAAACTGAAAATAGAACTACCAGATGATTCAGCAATCCCACTCCTGGGCATATATCTGGAGAAAACCATAATTTGATAAAAATATATTCTCCCCAATGTTTACTGCACCATTATTTACAGTAGCCAGGACATTGAAGTAACCTAAATGTTCATCAACAGAAGAATGGATAAAGAAGACGTGGCAAATATATACAATAGAATGTTGTGTTGTGCTGTGCTTAGTCGTGCAACTTACTCTGCCATAAAAAAGAATGAAATAATGCCATTTTCAGCAAAATGGATGGACCTAGAGATTGTCATACTGAGTAAAGTAAGTCAGGCAGAGAAGGGCAAATATCATATGATATCGCTCATTGGAAAAGACTCTGATGCTGGGAAGGATTGGGGGAAGGAGAAGGGGACGACAGAGGATGAGATGGCTGGATGGCATCAACGACTCGATGGACATGAGTCTGAGTGAACTTCGGGAGTTGGTGATGGACAGGGAGGCCTGGCCTGCTGCGGTTCATGTGGTCGCAAAGAGTTGGACACGACTGAGCGACTGAACTGAACTGAACTGATCGCTTGTTTGTGGATTCTAAAAAAAGGCTACAAATGAATTTATCTACAAAACAAAATAAAGTTACAGATGTAGAAAACAAATTTATGGTTACCAGGGGATTAGGGAGGAGAGGGATAAATTGGAAGATTGAAATTACACATACACACCACTCTATATAAAATAACCTTTCTCTTCTCCACGGGATCTTCCTGACCCAGGAATTGAACCAGGGTCTCCTGCATTATGGGCAGATTCTTTACCGACTGAGCTATGAGGGAAGCCTATATAAAATAGATAACTAATAAGGACTTACTGTCTAGCACACGGAACTCTATTCAATACTCTGTAATGGACTATATGGGAAAAGAATCTAAAACGAGTGGATATATGTATATGTATAACCGATTCACTTTGCTATACACCTGAAACTAACACAACATTGTAAATCAACTATACTTTCATAAAAGAAAATTTTAAAGTCACTTTATATGCAGATACAGAAATGCTTGGTCCTCAGATCACCATCCCGTGAGTCTAGATTAACAGTGCTATCCAATAGAAACTTCTGTGTTGATGGAAATGTTCTATATCTGTTCTGTTTGATACAGTAACCATTAGCCACATATGCCTATTGAGCACTTGAAATGTGGCCAGGTTATTGAGCAGTTGAAGC